>NC_138871.1:90497249-91782424 GCF_965194805.1 Balaenoptera borealis
CACCAGAGGGTTCTCATCCCCAGACCCTGAAAGATCTATCAGCCAGGCTTCAGGTTCTGTTCATGTGTTCAGAGTGGGGCTCTGGGCCATGAGGACGGGTCACACATGGGGCCTCTGCAGCTCCTGTTCCCCCAGGAAGGGGACTGAAGCCAGATTCTATCCGGGAGACGTTTGCTCAGACACACAAGGAAAAGGATTTGGACAGACAGTGTTTCAGGTGGGGCCCTGGCAACTGCTCCCATTTCTCCACCCTCCTGTCTGAGGTTGAGACTGAAAAGGACTCAAAAATCACTGAGAACCCACCGTGTCCTTGGCTGTTGTCGTGGCAACTCATCCCTCAAACACGTATTGAGCACCAGCTCCTCGACAGGTGCTGAAGCCGATGTGCGCAGGGACACGTGAATGACTGGCTGTGACGAGTCGGGGGCCAGGCGGCCCAGAGACCTCAGCGCTGGGGCCCGCCCGCCCGTCCGCCGGATCGGGGCCCAGGCCGCAGCTCGGCTCCCCAGGCGAGAGCACCGAGGGGCTCCTGCCCTGCCGGCAGGACATTCCCCTCCCCACCCAGTGCCTGTCGAAGGGCTGGACCCCAGCGAGGACGCGTGGCCTGGTCTGCACCTGAGCACTGGGGGGGCCTGAAGCAGCTGTGCGGCCCCATCAGTCGTCGGGGACCCTCGGGTCGGGCTGTGCCAGTCTGACTAGGAGACCCCACTGACGGGAGACCGACGGGGCAGGAGGAAAACCCATTGCACCCTGAGACGTGGGGCCTGAAGCCAGAAATAGGAGGCAGGGCCCTTCTCTGAGGCTGCTGCCTGGGGTGGCCGACGTGGGCCCTCCCCTGGGGTCCCCGGCCAGCCCCCTGCCCCAGAGCCACGCCCTGGCTGACGCTGTCTGGGAAATTCAGACAATGGGAGTTTTGCATCAGGTGGGTTCGGAGGGTGATTCCTTTCTCCAAATACCCCCTCCGAGTCGGGTCACGCGGGTCCTGGCACGACCCTCGCTCTTTGTAGATCGGGGGCTCTGTCCACGCCGCCGCCCATCTCAGGTCCCATGTTAATGTCTGCATCTGCACGAGGACACATGGGAGGAAACGCCCGTGCTCAGAAGGGACGCTTATCAGCGCTGCTTGAGGGTTAGGAGTATCTGCCCACCCAAACACTGACCCACAGGACCCGGCCTTTAGGAGGAACCATGGGAATAAGCAATAAATGTTAACCCATGATTTGGCTGACAGTGGGACGGGGTCACACAGACTAGCAGGACACGGGAGGGGTGGGGCATCCCGAGGCCTGAGCCGGGGGCCGGCGGGGCGCGGCTGGAGTCAAGGGGGGAGCGGAGGAGGAAGGTTGTTAGAATAATCAGCAAGCAGGAGGGGGGGCATGGCCGCCCGGCGCTGAGGCCTCGCTGGAGGAGCGTGCAGCTCCCGGGACGGGGCACCAGACGAGGCAGAGACACACGTGCTCCAGGGAACACTCGCCCGGCAAAGAGCCACCGATGATCTAATCCTCCGTGTCTGGGGCCCTCCCTCTCTCTCTGTCTCTCTCTCTCTCCTTGTTCTGTTGCTTTGGAGAACCCTGGCTCTCTTGCCGTGTAACGAATCGCCACAAGGTTAGTGGCTTCAAACAATACACGTTTATTGTTCAGTGCCCATCGACCAGGAGTCTGGGCCACAAATCCACCACTGTTAGCTGGGTCTCCTGCTCAGGGTCTTGCAGAGCTGCCACCAAGATGTGCGTGGGCTGCATTCCCACCCGACGCTTGACGGTGGAAGAGTCCACTTCCGAGCTCCCTCGGGGAGTCGGCAGAACTCCTTTCCTCGTGGTGGAAGGACCAATGGCCTGGCCTTGTGCTGGCGGTCAGCTGGAGGCCACCCTCTGCCCCCAGATGTCATCCACAGCTTCTAGGGGTCACCTGCACCTCCTAGCGGCCATCTGCAGCTCCTCGCCGTGTGACCTTTCCCCACATTCCCTCAAGTCGGCAAGGTCAGCCTCCAGAGGGTCTGCCAGAAAGAAGGAGTCTTACGCAGGTGATGTCCCCCCACCTGCAGCATCTTCCATGGGGTAGAGTGGAGGGTCTCACAGGGCGTGAACCCAGAGGGGCTGGGGCCAAGGGTCCCGCCTTTGAGTCTGTCCACCCATCACACAAATGGCCCAGAATGTACAACTCTGAGGCTCACCTGGGTCATCCAAATCACATGATTATGTTTTTAGTTGCAATACCATATTTTAAAACTTCTAGTTTCTCTTGACTTTTACTCCTAAAAAAAAATAGTTTAAACAAGTTTATCCTTGGTCGTTCGGTTAGTTTTATTTACTAACATTTGTCCCAAAGTTCTTTTTCATTCACTTGGTTAAGAAAGTTTCCTTGAGACCCTCCTTTGGGCTTTGCCCTCCACGTGCTCCTGGCTGTCTGTGCAGGGTGGGCTCCACCTGGAAAGCCAGCCTCAGTCTCAGAAGGGGGGGGGGCAGGCAGTTCTCGGGGGTGTGTCCAGGGAGGGTCGGACCCGAGGGCTTAGAAACGGTCAGGGCAGTGTGAGACAGATGCGTTTACCTGTGGAATGCAGTTTAGAGTCTACGCTAATTCCACCGCCAGGAGTGCAGAGGAGGGCGGGTGGGCGAGCAGTTTCAGAGGGCAGGCATCCCCTCCGTCCCGGGCCAGGCCGCCTTCCTGAGGCCAGTCTTCGCTCTCCCCTGCCCTGCCTGCTCCCAGGTCGGAAGCATCCCTGCAGCTCCCATCGTGTTTCTCACGGGCCCCCAGCACCTTGAACACTGAGGACTTTTCTGGGCCCCCGGGCCCCCTCCACCTGCAGCCGTCTCTGGTCTTCGCAGCCTTGTTTCCTGCAGGGTCCTTTGCTCTCTCGTCTGTTTCCTCCCCTCCAGTCCAGCCACCCCCTTCCTCCTCCTCGCAGCTCCCCTGCTGCATTTTGCTGAGCCCGCCACGTCCTCGACGACGGTAAAGACAGCAGGTGTGTCCCAGCCTCAGTCCTGCCGATCCTCGCACCACGCCTGACAGCTGAACTTGAAACGCCCTCTTCTCGCGCTGCCTCTCTCCCGCCTCTGGCTGCAGCTGCCTTGTTTTCTTGCTGGCCCCCCACCCCTGGCCGCTGTGCTGTGACATAACCTCTCTCTATGAATCTGTCGTTCTCTTGCTGTAACTTTCCTCGTATGGTCAGACGACTGGCTGTTTGTAGTTTTTGCTGATGTGAAGCAGTGCACGTGACCACGTCTGTGTTTGCACCTCTGATCATCTCCTCCTGAGCCTTCTGCAGGGTCGGAAGTCTCTACACTCGCCGGTCTCAGTTCGTCCTCTCTGTGCTCCCAGCCCCTGTGCCCTGGCAGGTCCCTCTGCATTTCCATGACCCTTTGTCAGACTCCTCGAGTCAGGCACCGCCCTGACTTGGGCAGCCGTGGGTTCCAACCTCATAAGCTTCCCAGCGGCTGTCCCAGGCCCATTCTTCCCTGTGTTTCCACGTGACCCAACAGGGCCCTGGCTGAGCTGCACTCCAGCTTTGCTGCAAGCCTGACCCTTGGTTTCCTCGTGTAGAAGATGGGAATGTGACCTCACTCCCAGGAGCCACGAGCTCAGAGGTCAGAGGTCACCTGCATACAATTGCCAGCACGAGGTCTGGTTATAAGAATTCAACAAACATGGCAATTGCACTGTTACCACCAGCAGTAGTAGGAGAAGTGTTTGATAAATGAATAAATGGAAGGAAGGATGGATGGATAGATGAATGAATGTGTATGAAGGAATTCCTTAAGATAGGAGAAAAACAGACAAAGTAGAGCAAGCAAACAAACAACACCTGAAAGGTAGCTGGCCAGTTCATCAATCACTTTAACTTCCTTTTGTTATGTGACTTAAGCCACATATTAGCAACTCATAAAAATGTCTACGTACTAAAAGTAAAAGTGTCCTATATTAACCCGTTCGGGAGTCTTGCAAAAGCCTTTCTGTAGATTCCCTTCATCTTTTTACTCCCCTAAGGAAGGAGGGGACGTCAAGGCTTTTAGGGGTGATGTTAGAGCTTTCAGAGCGTTTAAAAATGAGAAGAATTAGAAATTACCCAAATTTTTAGGTTGAGAATTATGTCTGTCCATTTGGATTGAGATTTGAACCTGGACTTGCAAATTAAAGGCTGTTAGGTGAAAGGATTCACACTTGGCGTTTTTTTTGGGACATCCGCCTTATGTGCACTCGGTAACACGGTCAATAGAAAAATCTTCACATGCTGGTTGATGCTTCTCCCCGTGGGAACTGGGCCATGTGCCCCCTGACATTGTCCTTCACGGTCCGTGCAGACCGCAGGCCACCTCCATCCTTCCCGAGTGTTCGCCTGTGGAAGTCCGAGCCTGGTTCCGTTCCTCGTTCCCCTCCCACTCTCATGGCCCGGGTCTGGGAGAGAGAACAGCGGAGGGGAACCTGCTTCCAGGGATTTGCCCCGGTCGACTGTAAGTGAGGACACTCCCCTCTCGGGGTCTTCCAGGTTGCTGGTGAGGCTGCGAGAAGTTCAAAGGCAGGATCTGCATTTCACGTCCCCAGATCTATTGCAGAGGTAGCGGCGCGCTGGCGTGCACATCTCCTTGTCGTCCCCAGCAATGAGTGTCCTGACATTTCGCTCTTAAACAAAACGTGTCTGTGTTGCCTGTCAAAAGCAGGGTTATTTACATGTCCTGCGATGCACGGGTTCCAGCAGCTCATCTTCACGAGTATTTCTTGATGGGCCATTGTAGACAAGATTTATTTGATGTTTGTCCTTTTTCTAAACCTGCACATTTGTTTACAAGAGCGTCCTGGGCCCTCTGCTGAGGAACGGTCTCTAGACCTGGCCGGTGAGCCCCGGGGTGGTCACCAAACATGGCTCGTTCAAAAGATGGTCCCGTCCGCAGAAGCCACTTGGGGTGGGGCGGGGAAGAGGAGCTCCTGTGAGTTAAAAATGAATAAGAAGGCTGCTGGCTTTCCGCCGAGGAGAATATGGACTGAACACAGATAAAGCAGATGGAGAACAGAAGACAGTTCAAAAAATCTCTGCATCTCACAATATGCAAGACATTTCCATGCGTCCTCTCTGTCCATCCTCTCCCGACGCTGGGGAGTAGCCAGGGAGGGTGTTGTCGTCTAAGTGATGAGCAAGGAAGCGGATAACGGGGGAGCCGATTCCGACCGCCCCAGAGTCTGGGGCCAAAGGAACGTCTGAGTCCGAAGTGGTGGCCTGCCCCTCAGGGAACCAGCGCGGTGAGGCTTTCTCCCTCAAGCAGCCGGCGCACTGGGAGTCGGACTTGAACGCCGAGGGTCCGCGCGTTTGAATGTCCGGCTGTGATGCTGGGGTCAGAGCTGCGACGTCGTGGTCAGGGCCTGGGTCTGAGCCGGGCCTCTGTTGGCTCAGCCGAGCTGCTTTACCCCTTGCCGACTGTTCTGCTCATTCACCAGATGAAGGGGCTGGGCTGGTTGGTAACTGAGGCCCCACAAGCCGCAAGGCCGTGAGGTTTACTCTTTCAACCCGTTTCCAAACACCTGCTGGGTGCCGACTGGACTCTGGGCTCTAGGAAGAACTCCCCTGGGGCGTCTGCTCCCCCGCCCTGCGGTCGTGACCCGAGGCCTCTTCGGCACACGTCCTTCCCCGGCTCCCAGGACTCCAGACCGTCTCGGCCTTCCTCCTCCTCCTCGCTGCCCTTTCTTGGGCTCCTCACGGGTCCCTCCTGACCTTTAGGACCTTCTGACCTTGTCCTGACCTTGGGCTCAACCTCCGCCCCTCTCGTTGTCTGCCCTGGTTGGAAAGGCGACTCTGACGAGGGTCCGTGAGCCACGCCCTGGGCTCCCACGCGCCCTCACCTCTGCCAAGTGCAGTGTCTCTCAGCATCTCCGCCTGAGTGTGCCGCTCTCTGTGCCCCACGTGGAGCTCCTGCTCTCCCCCGACCCAGCACCTCCTCCAGTCTCCCCACCCCCGCCGACCTCCCAGAAGCCCAGGCCAAAGCCGGGGCGTTGCCTTGACCCTGGTCTGTGTCTCACACCTGGACCCCGATACGCGAGGGGATTCTGCGGGTCCGTCTTCAGGCTGGAACTGATTCCGATCACCCCCCACCTCCTGCCCCGGCCCTGCCTGGGCCCAGGCTCCGACGGGTCATGCCGCGTCCCGGCAGCAGCCTGCCCGCCTCCTGCCTGCCCTGGCCCGTCAACAGTTCTGGTCTCAGCCCAGCAACCGCTCCTTAAAAGGCCAGTGAGACCATTTCTCTCCTCTGCTCAAGATCTTCCACGGCCTTGATTTCACTCTGAGCAAAAGCCAAAGCCCCGTAATGGCCTCCCAGCCCCTGACATTCACCTTCCCACCCTCACCTTCCGTGCTCGTCCCTGGCCTCGCCGTGAGGCCACGTGCCCCCCGTGGGGCCTTCCTTGCGGTATCTGTCTGCCTGGCCCCTGTCCCGACATCCCCCAGCTCGCCCCTTGCCCTCCCAGCCTCTGTTCCAGTGTTGCTGTCTCGCTAGGGAAGCTCTGACCACCCTCGTTAACGAGCCCCGTCACCCCACGTCTGCATGCCGGTCCTTGCCTGCTCTGTGTCTCCTTTTCATGGCACACAGTGCCTTCCAACAAACGCTGTAATGTTCATGTCCGTCTGGTTTATGGTTCGTTGTCTGCCACCCCCAGTACGTCACCAACTCCATGAGGCAGGACCTTTGTGACGCGCACTGATGCATCCTGAGCAAGAGGGTGCGCGTGGCTCCGGTGTTGGACAGGGTTAGATCCGGGGTGACGGGAGAGGGAGTGGACACAGGGAAGAGACAGACTTACGGCAGCCTTGCAGGGCATAGAGATGACCTTGAGGCCGATTCTGAACACTTGGGAGCCTGTAAAGATGGTGAGAGGGGGCTTTGGGGGGAGGTTGGCTGGCCGCAGTGGTGAAGGGACGGACGCGGGTGGCAGGCGGGACCCAAGCAAGGGAGGCGCGGTGGTGGGCAGGTGGACGCGTCTCTTCACAGGGCAAGCTATGGTGGCCTTGGTCCCAGGGGCGACAGTGAGGTTGTCCCTGGAATGAGGGCTAGGGGGACACTAGGTCAGGGCCAAGATGCCCATTTCCATCCAGCAGCCCCTTCCTGCTGGTCTGTCCAGCGGCCCTGGGCTTGTCCACCGTGTTTGCCTCGCGCAAACTGCCTGTTCTCTGTCTGTCTCAGGTTCGGCTTTGGGGTGAGCTCAGAGCCACAGCAGGTGTGACTGAAGGACACGGATGGCGTGTGGAGTCCAAGGTGGGGACGGCAGCCCATGGCCTCGGGGCGGGAACTGGGGATGGAAAGCTGGAGGGCAAGGACCCTGCTTCTGTAAAAGCAAACGCACGGCCCAATGTCAGGTGAGGCGGGGTGTGTGCAGGGGTGTGTGGGTGGGAACACACTGACCAGACAGGGCAGACCCTGCGGGCTGGGTGGATGTGTGACTTCAGGTCCTGGGCCTGGAGGCCCCTAGAGATTGAGTCATTGACCAGTTTCCTTCCAGGCTCTTTGGGATCATTGGGCATTGTTTTAGGAAAAGTTTTACACTGTCAGGATGGCCAGAGGGCCACCCTTTAGAACAAATGGAGATTCCTCTGAGCAAATCCCATGGTGGGCTGTGCACTGTGACGTGAGCTGAAGGGTGGCCTTTGTCACTGAAGAACCCTGTTCTTAACAAAACCTTCTGTGGACAATGGTGCAGGTGGCCCCTTGGTGCTTCTCCAGCTCTTCACTTGTGTGGCTTCTCTCCAGACAACAAGTTTAATCGGGGACAGGCATCGCTCAGACGGGGCTCCAGTGATGTTTTGCAGATGACCTAGAATTCAGGGCACTTGTCAAAATATTCAGAGGCATTGAGAGGGGAGTTAATCAGGACTTCAGTTTTCACTCCTGAGCCGCTGAGCTGCCCTCAGCCTGATCTGTCCTCTCTTCTGGAGGATGGCTGGGGGCCCGTACCCAGCACAGCTGCAGGGACTAATAAGGTGACTCCAGAGTCTCCCAGATCTTGGTCCTTTAAAGGTTTTGTTTTTTAACTTCCTTGAGATTTCCAGCCTCGCCTGCGGTAGGCTGACTTGGGTAGAGCCAAGCGCTTAATTCACTGGATGTCTAGACTTTTCTTCACGTGACAATGGGCCACCTGGTACCCGGACCACAGCCAGGGCCCAGGGGACAGCTTGGCCAACCAGGCTGGCGGGGCTCAGGGCTGCGTAATGGACCAGCATGGTGCAAAGGGGCCAAGTCTGAGACAGGGGTTCTACCCAGTGGGCTGCCGCCCGGAGTGGCCAGGTGTGCACCTGAGCTCTCCGTAAGGAGAGGGAGTCGTTGTTTATGGCACTTCTCTGGTGCAGCAGGCACGCGGCTTCCTCGCAGTTAATCTCAGCAAGGACTGGGCGAGGTGCTTACCTTCACGGCTCACAAGACGGCTGAGACCCAGAGGGATGGAGCTCTGGCAGCAAGCAAGTTCCAAATGCAACATCCTTTGACCCCAAAGTTGATGTTTCTCACTTTCCAGGCTTATCTTCCCAAACATGGGCCACATTGTTACATAGCCGGGGCTGACGCTGAGCACCTATGTGGGTCGGGAATTGCACTGGACATCTGTGTCCAGGAAGGACGCTGGCCTGACTGGATGTGGCCCCAGACTGCCCGTGGGGTCCAGAGCATGCCCTTGCTGAAGGGTGTGGGGACGCGCAGGTGGAGACGGGTTTCCATGCAGTCTTCAGATAAGAAGAAGAAATATCGACCAAGTTCACATTTTTACACTCAGCTTTCCATCAGTTTTCCATCGGCTTCAATGAACAATCCACACTCCACTGAAGCGGGCCAGTCTCAGCTCAAACTCTTAATGGTTATTCCAAAGGCCAGCAATGGTAGAAGCAGCTCAGGTTCAGGAGGGCAGCTGTGGTCCTCGAGGTCAGGCACCGGGCCAGACCCTTGGTGGGGAGCCTGCATCCCTCTCCCAGGAGGAGGGATACCTTTGCAGGATTGTGTATCGTACATTTTCCATTTGAGATTCAGACCATTCAGGGTGTGCTATAAATACACCCCACATCTGGCTCTAGGGAGAATCTGGAGCTTACATCTTGGAAGATAAGTAATAGAAATCTTCCTGTGGCTTAGCTGTGTCTAAAATATGCCATGAGCTTCTTGCCATTTGAGGATAAATTAATGGAGAAAAGAAGAAGGAAATAAGTGAGATGCAGCAGGTACAATTTAGAGTATGAATAACAGTGGGAGGATGGGCACGTCCAGGTGGCCTGGGGAGAGCCCGCGATGGAGGGAGTTAGACCTTCCTGCCTCCTCAACATCCAACTCAGATTTTAGGAGGGGACCGGCTTGGCCTGCAGGGACGGTGCCCAGGTGGAGGGCAGGCCAGAACCCAGCTGGCCTCGGTTCTGATCCGAGTCACTCTTCCTTGGTTGGTCCACGGAGGGGGCACTTTCTTTTATTTCCATTGAGAGAAAGTGGAGGTGCTGTGTTTCAGGTGGAGCCGTATTCACCCCCTCCCTCTGTGTGGGTGCAGCCCTAGGGGGATGGGCACGTGGGAGCCCCCAGTCCACGGGGAGAAAGATGCTGGTGGGGTGCTCCTGACCCGGAAGGTGACTCCCCAGCTCTCTGCACGGGTGTCAGGAGAGAAAGTCCTAGTTGATGGCAACTGGACTGAAAATGGCTTCCTCTCCGAGCAGGGGCTCCGAAACCCTAGGGGACCCGATCTGTGTCCCACTGAATGCAGCTCCTCGTCCCCTCCCCGCCCCCTGAATGGGGTCCCAGAACTTGGGGAGCTGCCTGAAGAGGGAGGGGTTGCCAAGGCTGCAGGAAGCACCGTGGAGGGTCTGGGAGCATCTGGACAGCGTCTGGGAAAGAGCTCCCAGGTGTGGCCTCTGCTGGGATGGGTAGGGTTGCCTAGTGGTTGGGGACAGCAGCGGGGGAAGGTGGCCTCTGGAGTTCAAGACCCAGGAGAGAATGGGGGAGGCCTGCTCTGCCTGGGAGAGTCCCTGGGCGCCTCCCGCCTCGTGGGCTCAAGCAGTTGAAGCTGAATCACCAGGTGGGAAAGTGGGTCCCTCCTGAGCTGCTTCCCCTCCCGTCACACAAGGGGTGGGTCCCTTGCGGGGGGGCAGCCTCACTAACAGGGCTGCCCTTGCCCTATAAGGGTGCGACCGCTGAAGACTGGAAGGGTTGCTGCGGCCCCGACGGTGAGTTCCCTGGGGACGGCACGGTCAGGAGAGCCGGCTCTTTTGTGGAGGGTGCAGGTGTGCACTTGGGGGTGGGAGAGGGAGGGAGACAGAGGCCGGACCCAGGTAAACGGGAGCCGTCACCCTTGCCAGGGTACCAAGTGGACGGTGCGTCTGGGGTGGCCTCCTCGTGCTGAAGGAGTCCAGGGGGGCTGCCGCCGGCCCCCCGGGGGAATGGAGAAAGGGCTCCTCCAGACACGGCCAGGGCAGCATTTAGGCCAGGCCTTGCAGTGAGCTTTCTGGGCGGTGGTTTTACTCTACATCCTGGGTCAGGAGGCTTCAGAGGCAGGAATGTCAGGCCTCAGTGAGGGGTCAGCAAACCTCAGCTGGACCACGAGGAGGCCCTGGCTCTAAGGGCTGCCCGGCAGCTGGAGCCCAGGAGCCTGAAGCTGGGACCAGACACACGTTCCTGCCCTCGCGGTCCGGGGGCAGACTCGGGCCCCAGTCCGGGCTCTGCCGGGATGAGCCTGCCCCGGAGGCCCCGTGGGAGGGACCTTCCTGCATCCCCCGCTCCAGGGCCTCCTGGCTCGTGGCCACGTCACCCCAGCTCTGCCTCTGTCTTCCCTCTGTGCCTGTTTCCATGTCTTCTCCTCCCGTGAGGACGCGCCCCGGGATTTAGGCGCACCCTAAGGCTTATCCCGACTACGTTTGCCAAGACCCCGTTTCCAAGCAGGTTCCCGTCACAGGGTCCGGGGCCCAGGACTTGGTCACACCTTGGGGACACAATTCAACCAGGAGCCCGGCCGAGCTCCCGTTGCTGGGGATGATTTGGGGCGGGGGCGGGGAGTCTGGGCTGGAAGCGGGGAGGGCGGACTCAGAGCGCATAGACGGACAGCAGCACGAGGGTGATGGGGTCTTGGGCGCTTTGCCCTGAGCCGGGCACCCCGCCCGTGCTGCTGTCCTTCCCTGCTCTGCCACCTGCCTCAGCCTGTCACGTGGCCGGAAAAGTCGGGCTGCAGCAGCGACCCCCGGCCCCGTCCCTGCTCTGTCACCTGCCTCAGCCCGTCACGTGGCCGGAAAAGTCGGGCTGCAGCAGCGACCCCCGGCCCCGTCCCTGCTCTGTCACCTGCCTCAGCCCGTCACGTGGCCTGAAAAGTCAGGCTGCAGCAGCGACCCCCGGCCCCGTCCCTGCGCCGCCCTGGGAATGAGCTCCCCTAGCCCAGTCCGGCTAGGACTGTTTTCTGTGTTCTTCTAGTGTTTCTTTGCGTCGCCCTGGGCAAGGGGCACAGGCCCGGGCTGGGCCCCTGCGTGGACCCTACGTGCCCAGGAGAGCGTTGCTGGTCACCGCCTCCCGGTCACCAGCCCCGCTGCTTGTTCCAGAGCAGACCTCGGCTGCGGGTGCCCCGATATGGCTGGTCCTGTGTGCGGTACAGACCCCGGTACATTTCTGACTCAAATGGGCAGATCAGCTGCGTTCTTCCCGTTGTATTTTGTAGAATCAGTCTCTGTTAGTCTGACCTATTTTATTATTCACCATCTTTGTAGTTTTGGTTCTGCTGTGTTTTTTGGTGCGAGCCCATTTTCTCTTGGATTGTTAAGTCTATCTATTTTGAAAGGACTCTTTAAACTTAAACATGTTATTAGATTACGTTGTCAGTCTTTTTTTTAAAAAAGGAATTCCTTTATTTTTATTTATATATTTTTTATTTTTGGCTGTGTTGGGTCTTCGTTTCTGTGCTAGGGCTTTCTCTAGTTGCGGCAAGTGGGGGCCACTCTTCATCGCGGTGCGCGGGCCTCTCACTATCGTGGCCTCTCTTGTTGCGGAGCACAGGCTCCAGACACACAGGCTCAGTAGTTGTGGCTCACGAGCCTAGTTGCTCCGCGGCATGTGGGATCTTCCCAGACCAGGACTCGAACCCGTGTCCCCTGCATTGGCAGGCAGACTCAACCACTGCGCCACCAGGGAAGCCCACGTTGTCAGTCTTAACCCTTATCGTTTCACTCCTCCACAGTGATGTGCAACCACCCCCCCGGGCAGTTGCTACTGTTCTCCCCTTTGTAGAGATTGTAATCCCCCCTCCTCTGAGGCTGCAGTCTGCACGTGCAGACGGAGCTATTGTCACCGTGTGAACAGAGGAGGAACGTGCGTCTGGAAGGGATAAGGCGGCATTTCGACCATTCGGCTCCAGAGCCGTCGGGCCTTCTCCATGCTCAGTGCCACCAACACCAGGAGTAGGTGGGTGTGACTGGCCCAGGCCCAGGCGAGACTGCGAAGGGGGCCTGGGGGGTCACAGACCACTGGGCACGGTGGTCACCATGACAATCGCAGAGACTGGAGACATCAGGGGAGGTCCTGCTCTATGAGCTTCTTCCCCCAAGAGAGTGGGAAGAGCGGGCTCAGAAATCGGGGGTTTCCACCCGGGTCTGAAGCCGGTCTGGGTCCCCAGGTGCTCAGGCCGCGTCCCCTGGCCCGGGTTAGCCTCACTGGGGGAAGTGCAGCCCCCGCTGAGTCCTGGCAGGGCTGGGTGGCAGTGGGCCGGGGGACGGAGGTGGCAGGGATTCGGAGGACGGATGCCACATTGGCCTCTTTGCTCTGCGACGTTGGGCAAACACGCCGGCCTCTGAATCTTCCTCTTGGGTGGGGTGGTTGTGAGGACTGAAAGCAGCTCCTGGGAAGTAGGAGTGGCTCAGGGGATACGCAGAGCTGGAGCTGGACCGTGGGGCACCGCAGGCGGCGCCGGGCTATTAGGAGGGGGCGGCAGGTGTGTGTGTGGGTGACTCCAGCTCCATGTCCTGAGTTTGAGCTGATCCCGGTGGAGGTGGCCCAGGACGCAGAGCTCAGGACCGCCGGGTGGTCCAGTCTGCACTCAGAGCCGTGCACCACCCGTGACTTTCCCTGGCGTCCCAGGCTGGACGGGCTCCTCCAGGCGTTAGTGCAGAAATAAAAGATTAAAGAGCCAAAGGCGAGTCTGGGAGGCATCCCAGGGGCAGAAGGACGAGGGTGGGGCAGAGGGAAGGAGGGGCCAGGTTCCTCACAGGCGCTGCTGGCTGCCTCCCTGCAACTCAACTCACTTCTCACACGTGCAGCGGGTCCTGCGTGCTTTCGGCACACACACTTCCCTGCAGGCAGCCCCAGGGGCATATTGCATTTCCCCTCCTGCCTTTGCAAGCCCATCGATCCTTCTTTTCCTTTGGAGTATCTACAGCCAGTGTTAGGAGTCACCGCCCACCGAGTGCTAAAAGCAGCCGAGGTTGGCGGTCTTCCACGGCCTCTTCCACGGCACTGGGGCCAGCGGGAGTGGGGCGGGCGGCAGGCAGCCCCACCCAGGGAGCTTCTGCAGTCAGGGTCCATGGATACGCAGGGTGAGAGGTGAGCCCTTCTGGAGGCTTCCTCCTGTGCACAAGGCAGGGATACCCCGGCGTCAGATCCATTTTCTCAGGATCTCACACCAAACCCCGAGAGGCCACAACTGAAGATTTAAAATGCCAAATTCAACCCTACAGGAAACAAAAGCACAAGGTAAACAGCCCTCTGCCTGGCATCTGGACGGTTCTTGATCTGTTCTCGCTCTTAACCCAGCACCACCAGACAGGTCCTGGCCTCCAGTGTCTGTCACTTTGCCACCACATAGGTGCAAAGAGTCAGGATCCCTGGGGTAGGTGCCTCCTGCGGAGTCTCTGCACCCGCATTGGTGTTCGTAGATAAGTCCGACTGTGCATGTGCACAGCTAGTGCAAGCTGATGTGGTCAGACAACCGAGGTGCTACGAACGCGGGAGGGCTGGGTGGACAGTCTCTTCACGTGGCTGGGCTGTCACTGCACATTCTTATTTCCTTAAAAGCCAGGCTTGTCTCCATCAACACGTTTTCATAGTTTGATTTTTCTGCAGCCTGTGCAGTGGCGCAGTACGGCCAGCTTTCAGGATGCTCTTGGTGGCCCACGAGTGAAAGCTCTTTGGCTGGGGCTGTTCTGAGCTGAGGTCGAGCCCCAAGGACCCCCTTCCTGGACCCCGAAGTTGCGTGTGATCCTAGCATCTGGGTCCTCTCACCGCCTGCCGGGTCCTCCCAGGCACCCCGCAAAGGCACGGCCTGTCCCCAGGAGGGACCCCCACCCTGCCCTGCCGGGGCCTCCACAGCCGCCCAGAGCTCTGTGTCTCGCCTGCTCCGCCTGACAGACAGGTGAAGACGCAGCCTCTCAAGCTGTCCCCTCACCTCTGGCCTTTCAAGCTGTTCCTTCTGAACCAACTCACACAGCAATGCACACATAACAGGTTCCTCAGAGAAGTTTATCACAATTTGTGAAGAAACCTGAGGTCTATTATGGGCTTATTTTCCCCATTTCCACATGAAACTTGAAAATTGCATGTGAAATGTGAAACACGTATATTTCAAAAGAGGCGCCATCAGTGGGAAAGCACACAACCAGTAGAAACCTTGGAAAATACAAGAAGTAGCTTTGAAAAAAATCACGTGCGATCTCATCACCCAGAGATAACTAAGCATTTCAGTGAATGTGTCTCTTCTCCTGTTTGTAGAGTTCGTTTCTGTGTGTGTTTTAATGCAATCATAATAATTTTTTTTGCTTTACAATATCCTTCTATATCTTGAAATATCCTGGGCTGCTTTCTGTGTCATTATTAAATATTCTCTATGATATTATTTTTGTGGCTGCCTCGTATTTCCGCTCAAGAGCAATCTCGTCTCTCTCCGTCTCTTTTCCTTTTTACATTTTTCTTCATGGTGCTATTTTACGATGTATTTAGTTGTTTCTCACCTGTGTCCTCAGCTGAAAGAGAGGCCCCAGCAGCACAGACCACAGCCAGGCTCTCCACTGTGATGTCCCCAGAACACAGAAATAGAAACTCAACAAATACTTGTTGGATGAACGCAGGGATTTAACCAATCTTCCACTGGCACCCGTTTTAAGTGCCATGCACCAAGCCACATGTGTATACACCTTTGGGTGTATTTTTGGTGTTAACTTAGGGTACATTCTTCAATGCAATGTTTCTAGGCAAAAAAGTATGGGTATTTACATGGCTCTTGATAATAATTGCCAAATTATTATTCAGAAATGCTATACTAATTTATAGTCTCACCACAAACATCCAAGAGAATTATATTTATTTTTTCACTTCTTCTGAAATACTCATTTGCATTTATTTTACTCATTTGCATTTATCTCTATCAATTTGATAGGTACAGGGTACAACTTTTATCTTCATTTGAATTATATTTCTAATGAATTTGAATATTTTCACATATTTATCGCCCATTTATATTTTCAATTACCTGTTTATTTTCCTTGTCAGTCATTTGTTCTTATTTCTTTGCTCGATTTCTTTATATTTTAAGGACATTGATCTGTTGCATGGAGCAAGTATTTTTTCATTTGCCATTTAATTGTGTTACAGTGTATTTGATGCTCAGTGTTACTGCATTCGTATACAGCCAGACGAGCCTTTTTCTGTGACGTCTGGGGTTTTATGCGCAGGCACTCTGTTCTGATTCCTGATTACAGCCCAGCTACGCCAGCGGGATGCTCTCCAAATGGATTTTCTCCCTGAATTCAGGAGCCTGAACATCCTGCTGAAAAGTGGGGAGGGAGCCATCCATCTCTCTCGGAAGGGATGAAAGTTCAGCCTGTGGTGCAGACAGGACGCAGCGCACATCTGTAAGGGCGCGTTGGACAGAGGGCCGGGGGATGCACCTTGGGGTCCAGCCGGCAGTGAAATATTACGGAGGGAACGCGTCTCCGACTCAGAAAAGGCCACTCTGTCCTGCACACCTGTCCTCTGAGAATCGATCTTAATCCCACATCCTGATGTTCTGCCATCTGTCGGTGTGCCTCCCTCCCCGGAAATAAGTCAGGGGCTTGGATTCATCTTTTGCTACATTTGTCTCTTCTCCTCATTTATCCCATATGCTCGTTACCTCTGACGTGCAGCCTCTCTGCCTTCAGCACGACTCCCTCATTTTTATCCCTTTACCTCGGTCTACAAAATCTGCTTTATTGTCCTTATTAATTCCTCTGTTGATATCACCTCAAAGTCTATTATTTTTCAAGAAAGTTAGAGCAATTTTTAAAAGCCTCATTATTTTACACACGTGAAATAAAAAGAGCTGTCTTCCAATGGGCCCTGCCCTCCCCACATTTATACCTTCGCCAAGTCTCACTGTGATGAGATTTGGATGTTTCTGAAAATGTGAACTTGTGATTTCACTCAGTAGTAAACGGAGCTATTGGAGGGACACAGAAAGGCCACAAAGGCAGCGACTCTGGAGTCGGGAACGGGGACACTGGGACTCCAGTCGCTGGGTCTAACGCACCTGGAAGGAAGTGCACCTGGGTTCGCTTCCTTTCACTTTAATGGGAAATTGTCCGGGACGTCAAGAGGGAGACCCGTAGGCGGGACCCCCTTGCCGAAGGGGGAGAAATGCAGATTCCTGCTCTCGCTGGCATTTGCTCTTCAGCTCGGCCCTTTAAGGTTTCCCCGGAAATGCCTCTGTGTCTTCAAGTCTTTCATTTAAACCTAACGGGCCCCAGCGGCCATCAGAAGGTGAGGGCAGCGTGAATAAGGCTCCTTGGAGATGCATTTGTACACAGGCTTCTTGGCGTCAGGGCTGGGCCGATGGCTCCTCTGTTTCAGGAGATGTTGACTGGGGTTTTCTGGTTCTGTATCAAAGGGAGGGAAAGTTGCCAGAACACGAGCTAAGATATAATAACCAGGGAACACACAGCCTAATTTACTGCCTAAAATGTAAGTTTTGAAGAAGTGTCATTGCGTTTTCTTGCTTCTTTTAGTTCCGTCAACTGCTTTTGGAATCATATGCGCTGGTGAGTCACCGGCACTAATGGTGGTTGGCAGAGCTCCTGCTTCACCCGTGTCATTGTCTGTCTGGACTCTGACGCCCGGTGTGGGACCCGGTTGGGGTGACAGTGGTTTGCGGTGGAAGCTCAGGGTCGGAGGGTTGAGAGCGGCGCTGAGCTGCAGCCTGGAGGGTGGATCCCTGGTGGCCGAGCGGCTTGGGAAAGAGGCTCGGGCCGCCTGGCCTCATCCTCCCTCCGTGGCACCTGGAGGCCCGGGTGGAGGACCGCGTGTCTGCTGGTCTAAACAGAACTTGCTCCGAGTCGGAGATGCCTCGCAGGCCCCGTCATCCCTGGAGTAGCCTGCGTTTTCGGCCAGATTCGTGAACACAGACCTGCAGGGCTCCTGCTGTGTGCCGGGGTGGGGTGAGGTGCAGGTCTCAGGCCTGGAGCAGGGGCTCAGGGAGCTCCCGGCTGGGTGGCTCGTGAGCTGCTTGTCCCAGGAGCCCGGACTTGGCTCCCGAGCCTGAGCTGTGGCCCAGGCTTCTCGGTCAAGGGCAGGGAGAAGCCTGCCCCCTGAGCCGTCGTGCTCCATTTCCCATTCTGGAAAGGGGCCTCTGTGCGTGAAGTCACTCCTAAGAGTAATAAATGAGCACAGGGCAGTTCCTACCAGACCCAGAGAAAACACACGCTGCAGGGTCGGGACCTGGGAAAGCATCCGTGGCTCCTGACAGCTCTTCTGGGGGCTCACCCTGTGCTGACCCCGTGCTCAGCAGTGCGTGGACGTGGAGATGAGCTTCTCACCCCATCCTGTTGAAGGTCAGCGGTGAGTGGGCGGTGAGAGCACGGCACCGGGGGCAGAGGGCGACCTGACGTGGGGGACCCATCCCCAAGATGTCCACATCCTCCTGCCTGGAACCAGAGAACACGTGGCCTTATGTGGCAACGGAGAATTTGAAGTGCGATGAAGTCCAGGATCTTGAGATGAGAGACCAGCCCAGGGTCATCACGGGGTTTGTTTTAGGGAAGCAGGAAGCAGGAGGCCCAGATCAGATGTGAGGACAGAATCAGGGCTGAGAGTCAGAGATCTGAAGATGCTGCTGGTTTTAAAGTTGGAGCAAAGGACCGTAAGCCAAGGAATGCAGGTGCCCCTGGAAGCTGGAAGGGGCAGGAAACGGATTCTCTCCTGAGCCCGCAGAAGGGAGGCAGGACCTTGATTCAGCCCAGGGAGACCCAATTTGGACTCCTGACTTGCAGAACCATGAGGTAATAAATGTGTGTTGTTTTAGCCCCCTGAGTTTGTGGCAATTTGCTACGGCAGCAGTGGGAGAGCCACGTGGGGCTGTCTGGGGTGGGGAGACCTGGGGGAGGGTGGCAAGGCACAGGCAGTGCCAGGTGTGCCTGGGCAGGTGGAGACGGGCTGGAGGAGAAGACAGGGGCAGGTCAGGGGGTCTCACTGGGCAGCTACAAGGTGGGTCCTTCTCCTGCGGGGAGCGAGGGGAGCAGAGGATGTCAGGAGAGTGGTCTCTTGCAGGGGCTGACATGCCGTCCGGGTAGATCAGCTCTGAGACAGGGTTGGGAGGGGAATTAGGGCCCAGGGAGCTAACCGGGGCATCAGAGGTGCTGGCAGGTCGGCAGAGGGACGGCCGAAGCTTAGACACGCACTGGGCCCTCAGAGGTCAGCCCTTGGGCCTCAGATGCTCACAGCTTCATGTTAGAGCTTTTAAAAACTCAGATGGTAGACTCAACGTTTCTAGAATGACCTGTCAATATAAAGTGGGTCTCCAGCTCTCCTTTTCCATCAATGTCCTGTGTGGGCCCTGCCCCATGTGCAGAAAGGTCGTGCTGTCAACAAAGGGGGTCCAGGCGCGAACCCAAGAATGTCGCCCAGTCCTTCGCTCTGTCAAGGTCTACACTGAGAGCCTGCTGCCCAAGTCTCTGGCTTGAGCTAAGGAGCCATGGTTCCAAACGCCATCTCTGATCTCTGCCTCATAGTCCAATGAGCAGACAGATGGGCAGACGGCACAAGGATGCGAGGAGAAGAGGGTGACAGGGGCGCACTGGGCGTGTGCGGGAAGGACCCCCAGGCCTGTGTGGGACCTCGGGGCACAGTGGGGTAGCCAGGCTCTGGCCCCGACTCCTGTCCTGCCAGGGCTTATAGCCCAACGGCTAGGCGGACAAGCTCCTTTCACACAGGAAATTAATTACAGTTAGAGCAAGGACCCAGATGAAAAGGTAAAGGAAGTTTGATGGAGGAGTTTGAACTGAATTCCAAAGATGAACAATGTTAATTAGAAGGACGGTGGGGAGAACCTCGCAGACAGAGGGCAGTGCGTGTGGGGAGAGAGGCTGTGATGCTTCAGGAAGCCCGGGGCTGTGGGGAGGTCCCGGAAGCCCGGGGCGTGCGGAGGTCCAGGAAGCGGTGCTGGGGGCGGTGCAGGCCGGACGGGTAGGGGCAACGTCCCCACAAGCTCCTAAGACTGTATTCTGTGGGTAACGGCAAGGCTTGTCCCCAGAGAGGTGGCACAATCAGATTTCTGTTAGGAACGTCACTTGGTCGAGCGTGGGTGGACACGTGAAGGCCGGGAGGGCCTGGGGGAAGAAGCTGGGGCGTCCACAGGGGGTTAATCAGCGCGGATGCGTGAAAAAATAGAGGCAGACGTCGGAAGTAGGTAAGAGGAGAAATGAGAGAGCTCAGTACCTGGTTGGGTGCAAAGTGAGGACCAAAAAGA
The DNA here is from genome assembly GCF_965194805.1 of Balaenoptera borealis. Lineage (NCBI taxonomy): Eukaryota > Metazoa > Chordata > Mammalia > Artiodactyla > Balaenopteridae > Balaenoptera > Balaenoptera borealis. Next base: position 90,516,936 of record NC_138871.1, read on the forward strand.
AATCTCAGATACCCTGCACAATTGTCTTTGGTATTTGCACAGACAGGGGTCTCTTACTAAAAGAGGGAAGCAGAGAGCTGGGAAGGATTGAGGGAACCTTTGGGGAATCTGAGTTTGGGTTCTGATGGGAAATCTGCCCGGTACCATCTAGTCGAGAGCTGCACTTCCCTCTGGAATGGATGGACGGGAGGGGATGGACGGGAGGGGCATGTGGTGGTTACAGTCTTGAACTTGAATGAGATCTTCCTAGAAAATTGTCTGGAATGAGAGTGGAAAGCTCAGGATGGAGCCCTGGGGAACATCAATATACATGAGGAAGGATAACGGAGGGGAGCCCACAGAGGAGATGGAAAAGAAATGGCTGGAGAGGTAGGAAGTGAATCAGGAAAGAGCGGTTTCCTGGAAACCAAGAGGAGAGAGCGGGAAGGAGCAGATGCTGCAGAGGCGAGAGACAATAATACAGCTCAAAACGGTACGTGGAGTCTGGACAGAGAGGCCTCGGACGCTCTGGCCAATTTCAGGGCCACTTTGGGGCCACATTGCCAACTCAATGAGCTGGAAACAGCACCGGGTGAGGAAGCGGGTGTTCCCTGCCTACCACCGGTTTGGAAAGGAGGGGGAGATCCAAGTTTGTAGCAGGAGAGGGGCAGGGGCTCAGGAGAAGTTCTTGTGTCTGTGTTCGACTCCTGAGAAAAGTGAGGACTGGTCAGGAGATGTTGAACATTCTCAATGACTAGAAGCGTGAAGGTAGAGGTTGGTGGTAAGCACAGCTGAGGGAATGTGAGTTAGAGACAAACTTTGCTGACTGGGTAAAACTTCCACTGGAAGGGGCATGTTTCTCTGAAGTCGGGGCGGTGGGGGGGGGGGGGGAGGAAATGAATAGCAACAGCTGGACGCACAGTTGGGCATAAGTAGAAGTAAATGATGGGAAACTTCGCTGTTTGCTTATGTTTAGTACAACACAGGACAGATAAGCTATTCAAGGTTTATGGCGGCTGCTGTATTCTCTGAGAGTCTAAGTAAGCCTTCGCTCTGGGGAGGTTTCACTTATTTAACACACTTACTTTTTCACAGTTTCTTCTTGGGTGCCAACTCTGCTTGGAGCTGGTGTGCACTGCTGAGCTGACACAGGGCTTTTCTTTCTACTAGTAGAGAGGGTCAGAGGTTTGTTCTTTTCCCCCATATCCTTTTTTCCCCTTCTTCCTTAATTGTAAAACAAATTCTTAGCTGGACACATGGCCATCTGAAATAAAGTTCATATTTCCCTGCTTTCTTGGTGCCAACAGTGGTCTGTGACTAAGCCCTGACAAAGGCATAAGCAGAAGGGTTGTGTTCAATTCCAGATGGAGCCATTTCAAGCGAGAGGACATATCTGTTTGAATATCTTCTTCCTTCCTGCTGGAATTGAATGTGGTGGCAGGAGCTCAGGCAGCCTTCTCAAAGCGTGAGTTATGAGTCATATGTGGAGGATGGTAGAGCAACATAATCGAGGGAATCCAGAGTCCCTGACGTTTGGGGAGTTATCAGACCAGCCCTAGACTGTGTAGCTCCAAAATAACTTTATGTAGATAAAAATAAACTTCTGTCTTATTTAAGCCCCAGTTATTTTGGGTGTTTTGTTACACATCTGAAACTATCCCAAATAATACAGAGAGACAGACAACAATCATATAAACAAATATGTTGTTACAACTTGCGATAAGTGATCTGTTGGAAATGAACATCATGCAATGATACAGACTTAAAGGGGTCCATAGAAAAGACTGTCAGAAAAGGCTTCATAAAAAAACAGGTTTTAAAGGGAAAAAGGAGTGACAGCTACCTGCGTGACCAGTGGTGTCAACCTGTGCTCTGGTCCAGCCTCCCACGGGTCCCTCTGGTCACCGTACCCACCACCAAGGGTCCACGCAGACTGGAGGAGGACCCCAGCCCGGCCTGCGTGACCCCGGCCCTCCTGGAGTCGCGTGGCCCTGCGGAGCCGACTTCGACTCCAGTAAGGTGGTCCAGCCTGACTTCCTGGGCACGCTTCGGACCTCCCTGGAATTCCCTGATGCCTACAGCCAAGAAGAGGCTGGTCTGAGCCCCGGGCCCCCTCCCAGGACAGGACGGGGCCAAACCCAGAGCACGGCCATCCCCAGCGTCAGAGAGCCCCAGGCAGAGGCACACTCGCCCGGTGGACGTTCGGGGCTGGGCCAGGGGCGGCTGAGCTCGCTCTTCTTCCGGAGGCAGAAGCCAGCCCAGCGGGTGGAAGCGGCGGTGCCCTGGCCGCGGGCAGTTTGTACCGGTCGCCGCAGGCTCAGCTCCTCCGGGACAGGCATCTCCGTCTCGCGCCAAGGAGCTGACCTTGCCCGCTCGGGAGCCACTGAGCATCAACCCCGAGCTCCCGCCCGGCAGAGCCCACTCCCACCGGCCAAGGGCGTTGGGCTTTGGGTCTAAGACTAGTGCCCAGTGTCCTGAGCTGCCCTGGGACCACTGGGACACAACCTTCCCTAGACCCACCAGGGCGACCCGTTGGGGCGACCGGCTGAGCTGCACTCGGTCTGTCCCGGGCTGCCGTCCACTGCTGGTGCTGCACCCAGAAGCTCCCCCTCTGTGCGGCACAGGGGCTGCAGGGGCCGCGGTGCTGGTGGGCCGGGTCCGAGCCGAGAGACGCTGGGCGCCGGTGCAGGCCAGACGGCGAGGACGGGGAGCTGGTGTCGGGCGGCAGGAGGCGTTCACACAGGAGCCCGTTGCTTTCATTTCCTGGTTTTCTAGAAATGTGCGCTAAGTTTTATATGCTTCCTAATACGTTTTACAAATTTGAGCGAAAGAAAAATTGTTTCAGAAATTTCTTATTCCCTTGGCTCATGTAAAAACAATCTGCATGTAAGGGTGTCTTAAGAGGTAATATTCTTCCAACTATTATTACTGTCTGGGCTTAAACTGCATGTAAATTAAATTGCTGAAATGAGGATAAATACAGTATAATCAGTAGCAACACTTATTCTCTGTAACTGTACAGGAAATATTTTAATTTAGAATTTTCCTCAGTTAAACCTTGCTTTTAAGGCATTACATCAGAAATTAATACACTGTAGTCTCTCTCTCTTTCTCTCTGAAACAGACTTTCTAACACACCAAACTTTTTTGGCATATATTTCTAAATTTTCTAGACAGGTGACCGCTTTCCGGATACTCTTGTTTGATTTTGAGACACATGCCTGTGATTGAACCCTGAGATAATATTGGCTTGCTTTCAAAGTTAAAGCTATTTGATGTTTATTCTGGTTTTATCAGGCCCATAGAGGTTTGCCACCCTTTGCAACGATTAGAGAGAGAGCAAGGAGGCTTTGCTGCTAAACCAGGGATGATGAGAGCGGGAATGGTATACACATTCTTGAGAGGAGAGACTTCCTGACCTTGGCCGGCCGCTGGCAGCTGGGCCCAAGCTCCCCCAGGGAGCAGACACATAGCACAGAACCATGTGCCATGTCGGATGAGACCACCACTTCCCCGAGACATCGTGACTGAATGAAACCGCCCGTGCAGACACACGTGTGACCCACAGCCCTCCCTGCCTCGTAGGGATGACGAGGAAAGCGTTATTCCGGTTCCTTCTCCCTGCCCCCGGCTCAGGTTCATCACCAAAACAGGATTCATTACCCCACTTCCTGGCGGCGACCAATCCAGGACAAGCCCCTGATTCCTCCCAAAGCATTCCACCGTGACCCTGGGATGCATGAAGGCACACACCTGCTGTGCATACGATGGAAAGACAGGGTGGTCTCCACCACTTCCTTCCAAGACTGTGACTGAACTTGCACTTACAGGAAAGAGTCAGAGGCTGAGCGCTAATGACAGAGCAAGAGATTCTCTCTCCACGAGAATCGAGGTCAGGGGAGGACCTCGGTGCCCACTTTGGAGCTGGAGCTGCGGACGCCCCCCTCCCCCAAGTGCCTTCCTGTTTCATTTACTGTGCCGTTTACAGCCCGGGATGGCTTTTCATCCCCATCCACACGGGGACTTCGAGCTCTCTGTGCTCCAGGAATGTCGGTGACAGGCTCAAGGTCACTGAGCCCAGCATGGGACTAGCAAGGAGGTTCCAGCTTTCTAGGAAGGCATCAAAATCGCACACACCTTCCTCTCAGATGTGGAATTTTCTCTGTCTGCTGTGATGTGTGATCCTGGAAAGAGTCCGGGCTCTGGGACAGGTAGGATGGTCTGGGTTTCTACCGCACCATCCACCCTCGCTGAACGGGAAGGATGAAAGAGACAGCGGATACAGAGCCCCGGCTGTACCACCTCTTCCTCAGGGGCAGTGGAACCCGTGCAGCTCTGCCCCCTCCTCTGGCCTCTCAGCCGGTTCCAGCACAGGGCTGACGTTGGTGAGGAAGTCTCTCCTCGCTGGCATTTCATCTCCACCTGCAGAGATCTGTTTCTCCCGGCCCGGAATAGCTCAAGTAGGCTGTGACCTCGGCAAGCACCCTTGAGAGGCTCTCGAGGCGCCTTGAGAAATTGCACAGAAGGCGCTCTGCATCTGGGCTGGATCTATTATTCATGCATGCATGTCTCCGAGAGAACGGTAATTTAGAGTCTCTCGGAGAGCGCTCTCTGCAGCGGTCATAAACCACGTTCCCCGTGCTCCAGGGGAAGATGCTCTTTCCCTTGCCTAAGCGAGGGGTCGTGCGAGGGATTTGCACAGATGGAGCAGAGGGGCCGGGAGGCAGGGGGAGGCGGGCCGGGGTTTTTGCCAAGGGCTGGCAGACCCCACGCTGGGCAAATCCTCTCCAGCCGCTCCTGGATGACCTTGGGAGCGCTGTTCTGCTCATTTATGAAACGAGGCTCTGGCTTGAGCCGTCCTGACCGTCACGGGCTCAGTCTCCCCCATTGCAGCCCCTGCTCCCTGCATGACCCACGGCAAGGACCTAATGTCCCCCCAGATCACCCCAACATGGTGATGGGTGCCTGGCTTTCCTGCTTCAGGAACCGGAATCAGTCCAGGCATAGCACCTGGCAGATTGAGCCGAGAGTGTATTTTCTATGTATATTTATTTCCATCTTCATAGCTCTCATGTGAAAAAGGCACAGCTTTTATGTCTACGGAGAATATAATAAATACAGGAGCACAGGTTTTCCCAGAAAACATAGCCCTGGGTTGGCAGATTGACAGACCCTAACATAGACTACTCTTCGAAGGGGGTGGAGACGAAAATAAAGATCAGGGAAGAGACTGATGTCTACTTTCAGATGCTGGAAAGGAGAGTAGGGAAAAGCGCAGGAATCTGGGAGGTGAGGCCAGTGCCGGTTTCCAATTTCACGCCTTTGCTGGGATCAGGCGAGAAATCCGGTGCACTTGCTCCCTCCCGCCTCAGGGCCGGACTCTCGCTTCTATGGTTTGTACTCCCCCAAAGCTCTGCTCCTCTGCGGAAAGTGAGGAGCATCATTCCGTGCAGAGCGGACGGTGCTGTGCGTCAGCCGGGCCGCTGCTCCAGCAGCCCGGGAAGCCCCCCAGCTCCTGCGGCCTCTCCCGGGCTCTCCAGGGGCTTCCGGCCCACGGGCCCGGCCTGCAGAGCCGCGTCCCCTCGCCGCTGGGCCTGCAGGGGCCCTTCCTCGAGTTTCTCTGGATTCTCACAGTGCTGGCTGATCATGAACGCGGCCCAGCCGGAGAGGAAGGCTGGACCGTGGCCTGAAACGGAGCCCCGTGGGAGGAGAGGCGCCTCGGGGGAGCGGGCGATGCCTGTGACAGGCCGCCGAGCGCTCTCGCTTGCTGCGCTGCCGGCTGCTGTTGGTGGTGGGAGTGAGGGTCCCGTCTGTGCACAAAGTAACCCGTCTGGTTGCTCCACGTCACGAAAGTACAGAGTAGCTCCAAAGTGTGCGCCTCAGATGGGTAACTTTATGTTGTATGGATTTCATCTCAGTAAAAGCAACAGCCCATCAGGAAAGCCACCTTCCAAAACCCTTAGACCTTTAAAGCTCTGCAGGATCTCGCAGGTGACCTTCACCAATTCCCTCATTTTGCAGGAGAAACTGTGGCCCCCAAGGCCATACGGAGGGAGGCTCCATTCTCTTGACCCAAGTCCAGGCCTTACCGGGGACCTCACTGAAGTTAGAGATTGGATCCAGCCCCCATCCCGCGTTTCCCCTCCGCTTTGGGGGAGGTTTCAGCCCCTCCCACCACAGTGGGTGCAGGAGAGCGGGGCTCGGGTGACCTGTTTACTGGGCTGGGCCAGGGCAGCAGTGCCAAGGCAACGCCATCCCGTGGTACAGTGCACGGATGTCCGAGCCCCTTGACGGTTTTCTGATTCTGGGATTCACAGGCCTCAGCCTCAGCGGGTCCCCTCGGCCCTGCAGCTGCTCCTCCGGCGAGCAGTGGGTGTCAGGACCCTGCATCCCCCGGCCAGGTCCCCCAGGCGCAGCCCTGCCCCTGTCCCAGGTGAGCCCCTTCCAGCCTCATTCCCTGGCTGCACCTGCTCGGGAGGAGAGTGGGGCGGGTGTGTGTGTGTGTGTGTGTGTGTGTGTGTGTGTGTGTGCGGTCAGGCTCCCGCAGGGACAGCGCAGCCCCAGCGAGGTGAGCGGGGAGAGGGCTCGGTGAGGGCGGACGGGCCTGAGCCCCAGCAGGATGCTTCCAGGGGGCCTGGCGAGACCCAGCCGGCCCGCCCTGAAGGAGCTCTAAGCAAGTCTTCACAAGGGTCGTGGAAGGACTAGCTCCCAAGCAGCCAAACTGGCTGCAGGCATCTCTGTGCAGCGTCTGCTAGCCACGCGTCCGCCGCCAGCCACCTCCTGGGCTCGCAGGGCCTGACCAGGGACAGCGGAGGCCGGGCTGCGGTGCTCGCCCACCATCCGTTGAGAAAAGGCCATTTATCAAGTGCCTACTGTATGCTAGTCCTGAGCAGCTGTGCGCGGGCTCCGTCCTGGGTGACAAGCTCGGCAGGGGTGAGTCCAGGGAGGATGGGGACCACCGCGAGTCCTCTGGGAGGGCTCCGGAGGACCACAGGACGAGCAGGCGGTGAAGGAAGGGAGGAGCCATCACGGAGGGCTGGAGGGAGAACCAGCAAGAGCTCCTGGGCACACAGGCCAGCGATGCCAGGCTGAGGCCGGGACCCCCCCCCAGGAAGGAGGGCGGGGTCCCAGGGGGCTCTTCACAGGGAGCCTTGGGGTCCGAGCTGCTCCTGAGAGGTTCTCTCGCCCCAGCGGGGACACTGGGTTGGGGGTGATGGACGGGTCTGGAGGCAGGGACGCTGAGGGGCGAGCAGGGTGCTGATGTGGCAGCGGGCCCAGCAGAGGCGGATGCAGTAGCTGCTGAAAAGCCTGAGCCCACGGCCTCTGATGCCCCACTGAAGGCCGGGGTGGGGAGGGGTCGCTGCTGTGAGCTTCTGAAGTCCCCTTTCCCCTGGGAGGGCTGAGCTGGTGCACAGGCCCACGTCAAGGTGTGGCGGGCACACTCGGGACGGACACCTGTCCCTCTGGACAAGTATCCACGGCCAAGGCCAGGGTGGTCTCAGAGACCCTCAGGCGCCCCACAGAGCACCCCTGCCGCCTTGGCAAATTTCCCATTTGCACTGAGATGCAGTTTCTTGTCCATAAACTCAGGACATGCTGTTCTGAGTGGCAAGGCTGATGTGCAGATGGAGTGATCTGATTATGTCAGGAGGCTCGTAAGGAAGGCTTAGGGCCAGAAGCCACTCCGTAAATGCCAGTTTTACCGCCCAGGCTCCATCCCCCTAATTTGACATTTTTGATCCGCGATGTTCATTTACATGTTCCATCCACGTTGAGTGACTGCCTGTCTCTTCAAGTAAGTTTCTGTTATGGACACACCCCAGGGCAACCCCAGTGAGTCCTGCTCTGTGGTGCCCTCCCCTCACAGGGGCAGGTCCTGTGACTTCCTTGAAACCAGCAGGCATAGCGAAGGCAATGGGATTGAATTGCAGGTTATGGCAAAGGTGAAGGAATGCCTCAGATGTAATATGATCCCTAAAGTAAATCAAAAAGCAGACACCCCGATGGGCCTGGCCTAATCAGGAGAGCCCTTTCAAAGGGGCTGTGGGCCTTCCCGGGTCCAGAGACGAGAAGCAGCAGAGTCACCTGCTGGCCTCAAGGAGCTGGCTGCCGGCTCGGGAGGGGCCACGTGATAGGGAACTGCAGGCGCCTCTGGGAGCTGAGAGCAACGCCAGGCTAACATGAGCCAGAAAACAGGACATCAGTCCTACAGTCATAAGGAGCTGAATTCTGCCAATCCCACGTAGACTCGTAGGAGACCCAGAATCCAGAGAGGAACACGCTGCAGCTGAAACCCTGACTGTAGCCTGGGGACCCCTGAACCGAGGCCCAGCTCAGCCAGCCCAGGCTCCTGACCGCTGGACGCCAGGAGATAACATACGCAAGTTGTTTTAAGATACTAAGTTTGTGGTGATCTGTTTCATGACCAGAGATCCCTAGTACACTTTTTAAGGCATGTTTCTTCTGATATTCCTTATTCATTGTCCTAACAACCAGAGTCCTAAAACTGTCTCCATTATCTCCTTGAATTTCATGGATACATGTGGTTAGAAAAGAGAGACCAGCGTTTGTTTTTCCTTAGTCTCACCTCTAAAAATAGGTTGAAGACCACAAACCCAGATCAACTCATCTGAGACCCCGCCCTCAGATCACGTAATTCTCTTTCAGTCTCGAAGGAGCTGTGAGAGCTCTACTTGGGGGTGTGGCAGAGCTGACTACCTTCTTAAGGTTTTGAATATTAATTTTTATTGTAAAATAAATGTGACAACATTTACAAAGTCCTGTTGTTTTTTACATTTTCTTGGGATAGAAAAGGCTTCTCTGAAAGCACATATTTAGGGCCCTTTGGACAGAAGATAATAAAACATCAACAAACACGACTTAAAAAATGCTGGGATCAGCAATCACAAAGTAGACAGAAGCGGCATTTCGGATGAGAAGAGGAAGGCACTGACTGCTGATAAGCAGAGAAGCAGGGGAAGATACTGGGGCAGAAGAAACACCGGGAGGAAGAGTGTAGGGAGAGATGCTGCCACGGCCAGGAGGTGAGTTTCAAGCTGAAGGCAGTGGGACTTCCCTGGCGGTCCAGTGGTTAAGACTCCGCGCTTCCACCACAGGCGGCACGAGTTCGATCCCTGGTCGGGGAACTAAGATCCCGCATGCTGCGTGGTGCAGCCAAAATAAATAAATACATTTAAAATATAAAGCTGAAGGTAGTAACAGAGGAGGGGAGGGACAGGAGAGGTACCTGGGCATTTGGAAGAGAGGGCCAGGCCATGGGGGATAACTTTAAAGAAGAAAGGGAACGTGATCAAAACTACCCTTCAGAAAATAAGCTGAGCAGACCTGTGGATGGGTAGAAGGAAAAGGAAACAAAGATGAGGACGAGCTTTTGTGCATCTGGGACTGAATGTGGGGAGCCTTGCGACAAGAGGTGGGTGGTGCCCACCATCCCCCAGTGATCCCTCCGGAACGAAAACCCCACACCATGTGGGCAGAAGCCGCAGGGCTGTAGGCGAATCAGACATCACAGTTGATCTCTTCCTTTCACGGAGGAAGATCCTGACAGCCCAGCGGTCCTCCCAGGTCGTGCAGCTAATCAGTGGCCAAGTCATGACTGGGAAGATTGGAAGGTCGCAGGAAACCTGCAAGTCACTTTGCCTGAAGCCACCTTCAAAGGCCTTTCTACTCCCTCGTGCTGTCAACAGTACTGGGGACAATTAGATAAATTTCTTTTGTGATTCCAAATCCTTTACCAGATTTCTGTTTATTTCTCCACTTTTTCTGAGCCTCTCCTTCAGTTTAAGCTTGGCCTCCTTTGAGAATGTCAACAGGGTCTGCCAGCAGTGGTGCAGGTAGATAGTAATTTACTCTCATATCTTTGTTCATTGGCTGGGCTACTCAGGATGCTTTGTCAAAACCTTGCGAAGTCTTCTTCTGGCTCTTTATCACAGGCTTAAGGAAGGGAGTCTATCTGTATGTTAAGATGAGGGAAAAGAACAACCATTTTCAAAGATAAGAGTTGGAATTTATAAGCCTTTGCAAACTGTTCTTTCTTTCACTGAGAGAAAATAAAAATGGGAGATAGTAAGGAGAGGCAATGGTATTGCAGATAACATCATTTAGAGGATTTTGAAACCTGGTATAATTTATCATTATATAAGATGCTTTGGTCTGCAAGATCAGAAGCAACTGACGTTATCTATCTACATACAGCCAATTGAATTGCCTCTTCAGAATCCCAGACAAACATTTCATTAGTTACCATTCATCAGTAAATTGGGATGAAACGCCAAAACACTTCTTCTTTAAAAAAGCTGGATTGCATTTCCTACATATGGTGCTTTAAAAAATAATCATTTATATTGCACTTTTCTTTCAAGTGTTCAAACTATGTTGCTTTCCAAATATTTGCATAGTCTTCATGACCCTCTCTTCAGTCATGAGCATTATTCTTTTCATTTCTAAGGACTGGGGGAGGCGACACAAACTATTCCAATACAGGAAGTCAGTCTGAATTTAGCCAGGAAAACCAGAATTGCATGAAAAAAGCTATTGAGTTCATTCAGGCAACTGCTGTGCCACTTTTTGCCTGAAGTTGGCAGGTGTTTGACCAAAATGACTGACTGACCTCTGTCCCACCTAAAAGTGGGTTAGGCAGATGGGTTGAATTTCAGTTGGAAACCTCCCTAGAAGAAAGGAAAACAAGAGGAATCTGGAGCCTTACAAAACTGCAAACAAATAAACAAACAAGTAAACAAGCAGCCCTGCATCCTGGTCACGAATGAACTCAGCCCACAGCTGGAGTAAGGAGAGCCTCCCCTCTTTGTTTGTGGACCCGGGAAAGATGCACCCTCTGAAAAAAAAACCCACCATCTTCCAGAGCCTCTATCACTTTTCATATACAGTGTCCAGCATTTCATAAAAGCTCACCAGGTGCAACCACGAAAAAAATTAAGGAAAAAAAAAAAAGTAGGAAAAGAGCCCCAGATAGCCCATTTATTGGAGTTATAATACCTGGACTGTAAAATAGCTCTGCTTAATATGTTGAAGCAAAGATGAGGAATTTAAGCAGAAAATCCAAATCCATAAAAAGAGTCAATTAATAATTTTAGCAGTAAAAATTTCAGTAACTGAAACTAAGATTCAATTAAGTAATAGTTGAGTTTAAAGCACAGAAGAGAGGATTAGATTATAGGACAACAGATTAGTAGAAAATATCCATGCTTGAGCAGAGACAAGGAAAACACAGAAAATAACCCCAGACACATGTGGAACATGGGGAAAATTTAACTGCATAATTGAAGTCTTGGGAGGAGTGGTGAGAGAGAACGGGGGCAAAAAGAGTAGTTAGAGAGATAACGCTGAGAATTTTCCCAAACTGATGATCAAACTCGTCATAGGTACACAAAGTACTGTGGGTCCCATGCAGCACAGACAGGAGGCAAACCCACCTGACACAACATAACAAAACTGCTCAAATCCAAAGACGAAGAGAAAAATCTTAGAAGTGGGCAGAGAAAAAGGAGGAACAAAATTGCTAATGGTTGGCATTTCCACAGAAGCACTAGGAGCTAGAAGACAATGGAATGACACCTTTAAAGTGCGGAAGAAAATAGCTGAAAACCTGCTATTACTTTCTCTAGCTGCATAATAGAGAAAATGTCCTTCACGTGCGAAGGCAAAATAAATACATTTCCATCATGAAAAAGCTGAGAGGTTTTGTCGCCTGCAAGTGTACATGAAAAGAAACAGTAAGAATTCTTTAGGAAGAAAGAAAATGATTCCAGAGAGAAACACAGAAATCCAGTAAAAGGAATAAAAGCAAGGGAAAGGGAAAATGGGAAATATATAGATAAATAAAAACAAATATTAACTTCACAAGAATAACAATATCTGATGTGGTCTAAAATATATGGAGAGTAAAAATGTATGAGAATAACAGACAGAGATAGCTGACTTTCTGTCTTCTCAGAGTATATCACTGACTAAGAGTGGCAATAGTGTCAAATTACATTAGACTGTTATTAATCAAGAATACACATTATTATCCTGAATTTATAATCCTAATTCTTTGAAGAAGAAGGGAAGTTTATGAAATTAATATGATATAGGTAAAATTAAAAAAAAAAATACCGGTTAACTCAAAAGAAGTGAAGTAGAGAAAAGGAGCATTACCTTTTGACCTAGTGATTCCTTTCTTAAGTATAAACTACAAAGAAATGTGCACATATCTGCACCAAGAGACACAGACAATAATGTCCTTAGCAGTGTTATTCATAACAACCGAAACTGAGTAGAATGGATGAAAACTGTAGTATATTTATGTGACAGAATATCCCAGGGCAATGAATAATGGCAAACCATTGTCACCTGAGAGAACATCAGTGAATGCTACAAACAAGTCCTTGTGAAGGAGACCAGACACAAAAGCCTACAAAGCTAAGGTGTGGGGTTGATGTCAGAGCAGCTCCTCCAGTGATGGCGTGTTGACTTGAAGGGTCACCTGGAGGTTTCTTGGATCCAGCATGTTTCTGTCTTGAACTGGGCGGTGCTTACATAGGCGCATTCACTTTGTAAAAGCTCATCAGCAGGTATAATTATAACTTTTGTACCTTTGTCTGTGTTATCCCTCAACAGACCAAAAACAGAAATAAAAGTGGGTCTCTCACTCTCATTGCGCAACTCAGTGTCCCCAACACCTAACTTAGTTCCCGCAGGCTAGACTCACGTCTGCCCCAGGATCTTTGTAAACCAGATCTTGTGTTTTCATGTGCTCCACACTGCTGTGCCTTCTGTGCTGGACTTCATTTTAAACTTTAAGCCTGGCCTGTTTTTTGTGTTTTTTTGGGCTATTTATTTTGCTTCTCAATTCCTAAAACATCTCTGAACACTGACTTTCAGATAAATCTTGATTCCGGGTTCTATAGCCCATGGACAAATCCCAACCCATCCAATTACAGCCCCAACTATGAGAACCCCACCTTAGACAGGACTCCCCAGGTCCCCACTTGTGTACGAGGCACGCGGACAGTCTCCCCACGAGACTCCTTTATTCAGTGATGCCGTGACAACAGCCCAGAATCACTATGGAAGGGCGCATCCTCCAGCTTTTCTTCTGTTCATCACCGCTATTCAATTCAATAAGAAATTGTTGTTAACTGCTAGCAGAGATAAGTAATTCTCTTTTCCTGTCCCTGAGGATATTATAGTCAATTTCGGACACTGACAGACGAAATACATGATAAGAGTTACAATAAGGAACTATGAGAGGGAAGAGAAGAGGCACCCAGCTGGTGATGGCTTCCCCGAGGATGCGATGATTGGGCTGAGTCTTACAGAATGAGGAAATATTATACAGGGAAAGAGTAGGTGACAGAGCACTCTGGGCACAGAGAAATCCAAGAGCTAAGACATGGTTGGCGTGAAGCAGACTGACGTCTGGTTGGACTTCCTGGGCAAGTGATGGCGGCTTGTGCCACAGCTTTGCTAAAACCAACCACCCAACAACAAAGCCAGCAAAAACGTGTCTCCCCGGGGCTCCGAGGATGATTTAAAGCATCCCACCAGTTTGCGAAAATTCCCATTGGCCTCAGCTGTCCCATGAGATCAATTATTTTGCATCTGTTTTGACAACCCTGCCAGGACTGGAGGACTGACCCAGGGACAGAGCTCAGGACCCGCTGCTCTCCCATGCTCGAGGCACCAGTGGTTACAGAGGTGTGCGGGTGACTGTCTAACAAGAATTAATGTGTGCGTATATACACGCAGTACTTTATCAAAATTGTAATGATGTAAAGGATATGTCACCCAATATTTACAAATAGTAATAAACACATAACACTCATAAATTGTGTACAGAAACATCGATTCTCAAACAATGTTTTTGTTCATTTTTTTCAAAACTCCAGAACCATAGCCAAACTATGATTTGCTATTTACAGGTGAGTGTAATTACAACACAAACATTGGTCGATATTTTCATTTACCTAACACAGACCGAGTGAGGCGGAAGTGAAACAATGTGTCTGTATGTTAGAACTTTCCTCCTTTGTCAATGATGTGTGTGACTTCTTTGCTGAATCAGACGATAGTTTTTAGATACTAAAATAATAATTCCTCAATGTTTTGCACTTTTCACAATGCAATGGTCGCAGATATCATTTCCATTTAAATTTAATCTGCATTACTAGTATTTATCACCATCTTAAGTCTAGACAATCATCAAAACAATACATCGAGCTCTGATTCAGGGGTGTGCCAGTTTCCATGGTGAAATCAGTCTCACTTGGGTCAATTTCAACTGCCCAACATGATGCCACTGCATGTGAAGTTGGGAAGAGGTATGCAGTAACGTGTCAGGATACATACGCTTCCGCATACAGACACGGCAGATGTAAATAACCTCAAGGGTAATAGTAAAATATAATAATGTAATTAGGAAGCAATGAGTTTGGAGAAATTATTATTTTTTATTATTTTGTTTTAAATATAATTCATTTGGTTGTAAGTCTATAATTTAATTTTTAATAATGACTGTATTTAACAATGGGCTCATGAAATTCGTGACAATTTAAAAGTCAGTTTTCCTGCGCTGGTCTAAACCACCTCCAGCACACCGCTGTCAGACATCTTGGTCAAGACGTTCCATATCTCCTTCACCACAACCCACTGAGGCATGTTTTCTTACCCTCACTTTATGGATGAACCAGGGCTCGTAGCCGGAGAGAGATTTGCCAAACATCACACAGCATTTAGTCAGTGGCAGCTTCCTGAAACCTTGTCCACTTCTGCTTTCTTGAACACTATTTTACAGACATAGGAAAAGATGGAGATTCTAAGTGTTGGCCCACAGACGTTTACAACTCCAGCAATACACACAAAAACTTTGTGTGAATACAGTCATTACTAAAGGAAGGGTATCGTTTATCTGTTTGTTCAGAGGTACGAAGTTATGGCACTTTTGCTCTATGAAACATCATTTCAAACTTCTAATTTCAATGTGTTTCAACTCCTGAGTATACTCTAGATACTTCTACCTCAGTGTATAATTGAGGTAACAAAGAAAGCGCACGCGCACACACACACACACACGTGAACAAGGAAAAGGTGCGTGTGTGATGTGTCTGCCGCTGAGTCTGCATGTGTAGCAAGGGAGAGCTCCAACAGCTGCTCTGGGGGATGTCCACTGCCCCCTGGACACCGTCCGTCCTCCTCACTTACCTTCAGTGTGTCAGCTTCCTCATGAGCACTTGGGAGCCACAGAGCCTTTGGTCCAGTGGGTCAGGGCAACTGCCAGAGTCTCCTCCTCGCGGAAGCCAGAGGTCCAGGCAGGAGAAGGGATGCCTACGTCACTGTGACAGAAGTGACCAGCCGTGAACCTCAGCTGCTTAGGGTTTAGTGTGCTTCGTTTCCATCAAAAGGGATAACAGACCAAAAACCAAAACAAAACAAAATAAGCAAGATGACGTCCTAAGTTCCCAGGCAGTGTTCTGCCTTCCGAGCGGCTGAAGGCTACAGGCTTCCCACACAGGAGTGCCGGGAGAGGGCTGCCCTGGAAAGAGGACACGGCTTCAGGTTCCTCCCCGGACACCGGACACGTCCCGTCACCTCGTTTATGCGGTGACCTCACTTGCTATCCTGCTGGAGCTGTAGACTTTAGTGAAGACAAGGTACTTAGAGAACCTGGTAAACAGTCGACGTTCAGTAACAAAACTGTGTCTTCAGGGATGAGCTAAGTGGTTATGGATTTACTCACCGGGGGCACACACCTTGTCTTCTCATGTCTGTCTTTCCACCGGAATGAGCTTCTCAAGGACAACTACTTCCCTTACTCATCAGGATTTCTGGCTTCCGGCCTAATGCGTGGCACAGATTACTTCTCCAACAAATCAAATAATAAACAGATTTTTGAAGAAATATTGTAGCTGCATATTTGATTATGTGCAATTGTGCTAATGGTATATTAAGTACAAAATCATAATTATTCAATCAGTTCTCCAGTGTAAAACATTTAAGAGATCTCTAATTTTTCACGATTGTGAATGTCAATTTTATGGCATTTTTGTACGAGCATACTGAGTCTCTTATTTGATATTTGTATGTGGGTAAATTTCTAGAAGTAGAATTCATGAGCCAAAGCACAAACACATTTTAAGACTTTTGATACCTGTTGCGTAACTGGTCTCTGAAAGTTTTGAGATATTTGCTTCTAAATGTGGCCGTTCATTAGCGTAAACATTTTGCCATTTTTCCCCTACTTATTTTCGAGGTTAGGATCACTCTTAAAATGCACAAAACTGTTACGTAAACTGGGTGCATTCTTTTCCTTTTGATTCTTTTCCATCATCTGACTGCTTTTTCTAACTCTAGTTAGACAATTTTAATTATTGTAGCTCCATGTAGTTCTTAGAACAATTAGAAACAATATTTCCTATTATGTTTTCATTTAAATTATTTTCTAATGAACTTTAGAAATATTTTGAATTTTTTGAACCAGTTGGAATTTTTTGGGTCCAGTGGAATTTTTCACTAAAAATATTAAAATTTATAGATTAACTTGGAGAGAAATAGCATTTTTACAGTACCTTATATTCCTGTTATAGAACATCACATATTACTCCAGTTGGTCACGTGTTCTTTTATCTTCCTCAGTTAAGTTTAGGCAGTTTTCTTCCTGTAGAAACTGCTCTTCTTGGTAATTTCATTCTTGTGTATTTCATATCTGTCACTTCAATTTTCCATCTAATATCACTTCTCCACTTGAAACACCTCTTTTATAATGTCTTCTCCTATGGCTCTGCTAGCAATGAATTCTTTCACCTTTTTTTAATGTGGAAAAGTCTTCTTCTCATGTTCATTTTGAAAAGGATACTTTTACTTGTATCCTTGCCAACTTGTAGGTTGGCAGCTTTCTTTTTTCAGTAACTTTAAAGATGCTGTTCTTGACTTTCTTGGAGTCTCTCGAAAGGCTCTCGTCTTTATTACAATTTTCCTCTGTAAATAACATGGTTTTGTTTTTCTGTCTGTTTTTAAGATTTTCTGATTATTATTGGTTTTCAGAAATCTGATTGGGATGTTCTTTGTGTGGTTCTTTTGCTGTTTATTCTGCTTGGTGGGTCACTGAGCTTCTTGTATGTGTGGGTTTATAATTTTCATCAGATTTTCACAATTTCCGGTCATAATCTCTTTATCTGTCCCTCTTTTTACCCTTCTCCTTTTTTTTCCATTTTTTTCTATGGATTCTGTTCTGATGTCCTAAATTAACTACTCGTTTCTTCTGCAGTTGCCCCCCAGCCCCTGGCACTCACCATCCTACTTCCTGTCTCCATGAATTTGACTACTCTAGGGACCCCACATAAGCGGACTCATGCAGAGTTTGTCCACCTTTGTCCGACTTATTCCATTCAGAATCATGCCCATCACTCAGCCATGTTGTAGCCTGTGTCAGATTTTGATTTGCGTCTCTCCAGTGATTAGTGATGCTGAGTAACTTTTCATGTGCTCATTGGATATCTGTATATCTGCAGATCCTTTGCCCATTTTTAAAACGAGCTGTTTCTTTTTTGTTATTGTTGAGTTCTAACTTTCTTTATATATTCTCAATATTAATCCCTTATCAGATGTATGATTTGCAAATATTTTCTCTCATCCCATGAGTTGCCTTTTCACGCTGTTGATGGTGTCTTTTGATATACAAATTACATCATTTTAGTGGCTTATATTTCCTACTCATTATGTTCATGATTTCATTTAAATAGTGGAGCCTATTTATAATGTTTATAATAGCTGTTTCAACGTCTGTGTCTGCTAATTTCATCACATCTGTTATTCCTTCCTTGGTTTATATTGACTTGCTTTCTTCCTGGATCTGCTTACAGATGTGTAGTGACTGTACCTGTCTACATCTGATGGTGAGCAGAGCTTGCTGAGAGTGTGGCTTTGCTTTTCTTCCTTTAAAGAAGCTCGAAGTTTGGCTTAGCAGGCGGTCAGGTTCCCCTTAGATCAGGTCAATCCTCTCACGGGCTTGTTTGTAGCTTTTATAGTGGTGGGCAGAGAAACCTTTACTCTGGGTCTAATTTCACCAAACTGGAGGAAAGATTTGGCCAGTCCAGTGTTTTTACTGATTGCTATGGTCTGAATGTTTGTCTCCCCCCCAAATTCATATGTTGAAATCCTAACAAACACCCAAGGCGACGGTATTAGGAGGTGGGGCCTCTGGGAGATGCTTTGGTCCAGGGTGGAGCGCCCATGGAGGAGGTTTGTGCTCTCGTGGAGGAGACCCCAGGGAGCTCCCTTACCCCTTCTGCCATGTGAGGACCCACCGGGAAGTCTGCACTCTGTAGCCCGTAAGAGGGCATCAGATGCCTCACCTGCTGGCGCCCATCGCGGGCTTCCAGACCCAGAGCTGCTGTTGTTTGTAAGTGCGCCCCCCGCCGGCCCCGTCTGTGGTACTTGTTACAGTAGCTGGAACAGACTGACACTGATGGTCTGCACAGTTCCAGGAGGTCTCTGCCCCGGGACTGGGCTCCATTCCCTTCTCCTCTCCCAGTGTGAGATTTGGCACCTGATCACCTGAGGTCCCCTGGCGCTGTCTCTGCCTTGTCCCGTGGAGTTTCGCCCTAAACTTGTGCAGACATGCGCTGAGCAGAGACTCACAGGGCCCGGGCGGACGTCTGGAGCTCACTCTCTCTCAATCATCCTCTGTTTGAGGACCGTGCCCAGCCGTCTCCACATTCCTGACTGTCAGGCTCTGTGTCCTCAGCTCAGCAGGACCACTGCCCTTACTGGGACCACAGTCTAGAACGTGTTGCCAGGCACAACACCAGGCATGTGTGTGCTTGTGACTCTGCTCTCTGTCTACGGGCTGTCTGAGTGTAGCTGCTTCAAGGTGGGTGCAGCTGAGACGTATCAGTACTGACCATATGCATGGAAATACACACAGCCAACCCGTTCTAAGTGCTCACTCTTCGCCAGATGCTATTTTAGTGCTTCCCATTAATTACCTCATTAATAACCACCCTACCATGTTGGTGCTACTGTCATCTCCATGTTACAGATGAGGGAGGCGTGGGGGAGACAAGGGAACCACCCCCCACCATGGATAAATCACCTTCCTTTCGAGCTACAGGGCAACAAAACAACTGCTACCCATGATGAGGGTGAGGGTCCCCAGACCACCCCACCCACCTCCATAGACCCAGAAACACACTCTGTAGAAAGGGCAAGAAAAGTCAAGAAAAAGAAAGAAAAAGAAACAAAAGAAAAAAGAAAAGATTAGAAAAATCAGCCTATCACATGGGACACATCAAGTTCTACATAGAATTTCTTTTGACAAAGGGGTTTGTAGCTAAAATGCCCTTGAAAATGTCTTAGTCCAATCTTCCCATCGGCTATGGACTCAACTGTGCCTCCCCCCGCCCCCCATTCATATACTGAAGTCCCACCCCTCGGTAGGATGGTACTTAGAGGGGGGCCTTGGGGAGACAATCAGGTGTAAACGAGGTCATGAGGGTGGGGCCCCTACAATGGGGTTGATGTCCTTATGCGAAGCGGAAGAGGCCCCAGAGGGCTCCCCCCACTCAATCTCTCTGCCATGTGAGGCCACGGCAAGAAGGCGTCTGTCTGCACGCCAGGAAGAGAGCTCCCCCATGCAGGTGCCTTGATCTTGGACTGCCCAGCCTCCAGAACTGTGAAAAAATAAGTATCTGTTGTCCAAGCCCCTCTGTCCACGGTGTTTTGTTATGACAGCCCAACCAGCTAAGATACCATCTTACAGAGAAGACACTGAGGCCTCCAGGAGGAGTGTCTGTCAGGACCAGATACATGATTTGCAGAGACCAGTGCAAAACAAAAATGCATGGCCCCTTGTTAAAAAATCATTAAGAACTTCAAGACAGGAAAAGCAGAGCGTTAGGCTAAGCATGAAACCCTTCCGAGTCGGGGGCCCTGTGTGATCGCCCAGGCCACAAACCCACGAAGGTGGCTCTGGTGTCTGGCCCAGGGCCGCGAGCCTAGGTTCTGATCACGAAGAACTAATGCTGCTCTGTCACTGAGTAGAATTTTTGATTGTCTGCTCCCTGCCCCTAGACATAATAAGGCTTAACCTGGAGTTCAAGCAAGACTTATGGTTTCCTAGTTTTTCTGTTTTCAGTCTCCTGTCCTTGCACACAAACTAGATCAAGGATAACCCCTCGAGGAAGAGCCCCCGGGAGCCCAGTTTAGCAAGCAGGGCAGGCGTCCTGCTGGATGCAAGAAGGCAGAGGAAGGACACGCTGACCTTGCCGCGCTGTCAGCACCATGTGAGGTGCGGAGCCCCTCGGGGGAACCCGCAGCCTGTGCAGAGCCCCAGCCTGTCCTGGAGAAGCAGCTGGAGGCTGTCTCCGTTCAGGTTACAGCGGGTCCCTGAAGGCTCATGCCTTCTTGACAAGGACAGGCTCCGTGTGCTGGGGGCCCCCGGGGTCTTCTGCTGGCCTGGGAGGGAGCTGACAGCCAAGGGCGGCGCTGAGCCTCAGCCAGGAGAGCTTCTGTCGGTGGGGAGGGAGTCCTCGCCAGCAGGCAGGTGCAGGACCGGGCAGGCGGCTCAGGGGCCCGTCCATCTTGCCAGTCAGGCCTGTGGGAGAAGCAGCCCCAGCCTCTGCAGCCTGCAGCCTGAGAATCTTCTCTTGTAAGAAATGTCACCAGCCCGAGGCATTCTCTGCGGGGGGAGGGGCACACAAGCACACACAATCTTGAGCGCTCAGGCTCACACACTGCACTTAGATGCACAGAATTACAGGTGCCTGTGCTCAAGTCCCACAGTAAAGGTGCCCAGTGTGAAATGGTACCCAGCTAGCTGTCCTTGATGCAAAATGAACGCAATCCATAACTCCCCCTCAAACAACGCCTGACTGCCATATTATACGAGAACTCCCTCTTCCGATACAGCTGATGGAGCCATATTTTAAAA
Organism: Balaenoptera borealis; assembly: GCF_965194805.1. Lineage (NCBI taxonomy): Eukaryota > Metazoa > Chordata > Mammalia > Artiodactyla > Balaenopteridae > Balaenoptera > Balaenoptera borealis. Next base: position 90,537,862 of record NC_138871.1, read on the forward strand.
CGTGTGCTATGCTCTTTAAAATGGTCCAAGGACCTTGCGTGGCTGCAGGAATTGCACGGCCTGCTTCCTGCTCCAGAGCACGGAAGCCCGTATCGACCGCAGAGAAGCAGGCGGCCTGTCGGTTGCAGCCACGCTGCTCTTCCGGTAGCCAGCACAGCCTCACTGCACCATCAGGGGGTCCCTGTCCCCGCACAGAACACCACCGGAAGACAGGGACGAGGGGCCGGTGGCTCGCTGCATGCTGGGAAGTGTAGTTCTCTCAACTCCGCGGGCGCAGGGCATGCTGGGGATTGTAGTTCCATGCTCCTCTGCGCGGGCTGGCGCGGCCCTAGCGCAGTGCATGCTGGGGACTGTGGTCCTCCGTGGGCCGCATGTTCAATGAGCCCCAGGAAAGTGTGGGGCTGGGGAGATGCTCACTCGTCCCGCAGGGCTGCCAAGGCCACACTTGAGCCCGACGGTTTCAATTCACTCCTGTGTAGCTGCAGACCTGGGAGGTGACTGGATGAGCCGTGAGCGAGCGGGGCGGGTGGAGCCAAGGTTCGTCCACGCAGATGTGCAGGGGGTGCGGACACCAGCCCGGGAGGCTGGGTTCTTCAGGGGAAGAATGAACCAAAGATGAGACATAAATGAGAGGAGTAAAAGAACCCCACGGGACCTAAGGCGATGCTGCGTGCGGGGCGGAGGTAGGCGCTCCTCAGGCTGGACACGGGAGGACAGCCAGCCTCTGAAGAGGACTCACTTCTTAACAGAGATAAAGACGTTTAGAAAACTGCACTGCCATCTGCCATAAAAATTACCTGAGAGAAGCAGGGCAGAATTCCCTTCTGATTGTGTTAATAATGATGATACCGAGCACATGTATTGAGTGTTTACGGCAGGCATCAACCCAAGTACTAGACTTGCATTAACTCACAAAACTCACAGGCCACCTTGTGAGGCAGGTCCTGTTGATTCCCCCGAGGTGTAGGTGACGAAGCCAAAGAACAGAGAGAAGTGTGGCTCCCGAGGCTTCATGGCTAATGGGAAACACGGATTTGAATCCAAGCCATTTTCTGGACCTACACACCTGGCACTAGACTAGGTGGGTGAAAAGTCTAAGCAAAGATCAGGTTAGAGCTGGTTAGCGCAGGGAAAGGCTATAAGGAGACACACATTTAAATAGCCGAATTAAAACCTGTGTTGAAGATGGCGGGGAGAAAAATCAAAGAATGTCACCTCCCATATCAGTAAATGAAGGATGTTGCGGCCACCACGCCCTCAGCCACTGCGGCCACCCCCCCACCCCCCGACGGTGCCCCCTGCGGGGACTCAGGATGGGAAAGCACAGGACACTGGCCTCAGGTAGCTGAGGTGTGGATCAAAGATGCGATTTCAATGAGCCTGGACTCTTGCATCTTCCTACACATAGAAAAGCGCTAAATTCATTAACCTGAGGTGTCTGATTTTCTTTAATGAACAGTCATCTTTTGATGTTCCGACTACCTGGTCTTTGTTCCAAAAACCCCTGTAGGTCCTGGCTCCCCCCTGACCTCTTGTGAGTGGTCCCTCAGGGCATCTGAGATGCTGTGTCCTGGGCTTGAGTCCTCAACAAGTCTGTCCAGTAAAGCAGAATTCTCAACTTTTAGGATGTACATTTTTTTTTTCATTTGACATGATGAATTACATAATTTCATAAGAAATTGAGGACAAATTTCTTTAAGTGGACACAAGAAATCCTTCTGGAAAAACCTTTCCAGAAAATAGAATTTACCATCAGTTTCAGAAGTCCAGGTAAATATCATTGAAAAGTATCTATCCTTGGAAATTTCCTAGAGGAAAAATATGCCAAAATATTAAATTAATAATCTCTTTGGTATGAGACTGTGAATGACATTTTAATTTCTTTTAAACATCTTGTGGGGTATGTGTTTCTTTTAAAAGTAAATGAAAGCCCTCTGAAAGACCACTGGTTTCTGGAAAACTGAGCAGAAGTGCCGGTATCAGCTCCTGGACCTCCCCTCCGCCTTCTCCTGGGCCCTCAGAGGCGCAGGCCTCTGCTCTCGTCCTTGTCAGGGCCCAGTGCGGGTGGCGAGTTGGCTCTGTTCCCCACTTTGCTTCTCACTTCTGACTCCATCAGATGCCTTTGCGCCCACAGAAATACCCCGGCTTGTTGGGGTGGGCAAGGCCGTGGAGCTGAGACCCGGAGGGTGGGGTGCTGTCCCGAGATGAAAACAAGAGGGGCGGGGCCGGGAGAGCGGGTGTTGGGGTGGGCAAGGCCGTGGAGCTGAGACCCGGAGGGTGGGGTGCTGTCCCGAGATGAAGACAAGAGCGGCGGGGCCGGGAGAGCGGGTGCAGGGTGGGCTGGGGAGGCTCCCAGGACGGGCCGTTGGCGGGATCAGCGCTGTTCACAGAACTGAAGGCACAGAAGGGTCTGGAAAGATGCAGAGGAAATACCAGGGGCCTGTCTTAGCGGTGTCTTGAGGAGCAGGCCCAAGGGAGGAGGCGGAGCCTGAGGCAGAGGGGGGTAATGGTTTGCGTTTGGCTCTGGGGTCTAGGGTTTGCTAGTGACAGCGGGAACGTTGGGGCCTCTCTTGGAACTGGGCTCATGGCTGACACCCAGTTCCCCTTATACAACGCCCCCTCCCCTAGCATAATGAGAGCCGTACAGATATGACGGGCTGCTGCTTTCTGAGACAGCCTTCCCTGAGGCCCTTCCGGAGAAAGCCCAGCCTGGGGTCAATACACATAATAGCCTCAGCCATGCCCTCCCTATCATTCTGATAGTTGTTTAAGCTGCCCACCCAGAATTCACTCATTCCTCCGGGGAACCTGGGGACCTGTGTCACATGTCCGTTTCAGAGATGGACCCACTGATTGATTCTTGATGGGACTACGTCCTCTGAGAACGTGCGCTGGCTCTGGGGTCACGCGGCTCTGTGTCTGGACCCTGGATCCCCACTCACTAGCTGTGAGGTCTTAGGGGGGTGCTGGATTTGCCTAAGCCGTTGTTCATGCATCAAAGGGAGTAATATCTGTGTCTGCCTAGTGCGGTTGCTGTGAGGGTCTACCAGGGCGAGTGAAGTGCCTGGCAGGTGTCTGACACATCACAGGACCTCGACGGAGCCTAGAGGGTGGCAGCCCTGGTGGCGGGGTCCTGAGATGGCCTGCAGGTTCTAACAGAGCAGCACATTCTGCTCTAGGAAAGGCAAGTGGCCGGGCTGTGCTTCTACGGAAGGAGCTCCTGACCCGTTGCCATGGTCGCTGTCCGGCTCTGCCTCACATGCCTGTGTCCTGCGAGGCGGGCCATGGCTTTCAAAGTGCTCCAAGGAGAGGATTTCGGGTCCCCGGCCCAGAGGGGGCTGCTTGACACGAGCCTCAGAAGGACAGTGCCGGCAGGGCCTCATCACACGCTCTGAACACGCGTGGCGTCTGCGTCATGCACGTGGGAGGGCAGAGTCAGCCTCTCTTGAGAAGCAGCGGCTGAAGCAGTTCAGTGCGAGGACACAGCGGCCTCCAGCCATAAACAGGACAGCTCCCCGCTGGGCTGGGTCCTGCTCCCGGCGGGGCCTGGGAGTGGGAGAACTTTCTAGGGGTGGCTTTGGGTGTCAGGGCTGTGAGAGGACAGACGGGCAGAGGCAGCAGGACCGGGTTAGGAGGAGGCAGCACCCACCCTGCTAGTGGCACGAGAAGGAGCGGGAAAGTCAGCAGAGAAGAGAGAGCAGGGCTGGGGTGTAGCTCAGGGTCGAAGGGTCGGGGGCGGGTCGCGGTCCTCCCGTGCCAGCATCAAGCAGAGCAGACACCGGCAGGACCCGTCCGTCCTGCAGACCCTCAGCGCCACCCCAGGGGAGCACAGGGGTATTTTCCGTGTGCAGTTTCTATTTCTGGGTGTTTGTCCCTGTGGCTTTTCCTGCGAAGCTCCGTGAATCTCCCCATTCCCCGGGGAGGCGGCATGACTTCTGGAAGCACCATTCGGAGCGAAGCCCAGACTCAGAGGCGAGCCTCAGGGATGCGCGTGGTCCTTGTGTGTTTAGAACTCGGTTACCTTAGAGATGCCGTGGTCATAAAACGGCCATTACAATGCAAGATCAAGAAACACACAGGAGCAAGTCCAAAAGTGGGCAGTCCCACCTCAACCAAATTCAATTCATTTAAAGGGTGTCTGCCGTCCCGGTGCACCTCACAGCTCCCCGGTCACGAACCCCACTCCAGCCGAATGCCTCTCCTCACCGTCCCCAAATAGCTCTCCCTTTTTCCTTTTCCACTCTTTGCCTTGTGGTTTCCTCCAGCTGGAGACCTCTGGTCATTACTAATTTTTTTACCCATACATCCTGCCCGTGCTAACTCAGATGCCTCGAATCCAGTCTACACTCCAGTGATATCCCCCTCATCTGAAATAAATGCATAATTGCTCACACCAGATTTTTTGTTCTTAATCCCATAAAAGTGTGGGGCAGCCGGAGCTGTGATGGCAGGTGCGTTACCTGTTTGAATCCCTCCTCGGTCGGTAGCACCTCCTGGGCGCCCTTCGTGCAGCCGGCAGCTCAAGCGTTTAGCTTGTGGAGGACTCAGCAGCCGGGGTCAGGCACCCAGACCACCTACACTGTTCTAGAACATTTTATAGGTTATGTAAAGCAGGGATTTTTCTATTAATTTTTCTATATTATGTTTTGCCACCAAACCAGACCAACAGCCTGGAATAGGTTTGGTATTCTTCAAACTATGTCTGCAACTGGTGGACCGCCGTGGCCAGAGCCCCGCTGTCAGGGCCTCATTCCTGACTTAGGGGACCACGTCTCCAGGTCTCCCAGGGACTGCTGGAGGCACAGCCCTTTCCTTCCTGATTAACCTAAGCTGAGGACTAGCTGTCAGCATGGAATCAGAAAGTAGGCCCTCCCTCCTAGGACCGCAGGAGGTAGGGGCACAGGGCGGGAAGGCGAGGTGGATATGAGGAGTAGCGTTTATCATAAATAAGTGATGATGCTTTAGATGGATGGCCCCTTGCTGTACATAATTCTCATTACTCCTAATCATCGCATATGAGACGTTTCATCACCCCCATTTGGAGATGAGGAAACGAAGACCCAGAGGGGTAAATAAATTGGCTGGTTGCCCACAAGGTGATGGCAGAGGTGATGCCCAGCATGGCTGAGGGTGGTGAGGGTGCTGGGAAGGGGCTCTGACAGGGCCCCAGGCTCCCCTTCTCCATGCTGCGCCCCGGCTGTGTGTGCCCTCTCCTCTGTAACCCACAGCAGCGCTGCTGAAGCTGCCCTCAGCGGGCTCCAGGGGTTAGGGACCTCTGTGAGAGCTGCCCGGGGCTAGAGAGGGGCAGCTCCCACCCGAAGGAGCCTCTCAAGATTGAAGACAAAACGGAAGGCAGAGTGTTGGCAAATAAAGAAGTGGTGAGAAGCACGCCCAGGTAAGTGAGCAGCAATCAGCCTGACTGCCTCCCTCTCTACCCCATCCCCATCCCCATCCCCATCTCCACCTCCACCTCCACCTCCACCCCCATCCCCATCCCCATCCCCATCCCCACCTCCACCTCCACCTCCATCCCCATCCCCATCCCCATCCCCATCCCCACCTCCACCTCCACCTGCACCTCCACCCCACCCCCATCCCCATCCCCATCCCCATCCAATCCCCATCCCCATCCCCGTCTCCACCTCCACCTCCACCCCATCCCCATCCCCATCTCCACCTCCACCCCCACCCCCATCCCCATCCCCATCTCCACCTCCACCTCCACCCCCACCCCCATCCCCATCCCCATCTCCACCTCCACCTCCACCCCATCCCCATCCCCATCTCCACCTCCACCCCCACCTCCACCTCCACCCCCACCCCCCTCCCCAGTCCAATCCCCATCCCCATCTCCACCTCCACCTCCACCTGCACCTCCACCCCCACCCCCATCCTCATCCCATCCCCATCCCCATCTCCACCTCCACCTCCAACCCTACCCCATCCCCATCTCCATCTCCATCTCCACTCCCACCCCCATCCCCATCCCATCCCCATCCCCATCTCCACCTCCACCTCCAACCCCACCCCATCCCCATCTCCATCCCCATCCGATCCCCATCCCCATCCCCATCCCCGTCTCCACCTCCACCTCCACCCCATCCCCATCTCCATCTCCACCCCCACCCCCATCCCCATCCCATCCCCATCCCCATCTCCACCTCCACCTCCAACCCCACCCCATCCCCATCTCCATCTCCACCTCCACCTCCACCCCCACCCCCATCCCCATCCCCATCCCATCCCCATCCCCATCTCCACCTCCACCTCCACCCCCACCCCCATCCCCATCCCATCCCCATCCCCATCTCCACCTCCACCTCCACCCCATCCCAATCTCCACCTCCACCTCCATCTCTACCTCCACCCCATCCCCATCCCCATCTCCACCTCCATCTTCACCTCCACCCCCACCCCCATCCCCATCCCCATCTCCACCTCCACCCCATCCCCATCCCCATCTCCACCTCCATCTCCACCTCCACCTCCACCCCCACCCCCATCCCCATCCCCATCTCCACCTCCACCTCCACCCCATCCCAATCTCCACCTCCACCTCCATCTCCACCTCCACCCCCACCCCCATCCCCATCCCCATCTCCACCTCCACCTCCACCGCCACCCCCATCCCCATCCCCATCTCCACCTCCACCTCCACCCCATCCCCATCCCCATCCCCATCTCCACCTCCACCTCCACCCCCACCCCCATCCCCATCCCCATCTCCACCTCCACCTCCACCCCAACCCCATCCCCATCTCCACCTCCATCTCCACCTCCACCCCCACCCCCACCCCCATCCCCATCTCCACCTCCACCTCCACCCCATCCCCATCCCCATCTCCACCTCCATCTCCACCTCCACCTCCACCCCCACCCCCATCCCCATCTCCACCTCCACCTCCACCCCATCCCAATCTCCACCTCCACCTCCATCTCCACCTCCACCCCCACCCCCATCCCCATCTCCACCTCCACCTCCACCCCATCCCCATCCCCATTTCCACCTCCACCTCCACCTCCACCTCCACCCCATCCCCATCTCCATCTCCATCTCCACCCCCACCCCCATCCCCATCCCATCCCCATCCCCATCTCCACCTCCACCTCCACCCCATCCCCATCCCCATCTCCACCTCCACCTCCACCCCCACCCCCATCCCCATCCCATCCCCATCCCCATCCCCATCTCCACCTCCACTTCCACCCCATCCCCATCCCCATCTCCACCTCCACCTCCACCTCCACCCCATCCCCATCCCCATCTCCACCTCCATCTCCACCTCCACCTCCACCCCCATCCCCCTCCCCAGTCCAATCCCCCTCCCCATCTTCATCTCTCTATACATATAATTCATATTCATGGTGCCAAAATGATGCTCCCGGTTTGCTGCCTTTGAGCAGGATTACAGAATGAATAAAATACCACAATACAAGTATAATGTACATTTAATCTGCTTCTAAAATTGGGATTGCTTTGATGTAAACAGGAAACGAATGCTGTCTGAACCACTCTGTAAAGTGAACCTTGTCTGAGTATCCAGGAGTAGACAGTCAGCCGGTGTGGCGTTTGATTTGACCTTCAGTCTCATGGCTTGTGTGCCCTCGAAGGCAGGACGCCGTTCATGATCTTTGTAAATGTAGAGGTATTACTGAGTGTGAAGGCTGAGCTGGGGCCAGGGTTTAGAAATCGTCTAGGGTTCTGAATTCTTCATGATATTCAGGTGTCCTTGTATAAGGGCACTTAACCCCATGTCCAGATACACAGATCCCGAATGGAAATCCGCTTATAGAGAAAACTCAGGAAACGTGATAAATACAAATGTAAATGCGATGTCAAGCAGACATTAAAATGGATTTTTAAGAAGAATTTATCTACTTTAAAAGAGAGTAAAGATGATCCTTCTGCTAAATGATTTGAGAGTGTAATTGGCTGATGAGGGTGTAGAAAAACAGTAATAAAAGGAAGTACATTTAATTTGAGCTTGTCACTTCCAGCTTTATAAATTGGTTTATTCCAAATGAATACTCACAGTGTTCAAAATTAAATTATCTTGCTTTTTCATTTATTTAATTTTTTTCTTCTCCAACCTTCTTACATGACCCTTAAACATATCAGCCAGTGGGCAAAAGCAGAACATTTGAGTCCCCTGCATGTGTGTACATTTTAAGGTCTGTTAAGGTAGAGAGTTATATTGAATGAAATTGCATTACGTTGTCACCAACAAACCCAGTGAAATGTTTGGCTCCGGGTGTGTCTTCCTCAGATAAACACTTGTCTGCACGAGCTGGGAATCCTGTTTCCACCATGACCTTTTAAACCACAAGTCTAAGCTTCCCTTCTCCCTTGAGAAAACCTTAGCAAGTTTCTCATGATCACAAGGACCAATTAGGTGTCCTCAGGCAGCTGTGCCACCAAATGTACCTGGGACCCCAGCGATGTTGGTGGTGGAGATCTGCCCAGCCAGGTCTCTGGGAAAGGCACACCCAGGCTGGCACTGACAGGTGAAGGTGTCCCTGGAAGGGGAAGAGAGAGAGGAAATCGTTCATCCAAGGAAGTCAGGCTAGTGTAACACGGTGCTTCCCAAAGTGGGGCCCTCTGACCAAGGGGCAGTAACATCACCTGGAAACTTGTTAGAAAGGCGAGTTCTCCGCCCCGCCTCCGAGCTGCTGATTGGAAGCTCTAGGAGTGCGGGGTGGGCAGCGATGTGCATCTCACCCACCCTTTCGGCTGACTGTGATACTCCCTCAAACTTGAGGGTCATGGGTCTCGAGCACCAGGGAGCTTATGGAGTAAGCGGTCTTGGGATTGAATCTCAGCTTCGCCACCTTTTACCTGTGTGACCAGGGGCAAGTTACCTAACTTCTCCAGTCTGAGGTCCTTTACATGTAAATGAGGATAATTAAACTGCCTTGGCAGGTTGCTATTAAATACGTTGTGTATTATGTTAGATACACTTCCTGGGAGATGGTGCCTCGTGTATGAATAAGGGGTTAAAACGGAAATCTTCCCGCCTATGCGTCAACAGAAGCATCCATGTGATTGCTTATCCGACACCAGGGTGAGGGCACCACACGCCACACAAGTAGACATGATAAAGGAAATCATTCAAAACAGCTCCCCCACTCTTGAACTTCCTCCTTAACTGAACACAGAATTGCCAGGCTGGGGGAGAGGAAGAGGTGTGGGGAAATGCTGCTAGGTTGTGCATTTCCTATCCTAGTGAGAGGGGACTTCCCGGGCAGCTTGTCCCCTGCAGTTGAGAAGAGGCTCTGTTGGTGCCTGTCTCAGGCCCAAGGGGCCCAGCAGCCTTCTGCAGCTGTGCTGAGTTTGGCTTACATGCCCAGAGTTTATCACGGTAAGAACTGAGCTTAGTACGCAGCATGGGGTGGGGAGGAGGCTGAGATGGGGTGGTCCATGGAGGTCGGCAGAAGGTCTGCCAAGAGGATGGAGGGACTCCAGCTTCCTAGGACAATGGGGGAGCCAGAGGCAGCCTTCCAGAATAGAGATTCATCTACGAAGTGGAAGGAACAGCAGGAGAGAATCCCAGCAAGACGAAATTCCAAAAATATGCTCAAAAGTGTCCGCGGGAGAAAGAATCAGTTTCAAACATCTGTCAGATAGAGGGTGGGAAGCCAGTGTATGACAGTACAAGTTCATAAGAAGGGTTTCTGTTCGTACCACCCTTGCTTCTCCCTAATGCAGCGGGAAGGGTAGGGAGAAGCCCAGACAGAGAATCAGAGAAGCCAGTGCAGCCCCAACCCCCTGCAGCCCAGGCTGGGGGAGAGAGAGGGTGGTGTTACACCAAATTTGCAGTCGATTAGTATCTGGTCTTGACTTTCTACCCTCTGAACTGAGATGCTTTGTGCCTTAAGTGACCCTCACAATGACACTTCAAAGTGAGCAAAATAGCCACGGATTTCTAGAGGTTTCCTCTAGGAGAAATGAAGCCTATTCTCCTTGAAAAGCCCTCCAAGGGGCAAAGATAGAGCTCGGAAGTAAATTTGAGTTATGCTTGTTCAAGACACACAAACTCACGTACACACGCGTGCCAAATGACAGAGTCTCGGTAAGTGGGAGCTGTTTGCTTTTATTAGAAAAAATAACATTTTGACTCCTTTTAGAATCAGTAAGATTTTATTACGTCAGATTTTATAGGTCGAAGTATAAAGACAGACCTATCAATAAGCACTACTTTACTGAACACTAACGGGAAGCGGCAGAATTTTCTGGCAGCAATAGCCTTTTCATGGATTCATGGAATTAGCGGTGTAAAGCAGCTTAGAGATCTTCGATGATACAGTAATGAAATTAGAGCATCTCAAGGCTGGGAGAGAGCTAACTGGTCCGGGCAGCTACGCAGCACAACCTCAGGGGGCGCTGTCACATGGCAAACCCGCGAGGAGCACCCCGGCCTCTGTGCTCTGACTGCGCGGCCTGTGTGACCACCGCTGCCCCCCCGCAAAGGGTCCCGGAGGCCCAGCCCCTGTTGAAAGTTCAAATCCCCTCCGAACAATCGCGCTGTGTGTGCAAAGTCTCCCTGGAACAGGTGACTCTGCTCCCTTCAGAGACCATTTTGCTTTCCAAAAACTGTGATCGCTAAGGCATTTTCACTTTCATATTATTCACTTATATGTATTTTCACATATATTATTTCAGAGCTGTAGCATCCTGCTACGTAGCTTAGATCCAGCCTCTGAGGACACACAGCGCACGCCTGGCTTCTGCTCCTCAGGGCAGCCCTTCAGAAATTCAGGGGACGGTGATGCGTCCCTTCTGAGTCTAGTTCCTTCGACACTTTCTCATCTGAATGGTTGTTTTGTCCCCGCATCCTGCCTGCTCTGATCTAAACATCTTCTGGTTTGTATGTCATCTTCTTAAAGTGAAGGCAGCTCCCCGAACAACCAGATCAGATCACTTCCTTCTCCTTTTTCAGGTGAGAAAGGGAAGGTCCAGTGAGAACGCCGTGTGTCTGAAACCACATACTTTGCTGTTTGGAAGATCAACTGCGACCTTCCGAATGGTCGGCTCTGGGCTTTTCCCACTGTGCCCTCTGTCCTCCCTCCAAAGCACAGAGCGTGGGTTTGAGCATCTCTCTGCTGTTTTTGTTGCAGGGCAATGATTTTTCCCAGCTTACACCTTTCTGCTTGCTGTGTTTGGTGTGACTGGGGCCGATGGAGCTGCAGGGACTCTGCAGGCCCACAGCATGAAGAAAACGCCCAGGAGACCTTGCGATGGACCAGTTAGTGCTGACTGTCAGGGCAGCTGCTATGGCCAGGAGGGTCAGGTGCACTCTGGCCACATTCATCAAAGGAAACGGACCCCATGAAGCCAGTGACTCAGGAGCACCAGTGACCATCACTCAAAACTGTGGGCTGTCAAGTCAAGGATTTTTAAGATGCATGATTCCATGTTAATATCTTAATTATAGCATAAGGATATGTGGATGAGAGGAGAACTATCTCCTGTCGATCCGTTGAGTGTTTACCGATCGCCTACGACACGCCAGGAGCTCTGCAGGCGCTGTAGCGCACACACACGTGGAGCCCTAATGGTCGCTCTCAGAGGCCGGTGGTATTGTTTCCATTTACAAATGCTGTGACTCAGTCTCTCAGAGATAAATAAATACTCAGAGTCCCAGGCTGACCACTGATGGTGGCATAGCCACGAACCCATCTTCAGGCCGGATGCTGCATCTTTGCAAAGAACGGCAAAATCTCGGCCATTTACAGCAGAGCACTGTGTGTCCAGCCCACTCCGGTCACTGCGGCTTTGCAGGGGACCACCATGAGCACAGTGTCTGGGAACCTGCTGGAATGTGTGCTCCCGAGCCCAGGGCAGGGTCGGGGCGGGAGTCAGCACCAGCCGGCGGGGCCCAGCCTCGGTCTGAAGCGCACATGGGAACAAGGCCGGGGTCCAGAGTGGGGCGGGGCAGGGCCGGTCGCACAGCTTGTGGCCAGTCCAGAGGCAGTCTTTTATGACTCAGAGATGAGGAAGGATGTTTGCAGGGTTGTTTTACCTTTTTCCTCTTAGATTCTGGCCTCCTGAGTGGAGGCGGGGGCAGATAAGCCAGCCGCCTTAAAGGTGTAGGATTGAGTTAAAAGTCCACGAGTTTTGGCCTTGCTGCTGTTATTTCTTCGGTTTGGCCTTCCAAACTTCAGCCCACCGGTTATATGGGAACGTGGACCACGGCCGAGCCACGTTCCTGCGCCCCTGGACAAAGCACATGGCCTGACTCCACCGAGAACCCAAAATACACAGCGGCCACCTCGCTCTGCCTGGAAGGAAGACCCTGGGAAAGGGACACGGGTTTCAAACAGAAAACTGTGTGTCCTATGGGCTGCTGAGCACTAGATTGAAATGCCCTAATTTTTTCCTGGAAAGTCTCAGATAAACCAGATGAAGGCGAGCCGCGCGAGGACAGCAGAGTGGGCGCCCTCGCTCCATGCGGGTGACAGGTCAGGCCGGGCTTCACGGCCCCTGCCTCTGGCCCCTGGGGCTGCTGTCCTCACTCTTCTCGGTGCAGGGTCCTGGACTGTCCCCGAGCGCCTGCAGATGAGCCCGGGCCCAGGTTTAGTTTTCATTCTTCTAGGATAACTTGCATCATGTTGGAGCAGGTGCTCTGGTTTCGGATAAAGTCCTCCGGTGATGCCCCACGAGAAGGACTAGACGTCGAGAGGGAGACCCATCTTGGGGACCTGTCAGGCTCTGACTCTCTCAACACCCCCAGACTCTCCTCCCAAAGCACTGGCCCAGCGCCCTGCCCCCCGACCGGCCTCCATGCCCCTGACCTATGCGGCCCGCGGCTCCGCGTTCCCAGTTGCTTCCCCCGAATCCAAACGACACAGAAAGACCCCAGAGCCCCAGGGAGAGCAGAAGAGTCTGCACAGACCCAGGTTTCTGTTTTCTTTTCATCACAGCTTCTTTCCACAGATATTTCACAGGTGCCTGCAACTGTCCCGAGGTCGTGCTGGTCATTCAAATATTTACCTCTAATCCTGTGATCGTCCTGCGTTATTCCCAGTACACAGATGGTGAAACTGAGGACGAACCACGGGCTCAGGGCTGCAGCACTGGGGACGTGGTGGAGCCTGGACTTAAACCACCTTTGCTGCATCAGAGGCTGTGACCAGACCACGGCGCCCAGGGCGGGACATCGGATCGTGTTCGTGTCTGCAAAGCAGGCGTGAGGCGCTGCAGGGGGTGAGGGGACAGGCCACCCAGGAGCCCAGAGGGAGGCGGGGATTCTGCTGGGTGGGCGATCCAGACGACTCTCTGAAGAGGGGGATCTGAGTGCTACTGTGAAGGAGGAACTGGGGACCGGAAGGTCCTGGGCTGCAGCGGGGGTGGGAGCGAGGGGGCTGAGAAGAGTCAGTGCTGCTGCTGGACGCCCCCCTCCCCCTCCCCCTCCCCCAGCCCGCAGGCCTGCCAACCGTGGGAAACCCCATCCGCGTGCAGAGCGTCCCCTGTGGTGTGCATGTGACTCTTCCCTTTCTCCTGGGTTTTCCCAGCAGTTGGGGGGAAAATAGGGAAAGGCTCTGTCAAGGGTTGTCGGCCAGACACAGTTTTTAAACCAAAACTTGACATTCTGTGCGTTTGATGAAATCAAGGGGACTTGGGGAAATGGTCAGGTTCATCCTTGCTCTTTGGAACACGGCTTCTTTGTTACGGGTATGCAGGACCGAGCACAAGTGATAAATGGAAACGGGGTAACGGCTCCTTCTCTGCTGATCCGTATCCAAATAGGCTATAAAAATGGTAATGTACGTATTCATAATTAACATGCTAGCCATAAATCATCTCAGCGCTAAATTATCAAAGCAGTGAAATGCACACATCTCCATTAGGGGTGGAAGTTTGTGTGTGGAAAGTTGGGAAGTCAAACCAAGCCCTCCCAGGTGAGCCCCCATGTCCACGCTGGGGAGGGAGCAGGGAGGCCCGGATGGGAGTGGGTTACCCTACAGGCGAACCTCCGGGCAGTGTCTCCCCTCCAGGCAGATGTGAGGAACCAGAGGAGCTGAGCTGTGAGCACAGGGCAGGATGGAGCAGGGCGATGGCAGCCTCGCTTTGGGACCATTTGGGCAAAGCCCACCGGCCTACGTTTTACCCACAAAATGACAACCCACACTCTGGTTTCCTTGGGGGAGCCCCTCACTTCTCGGGAAGTTCCTCGTTAAGGTCCTTGCTGGTGTGCAAGGACCTTAGTGCCCCTCTTTGGGAGGCGTGAGGTCGCACAGCTGCTAAGAGCCTGGTCCAGACTGTCTTGATTGTCAAGGATGATAATTCCTCGAGGGAACTTTCACTGGTGGGTGGGTGGGCAGGTCTCTTCTGGGGGAGCTGGGGTCCAGCAGTCTCCAAGAGGGGAGGGTCCCTTAGTCTTCCAGGGAGGGCGGTGGTGACCTGGAGGCCTCCAGTAATGAAAGACTCCACAGGGTGGGTCCTGAGACCCATGAGCCTCTTCCTGACCTGGACCCAGTTAGGTGGGGACCACAACCTACCTGGAACTGCGGCCCAGAGAGAGCTCTTGTCCCATTGGGGTGATGGCTGACTCCACATCAACGTCCCCGGGGGCCTTAGAAAAGTGAAACCTGTGGGTCAAAGATGATGTGCAATGAAGACATCTCCCATGGCCTCACCTATTTTCTTAAATGAAGGAAGATAGAGGAAAATGTACGTGTAGCGAGTGGATGCTGGCTTTGTCTGTGATCGGTGCTCCCTGTCTGTTATCTTGGGTCACCTTCTCAACAGCTGGAGCCCAGAAGCTGGCCGTTTGCTCCGTTTCACACAGCTGGGGAGTAGTGGGGTCAGGGTTTGAATTCAAGTTTTACGAAACTGAAGTCATGCTTTCTTGTGCAGACACACACGACAACAGAAGACTGTGTGTGCATCTTTCCTCTTTTTTGAACTGGTCACCCTGTTGCTCTTCCTCAGCCATGGCCTCTCCTCCTGGCTTTCCCGTCGCTGGATCATCCTCACCGCCCTCTAAGCCTCTGTCACGCACGATCCAAAGATGAAGCGGGGACTTCCTGAGCGGCTTCGAGCTAAGAGAGAAAGGGTAACACTGAGAGCCTGTTTTCTCAATCTCTCTTCTCACCCTCTGCGAATACACCAAATAAATTAAGGTTATTAGGATGTAAGTAGCCAGCTCTCAGCGATGAGGAGAGAGTCAGAACCAGAAAAATAATAATCACTATAACACCGTGTTCCGTGTGCACCAGCCACGTTTCCTACTGTATCCCAGTCCTCACAAAGCTCCCCGTTTTCCAGCTGAAGAAATTGAGAATCAGAGACTTGGAGACTTGGACCAAATGCCACGGCCAGGACACATCTTCCGGGTACGGTCTGCCCTCCCCTGCTCTGCCCTTGTCCTCTCTTGTCAGGAAACAACCTCTGGCAGGACGTGGATGAAGCAAGAAGCTGCAAGAGGCCAGCCTCACACCCCCTCCGTCCTCAGTGGCTACACTCCAATCCAGCCATGGGGTTCCCTTCTCAGAAATGGGAGGAGAGGCATGTAAGTCCTTCGCAGCTGCCCTCAAAGCCTGTGTCTGAATGGAAATCAGAACTATGAGGCCACGTGTGTGAAAGGACCACGGCGATGAAGGCTGTGTTTTGTCAGGGGTCTCAAGTGTCTGATGGATTTAGCTACGCAGACCAACAATCACTTAGATGGGGACTCCTCAAAGCTTAGCATCAGGGGCCAATACCACCAAATACTAGGAGTTATAAAGAGAAAATAGTACAGTATGAAATGGAGTGCTTCAGCCCAACTTCTCTGGGTCTAATCTGGGTCTTCCCCACAGAAGAATCACATAGGAGGTGAGGACACAAAGATGCAAAGAGATCGAATGGGTTTGCCACGTGGGTGGCTCTGGGTGCAAGTCTGTACTGTCAGGTCACTGGGTGAGGGTCCGGGGAGGGAAGGGAGCTGAAGGGAGGAGGCAGGTAATACTGTCCTATCAGAGCCCCCTGATGGAAAGGGCTGGTCTGGGAGTCTCAGGACAGTTCCGCCCCTCAACCCGAGTCCACTTCTTCTTCCAGCAGGAAACCCCCCTCTCCTGAGGTTCTGTCATCTCCTAGAAACCAGGGCTTCGTATGTGAGAATTCAATTCCAGACCCTGAGGCTGGAGAGTCGAAGTTTGCTCACGAGTAGAGGTCTAAATGGTTGTAGCAAGATTAATGTTGGTTGTGGTTATTAATCATATGGTTATTAATAAACCGCTACTTTAAAAAAGGAAAACCAGATTACACTCCTTATTGTTTACACTTCATGATCCTGGGCATGTACAACTGCCCAGACCCCAACATTTATGACAACTGCCAGTGCGTTGCCAGATGCCCTGTAGAGAGAAGGCCATCGGTTCGTGTAGATGCAGGTAGAGCCTCATGCGTGAGTACAGGGGTGCCTGTACGTACAGGCAGACATGAATATACGTAGTAATACCATCAGACATTCAAGTCCAATGTGCCTGTTTTACTCCGTTGAAATGAGAGCATGAAGAATAAAGATGCCAAGTAATTCGGCAGAGTCGTCTGCAGATGGCTGGCGGAACAGCTCAGTTAAGCCGTCAGGCAGTGAGGCTGCATAAACTGACTGCACGTGCAGACCCAGATCGGCACGCCTGTCCTTCCTTGTGATGACTGCACACGTGTCCTCCGGCAGACGGTGGCTTGGAGAGCATTCGGACGATATCGCGTTCAGCGCGACCCCCGTGGTCGGCTGAGTCCCGCAGAGAGGACGGGGGTGCGTTTGCCCCGAGCCCCTCAGGCCCACGCAGCCAGCTCATTACAGGTGCGGTTTGCACGCTATTTGTTTCCAAGTTCATCTTGAGCACCTCTAGCTGTGCTTCTTCGCCCCACCCCTCCTTCCTGGGAAGTTCATCTTCTTTGAAGGCACCCTCCTCTTTCAGCGGTGGAGGACAAGGTCAGCCCCGTGTGAGAGCTGGAGGGAGGGTCAGGGCCTCTCAGTGTGTAAGTGACGACGTGCGGGCCTCCGGTCCCGGCGCTGCCCCAGACCAGGATGTCCGGAAGACTCAGGGAGCCGCAGTCCTGCCCCTTCGCCCCGTCTCCACAGCCACCGTCCTGCAGATGCGACAGCCCTGTGTGCAGACACCAGGCGACGGCCGCTTCCTCCCTCCCCGCTCCCTGCAGAGCTCCGGTCCATCACTTCAGCGAGATGCCCCAGCGCGGGTGGGGGTACCAGCTCACACTGGAGCTGACCCCCCGGCTGCCCGCGTGCTTCTCAACCTGACGTTTCTGCAAAGCCTGGCAACCTCTTCCGCTTTCTCCCTGTCCTCTTTCTAGCAAAATGATTTTAGGTGTAAAGGACTCCAGAACACACCAGGACATTATAAACGAAGGCAAAGTGCTCGTAGTTTGATCAAACCGAATAGTCAAGGCTTAACGGCAAAGGGCCAGTTCATCCAGCAGGAAACTAATCTGGTTTGGGGAACGCAGCCGGAGCTGAGGCGGTGAGACACCAGCGTTTGCTCTCAGTTGACCGACGCTAGGACGTGGGTCTGAAGCCCTTTCTCCCTCTGTCCTGCTGTCACCTGACGGGAAAGTCTGGTGCCTCAGCCTCGGAGAAGTCACAGAGCAGCACGACTAAGGGCTCGTGCTTGGAAGCAGAAATCCTGGTCTGACCCTCGTGTCCGTGACTTTCTGACTCTCAGGGCTGGGGACTTGCCCATGGTTAGTGAACTTCAGCTTCCCCAGGTATGACGTGGGTCCCCCTAAGTCAGCGATTCCTAGTTGTCCTGCCCCTGGGAACAGGTGGGGAGCAAGTGCAGGCCACACCCCGCTCGAGTCGCAGGCAGATGGGGTCCCTCGGCAGCACCAGCCGCAGGTCCCAGGGAGCCCAGGGGAAGCTGAGCTTGGGAACCGCAGGGCTGCTGTGCGGATGTGGGGCACACGGTGGGCCAGGGCACGGAGCCGGGGAATTCGTGCCCTGGCTGCCCGCACGTCGCCCCACCCCGGCGGCAAGTGTTCCTGTGGGTGGCTGTTTCCTTTTCACTTTGAAGTTCCTAGTTATTTAAGTTGGTGTGAACTTTGAAAGGTGAGCTTTCCCACAGATCTTGTTATCATTTAATAGTATGTATATTGAATAGATATTAAATATATACTAAATGTATATATTAAATATGTTACATATGTCATTTAATATTATATACATCTACTATATTTTAAATATAATAACACTATAACTACATTAGTTTTTCATAAATAATTTTATAGTGAAATGTAGTTTTAATCAAATGTGCTAGGTATTTATGTTTTTCATGATTGTCAAAAAAGCAGTTGAGGATATTTTAAAAATTTGACAAAATAAGAGGGACGCGGGACGTGGTCAGTCAGATGTAAGAGCTGCGACACAGCCAGGGCGATGCTGCCGCGGCGCCTGCGGGCAGCCCTGCTGAGCCCCGGGGCGGGCGGCGGGCGTCCCGCCTCCCCCTCCACCTGGAGCAGAGTTGGGCTCGCTTAGGTCCTCTCGTGTCACTGCCTGGGGTGTGTGACTCTTCCACACGGGCGGGTCCAATCCCTGTGTGTGTCTCGGTACTAGGGGCGGGGCTGGGCAGGGAGCAGACATGAAAGCATATTTCTTGGAAGGACTAAAGGACAGAAGAGAGAAGGAGGGCGGAGGCGGGCTCTTCTGAGGGTCCTTGTCAGGACCTGCCCGCCCACACTTGTGCCCTCTCGGCCTCGGCTCCCCTCCCCCAGGAACGGGGCCTCCGTCGGCCTCCCTCGTGTGTGTCTTCAGTATGGAGATGTTCTCACTGCCGATTTGTTCATTCGACACGTGTTCACGGTGCGCATTCTGCACACATTCATGGCACGTGGCTGAGAATCCACTTGGTGCCAGGCAGCTGCAGAGGTAAAGTCTGTGCACCTGCACAGATAGACCAAGATTGGGGTGGGCTCACCGGCCCTTGCCACACACGTGGGCCCCCGACATGGGCCGGGGCTTGTAAAGGTGCAGAGAAAGGCCCCCTGACTCAGCCTGAGTGGGGCGGCCGCCAAAGACCTCAGAGGAGAGTCTGCAAATGTCTGTAGGAGTTGGCCAGGCAGGTGGCAACCCGGGCGGAGCTGCAGAGCCGCTGACGGGTCCCGCCGGACCTCCGGGGACAGGCGAGGGACGTTGGTCTTTAGACAGAGGACATGTGATGCTCTTAGAGCATTTTATTTTATTTTTAAATTTTTTATTGAAGTATAGCTGATTTACAGTGTTGTATTAGCTTCAGGTGTACAGCAAAGTGATTCAGTCACAGATGCATAGATATCTATTTTTTCAGATTCTTTTCCCTTATATAGGTTATTACAGAATATCGAGTAGAGTCCCCTGTGCTATACAGTACGTCCTTGTTGGTTATCTATTTTATATATAGTAGTGTGTACATGTTAATCTCAAACTCCTAATTTATCCCCCCTCCCCTTAAAGCATTTTAATCAGTGTGCTGATCCAACAAGATTTTTAGAAGTGTTTTATTTTAGACAATTTTAGGGTCACACACGAGCTGTTGAGAAGCACAGACCCACCGTGTGCTCCTCGCCCCCCTCCTGCCGTGAGAACGTCTCATGTAACCTGAGGACAGCAGTCAAACCAGGGAGCCGACGCAGGTGCGATGCCCTTGATGCCGCAGACCTGTTCAGATCCCACCAGCTCCCGCCTGCACTCTTTGTATTTCTTTTTTCTGGGGTGGGGGAGTGTGCACTTCTGTGACGTGGTATCACATGTGTACATCTGTGCACAGACATACAGACGCTGCTTCACACTCACAGCCTCACCACACTGCACCCCCGAGGACCACGACCACAGGCCTCTCTCCGCCAGGGAGATTTTGTCACTTTGAGAACATCATAGGATGAAGTCATACAGCACGGGGCCCTAGGAGATTGGCATTTTCACCAGCAAAATAACCTCGAAACCCACCTGGGAGGTCCCCGCATCCACAGCTTCGCCCTCACTGAGGGGTGACATCCCGCTGCAGGGGTGCACCTGGTCGAGCACTTATCCATCTGTTGAAGGACAGTTTTCTTTCCCAGGTTTTGGTGGTTATGACCACCACTGCTATGAACCTTCATTTATGGATTTTTGTGTTGACATGAAGGGCTGACTTCTCTCACGTCCTCAGGAGCAGGAGTGGCGATCACAGGGCGAGTGAATACTGAGCATTTTAAGGAACTGCCCACGTTCCCGCTGGGAACACTTTGCGTCCCCACCAGTGACATAGGAGCAGTCAGACTCCTGCTCGTCCTCACCAGCACGTGCTGTGATCCTGTTTTCATCTTTCTGATCAGTGTGTGGTGGGGCCTCTGGTGGCTTTAATTTGCATTTCCTGCCCAGCTAAGGGTGCTGAGAGTGTCTGCCCTCGTGTCTATCTGCTGTCTGTACGTCCTCTTGGGAAGACGTCTGTCCGGGTCTTTTGCTTATTTTCTAAGTGGATTGTTTGTTTCCTTCTGCTTAGTTCTGAGGTCCTTCGACTGTTCTGGAAACAGTCCTTCATTGGGTTGGTGACCTGCATACACTTTCTTCAAGTCTTTCCATCTGCTGAGCAGGGGCTTTTGCACAGAAAAATAATTCTATATAATTTTTATGAAGTTCAAATGATCCAGTTTTTCTCTTGTGACTTGTGCTTTGGACGCCAGGTGAGGAACTAATCCTATGTTTTCTTCTAAAAGTTGTATGGTTTTACATTTGAATCTATGATATGTTTTCAGGTATTTTTTGTGTAAGGAAGGGTGTGCAGATTTTCATTTCAGAAGGACTCCTCTGGTGCACCAGAGGAACCGGTAATGCAGGGACAGAGCTGAGGGCCGGAGCGGGCAAGGTGAGGGAGGTGGAATTGCAGGATGCACGGCAGATTTTGACCCTGATCAAAATCACATGTATGTGTGCATGCATATGCAAGTGTGCACACATGTGTATATGTACACATGCATTTGTGTATTCATTCACACACACATGCATGAGTTTTTGTGCATATACATGTGTGTGTGTGTGTTTGGTTCACGTCTTTATAATCATGTAGAGAAACCCCCTTCAACCCCAACTCCTGAGATTTTCTTAAACCTTTAAAGAGAAATATTTTAGAGTTTGGAAAATTAATTTGAAAACCAAACCTGTTTTAAAAGACAAATTATTCATTAGTGTGCATGCATGTACGCACCACAATCTAGGGATTAGTGGTTTAGAATACGGTTATTTCCTAATTCTTGTTAAACCAGATTACCTATCAGCACATTTTGTAAGAGGAAACGTTGTATAAGCCTGGTGTAGACTAGCTCACATTGGGTATGACACTAATTATATGCAGCGGTACTTCTGGCTTCTGCCTTGGGCATTAAAAAATAGTGCCTTTGGACGTGAGAAATTAGACTTTGAATCTGGTGCTAGAAAAGGACATGAAGAAGCTTTCAAATGATCTCAGTGAAACACCCCAGAAGCCATGACACATTGGCAAGTTCCAGGGAAGAGGGAATGGATATAAATGCAAAAGCAGAGATTCAGCCCCGACTTGAAAGGGCATGTTTTGGACACTGAATTGCTGGCTGCATAAGTCCTCTCTGGAGGGTCGCGAGGCTGTTTGCCGACATTGATCTGAAAGCCTCCCAGCGTGGCTGTGCGCTGCCTCCTGCAAACACTGGTGATATTTCAGCGCCCCGCAGTGCGTGATGTAGCGCCGGAGGCGCGCTGTTTACCACGCCACGAGGATGGTGACTTTTGTTAAAACAGTGCAGTACTTTCTGCAATGCACATGTTTAAAAATCTCCATTTTTTTTTCATTTTTCGGAACTTCCAACTAGAGTTAATAGTATTCATGATTCTAGGCTAGGGATGCTTCAAGCACTTTTTCTGATTATGTTCTGCCCATGTGTGTGTCCTTTCCCATATTCTTGTTCTGTCTTTTCCAGTTTATGGGAAAAGCAAAACGGGCTGTGATGCAGGCGTCCACTGCTCCTCACACCTCCACACATCCTTCCTTCCAACGCACCCTAAAGTAGAAAATAAAGCAAAGTTCTAATTCCCATCACTTTTGCCTTCTTGTTGGTGGTGAGTGGGCACCATTTCTGGTGTCTTGGAGATCAGTTTGGGGAGTTTTGCACTAATTTATAACTATTTTATTTCACTATGGTTGGGAGCTGATCCGAATGCTTTTGTTAGATATAAGTATTTGCATTAACCGTGGGACTAATGAATAGGGGGGGAAGTCAGGCACGTGTGTGTGTCTGGCAATTTCTTTTTCCTGTACAAAGCTCAATATTTCACTCTCTGTGGCCTTAGGGGGAAAAACAATCAATTTTTCAGAAAAATTTCTCAGATATAGTTGTGACTTCTTTTTATTTAAGAATTTATTTTTAATCATTTTCTTAAAAAAAACTTTAGAGTAAGGTAGTTCTTCCTAATCAATCCTAAATCTTTCTTGTTGCAGCAATGCACAATTTCTTTGTTTTCCCTTCTCCCCCCACCCCTCCCCTCTCGCCTCCTTTGTTCCTTCTTCCATCCTTGGCATATCTGATGTGTATTTTCTATAGGGGAGCTCACTGGGGTATAAACAAAGCTATCGATTATCTCTTTCATCTCTGGATTTTTATTTTATTCATTCATTTATTCAACAAGAAATGATGGAGTCCTATGTTGTTCACAGCTCTTTGCTGGGTACCAGGGAGACAAAGGAGAAAGCCACACCGTGAACCCTTATGAGTCTATGGACCTGCTGGGGAATCAGGTAGGTGAACATACCGCCAACCCAGGGAGGCGGGTGCTCTGAGCACACTTGTATATTATGCACTTGCCTAGGGGCTCCTCCAGACCAGGGACTGTGGGTTTGGAAGAGGCAGAAAAACACAGTCCCTGAGCAGAGGCGGTGCTCACGTCACGTCATGAGAGCTACCACCAGCCACTCCCATGCCACATCTGCCTGTTCTTCGCTAAGGACTGAACAGGCAGTTGAGATCCAGCATAACCCTCTGACTAAGCCGCTCTCGCGGTGCCAGGGGAGGAGAGGCTTCCAGGATGGTAGGTAAGGGTGCGGTTGTGGGGGTAGAGAAGCCTTCCCCAGGGAGAGGATGACAGTCACCCAAGTGTAGAGAACTTCCACACACCCAGGGCTGTGTCTGAACGTCTGTGTCCCCAAAATCCGTATGTTAAAAACCCAACCCCAGTGCCATGGCATTAGGAGGTGGGGTCTCTGGGCAGTGATGAGGTCATGAGGGTGGAGCCTTATAATGGGATGAGTGCCCCTATGAAAGACCCCAGAGGTGCCAGGGTGGCAGAGTAGGAAGGCCCTGAGCTCACTGCCTCCTGTGGACACACCAAAATTGCAGCTACCCACAGACCAACTATTGCTGGGAAAGACTGAAAAATATGCAGAAAAGACCTCCTACGACTAAAGACATAAAGAAAGAACCGTGAGATGGGTAGGAGGGGTGGAGACACAGTACAGTCAAGACCAAGTCCCTCAGGGTGAGCAACCCACAAATGGGAGGATAATTACAATGCCAGAGGTTCTCCCCAAGGAGTGAAGAGTCTGAGTTCCACACTGGGCTCCCCAGCCTGTGGGTCTTTTACTGGGAAGATGAGCCCCCAGAACGTTTGGCTTTGAAGGCCAGCAGGGCTTACTTTCAGGAGTCCCAGAGGGCTGGGGCAAATAGAGACTCCACTCTTAAAGGGAGAATATAAAATCTCACAACCTCCAGGACCCAGGCAGAAGCAGGAATTTGAAAGGACCCTGGGCCAGACCCATCTTCTGATCTTGGTGAGTCTCCAGGGAGGCTGGAGGCGGCTGGAGCTCACCTGGGGACGGGGATGGTGGCCACAGCCTTTTTGGGAGCTTGTTTTACTGCATGGACACTGGCACTGGGAAGCACCACTTTGGAGTCCTCTCTCTATCTTATTAGCCCCAGGCCCTAGCCCCGCACCTGCCCAACAACCTGTAGGCTCCACTCCTGGCATGCCCCAGGCCAAGCAAATAGCCTGGAGGAGACACAGCCCTACCCACCAGCAGGCCTGCTCCTTCAAGACATCCCTGAGCCCACAGTCACCTTGGGACCCTGCTCTGTCTACCAGAGGGTCCAGGAACCAGTCCCACATACCTCTGTGCTGGCACTGACACCAGATCTCACAGGTCCTGCAGCCAGAGACCCTGGGACTTAGCTTTGCCCACCAGGGGACCAGAACGAACCCAGGGAAGAGCCTCACCCACCAGTGAGCAGGGACCAGCCTCAGGGCTCCCTGGGCCCCAGCCCAGGCTGCCTGTGGGCTGACACACCAAATCTGGGACCCCCAAGGCCAAGTAGCCAGAGACCCCTAAAGATGCAGAAGAAGGTGTTCACAAAATTCTACATCCGCTTATGATAAAACTCTCAACAAGGTGGGTATAGACGGAACAGAACCTCAACTTAATAAAGGCCATATATGATAAGCCCACAGCTAATATCATACTCATGGTGAAAAGCTGAAAGCATTTCCTCTAGGGTCAGGAACAAGACAAGGGTGCCCACTCTCACCACTTTTATTCAACATAGTGTTGGAAGTCCTAGCCACAGCAATCAGATAAGAAAAAGAAATAAAAGGAATCCAAATTGAAAGAAGGAAGTAAAACTGTCACTGTTTGTAGATGACATGATACTATACATAGAAAATTCTAAAGAGATCACCAAAAAACTACAAGAGCTCATCAATGAATCTGACAAAATTGCAAAATACAAAACGAATATATACAAATCTGTTGCATTTCTATATGCTAACAATGAACTATCAGAAAGAGAAATTAAGGAAAAATTCCCATTTACCATCCCATCAAAAAGAATAAAATATTTAGGAATAAACCTACCTAAGGAGTATAAAGACCTGTACTCCAAAAACTATAAGACACTGATGAAAGAAATTGAAGACGACACAAACATATGGAAAGATATACCATGTTCATGGATTGGAAGAATTAATATTGTTAAAATGATGGTACTACCCAAGACAATCTACAGATTCAATGCAATCCCTATCAAACTACCAATGGCATTTTTCACAGAACTAGAAGAAATAATTCTAAAATTTGTATGGAAACACAAAAGACCTTGAAAACAATCTTGAGAAAGAGGAACAAAGCTGGGAGATATTACACTCCCTGATTTCAAACTATATTACAAAGCTACAGTAATCAAAATAGTATGGTACTGGCACAAAAACAGACACATCTATTAATGGAACAGAACAGACAGCCCAGAAATAAACACTTATATTGGCAATTAATCGACAAAAAAGGAGGCAAGAATATATAATGGGGAAAAGACAGTCTCTTCAGTAAATGGTGTTGGGAAAACTGGACAGCTCCATGCAAAAGAATTAAACTGGACTACTCTCCCACATCATACACAAAAATAAATTCAAAATGAGGCCTGAAACTATAAAACCTCTAGAAGAAAACATAAGCAGTACACTCTTTGACATTGGTCTTAGTAATATATTTTGGGCTATGTCTCCTCAGGCAAGGAAAACAAAGGCAAAAATAAACAAGTGGAGCTACATCAAACTAAAAAGCTTTTTCACAGAGAAGGAAACTGTCAAAAAAATGAAAAGGCTGCCTACTGAATGAGAGAAGATATTTGCAAATGACATATTTGATAAGGGGCTAAAATCCAAAGTATACAAAGAACTCAAACAACTCAACATCAAGAACAACAACAAAACAACCTGATTAAAAATGGGCAGAAGATTGGAATATACATTTTTCCAAGGAAGATGTGTAGATAGCCAAGAGGCACATAAAAAGATGCTCAGCATCACTAAGCATCAGGGAAATGCAAATCAAAATCACACCTCACAACTGTCAGAATGACTATTATCCAAAGACAACAAAAAACAAGTGTTGGTGAGGATGTGGAGAAAAGGGAACCCTCCTACACTGTTGGTGCGGATGTAATTTGGTGCAGCCACTTTGGAAAACAATATAGAGGTTCCTCAAAAAATTAAAAATAGAACTACCATAGATCCAGCAATTCCACTCCTGCTTATCTGTCCAAAGAAAACAAAAACACTAATTCAAAAAGATATGTGCACCCCTATGTTTATTGCAGCATTATTTACAATAGCCAAGATATGGAAGCAACCTGTGTCCAACAGCTGATGAGTGGATAACAAAGATGTGGTAGATATATATACAATGGAATATTACTCGGCCATAAAAAAGAATAAAATCTTGTCTTTTGTGATAACATGGATGGCCTAGAGGATATCATGCTAAGTGAAATAAATCAGACAAATATTGTGCAATTTCAGTTATATGTGGAATCTAAAAACAGAAAACAAATGAACAAACATAAAAAAACAGAAAGAGTCACAGATACAGACAACAAACAGGGGTTTGCCAGAAGGGAAAGGAGTGGGGAGAGGAGAGAAACAGGTGAGGGAGATTAAGAGGGACAAACTTTCAGTTGCAAAATAAATGAGTCATGGGGATGAAATGCACAGTGTGGGGAATATAGTCAATAACTAAGCAATATCTTTGTATGGGGACATATGGGGAGATTAAGAGGGACAAACTTTCAGTTGCAAAATAAATGAGTCATGGGGATGAAATGCACAGTGTGGGGAATATAGTCAATAACTAAGCAATATCTTTGTATGGGGACATATGGTAAGTAGACTTACGGTGATTATTTTGTAATGTATAGAAATATTGAATCACTATGTTGTGTACCAGGAACTCACATAGTGTTGTGGGTCAGTTATACTTCAAAAACAAACAATCAAACAAACAGACTCATAGAGGAAGAGATCAGATTTGTGTTACCAGAGCTGGGGGATGAGGGGAGGGGGAACTGGACGAAGGTGGTCCATAGGTACAAACTTCCAGTTATGAGATAAATAAGTACTAGGGGTATAACATACAACACGAGAAATATAATGAACACAGCTGTGTGTTATATTTGCAAGTTAAGAGAGTAAACCCTAAGAGTTCTCATCAGAAGAAACAATTTTTGCCTTTTAATTATTTTTCTATTTCTTTATTTGTAACTATATGAGATGACGGACGCTCACTAAACTTATTGTGATGATCACTTCCTGATGTATGCAAGTCAATCCTTATGCTGCACACCTTAAACTTAAACAGTGCTGTGTGTCGATTATATCTCAATAAAACTGGAAGAAAAAAAGGAAAATAAAGAGGCCAAAAAGATGCCCCCGCCCCCTCTTCCTTGTGAGGACACAGTGAGAAGTCTGCAACACGGAAGGGCCCGTACCCGGCTGTGTGGACACCCGATCTCGGACTTCCGGTCTCTGGCGCTGTGAACAATCAGCGTCCGTGGTTATCAGCCGCCACCACCACCCCCGACCCCAGCCCCCCGGTCTGCATGGTCCTGTTAGAGCCGCCCTGGTGGACACAGACACATTTCAGGGCTTACTCTTTATGTCCTGAAGCTAAACGGGAACTACTTACGAAAAAGGAGTCAGTCTTATTTATCTTAGGTGTATTCTCAGTGTCCGGTCACTGCCTGGCACGTAACTCTTACTCAGTAAACAATCATTGTTAAATAATCTAATAGATGGGTTTAATCAGTGCTGTACTGGTGTATGCTACATAACTATCCAAAAACGAAAAATAAAAAGCCCAGATTGTAGTATTTGCCAATTTCAGCAGTGTAAATACTTCCATCATGGCTGATTTCAAGCTACAATGTGATGTCAACTGGCTTACAAAATTCCTGAAAAAAAAAAAAAGTTGCTCCCACAAACAAGCAACTCCAGGAAACCACTGCTATTCGTCCTTCACCCGGCGTGCCAAGGTGGGAAACCATAAATGCAAGGGATGCAGCGTCACATCCAGGAAGGCTTGGCTGGGTGCACGTTAAGAGTAGTTGCGCTGGTTACTCTGCGTGACTGAGAGCCCTTTGAGTCCCTACAGCGCCCGTTCTCTGAGCTACGGCACAGATGCTCTGATTGCACGGAGGTTTGAATCCACATCACTGGCTCTGTAAGAGTTTTTCCATGTTGAGAGTTTCCTTTTTCAAAACTACATGTGTCCTGGGGGCAAAATCCATGCGGGCTGGTCCGGCTTTGGGGCTGTGGGCCCGGGCGAGTGAGCACGCCTGCACCCCTCCAGGGACAGCCGATAGCGGGGCCCAGGGAGGACGGCTGGTGGGGCCTGAGCTGGACCTCGCAGGTGAGGCACGATCGGGAGGCAGGGGGAGGAGCTAGGAGCAGCCCAGGCATGAGGGGCGGCGCGTCCAGAGCCAGCGCGGGGCCAGTAGCTGCCGCACTGCCCTCCAGCCGGGAGCCACGGCCTGAGGACCTGGTGGTCGGGAAGCCGGAGGTTGCAGGGCGAGGGGTCAGCAGAGCTCTGTAGGCAGCGGGGCCTCTGAGAGGTGGGGAGCACAGAGGGGCTCACCAGGGAAGCCCTTCATTGTCTCCAAACCCCTGGATGGATTAGGTGACAGCAGCTTAGATTGAGCCGGAAGGCAGCTCCCCAAGCCGGGAGGCCTGCGGCCCAGCTCCGCCCCCGGCTGCTTACCTGTGGATGTCCCGTCCTGTTCTCTGTCGTGGTAACCAATGTGCTCTGTGTCCCCAAGTCCCTTTACAAACCGTACAGAGTCTCCTTGCAGGGGTGTCGGGTTTTCCTGGGCCTCATTCAGAGGGTGGTGCCTGCTGACTCAGCTCCCAGCCGGGGGCTCTGAGTCCCGACCTGGGCTTGGTGAGGCTCTGGGTGGCTCACCTGCTCTCCTGCTCTCCGCACAGCCTCCCAGCTCAAGTCAGGACTGCACACCTTCGTCTGTGCCTGGACCGTCCGGCACCTGCTGCCCGGGTGACCAGGAGGGACCCGCCAGCGTCTCAGGCCATGGGGGCGACGAGGCCACATCTCAAATCCCCTTCAGATCAGGCTTCTGCCTTGGCTCAGAGAGCTGTCCTCACCCTCCAGCTTAACCTACTCCCCACGGAATCGCCAAGCTCACCAGACACGGGACCAAGAGAAGGGGGGTCTGAAAAAATCACCTGTATAGTTATTCTAAATTATCCATCTGTGGGACACACGGAGGAATGGTTTTCCTGGTGTGGAATAGCATGTTTCAGTGTCTAGGATCTGTTAGAAATGTTCAATATTAGAAATGTTGGAAAAAATTTCAACGTGTATATTTTTAAAGGAGCTTTATACAGAGGTGTGTGGGTATGTGTATCTGTGTGTTTGGTGTGTGTCTTTGGGGAGTGTGTGTGTGTATACGTGTTCATGTCTGTGTGTGTTGTGTGGGTATGTGTTCATGTCTGCATGTGTGTGTGTGTGTGTGTGTGTGTGTTGGGTATGTGTGTGCTTTCTCCATTCATGGGGAAAGCCTAGCAATCAAATTACTCAGAAGCACTTTCAAATCGACTTCCATCTCTCTCCATCTTACAGAAATGTGCCATTTAATTATCTCTGAAGCCATTACTGCATCTTTCTGCCATTGCGGAGGAGGACAGGGCAAGTCAGAAGGAAACCACAGGTTCTCACAATGAAGTCGAGATGGCGTTGATATGATTTGCTGTCCGCACTCTGGCCTCCCTGCCCTCTGTCCCAAGAGCAGAACGTGGACAGGGAGGGACGGGGAGGCTGGAGCTCCTGCCCTCAGGCG
The DNA here is from genome assembly GCF_965194805.1 of Balaenoptera borealis. Taxonomy (NCBI): domain Eukaryota; kingdom Metazoa; phylum Chordata; class Mammalia; order Artiodactyla; family Balaenopteridae; genus Balaenoptera; species Balaenoptera borealis. Next base: position 90,567,458 of record NC_138871.1, read on the forward strand.
GCCGGGCCCCAGCTTGCGGACTGGCCTTGGCACCTGTGAGGGTACGGCGGGCTGGGTGGGAGCCTGTAGCTGCCGCCCCCCTGGTGAGGGAGGCTCCCCCAGGCACAGGCTGGACGCAGGGAAAGCGAGCAGCACGGAGAGGAGAGACGTGCAGGCGGAGGGCGGGAGGCAGGAGGAGGGAACAGAACGGAGTGGCCCTTCTGGCAGCAGAGGGACAGAGGGCTGCTCTGGGAGAGGAGTCGATGGCACCGCGGGGCTGAGTGGCCTCAGACCACCCTCCTTGCCTCCTTAGGGCCTTGGGGCCTCTCAGATATGGCTCTGCCTCGGAGGCTCTGGTTCCCCACCTGCAGGTGCGGGGCAGGGGCGGAGGGGCAAGGCCTCCAGCAAACGTCCAGCGCCCTGACCACCTGAAGCCCCGCCCACTGCCTCGCTGCTGTCATCTCGGGGCGCCCCACTGTGCCTGCTGCTGCAGGAAGGCCCGCGGGGTCTCGTCTCCTGCGGAGGGGAGAGGCGCCCCTGATCCGACACGGCCCTCACGCCATCGCCCAGCAGCAGCTCGGCGGCCAGGAGGCTCCCGCTACCAGGTCCTGCAGCGCTGAGCGCGCCTGGTCCCAGGAAGGGCAGGGCGGCGGACGTCCGTTCCAGCTGCGCCCGGTCAGACACGGGCCCCGCGCCCCCAGAGTCCCGCGTCTCCGGCGCCGGCCACCCCCCGTCACGCACACTGGACCCCGGACGCTGGACGCTGGGTGGCCGAGCGGGCGGCTGTGGGGGGTCCCGAGGCCACCGCATCTTTGCTGGAAACAGAGTGTCCACCAGGAGGAGGCCGAGGCCTCCGACCTTGGCCCTGGGCGTTCTCAGACGCTGCCCTCCGGCCGCCCCGGCCTCCCGCGTCCGGCTGCGGGGCCTCAGCTCCGGGGGCTCGGCCGCACCCCTCATCCCGGCTCCTGATTCTGCCCCATCGTCCCCGTCCCGGCTCCTCTGTTCATTTCGCGTGTCCTCCTTCCCTTCTAACCCCGACAGCACAGGGCTGGGGGCGTCCATCGCATAACCCCTCCTGCAGCCGCTTCGTGCACCCCCGGGGGTCGGGCCGCGGGGCCCGGCCGGCCTTGTTTTCTGAAGGCGCGCCTGGCCCCTGAGGCTCGCTCCCGCCAAGCGCCCCCGATTCCCCCCAGGCCGCTGGAGTGCGGTCAGAGCCTGGACGCACGCGTCCCAGCGTCTGTGCCCGGCCCGGAAGCCCGGGTGAGGGCCGCGCCCGCCCCAGCCGCGCTGGCAGCCGCACCGGGGTCTGAGGCCGCGTCCGCTTGCTCATGCCGCGCCCTGTGCAATTCCTCGTGACCGCCGCCGCTTCCCCGTCTGCTGGTCCCGTGAACATTCTGCGGCCATGGCGTGACCCCAACTCAGAGTCCTCTTTGTCAACTGGCCTGCAGTCTGGGGGCACAGGGCCCGACCAGCTGCCCCAGGCCGGCCGGCCCCACGGCCGTCCTCCTCCGGGGAGGGCAGCTGGGCTCTCGAGGGTGCCACGTGCTGCTCGTTCAGGGCGAACTGCAGCCCCTGCCTCCTGGAGAGCGTTCTCAGCTGCTAGTCTTATGAGCTCGCACACACCGGGACCTTCCATCTCAGACCACAAGTGACCCGGAGGCCAGGAGGATAGTGGCCGGAGGTCAGGATTCCCCCCCCGACCTGGAGGTGGGCCTGTCGACCCTCCCAGCTTGCGACGCCTCCGAGTCCCGCCCCGCCCTCACCCCCAGGCCTGCGGGCAGGGGAGGGTCCCCGGGACGGGGCCCAGGTGGAGGGCAAGGACCGCGGGCAGGCCGGCTCGATGTCCCGCTTCAAAGACGGGGCTTGACCTGGCCACGGACGACAGCTGTGTCCACGGCCCGGGCGTCCACCACATACCCACCAATTCCCAGGCTCTTCTCCTCTTGCCCCTCAGGCCCTGAGCTACCTTGGTCCTGCCTTGTGCTGCCTCTCCGGAAACCTCTGGACTCAGCCCTTCCTGCCTCAGGGCACCTGTCTCGGGGGGCCCGCTGGGATCCCCTCACACGCTGGGGCTTCCAGCGGCGGCACCCCCTCCTGTCTCTGGGGCTGTCTGCACCGTCAGCACGGTCTGAAGGCGGCACAAAATCAGTGCCCTGAAGGCTCGCCTTAGAGCAGGCTGTGACGAGCAGTGGTCTCCCCTCTGGGCGCCTGGCGGTGAAGACGCAGAGCCTCAGGCAGGCAGGGGCAGGGGGTGCAGGGCTACTGCCCACCTCGAAGGGCAAAGGGGTTCTGGAGCCTTTCTGACGGGAAGGCAGGACCCACGCCTGCAAGACCCCTGCCGCTTCTTCCTCCCCGAGGACCAGGGCTGTTCCCACACTTTGCTATTCGGCACTTGGCCCCAGCCAGGCCTGCTTTTCCGTCCCCAGACTCACTGACGTGCCTCCACCATCTGCTTACTTGTTGAAGAATAAGGTCGTGAGCTCCTCAGCTCCACTGGCCCCAGAGGCGTTCAGCCCGAAGGGCAGACGGAGCCCTGTGAGTGTGGGGTTAACACCAGAACTATATTCGCACATGGTGAGTTCAACGGAGAGGAATGAACCTGTCTTCTTGCTCACAGTAGACCATCAAAGCATTTCCATGGCAGAAGGAGCGGGCTTCCTGATCACATCCTGTATTTAATACGTATCTTGTACAAAACCAACACTTGGTTAACTTCTACAAGGTGGTCGTTTGGAATAAGCTTTCACCATAAGGGCTGAAAAACAAAATTCATTCAACAAATATTCATCGAATCCATGATGCTGCACCATGGATTCACAAGAGTACAAACAAACACATCTTACAGGGAAACAATAGGAAAACCCAAACAGCCAGATTATGTTTTTCCTGCAGTGCTTTGGTCAAGAAATAGAAAAGTAACGTGGGTATTTCAGCACAATCTGTGAAAGCGAGGTCAAGGAGCTCTCCGAGGGCCCTGCAGAATCAGCCCAAGCACTGGAGCCCGGTGTCCGGTGGGGTCTTCCCCTGCTGTCCGGTCAGGACCTGGTCACCCCTCGGGAAGCCAAGGCCCGAGGCCCCGTGTCTGTTGCCCGTGGGCTCCGAGCCGTGGGCGGAGGGGTTGGGAGGACACCGCCGGCCTCCACGGGGCAGTCTCCCTCCTTCCAGCGGCTCACCTGAGCAGTGCAGCCCACGGACCAGTGATGACTGTGGGGCCTGGTGAAGCACTTCATTCCACGCATTTAAATGATGTTTGGGCGGTGCACGGAGCAATAATCTGTGTCCGGTGAGGGACTCGGCCCTTCCTGTCTGGTCACCGGCTGTCGGTGAGCGCTGGACGTGCCCAGCCCTGCCTCTGGGAGGGCCAGAGAGGCTGCATTTCTGACAAACTTGCAGGGCCCCCCAGGTGAGCCTGACACGTGACGCCTCCCACTTTACGCCCCGGAGACAGAGGCTCCCAGGTGCCAGGACTTGGGGGGTTTGTGGCTCTGGTTTCTCCCGGCTCTCAGCCCCACACCATCCGGTCCACGGGGTGCTGCTTCCCCAGCCCCGTCCCTCCCCGCACACCAAGGATTAATTACAGAGTATTATGGAGGCCACGAGCTGAGCCGCAAACAAAGAAGAACCAGGCCCGTTTATTTGTAAATTGCACGTGCAGAAAGCCCTGCCCAGTGCTTCCTCCCGACTATCTCTGTGCAAGAACAAAGCAGCCGCCTCCCTTGAAGCTCTGTGATGTGACAGCAGGGAGGTCAAACAAATGTGATTTACAATAACCTTCGTGTTGAAATAATGAGTCCGAGCAGTAAAATTAATTTGAATAGAAATATAATTGGGCTAAAAAAATGAAGCAGTTTTATTATCACATTTTGTGAGAACTTATTTTTTTTCTTCCAGTTTTATTGAGATATAATTGACCTGCAGCACAGGATAAGTCTCAGGTGCACAGCACAATGATTAGACTTCCATACATCACGAAATGAGGACCGCAGGAAGTTTAGTGAATATCTATCATCATAGAGATACAACATTAAAGAAATAGAAGAAACTTCTTTCCTTGTGATGAGAACTCTTAAGATTTACTCTCCTATCAGCTTTCGTAGATAACGTAGAGCTGTGTTAATTATATTAATCACATACGTGGCATCTCTCATACTTATCTTTCAGCTGGAAGTTTGCAACCTTTCAACCACCTTCATCTAGTTCCCCCGCCTGCTATACCCTCGTTTGGTAACCAAAAATCTGGTCTCTTTTTCTATGAGTTTTTTTGTCTATTTGTTTGTTTCTGAAGTATAATCAACCTACAACACCACGCTGGTTTCTGTTACACAATGTAATGATCCAAAATTTCTATACATTTCAAAATGATCACTATAAGTTTAGTTATGATCTGTAACTACACAAGATATTTTATAATTGTTGACTATATTCCCCACACTTGTACATTTCATACCCATGACTCATTTATTTTGTAACTGAAAATTTGTACTTATTAATCTCCCTCACTTATTTCTTTCATCCCCCACACCCCCTCCCCTCTGGCAAACACCTATTTGTTCTCTGAATCTATGACTCTGTTTCTGTTTAGTTTTGCTTGTTCATTTGTTTGTTTCTTTTAGAGTCCCCATATAAGTGAGATCATGCAGTATTTGTCTTTCTCTGTCTGACTTATTTCACTTAGCACAATACCCTCTAGGTCTATCCATGTTGTCACAAATGTCAAGAGTTCATTCTTTTTTACGGCTGAGTAATATTCCATTGTATATATGTACTGCATCTTCTTTTATTCATTCATCTGTTGATTGGCAGGTAGGTCGTTCCCATATCTGGGCAGTTGTAAATAATGCTGCAATGAACATAGGGGTGCATACATCTTTTTGAATTAGTGTTTTTGTTTCCTTCAGATAAATATCCAAAGGTGGAATTGCTGGATCATACCGTAGTTCTACTTTTAATTTTGTGAGGTATCTCCAGACTGTTTTTCACAGTGGCTGCACCAATTTACAATCTCACTAACAGTGCACAGAGGTTCCCTTTTCTCTGCATCCTTACTAACACTTGTTATTTTTAGACTTTTTGATGAAGGCCATTCTGACAGGTGTGAGGTGATATCTCATTGTGGTTTTGATTTGCGTTTTCCCCACAATTAGTGATGCTGATCATCTTTTTATGTTCCTGTTGGCCATTGTATGCCTTCTTTGGAAAAATGTCTATTCAGGTCTTCTGCCCAATTTTTAATTGGGTTGTTTGGTTTTTTGATGTCTAAGTGAGAACATTTTTTTTCTAACTCATTGTAAGCTTAAAAAAAATCTCCTTTTAAAAGCTATGATGCGAGCCCCCTTCCTTCCTGTGGAGCTGCCTCTGGCGTGGGAGCCTCGGGGCTAGATACTCGACCCACCCAAGGTGTGACTGCATCCCTCGAGGTCCTGCTCCTGACCGAAGCCCTCAGCCCCCACAGAGTGGGAGTGGGCTTCATCAGGCCCTGTGCCCCGATGGTGCTGGCAAAGCCCCAGCAACCACAGGTGGATACAGGTTGCAAAGTGGGTGTCCAGCCTTGCCCCAACCTTGCTCGGCTTCTCCTACCCCAATGCTGTCCCTGGGTCTGGACGTTTGCAAATGCTGCCTCTGTGATGAGGAATGGCTTCCTCTGGCCGACAGGCTCCCTCTTCTCTCCAGGAGCCTACTCGCCGCCCCCTCCAGGAAGCCCTCCTCCAGCCCTCCCAAGAGGGCTGCCTCTGCCTCCACAGCCAGTGGGCACCCAGTGGGCTCCGGCGCCATCCGGGAGCATCACCCAGGGCTTCAGCAGCAGAGGTTACTCCTCACAGCTCTGGACGCTGCTGCCCAGGGCCAGGGTGCCGGCTGACCCCGTCCTGGGAAGGCCCTTCCTGACCGCCTTCTCCCTGTGTCCTCACATGACCGAGAGAGTTCCCTGGTGTCCCCTCTTCTTACAGGGGCACCGATCTCTCCATGAGGACCCTGCCTTCATCATGGACTCGTCTAAACTGAGGTGCCTCCCCTCCAAAGGCTCCACCTCCAAATGCCGTCACATTGGGCTAGGGCTTCCACGGGAACCCGCCGGGGCAGGGCATGTGTCACATGAGGAGTGTAAGTGCTCTGAAAGGCTGTGCCCTGACTGGGGGACAGGGAGGGGCAGCACAAGCAGCTCTGCCCTCACGCTGAGCCCCCGGGGCCTGACTGAGCTTTGGGAACCTGCTGTATCTCCGTCTGTTGCCTGGCGGCGCAGGGTTCTCAGCTGCTTTGCTGGGGTTACAGCATCCTTTTTTTTTTTAAACATCTTTATTGGAGTATAATTGCTTTACAATGGTGTGTTAGTTTCTGCTTTATAACAAAGTGAATCAGTTATACATATACATATGTTTCCATATCTCTTCCCTCTTGCATCTCCCTCCCTCCCACCCTCCCTATCCCACCCCTCTAGGTGGTCACAAAGCACCGAGCTGATCTCCCTGTGCTATGCGGCTGCCTCCCACTAGCTATCTATTTTACGTTTGGTAGTGTATATATGTCCATGCCACTCTCTCACTTTGTCACAGCTTACCCTTCCCCCTCCCCATATCCTCAAGTCCATTCTCTAGTAGGTCTGTGTCTTTATTCCCGTCTTGCCCCTAGGTTCTTCATGACCTTTTTTTTTTTTTCTTACATTCCATACATATGTGTTAGAATACGGTGTTTGTTTTTCTCTTTCTGACTTACTTCAGTCTGTATGACAGACTCTAGGTCCATCCACCTCACTACAAGTAACTCAATTTCATTCCTTTTTATGGCTGAGTAATATTCCATTGTATGTATGTGCCACATCTTCTTTATCCATTCATCTGATGATGGACACTTAGGTTGCTTCCATGTCCTGGCTATTGTAAATAGAGCTGCAATGAACATTGTGGTACATGACTCTTTTTGAATTATGGTTTTCTCAGGGTATATGCCCAGTAGTGGGATTGGTGGGTCATATGGTAGTTCTATTTTTAGTTTTTAAAGGAACCTCCATACTGTTCTCCATAGTGGCTGTATCAATTTACATTCCCACCAACAGTGCAAGATGGTTCCCTTTTCTCCACACCCTCTTCAGCATTTATTGTTTGCAGATTTTTTGATGATGGCCATTCTGACCGGTGTGAGATGATATCTCATTGTAGTTTTGATTTGCATTTCTCTAATGATTAATGATGTTGAGCATTCTTTCATGTGTTTGTTGGCAATCTGTATATCTTCTTTGGAGAAATACCTGTTTAGGTCTTCTGCCCACTTTTGGATTGGGTTGTTTGTTTTTTTGATATTGAGCTGCATGAGCTGCTTGTAAATTTTGGAGATTAATCCTTTGTCAGTTGCTTCATTTGCAAATATTTTCTCCCATTCTGGGAGTTGTCTTTTGGTCTTGTTTATGGTTTCCTTTGCTGTGCAAAAGCTTTTAAGTTTCATTAGGTCCCATTTGTTTATTTTTGTTTTTATTTCCATTTCTGTAGGCGGTGGGTCAAAAAAGATCTTGCTGTGATTTATGTCATAGAGTGTTCTGTCTATGTTTTCCTCTAAGAGTTTGATAGTGTCTGGCCTTACATTTAGGTCTTTAATCCATTTTGAGTTTATTTTTGTGTATGGTGTTAGGGAGTGTTCTAATTTCATACTTTTGCATGTACCTGTCCAGTTTTCCCAGCACCACTTATTGAAGAGGCTGTCTTTTCTCCACTGTATATTCTTGCCTTCTTTATCAAAGATAAGGTGACCATATGTGCATGGGTTTATCTCTGGGCTTTCTGTCCTGTTCCATTGATCCCTAATGAGACAACAGACCTGTATGCAGAAAATTATAAGACACTGATGAAAGAAATTAAAGATGATACAAATAGATGGAGAGATATACCATGTTCTTGGATTGGAAGAATCAACATTGTGAAAATGACTCTACTACCCAAAGCGATCTACAGATTTAATGCAATCCCTATCAAACTACAACTGGCATTTTTCACAGAACTAGGACAAAAAATTTCACAATTTGTATGGAAACACGAAAGACCCCGAATAGCCAAAGCAATCTTGAGAACGAAAAATGGAGCTGGAGGAATCAGGCTCCCTGACTTCAGACTATACTACAAAGCTACAGTAATCAAGACAGTATGGTACTGGCACAAAAACAGAAATATAGATCAATGCAGCATCCTTTGTGTCTGCTCCGTCCCTCCCCTCACCCTGCTCACGAGGGAATGGGATGGTGGTCTGTGCACAAGTGACCGTGCTGCTGGGCTGTGGAGCCTCATGTGTGCAGGTGGGATGCGGTTTCTATCCAGAGAGGGTGCACTGGAGGGGCCAGGAGGAGGGAGGACCCAGCACACACATCCCCGTGGGTGTGGTGGGACAGAGGGGCTCTGCACACAGAGGGCTCTGCACACAGGGGGCTCTGCACACAGAGGTCTCTCATCTTCCCCTGCCAGGAACTCGGCCCTGGTGCTCAGGATGGAGCTTCCTGGACCTCAGATGCCGTGACCTTGGGCAGTCACTCCTCTGAGTCCAGTGTCCCCAGCTCTGAGGAGCAGGTAGTAAAGCACGATGCCCTGCATGCCCGCCGTCAGCCCAGGGTCTCAGGAAGGTGGAGAGAGATTGTGGTGGGAAGCTGCGTGGGCACTTGAGGCTGGCTGGTCCCTTTGCCTCCTAAATAGTAGCAATAATAGTGACTATTTTTAGGGCCACCGTTGTCTCAGGCATTATGCTATTTGAATCATGTTCATTATTCAGTTTAGTCCTTATGGCAACCCTGCAGGCCAGGTACCCACGTGATCCCAGGTTACACGTGGGGACTGGGGTTGGTGCTTTCCTTTAAGCCCAAGGTCACACTACCAGGAAGGGGGGAGGAGGGCTCGGAATGGCGCTCGTCACCTTCATGTCACGTGTGGGTGACTGAGCTGGCTTTGGAGAAGGGACAGGTATTCACAGCCACACCCGACGTTTGCTGGTGGCAGCAGCGGGGTTGCCTGGCTGGGAGGGACACAGCTGCCCCGGTCGGCTCTGCCCGAGACTCACCCCAACCGACCTCGGGCACCTGGCCCCGCCCGGCCCCTGCAGCCAAGGCCAGCGCTCCGAAGATTCCACTCCGCATCCCTCCTCCCTCCCCTGTCTCCCTGGAAACGTCTCTCTGTCTCTCTTTCGGGTCTCGTCCCCTGGCCAGGTGGCATGGCCTTTGGGGAGATGCCCCCTGCCAGGGCACCTCCCCAGCAAGAGAACTGATCAAAGGCAAGCTCTCCCGGGAGGGCACTATGTGGGGCCCCTTCAGTGCCCAAACCTCGGAACTGCCCCTGGCAGGAGGGGGGCTCCAAACTGCCTGGTGGGAGAGGGGCTATGGCATGGGAGAGGGAGGGCTGGGCAGGAGGATGGGGAGGAGCTGGGCCCTGGGAGCATGGCTTATGCAGCAGGCAGGGCTCTGGGTCATGCACCAGCCGAGGACGCAGGCCTGAGGGATCCTGGCTGCAGTCCGTGGGCCTAAAGGGCCGCAGGGCCTTGGCACAGAGGGACCCTGCCCCGAGAAGTCCTCCTGGGTCTCACCCCATGCTGGGCCCAGGTCTGCAGAGGCTGGCCAGAGCTTGGGCAGACGTGACAGCCCCGGCTACAGGTGAGCTCTGCCGCACTTCATGTGCTCAGGCCCCACTTCCCCGAATGACAGAGTCCGTGGCAGAGCTCTGACCTTTAACCTCCACAGACCACATGTCAGACAGCTTGGAAGTGACCGGCCTTGCCTCTGCCTGAGGCTGTCCCATTTCTCCGCAGCCGGGCAGTAAGAAGGGGGAAACCCAGATCCCGGCCCCGACCTGGCGCAAAACCCAGCACGGCTGAGCTAGAGACTAGGACCGGGCCCTTATTCAGTGATCTGTGTAATCTGCAGTGAAGCCGGGGATAAACACAAACCCAGCAGTTCCTGGAGGGAGGGGCTTCATCAGCCTAGGCCTCGAGGAACAGGCCTTCTGATCACTGTGGCAGCAAACACTGCGCACTTACCGAGTGACCGCTGCTTACCTGGGAACGTGCTAGATGCTGAGGGTGACGGCCGGAGGTCCCTGTGTGGGATTCGGCAGTGGCCACCGTTGCCCCTGGCCTTGGGCAGCACGGTCCCTGAGGCCCGTTTCCCTGGGGGGTGGAAGGGACGGGCCCCCCCGCAGAGCGGCTGACTCTCACAGGGAGAGAGAAGGGCGGTGTGTAAAGGCGTCCTCATGTGTGCAAGGCAGCGGAATAAAAATGAGCATCACAGGATGTTTCCTGCACGCGGTGTCCTGTGCCGAGAGCTTCACACGCGTGTCCTCTTGAATCTCCCCAGGCAGCCTATGTGCAGGATCACCATTCAGGTTTAGTAGACATAGAAACGCAGGAGCTGGTTGTTCCTTTGCCTTTAAATGCGTTGTTTTCTGTTTGTTTAAGGGGTCAAATTGATGCAGTGAAAATGAGGCCAGACGAGGAGGCATGTGGCATCTCCCGGCCCAAAGGTGGAGGCCGGCAGCTCCGGGCAGGCGGTGCGGGGTCTACCTTGGCTCCCCTTTATCTGTCGGTGTTGGTCTTCCAGGGCTGCTGCCACCCATTTCCGCAAATGGGGCACCTGCGGATAAATTCGTTCTGCTGTTTTGGAGGCTGCAAGTCCAAAATCAAGGCGCCAGCAGGGCCCCACTCCCTCTGAAGCCTCCAGGAGAGGACCCTTCCTGCCTCCCCTGGCTTCTGGGGGCTCCTGGCCAACCTTGACCTTGCTTAGCTTGTGGCTGCATCACCCCGTCCCTGCCTCCGCCCCCCACCTGGCCGTCTCCCTGTTGTCACAGGGCAGTCTCCCTTTGTGTCTGCATCCGGACTTCCCTGGTCGGTAGGGACACCCGTCATGGCTCAGGCCCACCCGACTCCAGGGGGATCTCATGTTAACTTGTTACATCTGCAAAGACCCTGTTTCCAGATAAGGTCTCGTTCACAGGTACAGAGGTTAGGATTTGACCATGTATTTGAGGGGACGCAATTCAGCCCAGGGCACCGATGACATCAAGATAGTAACAGCTAACTCACGCGGCTGTTACGGGGCTTGAGGGGATCACGGCCGCAAGTCAGCTTTCTGATCTGAAGTTCTCTTTCGTTTGCCCAGCTCTGTTTCAGAGTCTACTGCGTGGTAGGCCCTGCAGCGGGACTCAGGATCTCCCAGACACTGGCCGAGGAGCTGCCTGGGAGAGGGGACCCTCCCCACACTAACGCCTGGCTGCTTTCACCTCGGGCTCCCTGATCTCCTGGGGTCATGCGGGGCCCAGGCTCCTCTGGGGTGACCCCGGATACACTTGGTCAGTTGTGGAAGCGGACCTTCCTTCGGGCAGTGCATTAAGCAGGCTGGTGGCAGTTTAGGAGATTGCATGGAGCTGAGACCAGCACTCAAACCCTGACCGTGATGGGCACAGCCTCCCAGGAGGGCCGGCGCCCATCTGTCATGGGGCAGGTGCCCACTTACCATCGATGGGCTTGGCCAGGCGCCCATGACTTAGGTGGACACCCGCCTTCCACCACAGGCCTCCTGGGAGTTCAGCCCTTCAGAGGGTCAGAGGTCAGGAAGGTCATCTGCAGAAGCGGAGCGTTTGGAGAGCAAGGAGGACTGGGGAGGGGAAGAAGGACAGACAGATGTGTTAACTTGCAAAAATGTGACAGCACTGGAGAAAGTACTTGAGACCAGCCACAAAAAGTCTGACCAGCTTGTGTGCTATTTGGTCTCCCATTTTGCTAAAAATTCAGGGGTGATAAACGCCTGCCATCCTGGGTCCCTCCAGTGTTTGATTCATGATACACTCATGGCCCTGCTCTCAGCAAAAGCCCAGCCAACTGTCTTGGTGAGACTGGACAGTGCAGGGGCCACTTTGACCCGTTTGTGTGGTTGAAGGCCACACTTTTCCTGACAGTCACTGAGTGTCTGTTTTGTGCCGGCCAGTGTGGGAGAGGCCCAGACAGGGCCATGAACCTCCCCCCGCACCCCCCCACGGCACCTTGTGTTTGGAGGGAACACACCGGTGAGACCCGCTCCCCACCGGGGTGCACGGCGGGGCAGCAGGAGCAGGGGGGCTGAGGAGAGCATCACCGTCTCCGCCCTCAGAGGCCTGGAGTCTTGTTAGCGTGATGAGCTGAGCTGTGGGCGTTGGGAGACTCTACAAAGCCAGAGTGGAGTCAGGGAGGACCAGTCTCCTCTCTCAGCGCACAGTGGGCAGAGCCGGGAGCCTGAGAGACGGAAAAGACGTTCACGGGCTCACCAGCCAGACACACAGGTTTAGAGCAGCAATAAGATTCCCCTGCATCAGATGAAGTGGATTTATTATGCCCTGGGCATTGGTGGAGAAAAGGTGTGTTTCCTGGAAGAAGAGCTGGAGCGGGGCTGGGGGGTGCATGCCTGGAGAGGAGGACACTGCACCTGGCCCCCCGCCTCGCAGAGGAGAAGGCATTCGAGAAATGTCCCCAACGATGACGGTGTGGGAGGGACCCCAGGAAAGGTGCGTCTGTGTCCGAGCCCCCAGAATCTGTGAGTGTGGGCTTACCTGGGAAAAGGGTCTTGGCAGATGTAATTAACTTAAGGATCTCAAGACGAGATCATGCTGGATGATCTAGGCGAGCCTTAAATCCAGTGACAAGTGACTTTACAAGAGACAGAAAGGAGAGGCCATGTGATGATAGAGGCAGAAATCAGAGTGATGTGGCCACAAGCCAGGGACACCTGGGCCACCAGAGACCGGAAAAGTTAAGGAAGGCATATGAGCATGTTTGGGGCACAGACTGAGGGCTTTAAAGAGCAGAAATTCATTTCTCACAGCCCTGGAGGCTGGAAGTCCAAGATCAAGGTGTGGGCAGTGTTTGTTTCTCCTGAGGCCTCTCTCCTTGGTGTGTAGATGGCCATCTTCTCCCTGTGTCCTCACATGGTCTTCCCTGTGCGTGTGTCTGTGTCTCAGTTTCATCTTCTCATAAGAACACCAATCATATTGGATTAGGACCCTCCCTTATGACCTCATTTAACCTTAATTACCTCCTTGAAGACCTATCTCCAAATATTGCCACATTGGGGGTTAGGGCTTCAATATATGAATTTTGGAGGGACACATTCAGTCCATAAGAGCAGGATTCTCCCCTAGAGCTTTAGAGAAAGCACGGTCCTGCTGACTCTTTGATATTGGATTTCTGGCCTCCAGAATTGTGAATGAATCAATTTTGTGGTTTAAATCAATCAGTTTCTTTAAATATATACATATTAATATATATATATATAATACATACATATATAATATATTTAAAATACATACATATATACAAGTATACATATATACATTATATATATAATACATATGTATAATATAATACAATACATTTGTATGTACATATACACATTTGAATTTGTGTGTATATATATACATGTACACTATACATATGCATGTTATAGATACATAGTAACGTGATGCATACAATTTATGTATAGATTATAATCTCAGGTACATGTAGTCATACATTTACACGTCAATACATCACATTGTATTTACGTGTAACACATAAGACACGAGTGTGTGTTCATCCACAGTAGCTGCTCCCCGGAGTCATGGCCTCTTGTTTGCTCTCAGCAGAATTTGTGGAGCACCTACTACGTGACAGACTCTTGGAACAACAAGCTCTTCCTTCCTTCAATGTATGGTCTAGTAGGAAGAATAGACACAAAAGCAAATGCCTGCAGGACAGCATGAAGACCGTCCTGTAGGTGCATGGACGCTGCGATGGCGCTGGGGGGATGGAGGAGGGGTCCCGCTGGCCGGGGGCTGGCGTGGGAGCCATAACACAGGGCAGGGCACAGGGACCAAGACCGCACTTCCTGTTCGCTCAATCAGCCCAAACACTTAATCTGCGTTTTTTCAAGTTGATGATTCCCTGGTTTGGGGGTTGAAGGGGCAGGTGGCTTAGGGCTGCGGCTCTAAGTGCAGTTGGATGACAGCGAATATTAGCATCGTCTAACTCAGGTGTTGGAAGCTCTCTCCATGAAGACCACTGGCCAAAAAGCAGGGCAGGAGCCTGCAGACCAGAAGAGTTTATTCGGGGTCTTAAGGCCTGCAATTCTGGAGACACAGTTTCAGCTAAAACTGAAAGAGTGTTTCGGGGAAGAGGAGTCAGAGGTTTATAAAGACAGAAGTTGCGAGGTTGTTCAAGTTGCCTGGTGAGAAGCGTGATCAACTCAGACATGAGTCAGGAAATACTTGTCCCTAAAGAATCAGGAGTTGTTTTAGGGGAGGCGTCTCATCAGTATGTTGAGTCTCTGGTGGATGTTCCAGATGCCCTCGTGAGGAGGGTAAGTGGTCGAGGTCAGATTCCATCCAGGCAGAGAGGCTCAGGCCACCCTTATTCCTCCACCGCCCGGCTCCACGTTAGAGACTCTTAGGGACGCCGACGCTGTTGTGAATCTCCTTCCTCCAGGCCAGACAGTCGCCGTCTCAGGCTTCGGGGATCCTGCGTCTCTGCTGTACCTTCTTTGTTTTCCTTCACTGGCCTTCACAAACGTAGAAGCTGTTCTCAGCTCATTGTGGACAAATGGCAGAGGCCTGGACTGGGTCCTTGGGTGGTTTGACGAGTTCTGGCCTAGAAAATAGGTAGAGATGCAGGGTCACAGGGTTTATCCTTCATCTACTGAGTCAGAATTTGCATTTTACCAAGATTGCCAGCACACCCCTGTGCATTTTAAAGCTTGAGAAGCAGGCAGCAAACTAACCCATGTTAGCCAGGGCAGAGGCTGTGCGATTTTCATATTTGTCATTCAGAAGTTGATTTTATTGAGATCTTCTTCACTGCCCTTGCTGCAATCCGTGCCCTGAATTACATTATAAAATGCTCTAAAAACACAAGCGCACAAATCTTGGTATTTCATCCTCAGAGCAGTTCCCAGGGACCAGAATATACCGCTGAGAAAGGTCTTCTCGTGCTGAGAGCAACAGAGAACTGATGACCCGCTGTGCTCGGCTGACCCGGAAATGTCTTTGCACTTCATTTCAATTTGCTATGGGGGGCAACGGTGTTCTTTTTTTGGGAGAAAACAGTGAACCTCTCTTTGGTGGGGGGCTACGGCTGCAGCTGGTGGCAGAGAGGCAACGAGGAGAGAGACAGAGCCTGGATGGGTCCAGCGCCGCCTTCCTGCACAAAGGGAGCCTGCATGGCAACTCACAGGGCCGTTGGGGCCTGGATGGGGCTGGGCACCACCTGGGCTGGGCCTCCGGGGCTCGGAGCCGGCTCGGAGCCTGTTGGAGAGGCCCAGACATGGGGTACCTGCCCTGCCCCAGACGACTGTTCTCTCTGTCTCTGGGACCAGCCCAGCCCAAGGCAAAGTGAAGAAATTTTCAGAGGAGAGCTCCAGGCTCTGATGGGCCCCGCCCCGCCCCCAGCCCCCTTCCCTCCCATCCTTGGCCCCAGGCAGAGGCATCATTTGTCATCCCTCCCCCCATCCCCAGCTTCCAAACCTGCTCTCATCACAGGCTCCTGGGAGCCCCTGTTCTCCCGCATCCAGCCCCACATCCTGCACCCGAAGCCTCTTCACAGGGTCCTGGAGGCCGGGTGCATCACCTGGCCAAGCGGACTGCTCCACGTGCACCGGAATCCAGGCTGGATTTGCCGAGACGTGGAGTTGCCGTGTCTAGTTCGTGCAGCGCATGGCCCGTACAGCCATAGGCAGGAACCCAGACCCAGTCTCAAGGGTACAGCAGCTGCCAAAAGGCAGACGCTGCGTCTCCTCCTTGGGCCTTCACGGGCACCACCTGTCACGGGGCTTAGCCAGCCCATCCCATGGGCCCCGTGCGGTTCTGAGCCGCCAAGGGGCACTCGCTCATTTAATCCTAGACAGGGGCTATACTCCCCCCTTTGTAAAGATGGGTGCGTGAGGCACCAGGAGGTCACAGACGCCCTCCAAGGTGGCAGGAGATTCATCCCGAACCCCTGCATCTGGCCTCATCTCAGCTGCCACCCCGGCCCACCTGCTAATCCATAGAGGACTTCACTCGCTTGTTAACTTCACATCCGAGACAACATCTGCCGTGAACCCTGGACTTGTGCAGGGCCTCGTGCTGGGCCTCGTGTTTCTGGGTTGTGTCATGGGTGCGTCTCCTTTGCTGGGTGCCCTGGAGGACGTGGGGGTCCCTGGCCGTCTCCGCACAAGAGGCTGAGTAGGCCGGTGAAATCTTTCCCATGGCAGCTTCCTCCCCAGGAGTGAGGTGTCCAGTTGTCTTGGAGACACAGGACTCTATCTGCTGATGAGAGGTGTTACCTGTGTCTTGTATTCAAACTACAGGAAGCAGACGCTTCCATGTGTCTGGGACCCAGAGATAAACCTTACACAGATGTGGTACCCGGGACCCATCAGGCGTGTTAGCGGTGCTTTCTGCCAGCTTGGGGAGACTCCGTGCTTTGTGTTACAAGCGTCACAAGAGGGCCTGGAAAACAAGAGGGAGTGAGGGGAGGACACCCGTGCTCCTTGTCCCTGAGCTGGCTCACAGCAGGGCCAAGTCTCCAAGGCTGTTCGTGTCCAGGAGGGCACTGAGGCTGGTGGAGGCAGGACAGGGGCCCAGGGCAGGCATCTGGCCGTGACTGGAGCGGCCTAGGTGGGACTGGAGGCCCCTCTGGACCCGGTGCTTTGAGAGAGTGACCCCTACAGAGGGACGGCCTCCTGGATTTGCACCTGCGCTTGAGGTTCGGCCCAGCATACCCAGGGACACCTTGGATTCTCCAAAGTTCCCGGTCATCTTCTGGGAATTTGGAGTGGGTAGTAGTTGACTGCACTGCCATCTTTGTCCTGCAGGGACGGAGCTGCCCGGTCCCCTGAGACAGAGGCTCACTGGGAGAGGCTGCTGAACGGCTCAGCTGAGACTCCCGCTCTTCCCCTGGGCCCCAGCTTCCCCGCCTCCCCACCTTCCTGTGGTGCAGGGGTGCTGGGGCCCGACAGGCGCAGGGTGGAGTCGGGGTGCACCGCAGGGCTGGGCGGCAGGGTCGTCGCTTGGGCTGCGCGTGTGGCGGCCCCATCTTCCCTCAGGAAAAGCAGCGTCTGAGGGAAGGGGTCCCAGCAAACTTTCAGTGGAAGGCCTGTGTGGGATCATGGTAGCCACGTCCATGAGATCCAGAGGCTGGGCGGGAGGGCTGACAGCTGGAGGAATTTGGTGACTTTTCAATCTGCTTCTTGGGAAGGAGCAAAGTCGGGGGATAAAAAGAACCGAAGTAGAAACACGGTCACGAGAATCACAGCGTGGTGACCTGCCAGTCAAAAGGCCCTTGGCGATCAATGAATTCGCTTATCGAACTTTCATTTATGAGCTGAGTCCCAACCAGGTGCCCTGGAATTTGTGTTTGAAGAAAAATACACAAAGGAGCCCAGCCCCATCTCTGGCCCAGAGAGTTCAGGGTCTAATGGCGAGAGAGCCTTGACTCCAGGGCCACCTGGGGCATGTGCCCAAGTGTGAGGGACCTGACTTCCTCACCGTCTGTGCAGCCAGGTGTGTCCAAGGGATTAGGTTTGGGCCTAGAGATGTAAGCAGAGGGCTGTGTCTGGTGCCTGGAAGTGTCCTCAAAGAGAGGGAGACCCCCCCTCCTCCCCCCTTCCCTGCCTTCTAGAATGTGAGTAGAATGGGCGAAGGACATTTCAGGCTGCCCCTGGACCCTGAGGCATGTGTCACGGCAGACCCCTTGCACCTGCCCATCCCCAGTCCTGGACCCCTGGCTCCTTTTATGGGGAGAAACCTGTGCATTGTTTAGCCCTTAGAACGCCAACTTTTCTGTCAAACACAATGGAAATAGTCAACATATCCCCTTACGACAGTGGAATAAAGGATGGTATCTCGGGTGGGTTGGGTCCCCCTCTGGACCCTGAGCAGTGAGCCCCGTAGACCCTGAAAGAGAACCCAGAGGTCATCTAGTCCTCCACCCCCAAAGCAAACCTCCTTTCCGACGGGGCTCCCGGGGGTGAGGTTGTGGTGACAGTTTGGAAGGGCTGCTAATTGTTCTCTGCTGCCGCTTTCTCCTCCTCCTTGGTCTTGACAACTACTCACTGATCTAAAAACGACACTGTTCGTTCTCTGTGCATCTCTCCCAGTCCGGTGACCCTCTCCTTTCCTCCCCCCCTTTACCCAAAGCCCTTTCATTTTCCCTACGGTGGCACCAACCTGCCCCTGAACCCCAAGTGGTCTTGAAAATTCCCCCTCCTTGGAGTCTCTTCCGACGTCCACACGGGTGTGCGCTACATCTCAGCACGTAGCTCTCTTGGACAAGGTCTCAGAATACGTCTGGCTGAATCAGTGTGTGTTAACAGTAGCGGCAGGTGAAGGGTGTTTGCAGTAGACGATCCCTCAACACCAAGGCGTCCAGGTATAATACTAGGATGTCAGGCAGGAGGGCTGGCTGCGGAGAGGAAGGCATTTGGCGTTGGCGTTCCTGGCACCATGAGATGCAACTGCCTGATCCTGTTTTCTGTCCACAGTTAGAGCAAAATCTAAGACATTAAATCGGGCTTCCAAAAGAGCTGGTGTTGCCCAAAGAAGATCACTGCGATTGCCGGGGTGGTCCTCTATCTGGTAGAGAGCAGCCTCCACAGAGGCGTCCTTGCAGTCAGGTGGAAGGCAGGCAGGATGGGCCCAGGAGCTGGTCCCCGGAGCTGGTCCCAGGAAGCCAGGGCTTCCAGCGCTGCCAGTCTCAGGTCTCCTCTGACGCATCCCCACCAGGTCACGCCGTCTACAGGGTGCTCACGAGGCTGGCTGCATCCCTGAGCCAAGCTTTGTGAGCCGACCTCTGCCACCCTCCTCCTTCCCAGGTCCTCTCTCCAAGGCGGCGGAGGGAAGGAGAACCAGGAAGGCTCTGGAGTTGATCAGACAAGCTCCCCACTCAATATTCATGATCCTGGGCAAATTAATGATTTAAATTTCACAGACTTGAGTCTCCTCAACTGTAGATCGCAGATAATCATACCTGCTTGGCAGGCCCCTCTAAAAATGGAATGAGGTGATGGTCGCAGGCGCCGAGCACAGCTCCTGTCTGCCCGGGGTGAGTATCAGCGGCCATGTCTCCCCGCACTCCCCGGGGGACTCTGGGACCCCTCCGCTCCCCTTTTCCTTCTCTGCTCTGAACCTTCCTCACTCCTCCAACCAGTGCTGGGCATTCCTCACCGAGGGATTCATTAGACATTCACCGGGAATTCCAGTAGGTAAATGGAGTGACACTTGAGGATACTATAAAAGATCTTAGAAATGTAGCCAGAGCTCATGAGGGAGAAAGAGGGAGAGGGAGAGAGGGGAGAACTAGTGTGACTGGGTTTGGTGCTCGGGAACCCACCCCGCTCCAGTTCTCCCAGGGCCATCCTCACCGCACAACTGTGGATGCTCCAGCCACTCTCCTCCACTGTGGACGGCTTCCTAGTGACGACCCGCGGACACCGTCCATCTGCAGCGCAGTGACCTTGCTGGAGCCGCAATCGCATCCTCTACAGACGCAGGAGGGAGGGCTTGCTCAGGGCGGGGCTGTGCCTGTGACCTGCTGCAGCCGGTGGGTCTGAGGATTCGCAGATTCCACACGTATTCACCACCCACGTGGGATGCACAGCTCCTGCGGCCCGACAGACCTGGTGCCAGGCCTCCCTGGTGAGGTGGAACCTGGCAGTGTTTCCAGGAGGGCTGGCAGGGCCCGGCCAGTCTGCCCCAAACCCAGAGTGTGCTAATTTCATGTCAGACCCACTGGCCCCAACCCTGTTCTCCACATGGTCTAGATGACTCCTACCATGAATGTTCTCTGGAAAGAAGAAGGATGTAAATCATTGTGCCGTCGTGCTATTACAGGGTCATTCGGGCACCAAGAGAACTCTATGTTCTTCAGGTGCAGGTTTGCGGACATCATGACATGCTCACTGTCAGCCTTCTTTCCTGTTGTCTCTGCTCCGGGCCTAGCGGAAGGGAGATGGGGTGTGGAAGCTCTGCCCAGAGAGAGTTGTGTGTAGAGCAATGTATTCATTCCAGAAGTCACCACGATGTGCAAAATCTTGCAGTAAAATCCCCCGAGCTTATGAGATTGGACACATGACACTCAAAATCCTTATCAGTGACACATTAAAAAAAAAATAACAAGGAACCTAATGAAAATAGGGGCATAGCTTCACGCTTGGTGGAGGGCTAGGAAACAGAATCCTGCAATAGTTACTTTTCCCTGAAAGAGACCTGCAGTGCCCCATGGAGAGGCTGTCAGAGGTTTGACACCTGGGGGTTACGGAGGGAGGAGGGCTCCTGGAATGAGATGGGACATCTGTGACACCTGGCGGGATGGGGACAGCCAGGCATTGGGGTGCACATGGCTGTGTGTCCCCACCTGGCTCAGTTCAGGAGCACAGCTTGGGTTCACCTTGCATTTCCTGTGGACGAAATCATGCATAAGCGAACATGAAATCCACATTACGGCTCAGATTGTTCCCTGATTTATCAATCGTGTGGGAACGAATCTGCACTTTTTGAAACAAAGGTTATAGCAGAACAGACCATGTACCCTAGTCTGCTGAGAGAGCCCCATATAATGCCTGGGGTGCCCTGCAATGATTACTAATTTCCCAACATACCCTCAAAGTACCTCATCCCAACACAAGGATTCTCTGGTCACCGTGTTTATGGCGCTTGAAGACCAGCTGTGCCACCTGGAAAGCACACTTTTTGAAAGAAAGCACCGCCTCTGGGCCTGGGTTGTGAAGGCAGGACCAGGGTGTGATTCCTCCCAGTGTAGATGGTGCAGGAGGTAACCAACCACACCGCCCAAGCCACCTCTTCGGTAAATGCTCGCTCATCTGGGAGAAGGTAGTTCCGCGCCATTCAATCCTCAGTGCCACCCCTGCAAATGAGCCGGGCCTGGGGGACCTTGGCTTCTGAGGCCATCAGTTCCGTAACTGGAAAATCTCACCACCTCTTCCTGATAATCTCTACATTAGAAGTTTTAAAATTCTAATATAGATAAATGTTGTCTGGTGTTTTCATCAAAAATGCAGATTTCTGGGCCCATCAACAGAGTTGTTGATTCAAGGTCTGAGCAATTTAGGGGAATCTGCATCTAAATAAACACAGGGGTCATTTTGTGGGGTTGGGACAGTTCACACTTTGGGAAACACTGCCCCACACCCTCAGCCCCGAAGCCCCTGTGACGGCAGCGTGCCTGACGAACGGTAGGTGCCGGATTCAGTTCTACAGTGAGCCTCTCGTTCCTTTTGCAGACATTGGGGAGCTCAGTCAAGGCCATGGGTTTCGGGGAAGGAGTTTCGGCTGCGCTGGAGCCTCGGAGCGACCGTCACTGGCTGAGTGACCTTTTAAAAAATAACTTGAAATCTTCAAGCCTCAGTTATCTCATCTGTCGAATGGTCGGCATAACTCATGCCTCTTCAGGTTATTGGGTTGTTCAAGACCCAACTTAAACTGCACAATTCTCTCTCCCCAGAGCGCATTTTTAGTGCCTGACTCACCCTCAGTGGGAGTGGTGTCCTTGTTGTCCTAAAGGCAAATAACCCTCAGAGGATTCCAGCTCCCAGTTGGCTGACACAGCAGAGGGTGATGGCAAAGGGGCCAGGCTGGTGCTGGTGGGAAGAGAGGGATGTGGGGCAGGTGACAGGATGACAGGACAGCAGGGACCCCAGCTGGCCTCCACCGGCTCTGCAGCAATGCCCCTCCCCCTCCCCGGCTCAAACACTTCCCCATACCTTGGCCAACAGCAGCGCGTGTTCAGAGAAAATGGGACAGAAGGAACCTGCAGGGACTCCTGCGAATTCACCAGAGGAAAATGTGCTTCAGTTGGACGGAGAAAGCGAGAGCGAAGTCACGGAACACGAAGGTAGGCTCGAAGAGTTCGTAGGTTTAGGGTTTCTGTACAGTTAGGAGTCACCTGGGGACGAAGCAATGAGATGCATTCTCTGTTCAGAGGGAAGGAGGGGGGGGAGGGTCAGGAAAGATGCACAGCAGCACTCACTTGGCGGGGGGAGCGGCCACCGACAGGGCGGTGATTTTGAGTTTCCGGAGGCCTGCAGTCTAGAACGCAAAATATCCGGACCGGACAGTTCTCTCCAAACATGCTTTCAATCCAGGGCAAATCCCCTGAAATACGACAGTCAGTGTTACAGGAGATCATCTTTGCGGATTTTAATAAAGTTTCAATAGAAATTTTGCACATTTTAATAAAGTTTCAATATAAATGTTGCAATATTTATTTCTTATCAATTTTATTGAGATAGAATTCTACCCAAGGAACAATGGGAGACATGGCGTGCATTTGAAGCATTATCTAAAATAAAATGAACAAAGAAAATTATGGAAAACACACCTCCCGCTAACTGTATAATTCTTTCCGACAGGATTACCAAATTCTGTGATAGAGGGGAATACAGTAGATATTTGGAAGATTTCACTCATGTTTGATATACTGTATTTTCAGAAATAATCCACACTCACATAACTATGAATGTCCATTAAAAATGAGCTTCCCATAAAATAAACCGCGATGAGATACCACTATATACCTATTAGAATGTGTACAATTAAAAGAAAAACTGACCACGCCGAGTGTTGGTGAGGGTGTGGAGGGTCTGGGGCTCTCGGCCCTGCTGGGGGATGGGAAATGTTGCCGCCACTTTAGGAAAGAGCTTGTCAGTTTCTTAAAAAGTCAAGCACACACCCACCACATATATGAACCAGACCTTCTATTCCTTGGTATTTTCCCAAGAGATAAGGGAATATGTATCATGCCATATATATTTGCATCTGAATGTTCATAGCAACTTTACCTGTGACGGCCCAACCCTGGAAACAATCCAAACATCAATCAATCAACAGATGGACAGAAATGTGTGCACCCCTGGAACAGAGGACTGCTCATCTATGAAAAGGTGTGAACCACTGACACACACACCACATGGTTTTATCTCCAAGTAATTATGCCGAATGGAAGAAGCCAGACAGAAGGTTCCATTTATATGAAACTCAAAAGATGCAAGTTTACCTAAACTAACAGAAGACAGATGAATGGGTGACAGGGTTGGAGGGAGTGGGGAGGGACCGAGGTGGGGCACAGCAGAGGGGGGAGGAGACCGTGGGGTATCCTGATTGTGGTCATGGCTTCACAGGTATACGCACGTGCTGAACTTGACTCGATTGTGTGTTTCATTCTATGCCAATTGTTCCATAATAAGGTCGTTTAAACTTTTCTAAAAAGGGAGAGACCTGTTGTCAGGAAGTGGCAGCACTGACATGTCCCTCAGGTGCAATTAGAGGTTTGCTTTTTAGTTGCAGTGGTCACATTTCAAGGAGGGAAAGAGAGAATAGGGCCAAATCAGAAAGGCTGTCAGAGCCCACTAGCGCTCGGGATGGAAAGAAAGCTGCTCAGCCGTTACAACTGCTGGGTCCCACCTGCTGCCCACTCGTCCTTCCGGTGACGTAAGCCAAGGTATTTCTCCCTGTTTGAGCCAGTGGACCTTGGATTTCTATCCATTGCCTGATATCAACTGTCCTTTTGTCATTTTAGAAAAGTTGGTTGTTGTTTTCTTATTGATAAAATTACTAAGAAATTATCCCCTAATTAAAAAAAAATAAACCGAGGGATAGAAAAGTTAGGTTGCTCTGGGTGTCACTGACAATTATTGTAACTTTTACTGAGTGTCTACCTTACTATATGACAAACTAAATTAGCATAAAGAGAAAGAAGTCAAAATAAAGAGTCAGTCTGAAGATCTAGCTAGCTGGTAGTACCAGGAACCAGTGTACACAGATTTCAACACATTTATCTGGTTTTGAAACTGAATTGACTGTCAAATTAGTGCGAGCTGTAAAAACCGCTTATGTGTGTAAGCAACCTTGGGGCATCCGACCTCCTCTTCTAACCAGGTCAAACCTGGGACCGGTCAGTTGCTGTGCCCGCCAAAAAGAGCATATGCAAAATGAATTAGGCGGTTAGTCAGCGCCTAAGACTCCGAGGTCCCTCCCAGGCTGGACTGACGGCCAGAGGAGACGGCCAAGCATTCCTGAGACGGGAGCGGGCAGCCAGCTCCCAGCAGCAGGCCCGCAGCTCCGTCCTCCACCAGCTGTGGCGGCCATGTGGCCGTCTGTGTCCTTGCCAGGCTGGAGGAGGCTGCAGAGTGGGCCCTGGCTAAATGTGGTTGGAAGGACACATCCTTACAGAGTGACCTTGACGCTCCTTCCACAGCGAGCTTCTCCTGTACGACACCAGCAGGCGAGTGCCTGTGTGCACATGCACACAGACAGGCATTAACCTGTCCACACATGCACACGCCCCGTATTCCAGGCTCACAGGGGCTCTGATGTACAGCACCTGCGTCCCCGAGGGAGAGGAGAGCTCTGTGGCCAGGTGTCAGGAAAGGAGGCCTTACTCTGCAGCAGGGACTGAGGTGCCTTTCCGTAACTTCCACCCACCTTGTGCTCTGGGTGGACAACGGGGCACAGTGCTGATCAGGGCGGCCCACGCCTTCATCCTGGCCTGGGCGGGCCGGGACAGGAGCCAGCTTGACCGCATCCGAAAGCAGCCAGGCAATGGGTAAGCATTTCTCCTTTTGGAGAAGATTTCAAGAAGCTCTGCAGCTGGTATCATTAGCATCCCAAGGCAGAGGCGAGCACAGAGTGCACCATTTCTGCCAGGGTCCATCTTCAGTGACAGTGTGGTGAGGGAAAGGCACTTTCCAAGATGCTCAGTGGAAAAGAATTCAAAGATCCCTTTGCAAGAATAACGGTGTGAAGTTTGGGTTGGTGGATGGGGCAAAATGAACCTGGGCCTTATTCTCTTATCCTGAACGAGTTTCAACCAAACTGTCAACTGGGAAGGTCTCTCTCTCCACTGTCCTACCTCTTCCACTGTGTATTCTCCCCCATGAGGGACCCTCTCTCTATCCCTGCTGGCCACCCAGGCACTCGTGGTCATTTACCTCTTATCCATCCTTGGCTATGTCGTAGGCCAGACATTGCTACACTTTAATATTAAAGGAACTAATAAAATTACATAAAAATACACTGGGAGGAAGGCTGACCTTGAGTTGGTAGCTTTAAAAACATTATCACGTCTGATCATTATTATTTCATAAACGGAAGGTCCTAGACACAGCAGAACACAAGATGGAATCACATCAAAATAAAGACACTTGTTCAAGTGAAATGTGTTTTGCTTCATGAAGTCTTTGCTATGTGGTCCACGTTTTTCTCCATTGACCTCGGGCCATGGCGGCCAGTCCTACGCCCCTCATCAGCCCAGCCCACCTCTGCTCTCTGTCACGGGGAGAGGGCTGTGCTTCCTAATCAGGACGGCTAATAGCTGATAGTCCTCCGGGGGGATCATATTTATCAGCAAGGGATTGGGCCTTGTCCTAAACAAGCAAGTATTGCGGGTGGAATTTCAGACAACATGGTGGGCCAGGAGGAGCCAACATTTGGGGAGTCCTTATGGGATACTCTGTACATGAACCTCCCCCCACCCCAGGGCAGCAGGCAGCCCTGAGCTCTTAGCTCCTGGTCCCAGGCCTCAGCCCAGCATTACTCCTTTCCCACTGGTGGAACGGAGGCCACAGATGCACCGTGCTTCTCTCGTGGATGGTTCCCCTGAGAGCTAGCTCTAAACCCTCCACGCTTATCACCTCTTTATGGTTAAAAGACTTTGAACTCTGGTTAAGAAAGGGCAAATCTAAAGGAGAGTAGCTATCCAAATAGAGTAAGTGGAAATATACATTCTCACCTTAGGACTGTAGAGACATAGCATTTTAACACAAGGGGCCCTGGCACCCATCCAAGTTCACTTCTTCCCAGCCATGGGGCACACACAGAGGTGGCGGCCCACTCCCACTGGCCCCCTGGACACAGATGAGAGAATGACTCTCCTGGGAATTCAAGACAGGACAGACCCACCCAGAGATGGAAGGAGACGTGAAACCTTCTCGTGAGAGGGTCCTGCATTGCAGACTCCTGGGACTGGAGATACCTCCCTTCAGTTCTGTGAGTTAGCCCAGAATTCTCCCCAAAGTCTTCATTCATTCATTCACTGTTCTTTCATTCATTCATTCTTCTTTTTCTCAGTTAAGCCAAAGTCAGTTTCTGTGACTTGCAACTTCAGACTCTTCACTGACATATTAGCTATGAACTTGGAAGAGTGTTTACCTGACCCTGGCCAAGTACCAAACTCTCTAATAACCCTCCATCTCCTACACAGTATCAGATCAATATCTTCTCACAGAATTGTGGGGAAGATTACATGATTTAATATGGAAAACCACTTAGAAATGGTAATGCTCAATGTAATATAATTCCTTATATTCATCAGGGAGAAGCAGCCACTTTTCTATTTTTTTTCTTTTTTTTAACTCATTTATAATATTGTTCCTGAAGTTTCAAATAAGCATCAAATGAAAGCAGGCAAGTCCTGGATCATAGATGTTAGGGAGCCCAAAGTTCTGTTATCTCCACCTCATTGGTGAGAATAATGACAGTAATTGTTAACAATAATGCCACCACTTGTTTGGAATCTGCATTACGTGAAATGCATCTATTATCTCTGATTTCACTACAGAGTTAAAGAAACTGAGGTCCCATAAGTTAAGTGAGTGTGCCTGGGATCCCCGAGACAGTGAAAAACTCTCAACCCCCTCCATGCACTTTCCTTTTACATTGACTCCCAGTCAAAAAAAGAGAAAGAAAGTAAAATGACAAAGCAAGAAAATGACAGCGAACAGGAAAGGTGCAGAGGATTGAAATAAATAACTCTTGCATCTTCGTCTGGTTTCACAGCAGGGGCATCAAGTTCAGCATAGAACTATGCAAGTCAGAAGCTCAACCACTCTTTGAAGATAAATTTGGAGAGGTTGTGAACATCAGTGAACAAAAATTCAGAAGAATTTCTATTTCAGTAAAAGGAATCAGGAGGCAATGACCCCAGCCAAGTAGCCAAGAGATGTGCAAATGTGATGCACGGTAAAGTGTGGTGCACTCTGAGAAAGTGGGTGTTCCATCTCGAGACCCCCTCATTAGGCAATGAGTGTCTCAGGTGATGTGGCAGGAAATGCTCTTTCCCTCACTAGTCTTGCTGATGTGATGTACTACACACCTGAGTCAACATGAGGCAGTGGACCACGTACCACAGTCCATCACTTTGGGTCTTTCTTGAGACACAACGTATTTAGAATCTGAGCTGGGGAAGAGGGCTCGTTTGACCAGAGGGAATCTTTGATTGAGCTCTTCCACTGATATTGCTGAGAGGACTGGATGAGACACCAAGCTGGGAGGAAAACTAGCACTAATTAAATCCATGTCCTTGTCCCTGGGTGCTGATGTTCTCATTTGTAAAACTGAAACAGTATCAGTCAACTCCTTCTCGAAGAGTTTTCATAAAAATCAAACAGGGGGATATGTATGAGAACATCTTGTATACTGTAAATGGTATTTTGATGGATGCAATATGGATATAATTAAATGCAATGATTATTTATTTTTGAATTATGTGTGCTCAGCCCATATTTAGATTGAGGGACAGGGGGATCTAGGAAGAGGGCTCACTGTGAGGAGAGACTGTGTTTAGCTGAGGACATGCTCCATGTTAGGCGGTAGGATGGGGCAGGGAGGAATGCAAGGTCAGATGAAGGTCAGATGAGACTTCAGAGTCTTTCTCTCGTTCTGCAGAGGCATGAGAAAAAGGAGCACTCAAGAGGACTGTGTTTATGGAGACCCACGTGGAGCCCAGGGCCGCCCCTCAGCCAGTGCCTGTGCTTAGCAAATAGGAGACAAAAAGAGGAAACCTACCGTGGAAGAAACCACTGCTAAAAATGCCAGAGGAAAATTAGCATCATAGAATACCTTGGAAGCCAAAGAAAGTGTTTTTTTTCTGGAAGGGATGTGGGGAATGAGGCCCCAAAGCAAGACCCTTTGATTTAGCAAGAAGAAGGCGGCAGTGGCTTTCCAGAGGGCAGCTGGGTGTGGTTTTGGAAGCCACAGGAGAGAGAGCTGTGAGAGATACAGGCCTTTCTGTACCCCAAGATTTGCCCATAAGACACGTTCACAAAAGGTTCATCTATTCATTAAATATTAGGTGAATGTCTTTTTTTTTTTTTTTTTTTCAATTGTCACGTCATTCTTTACTTCATCTGTCTGTGTTGCTGGCCTAAAAATTTAACAAAAAGTAGTGCTAACAAGCTCCCGCAAGGAAATTTAGACTATGAAACCATACAGTCAGGTTTTTCAGGTGCTTGAAACTTCATGCAATATGATTTTTATCCTTCATTTTGTTAATGTGATGTGTCATATGGATTGATTTGCAGTGTTGAACCATCCTTGCACTCTTGGAATAAATCCCACTGATGATGGTGTATGATCCTTTTAATATATTGTTGAATTCAGTTTGCTAATATTCTGTTGAGGGTTTTTGCATCTTTGTTCATCAGAGATATTGGCCAGGTTTTTGTGTCAGGGTAATGCTAGTAACATGAGTTTGGAAGTGTTTCCTCCTCTTGTATTTTTGGAAGAGTTTGAGAAGGATTGGTATTAATTTTTCTTTGAATCTTTGATAGAATTTGCCAGTAAAGCTATTTGAAAAGGCTATTGCGATGGTTTAGAAAATAGTGGTTTGTAATCCACCTGCAGACAGGAGGTGGACCAGACAGGATTTAATAGTCACTCAGTAGACACAGCCCCATGGTGAGGCTGTGCACCTCAAGTTGCCTTCTAAAAATATCTAATAGATGCTGTCCTGGAGGGACAAGAAGGTTAACATGCAAAAGTCATTAAACAGAAGAACCGTCTTTCCTTGTCAACTGAAGCTAGGAAGCAAGAGCACAATGTCCAGAGCAGTGTGTGTTGCATTTGGGTTATGACACAAGAAATCACTTCAACCTCAGCCCGATGGCCAGGTGGGCGTTGCCCTGTATTTATGGATGTCCTCTGCAGACACGATCTCCCTGCCTGATGGGAACCTGCTCCCAGGATGCGCACCTTCCCAGGAGTCTCTGCACTTGAAAACCTTAACCCTAAAGGGTGAATGATACATGACCGCAGTCAGTGGAGCTGGTGGGAGAAGCTTTGGCAGAGGAATGGAGCTCTGTCTGGGTTCACGGAATCAGTCCGAGTGGTGGCCTTCTGCCACCCCCGGAACTTGGCCCTGACCTACATACCCAGACCAGGAAGGGGAATATCCGCTGTTACAAGGGCTGCAGGGCACATGTTCGACTTGCTTGCATCAGGGTGTCAAGCTGAAATATGCCTCAATCCTTATGCAGGAGAGAAACCCACCCCCAAGGGTGAATGTAGGACCCTAGTTGTGGGTTCTGGACTGATGGCTCCATCACACAGTGGCTGCAGCGGGGTGGGAAACCGTCCGTCTTCTCTGGGCCCTTTTCTCATCTGCAAAATGGGGCAAAATGTGTGTTTGGAAATCTGTTCTGCAGAGTGGCAGCGAGGCTCAGGGGGGCCAGCGCCTGTGAACGTGCTGTGGGACTGCTTGAGGCGTGTTCGACGGCACGGCCGTGTTGGTATCGGTCCCCATGGAGAAGCCCGTGCTTCACAAGCTCAGCGCTTTCTGAAGACCCGTTCACTGTGCCTCCTCACCCCTTCACTCAGAGGACTTAGAGGTGAGGGAAATAAGACTCAGCAGAAGTGTGATCGCCAAGGTCCCGGTGGCCTGCGGGGAGCACTCTTTGCAGAGATGGGGCATCCGTCGCTGTGGGACCCCTTCTCTGGCTGCTGTCACGTGGCCTGGGGCCTGCACAGCACAGGGCATGCAGGCGGGAAGGGATCTGGAGTTCAGGGCGGTGCTGGGTTCCCTGCCGCTCCGTCGTCAGGCACCTTCCTCTCCCGTGTGTATCTGGCTTCCCTTAGAGAGGAGAAGCCGTATAAGCACATTCGGATCTTGCCCACCCGTGCAGCATCCAGCACAGGTACAGGTACTTTTCTTTTGCTAAAACCCGGGAATGCCGTGCACCAGGCACGGTGCTCGGTCAGAGGTCAGAGTGTGCCAGCGTCCTGCGTTTGCAGACTGTTCTCGGGCTGAGACAGAGAGCTCTGAGATCTGCTCCCTCCCACGCTTTTTAATTTAAGAACCCCAGGCGCTCAGCATGGGGGTGACAAATGGCAGTGGCTTTACTGCTGTTGGTATTCTGGGGTCAGAATATGGTTGGAGCCAGAAGCCCAGGGACGAAGCATAGCATTAAAAACAATAAAGATTAAAAATATGTCACCTCCCAAGTCAGTGGAGCAGAGCTAACAACCCCATATAAAGAGCTTCGTGTGGGATGAGCCTGTGTCTGAGAGGCAGGAGCAGAGCCGAAGCCCCTATAAATCTTCTTCCTGTGCCCACTGCAGAGCCGGGGCCGGGAGGGATGCAAACAGCAGAGAGATGGGGGTGCTGAGCCGGGGATAGGGAGTGTGCCTCGTGTGTGTGTGTGTGTGAGAGAGAGAGAGAGAGAAAGAGAGACAGAGACAGAGAGAGGGGCACTCCTGCAGCCAAGTGAGGTGAGTACAGGCTGATCTGGTGGGGAACGAAAGAGCTCAGTTCTCTCTGACGTAGCCTGAAATGGCAGCTCTACGTCCTGATTTCAGCTCTACATTTACCTTTAAAAATGGCTATACCTGAGTTCATATTGTATTTTAAACTGTGTGAAATTAAAAGCAAAGAAATTCATTCATAAAAAAAAAATTCTATAAATCAAGATTCCACAACATGGTGTGTTTTTTTCCTTCATGACTGCAACCTTGAGCAAATCTCTTTCTCCGTCTCTCTCTCCCTCTCTCCTTCCTTCCTTCTCTCTTTCCTCTGTTCCTCCCTCCCTCCCTCTCCTCTTCGTCTCTCTCTCTCTCCATCTCCCCCCACCCCAGCCTGTCTCTCCCTCTTTTCCATCTCCCTATCCCCTTTCACACTCTTTTTAGCTCATGCATCATGTCTCCCTTCTCTACTACTCCTGCTGTTAATAATATTTCATGTGACAGTTTGCTTCTTTAGGAGTCAGAATCTATCTTCCATGCCACAGACATGCATTACAGAGCTGTTATGTGTTCATCTGTGGGTTGGGTGCCATGTGTACGTGTGTTCAGGTTTGGGGGGGGGGTGCTAAGAAACAGTAGTGGGTTTGCAAGCCTGGGGCTCAAGTGTCTCTCCATCTCACGGGGTGAGGGCGGAGCTGGGGCTGGGGTTAGGACAGGATGTGTGCCCAAGTGACTGTAATTTAGTTGGAACAGAATAATCACATCAAAAGTTTACATTAGAGGTACAGGAGGAAGGGAGTTTATGTGGAGCTTGGAGGATCGTGTAGCTTTATCTTCCTGGGAGGTGGGGCATGGAAATAGAACACGTCTCTGGGTTCACAGGGCCTGTGATCCTCAAGGGACACCCATCTGTTCGTGTTTCTGATGAACGCTTATTAAATTCATTCATTCACTCATTGGAGATTCAAGTGATTTAACAAAAGAACAGCACTTCGGCTTTCAAATTCTCAGTGCAACAAGGGTTAGAGTGCTACCTTCATTGTAATTGATTCAGGGAAACAAAGCACTCTGTCTGCAAAGGGGCGTCCCCATGGCTGAGCTCCCACAGCCTCTGGTTTAGACTGGCCTTTCTGCAGATGTTCCTCTGCCCCCAGGCAGGGCTCCTGGGGAGCTGTCCAGCCTCTGGTGCTGAATCCTGGCCAACACTTTCTGGCTGAGTAAATCTTCTGGGTGCATTTCTCAGTTTCCTCATCTTAAATCGTGGCTGTAAAAGTACCTTTCAGACAGAGTGGTTGCGAGTAAGAAACAAGATGGTAAACGAGGCAGGTTAGAGTAGGGCCACACTACCAGGGGTCCACTACTGCTGCCAGAGTGGAACAGTAGGACTCCGGCTAGTGTGAAACCTTACAATTCTATCATTCATGTGTTACCTTAAAGTTACCTGCTTGTGGGGACTAACCATCCGTCTCCAATTTTAAGCTCCCTGCAGGCAGAAAGGAGGCATGCAGCATTCTCTACTGGGCAGAGCACAGCTCCCTGTGTTAGGGGTCCTTTTGATGAGGATACTCTTCTGATGCTCTTTGATGAGGATAATGAAAGTGTTATAGAGCTTTCAAGCTGGAAGGGGCATTAGAGCTCACTAATCAAAGCTTTTCTTTTTACATGGGAAGAAGCATCCTCTTACACGTCAAAGAGGTTCCATGATTTGTCCCGTTCACTTTGAGATCTCCCTAATGGCTGGTGAAAGGCTGGGTTCTTGGATGGTTCCCAGAACAAGACTGCCAGAGAATGAGCGAATGGATGGGCAGATGGGTGTACAGGTGCTTTAACTTTGATTTATTATGGTGAAAAAATAATGGAGACTGTTATTCTGGGCTGCAATTTGGTAAAAGGTTTCTAAAGAGGAAATCCAGACAAGATTTATAGGCAATTTTTGTAGGGAAGGTAAATATGATGTCCAAAGAGTTATCTGCAAAAGAGCAGGAATTCAAGAGGGACCAGGACAAGGGAGAGCCTGGAGAGTTGGATGCCATGGGCTGCATTGTGCATCCCCCAAAATTCATGTGTTGAAGTCCTAACTCCCAGTACCTGAGGATGCGACTGTATTTGGAGATAGAACTTTGACAGCGGTGATTAGTTATAATAAGGTCATTAAGGTGGGCACTAATCCAATTTGACTGGAGTCCTTATAAGAAAAGGAAATTTGGACACAGAGAGAGATACCAGGGATGCACATGCAGAGAAAAGTCCAGGTGAGGACACAGCAAGAAGACAGCCGTCTGCAAGCCAAGGAGAAAGGCCTCCAAGAAACCAACCCTGCAGACACCCAGTTCCCAGAACCTGAGACCACAGTTGGCTCTTGTTTAAGCTGTCTGTCTCTGATATTTGTTTTGCACTGAGCTGACTAATATGCTGGAGAAGGGATGAGAAGGGAGGCAGTGAAAACAAGACTCTCTCAGACACATACGTGAAAGGCCTCTGCTATAGATCCTGGGGCCGTCTCAGTGAGCCCTCCCCACTGCCTTACAGGTGATAGCTTATGGGGTTTTTTTGACAAATGAAATAGGAGAGGGAAGATGATAGCTCGGAGAAGTTGAACTACTCCTATGAGCACACGCAACAGGTCAGTTTCCGAACTGGGATTCACACCCGGGATGGGGTGTCTCCAAGGTGACCTGCTGGCTCTGTCAAGGGCTCGGCCCTCGGAAGCCAGTCTGGGAGGAAGATGGGGCTGGCTTTTTGGGGAAAGAGCAGGTGGTCCTGGGGAGGTGGGGGTGCCCTCAGGGTTGCAAGCTTTGAGATGGTGTCTGTCCCTGCGTGTGGGGTTAGGAAGAGAGAAGCCTCTGAAGTTGGCTAAATACCAGCCCCTCGCCTTCTTCTAAGAAGAAAGGTTATGGCCACCTGCCCGGGCACAGCCCTCTTTCTGCACAAGGCTGCCGTTCTCCATCCTCTGAGTGCCCAGATCCCGGTCCAGGGATCAGGCAGGATCAGCCTGCTGCCAGGGGGCAGCGGCCCAGACCCACCCTTCTCCTCGGGATGAGGAGCAGCTGCCCCTCCCGTCTGGAAGCCCCCCAGCTCTTGGGCTGAGCGTCTGCAGAATGAAATGTCAGTCCCTGCAGTTTTCACGGGGGTGGTCGAGGTATTTCAGACCTCCGAGGTGCATGTAATATCCGAGCAGAAGGGGAAATAGAGATACTTCCCCACCTCCTCCCACACACCCTCAGAATCCAGGGCAGTGCAGGGTGAACTTTCCATTGAGGTGACACTGGTTTAAAATAGGAAAATGGCACTCATTTGTTTAAAACCTGGACAGAGAACTAGAGAAACCAAAAGGCACATCAAATCCCTAATCCACCCAGGCCTTTGCAGAGAAAGGGCAAGCAGCACGTCCAGGCCAGCACATCCCAGGCTTTGATGTGACCTCCTGGGATGTGGCCCGAAGGCAGAGCCTCATGCGGTACTTCTGGGGTGGGGTCTGGGACTCTACATTTCTAACAAACATCTGGTGATGGGGAGGTTAACTTCTCTCCGGACTCTTCCTCTCTGCACAGGTGCGGGCAGCCATTCTGCAGGCTCCAGCATCTGGGGAGGCCGGTAAGGACAATGCCCTGTGGTCGAGGGGAGCCTCTGTGTCCCCAAGTGACCACCCTGCTGGTCAGTTGCCAGCTAGGCACTGGTTACTGACAGACTGGACTCACGTGTTTCTTCCAGGAAAGAAGCCCTTCCATGGGCAGGCTCTGGACCTTGTGGGGCCCCCTGGCCTCCAGGGAAAGTCTCATGTTGGCCTGACCGCTGAGCTGCCCTCAACCTCCCTGGAAGAGGATCCTCCTGATGGCCACAGCATGGGCTACTTCTGCTCCAAATACTGCAGGGACTGTCACAGGGGACTTGACCTCCGGAGAAGGCAGGCCTTGGACACAACTGGATTCCTAAGCAAACCGTCCAGAATTAGCAGTCCTGTCTCATCCGAAAGAATCCAAATCTCCACGGAGCTTAATGACAGCCCTTGGGTGGTGCTGGTGGGGGGACTCCTGAGTAATTCCCATCCACAGCCCCAAAGCCATGCTGCTCTGTGACGTCCTAGGCATGAGGACACTGCTGGACCCTGGCCTTCCAACCCAGACACAGAATTTCTAAGTATTTTTCAAATAATTTTCAGGGAGATTCTATACCAAGTCAGCTTGATAAAAGCTGCCATAATGAGTGACTGGGTGTGAGCCCCAGAAAATCCCACGGGCACTGCATTTCATCACCAAAGGAAATGTTCTGCTGCATTTTATTTCCTCTTTGAAATATTTCTGTTCCAACATCCTGAAGGAAGATGGTAGAAAGAAAATAGTTCCCAGCTAAATGCCACATCTTCAGAAACATGAAAATTGGAAGGTCTGGAGTCTCCTGACCTGTGTGCTGTCCCTCCTCTGAGCTCCCAGTTGGAGAGGCAGGTTCAGGTTGCACATCTGTGCACAGGATTAGGAAGGGTCCACAACCCAATAAGCGTGGCCAGTGGTCAGCAGGGTTCCCTCAGTCTGCAGGTGCCTGGGGACGCAGTGCTGGCCAAGGGCTATTACACGCGTCATCATCTTAAACTTTCACAACAGCTTTACAGCAAGACAGGGGCTATTACTGCTATTTTCCATATGAACTTTATGAAGCTGGACAGTTCCAGTGATTTCCCCAAGAGCCAATTACAGGGCAGCAGCTAAGCTGGGACTTGCACCAGAGGCTCTGTGTGGTAATTCTCTCTCTGGGACAGGACACATCCAGTCTCACCTGGGGATGTGCAGGATATTCTCACAGGTTCCCACACTCTCTTACAGACCAGCAAGGAGCAAAGGTGGTCTTGATTTCTGGTTTCTTGATTGATTTCAAGTCGTGGGCTTTCTCTGGGGGTGTCTTGGATAAGGACAAAGCCTCTGTTGGCACTGACTACCCCATGAGATCATTCTTGTGGTTTAAACATCCTTGATTCAAGTGTCCATTTAAAATGTGAATCATCCTCAGAGAGGTAAATGGGGGTGCCACCCACCTGCAGGGTGAATTCTTTCCTTGGATCCTGTTCTAGAAATGGCTCGCATTGGGTGGGGGGCCCCGATGAGATTGCAGAAGCAAAGCCACGCTCAGAGTTGAGCAACTTGCTCTGATGACCTTGTCTGTGCCCTTGGCTCTGGAAGGTCTCCTCCAGGGAGCCTCTGGTGTCCAGCCTCGCACCCACTGGGCACTCAACAAAGGCCTGCAACTGAAAGTGGCGTTAACTCAACTCAGAAAATTCGTAACCGCTGAGTATGTGCCAGCCCTGCATTGAGTGTGGGTCTTTGAAAGTCAAAATGATGCACATGGCTCCATTTTAACGTCTACAGGCTGAGGTGAGGCTTACATTGTCCTTCTTTCCACACAGAAAAATTAAGGTGCACAATTAGTGCATAAGTGATTAGCACATAACTTACCTGCTAGGTCGTCACAGAACAAGTCAGGCAGTCTTTGCCTCTTCGTGAGATCTGCCCCGCCTCCCCGTTAAAGGAGTCTGTGTTATTCGGAGGGGGCTTCATGTGAGCAGCTGGAAACAGACACCCCGGCCTCTCTCCCAGGAGAGGCTGCCGATGAGAAGCGGGGACTGGTCCTGAATCTGGCCCAGGTCAGCCTTCTCCACCCTGCCCTCCCTCCTTGGCCGGAGCCCCACGGCCATCTCCGTGCCACAGAGAAAGGACAGTGGATCATCTAAGAGGCTTGGGACCAAGCTGCCACCACCAAGCTGTGGGCTTCTCATCACGCAAAGTAAACACACAAACATAAATGATCAAAGAAACACACACACCTCTGTGGCCAAGGCTTTGCTGCCGGCAGCCACCCTGCTCCTAACCGTTGCTTGGCTCTGTGTCCTGCGCTGCTCAGAAGGGGCTCCGGACAGCGGTCACAGCGGGAAGCAGTGTCCCTGCCCACAAGGAGGCGGCAGACTAGACGGGGCACTCTTTGGGGGCCGGCATCAGTCCTGAGGTGCCGGCCTCGGTGGAACCGTGAGCCTCTCTCTGCTCTCGCCAGGTGTTGGTCACGGGGGAACGCCAGCACTTGGAAGGCCTGGTGAAGGACCGTCACTTGAGGACCCTCTGGAGCAATGAGCAAGGCAAGTGAAAGATTTTAATCAAAGTCTCAGAACAATCAAATGTCTTTGACTTGACAATCAGCTGCTTCTCCCCTCGGGATGCTGACGGCTCCAGCCGCATGCGGCTGCAGGTGGCTGTGGGGACAGGGAGAGGAGCGACTGCCCCGAGTCAGCCAGCACAGGAGTGGCCTCGGCCCGGGCTGCCCCGCCGACCCTCCTGGGCCACGCACTCCCCTTTCCCGCACGGACCTGACCCACACCTGCTCTCTGGGCCTTGGGCCTCTGCCATCTCAGGACTGGGGCTTTCACTCCGCACTCTCCTCCTGGACCCCCTTGTCCCCTCCACGTTCAGGGAGAGGATGGGTACGCCTCTAAGTGTGTAAACGTCCTTTGGAAAATGGTTGTCAGAGGGAGCTGCGGCCAGTGGGCCTAGGTCATCATCCGGCTCCACACGGAAATCTGGGGAAAACCACCCAGTTTCCCTGTGCCTCAGTTTCCTCATCCAGAGAATGGGGATAATTACTATTAAGATCAAGTGACACGAGAATGAAAGAATCGTGGATCAACACAAAGTGCTATTCTCGACTCGACATGTGTGTCTTCCATCAGCACCGCAAGAAGATTAGAACCAGGATTTCTGGGTCTGGGAAGACAGCTCAGCAAGGGTGCTCTTCAGGAGGCTGACAGCGACGTCGGGGTTAAGGGTCACTAGAAGTAGTTCAGCGCAACACCTTCATTCTGCAGATGAGGAAACAGAGACCAGAGGCAGGAGAGGCGGGTCCGGGGCCCCCGCACAGGAGGGAGGCTGGTTCTTGCTCTGCAGGCTCTTCCCCGAGCGGAGCCCCACCCGTGACACTGCGCCCTCCAGGGCCCTGCTGTCTTCCTGGCCACCCCCACCCCCACCCGCCCCAGGCAGCCTTTTTTGTAGAGAACAAGATCCTGTCATTAATAGCAATGACTATTTTTAAACAAACACATGGCTGTAGGCGCTCTATTCAGGACAGAAATGCAGGGAAGATAGTGAGGGCCCAGAAGGGGCTGCTTATGGAGAAAAAACTGCTTTAAAACAGATGTGGGAAACAAATTGTGCGTGGTCAGAGGCCAGAAGCAAAGTTTTACCTTTTCATGCTACAAAACCACATCATCTTGTGGGATGGCTATAAATAATCACCTTCAGTTGTGGGGATGTTGTATTTGTGTCCCCATTTGGCTCAGATGAAAGTTATTCTATTTTATTTTCATTTTTTTTGGCTGTGCCGTGAAGCATGTGGGATCTTAGTTCCCCGATCAAGGATCAAACCCGTGTCCCCTGCATTGGAAGCGCGGAGTCTTAACCACTGGACTGCCAGGGAAGTCTCCTGGATGAAAGTTATTTGAAATGTGATCGGTTAATGTGTCTGGATAATGCTGATTTTTAAGGACAAAGGGCTGTTGGGCAGAAGCAGAATAATGAAGACAATGTCTTGAGGTGAGAGAGACAGTGCTCCAGGCAAGGAGTACAAACCAGCACCAGCCTTGACCTGTTGACGGTGGTGAGGGAAGATGCTTCACAGAAGGGAGGCCAGGGAATCAGGCCGCGGGGTGAGGGCAGTCCCTGATTAAATGGGCTTGAGTCTCAGAGCCGAGGAGAGAGGCTGATTTGGGGAGGATCTCGACTGGCGAAGACCCAGGAAAAAGATCTAATCAAGGGATTTGGGCTGCAGACCCAGTGGGAGCCTCCAACATGGGCTGGGGCTGAGAAGCAGCAGCTCCTGAGAGACAGGCGTGCCTGCGCTCACCTGGGAGTGAGGCTGTTCAGGCCACGACGGTTTAGTTTGGATTGATTGGAACAAGACACTAGACTGTTAGGCTGTGCAGCTCTGGGACAAGCTGCATTTACTTATGTCTACCCAATCCTCTACCTGGAGTAAGTATGTTTTGTCTCTCAATGACCCACTGAAGACATTATAGTGTAGACAGTGCTGCAAAGCACAGACAACAGCTACATACCTTTTAAAAAAAATTTCTAGAATTCGTAAAGCAACTTCGTCCATATGATTCCATGTCATGGTCACAAGAAGCTCTGCAGTGGACATCACCATCTTCCTCTAGTGTGAGGTTATGCAGTTTTCCCAAACTGCTGGCAGCGGCCTGAACCACATGGACACCTACTCTTGATCACAGACCCCGTGTCCTCTCCAGCCCTGTGACACGTGAGAGGCCAGGGTCCTCAAGGAAGTCCTAACTCCTGTGGGTGACGGCAGCAGCAGAAGGGAACTTCTGTCTGGTAGATGCAGCTGCCCTTTGTGTCGTGGAGGCCATGCTAATCAGGATCTGGGAAACCAAGGACTGTTGTACCGATGGACAAAGGCAAGTGTGTCCCAAAGAGCGAACAAAACTTGGGAGAAATGGGGCAGACCTCTGGGAATAACCTGTGTTAGACTCAAACTTGGAGAGATTGGGTGTTAAGAAAGGGTAGAACTTCACTTATGGCCTCTGACCATGCCCAGGTTCATTTCCACATCTATTTAGAGCAGTTTACCTCTCCAGGAGAAACCCCTTCCATTCACAGGTGTTTTACCTTCCCTAGGTTTTGTCCTGAATATAATGCCTATTGCATTTCTTTGTCTAGAAATTGTTTTGCTATTAATGACAGGACTGTTGAACAGAAAGCTGTTGAGCAAAATTACTATAGTAGCTTCTATATATCACTTACAACCCCATGCTCTGGAAGTTGGATTTAAGAACGTCTTAAAGTAATGACTTTCAGGAAATGACCAATTCACAGAAATGTTCTCATATTGACTGAATGTCCAGACCTTGTTTCCTCCTCCTCCACCCTGTAAGCTTCTTGGAGTGAGGGACCATATCTATTTTTTCTATAGCCCCTACAGTTTCTATCATTGTATTTAGACCAATAATCCCTCACCAACTTCCCAATGAGTTTATGTCTGATTCACCTGGACAATGGTAAATAAAATAAAATCTATAAATCCCCAGACCTGGCATCAGACTGATGTGGATTCAAATTCTCCATCTGTATATCTGAGTCTTTCAATGAATCTTTAATCCATTCAAGTCTCAGCGTTCACAACTAATATATGGTGATGATATCCTCCCATAGTTATGAGGATGTGTCCATCTATTAATGCATCTACCAAAATGTTTAGCACAAAATAAGCTCTGGGTAAAGGGCAGATAAAAATAAGAGTATTAGTAATAATAAGCATTACAATATTAGATGTGGAGGAAAAAGAATGCCAACAGACCACACTGTCATTATCTGAAGGTGAGTAACACTACCCCTAAAATAAAAACAAAGAGAAATTAAAGATGTGACAAAAGGAAGCAATCAAATTGTAGAACAAATCCATAAGATAATCTCTTAGCAGTGGCCAAAGTTTTATGTGCACAGAGATCAAACCTTATTTATTCTAATATCAAACTCATTGTAAGCATATAA
This sequence comes from Balaenoptera borealis, assembly GCF_965194805.1. Classification (NCBI taxonomy): domain Eukaryota; kingdom Metazoa; phylum Chordata; class Mammalia; order Artiodactyla; family Balaenopteridae; genus Balaenoptera; species Balaenoptera borealis. The sequence continues at coordinate 90,607,440 of NC_138871.1, forward strand.
AAATGTTTTGTTGAATGAACGAGTGGAGAAATAAAAGTTCTGGCAACTGGGTTAGTTTTGGATGGGGGACTATTCTAGGTGAGACTCTGCCTTAGTTAAGGTGTTTGCATATAACAGTGATCGTATACTGCCTATCTTCATAGAAGTTTGTTGTCAACAAAAATCCCTGGAATGGTCATAATTAATTTGAATGTGTGTGCCTGATATTGACAACTTGTCTCACTAGTCACCCTTCAAAATTTAAGGGTTACATATGTGCACACATATTCTTCTATCCCTCTACCTATACATCCTTCTACCCTTCCATCCCTCCACCCATCCATCCATCTATACATTCACCATCCATCCATCCATCCATGCATCCATCCATCCATCCACCTGTCCACCTAGCCACACATCCATCCATCTATCCATCTAATGTTTTTTGGGAACCTACTGTACAGTAGGTACTGGAGGATACAACATGAAAAAGGTAGGAATGATCCTGCACTTCCAAAATTCACTTTGTAATTGATAGACAGACAATGTCAAAAGACAATAGTAATACACATAGACTCTGTTCATCAAGGAAGTACCCTTCCTGGAAATAGCAGTTGTACTAATCCACCCTAACATTGGCAGTAACTTTTCCTTTCCTTCAGATTTCCACTAATATAATAATTTCTGAGTCTATAGCTTTATTCAGCTAGCATTAATTCTATAATTGTTGGTCAATACTACCAGACTGAGCAATGTTTATGATGGTCTTCACATCATTAAAGCAATTGTATCAATTCCTAATTGCATACTGATTGCTCTTTCACTCTTAGATCATTTATGTGAAGGCATCTCAAGTTGTAGAGCTTGAATTTTATCATGCAGGTTAATAATCTTTTCTTCATTTCATGTTGGCACATTCAAAAAATTATTTGCATAGCTTTATTTTCAGCTGTCATGGACTAAAACTGCTTGTCCTGACACAAAATAAATGGCAGGATGCGGACAGAGTGGGGCTGCAGGACACACTCAGTTTATGATGTCATTGAGAGTGTGGGGAAGATGCGTGTATGCCCTGGAATGGCACACATTTCAGTAACACTCTGTGTTTTAATGAGTCAGTGCAGCGCGGTGGCTGTAAATGGAGCTCTGCGTATGTACTGAGGGGTGATTGCTATGACGGGGACACACAAGGGCTGAGGGACTGCGCTGCGGGGACACCATACACGGTCCTCCCCTGTGTTGGCTTCCTTGAGGCTGTGCTGGGACCCCAAGGAAACAGAGGAGCAGAGTGCCCCTGACGGAGGAGGTGGCCCCGCGGAGCATCACAAGTGGGTTTCCTGGGAGAGGGATTTTGTAGGGGCGATCTCGGGATCAACACCTGTGGGGAGAAGTCGGGCTGCCATGCGGCTGTGACGGAGCACCCCCAGCCCACTCCTTGGGAAGCTCTGGAGCTGGGATGGCCCTCCCGAGTTTCCCTCACTGAGGGATGGGAACTAGGTCTTCTTAGCCCTATTGATGACAGTGTTGATGAGGACGCTCCCATAAAAGGGGCTGAGTTTGGACAAGACAACACTCCTCATCAAACGCAGAGCCTAAGAGGGACTCAGGTATGAGCTGTCAGCCACCAACAACCCCAGCAGGAGAAGAAACAGGGAGCTAACCCTTTAGTGGGGAGTGGGGAGGAGCTGGGCAGCTCTCTCACCTCTTCCATCCAATAACACCTTCTTAAAAGCAGGTAAATAAAATGGCCCAGCCATCCTCCCCTGACCCCACATCCACCTCCAGCTCCCTCTCTGTCCCTGCCTTCCTTCCAAGGCAGGTTTCTTCAAAGAGTTACCTGCGGGCTTCCCTGGTGGCGCAGTGGTTGAGAATCCGCCTGCCAATGCAGGGGACACGGGTTCAAGCCCTGGTCTGGGAAGATCCCACATGCCGTGGAGCAACTAGGCCCGTGAGCCACAACTACTGAGCCTGCGCGTCTGGAGCCTGTGCTCCGCAACAAGAGAGGCCGCGATAGTGAGAGGCCCGCGCACCGCGATGAAGAGTGGCCCCCACTTGCCACAACTAGAGAAAGCCCTCACACAGAAGTGAAGACCCAACACAGTCAAAAATAAATATAAATTAATTAATTAATTAAAAAAAAAAAAAAAAAGAGTTACCTGCTGCATCCGCTTCTTCTGAAGGGTGTTCCAGTCTGGCTTCTGCTTCCATCACGACTCAGTTGCTGCTGTGCCAAGATAGGTGATGGTCCCCAGGGAGCGCTCCATCCTCAGCAAAGTTGATCACCTTGGCTGGTCTTCCAGGACCAGACCTGCTCCGCACACATGACACGGCTGTGCCTTCATGATCCGTTCGGGTGCCCAGCCTCCCTGAGGAATCCGTAGACGTCCGAGGTTCTGGGACTCAGATCTGCATCCTTGCCCGGCCTCACCCTATGCTCTCTTCCTGGACTGTTTCTGCACCACTACTAAAATCACTCCCTCACTAACTGCTCTCTCCAACCCAGCTGGTCCCTAAGCCCAAATTTCATCTCCCTCGACGTCTCCAGTCTTCCCCAGGGCATGGCCAACTCTTGCCCAGAACCTCTTTGCTCACTGCAGGGATCACTCTCCAACCAATGGTTCGAGCCAGAAACCAGAGAACCACTTTGACACCTTTCTTTTTCTTACTTCTCAGACTCAATCTATCACCAAGTTGTGTAGTTTTACTTCCCTTTATATCTCCCAGACTTATTCCCATCTCTGCATTTTCCTCACCACTACTGCTCACAGCCTCCATTGGTTCAGGACATAGCTAACATTCTCATTCCAGTGCAAGCCCTGTGAGTGTAAAGACAGCTCAAGCATAGTGCTCAATAAATATTTTTGGAAGGATAGACAGGTGGTAGGTTAATACCTAAATGAATTCACTGAGATGTGGAATTCAGAACAAAGAACAGACACAAACTTCAGAGGGCAGATGTTCCCTGAGTGTTGATGGTGTTGAGCTGAAGAGGCCTGTGTGGCATCCACAGCCTGCGTCCAGTGTGTGCTTGGGTGTCCAGCCATGGCAGCCAGGAGGGGATGGGGCCACCCAGGGCGCCAGTCCTGTGGGAGACCCTGGGAGTCAGCAGGAAGAGGGCAGAAGCTCATAAGGAAGACTCAATGTTATGGACTGTATTGTGTCCCCAGATTCCTATGTCAAAGCCCTAAGCCCCAGAACTTCAGAATGTGACTGTATCTAGAGACAGGGCCTTTCAAGAAGTGATTAGGTAAAATGCAGCTGTCAGGGGTGCCCTAAATGAATAATATTGGGTATTCTGTAAGAAAAGGAAATTTGGACACATGGAAAAACACCAGGGATGCACACACACCACAATGATCACGTGAGGACACAGGACATATAAGCTGAGGAGAGAGGCTCAGGAGAAACCCACCCTGTGTTCACCTTGATCTCGGACTTCCAGCCGTCAGGACCGCGAGAGAATACATTTTTGTTCTTGAAGCTGCTGGATCTGCGGTATTTTGTTACGGTGGCCAGCACAGACTAATAAATACACTGGCCAAGGTGAAAACCCAGGCGTTTGGGGTCAAGGAAACTGGGGCACAGATTTTTCTAATAAACAAGAGAGTAATCAATATTCTCACGCTGCTAAAAGATTCAGCAAAATAAGAACTGAAAATCTTCCATTCAGTTTAGCTATAAGGGGGCCATCATTCTTGTGAGAGAATTTCCAGAGGACTAGCCATGAAGAGTTAACGGGACGGGGGACACACAGAAACCGTGGGAGGTCACTTTTCTTGAGGAGGTGTTGTGAGGAGAAGAATAAGGCAGGACGCCCATCAGGAGTGAATGTGGGGTGGGGAGAATTTTGTGCCTGTTGAGACAACTGGAGCTGGTGGATGGAGAGGGGCCGGAGGAGGCTGGTGCAGGCAGGGACAGAGCGGTGTCCTGGGGAGGCCAGGACCCGGCACCAGCACAGGGGGAAAGGCACACGGAGCTAAAGAGAGAGACAGAAGAAGCAAGGAGATTGGGCGGGTCTTTAGTCTGGTGGTCAGAGAGTGAAGGAGGTCTTAGCTGAAGGCTGCTGTTGTCTCTGTGAAGCTGAAGGATCCCATTGGTTCATTCTGGGTGGCTCCCAAGGACACAGCTAAGACTGGGGAACACTCAGCCATGCAGATCTCAGTTCAACAATAAGAGCATCTCAATAATACCAACTGCTTCCGCTAATAATAATAGCATCTAACTTTTATTGAGATTTCATCATGCACCCAATAATACAAGAACTTTAAGTTGATTATCTCAGTTCTCTCAGTAACCCAATGAGGTCAGTATTGTTATTATTTTTATTTTGCAGATAAATAATTAAGATTCAGAAAGGGGAAGTAAGTTCCTCAAGGTCACACAATTAGAGCCTGATCTAAATATAGAAAGGAATAGGTTGACTGGCAGTGAGTCCCCACTTTTGATGGTGTTCTTGCCTAAAATGTGTGATGATCGCATAGATCAAAAGCAGATGTTTCTTTTAAAAATAGGAGATAAATGGAAGGCTGGTCATTTGACCTTCCACATACTTAAAATGCCACATGTTAGGTAAGCACTAAAGAATAATTCCAGCAATTGGGGTGGGATTATAATAACATGATAGTTTGAGAAATGTGCATGGAACCTGGGGGTCCATCAAGAGACCACAGGGTCCTGCAGGAGGCTCTGGGACCCCCTCCCGTGCACCTCGTCCTCTGCAACTAGAACACCTGTACTTCCATCTGCTCCAATGCACATTGGGGTCGCATGTAAAATTCCATATAAAAATCCTGTGGCTAAGAAACAGATGAAAGTCATTGGAATAAAAAGTGATTCACTTCAGGGCTTCCCTGGTGGCACAGTGGTTAAGAATCCGCCTGCCAATGCGGGGGACATGGGTTCCAGCCCTGGTCCGGGAAGATCCCACATGCCGCGGAGCAACTAAGCCCATGCGCCACAACTACTGAGCCCGCATGCCTAGAGCCCATGCTCTGCAACAAGAGAAGCCACCCAATGAGAAGCCCGCGAACCGCAAAGAAGAGTAGCCCCCGCTCACCGCAACTAAAGAAAGCCCACGTGCAGCAATGAAGACCCAATGCAGCCAAATAAATAAATAAAATAAATAAGTTTATATTAAAAAGAAAAACCATTCACTTCAGTTCTAGCCATATGCTTCTGTGGGAAGAATTTTCTGGTAGAAACAGTGTCCTAGTGCCCAGACAGAGGCTTTTTCCACCAGCTTTGCCACCTGGGTCCCTGCCTGCCTTTCAACCCCCTGGCCTGGCCCCAGCAGGAATGCCTCCTCTTCTGGGAAGGTCATTCAGTGATTCTCTAACTGGGGTTCCCATCACAACCCCCTGGGCATGTTTAACCCTGAGCGCTCTGCCCACCCCAGGACTTCCTGACTCAGGGGTCTGCATTTCTAACAACTGATGGGCATGAAGGTCTGAGTCAGGGAAGCAATATCCGGCATCGGGTCCAAGGGGCGAGGCTTGTGCTGCAGGCCCACACCCGCTTTGAACAGCCCAGATCCGACCACACCGGGCAGGGGAAGGGACCTCAGCTCCGCCAGCTGCCCTCTCCCTCCCCAACGTCTGACGACTTGGCCGTGAAACAGAGCCCACAGACGTGCTCTGTGCTCACACAGGAGGCTCCTGAGTCAGCTGCTCCTGCTGATTCCGGGGGGGGGGTCCCCGGGGAAGAGGGGGGCGCAGTGGGCGGGCCTGCTACGGGTGAGCTGTTCACCCCCGTCCTTCTGGTGGGTCTCCGTGGAGAATGAGCCTGGGGCGCCTGGGCTGCACCCTCAGAGCCGGAATTCCAGGGGTGGCCCTGGGCAGGCCAGCGGGATACCACTCTGCCCTTGGTTCCCATGGTGACTTGCAGGCGCCTCACAGCCCTGGGCTCTCTCCTCCTCCCGTTCTGTGCAACCTCCATCCAGTAGAACAAAAGATGGATGTGCAGGAGCCATTTAACAGAGTCACTGGGCGCGGGCTTCAGCTCTTCCTGGAAGCCGGTCCGGAGCCCAGAGGCAGCTGCCTCCAACCTCGCCTCCCCTCCCCTCTAGCTCCCCCTCCCCCTTCCTCTCTAGCTCCCCCTCCCCTCCCCTCTAGCTCCCCCTCCCCCTCTACCTCCTCTCCAGCTCCCCTTCCCCTCCTTTCTAGCTCCTCCTCTCCTCTAGCTCCTCTTCCCCCTCCCCTCTAGCTCCCCCTCCCCTCTAGCTCCCCCTCCCTCTCCCCTCTAGCTCCTCCTCCCCTCCCGTCTAGCTCCTCCTCCCTCCCTCTCCCGCTTCCCCCGCCTCCCTTCCCCCCAGCCCACCCCGTCCCAGGCACAGGTGCGCAGCTGGGCTTCGATGTCCCGTCTCACCTTCTCACCTTTATCATCAGACATCCCTGTAGAAGCGCCCGCCCAGAGGGTCTGCTGGTTTGGGGAAAGACTCCTTTTCTTCGCCTCTGTGTGCAACTCACTTTCTCTCTCCACCTCAGAAAGTAGAGAGAGCGGGACATCAGAGCAAGGAAGGGCTGAACACAGACCCACTCTCCCAATGGGGTGGGGGTGGCGAGGGGGTGTCTGAGCCCCGGTTCCGCTCCACTTGGTGGTGGGCTAGCAGCGCAGAGTCTCCTGTCCTCACCTGTGAGCCGGGCGCTCAGGGACCACCGAGCTGGCGGGAGGGGTCACAGGATCAGAAGCAGCCATCCGGAGGCTCTCCTTGGAAAGGGGGACGTGGGAGGCAGCCTCCCCCTTCCCTGTTTCATAAGCCTCCTGGCTTTGGCTCTGGAACCTTCTTTCTCCTCCCCAGCAGCATCTGACTGGGTGGGTCTGGGCCTTTGTCTGCAGCTGTGCTGCTACTGCTGCCTGGTCTCTGCCTTTACGGACTTCACCTGCCCCACCTGGGCAGCGGGGGCGCCACACACCTGGGCGGCTGACCGAGCCGCTAAGCATCGCCAGCGCGTCTTGTGGCAAGTGTCCCCTGGGATGATCTTCAGCGCCCCCTTTCCCGGAAGGATCAGGAGGCTCTTGAGGGGTTTTCTCAGGCTGCGTGGTAGCAATAAAAATAAATAAGCCCTCACTGCAAAGGCAGCATGGGAGGGGCAGAGCGGGGCCCGTTACAAAAGGGCAAAGCCACACCCCAGGGCCAGCAGCTGACCGGCTCAAGCCTGACGGAAGCTGACACTGAGGGAAGGGCCCTTGGTGCCTGAATCCCAGCTTCAGATCTCGCCTCTGGGCAAGCTCACCGCCTGAATTTGCATCTCCTTTGACCTCATGTGTGGGGCAGATTGGGATGAGGGCTATGTGTGCCAAGGTCGGCACATCACAGGCCTTCAGTGAGTTATTAGGGCTGTTCTTTGTTTCCTGATCTCTCCTTCTTTCTCCTTTATTTGGCTCCGGGCTGAGACAGTTCTCAGGGTCTCCTGAGACCACTGCCAGGCCTCCCTGTAACCTTAGCTCTGCAAAGCTGTGGGCTTTCTCTCATGGCCTTTCCTGGTTTCCTCTCTGGGGGCGGCGCTGGGTGGGTCCTGAGCATCGGGCGAGTTCCCAGGACAACGCAGGTGGACACTCCCCAAGTGTAACAGATTCTGTAGCTGCATCGGGCTCGGGTGGCGGCTACTCTGGAGGGAAAGGAGGGGCTGAGCGGGGAGCGCAGTGAGGGCAGCCGTGACCCGCGAGGCCACCTGGGCTCTGGTCCCTAGAGGCGCCGTCCTCTGACCCGCTGGACCCCACGGGTGTCAGCCTGGGCCTGGAGGTGAGATGTGGGGAAGGGAGAAGCAGGTCGGGAGGTCTGTCTCAGGACCCCTGACCCCTGGGCACCTTGAATCTGTGCCCAGAGGCGATCCTCCTCTGCAGCTGCAATTGCAGCTGATTTGTGTGTAGTTCAAACTCAACCCCCCATTATGTTTTTAACTGCAAGGCAACTTCACACTTCATTTCATGGAACGTGGCCACTTGCTGGGTTGAAATCACTGAGAAGAGGAGAACGGCAGCTCTGGCACAGACTGGGGTGGACAGCCAGCCTCCCCGCCCCACACACAGCTCAGGTGCGCTCAGCGAGTCTTCCTCTGCTCTGTCCTCAGACAGCGTGCTCCCCAGACCCGAAGGTTCTCAGCAACACTGGTGACCTTCAAGCTCCTTGTTGGTGGACTTGGAGGTTGGGAAGGAGAGACTTCTTACACAGTTAAGAGTATTTATTTGCTTAAGATCACATATTCACCAAAGAAGGGGGAGAAAGATAAATTAAAATGCAACTTCTGCATTTTTCTTACACTTTGAATTAAACCCAGACTTCTTTGCCTACAGAATGTACACCAGACACTGCTCCGCACCCACCCCGAGTTCCTAGCTACTAGACGTTGGTTTCCCCTGAAGGTGCTCATTTCTATGTTAGCAGCACATCGAACATTCAATCTAAATTTAACAAAAGCCAGTTTTTTTCCAGTTTATTTCTGGTTCAGTTGTAGAACTCAGAATGCGTCCTTAGGGGTCCCAACTGGCAGGAAGGACAGTGGTGCCGGTGTCCAGCCCACGACCCACTGGCCCTGAGACCCCACGGAGCCGGGGACACGAGCTGGGTGTCCTTTGTCATCAGGCTCCATGTAGAAGCCCGGAGGCCTCCCCAGGACAGGCCTCGGCTCTGCTAAGCTTCAGCCCTTCTCCCAGACGTGCGGACTTCCCCTGGACCCAGACTGACTGTAGAGACTGGAGAAGGGGCGGCGGGGCCTGACCACGGAACGTCAGGACTCAGAGCTGTCACCGCGCGACTGCAGGCAGGGCTGGCTGCATGCGGGACGCGCCTCTGCTCCCACCCTGCCTGGGCCACAGCTCCCTGCATTCTCCAGTGACCTCTGACCTCTCTGCAGAAAGCACGCTGGGGAATCTGAGGTCTAAATGGCCGAGGCATCCAGTTTTACCCCACATACCCAGCTCTCTGCCCTTAAACTGGCAATGCTGGTGGCTGGAGTTTGAGGCAGCAGGTAGGGATGGGGTGCATTCCAGGAAACAAAGTCTCTTCGGCATTCACGGAATCTCATCGTGTAGGGGACGCCCTAATCCTAATTCTGGACCCATAGTCTCTGCCTGAATTATGGACCTTTTGAAAGACCCGATAGTATTCCCACTGTGGAATCTGTATGTTATAATCACTCAGTAGAATGTAGATTAAGACTGAAACTGAGCTGCACATGAGTTGCTCTCTCCTTTGAGAAGGATCTTCGTGGTGGAACAAAGCAGGGCAGCCTGACGGCAGGAGCTGCTGTTGAATTTCTGCACTGCTGCCTCCCAGCCGAGGGTTGCTAGCCAGTTACACAGTCCTCCGAGCCTCAGGTGCTCCGCTGTGAAGTGGGGGTGACAGCGCCCTCCTCGCAGGATCGTCAGGAGCAGATGCGGGCGACGTGCTCGGCAGCGCTGACCTGCGGTGAGTGTTAAACGCAGAGGGGCTCTTATGATAGTCCTGATGGTGTGGGAGGCTTTCGCTCATCATCCCAGACCCGGGGATGAGCCTGAAGACACATTCATTCCCCACCTGTAGATCTGCGTTCTCAGTAGACGGGAGGCGGGTGAGTGCAGGTGAGGGTGGGGGAAGAGAAAGGTGGATGCGAGTGCAGGGTGTGGGTTCACAGATCGGCTCTGCTCCTGGCTGGTAGGTGGGGCTGAGGGATCTCCATTCCCTCGCTGGAAAGAGGGGAGAGCTTCCTAGCACAGAGGGTTGTTAGGAGGATTTATTGAGGTGGCCCCTGTGAAAGCATTTAGCAGTGACCTCATACCCTGTGCGGGGGTCTGAGAGCAGATGCCTCTCGCTCTCGGAAGCCGGGCTCCAGGCGAAGGTGCAGGACCATGACGGGCACAGGGTGAATGAACACGGCCCTGCTGACCCGAGAGTCACAGCCTGCTGGGTGTGGCGGAGGGATCCTCGTGAAGTTTTCCTGCTTCCACTGGAACTCTTGTGTGATGTACAAGGAAGAATATAAACAGGATGACATTGACCTCTGGATATGGCTCCACATGTAAGAATCTAGAGGAGCAAACGGGTTTGAGTTTGGATGGGTAGCACGAAACAGTGGCCAAAGTAGGAGCTTTGGCATCGGGCAAACCAGTGGAACTTGGGCAAGTAAATGTCTCTGTGCTTTGATTTCCACCTCCATAAAATTGAATTAAAAAAATTCAGCCTCACAAGCCTATTCTGCAAATTAGAGATAATGTCTGTACAGGAGCTGACTCACGAGAAGCACTGGATAAAAAATCACCTGTGATGATGGTAGCAGAATAGACCCAAGTCTCTGCTCCGGCCTCAGGACCTGCCCCAGCCCAGCAAGTCAGCATCTGAGGGTACAGAGGATGCCCGGTTGGAACAGAGCCTCTGCACCTGCTGTCTGGAGGGAGTGACGGGAGGCGGGTCAGAGCACATGGCTCGCGGGCAGGGTCTCTGGCCTCCCTCTGCCCTTTCTCTCTCCTCACAGCTTCTGCAGCTCAGAAGACACTCCCACTCCACATCCCACGGCCCTCTCTCATCTCGTCCTGAGAAAAATGCCTGGTTTGTCCTTCTCCTCAGTCATTCTCCTCCCCAGCCTCAACACCTGGCACAACGCAGTTCTGACACTGACCACGCAAGTGATGCTCTCACGTCCTTGGGAACTGGCAGGTGAAAGGTCACTACCAGGGACTGCCTGTGTGTGTGCAAGAGTGTGTATGCATGCATGTGCATGAGTGTGTGCATGTACATGTGTGCATGCATGTGTATATGTACACATACATGCATGTATGCATTGTGTATTCACATGTGTGTGTATACACATGTATGTGTATGTGTGTGCGTCTGCATATACATATGTGTGTCTCCTTGTTATATTAGCATCCTTGTATTTTTCACCTACTTGCCTGATCTCTACATCGGTCATTAAAATTTCCTATCTCCATCCCTCACTCAAATATCACCCCCTTTGCTGCCGTTGGACAGTGTTCTGCCTGGTAATGACGTCCTTCTCTTGGCCCCTCTGGTGCCCTAATGGTCCCTCAGACACAGCACTTGCAACAGCTTGTGCAATTTTCTGTGTTTCTGACTCCATGACTACAGAGTGAGTTTCAAAGGTAGGATCAGGTCTGAATCATTTTTGCATCTGCAGCAATTACTGCAATATCTGGGGCACAGTAGACTCTCAGAGAATGAATAAAGTAATGAATAAATGAAGTTAATAAAATCACTACATAAATAATAGATGGGAAAAAGAACATTACTAGTAGACCATTAACTCGAGTGTATGTACATAATTAACTCAAAGAAATAATGACTATATGTTAGCATGAGACATCATGTAAGTCAGAGAGTGATGTGACTCAAGTGTCAGATCAGGATACTTATGAATTCCTATCGTATACATGCCATAGAAAACGTGTGCTACACTTGGTCCAGAACCATTTTGAAACATCTCTGAAATGTCATTGACATACAGTAAAATAGAAAATCTTAAGTGTGCAGGTTCATGGATCTTTACCCATGTGTACACCTATGTAACTACCAGCAGATGAGAAGCAGAACCTTCCCCATACACACAAAAGAAGACCTTGCCTTGCACTTCTTCCTAAGACATACCACACGAGGGTAACATTTCTAGATCTTGGGCTATGGTTGTGAAGGAAAGCCCTAGTAAGTGTGGGGCTAGAGTGTGGTAAGAACTATTAGTACCCCACACTCACCATGGTGCTCTGAGGACCAGGCTAGCATCTGCTATGGAGTGAATTGTGTCCCCCTAAAAGTTATGTTGAAGTCCTAATCCCCTATACCTGTGAATGTGACCTTATTTGGAAATAGGGTCATTGCAGGTGTAATGAAGCCAAGATGAGGTCATTAGGATGGCCCTAGTTTCAATGACTAGTGTCCTTGTAAGAGACCCAGACACACACATGCAGGGAGAAAGCCATATGAGGATGGAAGCAGAGGTTGGGGTGATGCAGCTGTAAGCCAAGGATTGCTGCCCGTCACCAGAAGCTTGGTGAGAGGCATGGAACAGATCCTCCCTCAGAGCCCTTAGGAAGAATCAAACCTTCAGAGACCTTGATTTAAGGCTTCTGGCCTCCAGAACTGTCATAGAATACATTTCTGTTGTGTTAAGCCGCCGAGTCTGTAGTGCTTTGTTATGACAGAACTAGGAACCCAATACAGATCCATAATCCATGCCTATGACAGCTAACACCTCTCTTTTACTTCTTGAGAATTGTCTCACAAGATTTTTCATTGCTCAAACTCATGAATAATGGATAATTATGGATGCAATGAAACATTTAGTAGTCATGGGGCTAAGAACCTAAGGGCGTTCTGATAGTGCCTCTCCAATGCCCAATGCTCCTAAATAGCCTACTAGTTAAGACTCTGGTATGCTACCCATTTTGATGATGTTCCATCATACAAGGATTTACTCATAACAAAAGTCATGAAATTCTACACGTTTCCTATTCACTAGGTATCTGAAAGAGAAGAGAGTGTTGTGAAATTCATACCTACAGGGTCACCATCTTAGGTCCCAGTGGGCACGCTTTTGCTCCAGCACTGTTTTCTAGTTTTTTATATGTAACTGGGTTGCTTCCAGTGATTTTTCTCTTCCTCATTTAGGAGATTTGCTTCTCATTTTGAAGGATGGTGGTCACACTCCAGTCACTTTGCATGGTCTAAGGACATCATTCATTCTCTCTACAGGACACATTCTCTAGATCTCATTGGCCATGAGCATAGATAAAAGTCATTCCTTAAGCTATTTGGCAAGTATGTATTGAGCATCTATCAAAACCCCAAAACACTATTTAGCAATGGAGAGAACATTAAGAAGTCTCCATGGCCATTGGATAGCACATATTGTAGTTGGAATGGGACCAACTATAAAGCACATATGTAGAGAATTTTTGAACAATTCTAGAATTTTCTGTGGATTTCAGAAGCTCATCTTTGAAATCTCTTTAGATCCTACTGGTTCTATTCAATGTATAACACATTTTGTTCCTTGAAAAGAAATTTCTATCGCCTACTGGAAAGGATATTTCATAGAGTTGGAATCACCATCAGTTGAAGGTCACAATTCAGAGTGTTGCACTGGGGACTTCTTTGTTATCATGATGGTATTATAAACAGCAGCCAGACTGTCATACTTATGTCTGTATGTGGTTTTGTGACATTGCTTAGCCTGAAAATATTGAATCATAGTTAGACACAGAGATCTTAGCAGTCAAGGGCAAACATTTATAAAATAGAGTTGGCACAAATGGCAAAGAAGCTCTTGTTCTTAGGATAAGTCAAGAAGTTTCATAACTATGCCTGTGCTTCTCAGTCATGCTTTACTATGTGTACTGGTCACGGCTCTCGTTGGCGACATTTTTCTAAAGTTAACCCTCTCCTGTCCTTCTGTCATCAACAGTTCAGTGAACGCAACCTCCAACAGAAGACACTTTTTGATTAGCAGAACTTTCCAAACCTCCTTTCCACATGGATCAAATTCTCACTTAAACATGCAGAATCCAGAGCTGAGAATTAAATTAAAATATGTCAGGTGGGCTATACTACACTATGACTGCCTGAATAATTCAAATTGCCCATAAGTTACCTGATTTTAAATGATCTTATGGGGAACGTATGTTATTTCAGAAGATAAACATGTTAATTTGCTCATAGTACACGAAAGCATGCTAAGAATTATTGGCCCGAAAACACCTAATGGAACATATATTGTACTTGTCTGAAACATATTCTCATATTTATAAGGTTCTACCAATCAAATTATTCAATTTCATCCAACAAAGATAAATTCTTTTCTATGGACCTTCTGATATTGCAGTAAATTTCTAAGAAAAGCACGTCATATGTTTAGGCTTTTGCTCCATTGCCCGCTCTGCTTGGAATGATGTGATCTTCCACGTGTTCCCACAAACACCTGAACATGATTTCCACTGCCCCTCCTGCCTCTCATGACCCTGAATCTTCTACACCCTCATTCTGTCGTGTATTTTCTTCTGTCCCAGGACTTGATTGAACACATCTGCTGATATATTCACATTTTCCTTCGGTTCCCTAAATGCCTTTGCAGCAGGGACCAAGTCTTAATGGTACAAGTGGCTCCAGCATCTGTGACGATGTCTGACACATAAGTGGAGCATGTGTCTATTTTCTCAATGAATTAATGAATTCCTGAATGAACTGTATAGAGTCCCCAAATTGTCTTGCAATGACAGTAGCAACAGTTATCATTGTATGAATTTTTAAAAATTATAGACTAGTCCATCTTGATCATCTACTATGTGCCAGGTATGTGATCGACACCCCAATAAACACGTCTAGCAATTTTCCATGTCTGAGTTTAAGAACTATCTGGGAAGAAACGGCACTTCCCCTTTCACCATTTTGTTCCACCATTTCCACATGAATGGCCAGGGGGTCGACTTATAATTATGCTCTGAGGTTTGTGGAGGCAATGCCCAGGCTTTGATACTTTATTATATGCCCTTGTGTTCAACCACAGAAATTAACCTCCAGTTTCAATTAATGTTTGGTGTATTCTACACTTTCTAAATCATCTCCGCCTAGAGTTAGATGGGGACTTACAAGACAGATCAGAGTATTTGCTCTATGTTTCTGTTTCCACTTACTCTTCAACTATTTTTTCCCCAAGATGAGACACCGTGGAGCTGGGTCTTGGGAGCTCCTACCTGTACAGTTGTGCTTCTCTGACATCCAGGTCCAGACAGCAGTGTTACTGCCCTGGGGCTGCCATGCTGGTGAACTTCAGAGGTATTCTTTTGTGCGGCTTGACAATACCTGTGCACTAGAAGCACATCTTCTGAAGTTTTTATAGTTATCTGGCATTGGAATTTCTGCAGGATTGCCTATTACCAATCAGAAGAGTAGAATGAAATTTAAAAAATGTTTCTTTTTTGGTTCCGAGGAACTGATGAAGAGGAATAGTTTTGTATTTCTTCACTTAGCAGCAAATCTAGAGAAAACTTCTCCCCCAAACAATCCTCTTCTGTAGTTAAAAATGACCTTTGCCAAGTGGGAAGGATGCTGTGTGTAAGGTGGGTCCTAGGGTTTCAGGAGGTTTTATGTTCAGGTGACTAATGGTAGAGTTGGCCCAAGGTAGCTGTTCAGCAATAAAATATTATCAAGTGTCTCCCCTTGGTCTTTTTCTGATTTCACTGCATGTGAAAAGTCACCACAACATGACTGGCAAATCATCTTGTCTAGAAATTTCAAATCAGTACACCTGAGCCAGACCAGACCAGAATTGATATTTCATTCACTTTCTGTCCTGCGGGGGAATAACAATAACTGGAACATTGAGGAAAATACTAGTTTTTAAAGTTTCAGGAAATTATGAAGGAAATTGTACAGATAAAACATCAGATTCATAACGCCTGACATAAACTCATCAATCATTTTTCCTGTGCATATTCTCTCACATTCAAAACCAAAAAAGGAAAAAAAAAACCATACTTTATTTCGTGTATTCAGTTAGAGCAAGAAGTTACTCCACAACCTGCTAATCTTCTTCGAGATAACTACAAAGCTTAGTGTTTTTTAAAGAATGGGAATTAGGACATTTCTAAGTCTGGTAAGAATTTAGAAATGATTGGATTTGTTGCTGACATTAATTAATTCTATTGACTCATCAAAATCATTGTAGGACAATTTCCTAGAGTGTCGAAATCAATCCATCCACACATTTTAATCCCCGACATGTGCCTTGTACTGAGTCGGTGTTGCAGATACTGAAAGAATGGAGTTTCTCTTCCCAGCGGGGTTCATAGTTAGAGCCAAGACATAACCTTAAATGATAATTAAGTTTCAAAATTGTGTAGGATGGATCATTTTAGATTATGACACTCTATTTTCAGTTGTAAATTGTGCACATACCATGAAAGTCAAACCATACAAAAATAAATGGGACAAGGGCCTCTCCTCCAAGGAGCTGCCTTTTACTGATTCATCCAACAAATGCTGGCTGAATTCCTGCTAGTTTCTGAGCACCATGCTAGGTGGATGGTCATAAGACTACTAGTCATGTAAAAATAATCAGTTTGAAAGGGCTTCAACAAAAGTGAGTTCAAGTACGGAGTGGGGTAGAAATGAGGATCTGAGAAGGCCTCGCAAAGCAGGAGGCAGCCTGAGCTGGATCTGGAGCTAATCAGGCCCACGGGGGGAGCCCAAAGGTGAGGCCTGTCCAGGAGCACACCTGCAGCGTGACACACCTGGAGAGGCGGTGCAGAGGGAGGCTCCGGTTGATGAGTGCGGGAGGCCGGCTCAGGGCCTCTCATCCTAGGGCAGGCTCTACCTATTGGCCCTCTTGTGACAGGAAGCTGTTTTAGTGACAGAAGTTCACCAGGTTTGCATGTGTGCGGGCTGACTCTGGCCACCCTCTGGGAGAGGGACTGGAGGAAATCGGCCAGGGGAACAAGTGACAGGAAAGATCAAGATAGTGCCTTAGTCTGATGTCACATCTAGATCACTAGCACCTCCGGGATAAGTGACTTCCAGCTTAAAAACGTTAAGATTTGTTGAGAGCGAGGGGGGAAGGAGGGGTGGTGGGCAGAATTGAAAAAGACCAAGTTTCCTGGAATTCAAAGAGTACAGGTTATAAAATGATAGAAATAACCTGTGTGACAAACATATGTAGTATATTTATATACAATATGTATAAAATTATTTCTATAAATATATGCATTGTTTATATATACATAAATATGTATAGTATATTTATATATGCACATGAATATATCAATATATATATGCACATGCATTGTAATTCCTCCAATTCTTAATATCTTAGATTAGATAGAATAGACCATGTCTGTGCTAAAATAAGGCTATTTCTGATGATTATTATTTTCTTTCTGAATATCCATCCTACAAGAAATAAAACTCTGGTCTTGACAACTCCTGTTCACTAAGTGCTCAGTATGTGCTAGATACTATGATAAGGACCGCATTTATTTTCTTAGTTAACCCACACATTGAATGCTAGAAGTAAGTTATTCTTTTTTAATAGCTAAGGACAGCGAGGTTCGCCTGAGATTAAATAGTTTTCCAAGGTAGCATTGAAGTGGACACCACTGCAGGTAAGGGCATGTCCACCTGCCCTTTTGGGAGCCCTCATACTCAGGCTTGCAGGCCTTCAGGATGTAGGGCCTGATTTCTGATTTGGGACGAACCTCACAGATCCTTTACTCAAGGTTCCTTACTTCCCAGATGAGGGAAGTGAGACCTGGAAGGGGAAGCTACCTGGTCCAGTTACAAGCGTTGTTAGGTTGGACCTGGGACCAGAAAGCTCACGTCCTGCTTCCCTGACCTGCTCTTCTCATTATCCTGCAATCATCTTCAACATGGCAAAGAATTAAGGAGTGAATACCTGGTTGCTTAGACACAGTATAAAAACGAACATTTGACTAAAGTGAAGAAGAAGCTAATTCAAATGTCATTTTATACAAAATAGAGGCCCCACAGAAGTTATGTGTAATTCACTCCTCTGTTGATGGAATTGTTGATGCCTTTCACTTGGGGATTGGTCAGTTGGCCAGAGACCACAGTTCTTGATTTTAAGTTGCTTTGCTTCTTCCTTCTTGTCAAAGAACTCGTGATTTATTACTGAAATATCAAAAACCCTAAAGCAAAGCTGGGAGTTTTGACTTCAGAGTTCTATGGACATACCGCAATTGCACAAAAAGGAGCCTATGTGCATATATGTGTTTCTGTGTATGTGAACTTGGGTTGCATGCTTATAAGTGAATTTTTTCTTGGGAGCTAATTCATAAGTTTTATCAAATTTTAAAGAAATGTACCCCATATGACAGGCAACTCTAGAGCATAGAAGCTTTCAGGCCAATAAAGAGTCCCTGATGTAATAATGTAATTTTCTATAGTGATGGTTTTGACAAAAAAGCTGAGCTTTAAATTTAGACTGAAAGAAAACTGAGAGGTAAATGTGAAAATGGTTTTCTAAGCCATTTAGTGCATTTATAAGCAACTCTACAAGAGTTTCTGGGCTGAGGAGACTAAAAGCCCATCTCACCCCACCATGGTTCACCAGGAGTCATGGGTGAACATAGATGTAGTAGATCTTCACACTTAACATTCAGTTCTCTATTTGGTACTTGCACTGTCATTACTACTTCACGTGCATCTGCATACATTTCCTTTCAAGCTACTCCCTCCAATGTTGGAAGGCTTTGATTACTAGATCATCCCTTTCTGGAGGTGCACACTGCTACGCTATATGGTAAACTTTATGTGTCAACTTGACTAGACTAAGGGGTGCTCAGAGAGCTGGAAAAACATTATTTCTGGGTGTGTTTGTAAAGGTGTTTCCAGAGAGATTAGCATTTGATTAGGTGGACTGAGTAAAGGAGACACTCTCACCCATGTGGGTGGGGATCATTCAGTCCCTGAGAGCCTGAGCAGAACAAAAAGGTGCAGAAAGAGTGGAATTTCTCCCTTGCTTGAGCTGGGACGTCCATCTTTTCCTGCCCTGGGACATCAGTGCCCTGGTTATCAAGCCTCCAAACTTGGACTTGGACTTTCACTAGTGGCTTCCCTGGTTCTCAGGCCATTGGGTTTGGACATGAGCTACATCACAGGCTTCCCTGGATCTCCAGCTGGCAGATGGCCTTTCATACTTCTCAGCCTCCATAATCAGGCCAATTCCTAAAATAAATTTATCTATCTATCTCCTATCTATCTATCTATCTATCTATCTATCATCTATCTATCTATCTATCTATCTATCTATCTATCTCTCCACCTATCATCTATCTATCTATCTATCATCTATCTATCCATCCATCCACCCTACTGGTTCTGTTTCTCTGGAGAATCCTGACTAATACATGCCCTGTAACCATTTGTCCTGGTTTTCCCATCCAGGGTTAGATAGATACATCTAATGATGCATCTTCCTCACGACAACCACCACTGCTTCCTCTGTCTACCCTCCTCCCAGCTCGTGTCCTCAGCTTCTTCCCCTGATCCTCAAATGCCATGCTTTCTGGTCTCCCACTGATATCTAACCAGATGAAGTCTGTTCGCAGAGATTAGCCCTGACCAACCCAAAGTAGTCAGGCAGGTATCACTTTCCCTTTTCCTATCACTACACTTTCCTTTAAAAAATCTTAAGAAACAATAACTTACTTGGCACTTATATTACACTGAAGGCTCATAGCCAACCAAAAAAAAAAAAAACATTTTTTCACATGCTATCTTTAAACTATGGCTCTTCCCCTATGCCTCAAATGTCCAGTTATCTTTATGGATAAAATATAACATTTTTCTATTTGCCCATAATAGATTTTATCATTTAAGATTCACAGCCTTCTATGACAAGCCTCCAGAGACACCTGATGGAAAATTTATAGACAATAATCTCTAAGCCAGGTGGTGGTAGTCTGGCGGTGCCTGACTGCTGCCACAACTCTGGCTACTTTTATTTCTTATATCTATATCTGATCAGATTACTGTTTCCTTTGTTTTTTACTGGGATTCATATTCTACCATTTGCTACCTTATAAATGACTGTGGTATTGGTTGTATTTGAGCCTGAGATATGGGAAACTGCAAAAGAAAGAAAAAAATGTTCCTCATTCTTTTGAGGTCACTATAGTTCCATTCACCTACTTCTAAGAAGGTTTATTCCCTAACTTCCTCTTATTATTCCTGTCTTCTGCCTCCTACCTCCTTTTTCTTTTCTTTCTTTACTCCTAACTCTGAACTGCCATTTCCCTTGAAAAAGCTTTTCAGCACCATGGACAGAAGTGCAGGAGATGGCTTCATTCCCAGTCATTTTGCCCCACCCAGAGCTCATAGTCCTGACCAAGGAGTAAAGAGGTGTCTGGTTCACTCTAATAATGTTCTTGGTGAATATTTTTCTGAAGGACACTAAATCACATAGTAATTTTAATATGTATTATCAGCCAGAGTAATATATAGATGTCACCCGATTTAAATGTTCTCATTTTGTATCAGAAACGAAGTTTTATAATAAGTTAGAAATGGTGTTTTTTTGTTTTGTTTTGTTTTCATGTTTCCTAGTCCAGGGAAGCTGATCCAACAAATACACCTTGCTCCATGTAAAGACAAACTCCAGCTTCATGAAAGCCCAACCTTCTGGAACCGCTAGAAGCCTCTCATTTTATCCTAGTGCAAGTTAGTACAAGAACAGCACACCTGGTTCACAGCTGAGCTGGTGGCAATACTGATGAACATCTGTAAGACCTTTCTCCCTAGGTCTTTGGCTCCACCCACCTTATTTAAAATATTTATTATTATTATTGTGGTAAAATTGACATACAACATTGTCATATAATACACTAAGAGCCAGGTGTAAAACATAATAATACAGGACTCATTTACCTTGCAAAATGATCACCACAATATCTAGCTACCGCCTGTCACCACTGCATAGTTACAGTTTTTCTTGTGATGAGGAATTTTAAGATTTACTCTCTTAGAAACTTACAAATAAGCAATAGAGTATTACTTATTCTAGTTATCATGCTGCACATTACATTCTCAGGGTTTATTTATTTTATAGCTGGCAGGTTCTACCCTTTGACCTTCTTCACCAGTTTTGCCAACCCTCCCACCCCCTGTCTCTGGCAACCACCAATCTGTTCTTGGTATCTATGAGCTTGTTTTTTGTTTGTTATAATGCCACATACAATTGAGATCATGTGATATTTGTCTTTCTCTGTCTGCCTTCTTTCCCTTAGCGTACTGTCCTCAATGTCCATCCATGTTGCCGCAAATGGCAAGATTTCACTCATTTTATGGCTAAATAGTATTCCATTGTATATATACACCATATTTCCTTTATCCATTCATCAATTGATGACACTTAGGTTGCTTCCATATCTTGGCATTATTATTGTAAATAATGCTGCAATGAACATGGGGGTGCATTTATCTTTTTGAATTAGTGTTTTCATAATCTTCAGATAAATACTCAGAAGTGGAATCAATGCATCATATGGTAATTTTATTTTTAATATTTTGAGGAACCCCCATATGGTTTATCAGATAAATGATTTCCCTGTATTTCCTCCCATTCAGTAGGTTGCCTTTTCATTTTGTTGATGGTTTCCTTTGCTGTGTAGAAGCTTTTTAGTTTGAAGTAGTCCAACTTGTGTATTTTGCTTTTGTTGCCTTTTCTTTTGGAATCAGATCCAAAAAATTATCACCATGACTGATGTAAAGGACCTTGCCACCTATGTTTTCTTCTAGGAGTTTTATGGTTTCAGGTCTTATGTTCAAGTCTTTAATGCATTTTGAGTTAACTTTTGTGTATAGTGTAAGATAGTAGTCTAGTTTCATTTTTTTACATGTGGCTGTCAAGTTTTCCCAAAACCATTCATTGAAGACTGTCCTTTCCCTTCATAAAGTGTTGGCTCCTTTGTCATAAATTAATTGACCGTATATTCATGGGTTTACCTCTCTCTTCTGCTCCATTGATCTATGTGTCTATTTTTATGTCAATACCATAATGTTTTGATTACCATAGCTCTGTAATATTTTTTGAAATCAAGGAGCATGATGCCTCCAGCTTTGTTTTTTGTTCTCAAGATGGCTTTGGCTATTCAGTGTCCCTTGTGTTTCCATACAAATTTTGGGATCTTTTGCTCTATTTCTGTGAAAAATGACATTGGAATTTTGATAGGGATTGCACTGAATCTGTAGATTGTTTTGGGTAGTATGGACATTTTAGCAATATTACTTATTCCAATTCATGAGCATGGAATATCTTTCTATCAATATTTATTTGTGTTTTTTTTTTCAATTTTTCATCAATGTCTTAAAGGTGGTCTTTATTTAAATTAAATATTTTGTGTTTACTGTGGCTGTGGCCCCATAACATATTCCTAAGCTCCAAATACGTTATATTCAACCATTTTCTGAGAAAAGTGCAATTAATATTTTCTTTAGTTTTAAATAAAATATTATTCTCATGTATTTTTCTTTATATTGTTTTAACATGAAAAGACCAAAAAGACATTTTAATAAATGATAATAATAAGAAGAATGGCTATAAAGTTATTAGCTATTTTGTTCACTTATGAGAAATGGAATATTTTCCCATGCAGATAAATCCCTTAAATAATCATTTTTATGGCTATCAAAAGTAATTTACAGGGCTTCCCTGGTGGCGCAGTGGTTGAGAGTCTGCCTGTCAATGCAGGGGACACGGGTTCGAGCCCTGGTCTGGGAGGATCCCACGTGCCGCGGAGCAACTGGGCCCGTGAGCCACAATTACTGAGCCTGCGCGTCTGGAGCCTGTGCTCCGCAACAGGAGAGGCCGCGATGGTGGGAGGCCCGCACACCGCGATGAAAAGTGGTCCCCACTTGCCGCAACTAGAGAAAGCCCTCACACAGAAACGAAGACTCAACACAGTCATAAATAAATAAATAAAAGAACGTGAATTTCTTTAAAAAAAAAAAAAAAAGTAATTTACAAATGCACAAATTGTTAACATGCAGTTCTCAGTCTCACCAATATCCTTTATTTCACCTATAAAATTTTACTGCATTTCTAATTAAACTTGCTCATAAAAGGGTATCAATAGAAAAGCCAGTGTCTCACTTTCACATAGTAAATACTCATCTTCTTGCCTACTTCCTGCTATTCTCTTTAACCCTGTGCACACATATGGTTTTGATGCCCTTTCTGTGTCTCTGTGTATCAGTGTGTTCTCTGTATTTTCAGAATGGAGAAGAGATTCTAAAAGGAAATTTAGATAGGAGAAAAAGAGTGAACTCTGCATCTTATGTTTGAACAGTCTTCACCAAGAATCAGGTTGATTTATTTAGTGTGTTAAAACTGCACTACTTTGTAAATACCATGATTACATATTTAGAAATTCCAAATATTTCTGCAGACAAACTATTAGAATTTAAAAGTCAAGTTAGCAAGGTTACTAGCTACAAAATCATATATTCACAATTGGATCAGATTCCTATATAGCAACAATAAACAGTAAAAAATAAAATTAACAATAGCATGAAAATACATCAAACATATAAAAATAAACAAAAATAAGCAAAATCTCTACACTGAAAAGTATGCAACATAATTGAGAGAAATTAAAACAATAAATACATGGAGAAATATACCCCCCTCATGGCTTGGAAAAATCAGTATTACATTAATTTCAATTTTTCTCACACTGATCTATAGATAGAATGAAATTACAATTGAAATTCTAGCAGATTTTTTTAGAATACTAAAAAACTGTTCTTAAAACTCATATGGAAAAGCAAA
Source organism: Balaenoptera borealis (assembly GCF_965194805.1). NCBI lineage: Eukaryota > Metazoa > Chordata > Mammalia > Artiodactyla > Balaenopteridae > Balaenoptera > Balaenoptera borealis. The sequence continues at coordinate 90,630,686 of NC_138871.1, forward strand.
TGGCTAAGGCAATCATGAAAGAAAAAAAATATAACTGGAGGCCTTAAGCTACCAGAAATCAGGATCTATTATAAACTACGGAAATTAAGACAGAATAGTAAGATAGACAAATAAACCAAAAGGACAAAATAGAGCACAGAAGTCAGTCCCACACATAAAACTCACCTGATTTATGAAAAATGTGATCCTGTGGTGTAGTGGGCAAATAGGAGTCTTTTGATTAATTGTGTTAGGTCAATTGGATATGTATATGGAAAAATTAATCTTAATCCCCACTTTAACAATTCACAAAAATAAATTCTTACACACTGCAGATCTAAAACTGAAATATTTAAAAATAAATCTTTTAGAGGAAAATTAATCATGTCGATGACTTGGGGTAGGTAAAGATTTCTTAAATAGGACAAAAGCCTGGAAATGAAATATTGATATACTTGACTATAATAAGATTAAGTACCACTGTTTATGAAACTATACCATTAAAAGCCTGGAAGACAAACTGTATAGAAAAGAAGTTATTTCTGATACATCCATCCAACAAAAGACTCACACACAGAATTTGTAGAGATTGATTGAACAAATCAATAAGAAAACAACAAAAAATACAGTAGAAAAATGGGCAAGCAACTTAAATAGACACTTCACAAAAACGTATCAAAATAGCCAATGAATACATAAAAGGTGCTCAACTTCCTTTGTCCTTAGAAACATGCAAATTAATTTTGCAATTTATAACCATCAGATGAGCTAAAATAGAAAGAGACTTTCCATGCCAAGTTATATCAAAGATGGGGAACAACCAGAACTCTCAGACATTTCTGGTGGAAGTATAAATTGGAACCACTTTGAAAAACAACTGGGCAGTGGTACAATATCATCAGCAGCACTATTCATAATGGCTAACCACTATAAAGTAACCAAGTGTCCAGCACCAGCTCAATGAATCCATAAATGGTGATAACTACACATGGGATTCTGGGATGATGAGAACGACCACACCAAAACTGCACACAACAACGTGGGTGAATCTTACAAACTCAGTGTGGAGCTAAAGAAGCCAGATGTGAGAGACCACATGTTGTACAGTTCCATTATGTTAATGTCAGAGGGCGGCCAAATTAATCTATGGTGTATGGGCCAGGACAGCAGTTACCCTTGGAGGCAGAGGAGTGACCAAGAAGGGACACAGGGGTGGCTTCTGACATGCTGGTTATAATTGGTTTCTTAATTAAGGATCTTGTAAATACAGATGTGTGTTCTGTTTGTGAAAATTCATTGCATCATATGCTATATAGCTATGATTTTATATATTCATTAACGGATGTTATTCTTCAGTTAAAACATCTCCCAACTTATGCCTCTTCACATAAAATGATGTAACTTGATGAAATTAATGATTCTTCCAAAGCTTTAATTTCCAAAACTGATTTTTGTGGCTGACTGAAGTTCAGAATTCTCGACTTTGCATGGTGCCTTTGCTCACATTAGCCAGTCCAGCTCAGCAATATTAATTCAGATTCCTAGAGAGTCTTCAATGCAAAATTCACAAAACTCAACTCTTTTTTTATATGCTACTTTTAAAATCTCAATAAATTTTGGCGTGTCTTATTCTGTGAAGAGAGGTGTTTTCCTATGAAATCTTTGATCAAGATCATCTCCCAGATTGGAAAGCATATCATGGACTATATTTATGCAAGTTTGGTTATACTTGGGTCTTTTAAGACCATATCTATGAATACCAATTCAAGAGAAAGTTTACCAATGCCACTTTGGAAAAGTAGAACTTATGAAAATGTGTGGAAATCTGAATGTTTTGTAAATAAGAAGTTATCCCTACTGGTTGAGGCAAATTTATTTTTGAATTCGTGGCAGAATGCCCACTGTTTACCCCTGTTTTGTCCTTCACTGTCACAGGAAGGTGTGGCTGGGGAGGCCGCACTCTCTTCCTTGACTCCTTGGTTGTGGCGGGTGTGCCCTGGGCAAGGACAATGGCCAGAGGGCAAAGGGCGCTGGGGTCCAGCCTGCCCTCTGCTTGCAGACCCCTGTGCCCTGGTGTAGGGCTGCCTTTGCTTTAAGCAAGAAGTGGGTTTTCTTATTGGTCAAAGGGTATGGTGAGAGCTAGCCAGATCTCATTTCCTTTTAACCGGAATTCTCCAAACTTTCTCTTCCTCAGTCTCTCTGTCTCTGTCTCTGTCCCTGTACTGCTGTGTCCCTCTTTAAACTAATGATTACAAGACTTTTGGGATAATATCAATCCCTCAACCGAATATTTTTTAAAGGATCACATTCTCTTGGTCTAGAATAACCTTGTCATCTATGAACATCTTATTCTGATTGTGCATCCAAAGAATGACAGCAGATATGTAGCTGCACGCTTTTTCCCCATTCCACGACATGAGTTTGGTGGCTGAAACAGAAAATAGCTATGTCCTTGTTTCCTCAATGCTGCGGGTCTTTTTACCTGCTCTCCCAATCCTCCTCACCTCAACCCACATACTGAAATGTGTACAAACTCACGCATGCACATATGCACTCACACTCTGAATAACTTTATAAACATTTCTATCCTTGAATTTTTTCCTGATACCTACACTTGGCATTTCACACGGTCTGGTTTGTGGTTTTACTTTCTGTGCATTAACTGCTGAATTGTCTTTACCCTCAACTGAGCCATTGCACAATCACCCTGGATGGAGGTAAATATAACAGGCCATGAGCATTGAGGCAACTTTGCCAATAGCCCTGCATGCTTGGACCTACGTTGTTTTAATGCCGTATAATTATGTGAACTTGAAGCCGTACTTGGGTTTGAGAATTGTCCTTGAGTGTTCTGCAATAAATTATTTAAGTGAAATGTGGAGGAACTAATAAGTTAATAGCCATAATTGGGATTAAAGAGTAATTTTGATTTTAAAAAGATGCTGAAAAGGATAAATACTCCATTGTCTCATTTTGCCGTTAAAAAGAAGTAAGCCTCCTTAAATGACTTCACGTAATGGAAGGCATAGGTGGGTTAAATACTACCCTTGTGTTGAGGTGATAAGCCATCGTCAGACCCCACTGATGGTGGGATTCTGGGAGAGAGGCTTGCTTGTGCACTGCCCTGAGGACACCGACTGTTGTCATTTACCTTGTATGCACCTTGTGCAGAACAATAGATTAAATCATGCTGAACAGAGAACTCGATTCCACCTCTGGGAGGGGACTTAAATTTTAGATGCTGAGTGACACAGTTCAGGAAATAAATTAGGGAGTGGCCCAAGCCTCATTAGGAAGAGAAGAAAGGCCAGCAGTCTGGTAGGAGTCTGGTAGTGCATGAAAAAGAAAGTACAATTCTACTTCAAGAGAAGAAAACGAGTCCACAGAGGGAGGAAACTTCAGACAATGGAAGAGGTGTGATGCCTCTGACTTTGGTCTGCAATTGTATCAAACCAAGCCCGTCCCACCCGTTGCTTTGGGGGGCCATCTTGACCCTTCCTGTGGGCTTCCCCTGTATAGGGCCTCGGTCATTTTCCCTGTCAGTGATTTATCAGATGTTATAACAATTTGATTACCCTGTGGCTTTGCTCTTACATGGGTCTGGGCGTTCCTGGAATCGTAGTGTTTTCCTTGTATACTCCATAGCACAGTTCTTCACACACAGCGAGTGCTCAATAAATATAATATATAAGGATTTTAATTCAGGAGGACCCTTCAAAATTATACCCATCAGTTCAGGACACATGCCAGGTCTGACTCTGGAAATTCTGGAATCATCCATCCTGTTCCTCTGTAATGATAGGCGGGCCCTCTCTATGGCCAAAAGCTCATGTTTCCTTCCTTATTCGTTTTTATTACCGTAGTTTTACTTCCTAACAAGCCACTTATTTTGAGAAATTTCCAATCTGAAAGGAAACCCGGTTTGGCACAGAGACAACACCTTTCTGGGCACAGGTGACCATTTGGGAAGTAGTTCTCGGAGTACGTCTGCAGAGATGGGACGATGGAAGTCGAGACGCCGCACGTGTTTATCGGAAAATCACACACCTGCCCGCTCCCCCTCATCCTAAATCTCAGCCTCCGCCTCTCAGCTGCATCCCCTCTACTTACAGCAAGGGCAAATATCGTCTATTCAAGACACATCTTTACCTGTGGCCTCTAAGAGAAAACCTGAACTCCTTAGCTTGGCAGACACAGGCCCTTAGCTAGTGTTCCAATTCACCACGTGTCTTCAAACCCATAGGTGCTGAGAATTTCTCTCTTCCTCAGACGTTCAGCACCCCTTGCCTCTGCAAATACTCCTTTTCTCCTGAGAAGGTAATTCCTTAACTTCTTCCTTCTGCAACTGCTGACTGAATGTTACATTTAGAAAATTCTACTGGAGTTCAGAGAAGGAGTGATGCTTAATAAGCCTCATATAAAAAGATTTACTGAATATACTTAAAAAAATCAATATTGTCCAGTTTGATTATTAGTAGATTTCCTTAAATTTCTTTTTTAAAGTATTATTACAATATCAAAGCATTAATGTAGACTGTTGTTAATGATGTATAACTTAGTTGATTTTATTTCTTTCTGTTTCTTTCTAGTCTTTAATTGTGTCAGTAGTTTTTTTTTACATAGATTTAATAATGGTATAATATACAATTTTATTGTGTTTTATTATCTTGACATTGTTGTATTTATTTTCCCTCACATAAGTATAATATTAATGTTTATATTGTATTACAGAGTTTCTTCACCATAGCCTTGTAGTCGTTCTTTTATTGCTGGACACTTAAGTTGTTTCTAAACTTTATATATAAATAATAGCATGAAAACATCTTCAAGCACCATATTATTTTGATTTGTTTTAATTATTTCCTTAAAATAAGTGTATAAGTAATTAGGTCAAAGAAAAAAAACAATGTCCCAAAATGTAATTAATAAATAGGTACCTTGATATTTAAAAACTTCATTAGCAAATTTCAATATCCATAACAGCTGACCTGGAAACTTGTTTAAAAATACAAGTTCCCTGAGTTTTACTTAGAGATATTCGGATACAGGATAACAGAGATGGACTAGGCATTCAAATTTTAACTGTCACCTCAGGCGATTCTGATGTAGATTTCTAAATTACCAAATATAAAGTCAGAAACAAATAGAAACTAGCAGGTATGAAAGCCTATAAGAAATCACAACTTTATCATTCCTCAGTTGTGCACTTAGATACTGTCCTAAATGTTGTATTACAGAAATTCAAGTTAACACAACATCAAGAAAAATTATGTTTTTAGTATTTTTAAAGTGTTTTTAGATGGTCTTACTGAGTGCATTTTCATCTTATTACTTTACTTAAAATGTTAATTTATTTAAAAAGAGGCTGAAAACACTTGAAAGAAAATAGTATTATTTAACTATTCACATATTATTCCATACATGAATAGACAAAGGATAAAAGCAGTCCTAACAGTGGAATATGAATGTTTGCATATACATGCACTTTGTAAAGCTTGTGCCACATGAACTTTAGTGCTATATAGAGTTTTTTCAAAAGCTTGAGGGGATCACACACCCTTTATATGTTTCTTGTTATGTTTATTCAAAAACTTGCAAATCTTTATTAGTGCTGTGGATTAGAATGACAAGTTTGTGACTTTCTCTCCTCAAGGCGTTTTCATCCCCCCAGCTTTTTCAGGACAAGACAAGACAGTTTAACCAGCTAGGGGTGGTGTGCTTGGTTTGAGTGGCAGAGAAGTTGGAAACTTAAAAGGGAGATTTGAGAAAAGAGGGAGCTAGGAAAAGGCTGAGATAATGAAGTCCCCACAGTCCTTGGCTGCTGGATAAGTGGCACATCTGTTTGGAAGCTCCAGAGCCCACTGGAAAACCCGGGAAGTCTGCAGGCTTGTCAATGTTTTAAATGCATCCCTCAGTCCACACACAGCATGAGCAGATAGTAGAAGACTTATTGGCATGAGATATCTGATCACTGGCTGAGAATTAAACAGGAACAAGGGAGACACCTAGATAGGTAAGCTTAAAAAAAAGAACAGAAATGTCTGTGGCTGCATGCTGAACTGAGGAAGACATATTTTATAGTTTATGTGAAGGCACATGAATTGCCTGGTAAAACAGAACAAAAAATGAACAATAAAACAACCCTCTGGGGGGAAGGGGAGGACCAGAATCTACAGTAGCTACAATGTTTTATCTACAATGTCCAGTTTCAACCAAAAATTATTAGACATGAGAATAAAGAGGAGAGTTTAGACCATATTAAGGGAAAAAACCCAAAATGGACTTTGATGTTGGATTACTAGTCAATAACTCAAAAGTAGCATTTATAAATATGTTCAAATGATTAAATGAAAATATGATGAAATGAACCATCAAAATATGCTATTAATGAGTGAACAGATAGGAAATATCAACGGAAAATTGAAAACTATGCAAAAGAACTAGATGGAAATTCTAGAGCTGAAAAGTGCAATATCTGAACTAACAATTTACTAAGCTGATGAGTTCATCAGCAGCACATCAGTGAGAAGAATCAGCTTAAAGAAGATAGATCAATTAAAATTATTCAATTAAAGAGCACAGAGAGAAAAGACTGATTAAAAATGAAGACAGACTCAAGAGATTTACCGAGCATTCCAACAGATGTGTAATTGGAGTTCCAAAAAGAGAGAAAGAATACAAGTCATAAAAAATATTTTAGAGTAGTAATGTCCGAAACATTCCCAAATTTGATAAAAACACTGATTTACAAATCCATGAAGCTCAAAAAGCCCCAAGTAAAAGAGAAAAAAAAAGTTTTCTATATCTAATGAAATAATCTTTTACTATTAAAAGCAAGAAAAAGACGTTTTTGATAAAGAAACATTGGTAGAATTCATTGCTATCAGACATACACTATAAAAAATAGTGAAAGAAATCTTTCATACTGAAGGTAAATGATAACAGATGAACCCCTAGATCTGTGAATAGGATAAAAAGCACCAGAAATGGTAAAAATGTGGATAGATAAAAAAAGATTGTATTTCATTGATTTTAAAATAAAATATTGTTTTATTTACATAAATATTTTATATATATAAAACATATTGTATATATTTATCATTGATTCTCTTGATTTTATTAAAAGACTCTTAAAGCTAAATTTATAAAACTATATTTGCAGTTTACATTGCATGTTTATTGAATATATATGACAATAAAATAACAAAGGAGAGGCAGGTGATGTGGTTATATAAACTGGTATAGAGTTTTTACATTATTTTAGATTTCACTTCATTATTAACTTGAGATGAAAGATGAATATTGTATTACCCAGAGCAACAATAAAAACAAAGGAAAATACTAAACATTCAACATAGAAATTAATAGGACATACTAAAATATATTTAACACAAAAGAAAGAGGTAATTGAATAAGAGAGGAACAAAAAAGGGATGAGATCAACACAAAGCAAAGAGCAAAGGGAAAGGCCTATATCCAGCCATAGCAATAGTTGTATCAGATGTGAGTGGACTAAACCAGAGGTCATCAAACTATGGCCTGATGGGCAAATGTGGCTGGCCTGTAGTCTGTTCAGGTGAGACTTTTGACTTTAGGTTTTTTAGTTGAGTTAAGACATTTTGGGGTATTGGGTTGAAATGAATATATCTTATATGTGAGAAGGACACAAATTTTAGAAGCCAGGGTTGGAATGTAATGGAGTGAATCTTTATGCCCCTACCCCCAGTGTGTCTGGAAAGTGAGATCTCCAACCCAGTGTGTCTGGAAGAAGGTGGGACCTCCACCCTAGTGTGTCTGGAAGGTCATCTGGAAGGTGGACAAAAGGCCCTGTGGATTTGGAAGGCAGACATCAAGCCAAAGAAGATTATTCTCAAGCCTTAAAGTTTTGGACTTGCATAGGACCTGTCACATCTTCCTTTTTTCTTATTTATTTCTCTTATTTTAGAATGGAAATGTCTGTCCTATGCCTGTCCTACCACTGTATTTTGGAAGCATATAACTTGTTTTATTTCACAGGCTCACAGCTGGAGGAGACTTTGCCTCAGGATAAGCTGAATCTCAATCAGTATTTGGCTTTTACCTACCCACACTGTGCGGACTGTGAACCCACTATTTCAGCAACATGAGGAGAAATGGGCAGAGGACTCACAGAAACAGGATATACCGTCCTGAATCAGAATCTCTTGCATGTGTTCCAGTTGATTACATTTTAACAAACACTCTAAATCCTTCTTCTCTGGTGTCCTATAAACCAGAGTTTACAGAAATATACTAAGGGTGCATGTTTTATACATGTGTTAATCATACATTGTTAAATTGTTCTCATTTGTGACATTCAAATACTGGGTTAGTCAAGTTTCATCTGGACACTTACAAGTCTTATCACTAGCCCATTAACTGGTCAGAACATCTAACACATCCCATAGTTGTCAGAGGCATGATCACTTTTATGAGAAGTTTATCATCAAGCAGCCAAATGCTGGTGATTGATGAGCAGGAGGAAAAACAGGGGACATGTGTGTGCTTTGAGGAGAACCTGTGAGAGAAGACAAACACTTCCACATGTTTGAATTGTGCACAGTTTGTGGATGTGTGTGGTGTGCTTGGGAGGGATCCTTCAAAGGTCTACTTAACCAGCCTCAGCTCCATCACTGCTGCTCCCAAGCTCTTGAGCGAGTCCTCTCCTAGGATACAGTGTCAGCTCCAAAGCCTTTGAGGCATTAAAAATCCACCCCAGAGGATCCTGTTGATTTAGACAAATGTCCGAGTTCTAGTTCCTGTCTTGTGAGTTTTCCCATCTGGGGAAAGAAACTGATCTGGAAAAGGATGGAGGTGGCAGGGAAGTTCCAGGGTCATGGTGACGTGGAGCGATCATTCTTTAACAGGATAGAAGTTCCAAGAAATCCTCAAGGGAGAACAGGAGCTGTGGAAGAAATGCCCAGAACCATATCTCCTAGGGGTTCTTTTGATCACTGAAGCAATTTTTTTCCAGGAGTGGGAAAAAATCCACTGAGGCTGCCACACCACGCTTCCACTGCTTGACACAGGTGCAGAGGATCCCATGTGGTCTACATAGGAAGTGTAGCCAGAACCAGTAGGTGTTCCACTAGCTGCTAAAATAATAGTGACCAGGCATGCACCCACGTGTTTGTTCATTCAACAAATTTGCTGAAGACTTTCACCATATAAACCGAACACTTTATAAGTGGTGTCGTTTTTTTGGCTCTGTGCTCTGAGCACAAAGGAGGGAGAGGTAGCCTCCTTTGGGCTAGAATGGTCAGGAAAATTTTCTTGAGAAAGTGGAACCTGAGCTGATAGAACCTGGGACAGATAGAATTTACACAGAGACGAGAGGGACAGCTTTCCAGTTTGAGGTGATGACCTGAGTCACAGTTCAGGGGTAGAGATGCACCAGGAATAGTAAGGAGCCTGATTGAACTTGAGGATGGAGGTGGGAATATTCTAGGAAAGTAGAGAGAAAGCAGGAGAACGTCAGCCAGAGTGCAGAACTGAGATGTCAAACATGGAAAGCAATGGTTAAGGAATATGATTCTGGAAATACTGTGGGTAGAGGACTAGAGAGAGATACAGGAGTGGAGGAATGACTAAGCTGGATAGTTACAGAAGAAAAAGTAGTAGAAATAGGGAAATAGGGCTTGATAAGAGAGATCGAAAATCCTTGTTTCTTTGTAAACAATTAGGTCTCGGAATTGGAGGAGGAAGTAGAGAGTATAAAAAGAATGGGAGGCACTCTGCCTTGTCTTGTATCCAGATGACTGGGTGATAGAACCACGAATAAGGCAAATAAGATGCAAATAAAAAAACAAACAGGAGGGGCTGAGAAGATGATTGTGGAGGGTGAAAGAGCTGGGTGTTGGCGCTTCTGAGGCTGAGTTTCACAGTGAGATATACAACTGGAAACTGTAGTATGAGCACTCATACATGGAGTATGAGCGCTTTGGACTTCTAGGAAAAGACAGCAAATTATCTTTTGGGGTGATCGGTACAGAAATTATACAGAAAGCGCAAGAATGGCTGAGGTCTCTGAGAAGAAACTCATTGAAAGAAGATGCCTCATCAAGCACCTCGACAACTGCAAGTCAGCTGAGTAAATTAAACTTGTGTTTGACCCCCATTCTTTCAATCCATCCTCTTGTTCAGAGTTTAGATATTGCATTGATGTTGCAGTATGAACATCAATAGCAGTAGTGGATGTCAAATCAAAAGGACTCTCGTTCACTTATAGCTTTCCCTCTGCATTTGAAAATTTTGTGAGACCTGTCCTAGAGGTAAGTTTCCATTCATTCCAGCTCATTGCTACTATTTCATCCTTTAAGCATCTTTGACCTCCTTGGAATGCAGAGGCTATCAAATCAACAATTATTTACTGATTTCTCACTATGTGGCAAACATTATACTAGGCACTGAGAATACTAAATAAATAAGTTATAATCCATGCTCATAATTTATTAGTGGGAAGACCACCTAGGCAGTTACCTAGTAAAAAAAACTTGTAATGAGGACACTAACAGAGATATAATCTATAATAGAGATACAATAGAGACATAAATCAATAAATTACTATGAAAGTGTAGAAGATGGGGAGGAAAAGTTTCCCATAGGATGTGACATTTGATCTGGGCCTTAAAGGATGAATGAGAGGAATGGCAAAGCATCCCATGAGGTGGAAACACAAGGAAAAGGGAACGGAAGCAGGAAATTACATGTAACGTTTGCCTTTGTCATTCATGTTAAAAATTTATATGGTTGATTCTTGCAGAGACCACACCATCCTTCAATATATGAATGTACATAATGTGTGGGGTATCTGGGGTCATTTTTGAGACCAGGACAGCAAAAGTGTCATATGACCTCTTCAACTTGCTGAGGGGATCAATCCAGCATTTCTCAAGTGATCTGCATGTTTGCTTGTGTTCAAACCACATCACTCATAAAAGCCTTTCCTTTGAAGTTCCCTTGTGTGGATGAACATAAAGGTGGTTTGATGGGAAGATGGTGGAAACCTGGATCCACAGGGAGGACTCTCATCCTTTCCATTCTTTGGACACTTGAGAACATTTGTTGCCCCAAAATGGAGGAATCTGAAAGCCAAGCATTGTGTGATTCAACTGAATTTAATACTGATGAAAATAAGTGTGTTCATTATGATCTCTTAATAGCAGAGTAAATGTTGAACCAGCTTTTGTGTCTCTTAATTTTTTGACTTGCCAAAATTTTCCAGTTCATTTCATGCAAGTAATTGAGGCTATTGAGCCCCAGTCACTGGTACTTTTTTTCAGCACTATGAGTCTTTGAACACGAGGTCAATCTGTCTTTCTTGACTTCATTGTGGTTACCCTTGCACAAGAGATGAAGGCAATTTGGGAGCTGCAGCTGTCAACCTATTGTTTGAATTCATGGCCCACGTGGCCCTTTTAGGAATGTAGAGAAGACAGGCTTCTGCTGCAGCGAGCAGTAGCTCCCACCTTGACATCTGGCTGAATTCCTCCTCAATTTAAAGTAGCTGCATTTATTCCCCTGTTCTAACAACTTTCCTTATTACCTGGCAATCTATCTGAACTATTGACTCATTTCCAACCTGCCAGTTCTCTCAAAGGTTATGGAAATAGTCTTCAAACTGTAGCTTCAGCATCTCCTCCCCCACATGCCGTCTGTGCATCAATAGATCCTATCATGGACAGAGGAGAGAGGCCAATTGAGTATGCTGTAGACTCCCAGGTGTGTGATTGGAGGAGGGATGCTGCTGTCATTGGCTGATGGGAAAGTATCCTGGCCACAGTGCGCTGAGGTTAAGAACATTTGTCATTGGCTAACACTAGTCCTCTTTGGCACTGGATTGGAAAGTGCAGGGAGAATTGGCCTCAATATTTTTTATGTGCTATATAGTGTTCTATCTTCCTTTCTACTCTTGTTTCCCGGGAACCACTAACTTCATATTTTTGAAGGAGGTTGTCAGTGCTTTCAAATTTTTTACTATGTCTTTCCTTCATTCAGAGAAAAGAGGAACTTACCTTTAGAGAATGTGGAGATCAGGATTTAGAGGCAGCTCAATCAAGCCAAGGACATGCTTTTACATGAACTTATTAAACTTCATCTAGCCTGAGCTGCTACAGGCAGGGTGGGTGGGGTGGGAGAGAGGGAGGACCACCAGTGATAAAGGCAGAGGACCCAGTGTTTGGACAGGGGAATTCACTACCCTCCCTGTCTCCTTACCTGTAAGAAAGCCTAAGAATATCTTTCAACTTCCCACACCTGTCTTCTGGGTTAAAGAAGACAATGTAAGTGAAAGTGTTTTGAAAATTACAAAATGAATACACATGTTGTTATAACTATTGGTAATGTACGATTAGTCTTGGTCTTCACCCTCAGGGAGCTAACCTAGTTAAGAGAAAGCACAAGCATAACACAAGTCGTTCAAGTACAATTAATTTCTCCCTGCCAAGAGCCACTTATGTGTACATGAGGTATTCAGAAAAGGAAGATATAGAAATTCAATGTCATATTTAGCTTCTTTTTGAGGCCTGGTTTTAAATTTTTGTCCTTAGATTGCTATTTAATGCAAGAAAAGGGGAAGTGGTTATAAGGAAGATCAGAATAACAATCTCACATCATGTGGGAGATGTTGTTTCTAGATTTAAATTTATTCATCAGAAAGCATTGACTCCTCAATATGTTGGCTTCATTAAGATGTTATGGGCAACCTCTGTCCTGGGTCACGACAAAGCAACTTACGAAAGTCGTGTAAGAAATCAGGATCCATCAACCCCAACTCTGCCTGCCGTGCTATCAACTTCTCCCTCTGGATGACCACGGCAATTTTTTCATGTATCTTTCGTAATATTTATCATATTGGATTGTAGTTGTTTAGTTATTTTTTTACAGGACTACCAGATGAATCTGCATGACTTGGGATCAAGGAAAAAAAAATGTTTTCATTCTTGTGCACAATGCCTAAAATGGTGTTTTGCACATAATGATATTTAATAGATACTGTGGAAAGAAGGGAGGGAGGAAGAAAAGGAACATAGGAGCAAAGAATGCAACACAAACAAGAAGAGATCAGAACCAAGGGTCAAGAAGTAAAATAAAGGGTAAAGAAGCAAAATTCAGGGTCAAAGACTTTGACAACTAGTAGGGATATTTATGGGAAAACCATAACCAACTTCAAATTGTCTATCCAAACTTAAGAAAATTAATGTTTAACTTTTCATTCTGAAGTAATTTCAGACTTAAATTAATGTTACAAATTATTACATACTGAAAATTACACTTATCCTCTCTTGATTTTAGCAATGATAAGCTTGAGTTTTTCAAAATGTGAGCTCAATTCATCACATTTTAGTTTGCTTTTATTTATTTCTGAAATTAAATACAAAACTGTGGTCAAATTATTCCTACTTTCTATAATGAGTATTTTTCAGTCAATAAGCAATCAAAACTTTATACAAAATATTTGTTTTATGTTAAACAAATTGGTGTAGAATTTTATGTAAATTTTATGATCAGGAAGATAAATAAGTACATGAAATATAAGTCACTCTAAGATGATAATGTCCACTGCAATCTTGCTCTACATTAATGGTTGTTCTCTTTCAATTACCACCATTTTTCCCTTTCAAGGTACGGAGCAAATGCCTCCTTCTCTCCTTATACTCCTCAAATTACCAAGTTAATTTTAATTCACAAGTTTTACTAAAACCAGATATTGAATTTTCTCTGAAGAGTAGCCTTTTAAGTATTCCACAGATATTTTAACCTCATGGTATGCAAAACCAAACACGTCACTCTTTCTTTTCTACTTCCTTCTCCTTGTGTTCCCTACACAAATTCTTTCATTCACGTTTTCATTCATTCCATAAACATTTAAGTGCATAGTAGGCACTGGGGCTACAGCAGTGGTAGAGATGGGCACGTGCCCTGCTCTCACAGAGCTTACATTCCAATGGAGGGATGTAAAATTAGTGTAATGAATTATAATTTTAATTAATAATTTAAATAATTATTTAACTCCCTTCTTGGATATCCTTCTAAGAAGGAATGCAAGGTGCTAGGAACGTGTCCTAACAGTGAACTCCACCTGCTCTATTGGAAACGGGAAGGCTTCATAAGCTATGTTTGAGTTGAGCTTGAAAGGATAACTAGACGTTAACAGAGAAGGATGGAGGGTGGGGAGAGGTTGCTGGGCAAGAAGCTGCTGCGTGCGAAGCCCCAGAGCAAGCCATGACATAGTCAAGGCGTGCATTTTTGTGCCACTGACAAACTGTCTTCCAAATTGGTGAGCATTTCATATCCCCACCAGCAACATAAAAGAGTTGCAGCTGTTCCACATACTTGCCTTTGCTTTGTATTAGCAGATTTTCTGATTTTCCTCTTTGCAGGTGTATAGGAGTATTTCCTTGTGATTTGCACTTGCATTTGTCCAATGACCAATGTTGTTAAGGATCTTTGACAAACTTGGTTGTTATTTGTATATATTTTTTTGTGTGTGGAGTATCGGTAACTCTGTCATAGTTGGAAATAGACACCTAGTCAACATGTGGGACTGCTCCCTTGTCTCATGACACCATTTCTGCAGCAGCAGTTCACCAAGTCCTACCCATCTTACCCTCTAATGCCTTTCATTACTGCTTTGGATTCTCTCGTCCCTGTCTCCTCCCTAGATCGCGAGATGGTCCTCTCCAGTCTGGACAGGTCAGTAGCTTCCTGACTAGCGTCTGCTTCCTCTCTCCTACCTGTCAGTGTGTCCTCTAATGTGCAGTATCATCTACTGCAGCTAAGCACCTGCTCATACCAAGCCTCCAGTTTAGAGTTACCTGAGGTGAAGGCCAATGGCATTTGTAAGTCCCATGTGGCTGTGCAGGGCTGGCACTTCCTCTGCTCCAGCCTGGACGGGTGCCACGCGATGCTCCCTTTGTGTGCCACAGCCATGCTGGTCTTCCTCCTCCTCAGCTGCCTCCCCCCCTCCCGCCCCCCGCAGTCCCCAGGCATCCAGGCTCTTCCCTCTGTCTGATTGTCTCATCTCCCCCGCCTTTCTCGTGGTCCTTCCACAGCCTCGGCTCTGAGTCTGTCTCATCATTATATTCTCCGGAAATCTTTCCCTGAACAAGTTTTACGTTTTCATTAACCTTTGTACCTTTCACTTGAAGAACTTGTTGAAAACAGAGCTTCACAATTATTTTGTGATACTCTGATTCATATATACTGCATTCACCATCTCACGATCTATTCTGTCTGCCCCATGGGTGCAGAGAGCATCCCTGCCCTGGCTCACCTGTAAGTCTGCAGTGCCAGGTAGAGTGTCTGGCTCAGTAGGCATTCAGTAAGCACTGGTTTATTGAATGAACAAGTGGATAAATGAGTGATGTATTCAAAGAGAAATCTGGACATCAGTTTTTGTAGGGACTAGAGAAACCAGAACTGCTTTCTTTCTTTTTTTTTTTAATAATTATTTATTTATTTATTTATTTATTTATGGCTGTGTTGGGTCTTCGTTTCTGTGTGAGGGCTTTCTCTAGTTGTGGCAAGCGGGGGCCACTCTTCATCGCGGTGCGTGGACCTCTCACTATTGCAGCCTCTCTTGTTGCGGAGCACAGGCTCCAGACGCGCAGGCTCAGTAATTGCGGCTCACGGGCCCAGTTGCTCCGCGGCATGTGGGATCTTCCCAGACCAGGGCACGAACCCGTGTCCCCTGCATTGGCAGGCAGATTCTCAACCACTGCGCCACCAGGGAAGCCCCAGAACTGCTTTCTTAACAAGTGGGTATTTTTTGCAGTTGCTAAGAGCAGGGGAAGGTGGGAACAGTGAAGAGGGAGGTATGAACCTTTTGGGAGCTGGACCAGGTGTTGACTGAAAGGGTCAATGAACTTTTAAAATCTGGAGTGTCAATCTATTTGCATTTTTAATGTAAGTTCACTTTATCTTTCTAAACCTTTACTGGAATGTGCTGCCAGGGGAAGTCGTGTGTGTGAGTGTGAGCGTGTGTGTGGCCAGAGCTGAGAGGGTGATGTCTTCTACCTGTTGTGCTTGTCAGGCTGCAGGCAGGAGTGCAGCAGAGGCAGGAAACTGCAACCAGAGATGCATGTGTAGATACAAATTCCTCCTCCTCCTCCCCATCATGGAATTTGCAGAAACACAAAAGGAGACATGATATTTTCCTTAAAAAAGTGGAATTGAGATTGGAGGCAATTTTATGGAAAATTGAAGTGTCCATGTGTCCTGGGTGACAAGTCTCTCCCTGCTGGGCTGCAAGGTCCTGTGAGCAGATACCAACCCTCACTCGTGTTTATCTCGCTCCCTTAACCCGCATAAGGCTTTGCACCTAGATGTGTCCAATTGAATTGAAATTCTTTATTTCCTTGTTACAGTTTGCATCAAGGATTTCTGGGTTTGCCTTTTCAGAGTGGAAATAGAGGAGACACAGGTATTACTTTTTGATTCATTTCCTGTGGGAAAATACCAAGTTTTATTTTGAAATTGCCATAAGCAAGCTTTCTAAGACATGAAAGTATTTTCCCTACAGCGAGGAAGAATTACAGCTGATCAGCTCAGCCCATAGTACTCAAGGGCATTGGGTTCCAAAAAATCAAAAAAATTCTCTCCATTTCCATCCCAGCCTCCTTCTTAGCCGGGGTGACCCCGTGACACGGTTAGGGCCAAGAGACCTAAGGGGCTCTCTGGGTATCGTGTGTGTGTGTGTGTGTGTGTGTGTATTTGGAGGGCTGGAGACTCACTGGCATCCTTTGTCACTTCTTTCTGCCTGGACTGTGAAGGTGCTGCTTGAGGAGCAGCAGACGTCTTGTGTCTGAGGATGAGAGCAACACTCTGGGAATGGAGGAACAGACGCTGACGGAGCTGGGTTGCTTAGAGACACTGTAAATCCTTCACCAGACTGGACTCCTATCTGGGAAATATGTATATTACATCTTCTACATATATATATATAAAAACAGTAAGTACCTTATTTAGTTACACTCCCGTGGTTAAGTTCTTTTGATGTACAGCTGAAAAAAAACACTGAAAAGTAAAAATTCCTGGATTTTTATCCCAAGGATCCCAGCCCTTCCTCAAGGTGCCCTGTGCTTTGGGATGACCCCCCAGCAATGCATCCTCACTCTCCAATGCCAGGCTCACTTCTGTTGTCATGGGCAGGAATGGGATGCTATTTCCACAGCCCAACCAAGGTGATCTCAGGACACCTGATTGAACAGAAGTTGGAAGAGCGGTTTGCTCTCTCTCCACTGAGCATGGACAAGGATGCTTGGAGGCCTGACCACTGACACAAGCCTGTCTGTCATGAGGTTTGCCACCTGCCTTCTGAAGGGGCGGACATGGGGGAAGACAGAGCAGAGGGGTCTGTATTCTTGGTGACGTGGTGCACATCAACCAAACAATTCCAAAGCGCTCTCTACTTTTTAATTTCCAATTATGTGGGACAATAAATCAACTTTAGGTTGAATTTTCTGTTATGTGCAATCTGTATATGCTCTGTGGGTGAAGAAGGACAGATACTAGCTTCAGTGTTCTAATATTAAATCCTGCTCTTTTACACACTATTTCAAACATCTAGCAATAAAAACTGTCAGGAGTGCACAGTTGGAGGGATGTTCAGAAGTCCCTAGACTTGGTTCTGAAACAAATAAAAAGGATAATAAATGAAAAAGACATGGTTCTAATGCTTGAGAATTTGGTGACATAATCAGTTAATTCAATTCCATACAAAACACAGGAGACAATAAGGTAAGGGGTTTCTATTTTATTTTAGTTAATGGGAGAGCTAATGGATTAAATGATATTAATTTTCACACATCTAAAGGATCATCCTGATATCGGTGTGGGAAGCCGACTGGAGAAGGGAGGGAGGAAGACCACATAATTGTAATTTTCTGTCATCTAGATGGGAGGCCAGGGCTTGGACTCCATGAGCAGAGGTGGTAGAGGGACGTGGGGAGTGAACAGGATTTGATGACCTTTCTCCTGCTCCCACAGACAGACAGGGAAGGAGGACTCTTAGGACACAGGTTAACCTGCCTGATGAGAGGAATTGGGACCAAGAGAGGAAGACCAAAATTAAGCGGACATGTGGACCTCTAAGCTGAATAGATGCAGTTTGGTTAGCCATTGGGCAGGTCCACTTGGGTTTCAGAACTAAATATGCCAGGGGCACAGACTGAGAGAGAAGCCTTAGAGCAGGGATGGAGGAGCAAGTTTGCAGGCTTGGAGTGAGGGCTCCACCCACCCTCCAGTAGGGGTGTGGGGTGGCTGTCCATGCTGCTCTGTTCTTCAACGGGTGAGCCAGAGCCGGCTTGAAAATAATGCTAAGGATTCTAGTTTTAGTTACTGGTAGGTGATGATGCTATTAAATGAATACTGGAATTTGGGAATGGGGAGTAGAACAGTTTGATATGAGTTACAATGAGTTGAAGGTGATTCCAGACAGTTGGGTATAGCTGCCAATTAAATAATCTCTTCAGGAGAGAGGTCAGACTATGGACTTGCCTACAAGACTCAGTTCCAGGTAGATCTGGTTGAAGTCATGACAGTAAATGAGGCCATTCATTAGGTATTTACTGAGCCGGTGCTGTAGGTTAGGCACTGAGCTGTATGCTGTAGCCAACAGTGTAAGGTCATCAGATTCAAAGACGAATAGGCATCATCTACGCCCTCGAGGAGCTCATTATTTAGTGCAGTCGCAGGATAAAGCCTTGGGGACCATCCTAGCAATCAGGCAGGTTAAAAAAGAGATTGATAAACAGAAAGAGTGCGTGGGTAGGTAAAAAACAGTTGATAATGGGTTTATCAGTCACAGATCAGTTGAGAAAACAGAAACCAAACGTTTTGGAAAGGATTGGAGGAACAAAAGGGGAGGTATCCTGTTGGAGGAGAAACAGAGACGCATTGTCGTCCAGATCAGGGGGGCTGCGACCCCGGGTAAAGCCACCAGCTGAGCTCACAGCAATCTTGAAATCACCTTGGCCTCTCAGGGCAGGAACTCGGGAGCCTCCTGCTTCTGCCTGGGCTGCTGCCACATGCTCTGTGCTCTTCCTACAATGGGGTACTGGCTCCTAACTGCCACCATCTCTATCTCTGGGTGCTGTGAATTCCAGTTTAAAAAAAAAAAAAAAAAACAGAGAAAGAAATGACAATAAAGAAAGAGGGTGGGAGAAGACTTGTGGAGGTGATGGAAAGGTTCACAGTATAGATGGTGGTGATGGTTTCACGGATGTATACTTATCTCCAAATCCATCAAGTTATATACATTAAATATGTACAGTTTTTTGTATGTCAATCATACCTCAATAAAGTGGTCTCATGAAAAAGCCAAAACAAACAAAAATTCCATCTGCATATTTTCTATTCTAAAGTCTATGTTGGAGGGGTGCCCTCAAGATGGCAGAGGAGTAAGATGTGGAGATCACCTTCCTCCCCACAAATACATCAAAACTACATCTACTTGTGGAACAACTCCTACAGAACACCTACTGAATGCTGGCAGAAGACCTCAGACTTTCCAAAAGGCAAGAAACTCCCCACGTACCTGGGTAGGGCAAAAGAAAAAAGGGAAAACAGAGACAAAAGGTTAGGGACAGGACCTGTACCTTTGGGAGGGAGCCGTGAAGGAGGAAAAGTTTCCACACCCTATGAAGCCCCCTCACTGGTGGAGACAGGGGGTGGGCGGGGGGAAGCTTCGGAGCCATGGAGGAGAGCGCAGCACAGGGGTGCAGAGGGCAAAGCGGAGAGATTCCCGCACAGAGGAGCGGTGCCGACCAGCACTCACCAGCCCGAGAGGCTTGTCTGCTCACCCCCTAGGGCGGGTGGGGGCTGGGAGCTGAGGCTCGGGCTTCGGAGGTCAGATACCAGGGAGAGAAGTGGGGTTGGCTGCGTGAACACAGCCTGCAGGGGGCTAGTGCGCCACAGCTAGCCGGGAGGGAGTCCGGGAAAAAGTCTGGAGTTGCCTAAGAGGCAAGAGACGATTGTTTTGGGGTGTGCATGGAGAGGGGATTCAGAGCACTGCTTAAACAAGCTCAAGAGATGGGCGCAAGCCACGGCTATCAGCAGGGACCCCGGAGACGGGCATGAGACGCTAAGGCTGCTGCTGCCGCCACCAAGAAGCCTGTGTGCGAGCACAGGTCACTATCTGCACTTCCCCTCCTGGGAGCCTGTGCAGCTCACCACTGCCAGGGTCCCATGATCCAGGGACAACTTCCCCAGGAGAACACACAGAGTGCCTCAGGCTGGTGCAATGTCACGCCAGCCTCTGCCACCACAGGCTTGCCCCACATTCTGTACCCCTCCCTCCCCTCGGCCTGAGTGAGCCAGAGCCCCCTAATCAGCTGCTCCTTCAACCCCATCCTGTCTGGGCAGGAACAGATGCCCTCAGGCGACCTACATGCAGAGGTGGGGCCAAAGCCAAAGCTGAACCCCAGGAGCTGTGCGAACAAAGAAGAGAAAGGGAAATCTCTCCCAGCAGCCTCAGGAGCAGCGGATTAAATCTCCACAGTCAACTTGATGTACCCTGCATCTGTGGAATACCTGAATAGATAATGAATCATCCTAAAATTGAGGCAGTGGACTTTGGGAGCAACTGTAGACTTGGGGTCTGCTTTCTACATCTAATTTATTTCTGGTTTTATGTTTATCTTAGTTTAGTATTTAGAGTTTATTATCATTGTTAGATTTGTTTATTGATTTGGTTGCTCTCTCCCTTTTTTATTTTTTGTATACATGTATTTTTTTTTTCCTTTTTCTCTTTTTGTGAGTGTGTATGTGTATGCTTCTTTGTGTGATTTTGTCTGTATAGCTTTGCTTTTGCCATTTGTCCTAGGGTTCTGACTGTCCATTTTTTGTTTTTGTTTTTGTATAGTTTTTAGTGCTTGTTATCATTGGTGGATTTGTTTTATGGTTTGGTTGTCCTATTCTTTCTTTCTTTTTTCTCCCTTTTCTTCTGAGCCATGTGGCTAACAGCATCTTGGTGCTCTGGCTGGGTGTCAGGCCTGAGCCTCTGAGGTGGGAGAGATGAGTTCAGGACATTTGTCCACCAGAGCTCTTCTGGCCCCATGTTATATCAAAAGGTGAAAGCTCTCCTAGAGATCTCCATCTCAACACTAAGACCCAGCTCCACTCAACGACCAGCAAGCTACAGTGCTGGACACCATATGCTGAACAACTAGCAAGAAAGGAACACAACCCCACCCATTAGCAGAGAGGCTGCCTAAAATCATAATAAGGTCACAGACACCCCAAAACATACCACCAGACATGGTCCTGCCCACCAGAAAGACAAGATCCAGCCTCATCCACCAGAACACAGGCACCAGTCCCCTCCACCAGGAAGTCTACACAACCCACTGAACCAACGTTACCTACTGGGAGCAGACACCAAAAACAACAGGAACTATGAACTTGCAGCCTGTGAAACGGAGACCCCAAACACAGTAAGTTAAGCAAAATGAGAAGACAGAGAAATACACAGCAGATGAAGGAGCAAGGTAAAAACCCACCAGACCAAACAAATGAAGAGGAAATAAACACTCTACTTGAAAAAGAATTCAGAGTAATCATAGTAAAGATGATCCAAAATCTTGGAAACAGAATGGAGAAAATAAAAGAAACGTTTAACAAGGACCTAGAAGAACTAAGGGCAAACAAACAATGATGAACAACACAATAAATGAAATTAAAAATTCTCTAGAAGGAATCAATAGCAGAATAACTGAGGCAGAAGAAGGGATAAGTGACCTGGAAGATAAAATAGTGGAAATAACTACCACAGAGCAGAATAAAGAAAAAAGAATGAAAAGAATTGAGGACAATCTCAGAGACCTCTGGGACAACATTAAACACACCAACATTCAAATTATAGGGGTCCCAGAAGAAAAAGAGAAAAAAAAAATGAACTGAGAAAATATTTGAAGAGATTATAGTTGAAAACTTCCCTAATATTGGGAAGGAAACAGTCAATCAAGTCCAGGAAGCACAGAGAGTCCCATACAGGAAAAATCCAAGGAGAAACATGCTAAGACACATTAATCAAACTATCAAAAATTAAATACGGAGAAAAAATATTAAAAGCAACAAGGGAAAAGCAACAATTAACATACAAGGGAATCCCCATAAGGTTAACAGCTGATCTTTCAGCAGAAGCTCTGAAAGCCAGAAGGGAGTGGCAGGATATATTTAAAGTGATGAAAGGGAAAAACCTACAACCAAGATTACTCTACCCAGCAAGGATCTCATTCAGAGTTGACAGAGAAATGAAAACCTGTACAGATAAGCAAAAACTAAGAGAATTCACCACCACCACCACCACCAGGTCTACAACAAATGTTAAAGGAACTTATTTAGGCAGGAAACACAAAAGAAGGAAAAGACTTACAATAACAAACCCAAAACAATTAAGAAAATGGTAATAGGAACATACATATCGATAACTACCTTAAATATAAATGGATTAAATGCTCCAACCAAAAGACATAGACTGGTTGAATGGATACAAAAACAAGACCCATGCATATGCTGTCTACAAGAGACCCACTTCAGACCTAGGAACACATACAGACTGAAAGTGAGAGGATGGAAAAAGATATTCCATGCAAATGGAAATCAAAAGAAAGCTGGAGTAGCAATTGTCATATCAGACAAAATAGACTTTAAAATAAAGACTATTACAAGAGACAAAGAAGGACACTACATAATGATCAAGGGATCAATCCAAAAAGAAGATATAACAATTGTAAATATTTATGCATCAAACATAGGAGCACCTCAATACATAAGGCAAATGCTACCAGCCATAAGAGGGGAAATTGACAGTAACACAATCATAGTAGGGGACTTTAACACTCCACTTTCGCCAATGGACAGATCATCCAAAATGAAAATAAATAAGGAAACACAAGCTTTAAATGACACATTAAACAAGATGGACTTAATTGATATTTATAGGACATTCCATACAAAAACAACAGAATACACTTTCTTCTCAAGTGC
The DNA here is from genome assembly GCF_965194805.1 of Balaenoptera borealis. NCBI lineage: Eukaryota > Metazoa > Chordata > Mammalia > Artiodactyla > Balaenopteridae > Balaenoptera > Balaenoptera borealis. The sequence continues at coordinate 90,653,672 of NC_138871.1, forward strand.
TCATGGAACATTCTTCAGGATAGATCATATCTTGGGTCACAAATCAAGCCTTGGTAAATTTAAGAAAATTGAAATTGTATCAAGTATCTTTTCTGACCACAATGCTATGAGACTAGATATCAATTACAGGAAAAAAACCTGTAAAAAATACCAACACATGGAGGCTAAATGATACATTACTAAATAACCAAGAGATCACTGAAGAAATCAAAGAGGAAATCAAAAAATACCTAGAAGCAAATGAAAATGAAAAGGAATCCAAATCAGAAAAGAGGAAGTAAAGCTGTCACTGTTTGCAGATGACATGATACTATACATAGAGAATCCTAAAGATGCTACCAGAAAACTACCAGAGCTAATCAATGAATTTGGTAAAGTTGCAGGATACAAAATTAATGCACAGAAATCTCTTGCATTCCTATACAATAATGATGAAAAATCTGAAAGAGAAATTAAGGAAACACTCCCATTTATCATTGCAACAAAAAGAATAAAATACCTAGGAATAAACCTACCTAAAGAGACAAAAGACCTGTATGCAGAAAAGTATAAGACACTGATGAAAGAAATTAAAGATGACACAAACAGATGGAGAGATATACCATGTTCTTGGATTGGAAAAATCAACATTGTGAAAATGACTCTACTACCCAAAGCAATCTACAGATTCAATGCAATCCCTATCAAACTACCAATGGCATTTTTCACAGAACTAGAACAAAAAATGTCACAATTTGTATGGAAACACAAACGACCCTGAATAGCCAGAGCAATCTTGAGAAAGAAAAATGGAGCTGGAGGAATCAGGCTCCCAGACTTCAGACTGTACTACAAAGCTACAGTAATCAAGACAGTATGGTACTGGCACAAAAACAGAAATATAGATCAATGGAACAGGAAAGCCCAGAGATAAACCCACACACATTCTTGCCTTCTTATTTTTGATAAAGGAGGCAAAAATATACAATGGAGAAAAGACAGCCTCTTCAAGAAGTGGTGCTGGGAAAACTGGACAGCTACATGTAAAAGTATGAAATTAGAACACTCCCTAACACCATACACAAAAATAAACTCAAAATGGAGTAAAGACCTAAATGTAAGGCCAGACGCTATCAAACTCTTAGAGGAAAACATAGGCAGAACACTCTATGACATAAATCACAGCAAGATCCTTTTTGACCCACCACCTAGAGAAATGGAAATAAAAACAAAAATAAACAAATGGGACCTAATGAAACTTAAGAGCTTTTGCACAGCAAAGGAAACCATAAACAAGATGAAAAGACAGCCCTCAGAATGGGAGAAAATATTTGAAAACGAAGCAACAGACAAAGGATTAATCGCCAAAATATACAAGCAGCTCATGCAGCTCAATATCAAAAACCAAACAACCCAATCCAAAAATGGGCAGAAGATCTAAACAGGTATTTCTCCAAAGAAGATATACAGATTGCCAACAAACACATGAAAGGATGCTCAACATCACTAATCATTAGAGAAATGCAAATCAAAACTACAGTGAGATATCACCTCACACCAGTCAGAATGGCCATCATCAAAAAATCTACAAACAATAAATGCTGGAGAGGGTGTGGAGAAAAGGGAACCATCTTGCACTGTTGGTGGGAATATAAATTGATACAGCCACTATGGAGAACAGTATGGAGATTCCTCAAAAAACTAAAAATAGAACTACCATATGACCCAGCAATCCCACTACTGGGCATATACCCTGAGAATACCGCAATGCAAAAAGAGTCATGTACCACAATGTTCATTGCAGCTTTATTTACAATAGCCAGGACATGGAAGCAGCCTAAATGTCCATCGACAGATGAATGGGTAAAGAAGAAGTAGCACATATATACAATGAAATATTAGCCATAAAAAGAAACAAAATTGAGTTATTTGTAGTGAGGTGGATGGACCTAGAGACTGTCATAGAGAGTGAAGTAAGTCAGAAAGAGAATAATAAATACCATATGTTAACACATATATATGGAATCTGAAAAAAAAAAAGGTTCTGAAGAACCTAGGGGCAGGACAGGAATAAAGATGTAGACATAGAGGATGGACTTGAGGACATGGGGAGGGGGAAGGATAAGCTGGGACGAAGTGAGAGAGTGGCATGGACATATATACACTACCAAATGTAAAATAGATAGCTAGTGGGAAGCAGCCGCATAGCACAGGGAGATTAGCTCGGTGCTTTGTGACCACCTAGAGGGGTGGGATAGGGAGGGTGGGAGGGAGACTCAAGTGGGAGGAGATATGGGGATGTATGTATATGTATAACTGATTCACTTTGTTATACAACAGAAACTAGCTCACCATTGTAAAGCAATTATACTCAATAAAGACGTTAAAAAAATAAAAAGTGGAACAAGACAAGGAAAAAATAAATAAATAAAGTCTATGTTGTAAGTTATCCAAATCCAACCTTCTTAAATAAAATAGTACGGAAATAATAAAGGGAAAATGAAAAGGAAGTGGTTTGTTAATATATTATACATATGTTATATACATATTATGTATATCTATATATGAAACACCTCCTTGCAAGAGTCATAATAATGAATATATACCTCAGACAAAGAAGAAAATGTGCATAGAGGCTGCAGCTCTCTTATCCTTAAGCAGTCTTGTGACTGGAGGTTGCACTTGTGATATTCACAGCTTCCTCCATGCCTCGCTGCATTATCATGCTGTCAGGGGCGGAGGTGGCCCAGACCTTGTGGTCTGGGTCCTTAGTGCTCTTTCTTTGGTTGAATTGCTATACTCATCTCTTCACTTTTACTGGGACATGGTTGAGACACTCCAAAGAATTTTTTGCAGTCTAGATACATTCCCCCCCCGTCCCCATTGTGGGGGACAACTCTTCTTTCCCTCGATAATTGGGATAACTCACTCCAGACAATGAAGTAACTCCTTTTTTTGACCGATGATTCAGAGCCACAAGAAGCCCCAAATGACAAAGTGGCCTTGGCAGCTTCCAGTTCAAAGGAACCCTTGTTGCTCGCACTAGTAGAAGTATTTTCACTTTAGGGGATTATTAATTCTAAACCAGGGGGACTTGAAGATCCAGAGACACACAGGAGAAATGTTTTTAGTGGGTTATTAGCAGTCATCATAAAAGGAGTCACTCTCACTGCTTATCCTTGACTCCGAGATCCGTGTTTTCAGGGCTCTATCTGTTCTGGTTCCCAGGCATGCAACCCATTCTGTAGGATAGCACCCTAGTCTCACAGGGAGCTTTCTCCTGGTTGAGTGTAACTGAGTCCTCAGTAGGTCATTTCCTGATTTCTGTATGATCTCCTGGATGACAGAGTGTGTGGTGTGACCAGGAAGGGGCATGTGACCACTGCTGCTCTACTGTGCAGATCATTGCTTCCTTGGTGGGACCCCCCTCCCCACTCAGAAATATGCTACCTCCAGGGCTCAGCCTTGACCTCTTCCAGTCAGAGACTGGGGGCACGGCAGCCGCAGAGTTGTGGGTAGAATCATGTCCCCCCAAAAGATATGCTCACGTCTTAACTCGAGGTACCTGTGCAGGTAACCTTATTTGGAAATAAGGTCTTTGCAGATGTGATCAAGTTAAAAAGTGGCTCCTACTCCAGTGACTGGTGTCCTTATGAGATGAGGGAAATTTGAGCCCAGAGGAAGGGACACCATGTGACCATGGAGGCAGAGACTGCTGTGATGCAGCTACAAGATGAGCAAAACCAGGAATGCCAGCAACACCCAAAGCTGGAAGAGGCAAGGAAGGACCCCCCTCCAGAGGGAGGGAGCGTGGCCCTGCAGACACCTTGAATTCTCACTCCGAGCCTCCAGAACTGTGAGAGAATAAATTTCTGTTGTTTTCAGCCACGCAATTTTTGCTCTGGCAGCCCCGGGGATCTCACAGAGGCAGCTACCTGATTAACCTTGGTGAGAAGAGAGTCCTCTCGCTTTGTTGAGCCCATTTACGGTCTCATCCCCACCGCTGTGGTCACTCTGCAAGCTCGCTCACAGAACAGGTGCCGGGCACTTGGGAAGGAAGTGAACTGGATTCCAGGGAGCAGGCCACTCCCACCCCCCAGTTATGGTGAGGCCCCTCTGCCATGGTATTGTTGATGAGCGCTCACAGGGACACGAAGATCCTCACATGCCCCGTCCACTCTGATGGGTCATCTACACACTTTTTCCGCAGACCTTGTCACCAGTCCTCCAACCCTGTTCTCTCCATGTTCCGACCATCAGGCTAAACAGTGAGCCCCTGCCCATGAATCCATGTCCATCCATGCTTCTGGCCACGACTCCCTCCTGATAAATAAGACAGCCTGTTGAAAGGTTTCAGTTTCTGCCCTCGGTAGGGTTTTCTTTCAGGAACTCTTCGGTGAGGATCAGCAAGTGGCAGAAACTCACCCCTGCCTGGCGACAGCACATGATATGGACCCACGTGTGAGCCACGCCCACATTCCCTCTTACCAAATCAACTTGTTATAGGGACCTCCAGTGTAGACATGGGTGTGGGGTGAGGGGGGGGTTTAGCCACACGACATGAGTGATTCTGTTGGGATTGGGGCTGCTGCTGCTGAAGCTGGCTGGAGCTTCCCACCCACATATACACATGATACATAATTGTTTTCAGTCGCATGCCACTTGGGGTTCCATGCTGGGTGTTCTGTACTCATCACGGCCCAGAGAAAGCCAGGAGCTCTCACAAGACCATGATTATTTGCAGGAGACGGTATGCTTTTTCTCACATTCCAGGGACCTGTGATGTGACTTCCTGCTGGACATGGTCAAAGGCTCTACACAGTGTCCTTGTTTGTCACAGCTAATTGGACCTCCACTGGATGGACCAGGCCATATAGGACCCAAGCAACTGGGCAACTTCCTTATGGTTTGGATTTGCTACATCGTGATCTGAGTCCAACTCACGATGGGCAGCTTTATGGGTTACTCGGTAAATGGATCAGACACACAATGAAATGTGGCATATTTTTTTCCAGAATCCAACGGGGTCCTAAAAACTTTGTCTTTTTTGGTGGTGAGTGGTACAATGATTGTCTTCATCATTCAGGGGATATGCTGACAAGTCTTGGACCACTAGAACCTAGGAACATCTGGAAGGTCCATACCCCTGTAGCCATGGGCTCTATCTCCCATCCTCTGCCTTGCTCTCTTTGAGTAACTTATAAGTAATTCAGTATGTCTGAAGGATATAATCTGCATGAGATATATATAAAATAAACTATATCTATCTCTACCTATATATAGCCACACAGATAAGCAGACTATAAACCAAGGCAAGTATTATATACTGTGCTAAAGAGTTTAGAATGTGTTTTGAGGGCAGTGGGGAGCTTTCAAAATTTTTAAATAGGAATTTACATTAATCTGGCTTGTGCTTAGTAGGACTTTGCCAGCATAGTGTGAAGGACGGGTGGGGCGTCAAGGCTAGGAAACCAGTTAGTCTGGCTGGTTTGGTCATCTCTATGAGAGCTGAGGGGGCATGAATCAAGGTATTTCAGTGGGATGAAAGGAAATTAATGGATTCAAGAGATATTAATAATCATTAGCTACCTAGCATTATTCTAAGTGCTTGTGGTAGTATGACGAAGAGGGAAGAAAAACCCCTTTATAAAGCTTATGGTAGTGGAAGAGAATGAATAAAATAATTACACAAATTATTGTAAATTATAAATCTAAAAAGAGCTACATAAGAGAGGAGGAGCGTCATACTTCAGAAGCATACATGGAGGAACTGGTCACTCTTAGGGAAGTCACGGAAGGGGTCCCAGCTGGGGCTGGGTGTGTGAGCACATACAAGGAACTGAAAGATCCCAGTGGCAAGGATGCCAGGAGAGGGGGCAGAGAGCCAAGGAAATGAGGCTAGTCAAGGCTAGTATGGGAAGGAGGCCAGTTCACAAGGACCATTGAGGGCCTGTTATAAATTTGTTCCTTGTCTTAAAGCCAATTGGAAGTCATCGGAGAGTTTTAAGTAGGGGTATGTGTTGGTTTGCGTTGAAAAAGATTATTTTCACTCTCATTGCAAAATGGAAGCTGGAGGAGCCCAAGGTCAGATGCCGGGGAGACCAGTTAGCTGGTGATCGCCCGCAGGAGAGAGGTGATGTCCCTGGAACATGGAAAGGAGAGTCAGATTCCAGCTACAGGAAGGAAGAGAGCTTATTCTCAAGTAAGACTTTCAGGAGGTGGGGAGTTTCCTTGCCCGGAATGGAAAAACAATAGTGACAAATAGGAGTAAGAAGAGCTGTGTGGGGTTAGGGACAGGATACAAGGAACACGAAGCAACCTGGGAATAAAATCCAAGATGGGATAAGGCAGGAGAATCCCTCTAGGGCATGGTTCTGCATGACAGGAAGCCCCAGCGGTGGGCTCACTCTGTCTTGAGGGTCCTGAGAGACAGTGCCCAAGAGGTCTTCTTTGGATGGAGTTAGAGACATCCTTTTAGGTTCCACATCTCAGTGTGTTTTATTTAGTAACTGTAGTTTGTCAACTCTCAACAATATTAACAACAACAACAAAAATCTCCATGTGAAGAAACTAAAATGTGTAAAAGTGAGCGAATGAAAGTTATACATGTGGTAGGGGTGTGATAAAGTCGGAGAGTAAGCTGATGAGAATAAATATGCTCTCTATATTGATTTCTTTCTTTTTGTGTTGTGGGAAAGAATATCACAGGATTAAGGAGCTGTGATATTTTGAAGCATAAGCTCCAATTCTAACATGCTGGCATTTACAACAAATTTATAGTCTTTGACATCATAATTCTATTGCTTATTTATTTTTTCTTTCCTTTTCAGAGCAGTTTTAAGTTTAGAGAAGAGTGAGCAGAAAGTACAGAGAATTTCCCAGACACCCTCTCTACAAACTCCCCTTACAACTTCCCCTATTATTAACATCTTGAATTTAAATTAGTATGATATGTTGTTAAAACTGAGGAACTAATACTGAAGCCTTGTTATTAACTGAAGTCCATAATTTACTTTAGGGTTCATTCTGTGTTGTACCTTCTGTGGGTTTTGACGAAAACGTCATGTATCCATCATTATGGTATCACAGAATAGTTTCACTGCCCTAAAATTCCCTGTTCTCCACGTATTCCTCCCTCCTTCCCCTCCTCCACAATTCCCTGGCAGCCATTGATCTTTTTCCTGTCTCCATAGTTTTGCCTTTTCTGGAATGTCATATACTTGGAATCGTGCAGTATGTAGATTTTTCAGGTTGGCTTCTTTCACTTAGTAACATGCACTTAAAGTTCCTCTGTGTCTTTTCATGGGCAGATAACTCATTTCTTGTAAGCACTAAGTAATATCCCACTGTCTGGAGGTACCACAGTGTTTTTATCCATTCACCTACTGAAGGGCATCTTGGTTGCTTCCAGTTTTTGGCAATGATGAATAAAGCTGCTATAAACATTTAGGTGCAGAATTTTATATGGACATAAGTTTTCAACTCCTTCGGGAAAACGCCAAGGGGTGTGAATCCTGGATCATATGGGAAGAATATGTTTAGTTTTGTGAGAAACTGTCTTCTGAAGTGGCTGCACCAGTTTGCATCCCCACCAGCCATGACCGAGAGTTCCTGTTGCTCCACATCCCCGCTAGCATTTGGTGCTGTCGGTGTTGGATTTTGGTCATTCTAATAGGTGTGGAGTGGTCTCTCAGTGTTGTTTTAATTTGCATTTCCTTAATGACAGAAACTGTCATGTAAAGTGTCTCATATACGCCATCACTCCAATTCCTTGTGTTTTTTTTCTCTTCATGCCACTTATGATACTCAGAATCATGTTATCTTTCTGCCTGCATCTTCTCACGTGCCTATTTCCATGTGTATGTCTTCTTCAGTGAAGTGTCTGCTCAGATCTTTTGTCCACTTTTTAATTGGGTAGTTTGGTTTCTCACTGCTGAGTTTTAAAGTTCTTTGTTTATTTGGGATACCAGTACTCTATCAGATATATGTTTCGTGAAGATTTTCATCCTCTTAACGGTGTCTTGCAGAGCAGAAGTTTTTAATTTTAGCAAAGTCCAACTTCTCATTTTTTTCTCTTGTGGACCATGCATTTGGTGTTATAAATGTATTTTTAAAGATGGTTTAAGTTTTTTGGTTTGAAAAGAGGTTTTTTTTAGTGTTGTTATCTTAATTTATGTTAATTTTGACAGGACTGGCAGTTGTGAGTTTGATTTTTAAAAGTGACAAAATCAGCATTAGTCATGAACATATCCCTTTTGTTGTGTTAGTAAATTCACAGTATTTGTTTTTGTTTTTGTTCCTGTTGGTAGTGGATGGATCTTTTGCCAAAGATATAAGTCATAATCTCCTTTCTCCCTTTGCTGTCTGATGCCTTAAATCCTTGTGAGCTGAAGGGAAACAATTTTTGTGTAGAAATTACAGATTTGCATCAGTTTTTGGCATCAGCACAGCCCATTGGTAGTTACAATATATCATCAATAAAGCCATTGTGAAAACTGATATTTTCACTTTCTCAGTTTAAACCCGAGTTATATTGCTCTCCTTTGTCTTTGCCTAGAACCACTACATATTAGGAATTACTAGTTTTTATTGTTTACAATCCTGTCCTGCTTCGAGGCCATTACAATTGCCCATCTTTCCACGTGGAGGTCTGCGGGCCCTTCACCTAGACAGCTACGGGGCGCACCACCCCCCATCATTCAGACGTCTAATAGTATCTAAAAGGTACTATGTCCTCAAAGTTTCCCAAACAATCATGTAAAAGGCCTCATACACTCTGACACTTCAATGCCTTTCCTTGTTTGTTTTTTTTTCTTCATGCCACTTATGATATTAAGAATCATGTTATTTTTCTGCCTGCATCTTCCAATAAAATATCATCTCCAAGAGTGCAGGGCTTTCTCTGCTCAGGTAGTGCTTGACAAATGTTTTTCAAATTAACCTGAATAAGCACTGGATGAAACACTTCATCAAATCCCTTCTATTGATCTATCAAACATGTTTGCTGTGCAGGCTATTTCAGTCTATTTGGGATAAGGATGTAGTAAAAATAACACTTAAACTTTGATCTTGTTAGCAACCGTGTGCATAGGCAAGCAGAGGTTTTTGTCTGATATTCAGAAAAAGAAAGTGTAATACAGAAGGTATTTTTGTTTTGGAGTAGTTTCCTAATTCTATGCTGCCTTTTTTTTTTAAAGCTAGCGTGAATGTGAATATGAAAAACAGAATTAAGGAAAATTTATTCCATTGTTGTCCAAAATGTATGACATGGTCAGCACAGAAAGCACTACTTTCTATCACTGAGGATCTTGAACAGGCTGATATCATACGTCTCACAAGTCAATTCCAAAGCGAATGGTATAGCAAAGGCTCTGAGACGTTCATCAGAGGAAAGAAAAAAAAAAAAAACAGTTCAACTTCGCTTAAGCCAGGTTTTCACCAATTAATTTGATCTCTGTTTTACTTAAAACTTATTCCTTGGAACTAGCATTCGAAAGAACACTCTTTGGAAAATGTAGGGGTTTTCTTTTGTAATTTTTAAAAATTTGTTTGGAGAAGAAATGAAAGTCAATATTTTAGATGATTTTACAGGCCAATAGCAATTAAAGTTATAGGTAATACTCTTTTGTTATTTGATGTTGTTAGCAAGAATTCACTGTCAAATGTCTGATTATAACTCATGGCAAAGAAAGCCTCTTTATTAGCACATTGAACAAAGGCAAAAAAGTACAGAGCATAATGTAAATTATTAATTATCCTTGTGATTTCCCCCATCAAAGTGTGAATTGGAGTGAATCTCAATTAGATGCAGCCTTAACTGAAGATCCCTTCTGGAAAACATGCAGATGAATGGGTAACTGTCTCTCATATAAAAATATGACCTCTTCACAGAGGCTTTCTCTAACCTCTCAGTCTTAAATAAACCCCTCCCAAGCCACTGTTTCAACCCTTACCTTATTATTAATATTTTTCTGGAATTCATAGCATCTGACAGCATCTCCTATAATTTTGTCTGCTTGTTTACTTGCTCATTGTCTTCCTCTGAGCCCACCACTTCCACAAAAGTTTCCTGAGGGTGATCTTGTTCACCACATCCTACTCGGCACCTGGAAAATGGCTTGGAATGTACAGCAGAAGCCCAATAGGTATCTGTGTGCAAACATGAACAATAATTTATTACTCACAAGGCCATTAGACCACAACTACCATATGATGGATTAAAATATTCAATCATTCATTTTAATTGGGCAAAGCATAGAAAGAATGCACAGAGCAGACGATCAGGTTTGTTAAATGATTGACTCCCACATTCACTGATGTTAGTCTACTACGCCAGCACTGAGAAGTGCTTACTGGCAACACAAAGTGTTGTGTTAGTCATCTCACACTTTTTAACAGTAGAGGTGCATTTCATATTTTAAGGATTTTTGGTCTCTGAGTTTATCATCCATCACCCCAAAAACTGTCACCTTGGTTAGACTTACATTGAGGTGATCAGTTTTGAATAGGTTCGTTTAGAAAAATTTATTTTAGGGAACTCTAGAGATAGTTGCCTGTTTCGAGCAGACTCAGTTAAGTGGCTTTTAAAATATCAAATAAATATGTCTATGAGTCTGCTTCTTTTTTGGCTATAGTCAATAGTTTGGTGTATTTTTTAGATTCCACATATAAGTGATATAATACAATATTTGTCTTTCTCTGTCTGACTTATTTCACTTAGCACAATGCCCTCCAAAGTGGGGAGAGGGAAGGGAGGAAGGGGAAATACAGGAGGAGAGGAGTAAGAGGTACAAACTGTTAGGTATAAAATGAGCTACTAGGATGTATTGTACAACACGGGGAATATAGCCAATATTTTATAATAACTATAAATGAAGTGTAACCTTTAAAATTGTGAATCCCTATATTGTACTCCTGGAACTTATATAATATGGTACAGCAACTATCCTTCCATAAAAAAATAAAATAAATAGTCCCAAATCTAGGCTGTGTATTTAATGAAAGGAATTACAACAAAAACAAACTTCCCCAAAACTACTTTGAATCACTTAATTCTAAACACATTTATTAGACAGTTCAAATTTTATCTATTTTAAATTAATCAAAGATGTCAAAATCTAGAGACAAATTCTCCCTTTCTTGATTTCAAGTATGAGCAAGCTTCACTCAATAGGAAGAACTCACTTGTGAACTTGTGGCTCTTTGGGGTTGGGACTCTGGTATGTAAGCATGTCTGTAAGTATGGGGTGTGTGTGTAGGGGGCATTCTTTTTTTTAAACAGCACCACTGAGATATAATTGACATACCATAGAATTTACCCATTTAAGGTGTTCAGTCCAATATTTTTCAGTCTATTCACAGAGACGTGCAACCAGCAACACAATCAAATTTTAGAACATTTTCATCACCTCAGAAAGAAGCCCCATGCCCTTCAGTTGTCACTCCCCTACCCTCCTATCTCTACCCCACCATTATCACTAAGTAACCTCAAATCTATTGAATCTACTTTATATCTCTATAGATTTTCTGGTCTGGACATTTCTGCCTTGGAGGCATATAATATGTGATCTTCTGTGACTGGCTTCTTTCACTTAACATGTGTTTTCAAGACCCATCCATGTTGAAATATGTATCAGTACTTCATCCTTTTTTTATGGCCAAATAATATTCCGTCATATGGATATACTACTTCTTCTTTATTCATTTGACAACTGATGAACTATTAGGTTGTTTTTGCCTTTTGACCATTATGAATAATGTTGGTATAAACATTTGTGTACAAATTTATGGGTGGACGTAAGTTTTTATTTCTCTTGGGTACATACCTAGGAGTAGAAATGCTGGATCATATGGAAACTCTAAATTTATCATTTGAAGAACTGCCAGACTGTTTTCCAAAGCAACTGCACATCTTACATTCCCACCAGCAGTGTATGAGGGTTCTGATTTTCCGTATACTTGTCAAAACACTTGTTACCCGACTTTTTAATCCTAGCCATCCTATTAGATGGAAGTAGTATCTCATTGTGATTTTGATTTGATTTGATTTAATCTGATGCCTGAAAATGTGGAGCATCTTTACACATGCATATTGGACATTTGTATGTTTTCTTTGGAGAAATGTCTATTCAGATCCTTTGCCAATTTTTTAATTGGGTTGTTTGTCTTTTTATCATTGAGTTGCAAGTGTTCTTTACATATTCTTCATACAAGTCCCTTATCTGATATGTGACTTGCAAATGTTTTCTCTCATTCTGTGGATTGTCTTTTCATTTTCTTGATTGTGTTCTTTGAAGTACAGATTTTAATTTTGATGAAATCCAGTGTACCTATGTCTTCTTCTATTTGTACTTTCAGTGTCATATCTAAGAATCCTTTGCTAAATCCAAGACCACGCAGATTCACCCCATGTCTTCTTCTAAGAGTTTTATAATGACTACATTTAATTCTTTGATCCATTTTGAGTTAATTTTTGTGTATGGTGTGAGGTAATTGTCCAGTTTCATCATTTTGCACTTGGCCATACTATTGTCCTAGCACCGTTTGTTGAAAAGACTATTCTTTCCCAATTGGAAGGTCTTAGTACTATTGTTGACAATGTATGGGTTTATTTCTGGACTCTCAATTCTATTCCATTGAACTACATGACAATTCTTGTACAGTATCTCACTGTTTTGGTTACTATTGCTCTGTAGTAAGTTTTCAAACCATGAAGTGTGAGTCTTCCTACTTTGTTTTTCTTTTTCAAGATTGTTTTGGCTATCCTGGCCCCTTGGAATTCCATATGAATTTGAGGATCAGTTTGGCAATTTCTACAAAGGAGTCGACTGTGATTGGGATAGAGATTGTGTTTCTACTGAATACTCTCCAGCTCAGAGACTCCTTCCTTGGTTGCATCCAGTCTGCTAACAAGTCCATCAAAGGCTTGTGCCCATTTCTGTGGCAGGCTCTTTGATCTCTAGCATTTGCTTTTTATTTTTTCTCAGAACTTCCATCTCACTGCTTACATTACTCATCTGTTTTTACATGTTGTCCACCTTTTCCATTAAAGCACTTAGCATTTTAATCACAATAATTTTAAATCGCTGGTCTGATAATGCCAATATCCTTGCTATATCTGACTTGGTTCTGAAGCCTATTCTATCTTTTCAAACTGCCTTTTTTTCCTTTTCGAATGTGTTACTTTGGTGAAGGCTGGCCATGATGTCCCGGGTAACAGGAACTGCAGTCAATAAGCCATTAGTGATGTGGTGATGAAGTGTGAGGAGAAGAGAAATATTCTACCGGATTAGGTCTCTGTTTTCTAGTGAGCCTGTGCCTCTGGACAGTGGACTTCACAAGAGTTCTTGGTTTTGCCTCCTTGTGACGTGGGCCAGGATGGCTAGAGGGGGCTGGGGTTGAGTGTCTCCTCTCCCCCAGGTCAGGGACGTTTTGGTAAACTCCAAATAGTTTAGAGTCTGGTAAAATAGTTTCTTCTGAGAGCAGAACTTGTTAGGAACAGAGTGTTCTGGTGTTCTCTCTCCTGGAGAAGCACAAGGAGAGTTTCCTCCTATTTTCACTGTGAGAAGCTGGTGGAGCTCCTGGAGTGGGGGCCCCAGGTTACCGGGTCCCCACTGGAGTTCTTACCTCTCAGAGTTGGCCTCCATCTATTTATCAATTACAGTTTAGTATTTCCAACCTAGTACTGGTTCTTTGGAGATTTCTTCTTCAGTAAGTTGTAGTTTTCTGTGTTTTCCTGTCTTTTTCTCCAAAATTTGGGGCAGTGACCTCAGCACTCAGCATTAAAAAAAAAAAAAAAAAAAAAAAAAAAAACTTTTTGAAAAATTACTGATGAAAATAGTAGGTGAAAAAGGAACTGGTAAAGCATTTGGCCCAAAGAGCATTACAGAAATGGATCTAAATATCTAACTAGCTACACACTATCATATACCTCAGCCTCCTTCAGAATAGATAAGCCTGTATCAAACTCTATGGAGTTTTCAGAATGCAGGAAGCCATAGTGCGTTCACTCCCTCTCTCTCTCAATGGATTCATCCACATATTTATGAAGAACAAGGCTAGATGCTTTTGGACTTCTGGAATGACTCTGGTAAGCCACCTTCCTCCTCCTCATGAACTGACACTAATAACTATGAGAAAATTTTAATTATAATAATAAACTTAACCGAATATCTGGAAAGCCACACCTACAAGGAAATGACAATGTCTTAATCAGGGTCTGTTGGCACAGAGGGTGAACCATGATTTCTATGAGTGAATCTAACCTCAATAGCCCTGGGTTAGTTTTCTCTTGTTTGAAAGTGATGTAAGAAGAAATAGAAATAGATTACAGTTTGAGAAAATCAAAGAAAAAAGTAAGGGAAAATGCTATTTTACTAAGAGGATGTGGATGGTCTTAGGAAATCTGAAGCCAGAAAATTTTTAAATGGTCTGTGCTGAAGCTATTCACTAATAAAGGATTTAACTGGAGATGTGAAAGATGAAAACTCAAATTGTATGGAAAGGTACATACTGACCCCAATTTGGAAGGCCAGGGTTGGAAAGCGTTTTTCTGAGAATAATGAGACTGCTGCACCAATAAGCATGTGTTGCCTTGAAACCTCAGAAAATAAAACGGTGAAGGAAGTTTGCAAAGTGCTGAATCTGTTTAGCACCACTTTTTTAAGACGGTAAATATCTAGTACAACGATAATTAGTGAAAATCCCTCGGTGTTTATGGTTATCAGATTTTCTGGTTAAATTAAAATTATTGAGAAACTTGTTTTTAGCAATTCTACATGTTTTGTTTTTAATCATAAAAGTTTCAGTGTAGGTAATATGATTTATTTTTTCTTTAAGATTGAGGATATTTCAATTCTTAGACATTATACCTAGTTTGGGAAAAAGAAAATTGGAGCAACTGAAAGACTCATACAGTGCCAGTAGGAGTGTAACCTCTTTGAATTTATTTAGCATTGTGTATGCTTTACACACAACTTTACTCCTGGGTGTATACTCAACAGAAATGCACTAAAAACACACAAAGAAATGTTCATAACTCCATTATTATAACCCCATACCCCAATCTAAGTGTCTATTAACTCTAGAATGGGTGAGTACTTTGTTATATATTAGTAAATATGCCATGATGTGATGTGGCATGACACAGCATGACACACCATGATAAGGCATGATGTGATATGCACTGACACAGCATAGCGTGGTATTATAAGATATGATATGATAGTGAAGCAAGAATGGGCACACTACAGTGCCCCTGAACATGACGAATCTCACAAACATAATGTTGAGCAAGAGGAACCAGACACAAAAGAATACATGTGTTGTTCTACGTGCACAAAGTTCAGAAGCAGGCTGCAGGAACTCTGCAGTGAGAAGCCAGTAGCGTGATCTCCCCTGGCAGTGTTTGGACTCTAAGGGGACCTCTTAGGTGTTGGAGATTCAATTCATGACTTGGATGGCGGTTACATGTAGCTTTTATTTTGTGATTATTCACGTAATTCATTGCTATAAATTATATGATATGTTCACTTTAGGTTATATTGTGGGTTTAAAACAACTATTTTTAAATGATTAGACGGGTTCCACAAATATGGAAAAGACTTTCAGGAGGTGAGGTCACAGGGACCCAGAAGGATCCAGATATGATGGACCCTTTGGAGAACTTTGGTTTCCCTCTGAGGAATGAGGGGACCATTGGAGAGCTTTGAGCAGAGGAATGGTGTGCTCTGATTTATATTTTGGGATGATCATTCTGGCTACTGTGATAAAAATATACTGTGGGATGGGATAGGAAGACAGCAATAATGTGAAGAGTGTATGCATTTCAAATTTTGATGCATTTTGGTAAATTGCTCTCCATAGAATCTGCACAAATTAAAAATCTCACAGGCACTTTTCCACTTCATTCCCTGCACAGGGGGCTTTAAAACACTGGATAGTTGTCCATTTGATGGGAAAAAGTGATACCTTATAGGAGTTTTATTTACATTTCTGATATGATGGGTGGGGTTGATCTTGTTTTCACATTTTTGAGAGCCACTTGCAGAGCCTTTATCAAAGGTCTTTGCATACCTGTCCCCGTGTTTCTGCCGGTTCACTGATGTGTTTATTGCACATTTGTGCATGTCTATTACATACCAAGGAAATTAAACTTACTCTGTGATGTGAGCTCGAACTAGTTTTCTTCCTATGTCATAAGTTTTTAAGTTAAAAGCTCTTCTGCACTAAAATATCATTATTAAAAATCATAATAATAAAAATATAAAAATAAAAAACTCACAGGTTTTCTTCCAGTACTTTTGTGCTTTCTTTTTTTTTTTCTTTTAAAGCTTAGATCATTGTTCCATTTAGAATTTATTTTGGTATCAAGTACGAGAAAATAATCCAATTGTTCCAAGACCAGCAAAGTGTTAAGGGCATACATTGCAGACATAGACTGCCCGGTTTGAGTTCTGTCTCTGGCAGTTTACTACCCTATGACTTTGGGCAGCCCCTCTATCACTACACCACTTATCTGTCCACTCAGAATGGATAACAGGACATACCACCTGAGGATGAGGGGCATTCAGGGTGAGCCACCAGGCGCATCACCATCTTTCTAGGCTACTCATGAGGGATGCTGTGGTTCAGGTGCCATCATTTCCATCTTGTATGTACCTACCAAGCCAACTCATCTGTAAATCAAGCTTGGCCCTTTTCTTCCCACGGCAGCTGATCACATGACAATGGGTATGAGTTGCAGGGTAGCTGTTGCCATGACACTGATGGATGACAGGAAGCTCAAGACACCTGAGCACACAGCCTGCATGTGCTCCTTAGTCCCACTAGGCTCATTCTGGAAAAACCACTTGCGTCACACAATGGCTTGTCGCTGGGTCAATCTCATCATATAACTTAGTGACTGATGCAAGGCAGGGCATGATGGACAATTCCAGATGCATGGAATCCAGTGTCAGGTGTTCTCTCTCTACCAATAGCATACTAGGTATTAGTTCTCAAAAGGTGGCAATTCGTCACTGCAGAAGACATGGCTTTGCTTCAGAGCTCCAGAGGCTTACATTATGATTTGACCATGGTGTTGGCTACAAAGTCCACATGGCATCCGTTTCCCACTACTAACATCTCTTACACCATATGATGTGCTGGGTCATATGTCCTGAGTCTTGATTGCACTATAACCTGGACCTGCTACAGTACCATTTCCTGTCTGGGCCCCATTTGAATCTGGGACCCTTTTGCATTGCCTGGTATATGGACAGAAGCAGCATTCTCAAGTATGGGACATGCTGGTCCAAAATCCAAAGAGGCCTACCAAGTGGAGTACTTTCTTGTGGTGGGGGACAAGATGCCATAACTTGTCCTTTATTTTGGGTAAGGTGCCCTGACCACTGGACCCCTAAAATGTTTCACTGATGTCATATAAAATTTATCTACCTCACTCTGGGGTGTGTGAGGATTACCAAGGACTCCAACGGTCTAGTCACCTCTTACTAGCCAGATGAGCATGATGTCATAGGGAGCTGATGTCATAGTGAGTTGACATCCAGATGGTCCAGATCTTTTGGACCGTATCATGAGAGTGGGTGGAAGAGATAACATAGCCCAGGTAGAAAACTGTAAATATATGCTATTGTCAGTTTCACGTGAATGCAGACTTTATGATCTGCTGTTCTAATCAAGATGAGAAAGAGCACATTCATTAAATCAACAGCCTCAAGCCAAGGGCCTGCAGTCATGTTAACTTGCTCTGGTACAGGTACAGGTAGCTTGTGAGGGACTACTGCCCCCTTCCCAGATAGACCTGAATTCCCCAGAGGGTCAGACTGGTGAATTAAATGGAGACACAGTGGGACCACTACCTTGGCATAGTTCAGCTCCTTAGTGTGGCACTAATCCTTGCCATCACCCGTGGGATGAGATTTCGATAGGTATTTTCTATCTTGGCTGGAATGGGGGCAGGGTTCAGTTTCAGAGGCTTCTCTTTGGCTTTCTTCCTCTGATACCTCTGACCCCACAGGCCAAAGACCCTATGTGGAGTTTGTACCATCTGCCCAATGTATCTTCCTCAAAAATGTATTAGGGGACTAGAAAATGACAACCTGGTGAGTCTACAGACCCAATGGATCCATTGCAAGCTGGACATTAGCCGTGATTCCATCTGTAACCTGATCTCATATGCCCCAACTCTAACTGAAGGGTAATAATGACCCCACAGGTCTCCAGGTATAATTGTCAACTCTGAACCTGTGTCCAACAATCCTGGAAGTGATTGGGTATTCCCCTTTACCTGATGTACAGTTACCAAAGGAAATGGCATACATCCTTAGGGGAGGGTCTGGGGGGTTGACTGCTATGTATACTTGCCACGGTTCTTCAGGATCCTTCCTCCCGGGAACATGGCCTTCTCTTCAGTTAATGGGTCTTGGGTCTAAAAACTGACTCAGGTTCAGGGACTGCACAAGGGGTACTGCTCTGACTTTCCAGCTCATCCATCCTTGATTTCTTCTGATGATGTGAGCAGTACCCTGATTGGCTACCCATCTATTTCCCCCATAAGAGTGCTGTGTTCTGTAAACCATCTTCATAATTCTGAAGGTCAGGCCTCATTGGCTGCCAATCCAACTTCACCAGTCATGATGATAATTGCATCCACCCGGCTTCTGATATGGACACACTGCCAACCGGCCTCTGCTTGGCAGAGTCCTGCCATCCCTGTACTTAGAAGCCCTGTTTCTGTGATGACGACACCCACCATCGATCCAAAATCACTGAAATTTTTGTGGTGCTGGTGCCTCTCCTCCTGCACATTCCTCCTTGTTTTGGTAAAGAGCGAATCTTCTGGACTTTCCCAATGACCACCCCATTTGGCAGGTGCTCTGTCCTTACAGAGCATGTTCATCTCTGCATGTCTACCTCCGTGAGCCTTTCAGTCCCTCCTTCCACTGTCTGCCATGCAATTCCAGAGTTTCATATCACTTAGCATGAGCCATTGATTCTTCCATGATTCTAGGAAACACCCAAGCGGTGATTTCACACCATCTCCTAAGACGTTGCCAGGATGCTGAACCCTGTGTCTCGAAACTGCTTCCCAGTCAACACACTTTCCCTGACGCAAGCTTTTTCCAGGGTCTCCCGTTCAAGCATTCTTCAGAATCCAGTCCCACACCTTCTCCTCTGACTCCCGCCAGTTCCTATTGGCTGAATCTTATAACTCCTTATCTGACCCACGTCATCTCAGCCGTGACATCTCCCTAATTATGATCTAATGGTCAGAAGGGGTGGAGGTAGTTTTACCAGGAAATAGCCCCTGAATTTTCTTTAAGTAAGAATGGAGTTCTTGTCCTTAACAGGGAGAAGTGGGACAATTCTGCAGGACAAACATCTCAGAGGAACATGGGAGTTCAAGATTTTCACACACCAACCTAGATGTGCCCAACCCATGTGCCAGGTTCCATTCTTTCTTAATCAGAATCCTAACCTGCATTGGTTGGGAGCTTGACTTTCTTTTGGGCTTGGCTACACTGAAGATTGAGTGCAGTGCCTGTGTGAGGGGCTGAATAATGTCCATTCCTTGCAAAGATGCCCATGTCCTACCTTCAGAACCTGTGAACCCATAAGTCTCCACCACAAAGGGAACTAGGGCTGCAGGTGGAATAAGGTTGCTAATCAGCTGACGACACTTTCAGGGGGTCCACCTAGCACATCTCGTGTCCATCACACTGTAACTACGACTGAACTGTTTTACTATTTTAAGGGATTTTCCATCTATTCTTTTCTTTAAAGATTTTTTTTGATGTGGACGATTTTTAAAGTCTTTATTGAATTTGTTACAATATTTCTTCTGTTTTATGTTTTTGTTTTTTTGACCATGAAGCATGTGGGATCTTAGCTCCCCAACCAGGGATCAAACCCACACCCCCTGCATTGGAAGGTGAAGTCTTAACCACTGGACCCCAGGGAAGTTCCTCCATCTATTCTTATTTAATATTTTTCACTTATGGACATTGAGATATGCAAATATCTTTCAGCGAGGTTATACAAAAGCCTTTTTATTGACCTCATCTGCAAACAGTATATTCCTGATACAGTGGAAGAATATTTTTAAAACACTGAGGGAAAATAAACATCAACTTAAAAATTTGCCTTTCAGAAGTGCAGATACACTAAAGACTTTTTCACATAAATAGCAGCAGAAAGAACTTCTTAAGGATACATTTTTCTAAGAAAGAAATTTTGAACCCATGAGGAAGGATGGGGCACATGGAGTAATGATAAACAAATAAATCACTATATTGAATGATTCTAACAGAAAAGACAAATGCTGGAAGATCTAAAAAACACTCTCTGAGAGCACTAATAAATGATAACTTGGATGACACATGTAGACAGGATTAGATTTAAATGGTTCAAAAATACTTTTGCTCCTTGATAAAAAGATAGAAGTGTTTATTAAAGTAGGACACTGTTAAGTATGTAATTAATATTTAATGGGAAAAACTAAGAAACATAGAAAAAGAATGTATAACAAACCAGTGGAGTAAAAATAAGTTGGTAAAAATAAATCAAAATATATCAATAACCATAATAAATGTAAATATTTAAAAGTTTTCTATTAAATAGGGAGCCTCAGAATACTTTTTAAAAATAATATTTCCTTTATGAATTTTATGAGACACACCTAAAATATGACAGAAATGTTAAAACAGATGGATTAAGATATGCCAAGCAGATATAAACAAGGAAAACAAGAACAGTAATGTTAATACCAGAAAAAGTACAGTCAAAGAGATGAAGCTGAAGACCTCTCTTAGGTCTTGCTATAGTCATAAAACGTCATAAAAAGCTTAATTTTGTATGTTCCTAACAATATTATCTCAAAAACATAAACAAAAAATTGGCAAAATGGTATCAATAAGTGGAAAAAATCTAAAACCCTAGTTAGATATATTTCTCAGACTATTCTCAGAAACAGATAAATCTAGAAAACTAGAAAAAAATTTATGCAAACTTATGAGTTTGATCTGATATTGATCTAATGGATATACACCCAACAATGAAAGAGCACACATTCTTTTTAAGCATACATAGAACTTGCATTTTAAAGAAAGTATATATTTAATCACAAAGGAAGCTTCAAAAGATACCAAGAAAATTAATGTCAGACTGACTATATACTTGGACCACAATTTAATAAAATTAGGAACTACAAAGTATAGTATAAGAAAGTCTCCCATTAATTTATAAATTTTAAAGCACCGGTCAAAAGCATTCACACATCAAAGAAAAAATTACAATGGAAATAAGAAAACACTTACGTATTAGTCAGGGTTCTGCAGAGAGACTATATTTATAGAAGGAGGGCCAGTGGGGTAGTTTGAAGGCCTGAGAGCCAGGGAGCTATGGTGCAGGTTCCAGTCTGGATCTGGAGCTTGAGGACCAGGAGTGCTGAGAACAGAGGACTGATGTTCCAGCTCAAACTGTCAGACAGACACAGGACACATTCAGCCTTCTTCTGCATCTTTGTTCTGTTCAGGTCCTCAATGGATTGAATGATACCCACTTACATTGGACTGAGTCCTCTGAGCTGTATGCTAATCTACTCACTGATTTGATTCATGTGCATATATTCCTATTGTCTCAGTGGAAACATTTATGAACCAAGATATCAGGATACATCTCAATCCTACCACTGGCTAAGTTCTTGAGCTGTATGTTCAACCAAATATCTCACTTTTCTGTGTTTGACTTTTTGAAAAAATGGAGACTTACAAAGAAATATTTTGAGTTACCTTTGGGAAAATCATAGTATAAGGTTACTTCTGTTCGCTTACTAATTCACGCATAAACATTTATTTAGTGCCCATTATATTCCAGACCTTAGGTCATTGACAGATAATCTCATTATAATAACAATGCTCTTTGTTACTGAGATATTCATCATCAGCTCACAGCAAGGCTTTCACAGGAAATGTCAGGATGGGTTTTTTCTCCTGCCTCCCCTCCTTGTTCCTCAACATACTCTTATCTGTCTCCTACGCCCACCACTCCTTTGGTACTCTCTTGGCAAGGCCTCTGGTGACCCTCATATCCCCAAATCCAATGGTTATTGGTGAGTTCTATATTTTCAACCTGCTTGACTTATCTGACAGAGTTGAAATGTCTTGAAACACTTTTTTTTTTTTTTTGATACCACATTCTCTTGGATGTCTTCTAACCTAATTGGCTCTTTTCTATCTTCTTCAATGGTTTTTCCTCTCCACCCAAACCTTCATCTTACAATCACTCAGGGTTCAAACCTGAGCTCGATTTCCACCTCTCCATACAATCTTCTCTTGAGTATTTCATCTATTCCAAGAACTTTTTGACATCATTTTATGCTGATGACTTCCAAATTAGTACTGCCCACCCAGATGTCTCCTCTGAGAAGCAGTTTATACATATTCAACTCTTGATACTTACCTGATATTTCAACATTAACTCCCCACATGAATCTCAGTTTAAACACGCTCAAAATGGTTTTCTTGATGTGCTCTGAAAATCTGCTCCGTTCCTGGCTTCTTCTCCACAGCACCACCCATCAAATTGCTCAAACCAGAAGTCTATGTACTTCACCTGCATATGCTGACCATCAGCACTTCTTGTACATTCTCCCTTAAAGAATATCTTGAAACTTTCACTGCCATCCATTGATTCAATCTACTATTACCTCTGATCCAAATTTCCACAGCAGGTTCTATTTGTTCTTCATGCTTCCACTCTTTATTGGTAACATATGCAAGTTTTGAAGCATAATAATAAACCCATTTACCCCACACCAACCCTCATAACCTACCAATATTAGGGCATGCCCCCTCCTCACAGAGTCAGCGTCATCTTAAGTTGTATCATCTTATTTTTAAACTGTAGTTTTATGACACAGGTGACATGTCTAAGCTATACATTGTTTGATCTTGATTGATTTTGTGGACAAATTATTAAATTACACATCATAAAAGGATGTTATAGCCTTTAAGTGTACAGCACAAATCCTAAGTGTACAGTTCAAAAAATATCACAAATTAACACAACTGTGTAATTAGAACCCAGATCAAAATAAGAAACGGCTTTTACATGACTGCCAATCCCCTTCTCATCACCCACTCCCCAAAGTGAACCATATCCGACTACTAACACCACAGATGAACCTCATTTGTTTTTCAGTTTAATATAAGTGAAATCATGTGTTGAATATGCTTTGTGCCTTAGTTACGCTGATCAACATTATGTTTGTGGGATTTATCCATGTAGTTATATGCAGTTGTAGCCCACATATTCTCATTGTTGTATGGGATTGCACTGTGGGAATGTGCTGCCCTCCAGTTATCCATTCTACTGCTGGTGGTCATTTGAATAGGCTTCAGTTTGGGTGTTAGGAATAGCCCTGCTGTGAACACATTCATGCATGTGTCTTGGTGCATATGCACACATTTCCCTTGGGGCTGTACCTTGGGGAGGAATTCTGGATTATAAATTTCTGGAAGATAAATGTTTACCTTTAGTGAATACTACTGATGTGTCTGCATAAATAATTCCCACCAGAAGGGTGGACGAGGTTGGTTCCTCCACATCAGCACCCATGCTTCTCTAATTCATTCTGGGAAGGAATGCAAGTGGTATCACTCCGTTATTTAATTTGCATTTCCCTAATGAAAAATTACATTGAAAATGTTTTACCTAGTCAAAACATTACCTAGTCAAAATGTACCTAGTCAAGTCTTTTCTCTATTTTTCTAATTGAATTCTTTGCTTTTTTTCTTGTTTATTTATTGATTGTTTTGGAATGTTTTATATGTTTTATAAGATTTTTCTATCAGGACACAAATCATAAATCATATGTATGTATATGTATGTCCATATATATGACTTGATGATAAGAAATTCTTCACATCTTCCAAACAGTTCATTTTCCCTTTTTGCTTAGCACTTGTGAATTTGTCTATTTCCCTTTCTTTTGTTTCTCTTAGTATTTATTTCTCTATTTGTAGCTATATATCTCATATGTAATTACTGAGGTATATTTCACATACCATGCAGTTTTCTCACTTAAAGTATACAGTTCAGTAGTTTTTAGCATATACTCAGAGTTCTGTAGCCATCATCAGTTAATTTTAGAGGATTTCCTCAACCAAAGCCATGGGTCTTACCCATTCGTGGTCACTTCTCATAGCCCCTCAACCCTCCTAGCCCTAGTCAACTACCAATATATGGTATTTTCTGGCTGTTTTTTTTTTTTTTTTCATTTTGCAAAACAACTTCAAGGTACACCCATGTTGTAGAGTGTATCATACAATAATTTTATTATTTGGAAAATTTTTATTGTCAAATAATATTCCATTTGAAATGGAATGGATATATCATATTTTATCTATCCATTCAATAATCAATGGGCATTTCAGTTCTTTCCACTTATTGGCTGTTATGAATAAAGCTGCTGGGGGCCTTCAAGGACAGGTTATTGTGTGGACATTTGCTCTCATTTCTCTTGGGATGCATGGAGGGTTCTATGGTAACTGTGTTTAACCTTTTGAGGAACTGCCAGATTGTTTTACAAAGTGACTGTACTGTTTTATAGTCCTACCAAAGATGTATGAATGTATGAGTGTTCTGATGTCTCCAAGTTTTGTTAACATTTGTTGTTATCTGTCTTTTTGATTCTGACCACACCGGTGGACATGAAGTTGTATCTCATTGTGGTTTTGATATGCGTTTCCCAGATGACTAATGATATTGAACACATTTTCATGTAGAAAAATGTCTATTCAGATCCTTTGCCCACTTTTAATTGGGTTATTTTTCCCTTTATTATTGAGTTGTAAGAATTCCTTATATATTAGTTTCATATATGATATATATTGCTTATATTTTCTTTCATTCTGTGGATTGTTTTTTAATTTCTTAATGTTATACTTTGAAGCACAAAAGTTTTCAGTTTTGAGGAATTTCATTTTATCTATTTTTAGTTTTGTCGCTTGTGCTTTTAATATTGTATTTAAGAAATCATTGCTAATTTAGTATCACAAAGATATACACTTGTTTTTTACTAAGAGCTTTATAGTTTTAGCCCTTACAGTTAAATCTTCATACGTTTTTAGTTAATTTTTTGTATAAAGTTTGAGATGGATATCCAAGAAATGATGACGAGTAGTATATTCAACAAATGATGTTCCAGCCTTTGTTGAATATACTGTATTTTCCCCCATTTAATTGTTTTGGCATCCTTGTCAAAACTGATTGATCAAAAATGTGAGTATTTATTTCTGAACCTTCAATTTTATTGCATTGATTTTCATGTCTATCATTATGCTGGTACTTAATGCCAGTACACACTGTATTAATTACTGTAGCTGTGTAGTAAAATTTGAAATCAGGAAGCATGAGTCCTCTAGCTTTATTCTTCTTTTTAAAGATTGTTTTGGCTATCCTGGGTCCCTTGAATTTCCATATGAATTTAGGATCAGCTTGTCAATTTCAGAAAAAAATGGTAGCTGAGATTATAATAAGTGTTGTGTTGAGTGTGTAGATGAATTTGGGGAATATTGAAATCTTAACAATATTAAGTCTGCTGATTCATGGTCATGAGATGTCTGTTATTTATTTAGATGTTTTTCAATTTCTCTCAACATGTTTTA
The DNA here is from genome assembly GCF_965194805.1 of Balaenoptera borealis. Taxonomy (NCBI): domain Eukaryota; kingdom Metazoa; phylum Chordata; class Mammalia; order Artiodactyla; family Balaenopteridae; genus Balaenoptera; species Balaenoptera borealis. The sequence goes on from NC_138871.1 coordinate 90,679,321, forward strand.
CAGTTTTTAGAGTATAGGTTTTGCACTTTTTTGGATAAATTTCTTGGTAATTATTTATAAATTTTTGATGTTATTGTTTTCTTGGTTTCATTTTTGGATTTTTAATTACTTAATGTATAGAAATACCATCAATTTTGTGCATTTGTGTTGTTGAACTTATTAGTTCTAACACTTTGTAATGTGTTTCTTAGGAGTTTATATGAGCACAAGATCATGTCCTCTATAAATAGGGGTGATTTTACTTATTCCTTTCCAGTCAGGATGCCTTTTATTTCAATTTGTCCTGACCAATAATTTCAGTGCAATGTTGAATAGAATTGGTGAAAGGAGACATCCCAGTATAGTTCCTGATATTAGTAGGGAAGTATTCAGTCTTTCACAATTAAGTATGATGGTAGCTAGATTTTTCACTGATTTCCTTCATCAAGTTCAACAAGCTCCCTTCTACTCCTGGTTTGTAAAGTCTCTTTGTTATGAAGAGGTGATGGATTTTGTCATTGTTTTTTCATTTATTAAAATAACCAGGTTTTCTGTATTTTATAATCATATAATTATCACATTATTACATTTTCACATGTTAAAACCAACCTTGCAATAAAGATGTTAAAATTCCCCCCAAAACCAACCTTGCATTCCTGGGATAAATCCCACTTTGTCATTGTGTATAATCTTTATTATATATATATTTTTTGTCACAAGGTTTGGTTTGATATTATTTTGTTGAGGATTTTCACATCTAGAGTAGATAATGTTGTTTTAATTTTATAAATGAGAAAAGTAAGACCTATAGAAGTCCAGCACATATTCCAATTTCACACAGCTAGAAAATGAAAGAGGTAAGATTGAAATCAGGGATTCTGCCACATTGCAAATTCCATGTTTTTGATCATCATACTTTTAATAAAGACTTTGAGATTCACTGACATTCTTAACTTCTAAAATTGCAAATTCTGAATCAGAATTAGTATATTCTATATCTTCATGTCTTTATGAGGATTTATCTTACCTCTAAGAAAGACCATTTTCTCTATTGCTTTCTTTAAAAAAAAGTCATGTTTTTTTAAAAAAGTTAATATGCTAAAAAATCAGTCAAGCCTTCTGCCTAACTCTCCATGGATAAAAATTCAAAGACATATAAGAAAAATATCAAATAATTTCTATACTTTAATGAAGAGGACTATACTATGTTGCATTGTAGAGAATTCTTTTGAAATTTTTCAGATTTAATTTCAGGTTCAAATGGAAAATTAATATTTTGAAATGTGTAAGTTCCATAGGAATGACACACTTTAAGTAAGATAGATGTGTCTACATAAAAAAAACAGCTTCTTTAATTTACAGACTTCACGTATCTATCTTTTTGGGGCTTAGAATTGTGCCATGGAGTCACTAATCAAAACAATTTTTTCTTTTGTCATATTAGTGTCACGCATTACATTCCTGGTGGCTGCAATCAGGTCACTGAAGCAATTTCTTTTAGGATTCCTGTAATTTACTGTAAAATTCTAGATCTAATACCTCTTTTCAAATTCACTGATATTTGGCTTTAAGTAAAACTTTTCCATAAAGATTTTGTTTGGCATTATTTCAGTTAGCCAAGCCAGTTTTATATTTTTCTTGAATTTCCTCAGCATCTGGCACAGTTCTGGATATATGTTAATCTGATTAAACTAAAAAACAGATACAAAATTACTTTATAATTCCCAAAACACTATACGTATATGTGATGTCAATAGTGGTGAAAATAGTAGTAGGCACTCAATAAATATGTTAAATTTACATGACTTTGATAATAATTCTCTTTTAGTTTGCCAACTCTTACAATCTAGGAGTCATGTTTGTGTACATAACAGATTATATAATTGTTTCTTAATCATTTATTGAAGATCATGATGAATTTTAAAAGAGATTTCTAGATGCCTGTTGACCTGGGAATACCAGGTTACATGTAACAATACATATCAAATTTACATAGAATACCAGGAACAGTGAAGACTAATATTGACAAATCAGATAATTTATGTAGATGTTCTGAAGATAAAAACTGACATTCTACGGACCCTGTTTAGGATACCTTTGAAATGAACTTTTAAGTGAGCACATACTAATATTCATGTTGAATATATAGACTTGATGAATTCAAGATAAAGCTCACTTTACTTAAGGACACATAGAAAGTAAGTATGGAGATAAAACCAAAGCCAGGAGGCCTTCTCCTAAACAAAATGTTCCTTCTGTTCATTCATCTGTGAGGAAGGATGGCTCACAAATTTTTCTGACTCACTAGTACAAAGTAGTTCCTTTAGGAAAGGAAGATAGCATACTTTCCATGGAAAACATAAAGTTATTCCATTAGTTAGTGGGGGTTTTTTGGAACAGGTAAATGAAAATCCCAATTTGAATCAACTTAAACATTATCCTCGTAAATAAGAAGCCCAGAAGAGGGATGGCTTAAAGTTGGTTAATTCAACATTACAACCAAGTAATTGAGAGTTCAGTTTCTCTCTACACTTCTGCTCAGTCTTAGGCTGATAGTTTACCACTCATCGTTACAAGAAGACTGTCATCCCAGACATTACGTCCAGACATGACAGCATTCTCTGGAAGAGTAAGAGCGACTCTTCCTTGTGTCTCTCAGTTAGAACAAGGATACAAGTATTTTGAGAAACATCCATCAGACTCTCTCAGATATGATTGGCCAAAAGTGTGTCACATGCTCATGCCTAAACCCATTGCTGGCAAGGGGGGTGAGTGAGAATAATTGGCTTAAATCAAAGAGGAAGTTTTGTACCTAGCAAAATCAGGGTTCTACTCCCAAGAAAGAAGTGAGGAAAGGGTATCTACCTACATGTAGGTAGTTGTCTACCTACATGCATGCAATCCCATGTAGTACGTGTCGTGTATCTCTTTTCCTCAAATAAATACTGATATAATATTTTAAATGTATTTCCTTCTTACCTGGAAGTTTAACTTTGATTTATGACTTTTCTGACCCTTAAAAATATGAGTAATATGAGCCCTTGGGGAAAATAATGTACGTACTAGAACGAACAGGAGCTTTGTAATAAGAGTAGTTTCATTTATGGGCTAGATTCTCAGTTAACAGGTGTGGTTGCTATCCAAACTCCTCTTTTTCACAGGTCGCTCCCAGGGACCTCTTCTGATTGCAGCAGTCATTTTCATATTAAGCCCTCATTAAACATGAAATTTCAGCTGTTAGAATTGAACCTTCCTCCTCCTGACAAGATTGCAAAAAGCTTAGCAGAAACCGTTAGGATCAACATGAACAGACTCATGAAATGGGTAATGAGTTCACATGCACAAGGCAGAAAACTTCAAATATCTGGAGCCCACTGAAAGAGGTTAAATTCCCAGAGTGTCATTGTCAGATACAAAAAAGAATCCAAGAGAAAGCTCTAGATCTTCAGAGGGGCCAGGAAATGTCCATCAGAAACTGCTCCGGTCACGGGGGCTGGCCCCCACTGGCCACTCAATGGTTAAGACAGGCCTCTACAAACTAGAGAAGTAGTAGTAGTGTAGGGGACCCCATAAAGGAAACATTCTTGACCTTCTCCTTAAGCACATCTCAATGTGCTGTCACACCCAAAAGAAACTCAAATTTGACTCTAAAAACTTGAAAAGTAATATATCTTAACTTGTGAAAAATTGACAGAGACAATAACACTGAATAGCATGCAAAGCTTCTTTGAGACCCTCTTCAACACCTCTGTCTTCTCCCACTCTACTTGGCGGCTTCTCCAGTCTCACTCTTCTGGCGACTAAAACCTAAAGAGACCTGTCCGAGCACTTGCTTTTTTTCTAAAATCTCACAATCTTCCCGCTGTTTCCCTCCTCTCAACCTGCAATTCTCTACTCAGGGTTTCTCAGCTTTAGTACTGTTGACATTTGGGGCCAGATAAGTCTCCTCTGTTAGGGGCTCTCCTGTGCACTGTGGGATGCTTATCAACATTGATGGCCTCCACTCACCTGAAGTCAGTAGCGCCCCCTAGTATGGCCACCAAAAGTGAGGGCAGGCTTTGCAGAAGTTCCCCTGGGGGACAAAATTGTCCCTAAGAACCACAGTTCTCGGTAATTCATACCTTCTCCTGGGTTTTTAGATCTACCTTCCCTAACATATCCCATTTATATTCCCATCTCCCACATCTTCCAAGCAAAAACCAAAAAGAAAAAACCGAAAAGAAAAAAACAAAACAAAAGCAAAAAAAACCACCCTTTTCTTTTTTTTTAAAGAATCAACATTGATTCACATGTTTTATTTTATCATACATTCTTCTAGGACCAGGTTTATTTTTCCAGTTTTGTAGAAAATAGATGTCCCAGCCATCACTTACTTAACTGTCCAGTCTTTAAGACTAATCAATATGTTCTCTGGAAAGATTAATAAACCTTACGACTAACTCATTTTCTTAAAATTCTTTAAGACATAGAACTAACTCTTTTTCACTCTCAAAAGACAGTATTTCAACAGCAGCCAACACAGTGTTTTAGCAGCCTAAGTTTACCCCCTAAATAAAGCTTTGGTTTTATTTTGATAGACCAGTGCTTTTACTATAAAACATTCCTTGAAAGAAGGGAGTGGCATGTAGACATCAATGCAAAACTTGGAATGATTAGGTCATAAACATGTTACCAAACTAAACTTGGGTCCATTCACATATGCTCAATAAAGCCATCTACTGACACCAGGGTTTTTTTTTTTTTTAATTAATTAATTAATTTATTTATGGCTGTGTTGGGTCCTTGTTTCTGTGCGAGGGCCTTCTCTAGTTGCGGCAAGCGGGGGCCACTCCTCATCGCGGTGCGTGGACCTCTCACTATCGCGGCCTCCCCTGTTGTGGAGCACAGGCTCCAGACGCGCAGGCTCAGTAATTGTGGCCCACGGGCCCAGTTGCTCTGCGGCATGTGGGATCCTCCCAGACCAGGGCTCGAACCCGTGTCCCCTGCACCGGCAGGCAGATTCTCAACCACTGTGCCACCAGGGAAGCCCATGACACCAGGTTTTGATGAAGGAAAGTGCAGAGTTTATTGCAGGGCCAAGCAAGGAGTAAGGGCAGCTAATGGTCAAAAGACCTGAACTCCCCATGGCTTTCAAGGAAAGGTTTTTAAAGACAGTGTGAGGGAAGGGGTTGAATGGTGTGTGTTTAGCTCGTGGACATTCTTCTGATTGGCTGGTGATGAGATAATCGGGAGTCAACATCATCAACCTTCCAGTTTCAACCGGTCTAGGCTCTACTTGCTTGTGGTCAGCATACAGTTAAATTCTTCCACCTGGTGGGGATTTCAGTATCTGCAAAACAGCTCAAGGACATGTCTCAGAGTATTATCTATAGCCCTTGAGGAAGGATTAAATGTCCCTGACTTTGTGTAATGGCTAAACTGTTATTATTTTGTCTTGCTTGACTCTTTTCCTTTGTTCCTGCATCTTCTCACTTCTCTGATTAAATTTGTTCTTTGGAACTTGGGGATGGCCCAGGAGGCTAAAGTTTTTCTACAAACAAGAGGCAGGCAGAGGAAATGGCAGGGGGGATCTGTCCCAGGAATGTCCCATAGTGTCCTGCTTGGTTACGAACATGGCACTTATAAAAGATAGTTTATGAGAATAGTCCAAATAATAAGTGGTTACTGTTCTGTCCCTCCTTAACACCCTCAAAAATAAAAAAAGAAAAGAAAACATTTCCTTTAAATATTCTCCTTAAATGTCTCATCAGAACATATTCTACTTAGAAGGTCATGGATGCGGGTTTATGCTTACCCTTGTCAGATGGACAGGTGGATGGGAATCAAGGTTAGAAGAAAGCCTGAGACTGACACTAGAGGACCAGTGTGCTCAGATACTCAAAACCAGGGGCCAGGGTAAGAACACCAGATGCAAACTGAGAAGTACAGAATCTTACAGATTCGGAAAAATGGAAACAAAGAGCAAGATGGAATAAACGAAAAAGATTCAGAACCAGGTTCTGGGGGAAAAAATGTATTGTGTCCATGGTTTACTCTTTTTGATGCTAGTGTAAGGAGTAGGTGCCAGTGGTTCCTTTGGAGAAGACCAGGTGGGAAAAGGCAAAAAAAAAAAAAAAAAGCTAAGAGCAGAAAAAGCAGCAGGGAGAAGGTGCAGACAGGCTGGGCCGGAAATCAAATCAGCGAAAATGCACCAGAGCCTCAATAAGGGGCTTGTTAGGTGTTGTGAAAATATTAGACATTTATACGAATAATCTTTTATACTTTGGGGATGCTTTACACTTAAAAAGTATTATATAGGTATATTATAGGTCATAACTGTTAGTATTAATTTCATTTTAGAAGGAAAAAAAAACTTAGACTCATGGGAGTAGAGCAATTTCTGGCCTCCAGAAGATGGAGAAAGCAAATGAATAGTATAAGAAAAAAATTTAAAAATCAAATAAAATATAGAATATCACAAGGCAAGGAATGTTTTAGAGCAATTACAGAAAAGAAGGATGGCATCATTTTGAAGAGGGAAATAAGTGTTCCCCAGCACCTGGCTTGGAGTATAGGTTTCCTGGAGAAGAAGTAAGCCATGGGTTGACAGCTCATTTAATACTCACAGAACCCCATGAGATATTATCCTCCTCACCTCACAGTTGAGGAAATTGATGGGATTAAACATGTGACTGACATGATGCAAACGTAAAGTGAATGAGCCAGGGCTCAAATTTTTGTCCTTGTCTCTGTCCTTAACCAGGACTACTCATCTCAAGAGGGTTTCTTGTTTACAAATGTCCTGTATTTCTACATTGCATAAACCCGACTCCTTCAAGTGGCAGGGAAGATACATTTATTAAGCCTATTATTTTAAAAATTCAGTTGAACATGTATAAAAAGTACACGAATCCCAGGTGCACAGTTCAGTGCATAATACCCAAGTGATCACACTCTTGCCCACATTACCAAGGTAAAGAAACAGAACACGATCAGCACCCCAAACCCACCTCACACCACCTTTCCCTACAACTTCCCTTCCCTTCCAGGTAGCCACCATCCTGACATCTAAAGTCACAGAGGAGACAAAACAAATAACTTCCACAAAACAAATCATTAAGTGTCTATTCCTTTCATCTGGCTTCATTTTCTCAACATTCTGTGTGTGAGGTTCATCTATGCTGCTGTTTACGTCACTACACTACATAAACCATATTCTGCTTCATGAATATACCTCAATTTATGTATCTACTCTATTTTGGAAGGACACTTGAAGTCAGTTTGGGGCTAAGGCATAGAGTTCTTCTATGACCATTCTTGTCCTTTTTTTTGGATGAACACTTGTTCCCATTTGACTGGGAAGTGGAACTGCAGAGTGTGTATGTGTGCAGTTTCAGGGAGATTCTGCTAGTTTGCCAAAGTGTTTCCAAAGTACATCAGCTGTATTTCATTTATCTTATTTGCTGTTTAGTTTTTCATTATATGATATGCCACAGTACACTTATTTATTCTACTCCTCATGTGTTTTGGTGCCTAGGTACCACCCTTTCTATCACATGTGTATGTATGGAACTGATCGACCAGACCTTTTCTAAAACAGCTGCGCAACCATTGGCATACACGAGTTTCCAGTTGACCTGCATCCTTACCCACCATCTTGGAGGTGATTTATTTCCCTTTATTGCTATACATCCTCACTGATTGTCTGAAGCAATCTACTGCAGTGGTTACCAGCATAGACTCTGACACTAGAGTGCTTGGGTTGAATCCAAGTTTTGCCACTTACTTAGTTTTTCAATCACTATCAGTTTCTCATATAAAAATGGAAATGATGATAGTAAAAATAAGTCACATAGTTACTGGAGTGGCAAGTTAATAGGTTAGAACACTTCCTGGCACACAGTAAATTATGAGATAGGTATGAAATTAAATTTGCTTGTATTCTTCTGATATTATCTCCATATAAATCTATCTCCATATAAATAGACTACAGAGTAGATGCTCAGTAATGCATGTTTAATGTGATTCCACTGCTATGTCTTAATTTATCAAATTATTTTGTAATTCATAAGGATGTAGCAGTCTTACACCACTATCTCTGTGTCTCTCTGCCAACATGGTTCTAGAATAATTTTATTAAATTAGCAAATATTGATTATATCATATAGTAACATCATCGATTACATTATGTGTTTATTACATTATGTGTTCTCATCTCCTAAAGCTGCTATACAAAATTACCACAAACTGGGTGGCTTAAAACAACAGAAATATATTGTCTTATAATTCTGGAGGCCAGAAGTCCTAAATCAAAGTGCCAAAGGCGAACTCTCCTTCTGAAACCCATAGAGTCCTTTGCCTCTTCCTGGGTTCTGGTAGTTTGCCGGCAATCTTTGGAGTTCCTCAGTTTGCAGCTGCCTTAACTACAGTCTCACAGGTGTTCTTTCTGTCTGTCTTCTCTTCTTGTAAAGATAACAGTCATATTGGATTCAGGTCCACCCTAGTGACTTCATCTAAACTTGACTACATCTCCAAAGAGTCTATTTCAAAATAAGGTCACATTCACATGTATCAGGGCTAGAAATTTAGCATGTCTTTGTGGGGGACACGATTCAACCCACAACACACAATTATGTAAATATTTCATGGCAATACCAGTAGAAATTTATGCCTATGCTAATTCTTCCATATATTTTTCTTGATTTTTCTTTCAATGATCCACCAGTTGTATCATACTTGTAATACTTTCTATGAAATGATCTGTTATAGCCAATACAGTCATCCTTCCATCCTAATGGGGGATTGGTTCCAGGATGCTCCTGTCACACTAGAATCTATGGATGCTCAAGTTCCTTATATAAAATGGCATAGTAAAGTCAGCCCTCCACATCTGCATGTTCTGGGTCTGTGAATAGGGAAGACCAACTGTAATCAGTGCCTTCATTTCCTGAATACTTCCTTTCCAGAGCTTTCTTATCTCCTTTTCCCATTTGTCCTGGTTTTTGTCTAGACCTACTCCATCACTGACACGCAGAGACTTGGTTCACAGTGCTCCTGTGTTAGTGCCTCCTGCATTACATAGCTGACTTTTCCTTGATTTACTTTCACCTTTCATTGAAATAAATTCCCTGCTATCTTCCAAAGGGAGAACACATGATGGTCAAATTTTTTAAATCCTTGAATTTTTGAAAATTAATTTATTCTGTGTATTTCACTGTCACTTGATAGCTTGGCTAGGTATAAAATTCTTTATGGTAATATTTTTTTCCTTCAAAATGTGAAGGTAAGTCTTTGCTATTATCTAACATAGAGGACTTCCTTAACAAGGTACTTCCTTAACAAGGTTAATGCCCTTCTAATTCATGAACTCTTCCATGGAATTAAATTTTTTCATCTCTCTTTCTGTGGAAATCATTAGTAAATCCTTTCCTATGTTTTCCATTGCTAGATACACATATATAATTATTTATTTAATTTTACTTTTATATTCCTAATTTTAATGACTTTTTCTTACCCTCTGTTCACTTTTCACAGTATACTGCTCTTAGTTTATAGAAGCAATGTCTTTTCTCATCACTGTAAGATTTAGAATTTCTAAATGTCTCTTTTCCTTCTTGTATTATCTCTATTTCCTCCATACTCATTTATTTTGTTTCAGTTGCATTTTTTCCTTTCTCACTGAAAACTATTTGCAAACGTTAAGAGGTACCTGACTTTATATTTGTGAATTATGTGCTCACAAGCTGATGAGAAGTTCAGATGCAGGAATAAGACTCATTGGCTGCTTGACATCACTGTAGAGATATCAGGCTGGGGGTGTGTTGGGGAGCAGCCATTTCATTTTAGGATCCTGAACACACTTTGATGGAATGGGTTCTATTTAGTTTCTCCAGAGAATGATCCTTCAGTCGCTTGCCTGGATCTATATGCCTGGGGGATATTTTCTAGGAGCTGAATAGCTAATCATCTTAGAGTGTGTCTTTAATGTAATATTTATAAGACCACCGTGTTCTCAGGTCCTCAATCTACTTTGTTGTACTATAAAATAAACTTACATTCTGTTCTCTAGAGATGTGGATGGGATCATGAGGAGGCTGGTTAGCATTATCCTGAAGACAGCAGGTGGGGAAGTGTAACTGAGGATGTGGCTGCCCCCCACTCCCCCGCCACACACACACAGATGTTCAGCCAGTACACATTTTTGCACCTTTTCTCCTTACCTCCTCACTTCCATGCTACTGATAACTAACAATTCCTGAGATCTCAGAGGTTTTGCTTGGCAAATTAGCTTCCTTCCTTTTGATATCATCCTATACCAGTATTTTATTTGTAGCTTCTTCCTCCCTGCTAAAAAAATGATGATTCTCCATCCACATTTTTCCATTTTTCATTGGTCTTTTCGGTTGCTATGGATATCAAGATTTTTTTTCTAATTTCCCACTATTTTAGGAAGATGGATATGTAAATACATGTGGCCAATCTGCCATCATTAACCAGAAGACTCAACTAAAGTTTATTTTTTTAATATATATTTTTAATATGACTGGAATGTATTTTAGTTCATGATGTGAGGGAAGGACCTGCATTTTGTTAGTTTGTTTGCTTTATTTCAAATAACTATCCATTTCTACCAGCAGCAATATTGTTGAATAATGCTTTGCTTTCCCAATGATATATAAGGTTTCTCTTAAAATTTTATATGCTTTTTAATATATGTTAGATTCTGCTTCAGACCTTTCTCTGTGTCTTTTTATTAACATGGCTTTCTTTCTTGATCTTAAAATTACACTATTTTAAAATTTGAAAAATATAGAAAATTACAACAAAGAATATAAAAACTACCCTCTTCTCACTCCTCTGCATTTATTTTTCCACATATTATAACGCACATATGCACAATTTAAACACAAATTAGAATTTGTTACATATATTATTGAGCAATCTTCCTTAGTCACTTAACACTATATAGTAGACACTTTCTTACTGCATTATATTTTACAACAAGATTTCTAATTGCTTAAGAGTATTTTATCTTATAAATACATCATAATTTGTTTCTTTAAATAGTTTGCCAACACTGGCTATTATGTAAATTTTAAGTTATCAGTTTCCAGTTCAAAACTGATTCTTCTTTTAATCTGCATTTTTGAATGGCTTGTGAATTAACTTTTCCATCTCTGTTTACTGAACTTATTGTTCTTGCTTTTCTTCTGAACTCTGGAATCTTCTCAATGATGGACCAGTGCACACTATGTCAGAGACACACTGATTCAGTTTTAGAGCTTTCTTGAATGTATTCCACTGTCTTTTAAACAGCCATCCACACTGGTGTCCTTGTTATATGGCCAGCAATCTTCAGCCTTTGGTCTTTGCAAGGCTGTTTTCTCTCCTGGTCATCACTCGGTTCTTCAGTCTCTGCTCAGACAGCACTTTCTAAATAAGGCTCACCCTGACCACTGGTTAAATTTGCAAACTGTCTCTCTCTCTCTCATGACTCTGAATCCTCTTATCCTACTGGACTTTTTGTCTTTTATTCCTATAGCAGTTATCACTTTCAAACGTATTATATGATTTACTTATTTATTCTGCCTTATTTTTTTTTATCATCCTCTCTGCACACCAGAATGTAACCTCCATGTGGGCATCTTTGTTTAAATCACTGATACATCTGAGTACCTAGAACAGTGTCTGATACATAATAGATGCTTAATAAATCTTTTCTGAATAAATTCATTTTATTCTTTATTTTTATTCGTTTATCCAGTTAAGTATTTACTGAGCACCTAGAGTGAGGCCTGTCCTGGGAATAAATTGACGTCTGCTACCAATGCTGACTCATAAGGACCTTCCAGTTGGGTGGGGGAGAGAGAAAGGATGAAACCAGCATCGCAGTGGGGTGCACTAGGTGTCCTCATACAAGTACACTGGGTGTTACAGGAGCCAGAGGGCAGGGCTCAAGGGGAGAAAACGCTTGGTGTGTGTGCAGTAGGGAGGGTGTGAATGATGTCGCTTGTCCTGAGTCTTGCTGGAGTGAGGATGTTGCTACTATGGAAGCAGGTGGGGCAGGGCAGGATGCTCACGGCAGACCATGAAGCACTTTCCTAAGGAGTTTGTACTTCCTCTGAAGGTAGCTGAGAAAGGTTGAGGGATTTGAAGTTACACGATCAAATATGAAATTTAAAAGGTCGCTTTGAAGCTGTGTGAAGGATGAATTGGAAAGGAGACAGACTAGAGACAGGAGATCATTTTGCAAGGTATTGCTGTAGTCGAGGCAAGAAATGATAAGGTCCTAGCCAAAGTCATAGCAGAGAGCATTGAAAGAAAGGAAAATATTTCATACCAGTTAAAGAATACAGCTGACAGGGCTTCCCAATCAAGTGATTAGAAAGTAGATTAGAGAAAGTAGAGGGGGACAATTCTAGGACATACTCCTGGGTTTTTTATTTTAATAACAAGTTAGATAGTGATGTTTCTATATAAACATAGGAGATGGGGCAAGAAAATAATAATCAGCATTTTAATATGCTTGTCTTAACGCATATAGTACATGTCCAGGTGAAAGTATCTTATGGGCAGCTAAGAGGGTGTGTCTAAAATTTTAATACAGCAACATTGAACGTAAGTCAGTATTTGGGAACTGTAGCCTGTAGGTGCTGATTGAAGCTATGTCTGAATACGATTACCCAAGATATATATAAACCGTAAGGAAATATAAAAACTCAGAATAGATCTTGAGAATATCAGCAATTAATTGTCAATGAGGGGTGGAGAGCAGAGAAAAAAAGAGGCAACCTAAGAGAATGAGGATCTAGAAAGAAAAGAGAAAAATGAAGAAAGAAGGAAATAAAGCATCAGAGGTAAGGAAAGCTGTCAACTCCCAAGAGGGTCTCCATCCTTTAGGTCGCCCTGACCTTGGGGAGGGTAAATTCCATGAAATGTGGAGAAGACACTAAGGTGCCATCAGTGCTCTTATTTTGTTTTAATTTTAAGTGACTTGAACATTTTTTAATAAAGAGGGAGAAGAAGTAGAACAGCAGGATCAGAAAGGAGTCATGGCCTATCTCATCCCCATTTTAAAGAAAACATAAAGTCTCAGATGTGTGAGATGCCTCGTCTAAGACCATACAGTCAGACAGCTCAGCTCCCCATCATGTACCTGCCCACCAGCAACTGTATTTGCTCATCTGGTTGGGATTTTGAGAATAAAATACAGCTTCTTGAAATGTCTTTCTTATTCACTTACTTAAATTGTATTTTAGAAACAAATCGTATCAAGGTTAGAGTAATCGTGTATTATTGGAGAGGATGGTCTTGGTACTAGACATTTGTCATAGGATCCTACAATTTTTCCTGGGTGAGCTGTGTGGCTGTGACAGTGAGACATGAAGCAGGTGGCAGAGACACAGATGATCTCCAGCCAATCTGTTGTCTGGAGATCAGCGGTTTAGTGGTTGATGCCAGGCATGACCTAAATCCAGTGTGAGATAAGTTTAAATCAAAGCTACTTTTCTAAAGTTTTTGACAAGCCTCTGAGATATTCACCAGCTCTTTCCTCATGGGTCAATGTCACCATAAGGATCCCTTTGATAGCACTGATATGAGACTGAAGATGCAGCACCAATGCTTTTTTCAGTCTTCATGAAGACTTAAGCCCCCTGGCCTCTTCCCTTCCACACACACTGTCGACTTATATCTGAGTAGCTCTCTGCTCCTTTCTCACCTGTTTCCTGCTATTCCATGTGCAGCCATTGTCAAGCTGGGTATCTGATTGGCTAAAATTTGAACTTGCCCTACAGGTGGTGCTGCAGGTAGCTGAGAATAAAGGTGTTACATGTACCTCTGTGATTGGGGTGCAACCCAGGCCTCCGTGAGAGGTGAAAGAACACAGTGTCTGCCAAACACTTGACAATGCTGGCTTCCCTTCTACGTGATTGACAAATATCAACACATCTAACCCTTAAACAACAATATATGGTGCTACCGTCCCTGGTTGACACAGGGAAGAACAGGGCAGGAGTGATGCGGCGTCAGATCAGCAGTGGCAGTTCATCTCCATGCCAGCCTGTGCTTAGTATCAGAAGGAGTTCTGTGCACATGGTGACTTACTATTTAAATGACCGCTGTACACCTGTTCCAGGTCACTTCCTCTCAGGACACCCTTCATTTCTACCCTACCAATAAAAATAAAAACACTTTTTTACAATACTATTGATTAAAATCATCTCTCGCTCGCTCACCACAACAGATTTTAGCAAATTATCTCTCTTTAAGCATTTCCACATGGTGAGTGGCATTAATAGCATTTAGTGATGCATCTAGACCATGATTAATAAAAGCTTCCAAGAATGCAGCTCTCATGTGAACAATGCAGAAGGTGTGAGGAATTTCAAATTCAAAGTGACAAAACATCCTGCATGCTTAGGTGCTCCTATATTTTTACTACATGACTGGAGTGTCAAAATTCCAGCTTCTTGTCTGAATATTAATTAGTATTTGAGACTCATTAAGCTGGTTTTAGTGATTTATTTCATTCTGTAATTAGATATTATAATTAGATTATCTCTATCAGATTTTCAACTTTCCTTTAATAAAAAAATGTTCAATAAATACAGATCAAATTATAACACACCATTTGAACTAAGTTATAAATCTTGTTTTGAAATAATTGAACAATAGCCTAATGATGGGGTGGTATTTTTGTGTTTATATGAACACATATTTTCTAGGTGGTCAATGTGTCCCAGTGGTATTTTGGGACCTTTGTTAAGGGACATAACTACTTCATGGTATTAAATTTTGACCTTCAGAATTCAGAGGAAAATTTATGGAATGGTACCACATACTGCTAGGCTATGTCATTTATAGCTATTCTAAAGAATGGTGCCTTCCCATACGGAAGTAACTCCTTATGGAAGACAGCCTAAAATGAGATATATGTAATAAACTGGAAGGAGAACAAGTTAATTATTCTCTGTCCTTTGTTTTTGTTACTGGACAGTTATGTGGACATGCGTGTATAAGCCAACCCAAAAAGCAGGAGTAAGTAGAGGGATTGTGCCGATTTATAGGAGATATTCAGATAATTCTGCTTAAGAAGAGATTGAATCTATCTACTTTGCTATAAATTGAGCAAAATGTCAGGGTTGAGTCCAAGGATAAGGTAAAATAAAGATCATGAAACGGAGGGAGAGATCAGAATTATTTTGCTCTGGCTCCCGGGACGGCCGTGCACTGGTGTTGCTTTGACCCGCGCTGGCGCCGGGGTCTGCGTGCATCCTCTGCCTGGCCCTGCCTCTGGTTCTCGTAGACGCTGCTCTCAGAGTCGCCCCGAGGGAACCCTGAACGTTTTCACTTGCTCTTTAGCGTGGGGAGAGAGGCAGGGTTTGGAGTCAGCAGTGGTTCCCCATGATTTGGGTCGACTTTCTTGCTAAAGAAATGAATACCGTATTTTCTTAAACATAAATGTGGACATATGGTCTGACACATGCTCTGAAAATGGGACAGAATATTTGAAGTCAGGTCTGTTCCAGTCAATCAGGACATATGGGCCCCGTTCAGAGTGATTCTGAATCTGAATTTCTGATTTGTTCTGAAGCCCAGTAGCCCCAGAATCTTTGGCTGCACGACCGACACTGGGGACCCACCACTGCCTACTTGCTAAGTGCCGCTCTTGGGTCCGGGGTGCCATTGCAGACAGAGTAAACAAACCCTGCCCTGTGTATTCTTGCCCAGAACCTTCTGCTGATGAAAATATACTGAATTTGATAGAAATTATTATTTTTCCATGTTTTTAGAGGAATCTTACGGGGCTTTCATGTGGGTTAATATTCTCAGCCTTGGGGATCTGGGCAAGAAGTTACCCGTGAAAGCGTGCCCTGCTGTTCATTTGGCACCAAGGAGGGCCAGAGGGAGGAGCAGAACCTCCCCACGAGATGGGGGCTCAGGAGTGATGGGTTTGGGGAAGTGGGCAAGGAAATTCAGCAGAAAGAATGTGGAGTTAAGGGCCCGCTTGTGATACAAGAAAGAGGGTGAGTGACCCTAAGAAAAGAGGAAAGTCCAGCGTTCTGGAACCAAGGAAACAAGCAAAGGCTGATGTGTTGCTGATCTCGAGGGTCTGGTCTTGTGCACTGCACCTGGAACAGGATTTGTCCTTGTACCTGAGGAAAGAAGGAAAGGACAGGTGAGGACAGAAGGCCCCCTCTCCCCTGTGTGCTGATTGAAAGGGGCCGTGGCCAGACTGACGGTTACAGCGTCACTAAGAAGGTGTGGGTCCTTCCAGACACCAGCTGGGGTTTGAAGCTGAGTGATGTTGGTTTGGCTGGCACATCATAGGAAATCACTGCCGCCGGGCTGGGGTATCCAGGGCTCATGTGCACAGTTGTAAGAGACAGGACACCCCCTGGACACCACTGCTGTCTGGACTGAATCCCAGAGAGCAATTTCAATGACTGCAGAGTCTGAACCCTAAAGTTGATATTTTTGAGGCTGTATGTTGCCCTTCTAATTTAATAAAGCACGATAGGTTTTCTTTTTCACCCAGTTTAACCTTTACTTTTTTCTCACAGCAAGCTCTGCAAGGCAGCTGTCCAGCTTCACCGCGCAGCTCTCCTGGGGAACCTCGTCCACCACGGTTTCCGCTGCTCTCCACGCACAAGGCTGTGTCCCTTGATTTATATGTCCCTGCCCCTCTGAGCTTCACCCCCATAACTCCCTATTTTACTCATCTCACTTGGATGTCTAAAAGATGTATTATTTTTATTCAAAATATTTACACAACCCTCTCAACGCACCAGTACTAAGCATGAAATCTCTGCTCTCTTACACTCTTGCGGGGGGAGAAAGCATTGAATATGATTACAAACATGAATTTATAATCACACGATTAGATGAGCCCATGCCTCCGTGGAGCTGCCTAAGTCATGACCGGGAGAACCCACTTTATTTCGGGTGGAGAGGACGCACTTGGAGAGCAGTGGCATTTAGGCTGAAGTGGAAGAAAGAGAAAGAGAAGCCACTCAGTTGGTGAGTAGGCATTCCAGGCCAGGAAGGAGCCTGTGCAAACACCGTTAGGGCTGAGAAAGAGCTGCCAGCTCAGGAATCGCTTGGAAAGGAGAGAGCTGCGCGGAGCAAGCTGAGGTTGGAAGGGGGGGCAGGAGCATGTCACTCAGAGACGCGGTGATGTGTGGGCTCTTGGGTCAGATTTCCTGGACTCAAGACCCCAGCACTGCAATTTAGGATGAAAAGACTCTTGGGAAAATGCCCACATTGTCTTGGCCTGTGCTGTCCAGTAGGGCAGCCTCTTCCATGTAGGACCGCTCAGCATTTTAAATGGGCCAGTGCTGCCCAGGAACTGGATCCTCAGCTGTATTTAATTCTAATGAATTTAACTTTAAAACCTGAGGCTCAGTTCAGTTGTTGGAAAAGTATTAAATGTGTTTAGAACAACTTGGGAATGTGAATCAACTTTTTCAACTGTCAATTTTATGAAATCTAAATACAGATCAACTATTTCTAAGAAACTGGCCTCCAAGTTGCGATGTGCCCTACATGTAAAATACACCCTTCATTTGGAAGACTTCCTGTGGAAAAAGAATGTAAATATCTCATTAATAATTTTTATATAGATTAAGTGTTGAAATGGTATTTATGCATGGGATTAAATAAATAGAATATATTTCAAAAAATAAATGTCACCCATTGCATTTTACTTCTGTTAATGTGGCTACTAGAAAATTTTAAACTATGTATGTGGCTCACATTATACTTCTAACGGGCAGTGGTGATGGAGACCTCAGTTTCTTCATCTCTAAAATGGGGGTGACAGTAGGGCCTATCTTGCAGGTTTATGTTCGAGATGAAGTGGTAACGCGTGTAAGTGAAGATCTGGCACAGTGCCTGGCACATAGCAGACGTCTGGGAAATATTAGGCATCATCATTATTATAATGAAAGTTCTTACTGCTGATGCTCTAAGTATTCTTCTCATATTCCTCCCTTGCCCTCTCCACATCCACTTCATCTCCAGGACTCGTCAATTTTTCCTTGTAAGCGTTTCTCTCCACCTCGTAGCATCGCTACCTCCTCTGCTCCAGCGGAAGTCACTCTCATCTCCCACTAGGAAGACTTCAGTTGCTTCCTAAATTGGTCTTCTTGTGCTTTGCCCCCATAATTCTGTGTGTTACACCCGGAGACTCTGCTAAAATGAAAATGTAAAACCATTCAGGACCCCTTTGCTCTGGGGTGACATGCCCGTGTGTTCCTCACTGCCTTTCTGGCTCCACTGGCCACTGTGCTCTCTGTCTGCTCAGCCAGCCTGGACTTCCCATTTGTTGCTAGAAGCTGATCCCACTTTTCTTCTCCTGATTAACACCTGCCTGCCCTTCAGATCTCCACGCGAGTGGACCTTCCCACGAGTTCCTTCCCTGCATCTTGGAGCAGAGGTCTCTCTGCTGGAAGACTTCCCAGCTCTGGGCTTTTCCTTCCCCGCACTGTCCAGAGGGGGTGATGGCACCTGAAACCACGGAGCCCCTCCATCAGAGTTTGAGGGGGAGAGATGCCACTTATCCCCAGCAGTGAGTCACATGGCTGTAGCCTGAGAGCCACTGTCTAAACATCAATTTTTCATTGCCGAGTGATCAATTTGCCAAAAGCCAAACAACTGAAAATCAATTCAACAAATGACCAGTTCACCGAATGGGTTGTTAACTAAGAGATAATTTGCCAAGATACTGGGGAATTTCTGCACGTGTCTGTTTTGTTCCCATAATTTCCTCTATTTCAACCCCAGCCCAGTCTCTAAAACCCTCAAATGTCCCAACCTTCAATCTGGTTATGCCAGTTTGTAGCAGCCACTTTGCCGCTGGCACAGGGGCAAGGGCAAGGTGGCGACAGAGAAGTGACAGGATGGGGTGAGGCTGCAGTTAGGGTGAGAATAAGGAAAATCCCCTCCGAGAGTGGGCGGCACACAGGGGTGGGACAGCGGCCATTGGCTCTAAGACAACAGTGACCTGGGAAGTCAAAGGGATTGAAGAAGGGTCGAAGGATGGGATGAGTGAATTGATAGATAACTAGTTAATTAATTCATGTAAAACACGTAGAACAGTTCCTGCATCATAAAGTATTAGCATTAATATATAGGACTTTAAAATATTACACCTTTATGTTTTTCTAAAGAGCTGCTAATAACTTTGCTATATCAGTTAGAAATGTCTACCTGTTTTTTGTTGTTTTGTGCTTGATCTCTTCTTTCTCTGGAAGTTTTTCAGAATTGTCTTATTTGTAAATATACACTTGCAAGTTGTGTCTAGGGATGTGTGTGTGTTTCCTTCATCACACATCTCAGGGTCTTTCAATCTGAGATCTTCATCTTCTGTTTTGTTTTTATTTTAGAAAATCTACTGTAATGAGTTCCTCAACTGTTTCTCCCTCCAGTGTTTTCTTTCTGAGACATTTCTTTTTTATTTTTAAAGATTTTTTCCCTTTTTATTTATTTATTTATTTATTTATTTATTTATTTATTTATTTATTTATATTTTTTGGCTGCGTTGGGTCTTCATTGCTGCACACGAGCTTTCTCTAGTTGCGGCGAGTGGGGGCTACTCTTCGTTGCGGTGCGCGGGTTTCTCCTCTCAGTGGCTTCACTTGTTGCTGAGCACAAGCTCTAGGCACGCAGGCTTCAGTAGCTGTGGCACATGGGCTCAGTAGTTGTGGCACGTGGGTTCAGTAGTTGAGGCACGCAGGCTCTAGAATGTGGGCTCAGTGGTTGTGGTGCATGGGCTTCAGTAGTTGTGGCTTGCAGGCTCTAGGGTGCACGGGCTTCAGTAGTTGTCGTGCATGGGCTTAGTTGCTCCATGGCATGTGGGATCTTCCTAGACCAGGGATCGAACCTGTGTCCCCTGCATTGGCAGGCAGATTCCTAACCATTACGCCACCAGGGAAGTTTCAGAGACGTTTCTTATCCAGATGTGCATGCTTCTCTTCTCAACCTTTAAATCTCTTAGCATTATGCTTCTATTCACTTCAGACTTTCCAGCCACCTTTGAGAAGAGTTCTTAAATATCATTTTCCTCCTCAGTGTATTTTCCGTTAGATGCATTATCCCTCCCATATATTTTATCTATTTTTAAACAAGCATGTTAAGTATAATATACATATAGAAAAAGGAGTGAAACACAAATGAACATTTTGTTTATAAAACAAACACCCGAACCTCCATGCAGCCTCCTCTGTAGTAATCTCTTTCCCCGTTACTGGTAGATACCATTTTAACTTCTGCTGTAACAGTTTCTTCAATTTTCTTTATATGTTTTTTCTCTTGTTTCTGTATCCCTAAGTAAAATCGTCATCTTCACCATCATCACTAGTTAAACGTCACCCAGGCACTGTTATAAGCTCTTTACCTATGTTAACCAAATCACCCTCACAACAAACCTACAAGCTAGCTTCAATTATTCACCTCATTTTACAGATAAAGACAAAGAGTCTTAAGTATCTTGCACAAATATGCCTAGAAAGTAGTTGTGAGGCTACTCAAGGGGTTCTGGCTCTGAGCCCCATGAACTCAACTACTATGCTTTCTGCATTCTCATCAGGACATTAGGTGGTCAGTATAGTGGGTGTTTTTGTTTTTTGTTTTTGTTTTGTTTTGTTTGTTTTAACTTCTTTTTGCTCAATATTATGTTTGTAAGAATCATCCATGTTTTTATGTATAGGTATAATTTATTTTTCATTTTCCTCTTAATTGACACTCAGATTGTTTCCAGCATTTGACTGGTTTGGAAAATGCTGCTGTGAATATTCTGTACATGTGTCTGATGTACCAATAATGGGATTCTCTAAGGTTTGTACCCAGGACTGAGATTGCTACATCATAGGAGATATCTATCTATCTATTTCTCTCTCTCTCTCTCTCTATCTCTCTATCAAGAAAGGATAGATAGAAAGAGACAGAGAGACTGAGCGAAAAAGAGGGAATGACAGATTGTATCCCACTGTGCTGTTAACCACCCACGCTCACACTAGCAGCATATACAAGGGCTCAGTTCTCCATCTCCTTACCAACATTTGTAATTATTAGATTCCTAAGATTATAGGGTTTGTAAAGATATTTCATGTTGGTTCTAATTTGAATGTCCATGATAACTCATTAGGAGAAGCTCTGCTATATGCTCTTACTTATCAATGAAAATTTTTCTTTTGTGAAGAAATATTTTGCCCAGTTTCTTTTTTTCCTTTCTGATTTGCAGGATTTCTTTATGTTTTCTAGGTGATATTTCGTTAGTTATATGTATTGGAAATGTCTTCTCTAATTATGTGGTTTATCTTTTCATACTGTGAATGGTGTCTTTTGATAAGTAGTAGTTTCTTATTTTACTGCAGATAAATTTATCAATGTTTTCCTTTAGGGCTTGTACTTTGACTGGCTTATTTAAGATATCCTTACTTCTCTAGAAGCAATGAATACATTCTCCCATATAGCATTTTAGTTTTCCTTTCACCCAGATTAGGACTTTCATTTGACTTGAAATGATGTGTCTCTGTGTGTTTTAGGTTAATTTTTATATATTTAAAATTTTTTCTGTAAGTATTTTTAGAAATACTATTCTTTCTACATTGAATTAAAGTGTAATCTCTGTCATAAATCAAGTGTCCACATTTGCATACATTTGTTTCTGAACTCTCTACTCTGTTTTATTGCTATATTTGTCTATGCCTGCACCAGTTTTACCCTTTTGTGATTATTATGGCTTTAACATCAGTCCTGATGCTTGTAGAAGAAACCCCCTCATTGTCCTTCTTCAAGAGCACTTTGCATCTTCTTGACTTTTTGAAATTCCATGTAAGTGTTGCATTAAGATTCTGAACACACACACACAAACACACATGCACCACAACTGTTGGTATTTTAATTGAGAAAGTGTTAAATATCAAATAAGTTTGGAGAGTATTAATATCTTTGTTACATGGAAGCTTTCAATTCATGAACATGACATATCTTCATATAATTGGGTCTTTTTAAATGTTATCAATAAATTTTAGAATGTTACCTGCTGAATTCCTGCACTTCTCTAGTTCTAGTTAGATTTAGAAGGAAATCCAAAAAAAGAGAGGATATATGTATATGTATAGCTGATTCACTTTGCTGTACAGTATAAACTAACACAATATTGTAAAGCAACTATACTCCAATAAAAAATAAATGTGGTTAATATTTTTGTTGATATTTTAGGAAATAATTTTTTCAATTTAATTCATTTATTCTTTTCTTAATAAAATTTAATTGATTTTTATATGGAATTTTATTTCAGCAACTTACTTGCCTAACATTTTAGTTGTTGTAAATTAAGAGAAGAATCTTTAGGATTTTCTATGTATGCAATCATAGAAAATGTAAATAATAACCTTTATGTTTTTTTCCAATACAGATACCTTCTACTTGTTTTTCTTGACACACTACCTTGGCTAGAATTTCTAGTAAGATATTGAACAGAAGTGGTGATAAGCAGAAAATTTACTTCATTTCTGATCTCAAATGTACATGCACATTGATTTCACCATTTAGTGTTAGAACAGAAAATCCCCAGGGCAGTGCAACTTCTAGCTACATAGACTCAAACTCCATACTAAAATTAGAAGGAAAGACATGCACATTTCCAGGCTAAAAAAACAAATAACAAACAAAAAAAGAACTATTTACCCCAGGCTCTGCTGTTCTACACAAGATATCTGGCTTTCAACAAAATATATAAAGCATGAAAAATCCAAGAAAAAATCCACAAACTGCAAAGAGACAGAATAAGCATCAGAACCATACACAAAACTGATTCAGGTGGTGGAACTATCAGACAAGAAACATAAAAAATAACTACATTTAATATGTCTCTTGTGTAAAAGATGGACAGTGTGCAAGGTAGGTGGTTGAATTTTAGCAGAAAAAAAATGAAATGACATAAACACTCACTAACAGAGATGAATAATGCCTTCAACTGACTCATCAGTAGAAGTGACACAGCTGAGGAAAGAATCAGTGAACTTGAGGACAGTTCAATAGAAATTACATAGCTAAGACACACAGAGAAAAAGGAGTGACAAAAACAAATCAGAATGTCCAAGAGCTGTAGGATACTATCAAAAGGTCTAAATATGTGTAATTGAAATTCTAGAGAGTGAAGAGAAGGATAATGGTACAAAAGAAATGTTTTAAGAAAAAAATGGTTGAGAATTTTCTAAAATTAATAATGACACCAAACCACAGATCTAAGGAGCTAAGAAAACACCAGCAAGATAATAACCAAAAATAAACCCTCCAAAAGAAAAAAAAAACTGAAAAGGGAATCAAATTCATAATCATAGTGTAATATTTAAGCATAATTTTCTCTTTCAATTCTAATTAAACAAGCAGATTATTTAAGCAGGAACATAGAAAATTACTACACACAACAATCATAGAATACATGTTTTCTTTAAAGTGTTTATGAAACTTTTACCGAAACATATCAGTTGTTGGACAATTAAGCGAGCCTTATCATATTTTATGTAATTAATACCATACAGAATGCATATAGTAACCATAGTTTGTTTTATTACTAATTTTAGTCTATTTATTCAGTGCTCTGTAATTTCCTTATGCACCAGAGATGCACATGGAATCTGAAATGAAAAAGTTCCATTAGCTTAGAGTTTCCAAGTATGGTCACCTTAATAGTTAATCTCTGAGAGACAGTCCTTCCAGAGCACTACTCACTCCCCCCACTCCAAGAAAAATTTTCACATTCTGTTACTTTATATGGTGCTCTTTCCCTTTTGAAACAGCCCAATCATCATTTAAGGAGTAAGATCTCCTCACCTCCTTTTGTGGCTTCTTTGTGACATTCCTTCTGGCTCCCTGAAGCCACTGAAGTTAATGTTAATTTAGATCCCTGACCCTGTGCCTTGGGCTTGTATCTAATTGCTTACATCTATGGAGCTTGGCCACTGTCAGCCAGTATTCTAGTTGGCTAACATCTGAGAGAACTTAGAGATGATCTCACATAGTCTGTGCCACCCCTAGGGTCTCAAACACCACCTCAGGAGTATAAGCAGATCCTCAAATTCACACAGCCTGTAACGGGAATTCAGGCTCTTCACAATGAACCCCACATTGGGGTCATAGTGTATACTTTGCACTGACTTCATTCCCATAGTTTTTCCAAGGGAATAAGAATCAAAAGATACTCACAAAATGATTAAAATCTATTAGTGACTTAGAACATACTTCCTGGCACCGCTTACCAAGAACCTCCCTTTATTTCCGGAAATAATTTTTGCCTGACTGCCATCAGACTAGGAGAAAATGACCTGAAACTTTGGTGCATGGGTTGCTGTAGAAGATGCAGGCAGCGACTTGGATGCCTGAGCCCTGGTGGGGCCACCTCCATATCGCACATCCTTTCCCACACTTCCTCGTCTTTGCAACATTAGGGAGTGTTCCCAGTTGGATGTCTCCTGGCAGTACAGCCTTCCCACAGTGATAATAAACGTGGGGTCGATTGCAGGACAGGGTTTATCAGCTCAACCCGGAGCTATCTCCATGTATCCCCTTCCTCTACCTGCGGCAGCTCTGGGTGCCCCAGCTCCCTCTGCCTTTGGTGTGGCCTCCCCACAGTGTTCTTGTGATTAACTGCGTCCAAGAATATGTGCGCTTTCCCCCAGAACAGTCACTCCATTCTGTTTTTGTTAGTGGATGTGCTCAATTGCTTGTAGTTAGCGCTTTCACCTTCTTTATCCAAATTGATTTAATAGCATCCCAGCAGCCTTCAGACTCTGGGCAGCCTGAGATGAGCAAGCAGAGCCCCCTGTAAACTTAACTCCCACCAGAGCATGTTTGAGCCCCCGTCCCCCCTGCTTTCTGCTCTACCTGCCCTCTATGTGAACCTACTTTTCTCATAATTTCATCTCTAAATTCAAAGTCATTTTATAGTCTCTTAGTCAACCACTGCTTGGTGTTTTGAAATGTAACATTACTTCCTCTGCAGATTTACTCTAAAGCCTGCAGCCCATCCAGAACAGGGGCAAACCCGCCATTGGCATTCATCCTCTGCCTCACACCTAGGATGGGACCCCCTGGACTTCTTGCAGCTGGTCTCTGATGCTCCTTCCCCAAGACCATTTAATCTGGGTTTGACGTCTACGTCCCCATAGTTCCCCCAACTTCCACCAAGCTCCTAAGCTTCAGCATGAGAAAGTGACCATTGCAGAGTGCTTTTCTCATTCTATTGTTATCATGATGCAAGCAGTGCTATTTCCAATGATGGTTTGTGTCCTTTCATCAAAGCTGTCCCATCACTCACAGATCACCTTCCCCTAAGAGACATGATCTTATTTTTAGTCAGTTATATGTCATGAAATTTAGATGTATTTGCAAACCAACCACCAAAAATTCACTTTTCATTCTTATAAATGATCTTTATTAATTCTCTGTTCTCTCTCCCCGATGTTTCAATGAAAGAGCTTATGTAGAACACAGAGGGAAGGCTCCTTTCCTGGTTCTGGATTCCTAGAGGCTTCCACCCAGGAGGTACAGTCCTGGACAGAACAGTTGAGAAAACTTGGTTATGCAGTTGCCTGTATTACCTGGTCTTCTTCAGGTAACATATTTCTGGTGCATTATTATAAAAAAGTCTCTGACTATTATAGTCCCCTTATTAACCTCTTCTCCTTCTTGTAGCCTATTTAATATGGGTTTGGAGTCCAGAAGAAAATAAGGGAATGAGGAAAGAAGACAGGCACAGCCTCCTGAGAAAGGGTTGGGAGAAGAAGACCCACCCTGCTAAGTATTAACTTACTGTTGACGAATGTCTCCTCCATCACTACACTAAATTCCACGAGGATTTAGCTTGCCATTAGTTCTTCAGACTCTAACCAGTATCACTCGTGGGAGAAGTCAAAAATATTTGTCACATGAATAAACTGGTATGTCCAGAATTCTTGAGAATTATCATTTGTTAATGATAAATGTTTTTGTCTCCATGGTAACTAATCCTCTTCTCTCCCTCCGCCTCCTTCTACAAAACTTATTTAAGATGCATTACTGGAGTTAGGCTGCACTCTCCCTAATTTTCCAGTTGCAGAATCCCTACAGGATGATATAAAGCCTCCTCTAGATGTAAGAAGTCTACATGGGGACCCCATAACAGTTTTCTTTCCCTGAAACATATTCTGAGAAAGGTATTGCACAAACATTGAATAATGGTTCCTGGACACCTAGAATGTAATTGTTTGGTTCTGACAACTTACACCATTAACCTTAACAAATAAGGGAATATTTCCAACTTTCTAGACAATTCAGCTAGTTTGATTTTCTTCTATGAAGACATGTTAGTAGAAAAACTAAGAAAGATCAATATTACTACAAACCAGGATTAGATGGTCATGTGGGCGTGCACAGAGAGTCCTTGGCATTGGGTAAACATTTGATAAATGCCAGGCACCCCCTTCTTCTCACCCTGTTTCACTGGATCCACTAGCTGTCTAGAAGTTCTTCTGGGTCCAGAGAGCTAGAGACGCTGGAAAAAATCAGGTAGATAGTGGACCCATTTGGAGGAAATAAAACAGTTAGTCACAGAGAGACCAGACCCACCGTATGCCTCTTTACCTGGGATTTCAGTCTCTTAGGAAATCAACTGATAAAATGTGCATTGTGTCATTCAAGGCAAGTTCCCTGGCTAATAAAGGTCCCTGATCAGCCATGATTGAATTGTATAAGGAACCTTGGGCTAAGTTTATCCTTCTGAGACCTCCCTGAATGGCAGGTGAATTAGGGTGGGTCTGCAGACAGTTCCCCATGGTACCCTGGTGGACTTTGGCTTTTATAAAATAACCCAGTAAGTTTCATGAAAGCCAAGAGTTACTGAGATAAGTTCTAATTCTGTTCATGGTTGATTCCTTTTTGAAAAAACAAAACAAAACATATTCTTTATGCTGGAAGTACTGTTAACATCTACACAGCCCAAATTTGTCCTTTTATAGATGTAGAAACTAGGCTACAGAGGTCGACGTACCGGCTCTAGTTTATGGTTAACCAGAAGCAAAGGAGAGTTGGAACAAGAAGACACCTGGCTTGTCCTCACTGCTGGATCCACCCCATATGCGGCCTCAGGGCCATGGTGAGAGAACCCCCCAATACAAAGACACTGTGTCCCATAAGTTTGTTTGGAAGCTGATGGCTTGGTATTTAGGGAAAGAGTATCCCATGAGCACAATGTTACAAATGGTAAACACATCCCACTGTCTGTCACCTAAAGCTTATTTCACCTGAAATGTGGCCAAAGTAGAATCAGGATGCTGAAGTACCGTAAGACCGGCAAGGATCTTGTGCAGTACATTGTTCTGCAAATTGGGTTTTCCAGAGAGCCCGAGATTTATTACTTTAATCCTAAAATATATTTTCAAATTTCTTTCATTCAGCAGAGATGTTTTGAGCTCCTGCTGTGTGCTCACCACTCCTGTCCTGTGACGCAGGGGTGAACCTCACAGATGTCACCTTCCAATGTGGAGGGCAGAAAGTAAACTGGGTTATACAATATGTTAGAAACTGAAAAGTGCTGTGAGAAAAAATAAAACAGGAAGAGGGTGTGGGGCTGACAAAGGAGAAGATGCGATTTTCAGTGAGCTGTCACAGGGCACCCGTCACTGTGAAAATACCCGAGTATCTGAGGAAGAGGACGAAGGCGAGAGGCTGCCCTGTATTCCTGTGTGTGGAGCAACTGCCGGAGGAGCAGCCAGGAAGCCAGGAGCTGAGGGAGCAGAGAGTGTCTGGTGTGAAACCAGAGAAGGAAAGAGAAGCCCCACCATGCAGGGCTTTGTAGACCAAGTGTGAGAATTTTGCCTTTTATTTTTAATAAAATGAGGGTCATTTCATGATTTTGGATGAAGATGTAACATGGTCTGGTGCTAGTTCTTAAGAGGATCATTCTGTTTTTCGTTTTGTTGCAAGTAGACTTTGAGAAAAGCAGGTAGGAAGACTCTTTACAAAGCTGTTGGGATAATCAAGTGAGACATGATGGTGGGTTTTCTAGGCTGGAAGTGCTTGATGTGGGAAGAAGTGGTCAGACTCTGCATGTGTTTTGAATGTATATTTATTGATATAGACTACAGGAGAAATAGGCTTTTGGTGTCTGCAATAAGAAAAAGCAGAGGTGCCCCTCAGGGAGCTGTGGAAGCAGGTCTGTGGGAGGAGGTGAAGAGCACACCTGCTTCGGGACGTGGTGATTTTGTGATGCCTGTCAGGTGTCCAAGTGGAAGCAGCAAATTGGTCATTTGAAAATATGGGTGGTGAATGTGACCAGTTAGTGCAAACATCTTTAAAAACCCTAGTGCATGCATTTCAGTCTCTGTAAGCAGTGTTCCTGAGATGCTCTAACTTCTTCCTGATGACTCAAGGTGATCACCACCCCCATCTCTGTGACACAGGAGATCCTCACTGTCTTATTATGTGGAGGGCTCTTCATTCTAACAGTGATGCACGGCTATGGTTATTGAAGAACTGACTTAACAGGCATCTCAACTGGTCTTTGCTGCTTATTGTCACATCCCGGTGCTATCAGAGCATCTCCCGCTGGAAATCCAGAGCAATAGTTTAGAGTGAGAACAAATTAAGGGCTAGGCCCTACAGCAATATTTGGGGTCTGGAAAGAGAGCAATTTCCCCAGAAGAGACTGAAAAGAACTGTCAGAGAAGTTGCAGGAGATTAAGTAGACTGTGTTGTCATAGAATTCAGGAAAGAAAGAGTTTCACAAAGAGGGAAGGGCTAGAGGGTTAAGTGCTATGAAGAGTTAAGTAAGATAAGAAATGAATGGACTTTGTCTGATTCTGAGATGAGGAGTCGTTGGTGATATTTGCCAGGAACAATTCAGTGGCTTCTCTGGGTATTAATTTCCTAACTGTGAGGACTGAGCACACAAGTATTCCACACTGGAGGGAAAAGAGACCTTACTAGGGCCAGGACTCTATACCCAAGATCTTTCCTAATAAGCACTACCCCAGAATTCTGAGGTATGTAAGCTGGAGGCTCCCTCTACAAAGAGGAGGGCCACTTATTCAGGTAAGAGAATACCTGATATTTAAAATTTTTACGATAAGCACCATCAGTGGTCATTTTTCTCCTCACCACCCTAGATACCGGCAACAATGTCTAAAATTACTCTTATTTTTGCCCTTTTCCTGGATGTTTCAGATACTCCTGGTGTGAGCCTTTGGGTATTACACTAACAATAATGGAATGTGAAGTCATCACTTGTGCTATTTCAATGCTTCAGATGGTAAATTAATGCTCATCACATCTCCTTGAGGTAGGTATTAGCTCCATTTAACAAATTAGAACATTAGGAGAGATTCAGTGATTTTCTAGAAACCATATATGCCCGCTTGTTTATTTAAGGGCTGACTCTCCAGGTTTTGGCTCCTTTGGGCCACCTGCTTCTCCTCTTCCTTATTTTCTCATTTTCTATGTGATATCTCCACTAAGTGAAGACCAGGAGAAATGCAAGTCACCCCTTCATCAACAGCTCTTGTCTACTCAGCTTCCTTTGCCAGGTATCTGAGTGTGGGCACCTTCCAAATCTGTTCTCACTTTCTGACCAAATTCCTCTCCAACCTCCTCACTTAGGTGTCTTAGGGTCACTTCAAACCCATGTCCATCTACCCTCTCGGCCACGTTCCTGTCTCTGTGAGTGGTGCCATGCTCCCACAGCTGTGTGGTCTCCCGTGGCCACTTTGACCCCTCGGCCCCGTACCTGCTCAGTCCTCTCATCCTGTTACTTTCCCTTCTTTAATGTGTCTCCTCTCATCCACTTCCTTCCATTTTGGGTGGAGAAACCATCGTCTACCACTGGACCTCGGAAATAGCCTCCTCTGAGCCTCTCCGATCCACTCTCTGAGCTAAGCCAGAGTGCTCCTAACAAGATGAAAACCTGATTGTATTATCGCTACTTAAAAATAATCAGGGCCTCTCCTTGCTCTTACATAAAGACCACGATCCTTAATAAGACCTTAATGGATTATTATAGTCTGACTGCTTCCACCTCTGTTTCTAACTCTATTCTGTGACGAGGACCTAAGCCTCAGATGAAAATGCCAGGAGGCTAACACCTTGATTTCAGCTTGGAGAGACCTGAACAGAAGACCAAGCCCAGGCCCTGACCCACAGGAACTGTGAGATAAGAAATTTGTGTTGTGTAAGCTGTTAAATTTGTGGAGATTTGTTACACAGCAGTAGAGACCTCACAAATGAGGGTACCTCTGCTTGGGTCTCTCCAGAATATGATTTCCAGTCTTTGCCAGAGTCCAAGGGGAGCAGGGTTGGGAGGAATTCTGGGGGTGGGGAGAAGGGGAGGCTCTTCCGGTTCCTTACTCAGGTTTCACTCATTCAAGACACATATGCAAAAATATTAATGGAGCCAATAGTAAGTAAGCATCAGGCATTACTCTAGGCTCATGGGATACAGCAGTGAGTGAAACAGAGACTCCGGCCCTCCTAGAACTTACACAGTAGTCAAGGGAGACAGATGATGGATTATAAACATATTTTAAAAACTAAGTGTAGGCAGAAGGTTCTAAGTGCCAGGGACCACAAAGGACACCAGGGTAAGGGCAGCAGGAGTGTGCATGTTGGATGATGGAATGTGATTTTAAGTGGGTGGTAATAGCGGGGCTCATGGAGGGGGCGTTTGTATAAACACCTGGAGGAGGTGAAGGAGTCAGGTTACCTGTGGCCCTGGGGAGAAAGAACATCCCAAGCAGAGGGACCCTGTGTGTGTCTGGTGTGTCAGTAAGGAGGCCAGTGTGGCTGGGGAGAAGTAAAAGGCTGAGGAGAGGTGTGTGTGTGAGTGTGTGGGTTTGTGTAGGGAGCAGATCGTGTGGAGTTTTAGAGCTTGTCTTAAGGCTTTAGGTTCTCATTGTGAGTAAAGTAAGGAAACATTTCAAGATTTTAAGATGAGGACTCAAATGATCCGACTTACGTTTTATGAAGATCACTCTCATTTCTCTGTAGAGAACCGACTCTGGAGGGAAGGGAGAAGAGTGGTTTGGAAGCCCATGTGGTGATGCAGGGGCGAGATGACGGTGGCTACACTGGCTTTGTACAAGAGAGAAGTGGCTGGCTTCTCGAATCCCAGTAACCCCGCCCGCTTTCAAAGATAACTCGTGTCTCCACTTCCTGAGACTCCTTGAGAATCAGCAGTGGAAATTGGGATAGTTCTTCTCTTTCCTCATTTCTGCCCGTAACTTAGTTTTCTCAGTTAATCTTCTTTACCTGCTTATCTTAAATCTGCTTTCCAGTTCACACAATTTTGCTTAGCCTAGTAATGCTTCTATAACTTGTCATCCAAACCAAAGCCCCACTGATGGGAAGCTGTTACCAATTGTGCTGGGACTGCAGGCATAAACCTGTACAGTCATTCCTGCTGTATGTTTAGATTCCACATAGAAGTGAGACCATATAGTATTCTTCTTTCTCTGTCTGACTCACTTCTTTTAGCACAATGCCCTCTACCTCCATCCATGTTGTTGCAAACGGCAAGATTTCATTTTTTTTGTGAGTACTATTCCATTGCATATATATATTCCAGGTGATACATATGTCACCTCTTCTTTATCCATTCATCTACTGATGAACATTTAGGTTGCTTCCATATCTTGTCTATTGTAAATAATAATGTTATGAACATTGGGGTGCATATATATTTTTGAATTAGTGGTTTTTATTTCTTCAGATAAATACCCAGAAGTAGAATTGCTGGATTATATAGTAGTTCTGTTTTTATTCTTTGAGGGATCTCCATACTGTTTTCTATAGTGGCTGCACCAATTTACATTCTCACCAACAGTGCACAAAGTTTCCCTTTTCTCCACATCCTTGCCAACACTTGTTATTTGTTGTCTTTTTGATGATAGTCATTCTGACAGGTGTGAGGTCATATTTCATTTTGGGTTTCATTTGCATTTCCCTGATGATTAGTGACGCTGAGCATCTTTTCATGTGCCTGTTGAACATCTGTATGTCTCCTATGGAAAAATGTGTATGCAGGTCCTCTGTTCATTTTTTAATTGAGTTATTTTTTGATGTTGACTTGTATGAGTTCTTTTTATATTTTGGTTATAAACCACTTATTGGATATATTGTCTGCAAATATCTTCTTCCATTCAGTTGGCTACCTTTTCATTTTGTTGATAGTTTCCTTCACTATGCAAAAGCTTTTTAGTTTGATGTAGTTCCATTTGTTTATTTTTGCTTTTGTTCCCCTTGCCTGAGGAGACAGATCCAAAAAAAATATTGCTAAGATTGATGTCAAAGAGGGTACTCCTTTGTTTTCTTCTAGAAGTTTTATAGATGCAGATCTTACATTTAAATCTTTAATCCATTTTAAATTTACTTTTGTATATGGTGTGAGAAAGTGGTCCAGTTTGATTTTTTGCATGTGACAGTTCAGTTTTTCTAACACAATTTATTGAAGAGTCTGCTTTTTCCCCATTGTATATTCTTGCCTCCTTTGTCATAAATAAATTGACCATGTAAATGTGGGTTCATTCTGGACTCTCTCTTCTGTGCCCTCTTGTTGATCTATGTGTCTGTTTTTGTGCCAGTCCCACACTGTTTTGATTAATTTAGCTTTCCAGTATAGTCTGAAATCAAGGATCATGGTACCTACAGTTTTGTTCTTCATTCTCAAGATTGTTCTGGCTATTTGAGTCTTTTATGTTTTCATACAAATTTTAGATATATTTGCTCTAGTTCTGTGAAAAATGCCATTGGTATTTTGATAAGGATTGCACTGAAACTGTAGATTGCTTTGGGCACTATGGTCATCTTAACAATATTAATTCTTCCAATCCATGAACACAGTATATCTTTCCCTTCACTTGTGTCCTCTTCAATTTCTTTCATCAGTGTCTTATAGTTTTCAGGGTACAAGTCTTTTCCCTCTTTGGTTAGATTTATTCCTAGGTATTTTATTCCTTTTGATGCAAATAGATAAGAATATGAATAACCCTATGCCAATAAATTTAAAAACTTCAATGAAATGGCTGGATTCCTAGAATAAAATATATCAATAATTTCCAAAATTGACTCAAGGAGAAACAGAACACTGTAATTGTTCTACAACCATTACAAAATTGAATCACTAAATATTCCACCTTTCATCCTAAGTAGAGAATATTATTATACACCTGCTAACGTCTATTATACATCTTTGGGTTACTTTCATCTTCTATCAATAGATTAGATGCCCCAAAAGGGCAATTTACTCAGGTCTATCCCCAGAAAGAGCTTTTTCAGGCTTTGACAATTTTAGTGGCTTAGTCAACAAATATTAATTTAACTGGCTGAAACATCAAGTTCTTTAATACAATTAACTAATGTTCTCATTTCTTATTTATACCTCTTCTCTAGAGCTTTAAAGAACAAAGTGTTCTCTTTCCAGTCTTCAACACATGTTATCTTGGAAACATCTTTGTTTGAAGGACAATAGAAGGGAACCAGCTTCCTATTGTCGACCCCACCCACATTCAATGGCCCTGAAATTTAACTTTGATAGCTATCATTTTACCTTCATATTTATAATTTCAATATAAAATATATATACACACATACATGTATATTTATGTAAAAAAACATAAAATGTGACTTTGGCTTTTATAGACTATTAGCACTGATTTTTATCTTTAAGATTTGATATTTTTGTCTGGGTCTGTTACATGTGAGATACTGATTATAATACTGGAATCTGTCTTCTAAACTTGCAAACAATTCATTCACTTGACTCCAGGTCTAATACAGTAAAGTGAGTACAAAAATCAGAAAGGCTTGGAGAGGTCTAGGTTACCCATCTGGGTCTTCACCACAGCTTTCAATTCTGGAAGCAGTGATGTTGTGTACGCAGGAATCAGAGGACTATTCTGGATTGAGACACAGTCTTACTCAACTTTCAGGGGAAGGTACACAGCTTTTCCCTAAACAAAAAGAAAAGAGAAAACAAGAGAGAACAGGATGTCCTTTTGGAAGATTGACACTTGTGCAGGAGGATGATCACAGATACACCAAGTGACGCTGAGCTGTCGAGTGTGTCAAATAACACAGTTTTGCTTTTTCTTTATATGAGTGACAGCACCTTAGAATTACAGATGAAAATTATTCAAATAATCTGCAAACCAATCTGGACCATGTACATCCTGGAAACATGAAGATTTACCCCTGGCAGGAATGAGAGTGTCTTTGCCAGTGAGCGTCCCAGGGAAAGTCGATGACACACAGCGCTGTGTGTGCTCTTTACATTGCCTGACTCTCCTTTGTATCTGTGATTAGCACGGTGTCTTTCCTCATGAGAAATGCAGTAATCTGCACTGTTTACCCTCCACGCTCCCCTGGCCACCTGTTCTGCCTTGGTAGCCCTCGGGTCTGCTGCACACTCCCCGTTCTTTGTAGTTCCTCCTTTTCATTTTGCCCTTTGGGTTTTCCAGATGGTGTGTCTAGCACTCCTTTTAGTGTTTTCAGCGGACCCTTGCTTCCAGCATTGCTTCCTAGTGCACTGCATTTTATAACAGAGTTAAAAATAGTTTAAAAGCTGAGTGGAAGTCACGGTATTGGGCCAAAGCCAAGTTTACTCCAAGCTCACGGGAGCTCAGTGGTTGCTTTAAATTTTCATGGTTGTGTTTGTACAGGACTCGGGTCTCTGTGAAATAAATCTTAAAACCGAGCTCTCCAGGTCATGAACACAGAGATAACTTGGTGTTTGAACATGGTAAGCTCTGTCCACTCTTGAGCCAGAATTTGAAAGGTCAGTTGCAGCCTAGATATCCTGACCATAACTTATTGTTGGAATTATTTAAAATGTTTTCTTTTGCTTTCCTCTCTTCTGTGGTTTTCTTCTATGATCAAATCAGCTGATACTTAACAAATATTTTGATGTAGAAAATTCCAATTTTATTCACAACATTAGTTAGTTTTACTGCCCTTCCCCCCTTCTTCTCAATAATTAATTCACATTTGAAACAGCAAATAACTATCTGGTCCAAACAAAACTATCTGGTTTTGTTTGTTGGTTTTTGTTTTCATGTTTACTGGTTTGAACTAGTAGCAATAGGTTCTAGAACAGGCCAGGGTAACCCTAACATCTAATAATTTACACAGTTATACTCTATTTAAAGTCCCTATTAACCAACTGATCTTTAGACTATTTTTCTTTTATTATAGTTTCATTCATTTTGGTGGATAATCATGCATACTCTTAAATATCCTTTATTCTTCTGAAGCAGTGGCCACTAAGTTACCCTAGATTTACTTCTTGTATAAGTTGGTACAGCTAAAATAAAGTTAATTTAGTTGAATTTACATTTTATTAGTCTCTGAAGTCAATGACATCACTTGACTTTTTTTAGGATTGCTTTAATCATTGTCTTTTGAATAATAGTGTTTGTAGGACCAACACTCAACAAATTTTTCATGATTTCATTGACTTTGCCTCCTTCCCTTCTTTAAAAGTGTTTTGGAAAGTAAGATGAATACCTCACATATTAGTTCAGTTCTTTTTTTTAAGTGTCTTTCACATACATAGTGGCAATAAAAATATGGGTCTACAATCTGTCGTCTGCGATTCAGAAGTCCAAAACACACTGGAAAACTATTTTTTGTGTGTTTGTTTAGCTGCCATTTGGAGGCAAACCTGCCATGCTCCAAAGGTGACAGCCAGCCACACCTGCCCTGGGCAGGTGGAAACCTCCGCCATCTTCATCCTGTCTTCTCAGTGTGTCTGTCCTCATGTCTGCAAGGGCAGCTTTTGATTACCTGGGGCTCCCCAGACCTTCCAGGATGTCATGTGACTCACCGTGTACATGCCTTGTACCTTTTCTAAAATCTGAAAGAGGTCTGAATTTGACACATATGTGATTCAAAAGGTTTGGGGTAAGCGTTTACAGGCCTATATTTTGAAGTAAAATATAATTTGAGTTTTTCTAGAAAATGATCGTGTTGGGTTAGTTAGTTTCAGTATAAAAGAGGAATTGTAAAAATTTGGTCAAGATCAAAATCATTTCTTGAGCTATGACAAGATGCTGACTTTGCTTTTTCACTATTTCAGAAAGGGTTAAATAATTTTAGGAATTCAGAAATTCTAAAATAATATTTACTAGACAATATTTCCCTCCAGAATTAGGGCTTTGTCTTTAACTGACAATCTTACCTCCTTTCAAGTCAGATGATGGCAGGTACCAGAGGGACCTGCATTTCATTTGAGTCCCCAGGTGAAGTCATCATTCTAGAAACAACTGAATGTTCAGAGTGGGGAAAGAAAAAGGAAACTTGGTAATTGTTTCGGACCGCAGATGTAGGGCTAGCCCTGTGTAAAATTACGAAGGGGAAACCTCTGACTTTGATCCCCTCCCAATGTTTCTCTCAGCAAACCCCAAAGCCCCATCTTGCTTCTGGAGTAATTTAATATTTCTTAGCTGGTGATTAATTCCTCCTAAGGTTTATTTTCCAATAATGATGTTAGCTTAGAGGAGACTCCATCTAGGGACATTTACAGGGTAAAAGATGGTGCTGAGGAGACTCCATCTAGGGACATTTACAGGGTAAAAGATGGTGCTTGGAGATTTAAAAATGAAGTCCTCAAGGAATGAACCCATGACAGTGGAATGACCAGAATCAGGTGGATGACATGGAGAGGGACTCATATCTGTAACCTCCTAATTATTCCATCAGGCAGCACAGTCTCCTCTGGTTTATCACGCCTGCTCTGTGTTCTGGAAACAGATTTGGCTCACTTGTGCTGTTTTGGTTTTTTCCTCTCCACATGCCTAATATATATTATATATATATATTTAAATATATATTATATATATTTATTTATATAAAATATATTTATATTATATTATATATTTATTTATATATTTAAATATATATATAAATATAAAATATATATATACAGATGTCTCTTTAGCTTTGCTTTAATGGACTACTTAAAAAGATTAAACGAGCAGCAAGAGGTGGTTTCCAGCAGGTACGTTGGCCCTGGAATCCGGATCAGATAGGAGCTCTTTCCCAAGGTTAATATATTATTCTGAAAATCCATCTTTCAGACGATCTTTGTGCTTCATCTAAGTTACATAATTAGAGGAAGAGAAGGCGTATAATAGTAGCCCAGGTGAATATTTGATTTCTGTCACTTTTCATATTCATTTTCATTTGTCTTTCACATGCCAACAGTTTGCCATCTGTACAGCCATAGCTCTTGTCCAAGACAGTGCCAGGGTTCACTGACAAACTGTAGCACCATTGTAAATTCAGGGCATGGCAATGGTTTTAGGCAACAAAAGGGCAAAAGGACATGCATGCAATACAGAGCTTTGGATTGACAGGTTTATAAATGATATTCTTAAACTAGTTTGAGAATTTAAAGGAGTTCCTTTCTATTTGTATAATTATTTACAAGTGGAATATCCAATAATTGGGAAAGGAAAAACAATATTTAATACCACTCTGTTTCAGTGATGACCTGTAAGCAGCTGTGAAAGAGCCCAAAACTTCTAAACTGCTTTTATCTACATTATGGATTCATATCATATGCATGTTTAACTTGCAGGCAGTCATACAATATCCATGATTTAATAGAAGAGAGAACGACAGAAAATAATTTAAATAATGTAAGCAACCAAGTCAGAGATTTGTGTCCTTGCCTGCAAAACCCAAGTGAAGCCTCAGGAGGGGAGTCATGTCAAAAGCAGGAGAAGAAATATGGGCAGCTTCTTAGAGCGACGTCTGACCCCAGCTGACAATCAGGGAAGAAACAGGGACCTCGGTCCTAGCATGGCAAGGGCGTGAATTCAGCCACCAACCTGGAGGAGCCTGGGAATGAGCTCATCCCCAGAGCCTCCAGAAGTGAATGCAGCCCTGCACACACCTTGACTTTGTTCTTATGAGAAACACAGAATTAATAGGACATGTTTAAAAAGGAGACCTGTGGGGGGAAATAGAGGTCCTTTTGCAGTATTCTGTATTAGGAATAATACTTAGGGATTCTGGTGGTTGCATGCATCTCAATGGGACTATTTCCTACAAATGAGCAAACAGTCTTGTGGCCATTTTTCATAAAGGTGCTAATTGTACATATTAATTACACTTGAAAAAATTGTAGTTGTAAAAGTTGCACTTTGAAATCGATATTATCATCCTGGGTTCTTTTATTTCATTTTTATTGTTAATCACTAGACTAGAAATATGCTAAAATGAAAGAGATGGAAAATTAGAGATTTACCCAGATGAGGAAGAAGGACGCCCATATTTGGGGAGAAAATGAAGGTATTAACATAAACCTAACTTCAGCACCTTCAACATATATTACTTTAATTTGTTTTGTTTTACCAAAATTATACACTCACTTAGATTTAAAAAAATAAAGCAGTTCTACAAGGTGAGGAAAATGGTATTCATTAGTTATTCTATCCTCAGAAGTAGTCACTTACAATTTTATCTCTTTATTCTTATATTTTGCTATTATTCTATTTGCCTTTATATTTCTGAATTTTTTCCTATATTGCTGGGTTTTGTTTTTTTTTTTTTTTGGTTTGCTTGTTTCTAGCTAAGATAGCATCTATTGACTTTCCATTTTTGAAGATGAGGCTTAGATCTCTTATCCACACTCCAAATACACCAACATGTCCCCACCCAAACTCCAAAACCATCATATCATTATTCTGAGAGAAAATATCCAGTGTTTACTTCATAATTGTTACAAAAATATATTCATGACTGAGGTTTATAGGTACAATGACTGTGTTCCCTTCTAGGACACTATTTGCGTTTTTTACCATATTAGTGTAATAATTATCTTCTTTGCTTATTTACATAGTTTGTTCCAATCTCTAATTCAGGTCCAAGCTCTCTACAGAGGATTCTCTCCATCAGGTAAGCCCTTCATTCCATCCCCCTCCTGCAACACCCCTACTGAGTCCAGGCCTTCCTGATCCATCATGGGCCAACTTCCCTCTAGGCTTGGGGCCCTGGGCTTATCCAGGGAGCTGCATTCATTGTTGTGTTGGAAAATCCCTTATCAACTTTCCTGAGTCGAGTCACTTGCCCTTTTCCTACTTTGGTCACTACTTAAATTTAGATGGAGCTCATCCTGCAGTAGCTTCATAAGAAAGAATGGGTAGAAGGAGGCGAATTATTGACACATACGTGTCAGGGTTGCACTTGACTGCTTGTAACAGAAAACCTAACTCTCCTCTTACAGCCAAAGAGCTTAGTTTTTGTTTTTCACAGGGCAAGAAGCATGAAGGAAGGAAGTTCAGGTCTGGTGTGTGGTCTGCTGTGTCATCAAGGTGTGCAGTCCAGACTGTGATTCCATCGTGCATTCCTTGGCTCTGCTTCCAACCTCACATCTGTGTTCCGGAAAGAAGGGACCAAACCTTCTCCTTACCTATCTTTGTCCTTTTATTTGAAAGGGGAAGGAAAAACCTCTTTGCAGCAGACTTCTGCGTACATCTTGTTGGCACATTTATGTGACGTAAACATTCTTAGGTGCCGTGGTTGTTTTCTGGGCACTTAACTGTTAATAGAAAGATGGGGATGGACAGTGTTATGTGAATAATGGGGTCTATCACACTTGGCATGTTTATAATTTTTTTCTATTCTTACTCTCATTAGTTTAACTGGATAGAATTCTGGGTTAGAAGGCACCTTTCCTCCGAATTTTGGAAGTCTTTTCTCTTGTGCTGCCCCAGAAAAGCTTGTTGGACTTCTGGTTCCTGGGGATTCTGGAATGCCCCACCACCTTTCCAATGTGTTTTGAAGTTCAGGGTTGTGTGTCTTGATGTGGCTCCTTTTGGCCATCAGTTGGGGTCCTCAGTGAGCCTTCTTAATCTGTAATCCTCAGTCCTTCAGGTGTGGGTATATATTAAATTTAGGTCTTAGATAATCTCCCACTTCTCTTTTATTTATTCTCTTTTCCTGGATCTCCTATTGGCCAGGCACTGGACTTCACGTATGTATCTTGTAATAGTCTTATCCTTTTTTTCTTTTATTTTCCATCTTTTTTTTTGTTCTACTTTCCAGGAAGTTTTACAAGATTTTCTTCCAATCCTTCTATTGGAATTTTTGCACATGCTGTCAAATTTTAATATGCAAGAGATCTTTCTGGCTCTTTGAATCCCCTTCCTTTTCATATGAATTCTCATTCTTATTTTAGGTATGCATTATCTTCTCTTATTGCCCTGAAAATATCATTTTTCGAACTTTTCTTCTGTAACTTTTGTCCTACAAGTTTCTGAGTTTTTCTTTCCTTTTGTTTGGTTTTGTGTCTTTTTTTATATTGGAGGCTATTCACAGATGTCTGGAAATCCTTCCCCTCAGAAGTTGATTTGAAGCTTTGTGTAAATGCACAGGCTTGTCAAGGCCTGGGCTGCACTGTGGGCTTGTCTGGCTGAACTATTTCATTAGGGTAGCCCCAGATGCACCATCAGTACATCCTTCTCTTGAGATTCTCATTCTTCTTAGGAAAAAACCTACAAAATTCTACCTGTGGAGTTCAAGTCCATCTGTCTTGCTTCTAAGAAGGGAGTTTGGAGATTCACTTTCCGTGTGTGGTCTCTTCCATGCCCCCTGTGCTGTCTCAGGTCTGTGCCTGCACCCCAAGACATGGGACACAACCTCTTCTAGAAACAAACCCTCGGGGTTCCAACTTGCTGTGAGTGGGTCCATCACCCTTCCTCTTACAGCAAGGGAGGAAATGAATCTACAAGAACCATGACTGCTTCTCATCTCGAACAAACTTTCAAAAGACACTTCTGACCTCAGCCCACCTCCACCCCTCCTTGCAAAGGCATGTGGTCCCCAATTCCTCCGCATTTCTGGGATTCCGTGCCCCACATCTGCCTGCTTCTGGGCTTCCTGCAGAAGGTCATGGACAGTGGGTGCAGGAACAGCTGCCCTTCATCCACATGCTTTCCTGCTTCTAAAACTTTGTCGTCTCGCCTTCTGTTTCATTGGTCTTGTTTCCTTGGGGTTAAGCCTTCATGTGAGCCCTTGACTATCACTTCTGTGAGCTTTGAGAGGAACCGGTAATCGGCCTTGCTTAATAGGGCCCGACGTCGTTACAGTGTCAGAACACACTACCCTCATTCCCCTCTGCCCCTGCCCTCAGCACAAGGAGCAAACACTCAGCATTTGCCAAAGTAAGAACTGCTTCTTCCAACTTCAGCGTAAAGCAGCCGTCCCCAACATTTTTGGCATCAGGGACTGGTTTCGTGGAAGACAATATTTCCATGGACTGGGTCGAGGTGGGGATGGTTCAGGCCGTAATGAGAGCGATGGGGAGCAACAGGGAGTGATGGGGAGCGACGGGGAGCGATGGGGAGCGACGGGGAGAGATGGGGAGTGGCAGATGAAGCTTCGCTCTCTTGCCTGCTGCTCACCTCCTGCTGTGCGTCCCACTTCCTAAGGGGTTGGGGACTGGTACCCAGTTGGGGACCCCTAGCGTAAATCCAGGAAGCCTCTGCGTGAGGTTAGAGAACAGCATTCTTAAGATGGGTCCCCCAAATCAGGAAGAATTTCCTGCCCACTGTATCAAGAAATGGGATAGAACATTTAACGTATGACTGACCTGAAATGTCATCATCTGTGAGAATCTGACTAATGCCATTTTGTCCTCAAGAAATGAGCATCTCCTAAGCTGTTTATT
Source organism: Balaenoptera borealis (assembly GCF_965194805.1). NCBI lineage: Eukaryota > Metazoa > Chordata > Mammalia > Artiodactyla > Balaenopteridae > Balaenoptera > Balaenoptera borealis. The sequence goes on from NC_138871.1 coordinate 90,720,986, forward strand.
TAAGTCTGTAGATTCTGGTCCACCCTCAGCCCTGGGACCTGCTACTCTCTGTCTCCCAGATCACACTCTGTGCCAACTCCTGTGGTTCTAGATGTTCCTGGCTTCACACATCAGCTCTTACTATGTTTCCAGGAGGTATTTTCCACCTAACAATGATCTGGAAACTCCTCAGAGTTTCAGATGGTTTAGCAGATTCTACCTGAGTAATGAAGGCCATCTGAAGATTCACACAAAAGACACCTGTAGTCTTAACGTTTGCTGTAACACAAACAGTAGATCAATCTTAACAGGCTGATCAAATACTCATTCATGTCTATAAGTTCTGAAGAAATGATCTTAAGGAGTACTAAGGAGTGATAAACTCATTTAAATAGAAAATTAAATAGAGCCTCTGATAGTAAAGAACTCATTATTATTTACTCCAAAGCTCACGATAGTGATAGTAGATTATCTAATTGCAGTTAAGCTGTCTACCAACTTCACTTATTTAGAACTTATCTGAGGACAGATGTGCAAACATCAAAGTTCTCTAAATGGCCTCCTGAGATGGTAAAACTTTTTATCTTGAAGGTTTTAATCATAAGAGGACCTTTCAAACTCTCACTTGGAGTCAACTCTCTTTTATTTTGCACACAATTCAAGCAAAAATGTTCATCTTATTCTAAAGCTGTACAAATGGGAAGAGAAAAAGTGAGCTGCTATGGGTAAGTATTCTAATAAGAGAAAACTAAATGGCTAAAAAGACAGAAGGCAGAAGATATATTCTAAAATGAAACAGAAGAAGACTAGAGTGGGCCAAGTGGTTCTGAGTTAGACTTGGAGACATCAGTATGAGCTCATGTTTAGCTTTTAGAGACAGATGGACAGATAGAGATGTAATTGTAGATATGTATGTTTTTTCAGTTAAGATGCATATGTTTATTTCCTACGTTGCCAGCTGAGAGGGCCTAGAAGCAGTGACGCCCAGCAACAATGAGCTCACCCAAGAGGCAGATCTTGGTTTCTAATACTGTTCTCCAAAAAAACGAACCAGGTTCCCTAGGGAAGTGACTGATTTCAGGAGTAGGGCAGGGAATATATAAGATGAGCTTGGAACATGTCATGGTTCCAGAATGAAAGAAGGTGCTCAAAGAACACAATTATGGGGACTCAACAAAGGGACAAAGGGCTCAGCCTCAAAAAGCTCCCAATGGCCAAAGGTAAAAACATTTAAGCAACAAAATATATAACATAATATTGGATTAAAACTCCAGATATAAAACAGTGATGAATTACACTTATATAAATAAGGGATTGAAGAAATAAATGAATGGAAAAGAAACACATCTCCCATGCAAAAGAATTTCAGATAGATTATGTAGATGGTCCAGCCTCAAGGAGGTGGAGCACTGCCCCTGCCCCTTAAGTGTGGGCTGAGCATGGTCTCTTCCTTCCAAAGAAGATGGAATGAAAGGGGGTGGATGTATCTTATAGTGGAGAACTTGATAAACATGACCAGGTTGTCAAGGTCACCACCAACAGTCACAGATCATGTTGATAGCATGGACTCTTAATATGGCTGATGAGGATGGAACTTTACCTCTGTGGTCTTCCTCCCAGAAACACATTAATGCAGTCTGACCATGAGAGAAACATCAGGCTAATTCAAACTGAGGGACATTCTACAAAATATCTGATCAGTACTTCTCAAAACTATCAAGGTCATCACAAACAAGGGAAGTCTGAGAAACTGTCACAGCAAAAGAAATCTAAGGAGACACAACTGTTTTGGCTATTCAGGATCTTTCATGTTTCCATACAAATTTTAAAATTATTTGTTCTAGTTCTGTGAAAAATGCCATTGGTATTTTGACAAGGATTGCTCATCAATGAATTTGGTAATATTGCAGGATACAAAATTAATATACAGAAATCTGTTGCATTTCTATACACTAACAATGAAGTAGCAGAAAAATAAATTAAGAAAACAATCTCATTTACCATTGCATTAAAGAGAGTAAAATACCTAGGAATAAACCTACCCAAGGAGGCAAAAGACCTGTACTCCAAAAGCTATAAGACACTGATGAAAGAAATTGAATACGACACAAACAAATGAAGAGATATACCGTGTTTTTGGATTGGAAGAATCAATATTGTTAAGATGACCATACTACCTGACTATCAAAATATTGGTGCAATACTATTAACTCAGCTGCAGACCTCATGCAAATTTTGCCCATTTTTCTCAGTGTTTAATATCCTAATATCCAACCCACATTGTCTACAGCTCATGTGTCTCCCAGGTCTCCTCCGATCTGTGTCAATTCTTGTTCTTTCCTTGTCCTCCATGATCTTGATGAAAATGAAAGTTGTGCCTAAAGACATGTGATTACTTATCACGCAGTGAAGCAGAACATTTATCTTAGGTCAAAAAAGTGTTCTTGAACACAAAAAAGTGTTCAGTTTTTCTCTCCTGAATCTGTTTCCTTGTGCAAGCACAAAAACTACAGCAATCATCACTCTTGTGCTTGTTCGAAAGGCTGCAGGTAAACCTCACAAACATCTGGAGACCAGTTTTGTTTCACTGCCATCAGATGCTTCAAAGAAAGAGCTCAATTAAATCATAGAATCCACCAACTCTTTTGTGTCAGAAAGTGAAAGATCTGACATTATCATGGAGACCCTAGTCAGTTTGGTTAAGAATTTTAACACTCAAGATAAAATTGTTTATTTTTGCAATGAAATTAAGAAGACACATTTTGATGGAGACTGGCATCATGGAAACACTGTACTAAATTAAGAAACCTATGGGACAGAAATGCATTTGGAGTTGGTTGTGGTAGATACAAATGTAATTTATATTTCTGTCTAAACACACTGAAATATATTCCACAGTAGAGACAGAAAAAATTCTCAAATGCACACACACACACACACACACACACACACACACCGAATAAGTGAACTACTAAATTTTTGTGATGATGATGATATTGAATACAAAAAGAAAATGTAACCATACACAAAAAATAGATTTAACTCTTTAAAGAATTACTTTATAAATAAGCATAGGTCATTTTCTGGAATGAAAAATTTGATAGAGCTCTGATTTTTAATTGAATGAATGTATACTCAGTGAAATATTCAAAAATATTGTGAATACTGAAATGTTATTCTGTCAATCTTGTCTTAGAGAAATATTTACCCAAGCAATAAAAGCTACGCGGAACTGGTTTTAGATGAAGTGATCAGTCAGTGAACTTATTTACATTTTACAATTTCTCACTGTTTCTGTCGGTGGTCACGTGACTGACATCACACAACTCAAAGGCTATTTGTGAGGAGGAAGTAAGATAATGAATATATATGTAAAGCCCCCACCCTAATGTGCAGCACTTAACACTGTTCTGTAAATCGTTGCTATTATTATTTTTCCAGGTCCTATCTAAATATCTGGCCCATTAGAGTGGTTCAATAATTCGATATTGTCAATTAAGTTTGGTAGAAGCACCCGACTGGGAAAGAACTTTACCAAATTGCTTTTATACCCACCTACAGATTTATACAAGTCAGGAAGTACTTTCTTCTTTTCGGCATGGCCTAGATTCCAACTTCTGGCCCTTTTTATGGTAGCGGTCACATGGTGGCATTCTCATTTGCAGTATTGGAGCTGCTTCCTTTGCAAGACTCTGGGTGAAATCAAACAATGATCCTTGCAGACATGGGAATTGTCATGGGAATACATGGGACCAGGGGAAACTGTCTTGAATATGTAATCTTCTTTAGCATTATTATTATTATTGAAACTTACAAATATAAGCATTTAATGAGCAACATCCTGGAAAATAAAATGGGGTAGAAGTTATGAAAATAGAGAGGTGGTTTCAGAATTGTCTTTCTAAATTGCTTAGGTGCAGAGAGATGGAACATTTTTGCCTAGGATGTCTGACCCCAGATCTTCATGATTGTGACCTGCTGCTGAAAAGTGGTTCCCGACAACTGTCTCCCTGACAGCGCCCATCCCCAAGTACCCAGCCGCGTGGACAAGCACTTCACTCTACTTGCCAACTGCAGACAGAAACACTGCCTGTGACAGCATCCCGAGACCTCGGGGAGAGACATTCTGTCCTGTCACCAGGGGCCACCTTCCACAGCAGAGACAAGGACAGAGATGGGAATGTGGGCATCCACTTAGTAGCAGAAATCAAATTATATATAAGAAGGAAAGGAAACATACCTGTTGTATTTTCTTTTCTATTATTCTTTACAGAAAGTGTTGGATGCCTAGGGGATAGGCGTCCTTTGAAGGAACTGGCTTGTAGAAAGAACACTGTGTAGTTGAAACGGAATACATAAAAATCAGATAGGAGGCCCGGTGTAAACCATCTGGTAGGAAGGGACCTAAAGAAGTGTAACAACTGCCAAGAAAAGCTGACAATGAGCCTGAAAGGAGACCTCAGGAGAGGGTAACCAACGTGGCAAGACACTGAGGCAGGTGGGGCAAGAAGGCCTCAAAGCCGCAGGAGGAATAACCGGCCTCAGAAGGCACAAAAGGTAATTTATTGCCAGTGAGAATATTGTGACGAAAAGAAAAATTCATTTTGCTGTGGTCAGAAAATAGATGAGGAAGAGAGAAAAGAGATTCAGGCACCAGAAGAACACACTGTAGTTAGTAATCAAGAAAAGCTGCACTGCTGTTGATGCCAGGAAGTCTTGAGCTCAAAGTCTGAGAAACAGGGAAGTGATTAACACAGGATTGGAAAATCATTATGTGTGAAATCTCCCATGTCAGGCAGGAGGCTACATCAACATGAATGAAGGTCTCCATGATCTTTAAGACTTTGGTGCAGTAACTGTGAGTATAACACACAAGAAAAAGTTTTAATATTCATATTTACTAATTCCAAAATTTATTTTAAAAGTTACACAAGATAAAGAACCCCATCAATACAGTTCAGAAATTTGCTGAACATGGTGGAAATTATTGTGAAAATGAAAAAACCGGAGAACAAAGTTTCTCCTCATTGCTGTACATCATAAGGTTTAAGAGTTAGAGCAAAAGAAGTACTAACTACATCTGGCACAGAGTCAAATTATACTTTAACTACAAAATATAGGCCTAAATCTCAATAGAAATTACTAAAAAGAAGACAAATCTACTCAGAAAAAAAAGATATCCTGTGGTCATAGGTGAATTCTACCACTGGTCCCATTCTTCTTCAATGAAATTTATCAAATCTACTGAAGGCAATAATGGAAAACATGATATGGTATACGTATGGTGATACAAACAATATGGAAGAAACATGAAACTACAAGAGGATCTTTGTATTTAAATATATTTTATTATTTTGGAGTGGAACACAAAATGTGTTCAAAAGTTAAACTTGGGCATGGAATCATAACACTTTATTCCTAAGTCTTTTTTGTTAATCTATTTTTCACATATTATAAGTAGTTACTTATTCATCTTTTCCCTAGTTGGTCAAATACCACCCTCCCAAAGTAATAATTTACTGTAGACCAACACCAGCAAAATAACCATATTATTCAAGACTAGAAGTAGGCTGATTAAGATAAGGGATTTCTTCTTTTTATTTTCTTTATATTATTTTTTGGTGCTCTAAATTGCCTGGGTTTTATTTTTATAAAATGTTTGTGTCTCCTTTTTAAAAAGTGGACCCTCTGGAGATAATTATTTAAAAGTGTCCCAGTGGAGAGTAGAGGACCTATAGTGTCACTTCTGTGTTCAAAGGAGTAATGTATTTTTCCTAAATCTCCTTTCAAATCTCGTAAACTTGAGAAAACATCTCTTCTTGTTTCTGAGCTGTTGAGTGTCTAAAGAGTGTCTCTATGTATCCTCACACAGTTTTAAAGTATCATATATGTTTGTACAGGTCTGAAGCCAGACTATCAAATCTTCTAGTCAGTGCTTACCATACTTCCTCAAATATATTTTATCTTCCAAGGATAATGAGACAATGATTAGAATGAAAATTTTCTCCAATTCAGTACATCTTTGAGCATTTATTTTGTGTAATATATGATTCTTGGGTTTATAAAGGACTCAAACATGAAGCATTCCCACTCTGTGGAGAAAAGCAGGCACCTGTGAAATCATTCTAGTACAAAGTTGTCTATGGAAAGGGTTAAAATAGAGAAATGACCCAAAAAGGTGACAAGATGGGGAGAGGGTTAGGAAGACCTTCACGAAATTTGTCCAGGGCATTGAAGAATGGGTAAGTCCTCTGTTTATAGAAAGTTCACTTTCCTCTTTGTTTTCTTCGAAGATTGAGAACCCAGAGGTGAAAAAAGGTGAATCAATTAAGATGAATTGGAATTAAAATTAGGATTCTAAAATCTACTCTTTTAAAAAAAAGGTACTTCAGATTCCTTTCCTTCTGAGTGTGAATTTGCATCAGGATATTATGCAACATGAATTGGTCACTTGTAAGCTAAGTACTAGTTATCAATGTCAGGGACTGTTCTTGCTCTGAAAATTATTTTTTCTCCCATTATTTTTTTCTTTCTAAAGCTGTTTTAGTTTACCTATGTACTTAGATTTTGCTTGCCAAATGTACTCATTTGTTCATTTATTCAATACACAAAAATTCATCATGCACCTAATTATTGCCATGCATGGGACTAAGCAGTAGAGGTCCATCAGTGGACACCTCATTGGTTCTAGATGCTGAGAACCTTGCCCACTTGAGAGAACAGCAGGAAGACTAATGTCCACAAGGAGAGCCAGCTTTTAGTCAAGGCCAAGAGTAGGGGGACAGTTCAAAGAAAACATGAGGAATTTGGGATATTGGTTTGTCTGGAGGAAAGGAGGGCAGGAGTGTATTCAGGACATGGTGTAAAAGTAGAGATGGGTGATGCCTGTCAGATTTACTTGGTGGGAATTTGTACATGAAAATGGAGTAATATTTTTAAGGTGCTTGAGGAAATACGAATGAAAAGTTTTTATAGTCAGCAAAAAAATACTGAAAAACTTAGGGCATGTGCTCTCTTGAGTCTTTCTTGAGTGTATATGTGAAGATGAACATCAGTAAACCAAAATGACTAGACACCTCTGAACAGAGAGACCGTGATGGCCAGTGAGCACATAGCTCCTTGTGAGAATAACACTGAACAAAGGGGTAAGAGGGAGAGTCTAGCCTTTGACAGATGTATCCTTTAGCAGTATAATTATAGTTCAACTATGAAAATGGAGAGAGAATGAGACAACCTACTGTAAAAACAATTTTTAAACTTTTCAGTAATTTTATCGGTAGCAGTAATATGCAGTATTGTTATTTTGAGACTAATATGTTTTCTGGAATAAAGCAAAAAGTAAGTAATTATGTGATACGCTAATTCAATCATCTGCTCAGTCCTTGATAGATTTCTGATGTAGAAGAAAGCTAGAGATGTGATATGTAAGAGACAAAATAAAAAGCCTGTAGTCCTGGATTCGAGTTGTAAGTATCAGAACAAGCTTATATGTTGGTTGATCCCCTAGCTAGGCCCTGAAAATGCCTAAAATCAATACCAGCCTGATAGCAAAGACCATTCCTAGCACCCAGGTGCTGTTATGGAAATATTATCTCCCAGTAAAAGAAACCAGAGTTTCTAAGAAAAATGGAACAGGAAAGGTACAAAATGAATCTGGAAAACATCTCGACATATCAGACAGAAAGAAAGCTATCAAAGACTATGAGAGTCACATCAAAATGACTCAAGATTCAACCTGAAGAGGTTCCCATTGACCAAAGTTGAACTGTCTGAACTTCAATAAATATAGTGATAATAGTGTCTAGAAACCTATTGAATATGTTTAAATCTGCGTATTAACAAGAAATTTTAGAAAACATAATTGGTCCCCTTTGGAGGATGATAGGGAACAAATTAATTACTTTGACAACAGTAAATAAAAGAATAACATCAAACCCTTATTCTGCCTCTCCTATATGAAGTCTGTTGAGAGACCAAACAGTAGGTGAGTGTGAGCTTCTTCTTACACAAAATATTCTAACATAGCAAAAATAAATGATAGAATTAGAACACCGTCATTTTGCAGACTTCACTGAATCCCTGTATCTAGTCATTGAGCATCATAGTCTTGTAACATCACAAACACATAACCAGACATGATGTACTTCGTGGTGGAAACACACAACCCCACTGGGCCTGCCACAGGCAAGTACCTGATCGGCTCAAGCCCTGCTGTCCAGAGGCAGTTTGCAGGATGCAGGGGATAGAGAGGCAGGCTGAATTGCACGGTGCGTGAGGTTAGGAAAGCTATGGGGGCTCCGCAGGATAGCGGTGGACATGGGGGAGGACAGAGGTGACGGCATTGGGACAGAGCGCACGGAGAGGCTTCTGTGGCTGCAGGACACTAGGAAAGTCCTGCGTTTTGACCTGGCTGGAGGTCCACATGGGGTTTTCCTTGTAATAATTCATTAAGTTCCACATCTGTTTTGTGTCGTGTTCCTGTATATGTCTTTTTAAAAATTTATTTATTTATTTATTTATGGCTGTGTTGGATCTTCGTTTCTGTGCGAGGGCTTTCTCTAGTTGCGGCAAGCGGGGGCCACTCTTCATCGCGGTGTGCGGGCCTCTCACTATCGCGGTCTCCCTTGTTGCGGAGCACAGACTCCAGACGCGCAGGCTCCAGACGCGCAGGCTCAGTAGTTGTGGCGCACAGGCCTAGCCGCTCTACGGCATATGGGATCTTCCCAGACCAGGGCTCGAACCCGTGTCCCCTGCATTGGCAGGCAGACTCTCAACCACTGCGCCGCCAGGGAAGCCCCTGTGTCTTATTTTAAAATTTTAAAAGGTTAAAAGACAAAATAACGAAAAAGACCTGTGTATTAATATTGTTACATTCGGCGGGGATGCAGATTGAAAGAAAATTGATATTAGGCTATGCTGGAAAAATTTATCCATATTTTAAATTATGAACAATTTCAGATGTGTAGAAAAATAAAGGAATACTCTATGACACCAAGTGCACACCAACCAAGATTGCCTAATGTGATCATGTTGTCATTTGGTTTCAAGTTTTAAAATAAAAAGAATATTAGAGGGCTTCCCTGGTGGCGCAGTGGTTGAGAATCTGCCTGCCAATGCAGGTGACACGGGTTCGAGCCCTGGTCTGGGAAGATCGCACATGCCGCGGAGCAACTAGGCCTGTGAGCCACAACTACTGAGCCTGCGCGTCTGGAGCCTGTGCTCCGCAACAAGAGAGGCCGCGATAGTGAGAAGCCCTCGCATTGTGATGAAGAGTGGCCCCCGCTTGCCACAACTAGAGAAAGCCCTCGCACAGAAACGAAGATCCAACACAGCCAAAAAAAAAAAAAAAAAAAGAATATTAGATATAAGTTAGGTTCTTTTTGCTTCCTTCCAAATTCTCATTCCCTTTCTTCCCTCCATTCCTTCCCAGAGGAAATCACTATCGTTATTTACAATAACAATAACAATAACGATAATATCCTCCAGCATTGATGGAACATGTACTACATGCCAATAAGTCGTGTCAAAATGTTTTTACACTTTATCTGAATAAATTCTTTGAATCCTCAGAACAACGTTATGAAGCAGTTGCTACTATTTTCCTCATTTTGCAGGTGAGGCCTGGAGTGATCCAGGGTCTCAGAGCCAAGAAGCAAGGAAGCCAATACTCAGTCTTGGGCAGCGTGACTGCTGGACTCTAGTGTCCACAGACGAGCAAGGGGCCAAGTGGACAGAGTTCGGGAGTGATGATCTCGTCTTCAGAAACCAGGCTTTTCTTTTTTATAGTTCTAATAGTTACAGATTCTCTTCGGTTTTCTACATATACTATTATATATTCTGCGTTAAACAATATATACAATTTATAGATAATGAATATACATATTCTTAAAATATAACTATGTTTATAGATATATAAGTAAATTGCCTGTAGTAATATATAAATATATAATTTATTCTTTTCTCCTTTTGTCCTAGCACATAAATTAGTTAGAACCACTAGCATAAAGTCAAATGCCAAAATATAAAATCCTGGCCAAAAAGGGACACATTTTAAAGACTGTCTTGCCTCCTTTGTGATATTTGGATTGCATGTAAATAGCCAAGTTGTCTAATGTTCTGGCTAGCCATCCCAATTATTGAAAAGTTCTTAGTTGAGGTAACACTCAATTTCTTGGGGCCTCTGTCTCCTCAACTGTAAAGGTAAATGAGGCTATAATATTCTAGGGGTCTTTTAGTTTAAAAGTTCTATGATTCTTCAATCTCCAATTTTTGCAAATATTGTTGAGTGAATAAGTGATGATTCAGTTCTCTTAATTTTTGGTAACTAATGACTAAAAGTTAGCGGATAGCATAGGGATCCTCAAAATATAAAGATAGATGTCTTATATTTTTTAAAAAAAGAAGTTGCTGAATAAAAGTCAGATGAATGAATTTTCATATTTTATGATTAATTTTGGAGGTAACAGAATGCACTGCTTAAAACTCTTTGGGCATAACATAAAGCTGATTGCATTAAAGCTGCTTGGTAGAATTTTACCTCATTTTTTTTTACTCTTACTGTTTATCTGTATTTTTTAATTAATGACAATAAACACATAACTTGAAACATAAAATAGAAAATAAATCTACGATGCCTTAAGTATGCACACCACACTTTATGTACGTGTGTATCTTTTTCTCTGTCCAAATCGCCTGGCCCGTGAAACCAGGCCAGCAGCTCTGCTTTCCTTCCCCGGAGCCTCCATCGGCTCATGGTCACTCCATGCTTGGCATTGCACCTGCCCCCTTTCCATGTCTGCTGCCCTTTCTACCCCCTACCCCAGCTGGCTGGCCCCGGCCCGCACGCAGCCATTCCTATGATGCAGTACTGAAGAGGACGGGTGGCGGGGGGCTCAGCCCCGCATAACACCTACTAAGCGTCCTCTTGGAACGCAGGCAGATCTCCTGGCACAAAAGACTGTCTGTGATGGCCCCTGCTCAAGGCAGTGCTGCCAGCTGCCCCCCGATCCTCTCTCGACACTGAGGCCTGCACACTTTTCCACTCATCTTTATTTTTCTTTTTGTCTGAACACTGGCTTTGCCTGACTCTTTTTGGATGCTACTGCATTTGCTTCAGCTGCTCTGGTTTCCTCCACAACCCAGGGGCCAGGGGAGCCCCCCTGCTCAGCAAGCGTCCTGGGTGAACCTCTGGGGCTCCCCGTGGTTGGATCTTTGATGGTGTATTCGTGTCTGAATGGCCTTGGTCAACACGTGTGACCTTGCCTTTGAGATTCCTCTTTCGGAGCCAGTTCAGAGGCACCCATTTGGGACTCCACCTGGCTACCTTCTGACCACGTTTGGTCTTTGTCTCAAAAGAGTATTCATAAGTGTAGATTTATTTTATTCACTTAGATTGCTCTTCCTAGAAATTCATTTTCCAAGAATGAAGATTTGCTGCACTGAAGAAATTATACAAGATGTGCCAGCGCCCCTGAAGGTACCCCAAATGTATCTTGAACAATTAAGACCAGTCTTAAGCAACATGCAGCTCCAGGATCACGGTTCTGAGCAAAGGGAGCAAAGCTTTTGGAACGAGTTAAGTTTGGGTAGTTAAATCACTCACAGTACTTTATAAGTATGTCTTCTGACTTTCAAGTTAAATGAAATAATGCATGGAAAGTATTTCTGAAGTCTCTGGTATATTCATTCCCTCTCTCACCTGGTGTATTGGATCCAGTTAAAGAAACACAGCAAATTGCATGCTATTTTTTTCAAACTTTGCTTGAAATCCTTGATGCAGATGATTTATTCATTTGAGTTCACGTCCCAATTTGAGCTCTATAGGCCCACAAATAAATAAATGTTTAATTTCCTGCTAACCAAATATTCTTAGATGTCTTTAAAACAGTGTGCTGTCTCCAGTGAGTGACTGTGCCGTGTTAAAAGCTCAAATTAGTTTCGCATTTTGAAACCCCCTCTCTCTCCATCTCCCTCCCTCCCCTTCCCTCGCCCCTCCCCCTCCCCCATCATAGATTATGAGCCAGTCCCCACTTCTCTAGGCTTCAGTTTCCTAAACTATAACACTAATAATCTCTAACGTGGCCTTTTTACTTCTAATTTTCTATAATTCTAATATCTGTTTATGCTTTTATTTCTATTTAGAAAGTAATTGCATTTGGGAAATGAGTTCTAATCGCATGTGTTAAAAGTCAGTTATTTAAAATAGACAGCTCTCTTAAATAAATTTAGATAGTGGGCATCCAATAATTTCCATTTCTCATGACTTTCATGAAACAGAGTGGTATTCAGCCCCAGTCTTTGAAATTCTTTTCTGGGGAGGGTGAAAGCAGGTTCAAGGAAAAACAGCTCTGCTCCTGGATGCTACGTTCAGAGAGAGCTCTGAAGAAGCCCGCTGAGCCATCCTCCTGTAAAACTCACCATCAACCCAATTGCAATCAATCAGTGTATGGAGAGGGCTTGGAAATTTACATTGGTAAAAGGTATAGAAGAAAACATAATATACGTTGCCATCCACACTGGACTTGTGGGAAGGTTAGTGAGTGGATGGCAGAGGGAGTCCAACAAAGTTCAAGCCTTGAAATGTGGGGATGGACAGGCCGCTGCAGGGACCCGGAGGAGAAAGCAAGGAGGGCCAGAGTCGACATGGGACAGATGGGACGGACTGAATTTCGCAAAGTCTGAAGCTGCTGAGTATCCCACGCCTGTCTTCCTATTATACACAACTAAAGGCCCCAAATAGAGCAAGAGTTACAGGGCTGTAGGGTAACGACTACACCCACATTGAAACAGAGAAGAAAGGTGACCAGAGAGGTTTCACAGGACCTGGACAGTGGGAGGGAGAGCCTGTCCCAGCGTTGAGCAAACTTTCGTCCACTGTCAGTCAATAACTATTTATTATTATTGATACCTGTATGTGAAAATGTGCTGGGTGTTGGGTTATTAGTATTACTTATATTCCTCCGTGTAGGCATTCCTCTGGTCTCTTTGGACCAGGGGATTTCCAGCAGACCTATGCCAATCCAAAGCCAGGAGAGAAAATTGATGGATTCTATCTGAGATCCTATCAGCACTCACTGGCCAAATGCGGCAACTGAGCGCTTAAAAACGAGCTGGCCCCATGCGTGATGCACAGGGACTGCAGAGCACACAGTCATGGTGACAGATGTTAACTCGACTTAGTGTGGCGACCACTTTACAATATATGCAAATATTGAATCACTATATTATACCTGAAATTAATATAAAGTTTTATGTCAATTATACCTCAACAAAAAATAGAATTACACACAAAAATATGTAAAACATCTTTTAAATATATTTTATGTTGATTACATTTTGCTCTAGATATATTGGATTCAATAAAATATATTATGAAAGTTAATAAAATATATTATGAAAGTTAATTTTCTGTTTTCTTTTTATCTGTAGCTACTACAAAGTTTTTGACTGTATTTGAAGCTTGTATTGTATTTCTATTGGAAAGCACTGATATAATCCAATGTTTCTCAACATTTGCATGCAAATCATTTGGGAATTTTCTTCAAGTGCAGATTCTGATTCAGGAGGTCTGGGTGAGGCTCCCAGGGGATGCGGTGTGGCTGGCCCTGATGCTGCATTCACGTCTTCTGTATCTATTTTAAGAATAGAATGAGATGGAAGACAAAGGCATTTTTACTCTGTAACTGGGAAGCAGAACTCCTGCTGTGGAGTGTATTGAAAGATAAAGCAAGAATTGTCCCTTATTACAAATTAAGAAGACCACACATCAAAGATGTGTCCTCAAGATGTTTCTCCTTGCAAAGTCTCTTCCATCTTGATATTGTAATAGGGCTGGTAACTGACAGAGCCAAGAAGAGTTGGATTTTATGAGCCTACTTACTTGCTTCATTCCTGATATGATGTAGATTCTGGACCAATGAATGTCCTGTCCTGAGCCTAAGGGATTTTGCATATGCAGTTGGAGAGAAACAATGTTTAGAGCTTGAATGTCATGGGATATTGAATGGAGAAGAGCCACCCCATGTGGAAGGCTGAGTGGTATCTTAATAAGTAAAAAAAAGAGGGCACTGGCCCAGGATTTGCGGATGATGGCATTAGTGCAACAGATGGTGCTTAGAGCCCTGCTGTCAGGTAAACCCTGGGGAGACTCTGCTCTGTAGCTTGGCTCCCATCTTGTGGGAGGACTAGCATCTTCGTGTGGGTGCTGGTGTGTCTTTGTGATTTGTGCTTTTGTGCTGTCAGAATGCTTTGGTTCGAGAAAAAGAAACCAATTGCGTCCTTTAAGCAGAAAAGGCAGTTTATTAACAAGATATTGGGAGCTCACAGAGTGCCTGGGAGTGGAGGACAAGGAGAGAGGGCTGTGCAGCATTTAACAGTGCTCGTGCCACACAGCTGAGCGAGTGCCCTCAGGACATCCTCACTGGTTCCTCAGGCGTCAGACCTGCTGCGGTCACCCAGGCCCCCACCTGCTGCCATCATTGTCCCACCCATGTGGCAGAGCTTACAGGGAGGGACATTCCTCAAGGAGGGATGGAAACGGAACAGATGCCCACTATTGCTAGCCTTTGCTGCCCAACGTGGGCACACATCTCTGAAAAGAACTTGTGTAACCTCTTGGTCCCTCCTAAGAAAGGAACAACCCCAATTTTTTGTGCCAGCTCCAAGCCAAGGATCTCTAGGCTGTGTCCATCCTCCTCTGTTCTGCCACAATTCCATGTCGATCCTCTGAATGTCGTAGACCACCAATACCATAAAACCACGGGCGAAAGAGAGGAGAGGAGACAATTAACACAACCATGTAAAATGCATGTGACAAAGCAAGGGAGAGAAGCGCGGTGGAATGTTATGCTCTTTTTGCTCACCAGGTCTCCACAGACATTCACTCTATGCCCCTGCCTGCCCTGTCCTGCACCCTTTGCTTTCAGCCACACCCCTGCCAGACAGTGGCTCACCTCCCCGGATGCCCCAAATGTCCCTACTGAGAGATCCGAGCCCCAGTGTCAGTCTGCATGGGGTGGCTCTTGTCCCCTGTAGCTGTTACCTATGAACCTGGCGTTACTGAAAGGTGCTCAGGAACCCCCTCTTTCCTTTTAAATTCCCCTCCCCTCGTTCCTGCACAGTAGTCTCCCTATGCTCCCTAATAATCAGTATCAGGTTCCTCAGCCAGCACCATACACCCTCCTTGGTCTGTCCCCCCAGTAACATGAAGACCCGAAAAGAGAAAGCAGAGAGCACAGAGCAAAGCATCTTGTCCTCTGTTTGTAGACAAAACCTAGACATATCCAGAAAATCAGACCCCAGGAACTTCCTATGGTGCAGGTCCCTGTGTTTTTTATTGAATTTGCCTCCTGGCCTCTGGTGAGACTATATTTTACCAAGAAATTTAGAGGGAGCCCTAGCCCCTGACCTTGGGTTCTTTTAGCATGCTGTCATTGCTATAGTGGGCCAGCCTCATATCCTATGGGTGGGAAGATGATTCTGTTTTCTGCAAAGATGTAGAATTAATTTAACCTGAGACAGGACCATGGTGATATACTGTTGCTCCCAATACACGAAGGGAAACCACCTGGGCCCATCTCTTGTGGGGATAAAACTGTGTTGATTTCCTTGAATAAAGTACATTTGGAATGACACCCTGGCTTTGGGTTCCAGTAAGTCACAGCCATCCTCCGGGGGCCTACCTTCCATACCTGCCATGTCAATGAATAAAAGGGTACAGGAAGAGAATCCCCATGGCGCCATCCTTCCAGACCTTGTTGATGACTCTACGTGTGTGATTTCTCCAGCAAGGCCACAGTGCTTTTGATTTACTGTGCTGACAGCTCATTTGTTAGGGATCTAAGGTGGAGATTCTGACAATCGTTGCTTGTCTTTTTCATGTCTTCCCCTAGGAATTTGGCGGAAAAGGTAGGGAGAGTCTAAGGTCCCCCTGAGCTAATGTGTCATGGGTCCCTCTCCCCACAAGTCCCCACTTTACCAAGTGGACTGCGTGATATTCTGTGTTCCCAGGAATTTAGGCAAGCCAGGGTCCAGTGACACCCATAAGGTCTGGGTGTTTCCCTTTTCCTGTATATCATTACCCTGAGAAACAGCTACAGGGCCATCCGAGAAAGATCATTTATTTTCATGACGTTACTGTGAGGTTTTTCTTCAAAGATACCCTTCATTTTAGATGCCCTGGGTTTGGGAATCTACTCATTTCTAGGACTGGATGAGGACATGGAATCTTTATGGTGGGGCTCATGTCAGACATCTCGTCACAGATACCAAAAGTCTTTAGTGCTACAAATCAAATAGAGCCTTCTTTTTCAGTTCAGCAAATCATTACAGGTGGCCATGGATGATCATTTAATTGCTTTGCCCGCAGGTACCGTGAGAAACAAATTCCTAACTTGCCAGATTTTCTCTCCCAAGTGAAATAAGTAATCTTAATTTCCCCTATTTTGATGTGTCTGCTATATCCTAAGTATCAATACATGTATCACTCTGTGTATGTAGTTATAAGTAAATAAGCTGGCTGCCTTAAGTAGAAAAGACAGAACTACTAGGATGTCTGCAATATCAGACTTCGAGGTTAGCTTGTTAAGAACAATCCCTAAAAGTATGCAATGGAGTTGATCCAGTTAGGACAGTGCTGCTACCACCATAAGCATGAGACACTGCTGTTCTTTCTCCAGGAAATTAATTGTGCTACAACTGCCACCGTCACCACACAATAACCTTTGAGGGCCATGCTGCTTTGTAACCACCTTGCAATTCAAAGTCTAGGAAGGGCATGTCATAATGGTGAATCATAGGTCATGTGCCCACATCTTAGCTGAAAGGGAAGTTGGAAAAATAAATACCTAGTAATTTTAGTATCTATAGTGAGAGACAGTCCCTACTTACTAAGGAGACTCAAATATTGGGGTGGGTGTAGGTATAGGAAGGAGGTTCACATGCTGGAAACTCAAAGAGAATGAAAATCTCACTACACTGTGAAGAGCAGACGTGGTGTCCTTCTCCTCTGGTCAATTTCTAGTATCTTCTCTGCATCCCTGTTTTTTCTAGATTCTCTTTTTCTGAATGATTTTCAGTACTAAATCTATTCTAGATATGCATGATACTTAATACTGTTCCCAGCAAAATGAAGAAAAATTCAATTCTAAATAAGGTAAAGGTCTAAAATGTGTCTATGCATATATATGTTTTTACTTTAGTGATGAGACCCATAAGTGAACTGGAAAATCAATCGAATACTTTGAATAAGCACTTGATTTGTACCAGCACTGTTACTATGTACTCATAAGCTAAGATGTATAAGTCCCTTCCTTCAAGTAACTCAAATAGTTGTAGAGACATTAAACAGATGACACAAGGATGAGAATACGTGATATAAAGACTCCAGATGCAAGATTGTTCAGAGACAAGAGATCAGGAACCTAGAGGTAGTTTGGAAAGACTTGTTGGAAGGCAGATATTTGTGAAGTTATTGGGCTACCAAAGGTGAATTGAATAGTACTTATTTTTGTAAAACTGTAAATCATGTTTTTAAAATTATGAACTTGGGGGTGAGATAAATATCTTTTATAGATAATCTTAGTTTGCTGGCTGTCATCATCTAAACCTTAAATTCTCAGTGGCCTTTCAGATCTCAGAATTACATTTGATACAATTTATATCTAGATGTTTTGCCAAAAAAAACGACCAGTTGTATAAAATCAGGTCAGCTCTATAAAATCATAGATTCTCTAAAAATCTGAATATGGGTGCTTTATTTCTCCAGACTCCCCCAATTATCTATTAACATGCAATGGGATAGTCAGTCCAAGACAGATACAAAAGCACAACAATGAGTTCATGGCCTGTCCTTTCTGATCCAGCTCGGCCACTGAGGTTATGCACCCAACTTCCTTCTGCCCATAACTGTACTTGATATGCCAGCTCTTCTTTGTGATATGACCCCCAGATTTTACTCATTCCTCTGTTTTCCAGTTAATCACCTAAACCATATTCCTTTTAACTATTTGCTCCTGAAGCACTCTACAGATGTTTTGATTAGTTGAAGCCAATTCCCCACAGTAAGAATGGGTTTCCCATCTGTATCACTGTTTGATATCTTAATAAAATAGCCCTTATCTCATATATGTCTAACTCAGAAATTTTAGCTTTTGTTCGAGTGGGTTATGTTAGTGCCTATTTTTGCATAGCATACATTGGGATACAGAAATATCTGGATTCCAGATTATAATCATTTTACCCATTTTCTACCCACTGTAATTATTTCATTCTATTTGTTGCTGTCCTACGTGAGTCTAACACTCCTCTGTATATCATACCACTCTGTCACTGATGCAGATATAATTCTGAACTAAAGCAAAGAAGATATTTTAGGACATCTCATGAGCTTCCTGAACCAAAACCCAACCAGTTCTAACATGTTCAAGCCTAAGTTGTTAACTGTAAAAATAATACTGGTAATACTTATCTCTTAGAGTTATTGTGATAAATATTATGAGAAAATGTTTCTAAAAGGCTGGGAGGCTGGAACTCAGTAATATTTTAAAAAATGCTAAGTATCAACGTTAGAAAAGGAGTGTAAGTTTCTTCCATTATTAAAACCCAATCTATAACAGAAACTAAATACTCCTCCTTCACATGGAGAGCTGCCCCCATGCCTTAGCCTTGGTGTGAAAAACGGCATGTGAGGAAATGGAAAGTCCCCTGTAGATACCAGAGACCAGAGTCTGCTCAGAAATCCAGAATTGAAAGGAAGAGACAGTCCTTCTTACACTATGAGAGATCCATCTATTGTTGGAACAATCAGAACATACATTAGATGGATGGAAATACAGCGTAGGATATGACCTGTGTGTTTTATAATTCAAGACACAAAAGTACCTGGGGTTTTTTTTTTGTATTAAACTGGAGGACATATCCATTAGAAGGGGCTGCATATTCCAATTTATATTCTCTTACTAATTAATTAAATAATGGAGATAAGCTATGAATTTTCTAACACAGAAAGGCTTTAATCTGTACAGTGAACTTCTAAGGGCAGCATAAAGTATATTAAAAATAATTTAAGAAAGGGTTTGATAGATATTTGGAGGCAAAAAATGTTTCATTGTGTGATCTAATTGCAAACTACAAAGAGATTTTTCATTTCAATAGCCTTTGGGGTATTCCCAAGCCCTTGTGGTGTGTCCTTAAGGGTTTTATTTACTGTCCCATACTGCAGAGCAGATTCCATTTTTTAAGAAATCATAACTTATTAAGTGAACCTACACGGTAACGGCAAGATGCTGACTGAACGTTGCTCTGCTGTGTGCTCTGTAGCTTCATGATTCATTCATTTCTTCCCCTCCTCTTAGGCCATCTGAGTGCTGCAATCTCAAGCTCTAAGGTTATGCAGAGGGTGGCTGGAAGGAATACAAATGCTTGGCTGGAGCCAGAGCCAGTCTGGGGCAGTTGTTGTCAGTAAGAAGAGGGTGAGCCCATGTGCTGGCAATGCGGTGAGGACAAGGCATGCTTCCTGCTGCAGAGCCCAGAAATTCCTCCCCTTTAAGGTAAAACCCCAGGTGCTGTGCTCCTGTCATTTCAGGAAAATACACCTGCAGCTTCAGGTACCATGAGCTCATGAAATTGGGTTATGCCTCTGTGTGTGTTGTGTGTGCTTGTGCACACGTCTTTGCATGTGTGCAGGAGCCCAGTGTCTAATAGACAATGTGTTTCCATAGACATGCACATGTGTGTGAGAAACACATTCACATATGTAAATGTGTGGTGTAAAATACCATGGCATAGTATCCTTTAGAGATTTCTTTCTTACTGTAAGATAAGATATTTGGAGATAAATTTAACTTAAAAAACTGAACTTATTGTTAACACAACTAAGATAAGGCAGAGAAACTCACAGGGAATAACTACATATGTGTGTATGTATGTGTACCTATATATTCTTTTCATTTATCCTTTATTTTTAAACGAGTATTTGGAAGTATTTTTAAATAATGATATCTATTCGAACCCTTAAATAGTGTACTGGAGCTCACTATTTGCCCTAAACATTCTTTTTTTTTCTGTAAATTTTATTCTGCTTCTTGTTTAGAGGAAGGCTTTATCCCTTATAAGATGGAAAAATTCCCTTTGTGCTATGGTTACAGTTCTATGACGGGTTTGGAGTCCTCCCTAACTCCATCATGACCACACAACCTGAAGAACTGTCCCTTATCAGTATGGCTGCTTGTCTGGGGAGCTCAGGATCTGTGTCTTAGACACAGGAGAATACATGCTCCCATTTTTTTTTTTTTCCACAGACTAGAAATGATTCCTATTCTTTGCTCCATAGAACATCCGATGTGGTGCCCAATCAGCTGAAAAAGCTGCACAGACGTCATTAGTTCTATGTGTGTGTGTGTGTGTGTGTGTGAGAGAGAGAGAGAGAGAGAGGGAGAGAGAGAGAGAGGGAGGGAGAGACTGCAGATGCTTTGCCGAGTGCCGAGTGGAGTCTCCATTAGGGCAGCTCTATTGATTTCTGAATCACACTGCAGCAGCAGCAGGGCTGGAATGCAGGAGGGAAAAGATCACATCTCAGAGACAGGGATTACTAAAGGCAAAATAACTGTGTATATAATAAATACATAAAAATAAGTACATATGTATATATACACACATATATTTGATTTCACATAAAACTCATGCATCTGTTACCAAAAGAAATCAAAAAGGGGAAATTTAGACAGCAAAACTGAAAGATTGTTACTGATGTAGAGTGAAATGTATAGGAAAAGTGAGATAGAATGGATTCAGAAAAACCCTTACTTCTAATTTTTAAGGCATTTTTCATGAGAGATGATAATGATCTCATTTCCAGAATGCCTTAAAAAAAAAAACCCTGAAAAATTTGTCAGAGATGTTGAAAAGTATAGTTTATTTGAGGGCAGTCTTAAAGCTATACCTGAGAATTTTTTTTAAAGTCAGAGATTCATTTTTATTAAATTTTGTTAGATTATTGCATCAGTTCGTCACCTTTCATTTTTCTATTTTTGATGCTTTGTGTTGCATAATATCTAGGATACAGTAACAGGCTGGTTGCAAATGCTTTAAACAGAAATAGGTTTCTTCGGAGGCTGCATTTCAGAGGGTCCAACTGTGAACCTGGGAGGTAGAGTTCGAGTTCTCACAAGGTCTGTTGTCCAGGATTTGGTTAGAAATTATTGTATCTAGGTGCAAAAAATGTTGTCTTGGTCTCTTAGGCAGCTTGAGTTTACAACCGGTTCTTTTACCCCAAGGCTTATCAACTGTCCCCCTCCCCAGAAGAAAGACGGAGGTAAGTTCAGTTTCACGGTTCTGGTGTCGGCAGGCAGGCAGTCTTCATGTGAGCAGCAGAGAATTAGAAGAATCGAACAATCCATTTTACAAGCACACACACACACACACACACACACACACACACACTGCAACACCAATCGGCTGAGGGGGAAAAGGGCGATACCTTTTTAAAAACCGAAAGGCAGTAAAGCCATTATTAGCAAGAGCTATATTGAGCATGCTCGCCAGACAGGCAGCAAAGCTGAGCTGCAGTTCCGCCCAGACATGTGCCTTGCCATTTTCATTTTAATCAGCCTGCTCAGGATGGCTGCTGATTCATTTTGCAGGATGTCCCCCTGGGAGCCAAGGTGGGAGCCTGAGGCGAGCTGCTATTGCATCGATGCAAGCACACATCAGACGGGGGTGGAGGCAGGGCGAGAGTACGGACTGCAACACACCACATCCCAAACTGCAATATGGCTATTTAAAAAAGTCCTTCGTGAAACCAAGTCCATAACAGTAAATAGAATAGAAGAAAAAGAAAAGAAAAAATATGTCACATTGTCATTTCATCATCCAACTACCCCCAACATGCACGCGCACGCACGCACACACACACACACACACACACACTCTTCCACAGAAACGTTTAAAATTCTAGCTTTTTTTATGGTCACTGTGAAATGCAATATATACATATATATTTATTTACCTGGTAACTAGCTGGGGAGGTGTACCTGATTTAGCTGGAGACTTTGATTTGTGGGATTGACAACCTTATTATGCAGTGAGCTTATTATTGATATTATTCTGCTCTCGGTTGCCATGGCCACCTTGTGAGAGACATTCAATTTTCTCTCCTCCATCATCATTATCTATGAGGCCATCTGTTGTGGAAAATGAATTCAGCCTCATTTGCATGACTGATAAGCAATTTTTTTTTTATCTATTTAACAGAAGGTCATATGCCGGGGATTTGGAGCTCGTGAAAAAAATGTGGAAAAAAAAAAAAAAGCATATCGAGAAGATGAGTGGGAGTGTGTGCATTAGGGGATGTGTGTGGAGGTAAAAGAGATCCCTCAGGCCTGAGAGCCTATCGCGCCGCATTTGTCATTCCTGCCCCGGCGACATTTTTTTCCCCTAAGCTACTGCACACTAAACAAGAAGAGAGCTTTCCTTGCAGTCTTCTTGAAGCCCCCCTGATTTTTGTACTCATTGTTGGTGGGTGTATTTTAATTTTTTTGATTCCCTGGACTGTGGGTTATGATATCAATATTCACTGAAGACAAAAAGCAGCCTTTTCTGCATCTCGGTGGTAGGCATATTCCTCATCATCCTTTCAAACTTGGGGTGGAATAGGGCTTGTTTGCTTTCTGTGTATTTTGAGTCAGCGCAGTTACTAACACTGAGCTTGTCGCACTTGTGAGCTGTTGTGGTCATGTTGTGAGGTACGTGATCTTCGTTAGGTTAATTCTGGGGACTTAGTGGACAGGGTCTGTTTTACCGTAGTTCAAGGGCTGGTGCTGTAATGCCTATTGTTTGCTCCTTTTTAAAGTTATTTTCATAGCATGGCTGGTAGCTGAAATGTTCCTGGGCTAGGAGTTTGTAATCCACAGAAGTCTCTCTTTAAAGCAAAATGGGTATTATGTTGCATGCTTTAACCATGATGTTGTTTATAAAAAAGACCTTGCTGCATGGACTGTACTTGGATGATATGCGGATATTGAAACAAAAACTTCCCAGAGACTTTACCGGATTACTTGACATTGCAAATAAAGCAATTCATTTTTTACAAAGGCTGTTAAAACATTAGGCATTCTCAATGTCATATTATATTGGCCTAATGGTAAAAAGTTGACTTATATTGTTTAAATTGAGAAACTCAAATAAAGATTTTGAACTATAACTGAAACATTTCAAGTTCATAATAATGAAACAGTGTTTCATTTGTAACAGAAGTATGCCTTTAACACAACTTAAATTAATAAACTAAAAGTTCAAACTGTAAACTTTATCTTCAGGGTAGATCAGAATAAGGCCAGAAATATATACACATATAAATATTCATATAATGGCTAGCTATTCAAAATATAGAGCTCTGATTTTGAATTTAGTATTAATTTAGCCATGATAGTTTCTCATACCACTAAAACGATATAATCTATAGAATTTTAAGTGATTTATTTACTTACAGTAAAAATGTTTGTTATAATAGGAGTTTTTTGTTGAACTGTTTGTATTTTTTACTGAACAAAACTAACTTCATAGACAAAAGCACCCTAGTACCACCCTTACATGCATAAGGGAGGCTTTCGTTCTAATTCTTCAACTTCATGAAACTCATGTGACTTTTTAAATGATAAATAAAGGCATGTATTCCATACGGATAAAAATGGGATTATTTTAAATGTTATAAAAAGGGTTTTTACACAATACTCCTTTTTGAAAAACAGCACCACTCATACGTATAAGTTTTCACCTCCCAGGAACTTTGAATCCAGAGTGTTGATTGTATATAATACATGCTAGTGATACATTCTAGAAAAAATGAAGTTTATTTTTTCTAGTTGACCTAAAGGAAAGTGTATGATTCTATCACCTCAAGTGCAATAGGTCAATTGGTCAAAATTCTCCTTAAAGTTATACTGTAGTAATAATTTTTTTAAATTAAATACAGTAGACCAGATCTGATATGTTTGTGTAATAGTTCTTTACTTCATGGCACTTTTAAAACTCTCCCTACAGTATCATAGACTTCTCAGAAGCAATAGCAGCTATTATATAATCCTTCCTTTTTAAATCAGCCATATTTTTTTTAATATTTTAGCTTGAGTATTAGAGAAATAATTTCTTTTTTAAATATTAATTTTACACTTGGAGAGTTAAAAACAGTAAAAGCCTGATTGTTTATGAAGATTATTTAAAGTGACATCACTTTTCTCAGAGGACTGTAGTTGAAGCATCAGTAATATGATACCTGGATTTATATTATAATATGAAGGATTATACTGTTGCCTTTTGATCATTACATATAGTCTTCAGATTTCTGAAGCAAAATTGTCAACTTTTGAGAAACCTATGAGGTAGCACAGTTGATTTTTTCCCTCCCCCCCAAAAAAGTTAATTACCAATCTTGGTTGGATTCTTCCTTGCCTCCCTGACATTTGACTGCTGCTAATTCACTGATTAATCTCATTAATGTGATTATAGTAGGATTTGGAATTGGCTGCCATTGTTCTGTAGACAGTGCTATTCGGCCTGAGCACTTGCCACCTCATTCAGTTTTGCTGTGATTTTTCAAAGGCTGGTTGAGTGAGCTATTGTGAGCAAGGCTTCTCTCCCTTTCCCTTTCAGCACCGGGAGCTGTCCGCTGCTGATAGCAATTACATTCAGCAGTGACTGACTTCCTACTAGTTTACTGGCAATGGGGAAATGGCTCAGTTTCATCACCTTAATGATTGTACTCGTTGAGGTAGAAGGAGGAGCAGACTTTATGGTCACAATGGGTTGTTCTGAAGAGTGTGGCAGAAAAGATAGGCAATCTCTAGACCTTTATGTTGCACATAAAAATGTTACCCTACTTTTCAAATTACTAGACATGATTTTATTAAAATTACTTGCATACATGTAGTTGTGAGTTGAAAAACCATGAACACCATGTGGACATGCTTTTCAAATGGAAAATCGTTATGTGATTATTGACAAAATTTCATTTTTGAAAAGATGAGCCAGAATTACCAAGATAAACCAATAAGGCAGAAAGTACACAGAAAACATAAATTTCAACTTTTCTTGAGTTAAACTTGCATCCTCCAGCAAAACTTAGGCCAATTTCATAAATTTGTGTTAGATGCTGAGATCAAGGTTGAAGGCCCATAATTTGTGACCATGTATGTGTGGTGTACAAAAATTCCTAAAGGAGTATGAGTACATTATTTCCTTTGGATTGTATCAGCATGATTTTAGGAAAATGTGAGTATTTTCAGAGAATGGGCCTCTTCGACATACAGCTTTCATTGTTCCTATCATATTTTTAACCTAACTTACTTTTCACCTAACTTATTCATTTTTTACACTCTCAAAAATGTTTATATTTCACACCTTATTACTGGATACACCCAATTATTTCACTGCCTGATGTTTTCTGTCTGTTTTATGCACCAGCTTTCAATAGATTGAGGAAAAAAATAAGTTATTTTGCAGCCTTAAATCTTTTTAAAGTTTTTCTATTTGTTAAAACTATACTTAAAATTCAAAACTTAGAGTTAATAATCTGATTATTTGTTGATTTGCTTTTAGAAATACTTCACATGTCTGATAAAAAAAATCCAATCACTTCTCAGAAAAATTCATTTTGTTGCCTAAATAACGTTTTCAAAGTCACATGTATAAACTAGATTTCTGACTCTACCTGAGAGGCAATCTAATTTAAGGGAGAGTATCGTGTGTAAAAACATACTATATCATCTAAAATAATTTTACTCATTAAACAATTTGGTGACTACATTTTTAACTTCAGACAACTTAAAATTGTATTTCCTCTGAAATATTTTATATTAAGACCCCCATTTGGTGGAGTAAGAGGGGCTAGCAAGATGCTTTTCTGTAACGACCCCGCTGCCCTGATGTTGAAGTGTGGCTTGGCTGCATGGCCCCTGGAGTCCAGGGCTATAATTTTCTAATCAACAACCAGTCTTTCAAATGCATCTAGTACTTTGCCATAAAGTCTACCTTGATGCAACGTCTCACCAGAACTCTGTCTAGGAAGCAAATGAATGGCAGATTCAGAAAGAGAGATCTTCGGTTTTGCTAAATTCTAATAATCAAATTACTTTGTATCATAATTTGATTGCAATAGTGTTATGCATTTTCTTGTTTTCAAGCTTTTTCAGAAGCCTCTTTTCATGAATGTCTTTTTTTTGTTTTCTTTGAAAAGTGTGTAGCATTCCTTAGAAAAGAGTAATAGAGGATAAACTTGAACAAAAACTTGAAAATGATTAACATATTTTTCACCAAATAAGTTTCATCATAGTGTATTCTTTACCACAACGCTTATCTGACATTGATTTACACCTTATTCCAAACTAAACTAAGGAGAAAAGATAGCACAAACTTAAAGAAGAAAATACTTATATAATTAAAAAATTTTTATTTTGAAGTTGTAAGGGGTAAATAACATCCATATATTATGTGTGGCTGATATAAAAACATATATATTTTAAATTGGCATACCCAACAAATTAGAAATATTGCCTATAATGATCATAACTTGCACGAGGAATATACTACTTTACTTTTGTAATAATTTATTGTATGATTTTTCTGATGTCAGATTATTTTAAGGTAGCAGACGTACATTCTTCTAACATTAGGCTATGTTTCAGTGCAACATGGTTTCAGTTGGAGTCTGCTTTGTGTCCTCCTGTCTCTCTGTCTCTCTCTGTTGCTCCGTTTCCCTCCCTCTTTCCCCCATCTCCCCCTCCCCTTTTTCTCTCTCTCTCTCTCTCCCTCCCCTGTCCTCCCTCTTTAACTCTGTCCCTGGTTGTGTCTTTGGCCTCCCTCTCTTCTCCCTGTGTCTCTTTCACACCTGCATTGTTCAAGCATACACAATGATTTTCCTATGCCTGTTTTCACAATGAAACTGTGTTAAGCTTTGACATCATAATGAGTCCTCAGGGTATCTGTATAAGTAATCAGAGATGGCAGAGAAAATGTAAGCCAGGTGTTTTAAAACTAGAAAGAATGCATAAATGCTTATTTATTATGTGAGGAAATACTGATAAGCATTGCTGTGTTGGGCTGTTCTGTTAGGAAATTTTTCCTAAAATGTATCTCTTTAAAAAATCCCTACTCCCCACGTGGTGATTATTGGAAAAGTTGCGGGGGGGGGGATGTTTTAGTTTAAGTGTGACGGGTGCTGTGCTGTGAGAAGACGGAATGGTACAGGATAGTCTCTTAAAGCGTCTCTTGCTCTCAGACTGCAGTGATTTCCAGCAGGGCTGGATGGGAAGGGAATTGTAACCTCTGTAGTAACCAGTATGTCTGGTCTCAAGACGTCAGGCAAGACGCTCGGGATTTAGAGGAATCACCTCTGAAAGCTAGAGTAAGGTGTTCTTGGCAACTTCGGAGCTCTGTGTCGTCCTCCCCACATAAACCACAGTCAGCATTGTGTTCTGGGGAAAACCTGCAGTGGTTTATCACGGTGGTGGTTCTGCCCCCCGCTCTCCCTGTACACGGTGAGCTGACAGAGTGACGGCACTGGAGGGAAGGAGCCGATGGAGTGGAAATGTATAGGCAAGTGTGATCAACATGTGCCATGGTCTCTCCGTGGCAGAAATAGCCCTGCGTGCGTGGAGAAATAGGCTGCAGATCGGGGTTGTGCTGGATGGCTACCAACTCTCCTACAAAAAGGTACCTCTTTCTTTCTACTTAACGGTTGCCTAGGATTTATCTGATTGTTGCCACCTGCAACTCTTCAGAATTATTTCACCTGGCCTCTTAAGTACTTTGACAAATAGTTGTCTCCTTGCTTACCTGGCTATCTTCAGCTCTTATTTGATGCCAAATTGTAACAGTTCTTAAAATTGCCTGGTTTGGTGTACAAACGAGCCAACAAAGGACTCTTTCTCCAGCAGAGCTTCTTCTCCACCTTAATATCATTGTGGGAGCCCCGTATGTGTGCACGCTGCCTGAAGTTGTTATTAAACAGGAGTCTGTGTATTTGAGGCTGGCATCCAGCGGGAGGGTGGGAGGTGCTAAGCAGCCTTTATGGTTTCATATGGCCTTTCAGAGCACTGAGTGTGATAGGAGCAAGGCTTGCAGGGAGCGCAGTGGTGCGGCTACCACGGCTAGGGTAAAACATTTGTTGTTAGACTCAAGAAGCATGTAAAAAATCAGCAATATGTTTTTACTGGAAAGATGTTAACGAAAGTCATATATCTATGTTCCCTTTTGTGTTTTTGAAATCTTATTTGCTCTTGCCTTTTCAGATAAAACTTTTTCTGACATTTGTTTTCTTCCAGCCATGCTAAGAGGTTGATAATATTTGAACTTTCTTAGAGGAATAGTTCTATGTCTTTTGTTTGAAAAGAACACGATAGAAGAAGCTCACGCTGAAACAGAGCCTAGTGCGGTTGGCAACCCGAAAGAGATTTTAAAAGTCAGTTGGCGTTAACTCTTGTGTAACTGTTCTCCCATTTGAAGAGGTGGGGGGCCAGGCTTGGAACCTCTTTCTGTGTTGTTTTGGTGCTCAGCAATAGGACCATGGAAAATATTGTGGGTTCAGCTGACTTTCTGAGGTCTCTATGGCCACAGCGTGAATTTACCATAACATCAGTGTGTGTGTTGGGGGGGGGGGGGCGGGGGCGGGCGGGGGTGGTATTTTTAGACATACAGCCTAGCCTGTGGCTGTTAACAGCCTGACTCTGGTATTTACAGTTCTCATCTATTACATGAAATACGGCGCTGCACATGATACACATTCTGCTCTAGAGATTTAGGGGCCTGTGGGTACAATGTAAGAAGCATACAGCATGCATCCCCAATCTTGTCTGACTGTGTTGGAAGCTTAATAAACAGCCAGGTTAGAAATTGTCGGTTTAAGCCATAGCTCTAACTTGAAAAATATCTAGCTCAGCCATGAAGCTCCCTCCCAGGCTAGGATTTGGGGAAATGGCTATGTTTTTGTAGAGCTTGAAGGATGCAGCCTGAGACAGGGTAAGTCAGCAGTCTGCTGCTGATGTTCTGCCGCAGCTCTGTGGTCTCCCCGGGAGCCTGTGCCGGATGAACAGCCTGGCGGGCTCGCAGCGCATCTCGTCTGAGGCTCCGGTCAATGGAGGCTTCACGTCCTGCGCCAGGCAGGGCGCTGCACGCATGCCCCGGCCCCGCCGTTTAGCGGTGTCAACTTATTAATTTCCATCTCCGACTTCAGGCCTGTTAGTTTCCTGTCTGAAAGCATTATTACTTTTGTCCATGTGGCAAAATAATTAGCATACAGATGAGCAGTGGCCCCGGGTCTGAGCGCCGGTAGAGAAGAGGTGCGGTGGGAAGTTGATTGGATGCACGGAGAACAAATGGTGGGCGTGCAGAAGCAGAAGAGTTTGTAGTCGTGGAGCAGGTTGGAGAATTTTCTGGGTGAGTCCCTAAGATGGAAGCAGGGCTGGCTACCGTGGGAACGACGGCTCGGAGGCTGGCCTAGCCGGAGGAGCCCCTGGGATGTGCGCCCAGGGCGTTCACTCGGACCACTTTGTTTGCCATTCTTCAGCTTTCTCCTTGCCGGTCCCTCCAGGTAAATATGTCCTGTTCTCCTTGTTGTTTCCAGAGCGTTAGGTCCGCTTCCCAAAGTGGAGCAAAGTTCAACTCCGGGGGTGGGTAACAAAAGGGTCGGCCTTGCTGCCGGTCTGGGCCAGCCGCTTCATCCATCTTCCGTGCGAATGTCTGGAGTGAAAATGAACTGTTTAGAGATTATTGTTTGCAGAAATTTACAGCAGCCATTATTCAGTGTGTTTAATTAATATTTTCTGAAACAGTGTATCCAGACCAGTAAAATGAGCAAATGTTGTTTCAATGAAAGCCCAAACATAATTAGTTTTGACTGCTATATATTTTTCCTAGCTGGAAGAAAATTTTAGCTAATTTAACCAGCAACTTACTGGAGATTTTGCAAATCGAGCTGAAGTTTCTATTGATCTGTAGGATCTACAGATAAGAGATAGAAAAATTAGCACTAGCTCTGATACTTTCAGTTCTTTTCAGAAAAATGGAGACTGTTTTTACAAATCAGTCTTCTGAATTGAGAAATAAGTATAAAGCCTGCTGGAATCCTAATTTTCTATTGTCATCAGTGGCACACATTTCTTATATAATTCTGTGATTGTAGTACTGCAATATGGGTGTTTTAATATTTAGTTAAATATACTTTCATCTCAAGAAATTCACTGATAAATAGTTCTATCCTGTTTTCATAATCCCTATTCTCCTTAAAAGGTAAGGTTTTCATTTTAACTGACCTAATTATTTCATCTGCTTTTAAGGTAGGACTTAAGTAGAAATTATTATCCTTTAACTGTCTTTTTATAGGTGCCTGAATTTTTTTTAATCACTTAAGGATTTTATTTTGCTTTTATTTTGAGGCTTTTTAATTTTTTTTTTTTTTTTTTTTTACAGAGTTGCTTTACTTCAGCTGTCTGCTTTAGACAATGACAGTGAATATTTGATTAAAAAAGATGCAACTTTTTGGAGGGTCATTTCTTCTGTTTAAAAAAGCTATGTCCTCCCAAAAAAGAAAAAAAACAAAAAAAAAAAAAAAACTACCTTCAATAAACCTAAACCTCAAACACAAGATATTGGAAAACATTTTAACCCTTTATATGCAGCTTCTGACACTTGGTTTTGATAATTTTCCCCTTCATACTTGAAGTTTCTGAATACTCACATTGAGCTTTGCATAATAGCTGAATTGTCCATATTTACATCAAAGAATATATATGTATATATATATAAAATCAATTTTTTCTATTTTATTTTTAAATTTGCTGGTAAACTAGGATGAGAACACAACTGAGGGGTGTTTGTTTTTTTTTTTTAATTTAACCCAAACAGTATTAAATACCAAATTATTTCAAAATAGATTCGTGAACTCTTACCTAGAGAAAAAGAATATTTCTTTTATTTTTCCATTGCTGTATTTTATTTTAGAGTTGAGCCAAGCCTTCTATGATTAAAATCATTCCTTTTAGTTTTATGATGGGTTATAACTTTCTTGGGGCAAAATATCAGCATTCATTTTCTGACCTCAACGTGTCCATTTACACCCAGAAGAGAACACTTGACTGTTACCTACCACGTTGCTTTCTTTGTGCCTGGTTGCCTTTCAGAGGTAGAGTCTAGCTTTTTCTTAAGGGCCAAAATTATGTCATATTAGTTTCCACTTGACAGAGTTACTTTACGCCACTGTCTGTCACACTGGTTCTCGGGCACACTGGTTTTGTGGACTTGGGAAGGGCTTGCCTTCAAAGACAGTGAAAAGTCCCAGGGCTGGAAATATGGTGATGTGTGCCTAACTGGAAATGTGGTTTCTAAGGGCATTTTTCTTTTTCTTTTTTCTTTTTCTTTTTTTTTTAGTTTAGCTCTAAGGTTGCAGATAAACTTTAGAAAGAAAAGCAGCCTTTTATAGTAAATTTCTTTAAGCTCAGTGAGTGGCCAAAATATTAGTCTGAAATCAGGCACCCTTCGATACCAAAGGGAAGAGAGGTCGGTATACGGGAGGTCTCTGTGCCTAGGGTGCTCCAGGGCCATTCTTCAGTGGGTTCCCAGTGATGGGGAATGACGAGGGTATCAATATTTTTTCTTTCAAAAGGTTATTGACCTTATTTTGTTTAAAACTCTGTACTAGGATGTATTTTTGTACTCTTGGGGAACTACAATTCATCTCTTCAAAGGTTCTGTTGAGTGCATGTATATATGTGTTTTTAAAATGCCAGTGTGGAAATGTTGTGTGAAGGCTGACAGTATTTGAGCCATTGGATTAATAAGTGTGCCATGTAGACCTGTTTTAGATATATTCGGGTACTCATTATATAGTTGAAAGGAACTTTATGACTCAGTGTTACATACTGACTGCTTTTTCCTAAAGTCTGACTGCTTACATGGTGCAATCAAATGGCTTTAAAGAAAATTACCCCAAGATTGTTGGACATTTGCTTGAGGTGTTTTCAGGTTGGGATGTCGGACTTAGGTCGCTAAATCAAACAACTCATGGGTTAATAATTTATGGGGTAGGGGTTCTTTTTAGTACATTGATGAAGATTTTTATTAGAGGATTTCTAGCTCAAACACTGTTTTGAGTAGTATCTTCATGGCTGGACTCAGTGTATTTTAATGGCACTCAACAGAATGTTTTCTTAAAAGTCAGAATTACCCCTCAATCACAAGGGCTCTCACATCACTCAACCCTAAAAGGGATGGACTGTTCTTAGAGACTGACTTTAAATTTAGCCCAAGCTCCCCTCCCTGGTACATGGATCCACTCGCCTGTTACCATCTGATCAGAAGCTGAAAGCATAGAGCATGGTCGCCATGAAACAATGCTAGCCAGACTGGTTGTGGAAATAATTGAGTCTGCAGGGCACCCCATAGAGAGCCATCAAATCAAGTCTGCTCTGGAGCGGTCTGCTAGATTGTGAACGTTCAGAAATCGATGCTGCATCTGCTAGTGGACCCTCTGGTTCACTGAAACTCCCACCTGCCTAATGCATCTGGGCAAGAGCTTTTCAGAAACCAGTTTCCTTCAGGATAAATTTAATACGTCTTGAGGGCCAGGCACAAGCAAATTGATTCTATCTATCTCTGCACCAGGAAAACTCATAAACATCTGTAAGAACACAGATTTTCCATAACCCTAGGATTAAGGGATGCTATTCTGTGAAATATCCCAAGCCTACTCCCTTCATACCTCATGCCAGCATGGCATTTTTTAATTAGGAAGTTGATTAAAAAGGGCACGGTAGACCACGGATGTATGGCCCTTTGGCATCCGTCCAGCTGTTTGTTTTCTGGGTGGTGCTCATCACCAGTTGCAGGAAAGAGGGGGGATTTGTGGTGAGGCTGAGGGGTGGCGAGAATGGAACTGTCCTGGTGTATGTGCTCATGGCACTGGTTGTAGCTTCATCCTTACGAGCCCTCTCTGCAGACAGACTTGCTGGCTTCCTTCAGGAAACAGTGATCACTGCACTTTGAACACATGAGCAATGGATGCATTGCACTGAGAAATCCTGTGGTTCTGATTTCTCAGTGGCCAATGTGATAGGTCGTAATTATTTGCATTTTCTGGATTCAAAAATCTGACCTCATGTCCTGTAGTTTGGCGAGAATGGTCACAGTTCCCAGAATAGTGCTGTGTCCTTTATCTTTAAGAGTAACTGGTTTTCTTTCTGTTTTTTTCCTTTTCTCTCTCTCTTTCTTTCTTTCTTTCTTTCTTTCTTTCTTTCTTTCTTTCTTTCTTTCTTTCTTTCTTTCTTTCTTTCTTTCTTCCTTTCTTCCTTCCTTCCTTCCTTCCTTCCTTCCTTCCTTCCTTCCTTCCTTCCTTCCTTCCTTCCTTTTCTAAGGGAAGCTTCTTTCTTCACTGGCTCTTTTTAGGGCATGGAGTATATTATCAGAAGAATAAATGTGGTACCCGATTGTAGTGTTCCTGTGGCCAATGTGGTATGAATAAGTGCCACGTGATGAGTGAAACCCTGCCCCCTCCCACGAGCTCCTTCCCAACCCAAGAGCCCCAGAGAAGCAGGAAGAGACGCCCAAGTGATCTTGGGCGGTGGGGTGGCCCTTGGGCCACTATGTCCAGGACAGATGTTGACTCCGGGTTTAAGATCAGGGGAGTGTGTCTCTCTCTGTGGGAATTCCAGCTGCTGGGGTAGAGATTCTTCCTTTTGTTCTCCTCTCCTCAAACCCAACTTGCAAATTTATGAATCATGTTTAGATTCTGCGTTTTAAAACAGTTTAGTAACAGTCTCATTAGACTCAGTAACAAGGATGGGCAGCCCAGGGGCTCCCTCACCATCTTCTCCTGGAAGAAAAAATATCAGTCAGTGCTGAAAATTAAAGGGATAGCTCCTTAAACTCATCTCCTCTCTTCATTTTTAGCACATTAATGAGCAATTCATACACCCTGCATGTATTGAGCACCTACTGTGTGCAGAACCAAAAGAGGTAGCACTACGATAAATTTCTAACCCACAGTGAGTCAAGGTGTATAGATATACATACATACATACATATAATAACTATATATTAATATATAGTATATACCTATGGCATATATTTATAAATATAATTTATATAAATATATTTATATATTTGAATATTTGTATAAGTATAAGCATATAATATGGCTATTATTTATATGTATATTATATTATACATGTATAAACATGTTATATTACATATAACATACATAATATGTTTATATTTATATATTATATATAAATATATGCTTAGTAATCACAATTCTTCTATGTCTACTTTTTCTTGAATACATTTTGAAATAGATTAAACCATTTTTCTCACTTAATAAGAGAGTAAGATAATCGTTGATGTCCCTTTCTTAGATGATTCATACTTCAGGAGTCCAGGTGATCATTCTGAAAATTAGCTCTCAATTGCATGGCATTGTATAACCATATTTCTCTACTTGATTAAATATATGATTTAAGTTTATCTCCTTCTTATAAAATCTAAACTCTAAGTTTGTGAGAGCTCTAGGTAGTTGGTCCTCATTCATCATGGTTTATATATGTATATCTTAGCTGTCCCCTTATGATATGCAGTTACAATTGAACAAGTCTTTTCTTACCTGAGAATGCGTGAAACAGTAAACAAATTTCTGTTTTGAGGAAAGAGGGTTGGTTAATGTCAGGTGTCTGTTTTGCAATTTCTGAACATTTTAAAGCTGTTGATCCCAGAGATCAGCAACAGAACATTTGAGGAAGGCATGGCTAAGCCCCAGATCACCACTGAGGGCGTCCTGCTCGCTCACCTCTGACTCGGGTCTGTGACGTCACGCTCGGCCTCGACGCAGGGAGCTGAGCAGGGTGGAGGCAGGCAGTGACCTGGTCATCCACAGGATCACCACTGGCTGGAGAGACGATGGGAAGAGAAGAAGAGGATTCAACTTAGAAACTGGTCATG
The DNA here is from genome assembly GCF_965194805.1 of Balaenoptera borealis. Lineage (NCBI taxonomy): Eukaryota > Metazoa > Chordata > Mammalia > Artiodactyla > Balaenopteridae > Balaenoptera > Balaenoptera borealis. Next base: position 90,755,939 of record NC_138871.1, read on the forward strand.
CATTCACACATGCAGATGACTCCACTGCAGTCCCATGGAGGCAGATCTGTTCAGAATAAGAACCTTCAATTAAGTCTTTTTTTCCCCAACTTTTAAAAAAAGTTGTTATTGGAGTATAGTTGATGTACAATGTTGTGTTAGTTTCTGCTGTACCGCAGAGTGAATCAGGTATACATATACATATATCCACTCTTTTTAGATTCTTTTCCCATACAGGTCATTACAGAGTATTAAGAAGAGTTCCCTGTGCTCTACAGCAGGTCCTTATTAGTTATCTATTTTATATAGAGTAGTGTGTATATGTCAGTCACAATCTCCCAATTTATCCTTCCCCTTGATTAAGTCTTGTAAAGGAAAAGTTAGATTAGAATTAGCGTTTTATATTCTCTCAGAGTCTGGAACTTTAAGTAGCTCAGACATCAAAAAGCTGCATGTCTTTGCTTACAAATGGAAGTCTGAGATTACGTAAAAGTGAGAAGTGCTGGTTGATGGTAGATACTTGTATATAACAGGAAAGGAAATCTTAATCATTTGCTCAGATAAATTTCAAACTCATTTGTTAATTGTTCTTTGGTGAACATGGCACATTTGGTACTGAATTAACACTTGGAATTTTCCACGAACTTTGTGTTTTGAATCTTCCTTATTTTTTGCAATTCTCTTCATAGTCCCAAGAACAAGAATGGAGGTAGTTTCACTGCCCAAATGTTCTTTAGCTAATTTGCTGTTACTGGGATTTTGTTAGCTCAAAAACAATCCGTTTCCCTAAGAGACCCACACCCATAGTGCAAGCCAAGAAGTGTTGTGTCCGTTCTCCAGGGACGGTTTAACACACCTGTTTACAAATGGACTCAGCCACCTGTTCATCTAGTTAATGATCAAAAGAGTGTCTCATCAAAGGGGTCAGTTGGGTGGGAAGGACAGTGAGATTTGTGAGATTAGATGTGACTTCTCATTTTTAATATGTAACATTTCATGTATGTTCAATTTTGAAGAAGTTAGAAAATACACTCAGCCTGTGATAAATATTCATGGCTGTCAGCATGCCAGGGGTTAGAGGCAGAATGTGTACAGGGCACAGTATGGCCAATGATATTTTGTACTTGGTGCTTTACGGCTTCGAAATTCAGCATATGCAGATGGAATCATTTGTTTTAGCTTCAGATGCATTACTGAAATGTGAGGGGTGCTGACTCGGCAGTCAGCATTAGAAAATGGGACTCTACAGAAGAAAACAGCTTTCATCACCTGATCTCCACACGTCTCTCCTCTCTGCACAACCCTGTTCCTTGCCTGCTCTCCACCCCGCAGCCCGGCCCTGGCCCCATTCTCCTTGATGGGAACGTGCCCACTGGCTGTAAGTTTGGTGCCCCAGCATCCCAACTTGCTCCTGCCCAGGGGTTTTCAGGTAACCAAGGGCAGCATCAGGAGGACCACTAGCAACCGCTTTACTGATTTTCAGGTCTCTCCCAGAGTCAGGAGCTCACCCCTAGCTTGGTGATATTGGTTGGATTACACATGTGCCACGAAATTCTGAGTAAAATTCTTCAACATGTTGAAAATGACCAATGACGCTAGGAACCTTCTCTTTCCCATTAACTGCTCAGAGGGGATCTTCACCTGATATTATACATTTTAGTCATCCTTAGGCATCCTTTCCTTTTTTAAAAAAACATTCCTTTTTATTTTCTCAGCGAGATTTTCCCATCTGTAGCTAACCTAGACAATGACAGAGCTCACGTGAAGGTACCTCATCTTAGTTCAGCTCTTCTCATAATTCGGGGGTGACTTTAAACAAGTCATTTCTACTCTCCACGTCTCAGGATCTTTGCTTAACATGGAGGATTGAACTCCATAACCTCTCAGCTCCTTTCTTCTTCTAACGTTGTGTGTCTGTATCTGCCACCCCTGGGCAGGGTCTCCTCTGCAGAGGTGTCACTGTGCAATGGTGGGGCTTCAGGCTGTGGCCAGTGCCCCTGCCAGAGGGCAGCAGCACCTCCTGCTCCTTAATTGGGATCATTTCTAAGGAAGAGCAGGAAGCGAGCCTAAGGCCAATAGCCTGGAAGATTTAGAGGAGGTGTTGTTTTTGATTAGTGGGTCTAATCTAGGATCGCTCAGGTCAGTGGAACTGACGTGGGATTCACCCAATCAGAGGCTTCTTGGTCACCTAGAGAAATCACTGGACTGTGTGCAAAACTCAAGACATGTAGCTGAAAACCAACTTCCTCTTAAGTTCTTTTCTCTCTTGATTTTATCTACTTTGTGACTATGACTTTATTTTGCTTTAGGCAAGTATTCCTTTATGGCAACTATACCCGGTGGGTTGTCCTGGTGAATTCACACACTTCGTGTGCTGCATAGGCTCTATTACTCCTGCTCTTCTTCCCTCCACTTGACCGGTTGTGGTGGATCTTCTCCACCTGCCACGCTGCAGGCAAATAAAGTATATGCAGTTAGCATGACAGGCTCCGTGCTTGAAGAAATAGCCCCATCGGCTTTCTGCCTCACCTTCTTTCCAAGAAGCAGTATTTAGATAGCAGTAACAGCCTGGGTACACACAGGTTAGGCACACATTTTTAGCAGCTAACATCCATTATACAATTCATGTCCTACTTCTGGTAGCCTAAAGCACCCAAAGTGACAAGATCTTGTGAGTACAAATAAACACTAAGTTTTCACCACGGTAGCCAATGGTATGTTCAGAAATTTAAAAGAGTGGGCTGGATATTGTCCTCCAAATGTCCCACTAAAGTCGAAAAGAACGATAAGCCCATCATGGGGGAGGGAGTGAGATGGAGAACTCACCCCACGGGCGATGCTAGACAGCTCTCCCTGCGCACACCTGAAACTCAGACTTCCCACCTGAGTCACAGAAGTCTTTCCAGGTTGCTGCTACCAAGAAGGCCCCTTTGGGAAATTTTAAATTAAAATGTGTTTCATTTAATACAAAATCCGCTCTATCAAGAGCTCAAAATGCCGTATGCATAACTTTTCTCTAAGCATTGGGAAATGCTTCTCCATCCAGAGACAGTGGAAAGATGCAACAGGAGAAAAGTGCTCTGCGTGCCAGTGGAGAAGGGGCTGGAAGGAAGGGAAGAATGAAAAGTGGGAGGAAAGGAGCCTGAAAGGAGAGAAAAGTTCATGGACAATAGAGAAATGCTTAAGATGTATACTTCGGCTATTTCCAATTCTAATTTAAAGTGGGATGCTGTAAAGATGGGTCAACTGGTAAAATCATACTTTCGGAAGATCAAAATTTCAGTATTATGTGAGAAACCAATAAAAATAGACTATCAGGAAAACATCATAATGACAATAATAATCATAGCTAATATTTATTAACAATTGCACTACGTTGAATGCTTTACTTATGGATTTTATAATGTGAAGCCTATAAGAAGCTATAGGATTATGGGTACTCTTATTATCTCTATAATTGTAAAAAGGCAAAATAGCATACTCATTAAAGAGTTCAGGTTATTAAACATATATACTGTTTAAGAAAATAAACCCCCAAATGAAAGCTTTTTATTAAATGCGAATGCAATTGAAGAGTCTCTGTATCTATAATTTAGAACTTGTTTGGGCTGACAATCATGATTTTATGTAGGCTCAGCGCTTGTTTACAGAATTTGATCTAAATATATGACAATGTAGAGGTTTATCATTCTACTAAATGATTAACTAAAAGAATGAAGACATTCAGTCTTGAGGTATTCAAAAATAATCCCGTGAGGTGTCTCATAAAACAGTTAAAAGACATTTAAGAAAATAATGGGAATAGTTATTTCCTCTTTGCTCTGGAAAGCTCTATGTCGAGTTAAGGATTTTTTTTTTTTTCCACAGAGAGAGGTATGTTACAGAGACAAATTTATAATGAGCTCTATAACAGAGTAAGGGTTGTGCCCCAAACATGTTTATGAAATTATGTGTAAAGATAAATAAGCCATGAAATTCAGGCTTCATTATGGCTTTCAAATTAGTAATAGTCTACTCTTCTATGTTAAGATCAAATTTAAGCGTGACTCACAGAATGTATAATGTCTCCAAGAGTAAAAATATAAATACTATTCTCACTCATTTTGCTTCAAGGGAGGACCAAAGCCATGCTGTGGAGCTACACCCCTTGAATCTTTTCTGCAGTGTGAACCCATTTTCCCTTATTCCAAAGGTTCTCTGGGATCCAGAAGGACATCAAGTAGGGTCTTTTCCTGTTTTGGCTCTTGGAGGAAAGACATCCAGCCTTCCTCCTTACACTTTTGCTAACTTTTTCAAGAAGTAGTTATTTCAGACTAATTTATAACCCTATATCATGCTTACGCAAAGCCTTCTTCAGAATGTCAGATTTCTTATCTGCTCGCAGATCCTGCTGAAATTAAGCAGGCATTCTTTCCACTGAGCTGCAGACCCCCCAGCGAGCTGCCCCTGTAGAGAGTCACACACCCCAGAGGAGGGTGGCAAAAAGCACATTTTAAGGGCCTGTGGACCACGGATCGTATTCTAGTTCCAAAGTTCCATTTTACACCAGCTGAGATTTTCAGAAAGCATGCTTGATTCTGTCAGTTTTATTGTTTTATAAAAATGTCATCACTGTGCCAGGGATGCTGAAAAACAGAAATGAACAACAACAAATGACTACTTCCTTCCCCCTGTCCTCATTGATGTACTGAAGGCTGTGGATGTAGAAGATGCATCGTTAATACTTACATGTGTATGTTCTGAAAAAGAATGCAAAACGTAAGTCATTTCTCGGGTATTAAGTTCATTGCGATTCCATTCTTTTTTGTTGTTGTTGTTCTCAATGCCCAGGCCACCCACAATTTGTGTTTTCTCTGCTTCATTCATCCTTTTCAAACAATGCACCCCAACCAACAGCTAATGAGCCAAGTAGCAAAGAAATATTCTTTTCTCTCCTCTTCTTCCCCATCTTCCACCTTTTCCTCTCAGCCCCCTTCTGGCCAGAACCTCTTGGTATTCCACTTCTGAGGGGCCTACCTGTCCTAAGAGGCTCCTCCCACAGTGTGTGGGCGAAGTGCCCTTGGTGCGATGAACATGTTCCCTTCTGTCCTCGCTTAACCAGGTTCAGGCTTTGCCTCCATCCTAAATATAGGAAGAACGGATAATGGAATGAAGCTATCAAAAAAGCTACCTTAGAAAACCTCAGAAGTGCTATATTCTTGGGGAGGGAGAATAAATTGTGGTTCTATTACTTGGTGGTCAGTCCAGTCAGAAACCAAAGGTAGAAGCAGTGGAAAAGCAAACAGTCTGGTTCCAAACATACATGGGGACAGAGTGGGAAAAGGAGGGACCGGGGAGGCACATACTGTCGATATTACCACGGGGTGACTTTACAGGATGGGAGTCCCAGCTCTGGCCTCGTGCTCTAAGTTCCCTTAGATTTTACCCTTTCTGCAAACTCCCTTTCCAAAGCCCAGATGGTTAAGGTAGCAGCTCACCCAGTGCTCAGAAATTGCAGACTCTCCTCACTGCCATCCATAAATCTGAGCTTCGCCCAAGCAGCGTTGTCACACACAATTAGATACTCAGTACTTGTAATCGAGCATTATGATTCACAGGCATCGCAAGCTGAGGCATGAGCTCACCCAAGGACCTAAGGATGGTGAGGAGGTGCAGTGGGCACACCCCAGTAATAACCTGGAGCTGCTGCACACTGAGTCACTGGTGTTCAGAGTTTCTGCTTGGCTGACTTGGTTAAGTAATACCAGGCCAGAGATTCAAGATCCTTCGGTAGAGTATGTCTGCTCTCGAATCCTTTACAACATGTGTCTTAAAAGAGATCTCAAGCTTGAGGCAAAGTAGGCGCACAATCTGTGTTTAATTGGATTGAGCTTCTCATGGGGGGGACAGAAGGCTCATTACACCTCCCCATTTGTTCCCGTCCCCCTGACCGGTGTCAGACCCAGCAAGGGGAGCGAGGGGCTGAGGGCCTGGCCTCCCCTGAACACACTCGACTCCAGAGTGTTCCTTCACTCTGACTGCAAGTGGAGCGGGGGCCCCCGGTCGTGTGACACAGCTGCCTGGTCCTCATTCTCCGGACGATGCTGTCACCCTTCATTTAACCCCGGGAAGCAGTTCCCGGCCTCTACCTTAGACCCATTCGAGATCAGCTGTGCTGCGCCCTGCCCCTCACATCCAGCGCTCCCTTTCCGTGTTACATAAGGAGAGTTGGAGAGTGTTTATTAGATGAGGCGGAGCAGTTAACTGATCCAGGCTGCTGGGCCACGTCCTTGTCTAGACGCATCAGCACAGACACACAGGTTGGACACAAGCATGTGTGTGACGTGGTCTCGAGGAAGCTGCCATGTGCTACACGTCTTTGGGCTCACGCTCCGTCAGCCAGGATTTACCATCAACCTCCTTTTTGATTCCTGTGTCATCTTGGTTATCAAAATCTTAAGGTCCTCACTTGTCATCTGCAGTCTTGAAATCAGATCCCGCTGCTCGTGTTCAGATCGGGGTCTGGAGGCAAAGAAGAGTCTGACTGAGGTGAGATGTTAGTATGGCCGGAAGATGAGCCATCAGAGTGTCAGGGTTTAACCCAGCGGGGATTGTATGTCCACAGATTGGATATCAAATGTAGGAAGTTTCTTCTGTGTTCTATGTTTTTATTTGCTCACTTTGTTTGTTGGCTATTGGTAGAGGAATTTTGCTGTATGTTCCCTTCCATCTGAAAGTTGTGCATATAATTATTCTTTCACCCATTTCTTCAACCAACTCTGTATCAGATTAGATGCTGTGGTCATAAGAAAATAAATCAGAACTACCCTCTGTTCTCAGAAACTGTATAGACCAATAGGGATGAAAATACAAATTTATAAATGACTCTAGTGTGATTAGAAATTTGACACAAATGGTAAGGAACCATAAATTACATGTTATGATTGTCTCAAAGAAGGGAGAGACTGTGTCAACAGGGCTAGAGTGGGGATAACATGAAAAAGGTCGTGTCTGAGATAATCCTTGAAAGGAAAGTACATTTCAACAGATAATTATAGAAGAAGGAAAAAATTCGGGCCGGGGAAATAAGGTGAGGAAAGTTGCTGGGAAATGATACACGTGGCTTTACTAAGGGACGACTTAGAGACCATTTGTTGAAGTGAGGACAGATGGAGCAGAGGACAGACCTGAATCCAAGGGTGGGGTAGGTCATCGTGGGTCGTGCCTGTCATCCTCACAAGAGTCTACGTACGATGAGATGATGACTTTGTTCTGCAGATAATGGGAAATTGCGGAAGGTTTTTGTGTAGTTGAGTGACAAGACCAGAGCTATTCTTTGGGATAATTAATCTGGCAGCCAATCAGTGGCTACTTCCTGCCAATTCTGTCTCTAAAATAGCTCTCCCAACTGTTTCTTCCCTTCCATTCCCTCTACCACTTTTTCAGAGTAGACTGTCATTATCTTTCTCCTGGACTCTTACAGTCGCTTTAGATGCCGCTCTCCCAGACCCACATATACTCACACTCACACTTACAAATGCATCTACATTCTGTTTTTAGATTAATTATTCCAAAGTACAGCTTTGGCATTTTCATGCTCAAACAGCACTGGGGTCTTCCTATTTCCTACAGAATTAAACCCAAACACCCAACCTACCGTTTGAGGCAATTCCCCACCCATTCTCAAGTCTGCCTTCCATCCCTGTCCTATCCTCATCAATTGCAGATCTTCAGGGCAGTGAGGAACTTGGCTCTCCCCTGGCCGCGCTGTCCCTTCCTGCTGCCCTGTCCTTCCCTGATGTCCATGCAAACATGCTGTCCACCCGTCAAAGGCTGGTTCACATGCCACCTTTCCACAAAGTCCTTGCTAGTCCTCCCAGAGGAAATCCAGCCCTCTTCCCAGAATCTCTACAGCCTTTATCTCTGTGGTCTTATCATTGTCTCCTTTGTATTTACAGCTCTTTATGTCACAGTACAACCTCCCCTATGAGGCTCTGAAATGCTGCTCTTAGTGTGTGCGCATTCCTACCCAAACATTGGGCATGGTTGGTGCTCAGCAACTCTGTTCATTGAAGAGAGGCTGGTGGGGAGACCTGGAGCACAGCACCCTCTTTATGGCTATTGGAGTGACCAACGCACCATCTTTTTGGGGGACCTTAAAAGTCCTGGATCTTCTGTTGTGATTCAGTGTAGAGTTATTTATCCCAGGAGTTGTGATCACCTCATTTTGGTCTGTGTTACTACTTTGTGTACCTTGATCTTTGGAATAGGTATGTTTTTGTTGCATGGAAAGTAGTTCACAAGGTGCTTAGGACACTTGGATGAGTGAACGTGCCCTGACTTTTCCCTGAATCACTGGGAGACTTCCTATAAGAATGATGTTGCCTCTAAACTCCCTGAAGAAAAATTTCATAAGCCAGGTGTACAGACTCCTATTTGAAAACCTGAACCTTCCATACACTTAATTTTCCTTCCTCTACTTATTCAATAAGTGTGTTCTGTCTCATTCGGACCGTTTGATACCACTTAAAAAATAAATAGTTGTGTATCTATCTGCCACTTGAGTTCAAGCAGCTGAGAAGGACCCTTGAAAACCCAAACTCCTAATGCTTATTCACAGCAATCGACATTAGTGCTGGGAGGGAAATGGAATTGAACTCCTGGAAAGGAAAAGTTCTCCCTTTTCCTCAATCCTTCCTCCAGGACAAGAACTAGGATGGAACAAGGATGAGTCTGGGGCACAGAATTTCGGGAGGTGGGCACCCTCAGAGAGAGCATCGCACGGCAGAGGAGCCTTTGACCTCCTGTCGTCTGGTCTCAGAAGTCTCAGCATTCTGATCCTGAAAAGGAGGGGGCATTGAGGTTAAGTGGGACAGACTAATGCTGGGCCCAGGGAGTCGTCCTGGAGAAATAGGCAGCCGTTGGACACCTAGACCAGCTCTGTCTGCCACAGTGATCTTAGGACGCAGTGGTCTCAGTGAAGGGTCTGCTCCCAAGGCAGTGAAGAATCCTCTGTGCTTTATGATAATTTCAAAACCTAACATTTATTTTAGCAATTTAAATAGTATGGCTATGCTGAATTAAACTTACGCAGGGAAAATAGGTATTTAGGTATTGAACTTTATTTCTATGTATTTTAACCAAAAGCTGGTTTAAGGGGTCCACTTTAGCCATCTAACGTAGGGATGAGTAGAATCTGTGTGGTCCACTTATGTGAAGTGTGCCTATAGTTACATACTCTGCCTGCCGTGTTTAACTGGAATTTGCAATGTCCTTTCTATTTACTGCTGGGCTCTGCTTAAGTGGTGATGGTTTTATAGATTGTGAAGGGGTTTGTGATATTGATAAAGGAGTAAAAGATTAAGTAAGAAACGAAAAGAAAACCAGTAACCTAGTGCTTATTGTGAAGTTAAAGTGAAGAGGATGGGGAAGATCATTAGTGCAGAAGCACAGATCAGGCTTTGGGTGTGGACTGGGGGAGACTGAGGTTCAAAGCGCCATCCTCTTTCCAAAACTCAGGTAATGCCCTTCCTGTGTTAACCTGAACTATCCTTAGGACCTGGCCCTCCCCTTACTAGTATTGTCTGTACCACTCACTGGCTGTTCTAGTCACCTAACTTCTCAGGGTACTTATTAATGAATGTATTCATTTCCCACGCAAAGCTAGATTGTATTTCCTTGAAAATGTGGGTATCAATTTCCATCATATGGATTTTCAAGTACCTTACACACATAAAAGGTGTTCAGTAGATACTTGTTTGATTATTAGACTGATCTGGGATACAAATATCACATATTGTTAATATGTTGTTAAATCCAGTATGGCTGCAACATCTTAGTTTACCTTCTGTTGTCTATTTTTGCTTTCTGCTTCCACATAATCCTAATTCAAATTTCTGTTCTTGAACAAAAGAGTCTTCAAGAGACACTGCAAATCAGAAATATAAAAAAGGAAACCTGATTGCTGATAACCGTGTGTAACAAGTGTGTGTGAGTGGGACCCTGGTGTGGTTCACTGTGTGAGGTTTCCTCTGTGGGCAGCAGGGCTCGGGGGCAATTCTTGAGGGGATATCTTGTTTCCTACCCTGTTCTCCTGAGAAGGAAAGTGGCAAATATCATTTTCGTTGATGATGGTGTTTATTACTCACACAGCCATGAACTGTGGTCATTTTCTGATAAGCTGGCTTTTGTTTTGTTTTCTTTTGGTTTTTAAAGTCTCCTCTTAGCTTCCGGGATAAATGAATTGCTCTTGACGTGGAATCCTGTAGGATGCGTGGCCTGCCCAATGTGAACTGTTGAGAACTATCCTGACACGGTCCATACACCACCCAAGTGTTCCCTGGGCTGAAATGAATCCGTGGGCCTAGTGACCCACGCTCGGCAGGTGGGATCCCTCCTCCCAACCCAAGCCGAACTAAAGGGTGATGCTCTTCCTTCAGAAATGGGAACATTTGATTTTCCAGTTTTGACTGCATTGCTCTTTAACATCTTTTGGCAAACAAAAGTCAGTTGATAGGAATTTACTGAGGTTCTGGTCTGTGCTGAAGATGGTGCTGGATGCTTTGAGGATGTGAAAGAAGAATGGGCCATGACACGAGTGAGTAAGAGGAAAAGGTGCCCCAGTGGAAGAACACGGAGTTACGGCCTTTACCCCAAGTGTGAGCCAAGCAATCACACTACTGCCGTACTTGCTTCAACTTGTCCACTTTTTTTTTTTTTTTTAGTTAATTAATTAATTAATTTATGGCTGTGTTGGGTCTTCGTCTCTGCGCGAGGGCTTTCTCCAGTTGTGGCAAGCGGGGGCCATTCTTCATAGCAGTGCGCGGACCTCTCACTATTGCGGCCCCTCCCGTTGCGGAGCACAGGCTCCAGATGCGCAGGCTCAGCAATTGTGGCTCACGGGCCTAGTTGCTCCGGGGCATGTGGAATCCTCCCAGACCAGGGCTCGAACCCGTGTCCCCTGCATCGGCAGGCAGATTCTCAACCACTGCACCACCAGGGAAGCCCCTTGTCCACTTTTTTGACAAACAACTTTATATCTCTACCTATAAAACGGAGCATAACATAAAGACATCATGTCTATCAAGGTTCCTGGGAGAATAAAATAAGATCATGTTTGTGAAAGAGCTTTTACAACTCTACTGCCACGATGATGACATTCTTTTTCCTTTTCTTTTTTTTTTTAAATCATTTTTAACCTAGAATTAAGGATGGAGCCTGATTGCTTCCTCTGCAACACATAGTAGATGCTAAGTAAATGCACGTTGAATAATTTATTGAATGAAAACAACGATATGTACTTTCACAGAAGTGACTCAGTACTGATTTTGACTGAGGGATGTTCATAAATAGCCCCCAAAGTCAGAAGTGCTTTTGCTTTTGCTAAGCCCTCCTCTTTAAAGCAGTCAACTGGCCCTTCTCTCAAGGACCTTGTTCACAGGTCAAATAATGATTGCATGGTGCCATGCCTGTAATCTAATGAATGATTTTGGTTTTAGCAAAGTTTTGGATGAGACAAAAGAGCCCATTTAAATTCTTTAAGAGTTAGGCGTATTTGACTAGGCTTCTACTTTTTGTTCAGTCCCAGCCATTTGAGCACACAGAGCTGTCTGTCTTTCCAGGGATGGAGGGAACGCATTGTTCATTGTGAGCAGAGCGCAGCCACAGGCGTGCGCATATATCAGCATACTTAGCGCCAGGCACACTGACTGCGCTGACATCTCAGTTGAGTTTGAAGTCTGGCAGCCCCTCCTCCTCACCCTCTCAAAGGAAAAGGGGTCCTATGTTTCCAGAGCTCACCTTATATAGATGAACAGACTCATATGAAGGAACAAACCAAGACCGTTTCTGTGCATTTGTTTTACCAATTTGTGCAAAACAGTCTGAATATTTAGACAACACTTCCTGACTAATCAGTTCATGATTCACTCATTTATTTGATCTGCTAAAATTTCAACCTCAGGTCTGGCTGAGTACCTGTTCACAGAATTAGTTTCGGTTTCATTGTTTTATATTTGTGAAAATATTGATACCAGTTTATTTCTTCTCCATTTGTATGTGCATTTGTCCTGATAGTTGTGAAATGTGCCTTTGTTAATGTTCTTTAAAGGTAATTGGTGGAAGGAGTATTAACCTGTTATGGATATAAATTTTGGAGTAGACAGAGGGCCTTTTGTGAGCCTGACTTTTATAACAAATCAAACCATTTTTCTTTATTTTTGTGTCAACAGGGTCTAGCTCAGTGCCTGGCACATAATATATATTTAAAGTTTTTTGTTTGATCCTAGTCACATGAACTAAAAATTTGGGCACTGTGGGAGATCTACATGATATTCCCATACTTAACTTTTCAATTAAAAAAGAACTTTTAGAATGGCTATATTGTTTTATTTATATATCAGTTTTGTTTCATTCTCTGATACACCTGAGTGTTGGGAGCAGAGCCTAGCACAGAATAGGGCTCACAAGTGTGACTTAAGTGATGAGAAAATAGATGTGTCTACCCACATATGTGAAATGCGGCGTGTTGCAGTTCAAAAGGAACCTTCAACTTGTCTGTTTCAAATAAAGTTTCCTTATATAGAGAGAAAATGAGACAAAGAGGAAGGAAAAAAGGAAGAGACATGGGCGGGTAGAGACTAGGAAACAGAGAGAAAAGGGAAAAGTCAAGTGAGATGAAACGCAGAGTCACACCGAGGGCAGAAAAGGAACGTGTGGAGTCGACAGAGGAAAGGGGCAGGATCCGGTCTGCAGAAAGCCAGGGGGACTCAGGTAAATGCGGGTGTCCCTGTTGCTTTAATAGGGATGGGAAGAGAGAATCAGTGCCCAGTCAGCTCTTGCTGCTGTGGCCAGTTGCCTCCAGGAGACTGAGGGAAGAGGAAGAACGAGACTTTGCCACTAGCCCTGGAGCAGAAGCCCTGACCTGGGTCTGCTGGTCCTCACCTTGATTTCCGCTAACATCCGCAGAGATGCGTAGCCGTTCTGGGCTCTTTGGGAGTAAAAGCAACTTGTAGAACATCAACTCTCTGCGGGTCGTGTTTGAGAATGTCCAACGACCTCCCTACCTACCACCAGAGCTTACAACCCAGAAGGTACAGTTGACAAGATTCTTTTAACTCATCACCTTACTGAGAACAGAATACTTCATTATTATTTGGAAAGATGTACTTCGTTTACGGTGTAGAGTTTGCACTGGGAGAATGCCACTATGTAAATCACTGGGAGGAATACAGTCCCCTCACTAACGATGCAAAGAGAAAGATCCGGGTGATGTCGTGTGTTGTTAGATTGCCACAGGATTGGTTTATGGAGAACTCTGTGTTATCTAAAACTGATTACACAAGGCTGAGAGTTGACTGTTAGAAGTAATATACTGCTCTGCATCAGTAATTCCTTATGAAACAAAGAAATTAGGGATATTTAGATTATATGATCGTGTCAAATGTTCTATAATAAAAAATGGGAAATCTGGAGGCAATCAGAAGTTCAATATCTCTACTCACATGTAAACATATAACTGTGTATTTTATATATTTTATATATTGTTTGTGTATTTGAAACATACCATATCAGTTTTACTCCCAATAACTTTCAAATAATTATTATACACAAAGAAGAAACATTTACATAAAAGAATTTGAATTTCTGAGTGAATTTAATCCCCTTTTAGGTGTTTCTTGATATGAAACCATACTGATGATTCTAGTGTTTTGTAATAATAAACTGACTTCAGGCCAGGTTAAACGGTTTGGGAATCCCTCCAACGCCATTGACAAACCAAACAATATTGATTTTTTTTTTCCTTTGCTTTAAACTTAATTAAAAGGATGCTATACATCAGCAAGCTGGTGGAGACTTATCTAGAGACAAAATATGATTTAGAAATCTGACAAGTGAAAGATTGCGATGAGATTGGATGTTTAAAAAAAACATCTTGAATGAATCTGTCCTCTAGTCGATGTGTATGGGAGACTCTCACAGTCAGTTTTAAAGGGTGGATGAGTCAGCATTAAACAGAGCTGAAGAAAAACAGATGATTAACTATTTGGATGTTTGAAGTTTCCAATTTCATTGATAATTATGCTTTCATTTGAAAGAAGGAAATCCAGTCGTATATTGTTTGCTTAATAAGCACGGAGCCGGGCCCTGGGTGCAGCCCCACACCTGCACCCACGCTGGAGCTGGGTCTTGAATGGAAGGGCAACCCCCTTCTCCTGAGCTGAGGCCGGCACCACCTCCTCCCTCCCACAGCCTCGCACTGGGGATCTTAAGCCATTTGATTGGTGGACACGCATGCTTCCAGATCCCAGGCGTGGCTCTCTCTCCCCAGGTCCACGGTCCTGACTGGTGGGCCCAAAGGCTTGGACTGGGGTCTCCTCTTTTCCTGACAAGGTGACAGGTGGGCAGGGATGCACCTTGAGGAGATTGTGGCTGCATCTGTGGCTTAGTTGGTGAGCCTCGATGCCCACAAGGCTGTGGTGACTCTGCCTCGGTAAGATGTGCTGCGTCGTGTCCTTGGAGAGGAAGCCAGGGCTTTGGTTTCTTGACCAACTCGTGCCCCTTTTTAATAAACACAGGTTCCCATGGCCGGAGGAGAAGCTGTCCCCCAGCAGTGCCCTACAAACTACAGTGCTACTGGCTCACTGCAGTGGAGGACAGTGCTCTCCTGTGGATCTCAGTGTTAAGATTCTAGAACTCACAAAAACTCCCGTTTCCATGACTACAGATGGCCTTATTTTACCCCTCCCAGAATGAGGATTTTTAGTATTGATAACAGAATCTAAAGTATTTATTTCTAAAACACAGTGGAGTGTTTATCACATTAAGAATTTTGGCTCCTTTTTTTTATTTTTAGGAAAAGTCTTTAAATTGAATGAAAGTCTACGAACTTTATACTATCAAGGTCTGTTTCTTAATTGCAGCTGGGAAATTATTACTGCAAAGGCATTCTTTAAATTAAACCATATCTTCTTCATGAGGAGTTCCCTGGCAAATCCCAACCCAGAAGGAATGTTTATACTTTAGATGCATTGAATGATTTCACATCAAATTGTTTATCACATGGGGTTTCACTGGTTTTTTAAAAATGTAATTCTGTCTTGTCTCCTCAAAAAGAGATCTGATCTTTGAACAAAGGATCTAAATTCCTCTGGCATCTCCCATTGTATTTGGTCATCGGTACCCACATGGTATAAAGAGTTACCTAAAAATGTGTGTGTGCTAGTTGGTTTGGAAGTTGAGTGTCCCTTCATATTTCGGACCAGAATTAAAAGCTGGACTTAATCAAAGATCAATCTAGTCCTCAGAGCCCATTATTACTGATGACCAGGATACTTGTGGGACTAAACATGCTAAAAATATTGCATGGATGTGTGTTTCACTTAGTTTCTTCCAGAATTAATCCAGACTTCCCAAGCCTTCTTTCCAGATCCTCCCCCCAGAACTTGAAGGTTGTGTGAACATTGAAACTGAAGTGAATGTGAGAAAGTAGGAAGGACAGTAAATGATTAATGTGGTTTTTTTTTTTGGCGGGGGGGAGAATAGGTTTTTCTGGGGTTGTTTTTTGTTTTTTACTATGGTTATTTTTTCTTTTCTTAACCTTTTATTTTATATTGGAATATAGTTTATTTACAATGTTGCGTTAGTTTCAGGTGTACAACAGTGATTCAGTTATACATATAAATGTATCTATTCTTTTCCAAATTCTTTTCCCATTTAGGGTGTTACATAATCTTGAGCAGAGTTTCCTGTGCTATACAGTGGGTCCCTGATGGTTATCTATTTTAAATATAGCAGTGTGTACATGTCAATCCCAAACTCCCAAACCATCCCCCCCTTCCCCCCCTTGGTAACCATAAATTCGTTCTCTAAGTCTGTGAGTCCGTTTCTGTTTTGTAAATAAGTTCATTTGTATTATTTCTTTTTAGATTTCACATATAAGTGATATCATATGATATTTCTCTTTCTCTGTCTGACTGACTTTACTCAGTATGACAGTCTCTAGGTCCGTCCATGTTGCTACAAATTTTTTTTTTTTAAACTGTGGTAAAAACACTTAACGTAGGATTATCCTCTTGAATTTGTAAGTGCACAGTATAGAGTTGTTACCTATAGGAACAAGGCTGTCCAGCAGATCCTAGAACTTATTTATCTTGTGTAAATGGAACTTATGAACAGCAAGTCCTGGCAATCACCATTGTACTCACGGTTCCTAAGAATTGGACTATCGTAGACATTTTGTATAAGCAGAATCACGCAGTATTTGTCCTTCTGTGTCCGGCTTATTTCGCGTGGCATAATGTCCTCCAGGTTCATCCATGTTGTCACTAATATTCATTGTATGTATACACCATATTTTCTTTTTTCATTCATCCCTTTATGGACATTTACGCTGTTTCCATATCCTGGCTTCTGTGAGCAGTGCTTCAATAAACAGAGGAGTGCAGATATCTCTTTGAGATCGTGATTTCAATTCTTTTGGATAAATATTCAGAAGTGGAATTGCTGGATCGCATGGTAGTTCTATTTTTAATTTTTTGAGGAACCTCCAGACGGTTTTCCACAGTGGCTGCACCAACTTACATTCCCACCCACAGTGCACAAGCGTTCCCTTTTCCGCACATTCTCACCACATTTGTATTTCTTGTTTTTTTGATAATAGCCATTCTGACAGGTGTGCGGTGGTATCTCATTCTGGTGTTGATTTGCATCTCCCTGACGATTAGCAATGCTGGGTACCTTATCATATACCTGCTGGCCACCTGCATGTCTTCTCTGGAGTAATGTCTATTCAAGTCATTTGCCCGTTTTTAAATTGAGTTCTTTGTTTTTTTGCTGTTGAGTTGTAGGAGTTCCCTACAGGTTTTGTATATTGCCCCCTTATCAGATATACGGTTTGCAAATATTTTCTTCACTCAGTAGGTGGTCCTTTCACTCTGACTGCATCTCTTACTGGGCATACACTGTAGTTTGACGTAGCCCCACTTGTCTGTTTTTCCCTTTGTTGCTTAGTGTTGTTAAAATGTCCACACCATGCAAAGCGATCTGAAGATTCAATGCAATCCTTTTCAAAATCCCAACGGCGTTTTCTGCAGAAATAGAGAAAACAATCCTAAAGTTTATATGGAGCCAAAAAATACCCCAGATGACAAAAACAATCTTAAGAAAGAACATCACACTTCCTGATTGAAAACTATATTACAAACTCCAGTCGTTTAAACAGTATGGTCCTGGTGTAAAGCCAGTGGGACAGAATAAAGAGCCCAGGAAAAACGCACGCATGTATATACTTTCAATCAATTTTCGACAAGGGTGACAAGAATATGCAATGGGGAAAGGATAGTCTCTACAATAAATAGTGTTGGGAAAACTGGATACCCAAATGCAAAAGAATAAAATTGGACCCCTCTCTTATACCATGCACAAAATCAGGTCGAAATGGAGTGAAGACTTAAATGTAAGACCTGAAAATGTAAAACTCCTACAAGAAAAATAGGGGAAAAGCTTCATGGCGTTGGCCTTGGCAATGATTTCTGAGAATAGCTTTGCTAAAATTTAGGGCCCATTTCTTACCTTAGATGGCTCTTAAAGACATTTCCTTTATTCCTCTGCCCTTCCTCCCTCTCAGGAAAGTGCTCATATGGTGACAGGGAGGAGGAGGACAGAATTTCACGCTGCGCAAAAGGGCACATTTGTTCTTCCTTGAGAAATCCCTGAAACCCGCCCTGGAGTACTAAGTGGCACAAGCGGCTGCTGCATGGTGGGAGGGGAAGCTGGAGAGGCTGGAAATGCGATGGATTTTAAGCCCTGTCTCTGGGGGGAAATTGACAGGAATGCCATGACCCACATGCAGAAAAGCCTGCCTTTGTTGAGCACCTTTCCCACTGATGACAGCAGGTGGGTTCTGCCCTGTGACGGGGAACACGCTCTGGCATGCCAGGACGATCCTGGTTTACACCTGCTGTCCAGGCGCCCCGTCCACTTTAACTTTGTCCCAAACAAGATGCCCCAGTTGTGTTACCCTATTGTCAGGGCCATTCAAATAAAATTTTCAGGATGCTTCTGACTTGAGCCCAGTGGGAGAAATGACTCAGAAGGCATTTCTAGGACACTAGGGCTTTTGCTACTTCTGACTTGAGCCCAGTGGGAGAAATGACTCAGAAGGCATTTCTAGGACACTGGGGCTTTTGCTTCTTCGCTGAGATGCCTTTGGGAAGCAGAGCAGCAGAGAAAACCCACGGAACTCATGTGCGTGGATACGGCTGTACGTACTGTGCTCGGCACAGCTTGCAGGGACCTGGCGTTGATGACGTTGGCGTTATCACTGGCCCCTCCCAGCGTGTCCACACTGCAGGTGATTCCAGCCATCTCTAGAGGGTCCTCTAGATTGATGGCAGCAAACCTGAGAAGGGCACCTTGGCCCCCGATGCAGGTGCCGCCCGCACCAGGACGAGGGTAGCTGGGTTTTGTTGCATCGGGGCTGACTGCTCTGGTCTTAGGCGGCTCGGGCAACGTTACAAGCCCTGCATGCACTGAGCTAGGCAGGCCAGCCCTCTGACCTTTGAACGACCTCCCCATGAAGAGGTAAAGCTTGTTCCTGATACCACTGAATCCTGGGTTTCCTCAGATCGAGGCAGGCTGTGGGCTTCCTTCCATCACGGAGGAATGCCAAGCCTCACCCTGGGGCACAAAGAACCAGCCGGGGGCACCTGGCCCCGCACGTTCCTCCCTGCGGGTCCCCTTCCCTCAACACCGACGGAGCCACCAGCTTCTTTCTCACTCCCACTTTCCCTTCCGTTTCTCCTGGAGTTAATGACATTAGTGAGACAGCATTTCTGGAAAAAAGAAAATGTATCACTGCTGAAATAACGTGAAAAAAATCATGTACCATCCATGCTCAGAAAAGCACCCCAATGTTAATCACAAAGCTTTAAAAAAATATTTAGTTTCTTAAACAAAGGTTAAAACCTTCAAAATTGAAATATTTGTCATGAATCACATCCTTTCTCTTAAAATTAAAAAAAAAAACATCTAAATGGGAATAATAACAGTTCACTAAGCAGGACAGGCAGTCTTTATTGGAGAATTGGTCTCATCTCCTGAATAGCTCTTTTTTCTTCCATTTGTTTTTAAAGGCATGTTTCCTCTTGTCACTTAAATGGCTTGTTTCAGGAGCAGCGACAGAGTTTACTTGCATTTCAGGTGACTTATGTCAAAGTTTCTTGACCACTGAAGTTTCCTTTTGACTGATACTGGCTTGGTTATAGGCACCTCCTGGGACAATAGAATGAGATTTTCTAGATTTCCTATATTTATCCTACTGGGGTTTTTTAATGTAACTCTGCTCTCGATTCTCTTGACTGTGTATTGGGGTTGCCATTCTTTTGAAATAAACTGATTCTGAGGGGAGAAACCCTGTCTCTGTCTCTGTCTTTCTGGCAACATTCCCTTTTGGTTGACTTCCCTTCCCTCATGTTGCGAAGCATTGGTGCTCTGGGCGAGCCTCGAGCGATGGCTGGGTGGCAGGAGAGCCATGACGTTTGTGGTCTTGCTGCACCTAATTTACCAAATGGATTATACCCAGCAGATAACACGCTTTTCAGGATACTTTGTGTTCCAGGTGGACGGCCATCATCCTGGCCTCCCGTGAGGTGTGACTCCAACTCCCTCTGTCTAGACTTCCCAACCTCTTATCTCCTCCTCTGATTCACACTCAGGCTTCAGAGCAGTACTCCCAACCCCTGCCCAGCCTACAGTTTCCCTCTTCCGAACTCATACGTGTTTGCTCCAAAGACCTCAGCACTTTTAATGTCATAGCCTCTCTGACAGAGAAGGGTGTACATCAATGTCCTACAGTCCAGCATGTCTCCTGATTCAGGAGGAGTTCTTCTTAAAACCTTCCTGGTGTGCATTCATCTGCTGATGCAGTGTCTGCTTGAATACCTACCACTGTGGGCATATCACTGCCTAATGGGGAAGCACATCATTTTTCATGGCACATAACAGATCTAGTTCACAGACAGTGATTGCTTCTGTACCTGGGGTCAGCTGCTTGAGAACTGAGACTGTAAATACAGAGATATAGGTGTATAGAGACAGATATGATGTCGGCTTAGAATATAAAGATATAGAGCAATTCATCTCATAATACCCATCAGGGTGTTGTGCATATGATCCTGTTTTCAACCAATACTCAATAATCAATTTCTTCTACAAGGTGAATGGTGCAGTGAGCATCAGATTATACTTGAGGAACAGTGGATTTCGTATTTATTCATATGTGCCTGTGATTTAGATACCCTTACCCTCCCTAATAAAAAGAGATATAAAGTGAAGCATATTTAAAACGAGCATATTTTGATCTCATTTGTAAAATGGAGATAACTCTAAAGCAGGAATTACTCCATTTATATATTAAATGAAAATACAATCTCCATCCTTTGTTACAGTAAGTTCTGAGGCTGCTTGGCCTCAGCTGCGCCATATAAAGTATAGGTGACAAATCTGACTTTGGGATAATGGTTTGCTGAGCTCAAAGCAAAATTCATATGATCTGGGCCCTCACCAACTCTTCCTGAATTCTTCCTATGATGAAACTATTCTCAATATGCAGCAAGGCCCAGCGGGTTTCACATGCCGGTGCTTGCCCGAACTCGGAGACCCTCTCCACATCCCCCTGAGGACACACTGCTTTCTAAGCTCGGTCAGGTGACCTGAAGCAGCCCGTCGTCAGCATCATCTGTGACCCAGTACGCTTGTCTGCTAGCCCTGTCTTCACCTGTGGCCTGAGATTTCGTACTAATTTAATACTTTGCACTGAAAATAGAGCTAGCACATAGGATGTGATTGCGTCTGCCCCTTCACACACAACTGCACGTCTCCAAGCCGCCCGTCCAGTGCCCCCAAGGGGACCCCGTGCTGACTGCCTTCTCTCCCCAGTGCCCTCCTGTGAGCGTGCCCTCAGCCCCTGCCCAGGAAGCCTGGGTTCCTTCCACGGATCTCCTCCCACATCCTCCCTCTTTGCTCCGGTATTTGGAAACCTGTCCAGCTCCTGACAAGCCAGGAGGAAGGCTGTGTCCACCTCCTGCCCAAGACTGGCTTGCCTCCTGGACTGTATTTCCACCCCTCCCAATGGACACACCACATACTGTTACTTCATCGTGGGTCTGCTTTGTCCCCTCCCTGGAAGGCTTTGTCCTCTTAAGCACCGTCTTGGTAGCTCTAACAGAAAAAACCATGGCATTAATGTCCAGGTCCGGCACGTTGCGGACGAGCGGGGTCCACACCTCCTCTCTGTGCGAACCTGTGGCTCTGACTGTGCCATGTATCCTCACAAGGAGCAGGCATGTGGGGGGAAATGAAAGCTCCTCATTTCTGTGATTCCTGGGCTCCAGAGAGAGTGCCCTGAAATCTCCCATTTTCCGCTCTGCCTTGGAGCTCCTGGCAGGCGGCCCGTCACACTGGATCGGCCAGTCTCTTCCACCCATCCTGTGGCCCCTGACCCTGTTCTCCCTCTCAGCCCTTTGCGTTAGGACGGGGCAGGCCCTGCTCTCAGGCGAGGCCACGCAGTGCCCCGGCATCCACCCTCCTGCGATGGGGGCTCCATGTCGCAGAGCTGCTGGGCTGGCACGCTGCACTCCCCCTGCCACCTCTGGGGCCGCTGCCTGGCCGTGGCCATCACCTCCACTTCCTTTATCCTTCCTCTTGTGACTTCAGGTCTTTCCTCCTCACAGGAAAGTCCTTGCAGGTGACATAGGAATATGCAAGACAGAGAAAAATGTTCTTTTGTAGTTCATGTTTCAGTGGAAAGGAGATGCCCTGTTCCTCCCTCTCTCCCTGATTTTCACACCTTTGTTCCTCATCTGCTCTCTGGCTCCCAAATTTCTTCTTGATTGTTTTGCTTACAGACTTGAGGTTAAAGTAAGAAGAATCAGTCAGGGAGAATAGTTTGTCAGGTATTAGTCAATACATCCGATTCGGTGAAAGCAGGCTTGCTTGTGATATGGGAACGTAGAGCCACTTTGGGTTTTTTTTGAACTATAAACATACACTCTGATCTTCCTATGACTTGAACACAGGGCGCCTGTGACTCAGCGTGGCACTGAGGCTGGATCCTCTTCCAGCTGTGTGTCCACGTGTCTGTCTGCTCAGGGCCCTGTGCTGAGCCCTGACCCTGCAGAGCCCACCCTCCCCCTGCATTTGCAGTGTTGCAGTGTTTCCTTGGGCTCTCTGAGAATCATGCTTTTTTATATCTCAAAAGATACTCCAGCAAAACTAGAAAACTACATACAGAAATACTGAAAACTCTTCACACATCATGTGACAGTGATGTTAGGGTCCTTCCCAGACCCGGCTGTGTAGAATCATCTGGTCCAAGGGTGACTGCGGGGCAGGGCTGGGCGTGCACCCCTACACGTGTCCTACCACAGGGGGCTCCCGGGGGTCTGCCACACCCACAGCAGTGTGCAGACTGTGGCCCCCGAGCACGGGCCCGGGCGCTGAGCCCCAGAGGCCCTGGTCCGCTTGCCTCGTCTGAATAGGATGGCTTCATCCCTGCTGCAGTGGTGACGTACCACCCGTGTTGTTGCCTTCCCGTCTGCAAGGTGAGCTTTTTCAGGTCGAGGACCTGGAATCCTCCTCCTGGCTCAGCCCCGACTCGCGTGCCGCAGGGTCACCTCTTCGCAAGGAGGATACGCTTGCTGGATTAAATCTGTTAAATCACGGTCTCAGGACTTCCAGCTTCAGGTCCAACATGTAAAATCGTGGGCTGGTATCTCTCACTGTCCTGAGTCCAGGACACTTTCATCTTAGGTCATAAAGGGATTTAAACTCAGACCACAAATCACTGGTTTTTCATAGTCAAGAGATAGAAAAGCCATTGCACAGCTTTGTAGCTAAAACCCAAGAATATAACCCCCTCCCCCCTTTTTTTTCTAATTTTCGGTCAGTTTCACTTCTCCTGCAGCTTCTGTGCCTTGCCCATGGCTTTGAGTTTTACTTCTCCGAGTCTTCCTTAAGCAAAAATAGAAATTTCATAGAGCTGTATTTTTACCAGGACTTTTCCTTATATTTCCAAATTGATTTCCATAATAGTACTATAAGGTGAGTGGGGCAGGTGTTGCTATTATTCTGTCTTTTTCTCGTGTCCCTAAGAGAGGATCCAGTTGAGTTGTGAAGTTCATACTGCTGGAAGCGGAAGAATTCGATTCAAACTTGGGATGCTTCAGCTCCATGACTTTAAGCCTTTCCTCTGAGCCAGTGGTTCTCAGCCCTGGCTGCTCAGTAGGATGACCTGGGGAGCTTTTAAAAGATACTGATGCCTGGGCTTCACCTCACACCAATTAAATCCCACTCTCTGCAGGTGGATGTTGCCGTGTTTTAAAAGCTCCTAGATAATTCTAATATGTGCGCAAGGCTAAGGACCGCACTGCTTCCCTACCTCTCTGTCAGAGGAGGAGCAGGGAGAACGACAGTCATCTGTGCGGATGGGCCACATGGACAGCTGATAGAATTCTGATGGGTTAGACTTTGGTTCCTTAGTCTCCCAATTGGTATGGCCATATTGTAAGCAATTAGGCTTGAATGATTCCCTTTCTTCATTGCTATCTTCATGCCCACGTCAGTGTTGTATTTCGTTAAAAAGTAAGTTCTTGAATCACACAGGCTGAATTAATACGACAAATTCTTGCCTGACCTCAGGTGTAATAAAGTACGTGACACTCTTTGAGCAGGAAAATGCTTAAAGATCATCTCGTCCAATGGTTTCCAAACTTCCATTAATGAAGAATTTTTTTAAAAGATGAAAGCAGATGAAGTAGAAGTCAGGGCTCTAGACCCCCAGCTTGACTCTGGCCTCCGGGGCACATATGAATAC
This sequence comes from Balaenoptera borealis, assembly GCF_965194805.1. Classification (NCBI taxonomy): domain Eukaryota; kingdom Metazoa; phylum Chordata; class Mammalia; order Artiodactyla; family Balaenopteridae; genus Balaenoptera; species Balaenoptera borealis. Next base: position 90,779,769 of record NC_138871.1, read on the forward strand.
CACTCATGGGCTGGATGTGACCTGGGGGCACTAGGGGGGAGAGGACACAGTTTGAAGACAAGTTGTTGAAAGTTCTTGTTTTACTGCTGAGAAACATGAGAGCACCAGGGACTTCCCTGGTGGTCCAGTGGTTAAGACTTTGCCTTCCAATGCAGGTGGTGCGGGTTTGATCCCTGGTCGGGGAGCTAAGATCCCACATGCCTCTCGCCAAAAAACCCAAACGTAAAACAGAAGCAATATTGCAACAAACTCAATAAAGACTTTAACAATGGTCCACATCAAAAAAAAAAAATCTTTAAAAAAAAAAAGAAAGAAAGAAAGGGATTCTGGAGTGAGCAGAGGAGGCAGGACATACACTAGAAATCCTGGCTTCCTCTCCACTGCCTTTTTGCCTGTGTTCTGTGATTTGTGATTGTGCGGCTGACATCATGACACTCATGGGTCATGATGTTGTGATGTGTGATGTTGTGACGGTGGGTTGCCAAGCTGGTGTCAGAACATAAATACCCTGACTCCCACCAGGGTCCTAAGCCTGAAACAGGAAGGTCTTCCCCAGGGAGCAAATTTCCTTTCACCACACACTCTGCCTTCTCCTTTCCCCCACCTCCTGGGATCCACCTCCCGGGACCCTGACAGTGCTGGGCTTAGAGTGAGGCTGTGTTTGTGCAGTGACACAGGTGAGCTTGGGGTTTGGGGATTACTGGCTCTGTAGGCAATTAATTGGATCTACATCTAAATCTCATTGTTTTGTCTCCTCAGATGATACTAAGAAAGTCACATCATTTCTCAAATATCAAATGCTTTAAAATACCAGTCATGTGCTCACCCCGTTTAGAGAGGATCTTCAGGTCTGTTCCAGGTAGCCTGCTTTTACTCCATTGGCAGTACCAGTGAGTTAGATTTCCATAGCAGAGCATCAAGCAAAGAAACCAGAGATCTTCTCATTCCAGTCTTACAAAAAGATGTCTGTTGAAGTGAACACAGTGGTTAGCTGGTTGTTAGGATTATTTTATTATTGTTGCTATAGGTTGTTGCTATATGTTCACATATTTGAAGATATTTTGTATTTAGTTCTCACAGCCCAATTTTGCTATAAGGCATATGTGGAAATTAGCTCACTAAATGAAACTAGTCTGGCCTGAAAAAATAATAATAAGCAAATAGTGCATTTTAAAAAATTTAGAGTATGAGCCACTATACTCCTACCATACTTGAAGTGTGATGGGAAATACTATAAGCCTGAAAACAATGTGAATAAATAAACAGAAGTATATAAAGAAGCAAACTTTCAGGCTACTATGAAGAAAAGCTCCAACCTATCTGCCAGTATGAGATAGAACACGTCCTCATTAGCCAGTGATGGCACCTGTTGAGGTTTCCTCAGTTGAGGGACAAACAGTCCCCTTTACAATGTCCAGTCCCACTCTGTCTCCAGGGGAGGATTCTGTCTGCCAGACAAGCGGCCAGACAAGTGTTCCCATCACCATGGGTATCCTCGGAGGACAAGGAGCCTCCACCCACCTCTCTCATCAAGAGCCACAGAAGCCTGCAGAAAAGCAAGAGAATGAGCCCATAGCTTATATCACAATGTAGAAAGTTCTTAAAAGTGTAATTATCTTAGAGAAAATACCTTTTGTTATTAACTAACTTTGAGTTAAGTGCTATGAATTTAAGAAGAATACACACCTAACATTCCTGAGACTGACCTGAATGTGTTCTGTCGACCTCAGACAAGAATGCCTTCACTCTGAGCATTTGTGTTTGGCTCTATTCTGATAAAAATCCAAAAGGCAGCTCATCGTGAAATGAATCTGAGACTTCAGATCAGCCCTGTCCAGTAGGAATATAATCTGAGCCACAAAATTACATATGTAATATCACATTTTCCTGCAAATATTAAATGCAATAAAAATAAACAGATGGAATTAATTTTGATACTATATTTATCTAACCCATAATATCATATCAATAGGTAGTCACCATACATTTATTAATGAGATATTTTATGGCCTCTTTTTGTACCATCGTGAAATCTGGTGTGTATTTACATTTATGGTTCATCTCAGCTTAAAGGGACCACGTTTAGCGCCCAGGAACCCACACGGCTAGTGTCTGCCATATTGGACAGCAAAGCCATAGGTGATCTGGGTAACGGGAAACCCTTTATTACATTCTCCCCAGGATTTTTGTTCTGTCTAGGTAATGATGATTTTATTTTTTTTTTAAAGTGACCTCTAATTGCACTGAGGACTTAGTGTGGTGTTATGAGCATATGCTGAGGACTTATATTGCTGGGGTTCAAACAGGTCTACTATTCACAAATTAGTGATGTTGGGCCAATTAGTTAGCATTTCTGTGCCTCATTTTTTTTTGTCTTCTGTGCAAGCAGTGTTAGGATGCACCTACCTTGCAGTGAGGATTAAATGAAACAATGCGTGCGCGTTACCTAGCACGTAGCAGGTCTCTATTTTTAGGTTATTATGAATATAACTCCTCTTTCTCCAGAAATGAATGATAGCACATCAGAAAATGAGTCAAATAGATATATCTAATGATAAATCCTTTAAAAATGATATCTGTCTGGGGAAGGCTGCAGAGAGGGACAAGTAAATACTCTAGCATGAGCTGTGTGTCCAGCAGAGAGTTCTTGAAGGCATGCCTCGAGTCCCTATATCACTCTACTTACTATCCAGTGTGTTACGTTCCAAGGGTGAAATTGTAGAGTTGGCCAGTTTATTAAAGTTTTAGTTGCATTGCTATTATTATTTCCATAGAAAGCTTATTGCTTCTCTTCTGTTTAAAAGTGATGCTATTGATGCAGAAATAACTATGATCTTATGTGTTTAAAGACTATGAAATAATTATTAACTAGAATATTTATATAAATTTAAAGACCAAGTTCCCTAACTTACTGATGACTACAGCTTAGCTGCAGAGGTGAGAAGGAATCTTAAAAATTATCAAATCCACTATCCTCATTTTACAAATGAGAAGGTCACCTTGTGCCTTTGAAATTCTGTCATTTTTCAACCCACAGTAATTAGATTATTTATATTTTTTACATAAACTTAAAAAAAAAGATTGGGACTGGCCCATGCTAGTTAATGGTTCTTTAAATCACTTAGTTTTGAGCATTTGGATAAATGTTAAGTCGGGTATTCTGCATTAGAGCCAGGATGCTGGATACATGGGGTTTAACAAAAAGTGTAAAACATAGGGGCTGAATAACTTAGATTCTAGTCAATTTTTTCCAACATTTTAAAATCCAATGTTCTGTTTTGATAAACCTAAAATCATGTAAACTTCTTTAGACTTACTGAATTTTTAAAAAGAAAAATAACTGACTAAAACCAAATCAAAGCAAGGGCAACTTTAGATGAAATAAGTGTGCACGTGTGTGCACTTCAGCTTGCTGTGTTGGTGTCACCTTTTCCAAGATGGCCTTGCCCAAGTGCAGGGAACCATTTAGGGCTACTTAAAATCAATAGAGAATTTACTTCTGACTCACAATAGGCGAGCATACTCTAACCCAAGTAGAAACTAGATTTACTGTCATTTTCAGTTACAAAGTAAGATCCCAAGGCCTGAAATTCTCATAAGTATCTTCTAATGGGTTCTTTGTTTTATTTTTCTCATTTATAAGAAATCATCAGAAACTTGATATCTGCATTACTTCCTTTAAAAGTATGCATGTATTTCATTTGATTTTGAATGATCTAAAATGGTCTCTGCATTTTAATAACAATGATATTGTTTTAGAAGAGTCACCTATTCTATCTGCAGAAGAGAATGTTTCTGCTTGTGAGACAAAGCATAGTCACAATTGCTAAAAGTTTTCTCTTAAAAGAATGAAGAACTCAAGATAGATGTATCAGAGGGTATGAGACTGTAGGGCAGCCTGGAGATGTAGAAAGAAGTCCAGTGTCAGAGTCGGTCTGGAGTCCTAGCTGTGTGTCTCAGTGAGTTTCTTTAGCATCTTGAGCAGACGTAAGAAGAGAACAATATTTCCTACCTTTGAGGAGCAAATGAGATAGTGGGCCCCCAGCATCGAATATAGCATCTGGATTCTTGTTTGTCAGTTATTTTATTGAAGTACAGTTGATTTACAACATTGTGTTAATTTCTGCTGTACAGCAAAGTGATTCAGTTATACACATATATACATTCTGTTTCTGTTATGGTTTATCACACGATATTGAATATAGTTCTCTGTGCTGTACAGTAAGACCTTGTTGTTTATCCATGCTACAGATAATAGTTTGCATCTGCTAATGCCAGACTCCCAATCCATCCCTCCCCCAACCCCCTCCCCCTTGGCAACCACAAATCTGTTCTCTATGTCTGTGAGTCTGTTTCTGTTTTGTAGATAAGTTTATTTGTATCATTGTTTTAGATCCCAGTGATACAAGATATTTGTCTTTCTCTGTCTGAGTTTCTTCACTTAATATGATAATCTCTAGGTCCATCCATGTTGCTGCAAATGGCATTATTTTGTTCTTTTTTATGGCTGAGTAATATTCATATATATATATATATATATATATATATATATATATATATACACATGTATATACCATACCTACTTTATCCACTCATCTGTCGATGGACATTTAGGTTGATTCCATATCCTGGCTATTGTAAATAGTGCTGCAGTGAACATTGGGGTGCATGTGTGTTTTCAAAGTAGAGCTTTGTCCGGATACATGCCCAGGAGTGGGGTTGCTGGATCAGCATCTGGCTTCTGAGTTGGACATTCCGTAGTGGGAGCTGTTTTCTGTGCTGTTCTTTATATGAAGGTTCTTAGTCTTCTCGCCACCCTCACATAAAATAGGAAGTGTGATCTGGGCAGGCTTGTGAGGACCCAGAGAAGGAGGGCATTCCAGGTGGAGTTAAAAGATTCATGCAGAGTTGAATGCGTAGAATTTCATGTTTCATGTTTCCTCCCACAGAACTGCTAAAATTGGAATGAATAAGGTTGGTGGTTAGAAAAAATTGAATTCATGTTCCGCAGGAATTCTTTCCCTTTTCTTCAATCACCCCATTTTCCAGGTAAACCTAGAAAATAGGAAATACCAGGAACTTCCTGTCTTCCTCATCTCATCTTTCTTTACTTTTATTATTTTTAAAGGTTTAAATTATTTCCATGTAGAATGAGTCCTGATATGGCCTTGGGTGAGCGATCTGATTGTGAGATCTTCACCTGACCCTGCGTGCGCTGCCGTATTTAAATCTCGGGCGCCTGCCCTGCAGCCCAGAACCTTCTGCTGGTGACTGATTCCCACCTGACAGGTGGGCAGTGTCCTGGCATCTGAGTTCATCTCTGACTCATCTGTCTTTGTTGGTGGTCTTAGTGGGGAGGCCAGAGACCTCAGGACTGACTCAAGTTTCACACACCTGACCTTGTTCCTTAATTTTTACTAAAGAACAGACTTCTATTTCAAAAGCGCCACCCCTTTGAGGACATACTGTAGGGCTGTGTAGTTCCAGGACTACTTGAGCACAAATGCGTGTGTGCACAGCCTCCGTTGATTCAAGGGGAACAGCTTATGCATAGGGAAACCATCCAGTCTCGGTGTCACTAACCACGTCTCCTGTCCTCTCTCATGTACAGAGAAGCTCACGAGGAGGCCAAGACCGAGGTGCGTGCAGCTGCCGCCCGGACATTTGTCTGACCCACGTTGACATCTGCAGTGTCACAGACTGTGGTAGGTTAACACAACTGGGGTTGTACTTTTGTTAGGACTGTGAAGAGTGTTACCCAAAAACAACTAGAACTTGGAATGCAGTGATGCCTGGTGTCAAATTAGGCAACTGAGAAAGTATTTCTTATTGTTTTTGGTATTTAGATGTTTCAGTTTTACTTTTCTGTTTAGTTGATTAAATATGCACATGTTTAACTGGTACATCAACTATGACTTTTTCTGATATCTTTGCACTGATGAGAGCATTGTGTGCAATCCAAATATTTCAGAAACAAATCAAATCAAACCAAATGGACCTTAACCAAAAAGCATATTTATATATCTACATAGTGTTTTTAATTTCTTCATTTTCCATCCCTGTTATTCACATGGTGTCTTATAGATTACAGGCTACTTCTACTCAGATTCTTAAAGGGTCTTCACAACCACTCTACAAACTAATTGGTGGGGAGTGCTGAGTGAGCCTACGCCCATAACCCATCGTCCTGGTACCCACTTTGTCTTTCAGATGAGCGTGACATAGACTCAGAATTAGAGGGGCAAAGGTGGCTTTTTGTGAAATGTTATTCTTTTGTAAAATTCCTCTTTACTATTGATTTATACATGGAGAGGCAAATTGTTAATGAGAATGGTTAGCATGTGTTCTGTGCTTGCTTTGTGTTGGGCCACGGTGTAAACTTCCAACTTATCTTTTTGAATCCTTGCTGTACCCTTGAAAAGGAAATATCATCACCCCCTTGTACCATGAGGACCCCGGGCTGAGGTAGGTGGACCACCGGCTCAGGTCACACCGATTTCAGAGAATCCACCAGCGTTGCAACCCAGTTTTGTTTTCCCGGGCTGGCACGTCCTAGGAGGTCATTTGTATCCCTTTCGAAATCTCTCTTGAGATGTAATTTCATTCATTTTCAGCTCTATTAATGGGGAGCTTTACCTTGACCAGAGCATGTGGGTGACCTCTGCTCTGTCCTGTGAGCTTGAAGCACACACGGGACTTTTCCGGGCCTCTACTTTCTCTTCTGACCATGAGTGGGTGAGTTAGGCCATGCGACTCTCACAAATTAGACAGATTCAGTCCCCATCAGGGCTGTGAGAAACGAACCAATACTCTCTATATACCAAACAGTTTTTAGTTGTTCAAAAATTATACATTTTTCAAAACATTTTCTCTTTACTCTCCCTCACTTTTCTGTGGTACCGTCATCGGGATCCTATCTTCTGAGTATTGTCACTCCCACTAATACCGAACTGCTGGAGAAAGAGGCTTTTCAACTTGAGTTTTCTTTACCTAATTAGTATATGCCCATTGTCGAAAAATTAGAATATTAGAATGCATGTATATATATATATATAATTAAAAAGTTAAAACACTGAAAATACCAGAATTCAGAGATAACTACAATTAATATTTTGGTTTAAAACATTTGCAATTGTTATCTTTGCACATGATTTTAAATTAAGATGGATCATACCGTACATTGTGTTCTTTACTCCTTTTTTACTTGATGTGTCACAAGTAGCTTTCTATATCAATAAATATATTTTCATAACATCATTTTTTCTTGATCAATAGTATTCCACTTCACACCTATGCTGAAATATATGTCTGTTGTAATATTATCAGTTGGCTTTTTAAAATTTTGCTTTGCAAAAAGAGTTTTAATGGCCAACATTTTACCTAAAATTTTTACACCATTATTTCTTTAGCATAAATTCATAGTACAATAGCTAGCTCAAAGGATATGTACACTTTTAGGCTTTTGAGAAGCTTTCAAAATGCTCCTTCTTTCCACATCTTGCTGTATGACTGTGTATCCTCTGTGATTCTAAATATAGCTAACCATCGGTGTTTGAATGCCATTCCATAGACAACTTTTATGAACTTGACTTTAAGAAAAAGTAATCTCACATTATGAGATTTAAACGGCAAACATTTTATTTCTCTATATATTCCGAATTCCCAAGAACTCAGCTCCAGATCCTACACTTTCATTCTCCTGTTCTTTGATTGATGCGTCATACGAAGTACCCACTGTGTGTAAGATGTAAGGGAGACACGGCTGATTCACAGATGGATGGGCAGGGCTCTGCTTGAGGATCTCACCCGTTAGTAACAGAATCCACACTCACAGTGAGTGCAGGTGCATGGCATGAAGAGCACAATAACAAATTTGCTTTAAAATATAATCTCATTATTAGCCATTCCAATACAGTAACTGGGGTTATTCTTAATGCCTCACCCTGAGTATTTCTAGGTCCACAACCATTAGAGAGAGGTTGTACCATGTTCATTGTACTGTTCTGCAGAGTGTACTGAACAAACTCTTTTCCCCTCCCCACCAGTCCCTGGAAAGGAGCTTTTTTTACTGCCTACTTGACTGTTTCTAGGATAGACTACTACCTAGCAAGGTGGCCAATGCCATTGTTGGACTGTGTTAATGGTTGGAATATTATTCATGATATTCTTGAGGTGAAATTACCGTTTTATATTATGTACCTATTGTTCCCAATTTTAGCTTCTGGAGAGATATAGAGTAAGTTCAATTCAATTCAAGGGATATATTTTAAGAATCTGCTATGGCCAGGAACTGTTACAGCTGCAAAGGACCAATTTCTATTTCATATGATAATATTTCAAATATCTGATGATTTATATTTTCCTAAATATACAAGTGAAACAACTAACCCTATTCAAGGTAATTGCAGTGTTACTATACTATAAATTTCTATAAAGCAATAACTTTTGACCTCATTCCTTGACCACACTCATGGGCTAGTTGGAGAGCTTCCCCCAACTGACCATGGGGAGAGCGACACACCCTGACCTTCATACAGATTACCGAAGAGTTTGTTAAAAAGAAAAAAAGTCATTTGCCCTAAACTACTAGTAACTGCGACATGAGAACCCTTGCTGTGGTGTGTACACTTGGTACAAAAGATAAGACTGAAGTGAAACGGGGAAAACAGAGGGCTTCTGTCCTACACCTGCCACCTCCAGCAGGCCCAGCTTCCTTGGGTCATGGCCACTTTAGCCACAAGGTGAAGGACATCGTAATCCCCTTGGGGACTCGGACTCCAAAACCGCAGGGCAGCTTCCCACGCCTGGGAAGTTCCGATGCCTCTCAGGCTGTGGGCCTGTTTTCTGGAAGATTCCCCTCACGCCGGCCGCGTGCCTGTGGCACCATCATGGACACTTCTGAGGTGTGACCGTGTCCTGCAGGGCTGACAACTCTTGAGGTAGGAAGTATTACCGTCCACGTTTCAAAGAGGAGAACGCAGAAGGGGAGGTGATGTAAGGTGTCCAGGATCAGACCGACGGGGCGGGGCCTGGGCTGAAGGTGCACCACACGGCGGGCTCGAGAGAGACGTCGCTGCTCCAAACTCTGACCCCCAAAGAGCTCCTCGACCACCTGGTTGTGTTAGAGATAAATACCTCCATGCAAGGCAGCTTCGATATGCATAAGTGTAGAAACCACAAAACCGATCTGCAAACATCTGAGTTGTACAGTTCAGATGTGTAAATGATCTTTAACCAGTGCTTTTATGGTTGTTTCACTAAAATGACCCAATTTGATACCATATAATATCTTTATTACAGGCTTAAAGTACTCTTTATATGAAGAGAACCTTCTTAGAAAATTCATACTTTGTATTTTAGTCCATGAATGTGTTTAGTTGTTCATGAATATTTTATTACTTTTTAAGTTTTCTGACTAATTATAGTATTCTTTCACTTTTCCCCTTTTCTGATACTTCTTTTTACTACTTCTTATATCTTATCTCTTTCAAATTCCATAGAATTTTACCACATCAAAGCCTTTGTTTCATTCACCTCTTATCCCATCTTTGACTTTATGCTGTGAGCTTGTCACTGCCTCTTTAATAAGTAAATCAAATAAGTACAGCCTTGTTACAACAGCTTCTGAATAGAAGTAAGTCAAGGGAAAGACGTGTCCAGAGTCTGCCTATTTCATAATATAAATTAGAAACTCTCATAAACTAGATAAACAAAAGAGAGAGACGTGATGAAGGCTTTCTCTTAGCTTGAAACTAACCAGCCAACAAACTTGGAGGATAATTGAACCCACGGGAAAAGCAGCCCAGCCACGGAGCAGGTACTGGTGGAAGATGGAAGGACACTCTTGTTTCCTTCCTCCTCCTTTTCCTCCTCCCCCTCCTTTCTTCTCCCCCCTCTTTCCTCCCTCCCTTTCTTCCTTACTTTTTTTCTTTCCTTCTTCTCTCCTTCCTCCTCTCTCCACCTCTCTATCTCTCTCTTTCTGCTTCTTTTATGTTGAGTGGCTCAATCATGACGATAGTATATGATTTTTGCTACGTACCAGGCATTATTTTCCTCCACACTTGAGACTATATTCCCACTCAGGAGTAGCCCTGAAACTCAGGAAAAGTCAATACCTTTAGCCCTTGTAACACCCCAAACCATAAAACAAAGGGAGTTTTGTCACCTGTGCCCAGACCAGGAACACATGGAGGGTCCTGCAGTGTCACAATGGTCAAGATACGAAGAAGCATTAAATGACTAGAGAGGCCTGCAAAGGATGATTCACTGAGGAGACGCCTTCTTTAATCCTCACAACCATGTCTGAGTGGCTGTCACAGAGGACTGATGATCCCGAGCCACATGCCCAGCTGACACCCAGTCACAGTGACTCGGGGTGAAGGGGGAGGGGATGAAGAGGGGCCTGGAGGCTGCGCCCTGGGGAGTGGCCAGCACAGCCCCGAGCCTCCCCAAGCTGGGCGAGGAGGAGTCAGGATGGACGAGAGCGGGCCAAGGGGACGGTGACAAGAAGGTTAGAATGAGGACAGGAGACATGTCCTTTGCCCTTGGCAAGACCTTGGATGGGGGCATCCTTCCTTCTCTGTGACCTGGCTCTCAGACTCCAGGTGACACTTTATCCCTTAAATTTTTTCTGCCTTATGTGTGTCCCTTTACATGGAGCACAGGTATTAAGATACAGCCAGAAAGAAAACATATTTCATCTGACTGAAGGTGGAGACCTCACACATTAGAATTTAAAACATCAACTATTTAAAATATCAACTATTCAATATTAAGGAATTATTGCTAGTTTTTTCAGGTATAAGAATACTATCAAGGCTGTGTTTAAAAATAAAATTCTTATATTTTAGAGATGCATACTGAAACATTGCTAGATAAAAAGTATATGATTTCTGGAATTTCCTTCAAAATAATGTAGAAATGGTTATCGGATGACAGTATGGATGAAGTGTCATCGGCCAAATGACATTCTTATAACTGACTGATGGGTAAATGGGTTTATTATACTCTTCTGTCTACTTTTGTATTTGTATAAAGTTTTCCATATTAAAATGTTCCAATGAACAGGAAGTTGAGAGATGTCCTGTAGCACCAGACTCGCAGGGAATAAACCCAACTTCTGACCTTTGAAAACCGGGGGTAAATGTTCTCTCTGTGCCTCATTTTTGTCAATTGTAAAATGTGGGTATTCATAGTGTGGACCTCCATAGGGTTGCTGTGGAGATGGCATGAGTTCTTATATGTAACATGCTACGCATGTGTGTTACGTGTAAACCACCCATGAGTGCCTCATACATAGCAGAGCCCCTACACGTGGTCACTGTGGTCACTATCATTAACTCTTACAGAGATGGAAGTTTTGTGTTTATTTTCCACTTGGAATTTCTTACATTAGTAATTGCTCTGTGGGAAAAGCCCTTGGTTCTGTATATGAATAGCATTTTGGAATTGATAGTTATCGTTTCCATTTTAAAATCAAAAGTTGAATTGATTTAATAATTAGTGACTTTTCTGTGACTTCTAACATTGAATATACTTTGCAAAGTATTTCAAGAAATGATATAAAAATGTGTTTTAAAACTTGCTGGGAATATATTATAATTTTTTTTCCTTCAAAGCAGGAGAGCTTAGATTTGTAGATTAGATTGAATTGCTTTTCATTTCTGGTGCGAACTGTAAATAACTATTTTTTCTATAAACACAATTGTTGAAGGCCCACTTTATTCTGTCCTTACCTAACTCTTGAGTGGTAGTGGCTTTGCCATTGCATGATTAATTGTACAATGCTCTTTTACACAATATTTAAATCCTAACCCATAGGTGTTCTAAGAAAGGAATCAGTACTGGGAATTTGGACAATTGTATTTTCTCAAGAACCCACTTTCGCTGATAAACACAGTAGAGGTTTTGGAGGCGGGATGGATGTGTTACCGTGGAGGTTCATTATTCTCTCTATTCTCACCATCCTTTCTCTGTGTGTGGTCTGCTTTTCCCTTTCCCCCCACCTTGAGATCACCTGTACAACCCAGGGGAACTGGTCATCATTTCAATTGGTGAAAGATGACAAAAGTGGTTTCCACAAGGTTGATCTTTGAGCCACTGCTTTGTACAATCACTGTGCCAGGTGAGGAGGGATGAAAGATGAGTGAAGACTGAGCATTCGGGAAAGTGAATCAGGATTTAGCAGGGGAACAGGAACAGTGAACGCTTGGTGCCACATGCGAGAGCCAGGCCAGCTCAAGGGAAGGGATGCTCGTTCCGATGGGCAGAGCTGGGAGGGCTTCCTGAATGGTGTGGGTTAAACAGGCTTTGGCATCTGACACGGAGGAAAGAAACAGTCATGAAGAAGAGAGAAAAGTGGGAAACATGAAACGTAAATAGCGTTCTCTGTGCACATCTGTAGAGAGAATGAGATTCAATCAACTGTCCGTCTAAAATGAATAAAGGTTGAAATCTGCCTTCTCAAACCCTCTCCTGTGGGTCACTGGCTCCCACTCTCACCACATAGGAGACCCCAGCATTAGGAACGTGTGGAGCAGGATGCCATCAGGGTGACCAATGGGAGTGGACGTTACCACCCAGTGTAAAGATAATCGGGGTCTCCGTGACTCCCTTTTGTCCTCCAGTCTTTTATCCTCAGATTTGTGAAGTCACTTCCGTGTGCAGTTGCAAAAGGACTTCTTAAATTAGCTGACACGTTTGTAAAATTCAAGAAACCTGCCTGATCTATATCCTGACACGTGACGTGGCGCTGGGTCGGCTGGTTCCTGGACCCGCCCGGTCACAGCCGCCGGTACGAGCAGGTCGGGGGTCCGCTCTGAGGGCCGCGTGTGAAGGCACCGCTGGGCGTGCAAGCAGGTGCCCTGCTTCAAGGCCCTGTGCTGTGCGGCACAGTGGCCAGACCTCCCGAACTTCAATTACAGACACGGCCCTCCGGGAATACGAACGCTCATTCTCTTGAAGGGAAGCCTGAAAGAGCGTGTCTCGGCGCGTGAGCCCCTGAGCGCCTCCTGTGTGGGACGCTCACACCCCACAAACGCGCACACGGCGGGCACTCACAGGAGCCACGGGGCGGCCAGGGGGACATAGGTTGTCAGGTGGAGAGGGGAGATCGGCAGGAAGGACGGCGAGAAGCATCGTTCAGGAACGTTCTGGAGGGTCTTCCCAGGCAGAGGAGGGTGGCCAGACGCTCCTTGACTAGGAAACAGGAGGAACGCAGCCTGAGGTGTGGAGAATATGCTGATTCCGTGTGGGAGATCGGCTGAGATGAGGGTCAGAGGACTGTCCCTCGCTGAATTGTGTGGAATTGGTCTTATGGGCAGCAGAGAAGGACGATGAGTGTGTGAATGGAGATCATTCGAGGCCCGATGAAATGAGAGGAAAGGGTGCCCGGCCACCCAGCAAGCAGGAGACCTGAAAGAGGAGCATCTCTGCTTCCATGATGACGCCAGCCCAGCGCAGGAAGGGCACTGGCCGGGTGTCCAGCTGCACCCTTGAGCCTGTCCTCGAGGGAGCCTGTGCTCGAGGAAGCCACTCCCCGCCGCGGGCTTGGCTGTTTTCCACCAACACAGCTGGACCCGGACCAGCACCCCTGGGAGGGGGACGGTTGCTCAGAGCATCACGCAGACGGGAAGCAGCGCCCTGTGGCCAGAGGGAGCTCACAGGGCAGAGCTGCAGAAGGCAGGATGGAGCTGAGAGAAACGAACTTCGCTGGAATTCCTGTACAATAGGGCTCTCGGCGTTCTCGTCTACTTGATGCTCCCCAAACAATAGCTCACCTGCACGTCCCTGCTGTGTAACACACACACACACACACACACACATACACGCATCTTTACACCCTCTTTAAATTCCCTTTCCAAACAGGTCTCCCTGGGGGGCCCCAGGCATCCTCAGACCTCACTCCATGTCCACTCCTGGAGGCGCCACCCCCAGTGCCCCCTACTGTCCCCCACTCTGTCCTCTCGCAGCCTTTTCTCACATTCCTGGGACAATGTTGACCTTGTCTCATGAACTTGCATAACGACCGGCCTCCCTTGTCCCAGCCGCCTCGTAGCACAGAGCAGGTCACAGCCCTCCAGTCGGGGTTAGGGGGTCTGATGGAAGGACCCCAGCCCAGCGGACGGCTCTGGCTTGAGTCTGCCCACCGACTCACCCTGTGGGCATCGCACATAAAGATACGTTGATCTTTTCTTCCTGCCTCACCATGGTGTGTGTTGCAGGTTTTGTGAGACTCTGTTTGTAAGGAGACTTTTAAGAATACGTATGCAGTGCTACCACTAAAGATATCCTGTACTGCAGTTTGGTATCCAGCGTTAATATTTACTGTTTATTTAAAAAATACACTTTAATCACACTAGACCTTCTTTCCCAGACTACTCTCCTTTGTCTCAGAGATTACTTTAGAAAATAATCAAGCCCAAACCTCCTAGAACATAAAGACTCACAGTTTGGGATTACTCACAATAGAAGCTAAGAGTTTTCACATTGTAAGAGTGACAAAGATTGTCCCTTTTCCCAATTCCCCTAAATTTTTTTGGAAGAAAATTAAATTTACATTGTAATCAAATTCTGACATCTGAGTCCTTCCTTTGAGTGCGTGAGTTTCCCTTCCTGCCTTCCTTCCTCCTTCCGTTTTCCTTTCACAAACATATGACGTGTGTGCAGAGAGGCTCTGTTCTCTACACTCCTTTCACAATTGTTTGGTTAGCGTTCCAAGAGATCTTGATGTCATATTTTTATCTAATGAAAGAGGTAATAGGTTTACAATTCCCAAACGAGCATCAATACGAATTTTCGCCTACAGCAATGTTCTTGGGGGTGGAGGACGGCCACACTGTTCCGTAGCCCCCTCACCTCCGGACATGCCTGGAGCGTAACAGGCATGTCTTCTCCGGCATCTTTCTCCTTCTAACCCCACCGCCTCCTCTGGAGTCTCGTGGACGTGCAGCGAACCAGGGCGAATGGCGTGGAGCTGCTCGCGGGTGCAGTGGCGGGTCCAGGCCGGCATGTGTGCCGCGAGCCCTGAGCCCCTGCCTTCCCCCCAGTGGCTTCAGTGCGCGTTCTTTCCTGGGCAGCTGGAAACCTTTGCAGATGAAAAACGTAGTCTTTCTGGGCAGACCCATTAAAAACCTTCCAAAATAATGCAGCCCCACAATTTGAAGGAATGTGATGGGACTGGAAAGGCCTCTGTGACTCTACTTTCTGTGTTTTCTCTGTTGTTTCCAAACGTTGTATTTATTGGTAGTCGTCTTTACATGTTCTTTAACTCTTGTGTGAAATCTCTCTTCTTATTGACTTTTTCCTTTCATTTAATATTTGACTTTTTCCTCAGTGACTGAACAGCATCAATTTTATATTATTCTTTTTTTTTTTTTGCTCAAAAAACTAATGATTACATTAACTCCAAGGATACAGTAGCAAAAAAAAAAAAAAATCCTTGCCTTTAAGGAAAGAACATGTCAGTATGTATGTGTTTGGCCACAAGCAAACAGATCAAATACATTATGCTAGAAGAGGGGCAGGACCAAGGGAAATGCAGAGCTGGAGCAGGAGGAAGCAAGGTGCTCCCCTGCATACGGCTGTTTAGAAGGGTCTGGCTGAGAGGAGCCTCTAGGCAGAGTTTAGAAAGCAATAAGACAGGGAGCAGCCCAGCAGGGAGAGGGGCTGTGCAAAGGCCCTGGGGCAGGACCAAGGCTACTGGTATGTTCAAGACACAGGCAGTGGGCCACTGGGGCTTAAGCAGAATGAACGTGGAGGGGGGCGGTAGGGAGGAGGTTGGAGCGATAGCAGGGTGGGGAGCAGACCGTTAGGGGCGTGTATGTAACAAGTATGAGAGCTCTAGCTCCTACTGTGAGAGTGATGGAAAACCACTAGAAAGTTCTGGGTGGAGAGGCGATGCAGTTGGATGGGCATTTCAAGAGGCTCACTGGGGCTGCAGGTAGAGAAGGATGGTGGATGTGGAGGGAAGGGAGCGTGGGGGACCTGGTTGGAAACACTTGGAATGAAGAGCCAACGTGGCTAGCTGACGAGATGGCGTG
Source organism: Balaenoptera borealis (assembly GCF_965194805.1). Lineage (NCBI taxonomy): Eukaryota > Metazoa > Chordata > Mammalia > Artiodactyla > Balaenopteridae > Balaenoptera > Balaenoptera borealis. The sequence continues at coordinate 90,795,809 of NC_138871.1, forward strand.
GAGTGTGAAGAAGAGCGGCACCAGGGGACTTCAAGGTCATGCCTGGGACGTGGGGGGGCATTCGCTGGGCTGGAGGATGCGGGAGGACTGGGCTTGAAGGAGATCAAGAGCCCAGTTCTGGCCGGGTTAGTGGAGAAGCCCGTCCTGCATCCGACAGGGAGCCCAAGCACCTGGTGAATGCATGGGGCGGGGGCCCCGGTGCTGGAGGTGCACCTTGGAGTCTCGGAGGTGCAGGCCACGGGGAAGGCCGAGGAGGGAGCTTGCAGAGGAGATGAGAGGCCCGAAGACTGAGCTCTGAGACGCACCGGGGCTGGGGGTTGTGAGGCGTGCAGTGACGGGGCACCGCGGGGAAAGGGGGAGGCCAAGTCCAGATTGGTGCCGAAGCCGCAGGTGGGTGGGATGCAGAGTGCCGAGAACCCGCCCTCGGGTTGTGTCGTGTCCGGGTCACTGCCAGCCTTGGCCACAGGGTAGCAGTGGGGATGAAGCCGCCTGGTGTGGGAAGAGAAGGGGTGTGGAAGTGGGGGCGGTGAGCACCGGCAGCCTCCTGAAGTGGGCAGGGGGCTGGGGCAGGGGCTTCAGGGAGACTCTGGCTCCAGTGCGGTTGTTTCCGTTGTTGATTTTTGAGGAAGGGAACTGCCAGCCCGTGCGCACGAGGGTAGGGAGCATGCAGCAGAGACGGGAGATTCAGTGATGCAGGTGGCGCACGGGGAACCTGCAAGTCATTTCCTTGAGCCTCGGAGAAGAGAGGAAGCCGCCACCCAGGCAGGAGTGGGGGCCTCAGAGAGGAGCCCACCCGCGGGTTCCCTCGGGGTGTCAGGAGGAGGGCAGCCTGGGTGCTGGTTCTCCAGGGACCCGGGCGCCATTGTCGATGGAGGGAAGGAGAGCACGGAGGAGGGAGAGCACGGGAGACACAGCCCAGCAAGGAGGGCGCGAGGAGGGACAGTCAGGGATAGGAAGGCCAGTAGCCTGGTGGCCCAGGGAGAGGGGCTTGAGTTCTGGGGAGAGGAGGAAGATACAGGGTGATGGCTGGGGAATGGGGTGGCAGAAACAGACTGTGGCACAGATGCAACTGTTGGTGTGAGGGAGGTTTAAAGTGTGAGGATGGGGGGAGAAGAAGAACGTCAGGGGAGAGGCCCGGACACAGGGGATGAGGAAACACTCACACGGGAGAAAGAGTGGCCGCAAAGGAGCTGGGAGGTGGCAGAGCCCGAGCACACGAGGTCCAAAGGGGCTGGGCTTTATCACCTGCAGGCGGTGGAGAGGCGGGGGTCTGCAAGCAGCAGGGGCAAGCGAAACACCCGCCCCGCAGGGCAGGCGGGCCCCTCTGAGCCCAAACAGGCTCCAGGCCCGGCAGGAAGCGGGTGAGGAGGGGCTGGTGCTGGTGAGCGTGCTGAGTCCAGAGGGTCGGCGGGGGGACACGGCTGTGCGGGGTCGGCGGGCGGACACGGCTGTGCGGGGTCGGCGGCACTGGAGGGCTGGGTGAGGGAGGCCTGGCGGCGCTCGGCTTCCGGGGGCCACGAGGGCTCCGTCCCAGTGGACTCCTCTGCCGAGGGCCAGGAGCGGGGCAGGGTCTTGCCAGGACCCTGCAGGCTGCGTAGTGCACACTGCAGATTTGTAAGTAGGGAAACATTCATTACAAAGAGGCTCTTGTTTTCGCCCTCGGAATGTCTCTGCATTTTGACATCTCCCTTTACAGATACCTACTGTGCACCCACCCAGTTAGAAAAGCACTACTGCTGCAGACCAAACTGTGTCCCCCAAAATTAATATACTGAAACCCTAAGCCCCAAAGAGAGTGTACATGGAGACTGAGGCCTTTCGAAGGTACTCAAGGTTAAATGAGGTCGTAAGAGTGGGGCCTGATCCAATAGGGTCTGTGTCCTTAAGGAAGAGGAACAGACCCCAGACCCCCTGCCCACACGAGAAGAGAGGCCACATGAGGACACAGCGGGTTGGCGGGAAGGGGCTCCCCCAATCTCTGCCCCGTTGATCACAGAATTCCCGCCTCCAGAGCTGTGAGAAAAGCCCTCAGCCTGTGGCGTTTGGTCACAGCCCCCGGTCAGACTCAGCTCCACACAAGGGCCGCAGCTCAGGCGGGCGGCGTGGCCACGCAGGCCCTGCTGGTTCCCTCCAGAGCAAAAGGAGACACTCCTGCCTCCGAAGACCAGCCATGACCTGAAGTGCAGATGGGCTGGGGAGCTTTTCAAGTCCTCGAGTTCTCAGGCCCTACCATTTCTAACATGTGCCAGCCTTGTTTTATGAATGAAAGAGGCCGTCTTCACTGACTGGAACGCACAATCAAGAGTGTCCCAGGCGGTGACCTCAGGTGGGCCTTCTCAGTCTGTGTTGGTGACAGACGTTTTACACTTTTAAGGGTTCCTCAAAGTTCTAATTTAGAAATCCACACTCTAGGTACTGTGTTCACTTGTGACCTGATCAAGACTGTGGAAACAAAACAAATGGAAAAAGATCACCTGTTCATCCCCTGCTATGGGTCAGAACCCTTCAGTGCCTGGAAGGCGGGAATCCTTACACACACACACACACCCAAACACACACACACACGCAGGCACAGGGTCCCTAAGTGATGCTTTCCCACCAGCCCCCGGGATGGCTGCACAACCCTGGGGGGCAGGAAGGGGAGCGAAAGCCTTGCCATTGGTCGGGAATCCATGTATCTGACATAATAAATTCAACTAAATGACCAAGAAGGCCAGAAACCTGAAATGGGGTTCTTCAGCTAATGTTCAGAAGAGGAAGGTCTTTACTGGCAGGACCCTGGGGTGCCGTGTCACACAAGCTCAGTGCTGTCTCCGCAGCCCTTGAGCTGGCCCGGTGGGCGCCTGGCCTGGAGTCGTGGCCGAGCTCAGGCTGGGGCTTCGGTCCATCCAGAGGCCATGCTCTATCTTCTTTATTAACTATGTTTGTGCGATTGCATGTTGTCTGTAAGGTCCCTTTATCACTCTACTTAAAGAATGCCCACATACATTGAGTGCCAGTTAGGGATATACTTGTAATTTTTTCTCTGCTTGTTTGTCACCTTTTGGACTAACATCAAATGTGACAGATCTATGATTAAATGACAGGTCTTCCCTTCATATTTATCCCGTCCCTAAATCTGCCACATGGTAGGACTCGAAAACATCTTTTTGAAGGGAACAAATCATTGTATGTGAAATAGAAGGCGTCATCATGATCATAGTTGAAGAAATGCGATGACGCCAATATAAGAAGCTCAAGTCGGCTGCTGTCTGCACACACACAGATTTCTAACAGGTAAACGCGTATGATTTCTAATTAGATTGAAAGCCACGAATGCCTTTGCAGGAGCTGTTGAAGGACCGTGTGACTCGGGGTAGCAGGAGATGGTTCTGGCCGAGAGAACCAAGGAGGACGGGGTTCCTGCAAGTGGAGAAGGGGCGTCCAGGACGAAGGTGCTGCGGGACCAGAGGGTGGAGGTGGCCAGAAGCCACAGGACTGTGCAGATGTCTGGGACGCAGGAATGCGGGGGAAGAGCCAGGCGAAGGAGTGCCACATGTTGGAAAGCTTTGAAGGCCAGGCCAAGCTGTGAGGACTTACCACGACGAATGGCATCCGGGGGTTCCTGGGGCTGCTGAGCTGAGGTAGGACAGGGCTTGGCTTTGAACGGAGGGACCTGCCGGGATCTCTATGCAGCCCGCAGGCAGAAGCAGCTGGAGATGATCCAAGTGAGAAATAAGAGGGAGATAAAGAAAGACCAACCGGTAATAGCAATGACCTAACACCTGCCTGGATATAAAGCATTCGCATCATGATGTCATTTAATCTTCCCAACAGCTGTTAAGAGACGGGACAGTTCTCCGCCTGGGGCAGGGCCACACACACAGAAAGTGACAATGCCAGTTTAGATACACTCATGGCCATTGGCACTGATGTAGTGTTCAAGTGCATGGTCATTTTTCCAGAAATTCTTTTTTTTTTTTTAACACCTTTATTGGTGTATAATTGCTTTACAATGGTGTGTTAGTTTCTGCTGTATAACAATATGAATCAGCTATACATATACATATATCCCCATATCCCCTCCCTCTTGCGTCTCCCTCCCACCCTCCCTATCCCACCCCTCTAGGTGGTCACAAAGCACCGAGCTGATCTCCCTGTGCTATGCGGCTGCTTCCCACTAGCTATCTATTTTACATTTGATAGTGTAAATAAGTCCATGCCACTCTCTCACTTCGTCCCAGCTTACCCATCCCCCTCCCCGTGTCCTCAAGTCCATTCTCTATGTCTGCGTCTTTATTCCTGTCCTGCCCCTAGGTTCTTCAGAACCATTTTTTTTTTTTTTTTAGATTCCATATATATGTGTTAGCATACGGTATTTGTTTTTCTCTTTCTGACTTACTTCACTCTGTGTGACAGTCTCTAGGTTCATCCACCTCACTACAAGTAACTCAATTTCATTTTTCTTATGGCTGAGTAATATTCCATTGTATGTATGTACCACATCTTCTTTATCCATTCACCTGTCAATGGACACTTAGGTTGCTTCCATGTCCTGGCTATTGTAAATAGTGCTGCAATGAAGATTGTGGTACATGACACTGAATTATGGTTTTCTCAGGGTATATGCCCAGTAGTGGGATGGAGAACAGTATGGAGGTTCCTTAAAAAACTAAAAATAGAACTACCATATGACCCAGAAATTCTTTTTTATTGTATTTTACAAAATAATTGGATTGGAGTTTTAAAAAATCTTATCCTTCACCTACAGATAGTTTGGGAAGGACCAAGTGATACTCCTTGGGTGAGATCAGGTTACTGCCCACGGCAGAGCCAAGACTGGTCACTAAACTCTAGACCCTCGGTCCTTGCTGATGACAGACCACACAAGCAAGAATCTTCACACCACTTTCCTAATGTTTAAGCTCCCTGTGCAGTAACATCACTGTCCTGTGTGAACTGAGAAGGAGATAAAGTGTCCTTTCTAGTTGCCTTGTGAACGGATTATTGTTTCCCTCCACCCGCTTCCCTACAGATTTAGCTTCATAATGATATTTTACTTAGGCTAATAATTAAATAAGTGTGAATTCCCTAAACATATAATGGCTGATTTCGAGGCAGGGGTGATGTTAAAATGCTGTGAAGGGAAGCCTTAGCCCACGGTCAACAACTGCAGGGTGTCCTCAAGGCTTAAACACACACCAGGGGAAGATGGTTACACATTGGAAATTCATGGCAAAGAGGATTCCTCTGGAGGATTTTCTGTTACGATTTCCCAGTGGCACTTGATCACCACTGGTTCGCATTTGTCAATTTATTACTCACCATCATGTTTTCCAAATTTTTTTTAAAAAGTGTTTAGTGTTAGTGTTAAATAGTGATTTTTATTATACCTCTGGCTATTTTTCAAGTTAAAAAATTCATGAATAATTTTCATAGGCTAGGGCTTGTCCTAAGTGTGGAAAATTGGGCCTGAAAATGGTACATTTTGTGTTTCAGTCAGAAGCATTTCCCAGCTCCCACCCTGTTTTTTACTGCTGCTCCGTATCTTTTCTGCTACCTCCTCCATGTGGGTAACTGATCACCTTTATGGGCAAATCAGCAAAATACTTGCTCCACCCAACCTCAGTGGTCTTTACGCAAAATGTACAGAAATTAAATTTCTGTGTTTTGGAGGTGGATTATTTTTTCCATACGTTCATCACTACCTTTCACTCCTAGTTAACAATGACAGAGAAATTGATTATTTTCAGTTCAGAAAATAAAATATTTCCATCCAAAGTAGGCATATACATGAATCAAATGTACACGGGCTTTGGGGAAATTGGAAAACGACCTCATTTTAAACTCTACACCATATTTCACAGACCTATTTCTAGCATTTTGGAGTTCCTATCCGCTATGCCCCCAAATCTCACCCTTAATTAATATTAATCAGAAGACTGAATTTTAAACAAATTTTCAAGTCAGGCATTCAGAGCAAACACTGGATTCGTAAACGCAAAGGGAGTTGAATGAGGTGGGAGCTCAGGATGCTATTCTGAAGACTCTGTCCTTGGTCCTCTTCCTGTCTCATCTTCTCATACCTGCTTTGATGGTGCTGTCCATTCCACGATCATAACTCTCATCTTTGCAGTTGAATTTCAGATCCCTGCCCAAGCTTCTGGAATGCAGACACCCAAATTTAGCCCTTGGCAGGATATTTCCACTTGGATGCCCCATGGATGCCTTGAGCTCCGCATATCCCAACCACACCCAAAGTCTTTCCATCCCGCGTCTTCTATGGTTGAGTTCATACCTGTTGGATTGCGTTGGAATCTTCCTGTTGGAAGCTCCTCTAGCTGGTCAGGTGCAGAGCACAGGGCTACATGGGCTTGCCTTGTACCCTTTCCTAAAGGCACAGTCACTTATAAAGCCCTGTTTCCTCCATCGGGGTAGGTTCTATTCTTGGTTCCCTCTACTCCCCTTGTTTGTCACAGGTTGGTCTAGTGCTACATTCGCTTCTTATACCGCTTCCAGTTTTCTTTCTAAAACAGAATGTAAAGCTGGTGCTTTGGGTCATTCATGTGGGTTCAAACCCAGTCTGCTCTCTACCTGTTTGGAGGCCTTGGGAATTCACTGACCTCTCTTGAGTGTCAGCTTCCCCATTTAAAATGATGGGAATAATAAACGATGTGCAGGCTGCCTGTGAAGACAGCTAATGTCGCAAAGCACAAGTGCCGTTTGGTGAGGGCCAGCTGAGGCAAGCGGGTAGCAGCTAAGAGGATTATCACTGTGGGTGTTGCGTCCCTCCTCAAACATTTTCTTTCCAACATTATCTTCCACGTCAGCTGTACCTGGGGCCACTGCTCTTCCAGCATCACCGCACACCTTTCATTTGTGACTTCTCCTGGTTCATAGCTACCACCACCACCCCCACCTGGGTCACGCTCCTTCACCTGTCCAGCAGCACTCCTCCCAGACCACTTTCTTCTCCCCAGCTGTGCTCCCAACCGCAGCCCCATTCCTGCACTGTCCTCAACGTCATTATCAGTCTGAGTCACGGGAGTATGCCGCCTACAGACCATAGTTCAACCTCCCTGCCTCTCACCCACTTCACTCTACCACTGCCTTTACTGCAGCACATTTGGGGCTTCCAGATGTGACCCCCAAAATCCCCTTAGGGTCTCGAACTTGCTCCTTATTGTGCAGTTGGCATAAATATCGAGGTTTTACCATGTGAAACCACCCAGGGCTCCCGATGGAGGTTCTGTTGGCTTCCTATTGTACCCGGGATGGATTATTCCCATGCTGTGTCATATTTTAGGAAAAGCACAGACATTGAAATCAAATAGATCCGAGTTTCAAGCCTTACTCTGCCACGTATTAACTCTATAGGCTTTGTCGAGCTTTGTAACTTCCCTGAGAATCATTTTATTAATCTATAAACTGGGCATAATACTAGTACCTGACTTGTAGAGCTGCCTGGAAGATTAAATGAGATGCTGCTTGTCAGGCTCTTAAAATAATTCCTGAGACATAATAAGGTTGTTCAGGGCTGGGCTGAGCTATTGGTCATGCCACAGGTGAAGCTCTCACCAAACTCCAGCACATCCCCAACACCCACGCCTGGAGCTGAGCCCCATGTTTATAACAACCAAGTGAGTCAGACCCACCCTCCAAGCCCACCCAGGATCACTTCATGAACCATGCCCCGTGCATCAGCTGAAGATCTCATGTCCTTTGACTTTTCACTTCCTTCACTGATGCCTTAATAAGGTCTACGATCCCATCCCCTCAACGTCCTTCCCTTCCTTTTCATCATCACTGTCAAAAGCTAAATGCATTGGTGGCTTTCTATATACCATGAATTTCTCTTCATGTTTAAGTCATTAAATTTAGAGCTTACCATACCCTGTGAGGTGTGGACCACCTACTATCAACATTTCACAGATAAGAAATCGCCACTAAAAGGTTAAATAATTTGTGGATGGTCATAGAACTGCAGAACACATGCTCTTAAAGGATGAACTTCTTCAGATGCTAAATTTGTGCAATCTAAAATCACCTAGAACCCCCAATTGGACTCAAAGACATTAGCTCATCTGAGTCCCCAAAGATCATACTCTGTGCCTACTGTATACTCTTAGTCTATTCTGCTTTGAATACTATGTCTCTTTGAGCCCCAAGGACTCTATTTTACTAAAATAAGAAAAGCTCCCATACATCGAATTTTCTTTGTATCAGACAATGTACTAAGTGTCTCACTTACATAATCCCACTTAACTCTAATGATAACTTTAAAAGGTAGATGTCATTATTCTCATTTTCAAAGAAAGAAGCTGAGTTCTAGTTGCCCAAAATTTTATAGTCATTAAGTGATAAAGCAGGAATTTGAACCCAGGTCTGATTGCTACAAATTTCATGATTTTACTTATTATCTTTTTTTTTCCCTGATCTTTGTGTCCCCTTTAGCACTTGACCTGGTTTCTTGCACATCAGAAATGCCCTTTAAAACGTTTGCCAGATTGATTTGGGTCCACTGGGTTTGTTGTGTGTAGTGTCCACACCTTCATCACAGAGCACTGAGTTTCTCCAGACATTTCATGATTTACTATCACCTGAACCCACTTTAAGCTCTGACCTTTCAGTGACATTCAAGGCTGGGTTTCAGCATGTCAGCCATGCACCCCACTCTTGCAGGGCTCCTGGGGGAATGGTCCTCAGTCCAAGCATGACCTATCCATTCAAGGAAATGATCGCCATCCTCTCTATGGTCTCAGGTCAGTGTCGTAAGGAATCTGGAATTGAGTCCATCAAGATCAGCCACAGCAGAAGTAATGGTTGTTTCCTTGCCTGACTGATATTATTAGGTTATATGAGCGCTGGGCTGTGCCCTGACTGTCCAACTTTCATTTCTCTGTAAAGTAACATACAAAGCATGATTCTTGTTAATTCGAGGATCACTGCGTATTTTGGGGGGGAGGTGGAGTGGGAGGAATCAGGCATGATCTCTCTATTGATGTCCCAGGGCACTGTATAGATATGAATAAAGAAAAAGCCACCAGACTCTGGGCATTCAGGGCTCTGGGCTTGGCGGGGGAGCAGGGGAGTCATGGGCGACACATACCCTGTGTCTCCACACAAAGTTACTGGAAGGGAGAGCATGGCCTTTACCAGTCAGGTTGAATCCAAAATCCAGAAACACAGAACAAGTGCACGGTGCTAGGAGTCCAGGGGTTAAATCCAGAGGCTGTGCTGGGATGATCTTGGGCTTCTGGATCAGTTGGGTCTGGGTTCAAATTCTGGCCCTACTGCCTGCTAGCCAGAGGTCCTTGGTCAACCAAGTTAACCTCCTGAGCCCCAATGTTTTCAAGTAAGAAACAAGAATATAAGACTCACGTCATAAAATTGTTGCAAGGATTAAATTACACAGGGTACAAATGATGCTTGCCTGACAAATAGGGAGCATGTGCAGATATTGTTCCCTGAGATGTAGCTTCCAAAAAGTCTGGAACATTCAAGAACTCTGGAACAGAAGACTAAATCAGAGTCAGTATCAAATGAAAGGGTGGAGGGATCTCTTCTGCGCACCTACCAGGGTCCTGGGCTGTGAGCTTCTGTCAGCTCTCGGGGGCTGCATGTAAAGAGATTCTGCTGCAAATCCTGCTACTGGCTGGGCTGTACTAATCCAGGGAGCTGCTCAGTATCTGTGTGCAAAGAGCCTCTTTAGAAATATACTTCCCACCAAAAGTTCATCTGCACCACAGTTTAGCGTTTATCCATTTTACATTGGGAGGATTCCCATCATCCTGAAATACCTTCTGGAGTCGGTTTGCACGTGTGTGTTGGCCCCTCTTTCCGGCAAGCTGAGTCAAGGACCATGTGCGTCTTGGAACTGGGAGGTGATGTGCTCTCTAGGCTGAGCCTCAAGCCAGTAAGATTTTCCTGCTCTTCCATTTTCAAGGTGCATATAAACATACTGTTTTCTTAAATACTGAAAGAGGGACCTTTCATGGGAACCATCACTTAATTAGCTAAAAACAGGAGTTATATTTGTTTGTTCAGGGGAAAATGAATGTGTCTACCATCTCCAAGGGCAATGGTGCTTCTCATTTAGAAGTTATTAGTTTCAATTGTTTTATATTTTAAAAATTCATTTGTGCTTTTCATCCTGCCTTTTGAAAAAAGTTTTATTTGTTTACTTTATGCTATTCTCAGATGAAGAGATAGATTATTTATTACCTATGATGTATGTATTTGTGCCCTCAATAGAAATAGAACATCAAAATCCTTTCCAATTCATTGAAAATAAAAAGACCTCTGCCCATAGCATAATCTATGAAGGAAACAAAATGCTGTGTACTAAAAAGTGTCTTTATTTGGATTAGGGCAGAAATCATTTGTTCATTTAATTTGCTAGAAGATTCAAGTCAGTTGCAAAGACAATCAGATCAAATGTTATAGTTGCAGCTATCATAATTATTAATGAAAAACTTGTCTGGCAAGATATTAAAGCAAATTGGAAAGTTTATAAAGAATTTCAGAAAGTTAGAGTATGTGGGAAATATAGGAATCACTGGAGTAATTTATTCATTATTTCATCCCAAAGTTTACCCTTCCTCCCTCCCTCCCTCCCTCCTTTTCTTCCTTCCACAAAAAAAAAAAAAAAAAAAAATTCATTCAGTGCCTGCTATGTGCCAGACACCATTTGTTCTAAGTGTTGGAATTTAATAGTTAAAAAAAAAAAAAAAAAAAGCACAGAGACTTCAGCCTCCTGAGCTGTGGCTGAGGAGTGGCCTAATCTGTGGTCAGTGGGTCACGGAATTGCCACTACTCCACTTTGACTGGACCCCTTTTTATCACGTGATAGTGTTGCTCAAACCCTTTAAGAAAAACAAATATTGGCTAGGATATTTCACAAAGCCTATGGATGAGTCAGTGTACTTGAATTTTATCTCATTCCAATTTGTTTGCATGAGAGTTTTTTGAATTTATTTTTATTCTTTTAAGGAATGAAGGATGTTCCCACTGCATATACTTTTTGGCTGGCTCCAGAAAAGATTATGGTAATATCTAGCATAAATTTCCCGAAGTAGGTTTATTTCAGTCTCATCTTACCAGAAGTACACCATAATCCAGCCACTCCCTACAACTTGAATGGTTTTAATGATCTCCATAACTCTATTATGTTTTTAATTGTAGAAGTTGTGCTGGTATCTGCACAATGCTATTATTTACTTATTTTTAGTTTGCTTCTACCATAAATATGTACCTCATTCTGCTTTTCTGCCTAGTTGGCCAAATCTGAAGATCCTCACCAGCCAATACCCACCTGATAACAATTTTGAAGGCTCAGCAATGGGAGATAATTCCGTTTCAGACCCAACTAGGAGATAGGACCATGCATCCAGGCGCTTACCTGGTTAATCACCTTCTTTGTTCCATTCAAGTGATTCTGTGTCTACTTAACATTAGGAGATGATATAGTTATACTCCTAACTCATGATAGTCCTTCATCATTTCTGATTTGTCTAAAAGACTGTAATCAGATTTATAATGAAAATGAGCAAAAATATCAAAAGACATGTGTGTAAGTGTTAGAAATGTAGGTTTCTGTTTTGATTTGATAATTTCCAAGAACAATGTAATGGGAAGTAATTGCAAAGAGCCATGTTCAAAAAAGAAAAATAAAAAACAAAACAAAAATCAAAAACTGATAAAACAGCTGGAGAACTGTGCAAGATATGTTTTGGAAAGACCAAGAAACAATCAAACAAAGAAACAAACAAACACATGTGGGAGGAAGGGCAGTGAAACAAGGAAGGGTCCTAGAATGAGGCAAATATTGCTCAGCCAAGGTTTCCTAAGACAGGACGTGGTAATACTCAGCTTGTCTGAGTAACCTAAGTACGAGGAGCTAGGAAGCAAGGTTAGTTCTTAGAATAATAGGCCGAAATTTTAGAAGAGAACGTTGCAACACGAGACCAAGGAAAGGCTCCTGAGAATTTGGTAGAATTTCCCAAGAGAACACACAGGAGATTGTACCAGAGGGTGTTAAAATGACACAACAAAACAGAAGGAATCATCTTCTTTCTTCACTGGATCAAACGAATGATCTGGTGACGATCTCGTTTCTGGTTCTGAAGAGACTCAGCACATGGTGACACCATGAAGATGGGAAACCATGTTTCTATTGTGGATATGGAACTGTAAAAAGAAAGGAAACTAAAGGTATTTCTTTTAGGACATTTAAATAGATCAGGGTCTGGGTGTAATTTAATTTAAAAAATTCTACTGAAAATTAAGCTCCTGTTAGATAGAAGGAAAAGTGTAAGATAGATAGAAATAAAGGAATTCCCTACTACTTCCACCCGGATACAGAAGACTTGGGCTGGAGTGTATGGTGATTCGGTTTCAATTACTCAAAATTAGAAGCACGAGTGATCTAAAGCTATGAGGTGATAAGTCACAATCATAGCATTCAATTTCTGGTTAGAAGTTATGTAGTATAGTAGTACTTCTTAGAGTTGTGATATAGTAGCGCACATGGAAGTCTGATTATGCCTTTAAGATTTCAATAATTCACTCACAAACCTGGTCTAATTCAATCAGGAAATTTTATGACTTTTTATGACTCAAATGCCCACTTTGTTGATGAGGTCACAGAGGTGCAGAATTAGATAATAATTTCCCAGGATCCCCTGTTGATGAAGGAGGAGCCGGAAGTGAACTCTAATCACTGTTCTTTCCTGTAACATACTCTCCTGCTAGTGAAGTAGACCTGAGAGCACTGAGGAAAGGAGTGGGTTCAGCAGCTTATTGAGAAGGACCGAGGAGGGCCCATGACGAGTGATGCTGACACACAGCTTCGGGTGGGAAGGGCTCCCAGCTCTGTGTTCATTCGGCACCTGTCTGCCCGAAGCTGAGTTGGAGCAGGTCACGTGCTGGCACTTGACTGTTTCCAAACATTTTCCTCATAGGTTAGCTCATGTTATCTTCAAAATACCCCTAGACAGTGTTATCGACATCTTTTTTTAGGTAAAAGAAGCTGGAGCTCAGAAAGGTTAACGACCCTGACCTAGCACACCCAGCAGTGACGTGAATAGACAGGACGAAAGCCCCAAACACACCCTGGCTTTAAAGCCCCCAAGCCATGCCTTCTGATGTGATTAGCACTTCACTGAAATGATCAATACCAGATGTATTTCCTATAAGGCCAGTGGCCAGTCAGGATATGGAATATCTTTCCATTGATTCTAAAGATTTTCAAAAGTCTGAATTTCCACTTTGGGGATGCATTCCTGATTCTTAGTCTTTTGAATATAACACTTTAGCATGAACATCAAGTAATGAGATTATACAACTCCTCAAATATTCAACCTTAGGGTAAAACAACTCCTGACTTTGATATTTCTCTCCAGGACTTACTCCTTCTTTTTGGCTGGAATTGTTTTTTTTCTGCTCTCCTCATGAATGTGACCTTAGATAGGACAAGAAGTGCTGGGTCTCCCAGACCAAGAGGCCCACAGATATCTGGAAGTTCAGGAGGTGGCATTCTGCAAATTCTAGTGCGAAATAACTAGAAAGAAGAAAGGTCACTCTGTGCAGGAGGGAGTGTCCCTTTTGGTAGATTGCTTTCCTGATCCAAAGGTCTCATGTGATATGTTGGTTTTCGCTTAGGAAGACTGGTCTGTATTTCTGAAGAGAACACCTCTTTGGAGAATTTTCAGGTATTTTCTACTGGGCTTTTGAGCCTGAAAAAGAAATTCAAAACCATAAATTGTTTCAATTACTGTGAAGACCACTTGATGCAATCTTAGATAAAGATTTGCAATTTCTTACTGACTCAAACTGTTTGATTTTGCAACTATTTCTTTACTATCCCTGTGGGCTGCAAATCAAGAGTCAATTAACAATGCTGTGGAGCAACTAAGCCCATGGGCCACAACTACTGAGCCTGAGCTCTAGAGCCTGCTCGCCACAACTACTGAGCCCATGCACCACAACTACTGAAGCCCGCATGCCTAGAGCCCGTGCTCCGCAACAAGAGAAGCCACCATAATGAGAAGCCTGCGCACTGCAACGAAGAGTAGCCCCTGCTCGCCACAACTAGAGAAAGCCCGCATGCAGCAATGAAGACCCAACACAGCCAAAAATAAATAAATTTATTTTTTTAAAAAATTCAATCAACAAACATGACTTCAGATCTGATCAGTGCCCTGGCATTAATTGGAGTAGAAATAAACATCAAAGAACATGAGAGTTTCATCTCAGCAGAAGCAGAGAGTCAAAGAAAGGTGTTACTTTTCCTTGTTGGATTAATCAGTAATGCTTTCATTTATACCAGTTTCAAAAAGTTTGATCTTTTGGAACATACTTTGCAAATGCATCCAAACAGAGAAGTTAGTTTTCTTAAGAAATAAAATTATGTAAAGCAATGGAAATAAGTCATGAGTACAAGGTGGAAAGAAATTTTAGTTCAATGAATTTTTACGTTCTTTTTAACCTTTCATAGAAAGCCTGGATCTGTCATCTTATAACCTGTTATATACAAAACATGTTTTATAGAATCTGTATATATCTGCTAGATGTAATATACTGGACTTTTCACAGTATGACACCCACAGGGTATCCATGAAGACCAAGATAGAGCCATGGGCATGACATGGACATAGAACAGCAGACCTGGGAAAGATCTTAAGTACCTTAAGACCAACCTTCCCATATTTAGTCATGAATAAAACCTGGACAACAGGTGTTTTAAATATGAACTCTGAAATCAAAGTCATAATCACAAATCACATGAGCTGCTTTTCACCTGAGTTAATTCCTGCTCTGTAAGAAGCATCAGGAGGATTTATTAATTTAATAATGGCGGCTATGCTTTTAAGCAGTGTTCTCAGTGGGGTGTCCAAATCACCATCAGCAGCAGCAACACCCGGGAACTTGTTAAAAAAGCAAATTCTGGGCCTCACACCAAATCTACAGAACCAGAAACTCTCGGGGTGGGGCCTGGTCATCTGAATTGTAATAGTCTTTCCAGGTGAAGCAAGGAGAAGTTTGAAAGTCACAGCTCTTCAGTAATGCTGGGAAGACAGCAGTGTGCACAGCCATGGATATGCACACACACAAACAGACACTAACAGAAGGCATCTGCATGTCCCCTCTGTACTTTCTCCCCATCAGATCCTTAACCTATTTGTCACTGCTGACACAGAGAGTGCTATGCCTTTGCTTCTTATTACAGCTTTGGCTGTTCATGTCAGCATTACCTGATGGTACAATGTGTTTATTTCTCTCCTGCTGTTTTAAATGCATTTTTCACTGCCATGCAAATCACAAATGTTGTTTATTGTCTGGGGCTCGGTCTCTTTGTAGTCCCTTTGTGCCATGTTCTCAAGGCTGTAGCCTCTCTTCGGGCTTCTGTTTCTCCAGGAATGACCAAAAACAGGAGTTGGCAAACTTTGACTGTAAACAGTCAGATAGTAAATGTTTTCGACTTTTGGGCCATGTGGTCCCTGTCACAGCTACTCAGCTCTGCTGTTATAGTGCTAAGCAGCATAGAAAATATGTAAATGATGGGTGTGGCTCTGTTCTAAAAAAACGTTATGTACAAAACCAGGTAGTGCTCAATTTGACCTGTGGCTGTGGTTTGCTAACCCCCTGATTTAAGCGCCCTACTCACTTTTCTAAGAAATTTCAATCTGCCAATTGAGTCAAAAAATTTTTACTCTTCACATGTGATCTTTCAAGGTGGTCATGGTGGCCAGGAGCCTGCAGGCCAGCTTGGCCTCCCATCACTTTGAATGTCCAATCTCCCTCAGGCAGGCCTGTTGGTATTTAGGACACTCTATGTACAGCTACTTGTGGAAACCTATCTGTCCACCCTTGTGTTTTGTCTTTGGCTGGAGGAGGTTAGAGAGAGTCAAAGAGATGATTAACAGTAATCTTGACATTCAGAGACACCAGGAGGACCTTCTCTTAGAAAACAAACTGACGTTTTACCCTGGTATGTCTCCCTATTTTGTGAGTCTTCCCAGCAGCAGCAAAATGTTGTGGGGTAAAGCTGTGCTTTTGTCATGAATTAATTCACTCAGCGAAGGAGTGGATGTTCACAACTTTTAAGACTTCAGCTGGCCCTCTTTTATATATACAGGCCATTACTGCTCATAACAGCCAGATGAATGACAATGTCCATAATGGGAAAATACACAGCGGCCTCAGGAACAGCTGTCTTGGGCTTCCTTAATTGACAGTGGCCAATGTAGTATGATAATGGATGTTATGAGGATGAACCAGTGTCTGTACATGTCCCGGTGGGAATCTACACGTATATGTGTTACAGATAGCTAAAAACTGGAAAGCTGACCCAGCCTTATTTCTGCAAATCTTTTATGCTAAAAAGATTCATATTTGGGGAAAATAAAATTCTTTTTTTAAAAAATTTATTTATTTATTTATTTTTGGCTGCATTGGGTCTTTGTTGTTGTGCACGGGCTTTCTCTATTTGCAGTGAGCGGGGGCTACTCTTTGTTACCGTGTGCAGGTTTCTCGTTGCGGTGGCTTCTCTTGTTGCGGAGCACGGGCTCTTGGTGTGAGGGCTTCAGTAGTTGTGGCACGTGGGCTCGGTAGTTGTGGCTCACGGGCTCTAGAGCGCAGGCTCAGTAGTTGTGGTGCACAGGCTCAGTTGCTCTGCGGCATGTGGGATCTTCCCAGACCAGGGATCGAACCTGTGTCCCCCTGCACTGGCAGGCGGATTCTTAGTCACTGCGCCACCAGGGAAGCCCCGAAAATAATATTCTTAATTAAAATCTTTTGAATATCCAGTAACAATTGGGGAATGGTTTCATTATTTTTTCCAAAGTAATTTGAATTGCCAGTGGCAGGAGTAGAATTCTTTCTTATGTGGCTCCTCACCTCCCTCCGTTCTAGATGGTTCACGGCTGCCTGGCCCCCCAGTAGGCAACAGAGCAGAAGACAAGTGTGCGAGGAGACTTGTGGCTGGACAGAAAGAAGGGACTTGTGCTTAAAACTAATTAACCCACCCACACACATCCTCTTGATAAGTTGCGTTACCTGAAATAAGTAACAATGGATGAGTGCTGGGGTTTTGAGGGGGTAAGAATTCGCCAGGTGATAAGGCTGTCCAGGAAGGCTTCAGGGAGGATGCAATATAGGGTGAGCCATAAATGAAAGACAGAAGAGAAAAGGAGAGTATCCTACCTTTAGGAGAATAAAATGTCTACATCCTACAACCATTGTTTTTCTGTAAAATTATCTCTCACCCTAGACGTTTCCCTTTGACCTTTTATTAATGATGAATTGTTCATGTCTTTTAAGTTGTCTCAAATCTTTCCTGAAAGTAGATGAGTTTAAAATAATAATAAAAAAGAATAGCAAGTTGGAAGTGTAGAAGAAAGGTTGTGTGTATGTAGACTAGAGAAGTAGGAAGGAAAAGGTAAGGCTCATTTCCTTGGAGCCTGAGGTCGAGGACGGGGAAGAGAGGAGATGCTGGTCGGAGCCGGGTCAGAGGGCAGAGGGGCTTCAGGGCCCTTTCCTAAAGCAGCAGGAGGAAACTGTGACAACTACACTTTGTTGAGTAAAACCTGCAACAGGAGACACCAGGAAGCATTTTCACTAGAAAACGTGAGTGTCTCACATCCTGGGGTATTTATTACTTTGTAATTCTGTATCTCTATCACTTCTGTGGAAGTTTAAACCAAAGTAACCAAAGAGTAATAGTAATGAGGGCTGAGATTTACTGACCTAAGTGCCAGTAAGGGCTCTCAGAAATGTCCGCCTGTGAATTCATTTAATCCTCACAACAGCTCTGCAGGTGACCACGAGCACCGTTTCACAGACAGGGAACAGAGGTTGGGCAGGGCCCCAGGCAGTCGGGGAGGGCGGCTCCAGAATCCACACCCTGGTGGCGCACACCCCTCGACTGTCACCCGCAACATCCCACACACAGTGTCGTGAAGCAGCCAGCCCGCGGCCTCCCAGAGGCTCGGCAGCTACTCAGAGAGAGGTGCACCTCCTGGGCATCGGACAGAAGCATCCAGTCTGGACCACGGTCATGAAGGAGGATTCCCGTGGATCCACTAACAGAGTCTAACAAGAAACCACACCATCTGTTCAGTCGTCAGTTTTCATGCATTTGGACAAATATATGCACAGTCGTACATGCAGGTCTGCACATCAGCAAAGGGTATCACATACAACGTGAGATACAACACACAATCCGTGAAGTAGCCACAGGCATGGTGTGTGTGTGTTTATATTCTGGAACTTTTTCCCTAGACCTTGTAGTCTTTTTATCCAAAACACTGTTTTTTTTTGTTTTTTTTTTAAATTTATGGCTGTGTTGGATCTTCGTTTCCGTGCGAGGGCTTTCTCTAGTTGTGGCAAGCGGGGGCCACTCTTCATCGTGGTGCGAGGGCCTCTCACTATCGCGGCCTCTCTTGTTGCGGAGCACAGGCTCCAGACGCGCAGGCTCAGTAATTGTGGCTTACAGGCCCAGTTGCTCCGCGGCATGTGGGATCTTCCCAGACCAGAGCTTGAACCCGTGTCCCCTGCATTGGCAGGCAGATTCTCAACCACTGCGCCACCAGGGAAGCCCCCAAAACACTGTTTTAAGGAAGATTTAGGTGCGTTAATTCCCAGCCTGTGTTGAAGGAAGAGTCGGGAGGCTGGTGATGGGAAGGTGTTTTCACAGGCCCCTGGCCGCTGTCCTGCTCCCGCTTCCTTCGTGGGACACCAATCACCGAGCCCTCTCAGGTGTCCACCGCTCTGACCCACTTCTCTTCTGCTACCCTGAGAGGTTCTTCACACGCACTTTGGGGCACTATTTTTTACAAACACGTCTCCATCCCTTCCTGTTAATCGCGTCCCTCTTTCCCCCGTGGGGCACTAGATGTGACAGTGTGATCCCAGGTACAGCCATTAGCCAAAGATTCCCCACCAGGTAGCTCTCAGTTTTGACAATTATCCAGAAATTTCATTTGCTGACTCAGTCTAAAGTCAAAGAATTAAGAAAGTACTTTGACACTGTCCTCAGCCCTTTCATGGCAAAGTTGTATGAAATGCCAGCACATCTTCCCTGTCAATTAACACACAGGGTGGTGCCCCTTCTCAGAAACGGAAGGCGCCTGGTGATAAAGCCAAATGCACCAGCTCGAGCCGGAGGCCAGAGGCAGGAGGCTGATTCGGAAGTGATGTGTCCTAGCTGGCGGCTGGCTTCCTCCCTCCCTCCCTCCCTTCCTTCCTTCCTTCCTTCCTCCCTCCATCCCTCCTTCTTTCCTTCTTTCCTTCCTCCCTCCCTCCCTTCCTTCCTTCCTTCCTTCCTCCCTTCCTCCCTTCCTTCCTTCCTTCCTTCCTTTCTTGCCATAATAACACAAGCCAGGTTATTTTTATAAATTCTTCTCTTTGCTTGACTCTAAAATGTTGCAGAAAAAGTCACTTTTTAAAGTAAGGCATGGAAATTTGGTTTAAATAAATTTTTTTCTTTTAAAACATTTTTTGTACATGTAAATGAGGATTTAGGATATGAACATTAAGAATTCTGGCCTGAAGGAGGGAGTGATCTGACAGATGTCTTTTTTAGGTGGTAGAATGTTCTGGAAAGATCCAGATAGACAAGGGAAAAAAGTGAGAGTAGGAATTTTGGAAGCTAGGGCACCCCACAGAGCACACCCAGAAACCCCGTGGGGGTGGGGGACAAGCAGAAGGAGGAGGGACCCTTCCTTTGTCCAGAGGACAATGACCTCGGTGCCCTGGGGATAGAGTCAGGACCACGCCCCGTCCCGCAGCTCCCGACCTTCCTCCCTGCATCTCTGTCCAGTCTACCTGCAAACACCTGCCCTACAAGGCATGCTCTTGTATTTAAGAATTTCGAAATCAGTTTCAAAGTTAAAATGAGAATCCACTCTGTGGAGATATGTCGTTGATCCCCAGATTGCAGAACTGAGGAGGTGCAGGTGCAACTCTGACGGTCAGAAACACCCCAGCCCTTACAGGGCTGTGAGGTTAGAAGACTGAGAAAGTCCTCAGCTTTGGGAAGAGTTCCTGGTGGGGGTGTTTCCTAGCCTGGAATCGGCAGCCTGGGCTGGAGTTAGAGGTGACAGGAGGGGGAAGGGACCAAGGCACCTGGGTCAGGCACGTGGGCACAGCACCTGGAAGAGAGAGCAGAATGGGGCAGGGTGGGGGCCAGGGATCCTCCTTCCAGCCATCTGACACAGGAATAAAGTACTAATAACAAGAAGGGCTAAATTTTAGTTCAAATTTTGCCTCGATTGAAACTGGGGTAACTTTAGACAAATGCCTTTTCATGTTTTGTATTCATTAAGTGCCTACTATGCTCTCCATCAGGTTAAGTGGATTTCTTTCTTTCTCTCCCCCTACTGAACCTGGCCCTTATCAGATGCTCAAAAGAAGCTCCCGAATTAGTCATGGGTAAGTTTGCCATGAGGATAGGGCGTTCTTGAAAATGCTCTCAGACCCTAGTAATAGATCGTTCATCATTGGATGAATTTTTCGTTAGTGGCTTGGGGTGGTCCAGTTTCACGTGTGTTGATCCAGCGCTGATGGAGACATAGTACCTCCCCGTTGGCTGACGGGCGCCCTCCTTTAACGCCTGGGGGGTTCTGCTGAGTGCACTCTTTGCAAATAACCGGGCTTCCTAAGAAGGAACGGAGGTCGCTTATCAGGGGCAAGGGCTGCTGGGCGTCACCACCCAGCAGCAGGCTTCATGTGTGGTTGAAGGGTGGTGTGGGTCCCCAGGCCTGGTGAGACAGGCGTCCGTGTGGGGACGCGGAAGGAGCTTCCTGAGGGACACTGGTCTCAGGGCAAGAGGCAAACCACAGGGGGAGCGAGGCCTCAACAAATCAGGCCCATTTCTATTTCGAGTGCATTTAAAATGTTTTACTTTATCTTTGATGAGAACAGGAATATAGGCTCACTGTAAGCAAATTATACAAAATAAGGAACACATTAGAGAAAAATAAAAAACACTTCTAACTTCACTATTAGAACAGCTTGGAACATATATCAACGTTTAATAGATTTTGGTGCTTTACCTTCTATTATGTTTCTTTCTTGTGGCTTTAAAGTCCTGTGTAAACACTGTTCTAAGAGTCTGTAAACTATTTTATTTAGCAAACTTACCCTGACTTACTGAACTGTTTTCCAAGTTAAAACATGAGGTGTGTTTAGTGTTTTTCAGTTTTAAATAATGCTTTGATTTAAATTTTTCTTCAAGTTTTTGTCCTGTGTGAGTGTTTTCCTTTTTGAGTGGGATGCTGAAGGGAGAATAAGAGGCTTAGCTAGATGCTCTGGATCCGTTACTAGGGGTGATTTTTGGAAAGGCCGTGCAGACCGTCGCGCCCCCATTAGGAAGCGTGTGGCATTGCCCGAGTGGGATAAACCCTCGCGGCACGGACTCCCCGCCAGGCACACCCTCGCCCGGCTCCTCTCAGAGATGCCAGCGGCTTTCACACACCCCAGAGCAACGACCACCAAAAGCTCAGACACCTTGGCTGCCGCTAAGTCAGCGGTCCCTAAAACTGAGCAGCTTTTACCTGCAGAGGTAAACGGAGGTGGACATTTAAAAAAAAAATCCTCAGCCCCACCTTGCGCCTTCTGGCTGGTTTCCGCTCGGGCGCCGAGAATTGCTTCGCATCAGTAAGTAGGAACACTGGCTGTTTCTGAAGGAAGCAAAGAGCCCACTGTGAGCCCCGCGCCCGGGGTGGGGTGGTGGGGGGGGCTCCGCGCAGGCGGGAGGGGAGGGGGCTCCGCACACTCACGCTCGAGCTCTGAGACGCAGTCGCTCCCTCCTCCTCCCACCCCGGCAGCGGGTCCTCCTCGGCCGCCGCGGGGCCCAGGTCTCCCCTCCCCGCCCCGGGGCCCAGGTCTCCCCTCCCCGCCCCGGCGCCCGCTGCATCCACCAGCCTCCGCGAAGGAAGCAGGCGCCGGAGATGCTGCTTCAGGCCGAGACCCCCCGGTCCCAGGAGCGCGCCCCTCCTTCCTGGCACTTGACGTTTTCCGCCCTCCAGGATGTCGGCGTGTTTCCTCGGAGCCCGCTGGGTTCATTATCGCTGTCGCTGCTCTTCCTGGCGCTTTTTCAGATGCTCAAGTCGCACGAAAGTGAGCCAGGTGCCCCCAGGTGGATGAGGCTGGACTAAGTACGTGGGAAGCCATGGACTCTGGCTGCTTCCCCACCTCTGCTGTAGCGAAGTACCCCTCACCCAGTGGTTAAAACAATGCAAATTCATGACCTTGCGGTTCTGTGGGTCAGAAATCCAGAATGAATCCGACTGGGCTGGAACCAGGGCTGGCGGGGCTACTCTGCCTGGGCGCCCAGGGCGCCTGTTTCTTTGCTTCTCCAGCTTCTAGGGGCTCCTGTCTGTTTATGAGGACTTCCTTGATTCTTCCTTACATGTCCGTCAACCAAGAGTCTTGCAAATGTTTACTGTTTGGTTTTGCAAATGGAAACAAACAGAAACCTGAAGGACATGGATTGGTCTTTGGGAGAACCATCCCTCTCCCAACAGACATGGCAGCTTTTTCCCAGATTTGCCTTTTCATAGACGGGCGTGTGTGTGGTTTGACACATAAACATTTTGAATGAGCTTGAATGTTTTCTTATGGACTAAACACACAATATCATAAATAGAAACGTATTTGAAATTATAATCTCCAAGCTCCTGTGAGTGTTCTATTATGGAGACTGTATTTAATTGCTTTGGGGTGTGTCCGAAATGTAGTCATTGCAAAAACTGAGTCTGTCAGGATACGCTGTCGCTGTTGGTCTCGCACGTAGCCTTTCTGCTGAAACTGCTACTAACAAGGTTGCCAATTAGGGTGAATATTTTTCTGTGATGTGAGCATTTTTCACCAGAAACTGACTTGAGAGTCACAGCTATTCACATACTGAAATGTCTAGTGTAAGCATGCTGCTTGAGGCTCTCACCAGAGTCCAAAAAAGCCACTTAATTCAACGTAGTCTCCTTACAAAAGCTAAAAGATAGTTAATCATAGAAGAAATATGCATGTTCAGGTTCCCGCATATTCTACCTCACAAGTCTGATGTGTCCTGTGAACAAAAACAAGTTGGAACGGGATATGCACAAACCGGTGGTTCTTTGGACCTGGGCGTGCCAAGTACAGGTTCCAATGCTTATTCTACTCTGCACCGTAGGTAACTGGCTACCAAGGACCTTGTGAGTTTCCATGACATTTGCCCACAGCCAGCTTCAAAAAAATATCTTCTAAAGTCTATACGTTTGTGCCTCCTGGTTTCCGTGTCTGTTGTCTGTCACTGTCTCTGTGTCTCTCTCTCCGGCCCTAAATCCAGCTGTCCGGATTATGGAAGAGGCCACGTGAGGCTATGGTCGCATTTAAGCAATTGTAAAAAGATAAGTTTGTGTAGCAGATTATTTATTTTAGGAAAGAATTATTATTTGCAAAGAATTCAGCAAGAATTTCTTGGAATAGTAAACTCTCTCTTAGGGCCTTCAGAACCTGATTCACCTGCCCAAAGCTTGATTTTAACACGCTTGTTCGGGAAACGATAACAAAGCGTATATTACGTAATGCAGTTTCATTCCTAGCTCCAGTCTGCTTGTCTTCTCTCTTTTATTCGCCAGTGCGCGGGCAGAACCCCCTGCACACCTCCTCTGCGGCGTGGTCCTCACTCTCTCTCCCCCTCTGGGTCCTCCTTTAACTTCTGCAGTTTGGGGGAGGTCTCCTCGGTCACCAGAGACACCTGGGTTTCCACTGGTGCCTCCCGGATGCCGTAACCTCAGCCCGGCCCTTCTCTAGAGCCTCAGAATTTGCTGCCACGAACCCCCTCTAACCACATTCTTCTTCATTTCATTGTGATTTAAGATCACGCCCACCCCTTAGACAAAATCTCTCTGAGGCCCTGGTGCTTTTTGAGCCAGGCCTTCCTCCTGGGCGCCCCATGATCTGGTTTACTCTGCGCAGAGGGTCTCTGGGCGCAGCGGTCCTGTCTTCTTCCTTTCTGGAAGGTCCACAATGTTCCTCAGGGTGGCCAGGGCTCCCTAAACGGACTGAGTGGTTGAAAACAGGAGCGCGTTTACCCTTCCGACGTGCGTTCATGGAGCCCCTGCTCTGTGCCAGCCACTGCTCTGGACGGCCTCTCCATGAAATCAAACGCTAAGGAAATAGGAGATGAAGGACGTAAAGACTTAGAATAGGACGTTTTCTTCTAGCCAAAGCATCATTTCTTCCATGGTATGTGGAGAGAATGTGTAATTTGTCTTTAGTAAGAAGCACGGGAGGCTTTTGGAGTTGTATTACTCAGTTCCATTGGAGCAATAGTAATACTCTTGGGCCATGAAACACGTTAGTTATGCTTACTTGTCCATTTCATAAATGTTAGCTGGGTCTCTGCTCCTCGGGCCTCGATCTAGGTGGGGATTACAGAGGCAAAGGAGCAAGTCTGGGCCCTGAGCTCAATGAGTTTCTTTGTAGGAAAGATTTGTCCACTTGAAGTTTCCCAGTAATTAGCTCTTAGCTTCCAGTTACTCAAATGATAAAGTCTATACTTCTGAAGTTTTTCCCTTCCTTCGTTCCTGTCCTCTTTCTTTCAATCAACCAATCAATGCACATTGGACCTTCCACTAAACACAGTGAAAGACGTGGTACAAAGATGTATTTAAATTCGACCCTGGCCTAAGAGGAAAGTGTGTGAGCAGGCAGCTCAGAGGATGCAGGAGTCCTGCTCAGGAGCACTGATGCCGCCTCTGGGGTGATGCAGTAGCC
This sequence comes from Balaenoptera borealis, assembly GCF_965194805.1. Lineage (NCBI taxonomy): Eukaryota > Metazoa > Chordata > Mammalia > Artiodactyla > Balaenopteridae > Balaenoptera > Balaenoptera borealis. The sequence goes on from NC_138871.1 coordinate 90,820,553, forward strand.
GGGGTGAGTGAACAGACAAGGGCCGATGGTCCACTGCACAGGACATCACGATGGTCCCTATTCTTCCCTCTTTTCTGATTATTTCTATGCTACTCAAAAAAGACGTATTTTACAGAAACCAAAAAGTATTTAAAGGTCCCCTTTAAGATCACACTTCCTCACCCTTTGAATATAGCAGGAAAGAAAAAGGAACAAGTTCAAATATGGTTAGCAAGGAAATGTGCACTTATGGCGCCCATGAGCTTATCCTTTTGGTAATGCACTCACTGATGTGTAAAATTCGGAATTCAAAAAAATTTCTCGGCAACATTCCAGCAACAAACACTAAGACGAAATAAAAAGGGCTCATACACTGCATTTACAATAATTTTCTGTCTTTCTTTTTTTTTTTCCCCTGTATCTCTCCCAGATGTGTGTAGTGGCGAGGACTGTGGGGCTTACCAAGTTAAACTCTAAGAGCAGCGTGCAAATCTATGAATGAAAAATTGGGACGTTACTCTGGTCCTGGTTCTTGACAGCGTAGCTTTTTTTTTGTATATTTTATTGATGTATAGTTGATTTCCAATCTTGTGCTAATTTCTGCTGTACAGTGAAGTGATTCAGTTATGTATACATTATTATTCATATTCTTTTGCATCATGGTTTATCCCAGGATATTGAATACAGTTCCCTGTGCTGTACAATAGGACCTTGCTGTTTATCTATTCGATATATACTAGTTTTCATCTGCTGACCCCAAACTCCCAGTCCATCCCTCCCCAACCCCTGCCCTGGCAACCACGAGTCTGTTCTCTATGTTCGTGAGTCTTGTTTCTGTTTCATAGATAAGTTCGTTTGTATTTTAGATTCCACATATAAGTGATATCATATGGTATTTGTCTTTCTTTTACTGAATTACCTCTTGACAGCATAGATTTTGACCTAATGTCTAAGTTGTTAGTAACCCCATGACAATGGTAGGAAAAGAATTATGCTCTCAGCCATTGACTGAGGGCCTTCTGCCTGCAGAGAACCCCCTGGGGGCTAGCAGGGAAGATGGCACTATCCTTGACCTCCAGATGCTTCGTCCATGGGAGAAAAGCTATGATATGTTTAGGGGAAACTGTTCTATCCAGGGGTCCTAAACATCAATTTCAAAGAACGTGATTCAAGGCCATTTGGAAGTAAAGACACATTCATTTTTTTCTTGTTTTGTTTAGAGACTTACATGGGAGTTAGATACATATATTTTATTTGTTTGCTGTGAAAAAATTCTAATTATGTAAGATTTTCAAAGTAGCAATAAAAAAAGAGAATCACCCCAAATCTCTCCTTTTAGAAATAGCCACTGTTGCCATATTTGAACTGACCTATCCCATCTTTTCTGTATACGTACACTTTGTAAAAAAAATCAAGATTCTGTATTACAACCAGTATTTAGAGGAGGAATGAAATATTTTACTCAACAAATTTGTCACAGGCTAAGTTTACTTTCTCCTTAATAAGGCGGTCAGTTAATGGAGGAAGAGATAAGGAAAATGGGGAAAAAAGTGGGAAAAGAATGGACGAGAAAATGGCAGAAAAGGAATAAAAACTCAGAGAAAAGAGGTGGAGTGTGAAGGGACGCAGGGGAGAGAGGAGGAGGGGGACGACCACCAGCAGCCCTGCTCTGGCTGGGGGGACTCGCCTCACGTTTCCGCCTGTGACACAGCTAATTAGCTGATTCACCAACTGCTTCTGCCTTGATGTCGGTGTTGTTCCTTTTTGGTGGCTTGACCAGAGATGGAGTGGTCAAACCAGGCCCATGGGAAGAGGGGGAAGGGGGTGTCTGGGCCATGACGGCTGTGAGGAGAGCAGATTTGGGAACAGATGCCATGGAGATGAGCTTCTGCTCCCAGCCTGCGATGGCGGCCTGTCTTCCAGGCTGAGGAATGGAAGGGGCACTGCCCACCCTCACCTCAAGGTCGGGAGAATTTCGCTCTCATTTGTGACTGATCAGGAACACTCTGTGTGTCTCTAGTGCGTTGTTTCTTCTTCTGAAAGCTGGCGCGCTCACTCCTCTGCACGGAGGTCTGGAACTGTGGAACCCACTCGCAGCGTCTGCTGCAACAGTGTATGCTGCAGTGTCTGCTGCAGCAGTGGTGGAGAGCGTGAAAGCAGGGTTATTCGCCTGTGCAAGTGCTCGCCAGGCCAGGTGCAGTGCTCTGATTTCAGGTGCACGTGAGAGGCACGTTGCCTTCTCTTCGCCTCCGTCTGTCCACGTCTGCGCACATGCGTGCATCTGACACATTTGCACTGGGTGGTCCGTGTCCCCTTAAACTGGCATGGGCGCGCTACAGAGGAACCAACATGTTTTTTCTAAACTAGAAATAATAACTTTCGTTCACGTCCTGCTCCTGAATCAGCATTGCTCTTACACATGTGTTCCCGGGTCAAAAAGAACTACTATCGTCACCATTTTTAGAGACTGGGAAGCAGGCACCGGGCAACACTGAGGCTTGAGTCTTCCCTCCACACCCTGGAGCAGGGCCTTTGCAATGCACCACCCATCCTGTTCCCTGACATTCCAAATCACAAAGACCAAAATGAAGGTCAGCTCCAGCTGCCAAGAGACTGGGATGTGTGTGGTTCTGGGGCTGCTCTGGAAAGGGCTCAGAGGAGGATGGGGTAGGGCTGCCTTTGTCCTGTCTGGTCCATGTAGAGCCATGTGTATGTGCTGTGCCTGTGATTTTTGTATTTGCAAAGAGCCTTTCCGTCACAAGCCGATCTCCAAGGCTGCTTTAATATGGGGCTTTAACACAGTGATTCAAAGCCCGGAGCCTTTAGGTATGTGCTGTGTGTGGTTTCTATCCCAGGCTGTGATTTTTCCCTGAAGACGCTAAGCCCCCAGCTTCCCCAGGTACAAAGGAGGGACCCCCCCACGAGTAAAAGTGACTGTACCCCTCCTGTGTGACACAGCACACTGATTTCAAACACTTGGTAAATAGTCACCTGCAAACACTTTTTCAGCAACTAAATATTTGCTGAAGCCTGATGCATGTTACAGGTAAATCTGGAACTTCACCAGGTACTTCTGTGTGGGTCCCCGAGGCCACCTATTCCTGGCCAGGAAGTTGATGTCTCCCCCAGAGCCTGACATCCACACGTCGTGGGTGAGGAGGTTGAAGTCCAGGGACACAGGGCGGCTTCGTCACCAGCAGATCTTCATCACCAGGCCTTGATTAACATTTGCTCCTTTAAGATGAGCACAGCAAATTAGATTTTCCCTGTGTTCCATGGTCCAGAGAAAAATGTGGGATCCAGTGATCTAACGAATTGCTCAACTAAGAACCCATAAAACCTGTCTCATTCAGCATGCAATGCCCTTGTCTTCTTATTATGGAGAAATAACAGCACAACTTTTTGTCAGAAGGACCCTGAACATGAAACTAAGGGGCCGTGGATGTTTGCCTCCATGCCCTGACCCTTTAAACAGGCAGCTGTCGAGGTGAGGTGACCAGCCAGAGCTTTGTCCATGCTTCAGGGTTCCCCAGGACACCCTAACCGAGCGAGGCGGCACCTAGCTTTAAAAGTCACCCCAGCCCCTCACGGACCTCACATGTGTGACTCCCAGAAATGGCTTCAGCTCCTGGTCCTCCCTCCTCTTTGGGGGAAGGATTTTCCCTCTGTCCAGGTGCTCCACCTGGCACCGCACATCACAAAACTTTCCGACCTTCCAAAGGAGGTGCATCCTCTCTGCCCTTCTGTGGACATTTAGAATAAAGGGGTCATTAAGAGAAAGTCTAGTAAAATGGGGCATGCACAGTTTAAAGCACTTACCAAAATTGCTTTATGGTAGGAAAGAAAGCAATGTTTGAGGGATTGGGGTGGTAGAACTGTATTCTTCACTATGCTTTTCTCTATCCAAACCACCAAAACTGTGATGTGCGAAAAGTTTTTGGTATTTACTGGGAGAGAAAGGGCCTTTCATGGTGCCCTGGTCTTACACTGGCTTGGGTGCCATGGAGCCATTTGGGGTGGGCGGCATCCCACACAGCAGGCCCTGCGAGGTCCCGTGCTCTGTTAACAGCACTGGTTAACGGTTAGGTGTGGCTGTCCCAGAGATTCAGATGGAACTGGGTGAGGGTGTGGCTGGGAGGAAAAGGAAGGAAACAAACAAAGGCAAGGGAAGAGGGGAAGCAGGATCCAAAAAGGGAAATGTGGGGTGGGAGCATGCCGGTTCCTCCTTCCGAAAGCACCTGCCATCTACAGACAGGAAAGCCAGACTTCAGCAGTTTCGGGAGGCTACAGGACAGCTCTGAATCTGCCACGGTGATGTAATGGGCTGTAAGTAACCTGCAGATTCCTGGGCTCCTTGAAGGATTCTGAGAAGCGTGGTGATTCGCTGGACCTCTCAGACGCAGATGCAAGGCCAGCGGAGTAACTGGTCTTCCTCTACAGAAGAGGGCATCTGCTTCTCTCCTATGAGCAGAAAAGTCCATTCACAGCCAAGCTTACCTGGCATTGAAGAGACATCCTGTTTTGTGTAGGATAAGTGTAGATGGGGGCACATTGTGAGAAATCTGGAAGTAAGTTGAACAGTGTGAGCTCACCGTTCCCTCATGGGAATGAGCTGGCCACGTGAGGTTTCAGCGTGTTCCCGAGGCTGTGGCGGGTTTTCCTGCGGGCGATGGCGTGAGAGAGGGGCTGCGCTGTGAGCCTCTGCCGACCCTCACCTATCAGAATGCAGCACAGTGATGAGTGCTAACCGTGCCCCCTACACGGCCCAAGGACCCAAGAAATACAGCTTCAGTGGAAGCACTGGCCAAGAGGAGCATCGGTAAAGACAGGGCGGGGAGCTCAGAGACCCAGAGACAAGAGCGACACCAGCCAGCTGGGAGATGCGCCTCTGAGGGGTCATGTGTTTGTGGCGACAAACCCAGCTTGAAAGCGTGGAGAATTGATGGGTTCCGACAAATGCTTTGGTGGGCAGACAATAGACAAAGGAAGAGAACAACACTGGAGCAGGCTGGGTCCAGAGGGTGGACAAGGGCTGCAGACAAAGCAAACCAGAGTTTGGGATCGGACAGATGCATAAAGACAGGCGGATCAGAGGGAATGAAATGAGTCCTGAACATTCATCTTATTTCCATGCACAAACAGAAAACAAACAAAACCTGCTGTAAAGAACCATCTAGATTATTCACTGGAGTCCTCTAAGCTCCCAATGCCCCTGGCTTCATGTTTCCCACCGAGATTTCAACCTCAGAAGAGACTCCGTGATTCAAGCAGGACAGTCCTTGTCTCTTTTGGAGTCATTGCTTCTTAGAATCTGCCAACCTGTAAGTAAGTCCTGGAGTTCCAGGTGAAGTAGACCCTTGGGGGACGAGGTGCCGGACACTGTGTGGACAGGGCAAAGCAGCGTTACCAGCCCCAGTAACAGAAGCTCCGTGCCAAACGGGCTTTTTCCTGACCTCTAATCTGTCCATCTCAAGCATTAATAAACAGCAAAAGCACGTATTATGGATCCAAAGATCATCTCTAAAACTTCAAGATTTGCCCCCTTGAGAATGTGTTGTCTGAGGCCCCTTCAAGACAGCAGGGAGCTCGGTGTTCAGCACCCCACGAGCTCTTCCACCTCTGTAACCTGCAGACTGTAGTCAGGGCCCCTTCCCTGATTTATGGTCTTCAGAGCAGGAAAGCCAAGATGAGTATGAAATTGTAAGCTCATTCAATACTATTATTTTTAATTGAAACGATTAGAAAATGGCAACTTGTGTGAATTGTATTCTCATTCCTTACTATACGCTTAATTCCAATTTGTAATGAGTAGAATGATGTGAGCACATTAAAGTGACAAATGTGCCCTTGCATTTCACCAATCCAGCTTCTTGACCTGATAAATATAAGCAAGCCACCAGTTAACACGCACAGAATAGGTTTCCTTGGCAGATTGATTTCACATTTTGTTATATAAAACAAGCATGGACTTATGTGAGGGTTAGAAGCCTGGTTATGAGATGGGTACCTGTGTATATCCAATCTTAACTCACCATAACAGAAAATATTTCTGAGCTGTGGTGGTTCCTCCTATTTTTCTGGCTGTTATTTAATGCAACAAAATGCCAAACTATTGACATGCTAAAACACTGTGAGAATCTGGACTCCTCTTTGCAGTCCACTGTGGATTTCTTTCTGTTCAGCAGTGCAGTTACTAAAATTAATTTCTAACTACCCAACACAAGTGTGCTACCTTCGGGGCTCATGTGAGGCAAATAGGATCTGGGACTCCAAGGTGTTCATTCTATTGTGTGTGCCAAAGGCTACCACTTTTTCTCCCTTCTTTCATGCCATGTGCACACCACTGGTCGCAGATGCCAGTGGTCATCCAGTCCAAGACTAGTCTGCACTAGATGTGCGGACACCGCCAGGAGCCTCAGAGGTGGCGGGACTCCTAAGGTGACAACTCCGTGGGTGTCACAACAGTATCAAAGTGTCTGGTGCAGTCTTGACCACCCCAAGAGCAAGGCAGGGCATTGTTTCTGCATCCCGGTCATTTTCTTTGTTTGCCTGGTTGGGAGTAGCTGTAGGGGCCGCTCTTATGCCCAGCATGACCCCCATCCAGGAGAGGTTCAGTTCTTAAGTGATGCAAGAAAAGAAAAACGTTGCACACCTCCACATCAATGTCTGATCCCCTTTGCCATTCTTTTTAACGTTCATTTCAATTCAGTTAAACAAATACAAAACCAAAATATTCCAGTGAAAAGAACACGGAACCAGGAGTTGGAATTAAAGTCTAGTCCTAACTCTGTCGCCAGCTCATTAAAAGAACTGGAGAAAGCTCAGCTCTGTAAAATAGTTTCTCCGAGATTTCCAAGACATGAAATGTGAGACCTTTTCAAATTATTCTTCGTTCATTCATTCAAAAAAAAAAAAATGCTTATTGAGCACCTAGTACATTTGGGGAATGAATAAGTGCTATTTAGTGAATGTGAATGCATGCCAGGCACTAAGCCAAGTGCTGTATAAACATTATCCAACCCAATCAGCCTAGTGATTCTGCAAGCTAAATTCTATTGCTCTTCTATTTCACAGAGGCAATCTGAAGGGCCAAAGGTAAAAGAAATGTAGCTTAGGAGGAAATATGGGTCAAGATGCTGTACAGATAGAGACAAGGAAAAGAGGAGAAAACAGCCCCGGAGAAGTTTCACCTGCAAGGTGACAGTTAGTAAGCAGTGGTGTGAGAACTCGATTCCACATCTTCCACCCTGGGTCCCATCTCTCCATCATTGCACAGAACCACCTTCCTTTTTCAAACACGTTATCTTCCTTAAACTTAAACAAAGGAGCCGACCATCCTGAAAGCGTGCAGTGTCTCCCAGGGGGGTCATTTTGTCCCATGAGTCGAATGAAGGGGTGCGCATGTTTCCCTTCCTCCCGCGGACACAGTGATGCTGCTCTCGGCACTTGATGTGCACTGTGTCGGACTTGTAGTTCAGGAAGCCCTCAGAGCAACCCAAGGAATTGTTATACCCATTTTACAGATGCGCCTACCTGGACCAGGAGAAGTTAAGGAGGGAGATGTAAGCAGGGCTACAAGTCCAATGCTCCTGTCACCAGGGAGCCTTGGCTGGAAGGGAGAGCCCAGCAGGGCTATGCACACAGGGCACTGTGAACGCTGACCTTCTTGAGTTTGCCACCACGACTCCGGGTGGGACCCGCGCTCGCCCGCATGGAGGGCAGGGCTGCTCCCAGCAGATAAAATCCATCACCAATGCCTTTTCCCTCCTTTGACACCTGTTCCCCTTCTTCACCCAGCTCACCTTTCACTGCCCAGCAGCAATCTGCACTACTGAGTACCCCCTTCCCTCACCCTTCCGTGAAGGAACCTAGTAATTTACATCCTACTGTGTGTTTGGCACTGTCTTCTCTTTCCTAGGGATATTTGCAGAATAAGCCTTTGCTATAATTGTGCAATGAAAATTTCCTCTATTGTTAAGTGGATCTGCGGTATCCATTTTCAGGTATTCCTGGTTCAGACAGAACTTGTGCAAGCCTCTGAAAAGAGCCCCCAGAACCAGGTGCTTATTCTAATTACTTTTAAGATCAAACCAAACCGGATGTAAAGGAAAAAACAAAACAAAGGACTAAATACGAGACCAAGGGAGTGCTCAGAGGAGGTAAATAGAACTACGATCCTGAGGACCGTCAAATCCGGTGCCACTGCTTTGTGTTTGCTTAGTTTCTATTGTTTTCCCCAACGAGCCTTGAACATCTTGGGTAATGACTCAGTCAACCTATAAATGTTTAAAATCAGTCAATGAAAGATAGAGAGATTAAGATAAATAGAGGATAGATAGATAGATAGGGATAGAAACAGAGAGATGATAGACATAGAGAAATAGATGGTAGAGAGTTAGAATCAGAGAGAGAAAGAGAGGTCGGTAAATGACAGATGGCAAGTGGATGGGTGAACACACAGACAAAAGAGAATACCTCCCTTCTCTGTTGCACAGTGTGGAGTAGTTCTCTTCTCCTTGCATTTTAGCTGCTACTATTTTTCTCCCAATCCAATTCGCTAGCCTGGGAACCACTGAAGTAGAAAGCAGGGATGCAGCCGTGCTCCCAGTTGGAAGGAATGGATATCCTTGCTTTCCTTTTTGATACCCTCGAGAAGCGCCTTTGCTGTGTCCTTGCATCTGGGGAGATTCGTTAACTCTTTCCACAGACCAGTGGGGAGCACGACCCTTGGACTTGATCTGTGTGCAAAAGGCTACCTCATAGTAAAGCTCGTGAAACGTGGTGCCCCTCAGGGCTCAGGCGTCTAGTTTCTCCATCATAAGCATGCACAGACAGAGAGCTCTCAGGAGGTATTTCCACAGGTGCTTTCCTCTACCCCCTGAGCTCATAACAGTATGCAAATAGCTGAGGATCAAACATAAGTCAGAGGCAAATGGCTTCAGCGCATCGAGCAGCCTTCCTGCATGACAGACAGAGCCACAGGCAACGGCAGGGCTGTCAGCCTTGCTGCCATGAGCCCCCCCGATGACCCAGCTGCTGCTGCTGGGAGGGATTTTCCACAGCTTGGCATCTGGGCTGGGACCCGGCTTCCACTGTCACATGTCACCTCACCAGCACTGGGCTCGCGGGTGGTGATGGACGCAGCTCAGGGAATTTTCCAGTGTTACCAGCACAGCACAGTGAGCAAGACCCATAAATAGTCACATAAGAGACTTCTGTGCTCCACATACAGCGGGGGTTCACAGCTCTGAAGTCAGCTTGTCAATTAATTCACAGGGAAGGGGAGACACAGATTACTTAGCACGCAGGCTAATGAATTACCTTCGGAAATCAGGGCTGGAAGTTCAGTCCCTGCCAGGCAAATAAGACTGTATCTTTGAAGTGCTAAGAAATGGGAGAACCACGCTGCCAAAAGCTGAGTCCATTCAGCCCTCCGCAAGTTGTTCTTTCCCCTTTATCACAGACTCAAACAGCTGTCTGATTTTCCTTATCATTTCTGTAAATACGGCGTTCAATTATAAAACAAAGTCAATTGCCCGATTTTTCACGTGGCGAAATCAGCATTCACTATATAAAGGCATTGTTGGAGGAGTCACGAGGCTCCTTGTACTGACAGGTCACCAGAGAACCCAAGATGGGGTGTAAACGAGGAGGAAGGGCAATTGCTTTGGAGTCAAACCTATGTCAGGCAAATAAACAGCTAACAGCGAAAATAAACAGAATGCCGGGCACAATCCCATGCTAAATAACGTCAAGGACTCTAAAACAAATTGGTTTTCTCCAAAGGAATTTTTAATTCATAAATTTGTAAGCCTGGTTTTCCTGTTTTAACTTAGATAAGGTGTCACCTTGTTGTGAAAGGACAAGGGCTCTGGAGGCAGGTAATCCTGGGTCCAGATTCTGATTCTGCCCCTCTTTAGTCGGGCAACGTGAAGTAGCTTGGCTCCCAGGTGAGCTGAAAATGGTACCAGGTGTGCACACCTGGCTGGGCTGGTGTGATAGAGATGATGTAGGTCAAATCCTTAACACAGAGCCTTGCCCGTCGTGAGCACACGTTCATTCCACGCAAGCTCCTTATACTCTTCTCCATCCTTTGTAGAGCACAAAGGGTTCCTGCTTGTGGGAGTGCAAGTTGGTGCCAGCTTTTTGGTGATACATTTGGTAACGTCAACCAAAGGTTAAACGTGAATGTCCTTTGAACTGGCAATTGCACAGTTCCTTTGACAAAAACTTATCCTATAGAAACACCTTCACGATACCCAAGGTTACATGGCTGGGGACGTTCGCTGTTCTCCATGTGTAGTAATAAAACCATGGAAACCCCTGCAGTGTTCACATGGAGGGGAGATGATGACTGGATCCCAATCCAGATATAGAAGGGGGTGCTGGAGGTGTGATGTTGAGCTGGCTTCAGGAGCTGCGCAAGGAGGGGGAGACGTTGCTCCGCTTGGAAGCAGCTCTGCACCACCAGTTGAACCGGCTTGAGGTTGAAGAACTGGCCCTCCAGTCAATGATTCATTCTACAAGAGGAGGTGAGATGCTGTCTTCTCCACCTGCCCACAACGGTCACATGATGTGGCCTTAATCAAGTGTAGGCCTGGGGAGACAATGCAGTCCATTCTGCTCTTATACTGCTTAGAGATCAAAACTTGTAAATTACATTATCAAGCCCAAAGGACTCTGGGAAGTGCCGATAAGAACTCTCTAGTTTAATAAACTGGATTGTCTATATTACTGTTCTAAACAGGGAACGTAAAAAGAAAAAAGGAATGCTGTGCATTAAAAAAATGAAGTAGATCTAGAAACGCTAATAAAGGTTGTATATATGTATATAAAGAACTCAATTCAACCTTATTGAGTCACGAGTCCATTTGTATAAAATGTCATGTTGAACATGTATCTACACTTAGATATATGAAATATTTCTACCATAGACCTATGCATATATATATTCATGTATTTATATGTACATACACAGATATGGTTGTAAAGGCGCAGGACATCCCTAGCTGAGCTCCCAAGTTGCTTTCTGCAGAAGGATGGGAATGACGGCCCTAACTGGGTACTTTAGAAGACTTTCACACTTTACTTTATACCCTTATCTACCGCATACAGTTCTTGTTATTAGCTTGCACTTGTCCTAAATGTTTTAATATTATAAAGTTAATATACACAAAGACCCAGCACAACATTCTTGTAATATGTTAGTGTAATTAGTCTGCCTAAAGATCTGGCATAACTTTTTTGTATTGGCTGGGTAAATATTCAGTCCTTACCTGTTACCTTCAAAAGAAAGGACTAAAATGACCCAATATTTTGTGGATTTTAAGGTGTTTTAAAGAAGATGATATGACGTATTTACAGCTCATCTGTGTAATGTTAAGATTGAAAGCTTTTTTGTGTTAAAGTAAATTATATAAATGGAGGCTATTTTAATGTTTTATGAAGAGAATGTATTTCTAGACTGTAATGCATATTCTTAGCTTAAAAAGATTTAATTTTTTTAACTGAAAAATCATGTGTATAAAGATAAATACCTTATTTGTAAAATAAGAAGATTTAACCAAAAAAAAAAGTCTTTAAGCTTCCTTCCAATTCTAAAATTCTCTTTATCTGTGATTTGGGCAAGAAATCTTACACTAATGAATAACAGTATCAAAAATGTTTGATATCATTTAGACAAGACACCCATTCATTAGCTGATACTCAGTTTCTTTTCCATTTGACTGTTTTAAAATGTAACTCAGAGGTGATTGAATTGAGTCACTAGTTAAGTCATTATTTTAAGCCTGTTGCACACATTTTAAATTTAAATATATCGCCTGTGATGATTCAGAAGTCTTATGATAGACTTCTGCATAGTTACACTCTTTTTTAAAAAATTTATTTTATTGAAGTATGGTTGATTTATAAAGTTGTGTTAATTCCTGCTGTACAGCAAAGTGATTCAGTTATACATATATATATATATATTCTTTTTCATATTCTTTTCCATTATGCTTTATCACAAGATATTGAATATAGTTTCCTGTGCTCTACAGTAGGACCTTGTTGTTTACCATCCCAGATATAATAGTTTTCAGCTGCTCATCCCAAACTCCGAGCCCATCTCTCCCCCACAACCCCCTTCTTAGCAACCAAAACTCCCAGTCCATCCCTCCTCCCCCCAACCTTGGCAACCACAAGTCTGTTCTCTTGCATTGTTGTTCTCAAGCTTATTATGAGGCTAAAACACCTACCGAGATATTGAACCTGACAGAGGATACGTACAGACTGCACCCCTGCCCTGTCTTTGACATTAAGTGCTGAGTGTACTGTCTCCCATCCTTGTACAGGGATGGACCAGGTACGAGCATCAACAACCTTGGGCCCAATCCTGAGTGTTTACTGGTCATGATGAGCTATGTGACATTGGGCAGTTTAATCGATGTCTCTGAGTGCCCATTTTCTCAGCTACAAGATGGAGTTAATAATATATATATGCTTTCAGAATATCTGGAGGATTCAGTGAGCAAATACCTGAATCGGAGAGCACAGTGTCTGACAAGTGGGAGGGGTCAGCACATACTCGTTCCCTTTCCTCGTGACTGTGTGTGCCCCTAATGGAGACCCTGGTTTGCTGGCCCCATTCTGCACTAGACCCTTGGTGGGCTTCTCAAACATCTTCCTGACCTGGCAGCTGGTCTAGGAGGCATAAATTTGTGGGAAACACAGGGAGTCCCAATGTGGGGTCTGAGATGCCAGTTACCTACTGAGTGGAAATGCCAAGCGGGTCTCCTGAAGTTAAGAGACAAGTTTCAGTCTGGAATGATGCTTCTGGGAGTCATGGGTATAGAGATGGCATTCCACGCCCTGAGACCAGAGGAAATTGACAAAAAATAGAGGAGAAGAGAAGAGGTCTGAGTGCTGAGCCCTGACACTCCAAGGTCAAGGCTGAAAAAAGGACCCAGCACAGAAGCCTGGGAAACAGCACGCCTACCAGTGGAAGGACGCCCGGGATGGTGATGCCTGGAAATCAAGAGAGGAAGGTATTTGCAGGAGGAATGAGTGACCTGCTGAGTCAGATATTGGTAACAGGTGAAGCAAGATGAAGGTGAGGGTGCCTACCATTGAGAATAACTCTAAAAGACAAAGCAGGTTCTGAGTAAAAAACAAAGCATAACCTCCACTTTTATTCAACGTGGAAAGGACCTCCCTTCATGCTTTCCGGGAAGACTCAAGGCGTTACAACAGGGCCTGAAGTCGGCATCCACCTGCGGCACTCCTTGGGAGGCCGTTCCAGAAAAATAGACCAAATTTCACAAAGACAGAGATGGCGGCAGAGGAGAGGCGTGTGTGCCGCGTGCTGAGTGGGGCTCTGTGCTGGACCCGGGTGGTCATGTTGGGCACAGAGCAGGAGATACAACTGGCTGTAGAGAGAGGCCACGGGTGGGGGGCTGGAGAGGCCCACGGGGAGCTGCACTCTGCCCTGGCCATGGGGACACTGATGCCGGAAAGGTCCCAGGCAGGATGGGCACGCCGGACACACTGCCCTTGGGAGAGCAAGAGGACATCAGCGGGAAATGCCAGAGGCGCTGGGCGAGCTCTGTGGATGTTCTAAGAGCTCTCGAGTTGGCCCTTGGATTGGGTGCATTTTGTTGTAGGTAAATTATATTCCATTAATCTACCTTTTATTACTCATGATTTATGATGTTTAAAAGGCACTGAGGGGTGAGCCCCTAGCTATTCCTGATTTTCACATGTGATGGACAAACCAACACACCGACAAGTATACAAATGTCCTCACAATTGTTACTGAGAGTTTTAGATGTAATGAGTCCAAACAGTGGATTCTGGCCTCTGTTTGGGGCTCCCCTTGCTGTGCAGCCCCCAGGGCCTGGCTCATGGATACACTGAAAAGGCAGACAAGATGCTAAAAAGAGCAGAAGCGGACACAGTGGTCAGTCCCTCCACCTCTTGCCGCATCATGACTTAGTGTACGGAGGTTACAAACTTGGACTCTGGAGCCACACCAGCCCACGTCCAAGTCCCATTCCCATCCTTCCTCTCTGACCGGACGAACTGCTCAGCTCTCGTGCACTGACTTTCCCACCTGGAGGATGCAGCCAGGAGAACTCCCGACTCACAGGTTGTCCCTTGGACCCACTGAGCCCAGACGGGTGCCTGGCACAGAGCGAGCACCATGGAAGGTTGGAGAAACAGACCTGAGCCTTCCTCTCATTTTCAAAGACTTAAACACCTCCTCATGTTGCTTTTTGAGGATATTTTTCTGTCTCAAGTTTCCCATGATACTACTTTATTTTATAATTCATATGCCTAGTTAGCACATGCTGATCCGGCACCCATACCAGCCTTTGCCTTCATGGGGGACATAACCTGAAAAACAAGTCCCCGTATGTAAGGGAGCAGCTGAGCCGGAGGGAAGGGTTCAGCATTGAAGACCAGGCAGCTATGTAGACAAATCAACAGATGAAGATGTTGGGGGGCGCCAGCTGCTGACCTGGCCCCCAAATCCAGAGGCTGCGGAACACTTGTGACCCGTCAGCGGCCCCAAACGGCACAGAGAACCTCGCGGGGTTCACCCAGGGCTGTAGGAGGACTGTTAAACTAAGATCAAGTCTTGTCTATCATCTCCCACCCACCAGCCTCCTCCCTCCAACCCTGCTCTCCTTTCCACTGATTAGAAGGAAATCGACCTGTTATTTTGGTGTCTTCAGGTGCCACCCGAAGGGAGGCACGATGCAGTGGACTGGAAAGTGATCCCCAAGGTCAATGTAAGCTACACCAAGTGTACAGCTGGAGGGGAAGGTGAGCAGGTTCCAGCCCGAGTCACTCACCGCTTACCTAAATTAAATCCGGGGGTGCTACTTGGGCTTGGTGCTGTGTGCTCCCTTGTGCCCCCCACAGCTGGCTCCTGTCCCAGTCCCAGGGGTTTGTCACAGCTCTGAGACTGTGGAGCAGGTCCCTTCCCATCAGCTCGTTTTCAAGGGTGCCTGGTGCCTTGGAAGGCAGGCTCTTGGTGACTGTGTTGTTTGGACCCATTTTCTTTTTGTTTTTTTTTTTTTGGTTTGGGCACGGAGAGGCTTTATTTGTTCTCCGCACTGGGTGCCTGTGCTGTGCGACAGTGGGACCGTCAATCCAGAGGCCCAGGCACACAAGGACTAACGCTTCCTTTTCTTGCACCTGGTGAGCTGCTGAGCAAGTTATTGAGTGCTTCCTCCAGAGCTGCACCCCCCTCGATCGTGGTGCGGCTGGCACCACCTGGTCCGAGCCTCCACGGTCCCCTGACCCTGCAGGTCGGCTCTGCCTCCTCGTGGGCCATCCATCGCCAGGGCAGAGAGCACCGCGCTGGGTCTCGCTCCTCTGAGCCCGCCCCCCACCCGGCATCCTGCCTGCCGGGAGCCCCAGTCCCTCCCTGTGTCCAGGTCCCACCAACACTGCCTCCCTCTCCGTCTCCAGAATTCTCTTTCTCTCAAACGTGCACAAATGGCCTCTGAGCCGAAGTTTGTCCATGGAGATGCCTTTATGCCAACAGTGTGGGAACACTCAGGGTCTGCTGTGGGGTGTGGATGCAAGTGTGTGTGGTGTGTGCCTGTGTGTGTGCACAAGTGTGTGTGTGTGTGCACGTGTGCTCACGTGTAGGTAAAGAGGGACAGCAGGGAGAAATAAGAGCACCTGCTCAATGACTGACCTCTGACCTCTGCACTTGAGCACAGTGATGGTCATGAATCCTGGCTGGGACCAGACCCCCACCACCCAGGAGCTCACCTTCCTGGTGAATGGACAGCTATTTCCCTTGAGATCTGATTGCGCACCTCCCTGGGGTTCTGTGAGAAAGGTGGGCACTATTTCCTCCTGCCCCCAAAGACAGGGCAGAGTGGAATGAGGGTACCACTTTCATAATATCTCTGCTTGAATTATGGAAAATGAATTGAGGGAAGTCATGCTGGAGTTTCCAGGTTCTTGGACTAATTCCACAAGAAATAAGGGTGGGGACTTCCCTGGTGGTGCAGTGGTTAGGAATCCGCCTGCCAATGCAGGAGACACGGGTTCGATCCCCGGTCCAGGAAGATACCACATGCTGTGAAGCAACTAAGCCCGTGCGCCACAACTACTGAGCCTGCGCTCTAGAGCCTGCTACCCACAACTACTGAGCCTGTGCGCCACAACTACTGAAACCCATGCGCCCTAGAGCCCGTGCTCTGCAACAAGAGAAGCCACCGCAATGAGAAGCCTGCACACCACAACAAAGAGTAGCCCCCGCTCACCGCAACTAGAGAAATCCCATGCTTAGCAACAAAGACCCAACGCAGCCACAAAAAAGAAAAAATTAAAAAGAAAGAAATGAGGGTGAGTGGCCCGGGAGCTGTGGGTGGGGTTGGAGCTGGGAGTGGGGAGGGAGGGAGGAGGATGGCAGGTGCACAGTGTATTACCTTTGGAGCTTTCAAAAGGGAGGAGACTCCCAACTCCCGTCCCTACCTGTGACTCAGACTCTGGCAGCAGGGGTGGGAGGGTAATTATGACCCCTTCCCAGGCTGACAAACACTGATGTACAGATGAACCAGAGGAGGTGGTTCCGATTGGTCGAGGGGGTGAGGGAAGGTGAAGGCAAGGACAGATTCGGAGCTGAGTCTGCTCATGGACCAGAGGGCAGATCTGGTTTAAAGCAAGGAGATTGGGGAGAAACCTTTTAATGAGAGTAAAAAAGGTACCTCTCTAAAGGTGGATGCCTGAGCCAGGACTACCTACATGATTTGTGGGGCCAGTGCAAAATGAAAATGCAGGGTCTCTTGTTCAGACATTATTAAGAATTCCAAGACAGCAACAGCAGAACCTTCAACCAAGTGCAGGGCGCTTCTGACTGTCCAGGTCACACGCCTATGAACCAGCGTGGTCTTGGCCCTTTCTCAGTTTCAAACGTGTCCTTATTTATCTTCTTAGTGGAAAACTAGGCTGATGCTGCTCTAGTTCCTTCCCTTCTCACCTGCAAACACTTAAAATTAGAAAAGAGCGGTGTTGTAGTCACCTAATTCTCTCCATCTTTCTGGGATATTAATTTTGCACAGTTAACGCTGAGCCTGTCAACCTTTGTCCTTTGCTGTCTGTTAGAAAATCTCAGCTGGACTCCTTTTCCGCGCTGCCATCTGTTGCTATGACGCCTTCTATTTTTAAATAAGGGAGAGCACCGTAAGCTCCCAGAGGCAAGGAGGGAGGGACTTTTCATAGAATGTTTCCTTATAAAGAAGGCAGAAGATCCAGTTCATTGGAAGTTGGTCTATGAACTCAAACTGGCCATTCTCCTTAAATGACTCGTGTCCATTCACTGTCTTTCCCACCCGATAGCATGTTTAGATGAGCCATTTCCAGATAGTCATCTTACAAGAGCATCACACACAGACACATCTCACCTCTCAACTCAAAGCAACAAAAGTCTGCTAGGGTCATACCATCTTTGACCTTATATCAATGAGTCTGATTCACTTTTCATGTCTTCTTTTGTTGACCCACTTGGAGTAAGCTGGTGGTGGAGTAGTTTCAACCATGATCTTGTTTTCACACGGAGCCTTCTTGTGTTTGCAAAGCTTTTCCTTAAAACTCTTTATTATTGTACTTAAAAAAAAATTGAAAACATTCCAAAATGAAAATAAAGAAACAAAATATGCCTGGTAGGTATCTTTCCCATCTGAAAGCTAAGTGCAAAAAAGACATTTGGGCTTTGAACTTCTAGTCACTTTTTGAATCCAATCATGTAAAGACAGGAATTGGCCTATGAAGTCTTGTAAAAAATATATGAAAGCAAATGGTTGAACCTGTAGAGGAAGTAATTTAAAAATTAAAATTTTCCTGCAATCTAACAAATCAGCTGTTTTCGGAAATACCTAATGCCACATGTCACTATGGAACCAAACAAGAATAAGATTTTAGTTCTTAAAACCACAAAACGTTGAATACACTTTGTAGGAGGAATGTAAAAGTTTATGAATCGACTTCATTTGTGCCCGATTTAACTCCAAAATCAATAAATGCACTTAAATTATTTTCTTCAAATTATCTTTAATAGCAGAAATTTACCTAGAAACAACCTGCAGCAGATCTTTATTAGTACGAAAGGATATGGAGGGGCTGGTACTTGGTCTTGTTCAACTCGCCTGTTCTAGTACTTTCATTCATTATTGGTTTTGCTTGTCTTGACTCAGCTCTGGCCTTTAGGGGTGACTCACAGGTAGAGGCGTGATGCCCCACTGGCTGGAGGCTCAGCCCAGACATCTTCCCAGGGGCTGACTCTCCTCTGAAGGTGATTGGTTGGTGTGAGGGGAGGCCACGCCCACCGCATTCACTGCGCATTTTAAAGGGCCCTGAGGACCACTCCCACACAGCGGACAGGACACAAGGGAGGATGCCCGCACTCTGTACGCCATGAAGGCTACAGCTTCTCAGCTTCGGGTCTCATCACGGTACTTTGTCTTTTAAATCTGTCTTTTTTTTGACACTTTCCAATATTTTTAAAACGTCAATTGTAAGAATTATTTGTTGGAAAAAAATCTGATGTTTTACATTCTCTTGCCATTACATTAGAACTTTGTCATGACAAACTTAAAGTTTTATTTAAAAGTATAAGTAGGTATCGTGGAGTGTAAGATCCCTCCTGTCAAGGAGGTGGGGGAACGTGAACAAAGCTGAGTGTGTCTGTGATCTAGTCCAGGGCTACCTGACCCCTCACTAAGGTGGTCTTCATGAGCAGAAAAGGATCTAGGCAGCATTCTACTCTTTCCTTTACAAACATCTGTATAAAATACTTAACTCCTACAGATGCTTGTAAATCCATAACTTAAGAAAAATATAGCACGCAGAAACATATTTTTAAAACATACTGAACTCTTTCTCATTGAGTTCTGTTACTCTAAAATGTATTATACAATGAGGTATCACCTCACACCAGTCACAATGGCCATCAACAAAAAAATCTACAAACAATAAATTCTGGAGAGGGTGTGGAGAAAAGGGAACCCTCTTGCACTGTTGGTGGGAATGTAAATTGATACAGCCACTATGGAGAACAGTATGGACGCTCCTTAAAAAACTAAAAATAGAACTACCATACGACCCAGCAATCCCACTACTGGGCATACACCCTGAGAAAACCATAATTCAAAAAGAGTCATGTACCACAATGTTCATTGCAGCTCTATTTACAATAACCAGGACATGGAAGCAACCTAAGTGTCCATTGAGAGATGAATGGATAAAGAAGATGTGGCACATATATACAACGGAATATTACTCAGCCATAAAAAGAAACGAAATTCAGTTATTTGCAGTGAGTTGGATGGACCTAGAGTCTGTCATACAGAGTGAAGTAAGTCAGAAAGAGAAAAACAAATATTGTATGCTAACACATATATATGGAATCTAAAAAAAAAAGATGGTTCTGATGAACCTAGGGGCAGGACAGGAACAAAGATGCAGATGTAGAGAATGGACTTGAGGACATGGGGAGGAGGAAGGGTAAGCTGGGACGAAGTGAGAGAGTGGCATGGACTTATTTACACTATCAAATGTAAAATAGATAGCTAGTGGGAAGCAGCCGCATAGCACAGGGAGATCAGCTCGGTGCTTTGTGACCACCTAGAGGGGTGGGATAGGGAGGGGGGAAGGGAGACGCAAGAGGGAGGGGATATGGAGATATATGTGTATGTACAGCTGATTCACTTTGTTATACAGCAGAAACAAACACAGCACTGTAAAGCAATTATACTCCAATAAAGATGTTAAAAAATAAAAAAATAAAAAATAAAATATATAAAATAAACAAATATTATATAGTTTTAAATATTATGTAAGATATTATATAAAAGTATATATTATATTATACACATTTGCATATGTGTATTTCATAGCCCCAAAGTTCAATAGCCCTTAAAGTACAGTGGGAAGAAAACATGGTTCTATCTATTAAAGTTTAGGAAAAATCATGAACAGTTAACAAGGTAAAGTGATAGAAGACAGCAGACAATGTTAATGGGCTGACTTTAGGCAAGGTTGGAAGCCCCAAAGTTTGTCCATCACTTACTTCTCTGTCTGAGTTTGTGTGCGGTCCTCGGGCTTGCCCACTGCAGCCCTTGCACGTAAGGTGCACGACAGAGTTCCTGTCTCAGGAAAACTAAAGGTGAAGGAACCCAGCATCTACCTCTGTGGGAGGAATCTGGTCTTTGCATTCTCTCTTTTCCCCAACTCCTTCTCCCCACCCCACCCCGTCTTTCTCTCTCTCTCATATTATTCAGTAATCGTATTTTGTTTCCCGTCCTGTTACTTTTTTCTCAGTGGCTCTGGCTGGACACGCTGGCTATGGGACAGGCCAGTCCCCATCAGGGACCTCAGATGCCCTCTGCAGCCCTTAAAAGCTCTGAACAGGCTTTTTCTCTGCCCAAATCAGATTTATGTTGCCAGTCCTTATGACAATCTTGAACCTGAATTTAGTTAGCTAGAAAAAGTCAGCAAGCTCAGACTAATAATTCACCATCAAGAAAGTCCAAGAGATTCCCAAACCTAGCCCACGACAGTCCACCCCCTTTGGGGGAATGTGGTTTAGCCCCCAATCCTTCAGGAAACATCTGAAGTGACTGTACTGTTGCATGAAAAAAACCTTCGGAGCCATCATGAACACCTCTGGAAAGAAGCACAGCTTAGCAGAAGAAAAGTGGTCACAGGGAGAAGTTTACCAAAAACAAATATTCCCAGGCAAGCACTTTTCCATTGCTGACAGCTAATAGGCGTTCATCCGGTCACTCCCTGTTTTTATCATGCTTGTTCTCCTCTGTAAATTCACTTCTTTCTCTCCCCCTCCTCCCTCTTTACACTGAGATCATCACCATGACGTCCTCGCACTGTCCTGGGTACTGGGGACACCATGCACGTTCATTCCCATTTTTCCATGCCTCCCTCCCCCCACTGGTCCACTGACACGCACTTCCCCCTGCCCCGTGTCCCTGTGTGTCGGGGCCGGCCTTGAGTGGGACAATCAGCTCACCCTCTGCAAGGGAGAGAGGGCTGGAGGCCGAGTGCCTTTTACAAAATTATGAAGAAACCCATTGCCAGACCCTTCCCCATTGGCAGTTGTAAGTCTCTCCTAGTTCCTGAACCCAGGCCCCACACTAGACTGCCTGTGGGATTTGCTGTTGGCCATGTAAGGAACTTCTGCTCAGAGCTTTTCTCTGGGACCCTAGGAATGAGAAGACACCAAGCACCATGGCTCACCAAGCCCAGCGGTAAGACTGGTTCTCACTGCCCTCAACCCCTCCGTTTACCAGTCACTCTTTCCAATGTGACAGCATCTTCCTGACTCAAAAATCCCTTCTTCCCATTAAGACAGGAGATACCATTTCCTCTTGACCAGATTTATCCACTTATGCCAAAATGTTGTCTCTCAGAGAGTCAAGTCTGTATGCTTTTTATTTCACATTATGGAGGGAAAGGCCCTAAATTTTCACGACCTTTTATAGACCAAGAATATGAGTGAAGCTGGGACTCCATCACACTGTGCCCACTTTGAGCCTTTGCAGTAAATATCTCAGGCCTTCAAAAGGAGAGAAGGGACAGACCCTGGAGATAAAGTTGAGTGTCCACACTGGCTCTTCCCTCTGCCTGACCAACTCCTCTTGTTGTTTTAGCAGGTCGATTAAGTTATCATTGATATAAACTCCACATTTGCTCCGTAACATAAACTTTCATGTGCTTATTTGCTATCCATATGTCTTTTTTGGTAAAGAATCTGTTCAACTCATTTGCCCATATTTAAAAAAAAAATCTGGATGAGTGTTTGTTATTACTGAATTAAGAGCCCCTCATGTAGTCTAGATACAAGTCCTTCATATGATCTGCAAATATTTTCTCCAAGATTGTGGCTTATCTTTTCATTCTCTCAACTGTGCATTTTGAAGAACGGACCTTTTTCATTTTAATGAAGTCTGAATTAACACTATGTTCTTTTATAGATTGCACATTTGATATTGTATCAAAAAATATTTGCTGACTCAAAGTCTTTAAGACCTACGTTTTCTTCTAGAAGTTTCAGTGTTTCATATTTTACTGTTGGTTTATAATCTATTTTAATTTATTTATGGTGCAAGGTATGGATTAAAATTTATTTAATTTTTTATTATGGTTATCCAATTGTTCCAGCCCTATTTGTTGAAAAGAGTATACTTTCTCCATTAATTGCCTTTTCATCTTGGTGAAGAAAATCAGCAGCCCATAACATGTGGGTCTATTTCTGCACTCTCAGTTCTGTTCTGTTGGTCAGCATAGTTGTCTTTATGTCAGTGCCATGCTATACTGATTACTGTAGCTCTATAATAAATATTGAAATCAGGTAGTGTTAACTCTCTGACTTTGTTCTTTTGCAAAGTTGCTTTGGCTAATCTCCCTCCTTTTCTTTAACGTGTGAATTTCAGAATCAAGTTGTCAATTTCCTTAGCAAATGGTTGCTAGGAATTTGATTGAGATTGCATTGAAATTGTAACTGTAGAACAATTCAGGAAGAATTGCCATATTAAAAATACTGGATCTTCTGAACCACAAGCATGATATATTTCTACATTTATGTAGGTCCTCTTTACTTTCTCTAGGAAGTATTTTTTTTTAATTGTCAATGTATAGGTCCTGCAGATTACTGTCAAGTTTCTGCCTACACATTTAACATTTCTGATTCTTTGATAGTTATTATAATTACAATTTCTGAATGTTCATTGCCTGTATACAGAATTAAAGTTGATTTTTAGTATTGAACTTGTCCTGAAACCTTGCTAAATTTACTTATTCATTGTAGTAGCATTTTTGTAGATTCCATCAGATTTTCTACATATACCATGATGTCATCTACAAATACAGTTTTCATTTCTCTTTGTCAGTCCAGCTCAAATGCCCAGTGTAATGTTGATTAGAAGTGATAATGGGAGAATCCTGTCTTGTTCATGATCTTAGGGATAAATTAAGCTACAGATTTTAAGTACATGCACTTTATCAGGTTGAAGAAATTCCCTTTTATTCCTAATTTGCTAAGTGTTTTAATCAGAAATGCATGCTGGATATTGTCACCTGATTTTCCTGCATTTATTGAGATGATAATGTGGATTTTTTTCTTTTTTAGTTTATTTGTGGTGAATTACTTCAGTTGATTTTCAAATGTTAAACTAACCTTGATTAAACCCTACTTGGTCATGACATACCTTATGCTGTGGATGCACTTTGTTAAATTTTGTTCAGAATTTCTGCGACTATGTTCATGGCGCTCTGTACTTCTCTTATCGTGTAATATCTTTATCTGATTTTGTAATCTAAGAAATGCTGAATCATAGAATGAATTGAGAAGTATTCCCTTCTCTTACATTCCCTGGAAGAATCTCTGTATAATTGGTATTATTTCTTTCTTCATATTTGGTACAATTCACCAGTGAAGTCATCTGGAACTGAGTTTTCTTTGTGGGAAGATTTTAACAACAATTTAAATTTCTTTTATTTATATATAGGCTATCCATGATATCTATTTCTTATTGAATGGACTTGGTAGTTTGTGTCTTTCCAGGAAACTTTTCCACTTCATCTAAGCTGTTGAATTTATTAGCTAAGGTCATCCATAATGTTCCTGTGTCATATTTTAATATGTGTGTACTCTGTATTCACCTTCTCCCTATCCATATTTGTAATTAATTCCCTCTCTCTCTCTCTCATGATAAGCCTGATTGGAGATTTATCAATTTTATTGATCCCTCAAAATTTTTCTCCATTTATTTCCTCTTCTCTATTTCATTGATTTCTGCTCTGATCTTTATAATTTCTTTTCTTCTACTGACTTTAAGTTTCATTTGCTCTTCTTTTCTAGTTGCTGAAGATGGAGCTGAAGTCATTCATCTGCATTCTTTTCTGACATATGCATTTAGTGCCACCAATTCCCCTCAAGTATTGCTTTAGCGGCAACCCACAAATTGATTTGTTGCGGGACATTTTTTTTGTTTTTCATCCAGTTCAAAATATTTTCAAATTTCCCTTTTTATTTCTTCTTTGACCCATTACTTATTTAATTTCCAAATGTTTGTAGATTTCACAAATAACTTCCTGTTGAATATTATTGACTTCTCCTTTAATTCCACTATGGTCAGAGAATATACTTAGTATGACTTGAATCTTTTAACATTTTTTGTGAGTTGTTTTATGCCCCAGAATTTGGTTTACCTTGTAAATGTTCAGTGTGCATTTGAAAAAAGTACATATTCTGTTGTTGGATAGACTGTTCTGTAGATATCAGTTATGGGTAGTTGGTTGATGGTGTCGTTCAAAACTCTATCCTTACTGATCTTCTGTCTACTTGCTCTACCACTGAGAAAAGGATGTTGAAATAATTGTGGATTTGTCTATTTATCATTGCAGTTCTTTCAGTTTTTGCTTCATGTAATTTAAAGCTTGGTTATTAGGTGCATAAGTGTTAAACATTGTTGTCTCTTTATTAATGTATCATTATGAAGTGGCCTTCTTCATCCCTGGTAATATTCCTTGCTCTGAAAGCTACTTTGTCTGTTATTAACATAGTCACTCCTGCATTTTTCTCACTAGCATTAACATGGTATATATATCATTTTCATCCTTTTATTTTAACCTATTTTTATCTTTATATATGAAGTGCCTTTCTGTAGATAGCATATAGTTGGGACTTGCTTTTTTTAATCTAATTCAGCAACTTTTGCTTTTTTATTTTGGTCTTTAGCCTATTTAGATTTAATGTGATTATTAATATAAGATCTAAATCTACTGTCTTGCTTTATGTTTTCTATTTATTCCATCTGTTCTTTGTCCCTTTGTCCTAATTTTTGCCTTATTTGGATTGAGTATCTATAATTCTATTTTATTTCTTTTTTGTCTGATTAACTATAGATATTTTGGAGTAGCTATTATATCAGTTATGGTTTTGGGTTTATAAAATACATTTCATCTTTTTACAGTTTACCATTAAATGATACTATACCACCTCACATATAATACAAGAGTCCTAACAATATACACTTCTGTTTCTAACGATTTCTGATGTTCTTTGTCACCTTGTGGAGATTCATACCTGGTATTAGATTCTTTCTGCTTGAAGAATTTCTTTAATATTCCCTGCTGGTCCAGTCTGCTGATGATATATATCATTTCAGCTTTTACATGTCTGAACAAGTCTTTATTTTACCTTCATTTTTGAATGATCTTGTCCCTGGGTAATGAACTCTAGGTTAACAAGATTATTTTTCCTTTAAGAACTTAGAGATGGTGTTCTCCTGTCTTCTTGCATTTTTCTGATGCTAAATGTAATCTTCCTTATCCTCTTTATATGTAGCATGACTTTTTTTACCTTTGTCTCCTTTTAAATTTCCTGTTTATCACTGGTTTTGAGCAATTTAATTGTTACTTATGCTATGTAATTCTCTTCATGTTTCTTGTGTTTGGGTTTGGTTGAGTTATTTTGGATCTGTGTGTTTGAAGTCATCATTAAATTTGGACAATGTTAAGTCATTAACTTCATATTTTTTTTGGTCCCCTGTCTCTCTCTTTTCCTTTGGTTATTCCAGTTACATGTCTATTAGGCCACCAGAAGTGTTTTGTTTATGTTTTTAAATTCTTTTTTGTCTTTCTCTGTGTGTTTCATTTTGGATAGTTTCCATTGGTATGTCTTCAAATTCACTGATCTTTAATTCTTCAAAGACTAATCTGTCATTTATCCTATCCTGTGCAGTTTTCATCTCTGACATTGTATCTTTCATTTGTAGAAGTATGATGCAGGGTTTTTTTTAATCCTCTGTCTTCACTTAACTTTTTGAATATATGGAATACAACTATAATTATTGTTTATCGTCTTTGTCTGATAATTCTAACGTCTTTGTTAATTCTGCAACAGTTTGACTCGATTGATTTTTCTCCTCACTATGAACTTTACTTTCCTACTTCTTTCCTTGCTTGGTAATTTTTAAAAGAATCTCAGATATTGTGAATTTTGCCTTTTTGTGTGCTGGGTACATTTTCATTCCTAGAAATATTTTTGAGCTTTGCTCTTAATTTACTGTTTGATCCCTCACAGTGTAGCTTTTAAAATTTGTCAGGCATCATCTAAGCAATATTCAGTCTATAACCAATTATTCCTTGCTAGTGAGTCAACATCCTTCTGAGTGCTCGACCCCATGCCTCTGAGTTCTGAGTTCTGACACCCTGGCTGGTGGGGGTGGGCGTTAGTTATGCCTGCCCCGTGTGGGTGCGTCTTCCTGTAGTCTTCCCCTGGCCTCAGGGAGTTTCCTCAGACTTGCGATGATCGTCACCCTAGTAAATACTCTTAGGTGACCCTCTGCCCACCTCCAGGGCTCGGTTTGTAGGGGTCTCTCCTCTTCAGTGCTCTGTTCCAACAACTCTGACCTTCCTGGTGTCCATAGACTCTCAGCTCTGTCTCCTCACCTCAGGGGTCCACTGGGCTCTTCCTGGGCCCCTCCTCCTGCCACCCATCCTGGAAATTGTCTCAAGGCAGACAGACAGGGCGATTAGGGTCCCTGTCTTATTCTCATCTCTCAGGGATCACTCTCCTTCATTGTCTGATGTCTAGTGTTTTGAGAACCATTGTTTCATGTGAGGTGTTTATTTGTACTTTTGTTCTTGGTGGTTTCTGATGAGGAGGTAAATCCAGTCTCTGATATTCCATCTTTGTCGGGAGCAGGAGCCCCCTTTTCTTAATTCATCTGTTTCATTTTTTTATCCCCAAGTCTCCAGCTGATGAGAGTGTAAAGTGCACTGTTCTCTACTCTCCTTTGCCACGTGTGTTTCCCTTTATTCCCTTCACAAAAGAGAGATGATCTACCTACTTTGACCCTCAGAGCAGATAGACATTAGACAGCTGCCTGGGGACCTCTGCTTCCCCAGGCCGTCCAGCACTGGGCCTCCCCACAGAGTGCAGGTGACTTCATCAAGATCAAAATGGAGGGTGGTGGGATGTGAGCTTTGGGAGAAGAAAGGGATGTCAGATCTTTGGTGGAAAATGCCAAGATCTTTGTGTTTTAAAGTTTGTTGATTTGTGTATGACAGTGACTACAAACAGAGAATGCAGTACATGATGCTGGAGAAATTTTAACTATTAAGACTAATTATAGATGACGGGGAAGTTAAAAGTGAGAAGGGAAAAGATAAATATCTGATTTATCCAAAACCTGATATTACTAATTGATACTAATTTCATCCATGCAACTTAAAATTATGTGTGTGTTTTAAATTTTATATACAGATATACTATTGTATATAATTTATTAATTTATTCATCATGCTTTTTGTTCATAACTTAATAAACAGTGGGCCTCAGCTGGGCACTAGCTAATCTTCCTGAATTATAAGCTGATCCTTGCTTATGGGAGTAAGTCATCTTGGGGGAGTCTGAAGACTGATGTGGGAATCTAAGAACTGGTGTTCAAAGCAGAATGCCTGTGTTTCAGAGGATTCACAAGGTATTGGGGTGTAAGAAAGACATTTGAACTTACTTGTATAAAATTAATAACTGCATTCAATTCTCCTAGATGGGCACAGACACCTCACCTTTTCCAGACGTCATGCAGGTTTTCTGCAGAGAAACTGAGTAGCAAGAAATGCCGGGCTTGAAACTGGGAACCTTAGGCTTCCATTGGCTTTGGCATTTTACTCCATATTTCAGTTTATGAGGGTCTCAGTAAAGAGATTTATAAACTATATTGCAATATTTTGTAATGAAATGGAGCACTAGTGTGAAAATTACTTGTACCACAAAGATGTGTGCTTGTTTTTAGTGTCAGATTCTTAAAGTTGTCAACCTTAAAGGTGAGCTAAATTGTTCTTTTACAAAAGGACACATGCTCCAAATTTGTTATTTATGCATGAGGACAGGGGCTAAATAAGTATGGTACCAGCAGATATTTGTGGAAAAGTAAATACATTTAATCTTGCTTGGAAGGAAACATGATGTTCTAACAATTAGTGAGAATCTCTTTAAAAAGAAACTTGTGCCGTGGAGAGAGCATTTGAAAACGGATGTTCAGGAATCTTGTCATTGTTATGTGATTTAAAATTTTTACTATATATGATATATGAAACATTAAGAACTCTCAAATTCCCCCTCTTTAACAATTTGCAAACAAAAAGCCTTAAGCCAATCTTTTTAAATTGTTAAAATAATAATTTCAGTGGGTTTTGAATTCATCTATTTAAATATATATATTTAACACCTTCTGATTGGCTTGCAAGAGCAAATTATGGCATTTGGGATCAATGGAAATTGATTAGTTGAATTTCAATACAAATCTCTGCATAACCGATAGAAATAATTGAAAAATAAGTATCATGATTTAGGTACAGTAGCCAATATAGAAGTTACTCTTCTTCCATTTTTAGGTGAGTGCTTCTTTGTGATGTATCTCTTCAACTATGTCAGTTCTTAAAATCAAGTATCACTATAAATTGAGCTAAGAAATAGGCAAGATTTTTTAAAATAATGTAAATTTAAAGATATTTTCCTCATTTAAAAATATCCTTAATACATTTCAGAAGAGAAATTTTGTACTGTTTACAGATAAAATAAGCATTTCAAAATTTAATTTTTTATTGTACGTATTCCACAACTGTTATTATTATTATTATTATTATTATTATATGTCAGTACCTAATAGTGTATGTGTGTGTATAATAGAGGATCAGTCACTTTTTAAAAATTTCCTGCTGAAAAGAAAAGATGCCTGATCACTGAGGTTTTGAAAGGCTGCTCTAGACAGGCTATAAGGACGCAGCACCAGCTGCCCGTGGGGCTGGGCGCTGACAAAGGTGAAAGGCCTTCTGGCCTGCGTGGTGATGCCTGGACCACGATGGGCATTGTCCACGCACATTGTCTCATGGTATCCTCACCACATGTCTGAGGACCAAGCGTCGTCACCAGGTTTCATCAGGAACCTTGACTCTTTGAGAGAAAAGTTGGGCTCACACTTGTAGCAGGTGCAGAGCTTCAGTTCGGCCAGACTCCGGGTCTTGGGGCTGTCCCTGAGCCTGGCAGCCTCCTCCCGGGGGAGGGTGGTGGGTTTCAGCGATCAGGCAGAGGGAGACTTGTTTGGGTTGGTGACACGTCTGCCCCTGCCCCCTCAGACGGTGGCAGCTAGAGTCACATCAGTGCAGGTGGACAATGAACCTGGCTAAACCCTAGTGGATGGGAGGGTTGGCTGGGTGGGTGGCGTTCAGTCAGCGTCCAATCAGAGTGGACGATGGGGAGCGTAAAGGGGAGGTTACCGTGGGGGCCAGGATCGGAGGCAGGCAGGGCCGGAGCGCGAGGTCCGCGGTGTGGAGGGCTGGTGCCCCCGCTTTACTCTCAGTCACCGTGGTCCTTGGTCTGGGGAAATGGCTGTGCTCCAGGTAGCTTATGATCCTTCAGAAAATGTGTGTAAAATTGTGTGGGTCTCTGCACTTGCATTTTTTTGATGAGGAAACCCATGGCCTTTACCAGATCCTGAGAGAATCCAGGACCAAAATATAGTCTCAATGTAGAGTCTCTGCAGTAATTGGCAGTGACTCTTTATAGAGAAGACTTTTACTGCTCCAGGCTCAGAACTGAACCAAACAAAGCTGTGTCCTGTTCTACCTTGAAGAAGAGCAGCATTCAGCAAACTTAACTGGTTAGTTGGTTGTGCACTTAGAACAGATATGAGGACATTATACTAAACTGTGTGTTGTACTAAACAAGACTAACCAAGTGTGAGCCTGGGCCAGGCTCAGGCTGCCAACCCAGTGTGACATTTCAGACGTCTTTCCCCTTGCCAACAGTAAAGACAGGAAAAAACAACCATAAACACTGCTCCTCATAAACAGATGCCGTTTTAGGCAGGAAAGGACATCATTAGATTTGTCTTATATGTATAATTCATGTATAAAATTATACATAATGCAGCTGATTCTCGTTATTCATAGCTGTTATGTTTATAAGTCACTGTGGGCACTCACTTAGCAAATTCTGGACCAGAGTGTCTATGGGAAACACAGGGTTAGGTTGCTGCCAGCCTCGGGTCACATTTTCATCAATCAATCAATACATAGCCTTGTTTTTCGTACGTGTGTATTTCTGTTTAAAGACACCTTGTTCAGTGTATATGGTTGATTCAGTAACACTGAACTCATGGCCAGTGGCACGTGAATGAAGCTTCTCTAACGCACGTGTTTTCTCCATAAGACACGTCACAGCCTCCTTACACTCTGGACAGCAGGCAGCCCTGCAGCCCTGTGCTTGGAGCCGTTTTAAACAGAGAAATCACCATCAAAAAGCACAACAATGTGGAAAGTGTGGCACTAAATAGACCATCAAAGAGGACGCTAATTTGCAGCATGAGAGCTGAAACCAAAGGCAGAGTGTTGCTTTACTCAACCCCAGCTGGGACCGCGAACTTCAAGTGACTCAAATTTTTTGCTGCTCTGTTCAAGCCCATGAAAGGCTGAGAAAGCACGGCGAGTATTGAACTTGAGGTTACAAGTAAACTTTGGCAAGTAGGCAAATTCACAGATATGACGTCACAAATAATGAGCACTGACTGTGTACTCATTTTATTGGCTCTGTGGAGGTGGATTTCAGAAAGGCAGTGCTGCAGGTCGTCTGTACTGAAGGACGAACAAACAGTTTTCTACTCTTTCTCTTACTATATTGCCTCATATAATTTGGTTTTTGAGTCCCTGCAACATGCCAGACGTTGTATTCGGTGATGAGACAGAAAGATCCGTGGGACACAGGTCCTGCCTCTTAGTTGTTCATACCCCAGGTAGGCAGACAGACAGGTAAATAAAGCCAGTGCAGTGTGAAGGCGGACTGAAGTGTGGACCAAATAACACTCGCGTTTTCCTCCAGTATCACAGAAGTCTTACCAAAAGAACTTCCAAACGGGCTGGATTTGGAAAGATGGCTACAACTTCTTTAGGAAAACAGAAAAAGGTAAATAATGAAGATAGATGTTCACAGACATGAAGATATGACACATCTTAGTATATTTGGGAACTCACAAGGATGGTGACATTGCCATCATGTGAAACGTCAGGTGGGGATGGAGGTGCTGATGCTGAAAGCATTGGCGAGAACCCAATCAGAGGGCTTGGTTGACCATCTAAGGATTTTGGATTTTGACCCTTAGGTGAAGAGAAGGGAGGCGATGGAGCTACCTCATTAGGAATGTGCTTTAGAGAGGAAACCCCAGTGGCATCGAGAATAGTGGGTTACTGGGTACAAACGGTGGTCTGGACGCCAGCAAGACTGCTCTTGCCACTGTCCGGTGAAGCATGGTAAACATCTGAGCTGAGGACGTTGATGGCTGTGTACAGAGGGAGAGAGACTCTAACAGAGCTAATGCTGAAGCAAACAATCTAGAAATCCAAGAATGAGTATCACTCAGTTTAGATTCTCCCTTCCATGTGTCACGTGCATTATTACATGCATCATTCACAGTCCTTTTTCCCCTTTTTAAATGAAAAACAGACATGACAGAATTTAGGGTACATTAACAACCTGTATTTGACTTGAATAAAAAAAGATGTAGGTTAAGATTTGCTTATGTTTCACATAATAAGAAATGAATAAAATAGAATTTAAAAACAAGAAAAGCAATTACGGTGTGCAATAACTGTTTTCTGTGTTTTGTGTCTATGAATGCTTACTTTTAGCTATTAGCTTCCAATAAAAAGCTCTATTTCTTGCTTCTGAAGTAATGACTAAAAGCCATTAAAGACAGGGCTGCAAGGGATGGTTCTGGAGGGTTTTAGTATTTTCAAAACGTAAAAGTTAATTTGTCATTGGTGGTAAGCCACAGAGTAAGCCCTTTAGCTTAAAATACCGCTAAAAACGTTAAACTTGCTTAAAGTTAAAAACACTAACCATTAACAGCAAAATGGAAGATTGTTAGACAATAGTTCAGATCACATTTGAATTGGAAAAACGAGCTGGACCATCAGGACCGCAGATTTAATCTCAGCCCATCTGGGAGCAGCTGACTGAGGGGGTCACCTGGCCCAGAAGGGCATCTCCAGTAACTGTGTCTGTGCACAGTGGTCAGTAGGGTGCCACCCAACCACTTAACTCACACACACACACACCTTTGTTTCAAAGTCAGGTGTTTTCAGGATTTCGATCTATTTTTTCTGCTTCAGTAACTGGAATGACAGCGTATCCAGCTTACTTCAGGTCACTCACAGAGGGTCAGGGCATTCACGCGTGGTACACAACCTGCCATATCTTACTGATTAAATATTAATGTGCTCTGTTTACTCCTCCGAAACACACTGGTTTTGAGTGGATCTCACCCTGGTGGGAATCTAATCAGCACAGCCCAGGCAGGAACTGAAGACCACGTAACACACAGAAACCTCTGATTCCTGCGCTGGTGGCTTTTCCCATATGGCTCAGAGCAAGAGAGCTTTGCTTTATGAACACACCTGCCCTAGGCCGGACAGGCACAGGACCACCTCACTTTCTTCAGCTGTTACTGGTGTTGGTGGAGTTCTCTCTAAGGAAGAGGCATTGCTGTAGAGTGGCAAGACTTGACCTTAGAAGGCTCAGACTCTCCTCTCCATTTACTATATATACCCTCCCCGCCATATTCTCTATATATTCTCTATATATATGAAGGAAGGAAGGAAGAGCAGTGGCCCCCAAAGATGCCCATGTCCTAATCCCCAGCACCTCACATGACAAAAGGGACTTTGCAATTGAGGATCGTGTGGTGGGGACATTATCCTGCCTACCCGTATAACTGCCTACCCATCCTCGTGGCACCACTCTGGGACTCAAACGACACTTTCTAGAAAGGCACTTTGTCAACTGTAGGCCCAACACAAATGTGAGGGCATTGCCCACGTGAAGGCGCGCCCTGGGGCCGAGCAGCATCTCCGTTGTATTCACTTGGTGAAATCAGAGAGCTGCACGTTGAAATTGCAGATGAAAAATGGGAACCACTCTTAACTTCATTTTATTTTTAGAAGTTCCTCCTGAGTGCCTGTGTGCCGCCTGCCGCTCTAATAGGTGATTTGCGTGGCTGACGGCGTGTGTGTGCCTTGCCTGCTCCTCAGGCAACGGAGTAAGGACTTGACACGTGGATGACGTGCCTCACTGGGCAGTTCCCAGGGGAGAAAAGGAAATAGTACTTTAGAGAGAGGAGGGCAGGTGGGTCAGAGAATAGAGCTGAATAAATGGACCAAGTCAGGAGGGGGGCAACTCTGTAGCAGAGGAGGCTGACTGCTGAGCACTCAGCCTGAAACGCCAGCAGCCAGACACACTCAAGTGCATTTCTCGCTCAAGCCAGGCGCGTTATTGGCTGGGGAGAGAGTTCTGCCCTACCCGGTCATTCTGGGTCCTGCCCTCCTTCTGTCACGTGGCTCCACCATCCTCTGTTGACCCGAAGGGCGGGTGGAGCAAGTGCCAAGGGATAGTGCCTTGGAGTTGCTCCTGCGCTGGCTGGATGTGCTGTACTTCACCTCTGCTGCAGCCAGCACTCAGACTGGTCCAGGACCTCACCTCCCACAAGGTCAGCTGTGTGGGGGGAAGAAGTGGAGGACCCAGGTCAGCATCTCTGCCCCTCAGTCTGCTTTCAGGCACAGTTTTTCCAAAAACTCAGTTACCTTCAGAAATTGGCATTTCAAAATATCTCA
This sequence comes from Balaenoptera borealis, assembly GCF_965194805.1. Classification (NCBI taxonomy): domain Eukaryota; kingdom Metazoa; phylum Chordata; class Mammalia; order Artiodactyla; family Balaenopteridae; genus Balaenoptera; species Balaenoptera borealis. The sequence continues at coordinate 90,854,222 of NC_138871.1, forward strand.
AATCAAAGAGAGTATTTGCTTTTCAAAGTAAAGGATGAGCATTTTATGAGAAGCAGACTCCCAGGTTACTTTGTTGTGGAGGACACTGTTTGCAGAGAGCTCGTTGTGTTTTCCCCCTGCTTCTCAGCCTGCCTCAAGCCCACCCATTTCTTGATAATCCAGATAATAAAATCCCTTATTCTGTGAAGACTAAACTTTACCCTCTTCCATTACCCATCTTTCACTTCTCCAATTGATGACATTTTATCTTGTCCATTCTCTAAGATCTTTTCCTTTTCTGTCTTGTTTTATAGTTATTTCTACACGTATGTACAACTTTTTATGAATTATGAATTAAGGAAATGTACTTTATTCATCATTTAGCTCATAGTAGCTGTCCCTTAACTACTGAATAAATAATGGTTGGAAGGACTTTGATAAGTCACTTTCTCTTCTGGCCTCAGTTTTCCCATCAGTAAGACTGGATCACCAAGTCTCAAGCCTAACTGTTCATCGGGAGCATCATATGCATTTTTAATAATACAGTTACATATGCCCCAGCCAAGATTCCTAAAATCATGATAGCTAAAGTTAGACCTCAGCGTCTGTATTTTTCAGAAATCTATAGGAGATTGTGTTAGTTGGCATTCACATTGTATGTCTTTCTTCATACATTGTACATGTCCATATAATTAAGATGAGGCTCTTGAGAGCAGCACATAGTTGGGTTTTGTGCTTGGTCCCGTCTGATAATCTTTGACTGTTGGTGTTACTATTTAGTACTTTCACACCTCAGTGTATGCTAATGTTGCTAGCATCCTACAGTTTACTGTGGTTTTCCACTTTTTCCACCATTTCCGTGGCTTTCTTCTTAAATTTATTTGGATTTAGTATTTTATAATACTCCTTTTTAACTCTATTAACTTGTTAGTTATACTTTCTTTTACTACTCTTTACTGGTTACTCTGAAATTACAGTGTGCATTCTTGACCTATTAAAATTTGATATCAGTTGCAGTTTTACCACTTTCCAAAAACTCAATGACCTTATGATTGCCTTAAATCCAGCTATACCCACCTATTTTATGTATTATCAAAGGGGAAGTAATACATCTTATAAATATGAATTACACATAATTATTTTCTTATAAATACGTTAACTCCTAAAAGATATTATTTTTATTTTATACAGTCAATGATCACTTAGATTTATCCACATACATACAGTTTTGGTTGATCTTCAATTCTTTATGCATCTCTGAGCTACAATCAGATTACTTTCCTTTGAATAAAGAATATTTTAGTATTTTCCTTAATGTGGATCTACTAATGGCAAAATCTTTCATTTTTTATTTGTCTGAAAATGTTCTTCACCTTCATTTTTGAAGGTTTTTTTTTTTTTTTCAAAACTGGCATTTACTTTCATTAAGCATTTTAATATAGAATTCCATTGTTTTCTGAATTCAATTCTTTCTGTTAAGAAGTTAGCTGTAAGTCATGCTGGCAATTAATTTCTTTTTCTTGGTATGGTTTCCAGCAGTTTTACTATGAGGTGCCCAGGTGTAGTTTTCTTTGTATTTATCCCATTTGGGATTTCTAATTCTTCTTGAATTTGTGGGTTGATGTCTTTCATCACTTTGGAATATTTTTAGTCTTAAGTTTAAAAATATTATTTTATTAATTTTATGTTATTTTATCTCTCTGTACATTAATTGTGATATTGTCTTATGACCTACTTTCCAGCTCATTATTTTTTCTTTTCATCTAGGCATATTCTGTTGAAACCATCAATTGAGTCCCTAATTTTAATTTTTATAGTTTTTAATTCTAAAATTTCCACTTGATTTTTAAATAATTTTCATTTATTCCTGAAATCCAACATTGTGTTAAATTCTTTAGGCATCATCATCACAGCTAATTTAAATTCATGTCAGATAATTCCAATGTATCTGTTTCTATTGTTTGTTTGTTTGTTTGTTTTTTCCTGGGTTTTGGTCAAATCTATTTTGTTGTATGCCTTGTTTTATTTTGTTTGAATGATAGACATTGTAGATTAAAATTCTAATTGTATGTCAAGGCTATATGTTGTGTTATCTTCCTCCAGAAACTATTTGCTTTTGCTTCCTTCAGGCATCTAGATTAGGGAAAATCACTTCAGTAAAATCAGGAATTGAGATGGTTCAAAGCTGGTCTTCAATACCCATGCAAACTGTGTGCATTTGCCTCATTTCATCAAGGTAAAAAGCCAAAATATATAAGCTATTATGGGCCATGTGCAACAATACAAGGGGGTTGGCATTCAGGGGGCATTATCTCACTGTGTTTTCAAACATTTCAACATTTTTATGATTCTTAGTTATCAAAACTTTTTGGCAAAAGTATTGCTTTCATCCTCAAAGTCCAGAGAGATGAAATGATTTTCCAGTCCAGATACTGACTTGAGCACCTAAAGACAGGTGGAACTGGCAGGTATAACTTTACAAAAGCAGGATTCCCAAGCACAGTAGTGTTGACAGGTCTTGAAGCCTTTACTTGCTCATTCGCAGGTCAACTGCACTCCGCTCCTCAAGGGTGGGGCCCCACTGTGGGCACACCGTCCACTCTGCTCTGATCCTGGGCTGCAGCAAACACCACCCTGTCCCAGACCCCAGGGCTCCCACAGCAAAGGATGGCTCTTCCTTCACAATGGAGAACCATGGAGACTCTTGATCAAGACTTTGTGCTCTTCTAGAATCCATTCAAACACAAGTGACACATAATAGAAACAATGAGACATTTGAGAAGAGCTGAAAACCAGAGGCAGCTGCTGAGTCAAAATTAAGTATATTACAATTAGCACCCACTCTTGGTACCAACAGACACCTCTCCACTGCCAGCACCCAGGAGGTCTAAGACTAACAAGTAACTCTGGATAAAAGGATGAAGAAAAAAGAAACAAAGGCCAAAGCTGGAATTTTGAGTCATTCTCCTAGAAACCTCCCAAGTGTTACCTCACTGTTCCTTACAACTGCTGTACAAAGTATAGAGTGGGAGATTGAATTCTGGATTATATTCTCCTGCTAGACCACACTCCAAGTGTACCTGCATTGAGCTAATTTCCTCTGACATATATTAATAATGGAATGTAAGAGAATTCAGTTTAGCCCTTCTATCTTAGACATTTGAAATCTATGGGAAAATCATGGTAGAGTTCCTAGGGGGTGGTATCTAAAGATAAGCCCTCCAGTTCCAGGAGCAGGATGCATCCACCATATCGAAGTCTCTAGAAAGAGTCAGATTTTTACAAGGTGTGAATGGGACTAATTGGCTATGACTTGTCTCCAGACAGGGACACTATTTTTGTCTGTCATCTTGTCTGTAAGAGCAAGCATGGTGTCTGGTACAAAGAAGGACTTCAGTATATATTATAGTTAGGAAATGGATTAATGGTCTATACTGGATGTTGAGCTACAACATTCTGGCACCTTGAGTAGATGTTGAATGACTGACTTCATGAAACCTGGGCTTATCTACATCTTGGAGATTCTCCCTCCATGCCGTCCTCTGCTGGAAAGGATGAGAAGTAGAAAATGGGATTTGGGGGCTTCCCTGGTGGTGCAGTGGTTGAGAATCTGCCTGCCAATGCAGGGGACACGGGTTCGAGCCCTGGTCTGGGAGGATCCCACATGCCGCGGAGCAACTAGGCCCGTGAGCCACAATTACTGAGCCTGCGCGTCTGGAGCCTGTGCTCCACAACGGAAGAGGCCACGACAGTGACAGGCCCGCGCACCGCGATGAAGAGTGGACCCCGCTCGCCGCAACTGGAGAAAGCCCTTGCACAGAAATGAAGACCCAACACAGCCATAAATAAAATAAATAAATAAAAGTAAATAAATAAACAGGAGCTGTTGCTTAAAAAAAAAAAAAAGAAAATGGGATTCGGGGGAAAATAAGAAGTGGATAACCAAGTAAGTTTCTGTCCTTTCATATCTACCTAATCAGAGGGTCTTGATTTTTCTGCTGTTTCTTTGTACACAGCTGGTTTTACACGTGTTCACTGATGTGGGTGCTAACGCAACTCCCCTCGCACTGAAGCAAGTGGGCACCACTCCCCCCCAGCCCCCGAATCACATCAGCAGCACTTTCTCTTTGCTCAAGGAAAGGGGCAGTCTTCTACCTTCTGCAGAACGTTGAGGAACCTCTTTTATGACCCTAAGTATGGGCACCTTTGGGTTGGCATGCCCTTTGTTTAATTAGATTAAAAGGTATATCACAGAATGATCTCACATCTTCTTCATAAGGGACATGGTTCTGCCATTTTCTCAGCGTCCCTAATTCCAAAGAAAAGCCCATGGTGTCTACTTGGCAAACTCACACCTGACCTAGTTTTATCTTTATCTATGACTGGGTTCTTTACAGTCTGTGACCTAAAAGGGACCCGAGACGCACAAGATTCTTGGGCTCCCTCAGTTCATCCTCCCTCCATCCTGAACCACCAAAGGGAACATTCCACCAACTCCCAGGGTTTCCAGAAGTATCCCCTGGCATGACGCAGCCTCTAGTCACCAAGGAAGAGCTCACTTAAAACATCTTAGACAAATAAGAATGTATACACAGTTGAATATGGACAAAGAAGCTTCCGAACCTTTATTGTAGTAATCTGTTCTGAGATGTGACAGCCCTTCACCTCATCCATCCACCTGTGCACTGACTTTTCCCATCTTCACTGAGCGCCTCCCATGCACTGGTCACTGTGAAGACACCAGGGAATAAGTTAGATGAGTTCCGGGCTTCAGTGAACTTTCTTCCCATAAGAGAAGAGAAAGAATAAGTAACCAATCAAGAAAAACAGAAATGGAGGTCCTAAATAAAGGAAAAGTCCAGCACTGATACAAAGAATGAGGCATAAGCCCTTACCAGAAAGGGGTTACATTCAGACTTGGAACGGGTGTTCTTGGAAGAAGAGACAGCATGCGCAAAGGCCCTGAGGCACGAAGAGTTTAGTACGTGTGGAAGCACAACAGCCTGCGGAGTTGATGCTTCAGATCAGCGATGCTCAAGGGTTTTGGATCCAAGCCACTCTTATTCTCTTCATACTCTGATGCTCTCAAAGAGATTTCATTTATGAGAGTCACATTTACCACATTAAAAATTAAAACTGAGGCTTCTTAAAATGCATTTATTTTTAAATTACAATTAAAAAACCCATTACCTGTTAAATAATAAGTAACATAATTTTATGAAAAATAACCATATTTTCCACAACAAAGGAAAATTATCAAAAAGGGGTGTTTCACATTTAGCAAATCCCTTTAGGAACAGCTAAGTCTCCTCTGTGCCTGCAGTAAACATGTGGCATTAAATTGTTTTGACTGAAGCACATGAAGATGATCCAGTCACACATTATATCGCTGGATGAGGGAAGACCTTGTAAACTCCTTGAAAGGGCCTAAGGAACCCCTTAGGTGTTCTTTGAACCCCACTTTGAGAACTGCTACAGTCGACCATTGTAAGGAACCTAAGAGTTAAGAGAGATAAGAAGCGTCAGTTCTCATGACACCTTGTAGGCAGGATACAGAGTGTAGGTTTAAGCCTATGTGTGATGCACTAGGAAATTGTTGAAGATCCTGAGAGGGGAGAAGCACAGTCCAATTTAATGCATAGAGAGATTGCCTTGCCACTGGGTGGAGGATAGATTGGAGGAGGGAGGGACAGACTTGGAGAACCAGTGAGGGTTTGTCCCTCATCTTGACTGTGGTGTGACAAGATGCCCCTCTTCATGTTCATATCTGGACTGTGCAGGGAGCACAGGGGCAGTAGCTTAGCTTGATCTCTCCTTGTAGTTTCCAGTAGTAAACCTGTTTGCTTTTAGGCAAGCATAAAAGAATCTGCAAAGAGATTGCACTTTCTAGGTCTTCAGTAACCAAGGGTACTAGGAAATTAATCAGATGTCCATCTGGCAGAATAAGGCTTTTGTATTTTCACTTTACCTTGGAGATAGATTACAAAAATCACATCACTCAGAAGTCTGACCCCCCTGCACTTGGCCAGCTCATTGGCAAGAAAGCTTCTTCCTTCTAGTTTTCCTAAACTCCCACCATCCCCCATAAGCAAGAAGATAGGAGAAATGAGCATCTGGCCACCCCAGATCCTGGGAGAATGAAAGTCTGGACAAAAAGGGATGAGAGGGGATGCAACAAACTAGTCATTCCTGTCGTGTCAGGACCCAGTGCAGGCACACGGTGGGCTGATTCTCTAGGCCATTTCTAACAGATCGGGAAACATGAGGCTCCCTAGATGAATACTTTGGCATTAAGGACCAAAGAGCTTGTGAGACACTCCAGTCCGAGAAATGTGCACCTGCTTGTGAGCAAGTCCGAGCTCCATCCCCGGCCAGCTGCAGAACTGGACGTGTGGAACCCCCAGCCTGACAGGACTGGCCCCCAACCCACGTCCAAGTGACCCCACTACCAAATAGCAGAATCTTTTTAGAACTTTAAACACAAGAGTTCTGAGTCACATACTCTTGTGGGGCTGTCATATAACAATGAAATTTTAGTAATACTAAAGAAAACGCATTTTGTATTTAGTTAATACAGACATATAAGTGCTTTGATATAGGCAGTGTGTGTGTGTGTTTGTGTGTGTGCAATTCTTACCAGTAAATAGTACATTCATTTCTAATGCGTAGGCTTTATTCGAAGATGATTAGGCTTGCAATTAAATGTTAATATCCCAGTATCTAGAGGATATTTTGAACTGAACTTTTGATATTTTAATGTAGACATAAGGAAAAAAAATTAAATTTTATATTTAATAAAATATAAATATGAAATATATACATTGAATACATAGAGCGATGAGCTGGGAACTTGATTTAGAATTCTCTCAAGTTGACTACAAAAAATCAGGAATAGAAATAAAGAATGCACTCAGTATATTTGAGTTTGGAGGACCTTTAGGGAATGTTGTTTGAAAAGAAGGGTTTCAGGAGGATAAACAGCGAGCATCAGGGGACTGAACAATTCTGGCCGGAGCAGGTGCATTTGTGTTGACTTGAGCGACGGGCGCCCCAGTTGCACCGTACAACTGGGGGACTTATTTTCAGCTGGCTCTCAGGTACTGGCTCCCCCTCCCTTCTGAGTTATTTTTATGTCCCCAGAACGGGTCCCGTCTGCCTGTTCTTTTTCACGGGGCCAAGCTGGCTTCCTCTCTCTGCAGCCCATCAATACCGCGCTGATTTGGAGCTGAGCTGTGTAATAATCAGCCTTTCAGCAGCCAGCCCCACACTCGCCTGTAATTAAGGCCTGATGGTTGTGTTGACGGCAAATGAGAGAAAATGGCTTTGTTCTCTGTCCCCAGGCTTGATTGCCGGTTCTCGCTCTCACCTGAATTCGACCCATTCTGCATTGTGCCCGTGATTGCTGCGGTGCCAGTAATTGCAGTTCTGGCGGATGACATTTCCATGAAGCACACTCTGTGTGGCTCCGGAGGGAACTGACAGGATTGATAGCCGGGCAAGCTCATCAAACGTGGATTTAGGAAAGGCCTGTGAGAGAGCGGGAGCCCACGACCAAATATCAGAGCTTTTCCTCTGACATTTGCTTTTACATGAAAGACTAGTGCCTGCAACTTGTTCTACCTTCTGTCTGCAGTCCAAAAAAAGGCCAGATTTTGTGATTATGAATTCCCTCTTTAGGTTCGTTAAGGCCAAGTCCGGGCAACACCTTTTAAAAAATTCTTTATTCTCTGTTTCTCAAAAGAGGGGGATCGGAAGCAAATAAAAATAAAGAAGAGACTTTTCAGTCAGGAGATGATATACTTTGTCTGTAAAGTGCATTGCTTAAAATGTGTGCATAAGTTTAAATTATCTTAATCAAATGCCATTATGCACGTTAGAACTCACTATTGAAAGGAACATTTTAATCCCAGCCTTCAAGCATTTAGGGCTGGTAAGGGCCATAGAGACGATCTCACTGAACTTAGTGTTAAGCATGAACAGTGCTATCCACAGACTGGAATAGTTGCCCAAGGTCATCAAGTTCCCAAGGAACAGAGTCAGAACCAGGACCACGTCTTCCAGATGTTGAGAGACTCCAACATCCCGTGTGTCCTCATGGCAGGGTGATGACTGTCCCAGGTACTGTAGAGAGTCTTCCTGTACACGCGTCGTACCTGCTGGACTAACAGCCCGTCACTGCGGCTGTCATCACCCAGAGACAGGCAGCCCGATGGCTCACTTCTGCTGCTTACACACCACTACGGACGCACTGAGAAGACGGTGGAAGGGACCGCACGTCCTGAGATCTGGGTCGGACCCCACGGTGTGGCCTTGGATGGGTCACTTACCCGGCCTCACTTTTAACTGTTTTCACCACAGAAAGAAACTTTAAGTGTATGAGAGTGCAGACTGGTTGTCATGTTTTTGATGCTTTTCACTTTATACAAATTGGCTCAAAAGGTCTATGTTTTTCATTGGGTTTTATTACACAAATGGACTTTAAAAATATTTGCAATAAGACAAGAATTTTCACAGACTTATTTACAAACAGAAGGTTAACATACCAGAATGCAGTCTGATGTTACAGTTGTGACTGAAAACATCCATCCCTGCTTCCATACCGGCGCGTGGAGGACCAGCCCATGGAACAGGCACTGATGTGTAGAAAAGGGTGGAGAGGCAGACCCCCCGAGATCCCTGCTCAGGGACACTTATTCTAGCAGGCACTAGAAGAGTGTGGTCACAAGGCGCCTCAGGGCCAATTCCCCATCCCCGCCCTTCCCGCCCACCCCCTGAGTCTCAGTGGCTCCAAAGCAGGTACACACACATCCGTTTACAGAATCCTGACCTGGCTGGGGTCAGGTTAATTCTCCTTGGTGAAGAAGTATGGTCTCAGGCCTAGTTATGCTTTACGTTTACCGATGTATCCAACAAACTTGCTCCTGTGGTTGTTTCTTCCGTTGTGTTTCACACGAGAATTACTAAGGTTGGTTACTTTTGCGTTTTATTTTTCTATTGGATTTTTACCTATAAGTTGATAGAAGAATGAAGCAAATCACTTTACTAGCACCTGCCTTTTTTCCCCCTCAGAGTAGTTTCTAATTGTTTTAACAAAACCATCTAAATATTAAAATGTGGGCAGAATGGCTGTTTTTCCTAAGTTGTTTTGGTGGAAAGATCATTGCTATAGGTAGGCTTTGCTTCCTTTGAGTTATAGGTCTTTTTAATCAACTAATAAAGAGCAAGATGGAGGTCGGTTTACACTAGAGGTTCTGATACTAACTTGTAACTCGGATTTTACAGTATCTCAGAATTGGAATGTAAGAGTTTAATTGTTCATTGTAGAATTTTGTAGCCATCCGTTTACTATAGATTTTGATTCTGTGATATTTATAGAAATATCATGTGAGATGCTAACAGGTTTAGAAACCGGGAACTACCTGAGCACCTTCACTGACTGGGATGAAGCACAGGCAGCAGGGCCGGCGATGGGCCGGTCCAGACTCTGCAGGTGCTGTTGTCTGCCGGCCGTCTGTGCTGTATGCCTGTCACAGGTGTGACGGGACATAAGCTGTGAGCCTAATTCTAAAACAGGCTTGTGGGATTTGCCCCATTTCTATCCATCAGGATCCCTATTTCTCTGGCATGGTTCACACTACCGTGGCTTCAAAGGATCATGAAAAATTCCTCACCAGTAAGGAACGTGGAATTCAGGAAGGCTTGGGTTCATCCCTCCCACGTGTGGCCACCAATCAGATGAATATATTTGTTTTCACATAATACACTTTATTCTGAGTCATTCACTTTCTATAGAGCCTTTAAAATAAATACAAGGAAGTAAAAAAAAAAAAAGCATAAAGTACTGACTAACCAGTAAATTTTAATTAAATAATACACAAATATTGTATAAACTCTGTATGTTAAGAATGCCCTGATCCCCACTTACCTTCAATCCCTTTGCTATTATTATTTTTTAAAGGTCATACCTTTTATGAGGAGCCAATGAGTGAAATGCTCATTGGGCACTGCTATGGCCTGAATGTTTGTGTCCCCCCAAAATTCATCTATTGAACCCTAACCCCCAATGTGATAGCATTTGAAGACGGGCCTTTGGGGGGCGACTGGGTCGTGATGCTGGAGCCTGCATGGTGGGATCAGCGCCCTGGTGAAGACACAGGAGCCTTGCTTTCTCCTGCTCTCCCCGGGTGCAGGTGCACCGAGCACTCAGCCATTTAGCCCTCTGTGGTATTCTTGTTACAGCAGCCTGAGCTGACTGAGACACAGCGAGGTAGAAAATGGTCCCTGGATGTGTCTGAGACTGTTGCTGACAGCGGATGGGAGCTGAGAGTGTGGCAGGGACTTCCGGGTAGATACAGTTGCTAACACCATTCCCACTTCACGGATGACCAAACGCCAAGTCAGCAGGTAGTGGCAGGTCCGCCTCTAGAGCCTTGCGCTGCAGCCCCGAGCTGAGCCGGCTCCCACAGGGTCCCCTGGCATCGCGTGAAGCTCAGGTGCAGGGGCTGCTGGCGAAGTGTTGCTGTCGGCGTCAAGCCACCAATCCTGTGATTACAGCAAACGGGGAGCCGCTGCATCTTCACAGGAAGAGAGCCCAGCGTCTCCACCACCCCTCAGCAGAGGAAGCCCTGCAGGACCTGATGGGCGGCCTGGCCCCAGCGGGGGTCACGTCTGCGGGGTGGGGTGCGGGCGCAGCAGGAGCCCCCCAACCCCGCCGTCTCACTGCCTGGAGGTGTGCCTGGGTCCAGACGCAACGGTTGGGCAAACTGGGGTGTCTGGAGATTTCTTTCTTATAAAATTGTCCTGTGAAGCAGTCTCAAATTTTTAAAAGTTTTGAAAATACTACATTGCCACCTAAACGCTCTGTTTTAAAATGCATCCATTTAAAATGCGTCTTTGCGTAAAAACCAACATCAGCGGGTGGAAGCCCAGGTCCTTCTTTCCCTGTTCCCTCTGCCCTTTGTTGGCAACGCTGGGCTCTTTCATCTCTTCATCTGCTTGTGCAGCTGCCTGGGGTTTCGTTCTACTTTCCATTCACCATTTCTTTTGACCACCTGCATGCATTTACACTGAAAAATATCTATCGCTTTGTTTGCCACTATTAGTAATTAAATATTTGATAATATCAAAACTTCATGATTTATCAGTGATTCTCCTATAGGTAGATATTCACAGTTTTTCCCAGATTTTGAAAATGTGAACAATCTTACCTTGATCTATCTTGTTCACATCATTTCCTTCCTTCCATCCCTCTCTCCTTCCTTCCTTCCTTCTTTATTGCCTTATTTCCTTCTCTTTTTCTTTCTTTCTTCTTACCGAAGAGGTGAAATCATTCAACAGACCTAATATCCATAGACATTTCAGAATTAAAATTTATCAAAAAGGAATTTTTACCTTTTACCTTTTTCTATAGATTTTAACTGTTTCCAAACTATTTTTTCTAGTATATATTCTGCAAGAAAGTAAATCGAGAATTTTGAGCTGCCGTATGTTGACAATTTTACAAACAGCTACAGCTAGTCATAACCTCATAGGGCCACCAGTACAATGTGATTTCAAAAACCCAAGATATTACTCACTTCTGAACTTTGTGATCTACAGGGTTTTTCTGTTTTATGCTGCTAGAACCGTGAAAACCAAGCAAGCTTACGAAACCTGAGATGCTTGGAAATCCAGCGAGCCTTTTGTGCAGGTGTCGTGGGCTGGGTGGACGCGGCCCGCCTGGGCCCTCCCAGGTCAGAGGGTGGACGGCTGGGCACCTGGGCCCCACCTCGCTGTGAGGCTGCCTGGGCTGCCCTCTCCACCGCTGCCGCCCCATCCCCGCGTCTCCTCACAGGTGCCTCGCCCACCTCTCCCCCAGAACTCTGTTCCCACGGCTCTCATCTAAGACAGGAGCCCTCTCCTATCACCCGCCCCCCCACCGCCAATGAACACTGTGATGGTTCCCTGCGTCCTCAGGACCCTCAGAACCCCCTCTCCAAGCACATCATTCTCATTCTCTCTCATCACTCCACACTTTGGTACCTACTGTTTCCTCCCCGCAGAAGTTTCCTCTGCTCTGTATCTCAGGAGTGCAGGAACCACATGAAGCGCAGCCCTGCCCTCTTCCGAGAGCCCCCAGCTCCCCCGGCAGAGCTGGCTCCTCTTGGGTGACCCCAGACCCTGTGCACGTCTCCCTGGCATTTCTGATTAGAACATAATCATTTGTGTTTACCCCCTCTCGTGGCTCCCAACCTCTCCATCTCCTTGTCTGTCTCAGCTCCGGCTGCGCTGGCTGAGCTGGTGCTGGGCTGCTCTTCCTTGGCACTTTGGTCCACAGCCAGGGATTCCCAAGCCAGCCCCCTCCGCCGTGATGCTAGGAGCTTTCCACACAGACCGGAGCCAAGTGCCGAGCAGAGCCCGCCTCTCCAGGTAGCTGCCAAGTATTGATGACACCACGACGCTGTGCTCTGATAAATCTGGACAACCACATGCTGTTCAGTCTCCAGCTCTCCCTAAATTCCGTATCCAGATCCTTGTCATCGTGCTCTGGGGTTCTCCTTTGTGGAAAGAGAGAGATTCAGACCTAGTGTGTGTGTGTGTGTGTGTGTGTGTGTGTGTGTGTGTGCGTGTGTGTGTGTGCAAAAGAGAGAGAGAGATTGAGAGACAGAAGATAGATGGCTGACCCACACCAACCCTGCTATCCTCCCTGCTGCGTGAACAATTAATCAATGGTGACTTAAAGTATTATCTATATCATGACAACTTGCACTTTATAAAGACGAATTTTTAAAAGAAATTAATGCTCAAGGGAAGGGATTTATAGTGTTGGGGCCTGGGGCTGGCGTGCGTACTGGTTTAACCAACTGGAGTGAAGGCTCTTCCTAAATCCTTGGAATCCCATCCCACAGGCAGATGTGTCCAGGCGTGTCTTCTCCACCTGGCACACAACACCCCCCAATTCCTCCTCTTCTTGGTCGTGGTTCCCAAGGTTTGCCAGAGTCAGATTCGGGCATACGGTAAATGCCCCTCTGGAGGTGTCACAGACAGTCTCAGAGGAGATTAAAAGCCTGGGGTTCTGTAAATGTTCAGTCAGGAAGGTGGAGAGCAAGTCCCAGCTTGTGGTCTCGGGCAAGTCACCATTCTGAAAATCAGTTTCTCTCTAAAAATAGAGCTAATAATATCTCCTTTACCCTAGTCTCATGATTGTCTTGAGGATCAAATGAAATAATTAGCATGACAATGCTTTCCCAGGAAAGGTCTTCTTCTGTCACTGGGGAAGCCACCCTTTGGAGGATGTGCTGACACAGAGGAACCTGGTTTCTCGGTCTGCACCTTCCCCAGCCCCCTGGATGAATGGCTGTGAGTTTCGGGGACCAGCGAACACCACCCAATCCCGAGCACTCCTCCACGTGTGCCCACGCCCCTCAGGGTTAGAGTTTCCAGTTAGAACGCGTGGCATTGGTTTAAGTTGAACCAGTGACATATTTGAGTTTACACTAAAATCGCAGCCCATGACAGACAGTAATTTGTATGCACCCTAAAACGGGGGCTTTCTGCTGCAATTCTGGCTTCTACCCCGGTTCCCCTGCACACTCTGTTGAGTTCAGTGAGCAGTCAGCGGCACGATTCAATCCCTAGAGTTGCGGCATCTCGGACACAGCAGGGGTGAAAAGGACTCTGGTGAGTGTGCACACACCTGCAACTAGGCATCTCCCTGCCACAGGGAGTCACTCCGCGACAGACGCACTTCAAACTGGTCTGCTCCATCCTTGTCTTTCATGATGCAGCCTGTTGGCTTTGTTTTGAAAGATGATGCTATGTTTTGGATGTCTGTGTCCCCCCAAATTCACATGTTGAAATCCTAACCCCCAGAGTGATGGTATCAGAAGGTGGGGGTCTCTGGGAGGTGATTAGGTCGTGAGGGTGGAACCTCTATAATGGGATTAGTGCCCTTCTAAAGAGACCGCAGAGAACTCCCTCACCCCTTCTGCCTTGTGAGTACACAGGGAAAGTCTGTAAGTCAAAGGAGGTCCCTCACTCAACCAGGCTGGCACCCTGATCTCAGACTTCCAGCTTCCAGAACTTTCAGAAATAAATTTCTGTTGCTTATAAGCCACCCAGTCTGTGGTATTTTGTTATAGCAGCTCAAACAGACTAAGACAAATGGCTTATATTTTTCCAACTGATCAGTAAATATTTAGGAGTACATAATACGTGATAACATGAGGAGTTCACAGAATAGGAACCATCATCCGTGTTGCTAAGGGACTCGTCTGCTTATCACTATTGCTTTTAAAATCCATTTATTTAACAAATCCCCTCTCTTCTGACACCTGGTAAGACAAAGATGAATAAACACAATCCTTGCCTTCAAGAAACTTACCATCTTTTATAATAGTAACAACAGCGGCTACAGCCAAAGCAAGAAAACAAGGAAGAGTCACCAGCGACGTCAGGTGAAATGTAAACATCATCCATGCTCATGGCCCAGGACCCAGGACGATTGGCTGGAGGGTGGCCGTGTCCATCCTCCAGAGGATAATGACCTCCTGCTGAGGGCCGGAATGACCTTGGGATTCTGAACAGAGAAATGGTGGGTTTAGACGTGAGGTTTGAGAGATCTTTGATATTTAAATAGAGGGAGAGAATGGTGTGAACCAAAGTGAGAAAGTACCCTTTGTATTCAAGGGACAGTGAGAAAATAAAATGTCTTAAGCTAAAGGTCACAACGAGCAAGAGTGAGACTTAAGACCTGAGACAATTTGTAACCGAGCCTCACAAGCCCCGGAGGGCAGGCTGACGCCTCCGTTGTGATTGGTTCCAGCTCTCACAGACTGACGCAATGCTCTCTGAACTTCACTTGTCTAACCTGTAAAATGGCCATGATTCACAAGTTTGTATATGAAATCCTTTAAACTTTGGATTATGATACGTGTGTAAGATGTTATAACGATAATAATGGCTATTAATGTGATTGAGTTGATTTATTGTTGAGCAGTGGTATGACGTAATAGATGCAATAGTTTAAAGGTTCTTTGCACGTGGGAGGAGGAAGAGGAGCAGGATTGGGGGGCGGGGGGGGAGGTGACAGGAACTCAGCTAAGGGGTAATTGGGACCTGGACCAAGGCAGTTCTGAGAGGAGAAAGGAAAGCGGGTTGATGTCTCTGAGTCCTCTGGTTGGGATTTATTTGGGCGTTGCCTCTTGGGAAGCTTTGATTAGTACACACCTCTTGTTTCACCGGCAGGCAGGGGGCATGAGCCTGAAAGTCTTAGGGGATGGATGTAACCACCCCGGGGTCCAATCCTGCAGGGGTGTGCACGTGAAAGGTCAATCCTAGTGTCCTAAATTCACCCCCTGAGACCCCAGATGGGTGATGCTGTAAGATGTGAATTGCAGAACCGAGAATGCTGCTCTGTGGCTGTGCTGGTCCCCACTCTGTCCCTGCCACACGAGTGGTTGTCAGGTGCCCTGAAGACTAAAGCTTGGTGTTATTGTTGATAAGATTACCAGAATCACATTCTTAGATTTCTCTAAGGTGGTTTTCATGTAGTTGGGAGTCTGGGAACAGTCCACCCGGGCCTGGTCCTGGACCCCCTGCCTATTCCCACGTCTGAAAATGGAGGGGCTTAAGTGGTCATCAAGGCTACATCTGGTTCTGTGTCCAGTGAGGCCAAGAGCCCTTGTTCTGCCTTGCTGTGTTTATTGCTGGGGTTGTGCCTTTGGCGATCAATCTCCCGTATCCACCGGTGGCCGCAGGCTCACAGCTGACCTGCCCTTACCAGGGCCCCGCGTGCCCACTGCTGGCTCAGCTGCTGGGAGCTGGGCACGGGGGTCAAAGCAGCCCCCTCCTTCCCAGCCCTGATTGGCCTTTGTTTTAATTGCCTCCATGTTTAATTGCTTTTCTATATTATTTTGCTTAATCAGGAAGAATTTTTTTAATGAGCTAGAATGATCTAATTGGGCCTAAATGTGATTTCCTTGTAGCATTGTTTATTGGTGTGTAAACAGTCAGCAGATCCCAGACTGGTTATAAATAAGCTGTGAAGCAATGAATGTTTGGGTTTTTGGAGAGTTCAAGTTGCTTGCAATTATTACATGACTTTGGAAGCATAATTTTTTAACCTGAATTTACTAATCATTCTTTTTTGTTAATTAATTAATTAATTAATTAATTTTTGGCTGTGTTGGGTCTTCATTGCTGCCCGCAGGCTTTCTATAGTTGCGGCGAGCGGGGGTTACTCTTCGTTGTGGTGCACGGGCTTCTCATTGCGGTGGCTTCTCTTGTTGCGGAGCATGGGCTCTAGGTGCACGGGCTTCAGTAGTTGTATCACACAGGCTTCAGTAGTTGTGGCACACGGGCTTCAGTAGTTGTGGCACACAGGCTTCAGTAGTTGTGGCTCACGGGCTCTAGAGTGCAGGCTCAGTAGTTGTGGCACACGGGCTTAGTTGCTCCACCGCATGTGGGATCTTCCCGGACCAGGGCTCGAACTGTGTCCCCTGCATCGGCAGGTGGATTCTTAAGCACTACGCCACCAGGGAAGCCCCTACTAATCATTCTTTACAGCAATTGTAATAGATCTACAAAACGATCATCATATTTTTTTTCCATTTTTTTTGTTGTTGCTGCATAAGATGTTACATTAATTTGCTATGGCAATAAAACATAAAGCAATTGGAATTATTTAACTTAAAAAGTGAAAGTCCTTCTTAGTCCTCAAAATCCCACTTGTTTTTCCAAAGATAATCACTGTTACCCATTGGGTCTATACCCATTCCACACATTTTTCTGTGCATTTACATATGTACACATGTAATGTACAATGTATTATTAGGTTTGGATTTGCATTGTTGTGCATAGATGGGATTAGCTGTTTCTGCTACTCTGCACAGTTATCACTTCTACCTCTTGGTGACTCTGCCTTGTCAAGACATACAGGCCAGCCCTAGATTGTTTATGATAGTAATCCGACTGGTCCACCACTGACGGTTTTCCATTTTTCATTATACACAATACGGCATTGAACTGCTGTGTGCACACGTGTGATTAAACACGTGTGGTGGCTGCCAGGAGTTGGAGTTGCTGGACGTGTCATCACTGCCCAGTTCCTTGCAAGCCTGCAGAGCCTGCTACCCCCGCCTGTCACATGGGCAAGCCACAGCCTCCAACCCCTGTCCTCTGTGTGGGGGGCCCGCTAGCTTCCCCTAAAAGGCCACAGTGGGAAATGTGAGTTTCCTTTCCAGTGTTAGTTTTGAGAACCAATGAAATGCTTGCTTTAGATAGTGTTCCAAGCCTGGGAACACCTAGTGATTGGATGGTAGCTGTAGACTTGATCATGCACGTGATGTTTTTATCCATAAAGACTCCAAATTGCAAATTGCATTTACTGGAATCCTTTTATGTCGTTAGTGAACATGCTGAAAGCAACAGCCTCTTGCTGAGAGCTTTAGATGAAGGTCATGTTCTGAGGAGCGATATTGCCCAGGTGATCTGAGAGAAATACAGAGGTCAGAAAGCCCAGGTGTGGAAGGGGGAGTTGACCTTCTTAATCGTCAAAAATATGTCCCAACCATCTAAGTAATAGAAGTCATCAGGCAAATATGTGATAGGTTCAATTCAGAACACACAAAGAAGAGGGATGTATGCATTTCAAAATGAAGAGAAGGATGATTTCAAAACCTGCATCCATCCTTCCGATTTCCTGTCATTTCTTCCTAAGATTCCCTCACTCATGGTTATCTCTTCCTTATCTACCTTATCGTCTCTGTCTTCTGAAAATGATCCTTTTTCTTTTCTCTGTAAAACCAGAAGTAGACATGAATTTCATAGCCAACCAGGAGCTGAGTTATCCCCTCATGAGCATATTCTAGAAGGAAGAATGTACGCAAGGGAGGGGTTTACTGAAATATCTTTAATTTGGCACAGAGGGAAACAAGTCCTCTATTGAAGCAGGAGAAAGTGACAGAGAACCCACGACATACAAGCAATGGTCCATCTCCACCCGATCGCTGAGCATGAGATCTGGCTTCTACTAATAGTTACAGACGGGACACATGTGCAGAGCTGGCGAGGGCACCAGGGCCTGGGCCGCACCCAACGTGGGGGCTGAGACACACTCTACTCTTTTGACCACCTCACATCCCTGAGGTGCCCAGTGAACTACAAAGACTTAGAGAGAGGCCTTCTCGCTCAGCCAGCTCCGATCAGGGGTCCAGGAGAGTAGCGGAGTCCGGTGAGGACCTTCGGATTCCTTCCCAAGTCTCCGAGTCAGTTCCCTGAGAGGATTTGCTTCTAACTGTGCTGAGGAGGGGTTGTCTGGCTCTTATTACTCAGTGTTGTAACTCCGAGGAAGAGGCCCTGTCAAAACATGTACCTCATTTTTTAACCAATCTCACATAGAACTTTTAGAGAGAGAAAAAAGGCAAGAAACATTTCTGCTGGTAGATAATCCCACAGTCGTGACTCAGAGTGCCAGGGAGGTACATGCCTGTGTCATCTGAGCAGAACTTAGTTCATCAAAACGTCCCTTTAGATGCTCAACATCACTAATCATTAGAGAAATGCAAATGAAAACTACAGTGAGGTATCACCCCACACCGGTCAGAATGGCCATCATCAAAAAACCTACAAACAATAAATGCTGGAGAGGGTGTGGAGAAAAGGGAACCCTCTTGCACTGTTGGTGGGAATGTAAATTGATACAGCCACTGTGGAGAACAGTATGGAGGTTCCTTAAAAAACTAAAAATAGAACTACCATATGACCCAGCAATCCCACTACTGGGCATGTACCCTGAGAAAACCTTAATTCAAAAAGAGTCATGTACCACAATGTTCATTGCAGCTCTATTTACAATAGCCAGGACATGGAAGCAACCTAAGTGTCCATCGACAGATGAATGGATAAAGAAGATGTGGCACATATATACAATGGAATATTACTCAGCCATATAAAGAAATGAAATTGAGTTATTTGTGGTGAGGTGGATGGACCTAGAGTCTGTCATACAGAGTGAAATAAGTCAGAAAGAGAAAAACAAATACCGTATGATAACACACATATATGGAATCTAAAAAAAAAATGGTTTTTTAAAAATGAAGAACCTAGGGGAAGCAGGACAGGAATAAAGACACAGACATAGAGAATGGACTTGAGGACATGGGGAGAGGGAAGGGTAAACTGGGACGAAGTGGGAGAGTGGCATTGACATATATACACTACCAAATGTAAAATAGATAGTTAGTGGGAAGCAGCCACATAGCACAAGGAGATCAGCTCAGTGCTTTGTGACCACCTAGAGGGTGGGATAGGAAGGGTGGGAGTGAGACGCAAGAGGAAGGGGATATGGGGACATATGTATATGTATAGCTGATTCACTTTGTTATACAGCAGAAACTAACACCACATTGTAAAGCAATTATACTCCAATAAAGATGTTTTAAAAAAAAAAGTCCCTTTAACAGTCAGATCCTCAGGAAAGCAACTGTGGCAGGGACGTGGATATCCCCAGCTCAGTGTGTGACACCTGCTGAGCAGGTCACGGGCCGGCCGGGCAGAGGGTGGAGCAGGCAGATGCTCTCCTGCCATCAGCCGTGTCCTCCTCGCTCTGGGAGCACTTCCGGGCAGAAAGGCATTTGTACAGTAATTCCTAGTGTCACTTAGGCGACATTCAAAACTGTAAACGTGCATCTGCTGTGTAAACAAACAGAGGCGAGAGCTGAGTGAGCTCACAAAGCAGGCGTAGCGCCCTTCCCATGTAGATGGTTCCCTGGCCAGGGAGTTCACATCCAGGGCCATGGAAAGGCACTGGGGACCGTAGGTATTTTGGAGCAAGAGGAAATATCTTACATTTTTAGTACAGCCCTATTATCGTCAGAGAACCTGAACTTCAGGGAGGTACACGACCCCACAAATGTTCACACCAGTGTTAGCTAAGATGGGTCTGGCTAATCTAGTGATAGTGCATCTATTTACTAGTATTTCATGAAAAGAACAATTCTATTTTTAAACCATTATATTATGATTTCAAAATCAATAATGTCAAATCTATCTGGAATTGCCTTAGGAGGATCTGATAGAGATGAAACTGAGCAGGACCCTGCGGGGCTCCTGGGCACCTTTCTGTTCCACTCCAGCCTCCACGACCTTCCCTGAGTCCCAAAGGGCAGGTTTAAACAGTTGCTAATCCAGGAAGGGAGGGGCTGCAGAGACAAGGGAGGGGCAGTCAGGAAGCAATAGAGCAGCCTTGGGGCAGGGTCTTCTGGTCCCCCTCCAGTGATACACAGCACACTGTCTTTAAGCTCTTTAAGATGTCAGCATTCTTCATACCAGAGAAGGACCACCTGAGGCTACATTAAAGGAACCAGAGAAACCTATCAAGAAGATCACCTGAGACCAGATTAGAGGAGTACAGACCCTGCACACACCCTAATCTTACCAGCAACCCCATCCTTGAACTATTGCTATAAAACTCCTCATCAAGTCTTCCCTGGTTGGGACACAGAGTTTTCACTGGCAGGAGCCCACTGTGTCCCCCTTTGCCTGGCAAAGCACTAAAGCTATTCTTTTCTACTTTTCCCAAAACTCTGTTTCCGAGATTCGATTTGACACCGGTGCAGAGAAGCTGAGTTTTCGGCATCAGAGAGAGCAAGTTTGGCTTTCCGAAAGTTAAAGTAATGGAAGCTGAAGGCAGGAAATGTCCCCCCAGCCCACTCACGTTCGCCAGACTCAGTGGATTCGGAACACTCGTGTGTGCTCACGCCTCTGTCTTGGGAGGACCGGGGCTCTGAATTCTGACCTCTAGTGATGAGAGTGCAGGTCTGCGGGTACAGAAGACATTGGTGTTCACCCCTGATGGAGACGCATTTCTGAATGCAGACGATGTGTGGGTGTGAGCCTGATACGAGGATGGTTGGGGGCATTTGCCTTTGTCACATAAACGTTAAGTTTACAAATTGTACTGCACACAGAAGAACCACTGGTGCTGAGAAGAGTTTCTTGCACTTCTAGCGTGTGTGTGTATGTGTGTGGGCGTGTGCACATGTGTGTGGGCGTGTGTGCATGTCTGTGGGCGTGTGTGCGTATGGGCATGTGTGTGTATGTGTGTGGGCGTGTGCGCATGTGTGTGGGCATATGTGCGTATGGGCATGTGTGTGTGTATGTGTGTGGGCGTGTGCGCATGTCTGTGGGCGTATGTGCGTATGGGCATGTGTGTGTGTATGTGTGTGGGCGTGTGCGCATGTGTGTGGGCGTATGTGCGTATGGGCATGTGTGTGCGTATGTGTGTGGGCGTGTGCGCATGTGTGTGTATGTGTGTGGGCGTGTGCGCATGTGTGTGTATGTGTGTGGACGTGTGCGCATGTGTGTGGGCGTATCTGCGTATGGGCATGTGTGTGTATGTTTGCGGGCGTGTGCGCGTGTCTGTGGGCGTATGTGCGTATGGGCATGTGTGTGTATGTTTGTGGGCGTGTGCGCATGTCTGTGGGCGTATGTGCGTATGGGCATGTGTGTGTTGTATGAGTATTGGTAGACAGAAAAAGGTCACAAAACACATTGTCCTCAAAGATTTTGTCAGTGTCATTGGCTATATGCTACTCTAAATAAAATCACAAATTATAATTTGTATTAAAAGCATATTTTAAAATATTACAAGGTAACTCCAAATTAATGAGTCTAGACTTTAATACACACAAAAATATACCAATTCTCATGCTAATTTTCAAGCTTGATTGTTCAGGGTAATTTTAAAACCTTTCTAGCTCCATGTGCATATTTCTGAATTGTTCTGTTCTTTATGTGTTTGTGTGGGTAAATCCTTATTAGGGAAAATAATAAAATCTGTATGGTTGCGTTTACAGGCTGCCTGTGTATTTCACGGGAGGGTGTGTGTTATCTCACTTCAAATCCCACTTGCTAAGCACCCTGACTATTTTCTCTGTGTTGAGGTATTGAACAGGAAGCAGAGGACAGTGTCTTTTAGAGGATTTATGGCAACACGTGTGGGAGACCCTCAGGGTCTCTTCATTTGCCTGGCACACTCCACTGCTACCCATTAAGACTTGGGCTGTTATTGCCGTAGACTAGATTTAACGAGCATCTCTGAATTTGGAGGTTTGCTCCAGAAACAATAGCTTCAACAAGGAGACCCCCAGCTCTCTCCACTTTCTAATATTCTGGTTCAGCCTTTTCTTCTTAACCAAAATACATTATCTCCTTGACAACAAGGATTATTTTGAAATAATCTTGGTATTTTCTTTTCCAACTAGAACAGTCAAATTTCCTAATACTGAGACAATCTTTCAGAAAACCTTGAAGAAAAGTTGATAGATAAATTCTAAGTTTACAGTAAATAAGAAAATGTCTTCTGTTGTTGTTCTACAAAAATAAAATTAAGCTGACATTTAGAAACACCCTTGTCATCAACAGACTACATTTTGTTATCAATGAAATCACATTATTTCCAAGAAATTGTTACACATCTAAAGTATTTCTCACTTATTAAGTTGTTTCTTAATTGCATCCAAGTGTTAAAGAAGACAATAATCTTACAAATTGGTGGTAATTGGTCAATTTAAATATCAAGTGCACTTAGTTTTACCTTCAAAACTAGACAGGTATTTTAAAAAGTTAAATAGCTTGGATTTCAAAATTAATTAACTCAACAATTAAAAACACTTTCTACTTGTCCATCCTGGCCCTTCATATCAGGATTTCTGAGTAAAATCCTGTATAGTCCTTCGTGTGCAGTTGCCTATTTGTAAACGTAAGTCCTTGTTTTAAATGTAAGAACACAAAGAAGAGGGTTCTTATCAATCTCCCTCCCCAGTTATTCAAGCTGCTGTTGTGTTGTTGTCTTGTCCTTTAGAAAATGAACACGAAGGAGAATTGGTGAAATCACGTCCGTGGGCATCTCTGAACTCTGACCGACTGAGGGAACAAAATTGGACCCAAAGAGCACCTGCCGGGCCACTGAATTCAGGTACCTGCCGGCTGCTCTCAAGGGGCTGAGGACAAGGGTCCCTTTTCCCTGCACCCGCCATGTGCTGCTGAGTCACTACTCCCATCCCAGCTTCTCGGTACTTCCAGGCTTCTGGGAGGTGTTAAAATCCTGTTGTGCATCTTTTCCAAATAGACAGTTTATGCTAAAAAGAGCCATTGGCAGTTAAATTAGATGATGCATATGTTGTTCTTGCTACTAAAGCTATACAGGGCAGGGAAGACGCCTGCATCCTTCGGGGTGTTTTTAGGGGTCCCCAGGATCCCTAGTGCAGAGTATGTGGACCCTCAGATGGAAAGGTGTCATTTTGAATCACTGCCCCCAAATCTGCACTTGCTACAGAAGTAACGGGTTAGTAAGGTTTACCAATTATGGCTTGGAGATTGGGGATGGGCCTATACCAAACGGTGGCTGCCGGGCACCACATTTTTTTAGGGAATCTCATAGGCTGGAGTCTCCATGACTGTAATGTGAGTCAGTTCCCACCTCTGCAAAGCTCAGCCTCTGAATGTGTGCAGGAAACTGACTTCAGAAGCGCCGATAGGATCTTCTCGATACCCACGTGCAGGATCCATTTTACACATGGTACTTTGCTGGGGAAAAATAGGAAGATTCTGGTGCACTGGTAATTTCTGAGAACTCCGGGATGCCTTTTAAGGTTCGCTGTGCAATAGTAATTTATTTGTCTGCCGGCTCCCCCATTTGCCTGTCTGATAATAGAGCTACTTACTGTGACGTGGAAGTTAGAGGCTAGGATCGTCTTCCACATGCCGCAACCTTGTGGGTGCTGCAATCTTTAAGAGCTTTACGAACTGGGATAATAGGTCACAGTTGCTCTAATTATTTTCTTGTCTATATCTTGTTCACTTTCCCCAAAGAAACCCATTCATTGGTTCCGTCTGGGGAAGGCATTATGTTTAATTGTCATTTCCCTGGAGTTAAAAAAAAACAAAAAAACTGTGCACATTGAGTGTTAAACTAATAGTTGACTTTAAGGTCAGCTAAAGTTTCTGAACTGTAGTCGTTTCATCCACAGAGGTTATCTTGTCTAATCTCACTGAGTTTTAGTCATAAATTAAAGAATGTTTAGTGGAATATTTTATATGGGTCTGAACTGACATTTCTAGCATGGTGTCAAATGTTCAACATTTTAATGATGGTTGTCAACGTGGTGTACTACACAGCATTCAAATACCAATCTCACCAAGAATTAAACAAGAATAGATAGATGGATAGATAGATGGCAGACAGGTAGACAAATAAGCTAGAAATCCATGTTTGCACTCTACACGTGGCCTTGAATAGGTTCTCAGTGGAGGCAGAACACTTGATTTTGAGACGTGTGCGTTTTCAAGGCGGATGGTTGGACTCGCTCAAAAAAGATTTAAAAATTCCAAGGCTCCAGCAGGCGCTGGTCTCCCGTTTGGCACTCAGCCTGCCCGGCCTCTCCCGAGTGTCTGTCGCAGGCCCTGGAGGTGGTCACTCTTCTGGGTGTAAGAGGAACTTGAGGGTTATCCAGGCCAATGGGATAATAGTCATAACCGCAAAAGCACAACCAACACTCGCGTACAATCTCACCCGGCCTTGACCACTACCCACCGTCTCTCACCCGTGGGGCTCTGGTGACAATACTCCAGAAGGTCCACATGGGACAAGGCACACAGGGCAAGTGGCGCTCACACTTACACTCTGATTTCTGGACATTTTTACCCATTCTCTCATCCTTTGAAGATCAGTGTTTGGCCCTCAGGGGATAATCAATATATATTTGCTTTAAGTGTGTCATAAACACTTTAGTCCCTGGGCGATGAAATAAAACAGTAGATTGAAATAAACAGATTAGCATTTTAAAATGGGAACACTGATGTGTCATAACAATGGTTTCTGGGACAAAGGATAAATCTTCACATGATCATCTATAAAAGGAAAAGGTGTAAATCATCAGATTGCTTAGATTAGAGTGGGCCAACTTTTTGTACAAAGAGCCAGGTAGTAAATATCTTAGTCTTTGTGGGTCCTGTGGTCTCTGAAGCAACCACTCGATTGTTGTGGGAAAGGAGCCAGGACAAGGCGTGAGCAAGTGCGCAGGGCTGTGTTGCATTAAAACTTTTTCTCAAAGTCGGCAGCAAGTGGACCTGGCCCTCAGGCAGGAGTTTGCCAACCTCTGGTAAATATCTAAATGAAGAGTTCCTAAAAGCCCCAGTCATTTCTGGAAAAGTGAATATAACTCTTACTCTCTCCTCAAATTTTATTACTTGCAAACTCACCCAATAGAGTCTACGATTATTGCCTGCAGGGAAGTCGCTCCACAGACAAGCGCTTGGCTGGTGTGTGAGCTGAGTAGTCAGGATGGAGCCTGCACAGAGCCTGTGAGAAGGCGGAAGAGCGGCTGTTACACCTGCAGAAGGCGGGGCAGGCCCATGAAACCCATGAGATTTAGAGAGGAGAAAATTTTCTAGTGATTTCATGCCTTTTTCAACAGCCTGCCAAGAAATATCCAGAAATCGTCCTGAAAGTGGTGTGGGTATCAATTCAAACTAAAACCCATCCCCAGATGCATCGTCCCACCTGCACACACAGAGAGCTATGTGTGTCAAGCCTCAGGGCCAAGAGAACTATTCCATCTATTCCATTCAGTGGTCAGTGATGCTGGTATGAGTCACCAGGGCCATGTGTAGGGGCTGAGCTACGGCGCAGGCAACACCACACAACTTGGTAAAATGTGATCCATTCAGTCTGTTTTTCCAAATTCTCTGCAACTCCAAACATATATATGGAACATAGGCAATAAAACACGGCATACAAAAGACTTCTCTTGAATTGCAATAGATTATATATCAGAAGCTTGATAAAGGGGTTAATCGTGGAAAACACTTTAATGATGCTGTAGATTGTTTTCCAAAAGGCTATTTGATGAATGTCTCAAACTTTTTATCTTATTTGAGATGTGAATCGGTCGCATAAATCACTTAGTTAAAATGCGGAATATTAACTGGTATTCCATGGAAATGATTTGCTAGAATGCATGTATCTTTAAAGCAGTACTTTGGCAATTAATAAATTATTTTAGAACAGATCAGAACAGGAGAAAATGAGCCGTAGAAACACAACCTACGGACACTCTCCTGCTGTGACACACTAAGTAGTTAAGAAAAGAAAGGCTGGCTAGTCCCACTAGTTTGATGTCAAGCCAAAGAAATTTAGGTAAAAGTTGGAGGCATCCCAACCAGGGAGCAAACCCTAATTCTGCCACAGGATCTGTGTGACTTTGGAGAAGTTATTTAACTCCTGGAATCTGAGCCCCAGTTTCCCCATCAGTTAAAAGGGCATAATGCTTTCTTCTTAACACAACTGTTATAAGGATTAAATGAGATATAAAATGTGTAAAGCACTGAATTCTGTCCTTGAGACACAGAAGGTACTTTAGCGTTTCAATCAGTTGTGTTGTTTTTGAAGTGGACAGTGGGTTGCCTTTAAATATCAGATTGCAGCGGCCTGAGTAACAGCCTTGCCGTTCTCGGGCCTGGGGGGTAGCTCCAGAAAGGATTAAGGTGGATCTGGCCTCCCTGATTTCTTGGAGGAAGAAGCTCTTGGAAAAGGGGGAGGAGCTGGCGGGCAGTTGATCCATGAAAGATCCAGAGACGTCACTTCTAGATTTGAATTACAGCCTACCCAGGGCTTTCCCTCTCTATCCAGCACCTTTTATCCAAAGCTTCTCGGTGTCAACTTGGCATTCAGAGAACTGGGGGGTTCCTGACAACACAGATGATGTCTTACTCATACTCCAAATATTTTTTTTTTTGTCTGTGCTATGCACAGCATGTGGGATCTTAGTTCCCCAACCAGGGATCGAACCCATGCCCCCTGCAGTGGAAGCGCGGAGTCTTAACCGCTGGACCACCAGGGAAGTCCCTATACTCCCAATTCTTAGCACAGCTTGGGCTTCATGCATGGGGCAGTTGATGTTAGTTTCATCAATGAATGGATTATTGCCCCGTGTGAAGATTTGTTATTATACGTTTGTAACATATAAACAGAGGTCATATCAGAATGGCCTCTAATAAATGTGATTGAGTGTGAAACGTAGGGTACAGAACTTTCTTTTTTCATGTCCCAACATTTATGTAATAAAGGTATGTGTATATATATAGTTTTAATGGGGTCAAAAGTGGCAGGAATATTTACTTTTCACTTTATGCCATTATTTTCCACTTAATTTCCTGGAGTGTGTGTGTCACTATATTAAATGCAAGGTGATGCACTCACTCCACCAAACACCTCACTTACGTGGTGCCTTCTTGAAGGTCCATCTTCTCTCCGCTCGGCCCCAACCCTCCTGCAAAGTAGACGGTCATAAATCTGCAAACACTAACCCCGCTGATTGGAGGCCATCTATTTCCCAAAGTGTTTCTGAGTCTGTGTTTCTTATTGGCACAAGTGAAGGGAGGATATCTAACCTACATTTAAAAGCAATAAATGAATATTTTTTAAATAAAAGTTGTTAAATAAATTATTGTAAACCTCATCCACACACGTAAGTGTATAATCGTGTGCACTTCTGTAACACAATTTTTGACTCAGCTGCTACATGCCAGACATTATAGACACAAAAAGTGGAATTAGAGAATTCTGCCACAAACCTGTTCACATTTAATCATTTAACAGGAAGGGGACACATATACCCCTTAAAACCCACACACTGTGAAAAGAGCTATAAAAGTGGTATGCATAAAGTGATAAAGTATAACGCACCCTAAAAGTGGGAGAATCTCAGTGTTCCTGAGGAGGGCATGTGGATTCCTGGAGAATTAGCACCCGGGCCGCAGTCCACGGGGACCCACGCACTTTGCAGACAGACGTGGGTATTTCAGACATCACATCAGCATCTGCAAAGATCCAGAGGTCCGAGTGTGGGAGCAGGAGGGAACGCGGGGTGCCATGAGTTGGGGGTGAGCTCTGTGGACGGTGAGGCAACCTGAGCAAGTTTAAACACGGCAGATAGGAGCAGACCTACCCTCAACAAGATGGTCTGAAGAACGGATGGTCCGAAGAGTCTGGGCAGTGGGTGAAGGTCTCACCGAGGGCAGGGCTGCTTGGGATGAGGAAGGGGAGGGTGGCTGTAGAGGCATAAAGGATGGTGTGCAAATCCAGGTGAGACACAGATGCTGTCACACAACCATTTGGGAGGCGTGACTGTAAAGTATGTAACAGCCGGGACTTGAAAGCAGGAAGAAATAACACACTCAGTCCTTCAGAATCTCAGTGTTTTCATCTGTAAAACAGGCGGGATGTTTTCTGCTTTGTCGGGCTGTTGAGGATGGCATTAAACAATGCACATGACACATGGAGCTAAGTGTCTCGGGCCCAGCTCAAACTCCTTAAATTGTAGTTATTATGATGATTATTCATAAAGAACCAAGACATATTCGCTTCGCCATAAAAGATAAGGCAGAAGTAATCTGATTTACATCTGTGTTGTGCTTTCTGCTATTCCAAAGTGCCTTCTCTTGCCATACAGCTGTGTAAAAAATGAAGAAGCGCTCCATGAACTGATGTAGAAAGATTTCAAGGATATTTTGTTAAAGAAAAAAGCAAGATGCAGAAGAGAAACAGAAGTCTGAGCTGCGCATCTATTTGCTTGTATTTGCATAAAAACTTCTGGACGGGTGGACAAAAAGCCAATAGAAATGTCTCTGTGTCGTCACTGGACAGAGCAGGCAGGATTCCAGGGAGTTTCCATTGTTTTTATTCATTCATTTATTCATTTTGTACTTATTTTTGAGCCTTGCAAACATGAAGGAAGGAAGGAAAGGAAGGAGGGGAGGAGGGAAGGATGAAGGAAAGGAAGGAGGAGGAGGAAGGTCTAAGGAGGAAACCCGACAGGAGGGAGGAAATGAATGAAGAAGGAGAGGAATCCCCCTGTTGGGTTCCCTGGGCGACGACAGTGCCCACGGAGCACAGCCGCTTCTAAATAACTTTTATGTTTCCTGCACTTACATTTCATGCATGCTCTCCTTTCTAAAATCCTCTAATTTAAAAGATGTTTTACAAAATGTAAAACAAGGAGCTATAGCATTGCTCGTCCACTTATTCAGTAATAGAGTTATAATTTCAAGACCAACTTTTCAAAATGATTAAAAGAAAGTGTTTTCTAAAATACCATTCGGGAGATATCTATGCATTGACAAAAAGGTGAAAATATAGCAGCAGTCATTCTCTTTAGGAATTCTTTCGAGTGTAAAAGGAAAGTGATTTTATATCTTAGTTGTGTTTCTTAATGCAGCAAAAGAGCTACAAAGAACATATTATGGAGAAATGGGGGTGTGTGAATATGGACTCTATATTTTCTGATGTGATTGAAACACTAGTAACTTACTTTTTTGTTAAAATTACCGTCGGTTTATGTAGGATTTTTTTGCTCCCTTGGGAAATAAATGTTGAGGGCTTGAGGTGTGAGTAGCTCTGACGCCTACGACCTGCTTTCAAAAGGTTCAGGAGTACGTGTGAGCCTGTGAGAGAGCGTGTGTGTATGTGTGTGAGTGTGTGTGTGTGTGTGTGACTCATGTACCCACCAGTACTAAGCAGTGTGTGTAATATGGTCCATGAAGGCACAAGGCAAATTTACTACATCCATTTTTCTTAAACATTTATTTCTTAAACATTCGTTTAAAATGTTACATGTTGAGAGCAGAACTCAACATCCCCGTTACTATTTAAGTGAAGATAAGCTGTCCTTTGGGTGGAGTTTTCTGCGCCAGCCTCCCATTTCCCGCAGGGGGGCTGGTTCCCCATCCATCAATGCTTCATCCCCGGAGTCACCTGTTGGGCAGTGACCACCCGTCCACAGCGAGAGACTTTCCAGGGCCAAAGCCTTTATTCATGACAGAGCTGCAAGTGAATTCTGAGTTCAAAGTACCCTCTCACTTTGCATTTACTTGTTTAGTGCCTGATCGAGTCACATAAGCTTTATACCAGGAGACTCAGTATGATAATGTGTATACGTGGGAATGCAGTTGTAAAGGCCCACGACACAGGAAATTCCTCCTTTTGAGAAACAGTGTGTGTGCTCTCCTGAAAATTTTGTCTATCGTCTATAAATAGCTTATCTCTTTCTTTCATATGCTCTGAAATCGCTAAGCAAAATGTCAAATTTTTGTGAATACTGTCTTTCTTTTAATTTATTCTCACACAGAAAGCAAAAGGAATTGTTAGTCGTTGAGCACTTCTTGCACTAATGGAGCCATCGTGCTAGGTCTCCATCACAGGAAAGTAAACAGAGCAGAAAGTGAACTCGGTTACCTTGGGGTCAGGTGCCGGGGTTGGGGTGAGCAGGAACCCGCACTGACGCCGTGGTGCCCATGTACCTTGTTCCATGATGCACAAGCCACCTGCAGTCACGCAGGGTGTAGAATGAGGCACGAATGGCCCCAGGAAGTGATGGCCTGGAGAGGAGTTTATTCGAAGGATGTAAAAGTCAAACCACAGGAAAGAAGGAATGAAGGCGGGGGAGGAGGACGATAGAAGATAAAAATGCGAACCTAATTCTGTAAGGAACAAACAAACAAACCAAATCATTTACCTTCATGACCTCCAACACTCAAATGGTGTTATTGCATCATTATGATAAAGCAAAACAATTATCCCAATTAGCCAAATTTATCAAGAAAGGCTAAATTGTGTTCGCTATTCTGTGTTCGGTACCCATAGGAAAATTATATTTATATAAAATGTAGGCTTATATCTTTAAATTATAAAAATATGTGCAATGCTGTAGAAATACATTGAGGTTATATCTGCTACATTAAATGTTAGCCGGCCTATGAAAATCCTTGAGGGGAAAACATTTGTGTCTCTCAATGAACAAGATAAGCAACAATGTTGCTTTTCTTCATTGATACTATAACATTTATGCCTGGTCACATTTCCTTCTTTGTTGTGCTTCTCCGCTGGTCCCCGTGACAGGCTGAGCTGAAGGATGGCAGCCCGGGACCGCAGAGTCATTTTGTTTGTTTGTGTTGTTTGGTGTTTTACTTTTCACGACTACAAGCAGATGATATAAATTCTATTTCAGTTATAAATCTTTAAAATTCTTTGTCAGAAATTTTCCACTAATGATTTGCTCTTACGGAAAATACAAATAAGTGTAAGTTGGGCAAGTGGGAAGGTGGTCAGCACCTTACAGGTGGTTGGGAGGCTCCCACCCCCAAGAACTGGGAAAGACGACAAATCAGATCAGCCCAAGCACCTATCACAGCAGAAGTAGGCAACGCAGCCTGAGAGTAATAGAATGTGTCCAGTGACTGTAACATTTACTCCCAGCTGAATTAGTCAGGATGGACCAGGCTATTTAACAAGTGAGTCGGGAAGAAACTCAGGAAGCACAACGCGATAAAAGTTTATTCCTTGCTCATATCACAGCGCAGCGCTGAGGCAGCTCAGGCAGCCCAGGCCCCTTCATTCTGTGGATCTGCCGTCTGGAACCTGAGGTTTCCAGGAAATCAGTGGGGCCTTGAGAAGCACAGGATGGGCGGCGCCAGCTTAAACCTTGCATTACTTGGAAATCAGATTCCAGACCCCAATCCTGCCTGGAGGGGACCTGGCAAGTACAGACCCCTAGATGGGGACCCAGCCCTGGGCCCATGCCCTCCCAGGGCAAGTCTGCAAGGCGGCAGTGACCTGGACCACCCATGCACACAAAAATGCGCGTCCCACCAGCGTCCCTTCCCTGGTTCAGTTCTGTCCCCATAAGTGTCACTGGTACAATCTGGCCTCACAGGTCTGCCTCCCAGGGAGGGGCATGGACTCAGGTCTGAATGTCATTTCTGTTTGCCTCAGATGCGCTGCCTTAAACACTGGGAACTCAGAGCTTGGTTAATGCTTGGTTAATGCGGGTTGGTCCTGTGGGTAAACAACCCTGAGAATGTCTATTTCTGAAAAGACAGGCATGGGCCCCCGGCCTTGAACTTGAGTTTTTCAGAGTCACTCCAGAACCACCGACCTCAGGATCACCTGGGGTGATTTTTTTTCTCCATAGATTTGTGATCTCCATTCGTGATCTATTACATCAACGAGGGCCTGGGTGACCATTTTTAATAAATACCAGCAGATTCTTATGTGCATTAATGGAGTGGCTGTCGTCACCACAGCCGCTCATCAAGCTTGCGAGCCCTCCTCGCCCCGCCCTGTGGACCTCCCTGGATGCCAGCTGCCCACCACCTTCCTGCTTCACAGCTGTGGGCCCAGTGAGCCTGGTTCTTTTTGGTTTTTTAAGTCTCATTACCTGTGACCTGGCGAATATAATTACTCATCCTTCTCTTTAACACTTCTTTTTTACTTTTTATCTTTTTATTATGGACGATTCAATACGAGTGGCCAAGCTTGCTTCATCTGTACCCCTTCGGTTCTGCTCTCCCAAACATGGGTGACTTTGAAGTAAATCCATGTTAGCGTGTAATTTTATCCAGAAATTCTTCAGTATGAATTTTTAAAATATAAAGGTTCTTTTTTGTAAAAGCATAGCCACCTATCAAACCTTTAAAAATAGTCTTAATTATCATCAAATATCCAGGCAGGATTCAAAATTCCCAGATTGTGTCACATACTTATTTGTACTTATGCGTCTGAATCAGAATCCAAATACCATCCACAGGGCCTCTTGCTGGCATGGCTGGAGGCCCTCCTTGGACCCCCATAGGTTTCCCTCCCTCCCCCACCTTCACACCCACCTCTTGTAACCCGCTCGTGGTGAAGCTGGGTCACTTGTCCTGTAGAGGGTCCCACCATCTGGACTTCGCTGATTTCATCCCTGTGGTGACATTTATCATGTTCCTCTGACCCCTGTGTTGCCTACAAGTGGTGGCTGGATTAGAGGTGTCATCAGATTCTGATGTGACTTGTGTCTTCCTACTTCTTCACAATGAGAGGGAAGCATGTAAGGTCTGCTGTCCCCCCTTCTGTGATGTTACAGTTGGTCGGGGGTCACTAGTTATCAGCCAATCCATCTATTATCAAGTCACCCACCAACCTTTTCAGTCAGTGGTACTCATTACCCAGACTCAACAATTCTTCAGGTTTACAAACTGGCGTTCTACCATTTCCCTTCGTTGATTAGCTAGAATGCTTTCATAAAGAAATGTTCCTTCATCAACTACTTGGCTCCTTTTGTATAAGAAAGCAAGATAAATGCTTCTGACCCTTTACCCCTTTCCCAAGTAATGATCTCCCTTCTCTTTGGATGAGGACTATAAACTGTAAGAAGTGAAAAGGCATTTATTAGAGGAAAAAATTGGTATCTCAGGAGGTTTTCCTTGTGTTTGCTAAGCTTACATAGTTTGTCTTTTGTACATGTTAATACTGATGAGGGCAAAAATAAGAACTAATTTTTAAAAAATTATTATTGAAATACAGTTGATTTACAATGTTGTGTTAGTTTCAGGTATACAGCACAGTGATTCAGTATATTAGTATAAGAAGATATACATATATTCTTTTTCAGATTCTTTTCCATTATAGGTTATTACAAAATATTGAGTATAGTTCCCTGTGCTATACAGTAGGTCCTTGTTGTTTATCTACTTTATATATAGTAGTGTGTATCTGTTAATCCCAAACTACTAATTTATCCCTCCCCCTCCTCCTTTCCCCTTTGGTAACCATAAGTTTTTTTTCTGTGAGTCTGTTTCTGTTTTGAAAATAAGTCCATTTGTATCATTATTTAGATTCCACATATAAGCAATATCGTATATTTTTCTTTCTCTGTCTGACTTGCTTCACTTAGTATGATCATCTCCAGGTCCATCCATGTTGCTGCAAATGGCATTATTTCATTCTTTTTTATGGCTGAGTAATGTTCCACCATGTATATGTACCACATCTAATAAGAACTAACATTTAATGAGCTAGCAGGCCTTATGTGCTGTGTGGTTGGCACATGCATGATCTCGTTTAAACTTCTCCACAGCCATGAAGTTGATGCTCTGATCATTTCCGTCTGCAGTGAGGAATCCGAGGTGTGAAGGGGGGTGTTGCATCTTGTCCATGGGTGTCCACCTGTGAAGTTGTAGCCCCGGGTTCCAGGTGGTCCAGTTTTGAGCACGGCAGACTGTGAACTTGCGAGCAGCTTCCTGCATGTTTGTGGGATGAGGAGAGAACAAGGATGCAGCAGACAAGAATGTGCCAAAGAAACGCAAGTTTTCAGCTCTGTCCTGTAGAGAGTGTAGGCAGTTAAGGTGGTAGCATCAGGGGTTTAAGGTCATGTGGTTGGTTAACTGGGCTTAAGTACAGGAGTCGCTCCTGGCTTCTCCAGCCTACAAATGAACAAATGAACTTGTTTACAAAACAGAAGATCGTGGAGCCCGGAGCTTTGTTCCGGGGACATGAGCACCACCTGCTGAACCGTGGCGTTAAATGCCAGCTTTGTCGGCAGGTGTGCACAGGTGTGTGCAGGAGGCGAGCCGGCCCGAATGCAGGCAGCTTCCTCTGCAGCACCTTCCTCAATGCTTCCAGAGTACCTGGGACCCAGAAGGGAAGCTCAGGCCCCATGCACACCTGCTGTGCAGGTAATTACAGGGAGTTTCCAATCCTTCCGCTGAACACCTTTCACCACCGCTTCGTGCACACCTGTGCCCCTAATTAGAACACACACTCACGGTATAGATGGGGTCTATTCAGCCTTGGTGCCTAAGAGTGTAGAAGAAGCCAGAACACTGGACCACTGAACCTGCTTGGAGTCTGCAGTCCCCAAGGGACTTCATGCACGGCACCAGTTACCTTCCTCGCTGTGTCTGTAGCTCAGGTGGACAGCAGGTCCATCAGTACCATGCTGACTTCCCCCCAGCTTCCCCAGGTGTTTCCTGGGCCTGAGATGCTGGCTTTGCCTGACTCTGGGGTCAGAAGTCTCAGGGAGCATCTTCTGCCCCTGCCCTGGCTGTTTGCTATAGCAATCTGTCCTTGTTAATGTGAGAGGCAAGCAGGAGGACTCCGTTCATGCTAACAGAAGTCCTTTCAGATGTTAGATTACACTTCTTCCACAATTAAGGCTATTTATTTCCCTGACCCAGGGCCGTGGTGAATAATAGAACACTCTGTAGGTAAGAGCACACCTGGGAGACCTTCGAATCCAAACACCCTCTCACCTTCCAGGGGGCAGAGACCCTGGTTCCACCTGCTCCATCCACCGGTCACAGGAGGACCGAGGTGGTGATGACTCACTGCCATGGCTGCCCGTCCCTCTATGTCGCTGTTGACGCCTTTGTATCTGGTTTCAAGTGTGTGTGTGCACACGTGTGAGCCAGTGTGTAGCTGCGCATGCATGTGCACATGCAGTGTGAGGACAGTGGGACAGAGAGGCGAGAGCAGAGCCATACATGAGGACAGAGCCCGTGTGTGCTTATCCAGATTCCAGTTTGAGTCAGCATGGTGACCAAGGCTGGCTGGGGCTTCTGCTCTAGGCTTGAGAGTAAGGAAGAACATGACGCTAGGCGCACGTTTTCACAGGCTCTGCAGGTTTTGTGGGGAGCAGCCCAGGGATGACAGCCTGGAACACACAAGGTACTGGTGAGGTGACGCCCTGCCGAGCTACTTCATGTTCCCTAAGAATCTGCCAAGCCTTTTCTTGCAGATTTTCTTCCAGAAAACAAAGACAGACAATCAGAAGCTTTTTTTAAAAATCTGCCTGATAAGAGCCAAGACGTGTTTAAGATCCGTCTCACTGACAACTCTCCAAAACCCACTGGCAGGGATACGGTGTGATCTGGGCATGCCTCTCCCTGCTTTGGCTCACAGGACAGATGTGATGCAGGAGAAGTGAACTTCAGGGACCAGAACCACCTAAATGCAGCCGTCAGAGCTGCCAGCCCAGCCAGAATATGAATACAGTGTCTGTGAGGTCGTTGGAGAGAAAGGGCCAGGGACCGAGAGCAAGGACCCAGGTGTGAAGTCCCATCCAGGGTTCAGCCTGTGAGTCAAATCTGAAGTCTTTATAATTCTGGAGATCTGCACGGTGGTTCCTTTGTCTGCTGTGGTTAGAATTTTATGGAAATAAAACCCAATCTAGTTCTAAGAGAGGCCCTGACTTACAAAATCTGTAAAAAAATCTGGTTTTGCTGCTTACAAAATCTCAAAGAGTACCCAGTGTGATAACAATCTCAGCATGAAAACATATTTCTATAGCAACAGATATTTTCTCTTCAATTAAATGAAAGCAAAGCAAAGTATCCCTATCCTATAAGAAAAACAGATAAAGTTACAAGAAGGAAAACCATGGCATTTTTGCTCTCTTGGAATATTCATGAAATGTGTATGATTTTCTCAATTTCCATCTGGTGTCTTTTCTCATATATGCAATGCATATGTCATCTGAACTTCTCATGGGCTTCTGACTTTGTCAATAAAAAATATATTAAAAATAGTGTTCTTTGTGAAAATTGTAGTGCAAGTGAAACAATAACAATTAAACCACTGTTATTTGCAGCTCCATCCCATCCACCACCATTCCCTTAAAAGTGACAGGAAACTCTTCAGAATAATAAGATAATTTCATTAAATGGTTGTCTTACGGAAGTCCAGTCCATGGGTATATTAAGTTTACTTAATAACTTGGTAAAATTATAAGCTACCTGATACGTTCTTGTTAAACTACTGAAGCAAAGTTATGAATAATAAGAATGCTTCATATCTCTATATACCACTTTTCCTTTTTAAAGTGTTTTCACTTACACTACATAACTTCATTATAGAGTTTTAAGAGCTGAGATAAAACCTAGAAACAAAGCTAATAATTATTCTTACGATTTTAGAAGTACATTCACTGATCTGCATTATTTTTTTATTTTATAAAAATGTCTCTGAATTCCATGTTTCTGAGTGAGTGAGTGAGTAGCGGTAGTATGTAAATGGAGCAGGTACTTCACCAGCATTTCATCAGGGCACATATTTTGCCAAACCAAATTGTACCATGACCAAAATTCTATGGTGCCTAGATGGACTTGATTGAAATGGCGAAATTTTCCCCAAAATCAATAGAAATTTGAGAAAGTTCAATTAGAACATGCTTGTTTTTCCTCATCTCCCCCAAGATCCTCCCGCTGCCCTCCTATCTCAGCAGGGACCATCCACAGCATCTTAGTTCACACCAGGACCATCAACTCTGCCTTAAATGGGGCCTCTCTTGTGCCATCAGGCAGTCCCGTGGCCCAGAAACTGCCACTGACACCTCAGCCCCTCCCCCCCACCTTTACTAAGTGAAGGACAGACATCAAAGGAGGAAAACCAGCCTCAAGCTCCTTTGGGAGGAATCAAAACACTTTAATGGCTCCAATGAATCAAAATAAACCTGCAATAAACCTCTAATCTGTGTTTCATTTTTAAATTAGACTTTTTTTCACACTTGCTCATGAGACTTGAATAGTCTGAGTTTTGCTGAAAATATTTTACATAAAACATGTAATTTTCAGTTGATTTGCATATGCCTATATAAATGTTTGGGAGTAGATTCCTCTTTGTTTTGGTCAAAGCACAATTCCTTTCTTGGGGTGCTCTGGACAAGCAGAAGGCCATCTTTCCAGGAAACCAGATTTCTGCCTGGTGAATCTGCTTTGTGTTGTCTTGGCATTTGAGGATCTAGGTGGGAGCCACCCCAACCTTGAGACTGATAACTATTTCTAGCCCCTACCATTAGCTTCCAAGACTACACTTTTCCATAACACAGTCAGCTCCCGAGAGCACAACTGCTGAGCACACTTGCCTCCAGATTGGAACGAAAAATACACACAGGCTCCACACAACCAAATAGATGTCCTGAGTCCATGAGCTAAAATTCAGAAATACCCACTTGGGAGAGTTTTGCAGCCTGGTTATTCCAAATTTTTAAAATCACATTAACAGATTTTATATGCAGTTTAGAAATCCATTTTGCACTAAGGAGCAACACATTTGAAATAACAACATTTTGAAATTTATCTGTCTTCTCTGCTCCAGACACCTGCTAAGTGAGTCAATGTTTATTCCCATTTGATCACTATTGAGGATCTAGGGATAGTATCATCTCCTTTTTATGTATAAAAAAGTGAGGTGTAGAGAGATGAAGTCACGCAGATAGTAAGTAATGGAACAAGGTTTTGAACAACCAGATGCCTGAAACCAGCATCATTGAGAGAAGTGAGAAATGATACTGACAGAAAATAAAATTGAGTTGATCTTAGAATTGGAACTCAAGCACTTTGTGACCACTGAGAGAGAGAAAATGGCTCCAGACGACTCAATGAGGTGCCAGCAGAGGATGGGCAAGATGCCTGTAGGTTACCAACAGACACTTATACAGTGTTCAGTGCACAATATTTGGTGTGTAATAAAGCTTGGGAACTGAAGGCAAAATATTGCCCTGGAAAGATCAAGGGCTTTGGAGTCAGACAGATCTGGGTCCAAATCCTGATCCAGGACAGACTGGTGTGAGCGAGTGTCACTTGATGATAACGTGAGGGTGACCTGAGAATGCGTGAGATAACATACCGCCTTCCTGGTTTGGTGCCCACACAGTGGATCC
The DNA here is from genome assembly GCF_965194805.1 of Balaenoptera borealis. Classification (NCBI taxonomy): domain Eukaryota; kingdom Metazoa; phylum Chordata; class Mammalia; order Artiodactyla; family Balaenopteridae; genus Balaenoptera; species Balaenoptera borealis. Next base: position 90,892,717 of record NC_138871.1, read on the forward strand.
TCAGTAAGTAGTAGGTATCTATAGGTAGAAAAATGTTTTCATCTTGCATTGCTCATCTTAAAAATAGGACTTCAGAAGGGCTTTTGGGTCCTATCTAAGTGTTCTGAAGGTCAGAGACTGTACCTTTGTGGCAAGTAAGTCCCATTCATGGTACCCAAGAGCTTCTAACATCCAACAGTGACATTTAGCCACTTCCAGGAGGGAAGTGACGTTTGTCATGTACTTTAGATATATGGCGATTACAACACAGATGTAATTTTTTAAAAATTTACCAATTATAAAAGTCCATCACAATACTTTTTGGAGAAAGTCATCCTAAGCTAAGAGTTATGAATCTGACTATAGTATTCACTTCATTCTTTAGGTGATCAATCGATGCCTCATTAATTTCAAGTTCCAGAATGTGTTATTTTTAATTTTCCTAGCTATCAAGTTAATAAATCTTAATTAATCTAAGTATTATTTAGGCAGAGTGGCTCACCCAACAGGTGGTGAATGGGTTTCAAACCCCAGGGCTAAGAAACCTACTCTTTGGAAGGTTTCTTCTTCCTCTGCAGTCTAATTAAGCATCAGCCCTTCCAGTGTATACACATATGTAGAAGGTGAAGCATAGTCCTCAATCGGGGTGTCTATTGAGCTTTGAAGCCTCCACTGAAAATTACAAAAGTAGAACATGGACAGTCGAATAGTATTCCAGACCCTCCCGGGCTGCAACCCCCTTCACAGCCAGTTCCCGACCCTCTCCTTCCCTTCTGCTCTTTCCACCTCCCCCCTCCTTCTCTCACCCACGCCATCCCACCAACATCCCCTCATTCCTCAGCCTTTTGGTTCGTCTGTGTGTTCTCATGTGGTCACCTGTTCTCACCTGTTCTCACCTGACCCCCCAGGTTCTGGCCCTTAGCGAGTCCACTCTGCCTTCTCATCCAAACCTCTTCAAAATGTGGTTTCAGGTCCTCACTTTGCCTTCAGTCTTCAGCTGACTGGCTGACCCTCCTCCAGCTTCAGCCAAACTCACTAATGTCGCTGAGTTCTGACTTCCAAATCTAATTTACGTATTTTAAAATTCACCTTGAGGGGCCTCCAAAGTGCATGTGACATCACTGGTCATGTTTTAGCAGGATTTCCTGTGCACACTCTGCTCTCCTCTCTTCTCTCTCTGCTCCTCGCTGCTGGGTGTCCCGCTGTCCACCTGCAGCATCCTTGCTCTGTGTGCTCCCTTAATCTCCTCCACTACCACGGTCTAAGGTGCCACACATGCTGAGGACTCTTAGCCTGCCCCCAGCTCTGACTGTTTACGGACGACCACCTTGCCTTTGATAGTGCCCCAGACCCACACCTAAGTGTGGTCCTCCTTTCCTCTGAAGCCTCTTCCTCCTGCATCCTTCTCATTCAGGACGTCAACATCCTCCAGTTACACAGCTAGCATCACAGACGTGTCTCCTCCCTCTAGCTTGTGTTCCTCCTTCAGTGGGTCATCCTTCTGATGTCAGGTCCAAACCTTCCTCTCCACCCCTCTCCCTTCCTGCCATTCACACCCTGAACAGAATTTTACCATCTCTCACCTGGACCACTCTAAAGACCACCTAACCCAGGTTCCTTGGTTCTAGCTTTGGGCTCCTCAAACCTATCCTCTGTACAACTTTTATAATAATCCACATAAAATCATAATGTATCTATGACACTCCCCTGCTTAAAATCTTTCAGGTCTCTCCCATCACCTAGGGGACTGCAATCTTTAATCTGGTGCAAGCCTCATGATTCTCTGCCCCCCTTCCCACCTCTCTTGCTGCCACTTTACACCACGTACCTGACGTATCAGGGTTCAGCTACCCACGGACACCTCCAAAGATACCTGACTTTGCTTGAATGTGCCTCTGCATTTGATTCCTGTCTTCTGTTGGTACTTGCCATTTAATCAGCAGCATCTCCCCTAGGTACTGCCACCTCTACGTCTGCCCCCATCCCCGCACTCTGATTTCAGTGATTATCTTATTCCACAGCACTCATTTCAAATGATATATTTCCTATAGTATTTTTACTTGTTTTGTTTCAATATTAAAGTCTTCCTTAGGGCAAAGAACAAATCCTATTTTCAGCTTTTGCCCCTGAAGCCTCCAGGGCGTGCCATATAGGCAGTACCTGGTATTGGGTACCGATTCCCTACTCAGTATTATTGAAAGTACTTGGAGTATTGACTCCATGAGGGAGTAACGCCTTCCCTGGTCCTTTTCCCTCTTCATAAGCATGTATAACTAACAGTAGATACACACAGGCTGCCTATACATTTTGATTTCCTCCTCCTGTCCTATATAGGAGAAAATTTTTTGAGTTCAATATTCGTTAAAGCAATGGTCTGTTCTCACTTTGGTTTGTAGCTTTGCAGAAGTCCCCCACATCAGAAGTCTGGTTGTACATTTTGCATCTTTGAAGAAAAATAAGGCTGAAAGTGTTAAACTGTTAGGATAATGTAGGAAATTCCAGGTGTTGGAAGGAACAGATATTTGGATGTTTTTAGACTAATATTCAAAACAAATTAGCATCATCTGTGATGTGATTTCTAAGAAAAATTTCAATTGTATCAAAACCAGTGGTGGTCTAAGGCTCTTTTGGAAGAGAAGCCAAAGTTGCCAGGACAGTTGCTCTCCAACTTTGGCTTCCAAACTACACTTTGCAAGTTAAATATTGGCTTATTTTTCCAAGTCACCTAACTTACTGCAGTAGATGGACACCTAAAATCTGAATTGAATTTTCTTACTAATGTTAGGAATGACTCTATTTGCTTAGTTTTAAAATGTGTCCAGAAGTTGAGATGAAACATAAGTTTCAGCAGTGTGAAGGGTCTGGTCCTCTGTTATCTGAAGCTTTCCTCTGCTTCCTCAAGGAATGATCCAGTCCTGGAGCAAGGAGCCCTCAGGACTCCTTACAACCCAGCCTCACATCCTCCTCAGGATAACCCAGCGCTCAGACCACAGCCCCCTCCCCTTTCTCCATAGCCTCTGCTACCCCCAGGGTGAGGGCAGGTGGAGAGTCAGGAGTAGGGGAGGGGAAGCACGTGCTGGGCAGATGGCAGACGGGAACTCCGGATATTGTAAGCCTGATGAGGTAGAGGCTGAGTTAAAGGCAGTGGGCAGTTGGGAGGGGATTGGGAAGCAGAGGCCTGGGTGGGAGCTGGTAACACTGTGACCCCGAGCGGTTCCGTTAGAGACGGTCAGTGCCGTGGGTCTCGGGCCTGGAAGCATGGGGTCTGCAGCACGACTGAGCTCAAATCTCAGCCCCTTTACCAACAGCGAAGTGTCCTGCGGAGTCTGAGAATGTGCTCTCCGGACCCGGCTTCTCCCTCTGCAGATGGGAGGGATGGTGCCTTCCCCGCAGGGCTATTGAAGGTGGGTTTGGGCAGCTCCTTTGATGAGGCTGGCAGAGCGCCAGGCACAGAGCAAGTCACTGAGCGGATGCAGCTCCACCCTTTCCCCTGGGGTCTGATGCTTCCTGTAAGGGGACGGGGAGCCGTCAGACCCAGCTGTGCAAGCTCTGTGGAGCAAATGGGTGTGGGCTCTGGGTTCAGTCCCGTCTGAGCCGCTTGGGCTCAGGTGGCTCTGGGCACGGGCATCACTTTGTTCCCTGAATCATCGGGGTCCTCACTGCGTGCTTGGCACCATGCGAGGACACGTCAGTGTCAGCTGTGACCTCCTCAAGTGGCTCTTTGTGTCCGGAGTGGTGGCGTCTGGAACCATGCCTCACCTCCTGTCTGTGAAGACAGTTTCCTCACACTCACTTCACGCTCACAGTATCTCGGGGGTAACTCTGCATGGATTTTATATTTTGCTAATTTGCTCTGCTCAAGGGTATAATTGGGAAACAAAGGAAGGGAAAAGAGAGCAAGAAGGAGGAAGGAAGGAAGGAGGGAAGGGAGGGAGGGAGGGAGGAAGGAAGGGAGGAAGGAAGGAAGGAAGGGAGGGAGGGAAGGATAAACATGCAGAGCACAAAACCCCTGATAGGACTAAGGAGGGGACAGACTTCCTAGCCAGTCTGTGACTGAGGAAGACACAGTCTTTTATTCCTTGAATGACACATGTGCCACTAGGAAGCAGTCCCAGGCAATACTCACCCTTTGGCGATGCCCCCTGGGCATGACCTATGACACAGTGGGAAGAGCTATCTCCCACACTCTACCCAGGTGTCTCTGACCCCGGCACGTTCTCTGTGGAGTCTCCAGTGCCCACGGCATCACGAAGGACAGACGGGGAGGAGCCGACCTGCTCTCTATCCCACCTCCCCTTGGCCCTCGACTTCTCATTTGGGGAACAAAGGGAACAGCATTGTACTCAAGCCTTTCCTTTGTGCCTTTAGTAAAGAAATCATTATTAGACATTTCTGCCACTCTCCTTGATATTCTAGTAACTTATTCAGGACCGGCAAGCCCCTGGAGGGTTCGGGAGGTGGGAGTGAGCTCTCCCCTCCGCAGCCCTTAAAACTTCTTCTGATGGGATTCTCTATCTGGCTCTCAAAACTACAGATCAGCTGGAGTTTGAAGTTTGTGATGTCTGTGTTTCTTTCTTGAGGGGGAAAGTGAAAGGCAAAGTGTGTTAAAATTCAAAGTTGGAAAGGCTTCTGGTAGCCAGGAGACAGGGCAGCAGATGGACCTGCGTCTTTAAGTGGCAGTGATGGGCTGTCTGGTGCGGGGCTCCTGGCTGGACAGGGGGACCTGCCATGTGCCCCAGCTGTCCTGTCTGGGATGCTGGCATCCAGTGGCCACCGTTTCAGCTCGCAGAGCAGTCGGCAGCCTGTCTGCAGGCTGTCAGCCTCTGAACCACAAACCTCCCGCTCTGGGACAGAAGGAGCCCAGAGTCCTTTGGAGTCACTGGAAGGCCACAAGCTGAAATTTCCAGGGCAGAATAGGTAGCTTCTGCTGGAAAGGACTTGAACCTGAGCAGAGTTAGCTGTGTGTTCTTGAGACTCATTCACCCTTCAAATTCCACAAGGACAAACCCTGCCTGGGGCACAGCTGAAGAGGCTGGCAGTGGGATTACATCCTCTGCGGCAGCCAATCCCCTCCACTCCTCTGAAGCGTACCTGCCGGAGGCCATTGACAGCTCGCAGGTGCTGCTGGGTGCTATTCAGGAACGCAGCCTGAGTCCTTCCAGGTTTTTGTTTGCCTCTGACACTGGCGCAGACTTGAAAGCACCCAGGCTGCAGTGGCTGTCTGATTGTGGGATTCATTATCATCAGAAGGAGAGTTTACATCGGAACACGATTTGGTCATGGAATGCTCATCTCCAAAATGCTTCTGTCTGAGAGATTTGCAAGGCACTGGATCTTTTCAAGCCTGCTAGCAGCTGGAGTTCAGCAGCGGCTTCGGATGGGTTTTGAATGCTAATCACTGCAGTACCCAGTTGTCGCCAAGTCTTATTGCTGAGAAATGCCATCGTGAAACCATCACTAGGCTGAGATGGTTTCAGAGGGGAGGTAACAAATATTCCAGATCCACGCCTTCCTGCTCCGTGTAACAAATTGACTAAGAGCCTTATGTTTAGTGCCAGTGTCCTCGGAGGACATTCAAGGTCACGCTGGGCGGTGCCTGGAATTTTGTTGCAGAAGCACCGAAGGAAACCATTATAAAGTGATTTGTGTGCATAACGTGGTCTCGGTGTAAGCGGGTATCAGCTCATTGATTAATCTGGGGCAAATGCAGGAGGAAAATTAAGAGAGAGCACACAAACAATGGGAAAGATTTACTGTTCGGATGTGCTTCTTCGTGCGGGCATTGTTTTTTTCCCTGAATTCCAGCGACAGCTCCTGGGTGGGCTGAGCTTGGTGTGGACCTGGGGACAGCCCACGGCATCTACAGATGTGCCTTTTTGCCCATGCAGCCCCCATGCTCATACATGCCTGCAGGGTCGGGTGAGCAGGTGCAGCCCTGGGCAGAGCAGGTCAGCCGGTCCCTCCTCGTCAGTGTGTCGCCTCGACGAGGGCGGGGCTGCCATCCACGTGGTCCCTCCTGTTAGCGGGCAGCGCTGCCAGCCCCTCTCCACCTCGGGCGTGTGTGGCGAGGCAAGCATTTCATTCTGACCCTAGCACATCTATCACATCCGTTTCTTCCATGTGTAAAGGAAAAAGATGCATTAATCTCTAAGAAGCCAAATTGCATACTACGTCATAAAAATTGTTTGAAAAAATATAAAACACGCTCTGAATGTGCTGACCTAGCAGTACCGCTTCTATGTTACTTGGGCCATGGTCGTTAGAACCAGCCCTGGGCCTTACCAAGTCTGACATCGTGGTTCCAACAATGTTTTTGTCAGCATGAAAAATAAGCCTGAAAATATTCCAGGTTGTCACCATCTGTGGTGGGATTGGACAAACATTTAGGTTTCCTTATTTTTAAAACAGAAATGATCGAGGTCTTCTGGACAACGATTCATTTTTTGAAATTATCTTTTTATAAAATCCTTGCATAGGCATTCTCTGCCTCATTTGAACACTCCTTTCAGTTTTAAGCCAAATTTATTTATGCAATTAAAACACATTTATCAAAACCTTATATTAAATTTATATACTTAGAATATATAAATATTTATATATTTGTGGGAATATATGAATATTTACTTATTATATTTATATTATAATAAATAATAGCTATATGTTTAACCTAAGGGCTTTTGTTTTAAGTTTACCCAAACCACCATTTCAGGTCTGCCTTCCTGGCAATACGTATACATATTTTTAAAATTAGGAGACTGAAGTTTTCTCTCTTTCTTTTCTTTATCATCCTCTACCCTTTTCATTTGAAAACTGTGCTACAGCCTCTCTAGCTTTTCTATTTAAATCCGGCTCCACGGAGACCCTTTTGATCCGGCCAGGATGCCGCAGTGCAGTGGGTTCAGAGCAACAGGAAGGAAGCCGTGAAGACGGGGCTATTTTCGTGATTTGCTTTTATCTATACTGCTATTTAGGTCTGGGTTTCACATACAAGAGGGCTGGAGTGTTGGAAGGACCAGTTTGCACCCGTCAGAGGAGAACGTGCCACAGCCTCCTTTCACGTCCTCAGGGTCACTTCCACAGCCCCGGGGCCCTCCGGGTATTCAGTTTTATTTTTACATTATAATCTCCCTGAAAGCCGTTTGTCCAGGCTCTGAGTCTGATGAGGTCACACCTTCAAGGTTATACACGCAGTAGCTTCCCAGGACCTGGGTTGTTCTCGACCCCCAGCCCCGGGGGGTTCCACACAGGTTATTGCCCTATAAGTTGTATGTGTATATCTGTGTGCATGTGTCTGTGTATGTACTTTTTTAAGACAGAAAGTGTTAAGATAACTACAGTCAGAGGTATTATACTCATATAATTATCATATTTTCTATCCATTACATTTTCTTCTTTTTCCTAGAAAAAATGTACACGAATGATTGTATAAGGAAAGGTGTAATTCATCACACTATTCTTCAGAGTTTGCAGAGCAGAAGCGTGCAAGTCACTGATGCTGTGAAAGTTTATTCTGTACTAGTGAGCTGCAACATCAAGACACTGGCTACCCTGTGGAAGCCAATGAAACACTAAAAATGTGAAAGCACATTAAAATAGTCTCCCTCCTTTGGTCCTTGAAAACTTGTTCAAGTGGATGTAAGTACATGAACAGGGCATTTCCAGCTTCCAAGCGGGTTGTACTTGCCCAGCTCATGGGAAGGGCGGCGTTTGAAGGTCGCGGTGAGATTCCACCAGAGATCTTCCCATCACCACACTCACCCATAACGCTTCATCTTTCCCTTTTCCTCCCAAAGCTCATAAGCCGTAGCCTTAGAGATGCAGCATGAGATTTTTATTCTCTCATCTTGCTATTCACTCGTATTTCTTTAAATAATTACTATGGATTGGATTGTACAGTGAACAATAAATTGTTCATTTATTAATTGCTGCAGAGTACACAGTGTCCTCTGATGCAAGGAACTGAACATGTCCAGATAGACAGACTGGCAACCAGCCTGCCCGACAGCGGAAATGTGAGTCGATAAGTCTGTCGGATACTTTTGACCTGAAACTTGTCCTTCCTTGAGGTGGTGGGGTTAGGTGGTGGTCAGGGAAGAGGAGGGAGCCACTCATCACACGTGGGGCTGTCAGGAGCCGTCCTGCTGGCCCTTCCTGCGTGGGAGTCCGTCCCAGAGACCCTCTTACCCCTTCTCCCCAGCAGCCTCTGGTTTTCTACTTCAGAATCCACAAGTCGTCTAAAAGTGATGAGATCTGGGTTTGCCCCTATTGAACATGAGCTTGCGAAGTGGTGGGAACGGGGTCCCCAGCTCTCTCGGGCACATGGGGTCCTGGTAGGATTTTGGTCACGTGATGGAGCGTGGACACCTCGGCACAGGTGGCAGTGGGCTGCCTCCTCGATGGACATGAGTCCCCGATCCACATCCGCCAGCTCCTCTGAACAGAGGCCGGGTGTGTTTCCTGTGACCACTGCTCAGGCAAAGGCGGGCGCTTACAACTTCTGCAGAGTGAGTTACATGCATGTGCATGTGTCCCATTGCAGTGATGGGACAAGAGTGACAGTGAGCAATGCTTTGGGGAGGAAGAGCGCGTCAGTGCCCAGCGTGGCCTCCCAAACGCCGACCCCCCAACACCGTATCCGTGAGTGTTTGATGCCAGTGACTTGGTTCTTTAGAAGAGATGGTTACAAGTAACAACACAAGACGAAGTGCTAAATCTAGAAAGGGATCCACATCATCCTGAAATAAAACTTAAATACGCAGTAGACAGATACAGTGACCAGACCACATTTAGTGCTGTGCAAAGAAAGCATCAACTATGTTAATTCTGAAAGCATAAAACTATATTAATTTTTTAAGAAAAAATAGACAAAAATATTTTTTAAGGAAAGATGTTAGTTTTCTCTAATGCCTGGAAAAGAAAAGTTAAACTTTACAGTAGACTAAAACCTTAGAATTTCAAAATAACAGATGAAGACATGCTTAGGCTGTTTGTCATAACTTTTACATCCTCTGAAGCACGTCACTGGTGCTCCATATCTAGAAATCCTGTGGTGTTTTAAAGTTGCTCTGTGACCTTTTGAGCTTAAACAGGCTTCTGAACTTAGATTTCACTCTGGTTCACGGGGCACTTTCCCACATTTGACTGAAAATCCAGGTCCTGGGTCCTAAATCTCAACTTACTCGGCTGTCACGGGCTGTGTGACTTATGGCTATTTGTGAAAATCAAACAAGATGCAAAAATCCTCAAAGAATGAGGATTCATGACATTCCAACAGGTATGATCAGCCCTGGAGGATTTTAAAAACTATTTTAAGGATCCGTCTCTTCTCCTGATGTTAGGGGTTTCGTGGGTGTGCCCCTTCTGGTGAGCGGTTTGCTTGTCCGTCGACGTTAAGAAACAGAACATCCCAGAAGCACATGGCCCAGAAGCTGGACCTCTGAAATGCATCCCACAGAGATTCTAGGAAACACATGTACATATGGGACAAGGGGGTGCATTTTCTGTTTGGTTTGAAAAGGCGGGGAGAGGGCATCCTGAACATATTTTGAAAACATGCTGCAACCACAGGGGCTGTGAAGCAGACAGTAAATGTTAAAATAAGTTTAATTTTATTGACATGAAAAAATACCCACACATGTTTTTTTAGTGGAAAGGCAAGTTATAGAGAGCATCCAGGTGTGATCCATTTACACATAAATGTTTTCCCATGCATGTATGTGTGCCTGTGTGTGTCTCTGTGTGTGTGTGTGTGTGTGTGTGTGTGTGTGTGTAGAAAGGGATGGATGTAACCATGCCCTTAAAATAATAGCATTAGTTATCTCCTTGTGGACGAGATGTTCACTGATTTTTGTACTCTTCCCACAGTGTTTTAGTATCTTACAAGGACATGCCTCCTGTTTATAAAGAACACAAGTTGTATTGAAATCAACGTAACATTTTTTGAGATTATTCCGGAGAAACCAGAAGTTCTATAAAGATATAAATTTTGGTTAATTTTAAAAATGCATTTGCTAATTTTTCCAACATGTAATTGTCTGATTCTGGATATTCAAAAATGATATTCCAAGACATCGATTCATTCATTGTCTTGTCTTAAACTAAGCGAAAAGAGCAAACACCCACAGAATTAGTGTGCGACTGGTCCACAGCCTTTCTGCAATTAGATGAAGTTGTCTTTCAGAAATCCCTAATCAGTTCCTGACTTCTTTTTTGAAGTATAGTTGATTTGCAATGTTCTGCTAGTTTCAGATGTACAACAATGTGATTCAGTTAGACATATATATGTATATTCTTTTTCAGATTCTTTTTCGTTATAGCTTATTACAAGATATTGAATATAGTTCTCTGTGTTCTACAGTAAGACCTTGTTGTTTATCTATTTTATATATGGTAGTTTGTATCTGCTAATTCCAAACTCCTAATTTATCTCCCCCTTCCATACCGCTTTCCACTTTGGTAACCATAACAGGGAGTCAGTTTCTGTTTTGCAAATAAGTTCATTTGTATCATATTTAAGATTCCACATATAAGTGATATCATATTATATTGGTCTTTCTCTGTCGGACTTACTTCACTCAGTATGATAATCTCGAGGTCCATCCAGGTTGCTGCAAATGGCATTATTTCATTCTTTTTTATGGCTGAGTAATATTTTGTTGTATATATGTACCACATCTTCTTTACCCATTCATTTGTCCATGGACACTTAGGTTGCTTCGATGTCTTGGCTCTCATAAATAGCACTGTAATGAACATTGGGGTGCATGTATCTTTTTGAATTAGAATTTTCTCCAGATATATGCCCAGGAGTAGGATTGCTGGATCCTATGGTGACTGTATTTTTAGTTTTGTAAGGAACTTCCATACTGTGCTCCATAGTGGCTGCACCAATTTACATTCCCACCTACAGGGTAGATCACATGCTGGGCCACAAAGCAAGCCATGGTAATTTAAGAAAACTGATATCATATCAAGCATCTTTCCTGACCACAACACTATGAGTTTCTGACTTTTAACTTGGATTAAATTTTCAAGTATCTGAGAACACATTTTTCAAACATTTTATTTAATCTAAGTTAGAGATGACTTCACACTTAGCAACAATGTCCATGAATGTGTGTCAACACTTTCTTGTTTTGAAGGCCTTAGAGGATTCTCTTCAATTAGGAATTTCAATCTGCAGATACACACGTGTTATAGCAGATGATTGAATATTAGGAAGAAAGAAGCAAGATATTTTATTTCCCCTATGAGAGATCCCTTCCTAATCTGGTTTATATGATACTTTATATTGTACTTTACAGCTTGTATCACATGGTGCAGAGGTTTGGAATGTTACACTTCAAAACAGAACAAAAAAAACCAAAATAAACCAACAAACCTGAGATGATTCACACACATTTTTCCTTCTTAAGAATACGAGTGGCTTTAATCAAGAAAACATTTTTTTTTCCTCAAAGTGATAGTGCTATTTGCCATAATGATAGAAGGATGATCAGTAAGTATTTCCTGATTGTTCTGTTTTGCTCAGTCTTAAGCCTTAACATTTAAAAAATTTTTCTCCTTTGTGTAAGGATGGATCCTCCCCAGGCTTTGCCGAGGTCTTCTACATGCGTATTGTTTTACATGTGCATGTTCTTCACCTGTGTTCTTGGCTCAGTTGGCTACTGTTTGAATAATGACAACGAAAATTTAGGGCTAAAGTGAAGACTCTAGAATCCATATCTCTTCTTCCAGCAGTGGCATTCTGAGGCCTGGACACGTAGGAGAAAAACAAACACGCTGTATCCCCCTCCCTTCAGGAAGTCTCCCCAGACCCCCACGCCTCTCGGGCAGACAAGAGGCTGCTCTTTGGACTGCATCCTGATGCCTGGGCTGTAATTATCTCCCACTAGAATCCGAGCTCCTGGATAAGAGGAGCTGGTGAAGCTGTAAGTGCGGTTTGCAGCCTGGGTCCCAGCAGCCAGAACCAACCATGGGAACAGCCTGCACACTCAGAACCGACCGTGTCTGATGTTGTCCAGGAAGAAAACCTGCAGGAGGCTTTGAGGGGCAGCTCTGATTTCTCACCAGCTTCATAAGTAATGTGCGATATATTAGTGATTTCTTTGGACCCTGAGGAAAACCTAAACAGTAAAAATTACACAGATTGACTAAAACTGAAGGTTTCATGACCAGAAATGAATAGAGAAAAAGCATGTATTGATTTTAAACCAACAAAGAAATCGGTGATGCTGACAGACAGGGACTCCCCTGTGACTGACTTGTAGGGTCCTCAGAGGGAGAAATCGGCTCCCATATCTACATCTCTCAGCAACTGTTACTTAGAGCTGAGAAATGCATTTGCCTGTCAGGAAGATTCTCAGCCTGGGCTTGAAGACTTTAACAGTTTCCTGGATATCAGACCCGGTCTTGTTGATGGAAAGTGGAAGAATTTAGATTCTTCACTCTTTGGTAGCACATTAACTCTTTCAAACCACAGCCCCGTCTGAGCACAGGAGATTACAGCTTCTGAAATGATAGCTAAGAGACGTGAAGTGGCAACTTTACTCTCTGGGGTGAACAGGTTCCTCTCTGAGGCTCAGTTATTGCATTTTTCCCACTAGAGTCACAGATTGGAGGCCACTAGCAAGGAGCTTGGAGAGTACCAGCCTGCTGGGCCCACACAGCTGGTGACAGTGGAGTGAAAGAGGACTCCGTGCATTTTTCTGGACCTCCTTATCTCTTTCTTTCTGGTCCTTTCATAATTTACTGATGATTGCACACCATCACCACTGCATAAGTAAATCTTTCCCCACAGAGTAAAGACCCAACATCCCTATCTATGCATCCCCCTATTCATCCATCCATCCATCATCCATCCATCCATCTATCCACCCATCCATCCATCTATCCTTCAACCCATCTATCCACCCATCCATCCATCTATCCATCCACCCATCCATCTATCCATCCATCCATCCACCCATCCATCCATCCATCCACCCATCCATCATCCGTCCACCTTTTCCTTTGTGTATTCATTCATTCATTCATTTCCATATTCAATCAACAAACATTTTAGGACTTCTGTCATATTTGGGAGAGAATGGTAAACAAAACAGGAAAGTTCCCTGACCCTGCAAGTCAACATATTAGTAGATGACACACACAACTTGATAAATGATTAGAATAAACTCACAAACGCTACATCAGGGAGAGAGCATGGTGCTGTGAGGGCATGGCTGAAGGGAACCCAACATTGTCTAGTGGATCAGAGACATCCTAGGATTCATCCAGGAGCAGAGGAAGCAAGAATTGAGCGCGAAGACCTAAAAGCAAGAGAGCCATGGCAACTTGGAAGAAGGCTGAGAGGTTCACCCGGCCAGACAGCTGCTGTGACGGGGATGGTGAGGAGCGAGGTGGGAGGGGTTCTTCTTGGAAATCCATGTTAAGCGGTTTGGACTTTTAGCCACAGATGAGGGAAGATGCGGCTGACTTGAATCAAGTCGGGGGTAGACACGGTCATACCTACTGTCTAGTGATGAGGCCCCAGCTTCCACCTGGGGAGGTGGGTGTCAGGGTGTGGACTGGAGAGGGAAGCTCTCGGGACGCTTGCAGCACCTTGGACACGATGAGTGGGTGGTCATGGCCAAGCTGATCATGGGGCAGACGGGGACATGATCTGGGAGCAGGTATTCAGGGACTGTGGACATGCTGATGCGGAGGCTGGGGGGAGGCATGGCTGCTTCCCAGGTGGAGCCCCTGGAGGGTGGCGATGCGGGTACTGACAGAGCCTGGGGGAAAGGTGGTGAGTTCCATGTTGGAGACGCTGGCTTTGTGTGTTATCACTGCACAAATAACAGGGGGCTTTCGGCTGGTTGGATGGAGGGTCTAGGTGGGCCACAGAGCCTGAGGGGAGCAAGGAGCAGTTTCCCCCCCAAATTGAAATGTTTATTCTACTACCAATAGATGAATATTGTGATGCAAAATTTTAAAAAATTCTTCTTCTTTTTTTAACTCTTGAAGCATTTGTTTTGTGTTTGTTGGGGCCCTGAGTGCGTCCATAATCCCAGGCCCCTAGCAGAGGGTTGGGAAGTGCAGCCGAGGAGTTGATGGCGCTGGATCCACCGGGCAGTTTGTGGGTTCAGGGCCCCTCCTGGACATGGTGCATCCCTGCTTCTTTCACTAAGTCACATCAGCACCAGGTCAGAAAACAGAAAACTCGAGGTGTGTTGTGATTTTGCAGATTAACTGAAAAATCAGTCAGTTATTTATGCCCTTCTAAAATTAAACATCTACTACGTTGAGATATGAGTGAAGGGCACTCACCAAGAAAAAGCGTTTGGGGCTTAGTACGTTTGTGTGATTTTGAGTTATGCTGGGTTGGTTCGAGAGAATTCCTTTCCTTGGGAATTAACCAAGAGAAATGACAGAATTAAGAACATAAAAGATAAGTACGTTTGAAAATTACTTTGTGACTTTATTTCCACTGAATTGTTTCCTCTTTTTTTTCTTTCCTTTTTTTTTTTTTTTTTTTTTTGCTAAATTCTCTACTTAGTTGTAGAGAAAATTCTCACATTTTTTTCCTAATTTGAGAATGCCGAGTGAAACTGGGCTTGATTAACATTAATTGGATGTAGGAGACTCAGGCTTCAAGCTGTAATGAGCCCACTTAGGACATCACTTTATACTACGTGCTGTGATCTTCTGAAACGCATAGAGGTCTCTTTGCCGATAAGCACAATTTGGGTAAGATTAGCACGCCAGCCCTCATCCTAAACATTCAGAAAGCACCATCTTCTGATGTGTGAATTCTGTCCCCAAAAGAGACAACCACAGGAGGAACGTGAGGAGAGGAGAATGCTTCTCTCCCCTGTTATGACATATTTCATAAATTAGCAATTGTTGTCAGCAAATATGAAGAAAGAAAATTGTGGCCAAGAAGAGGGGCAGAGGGTTACTTTTAAGTCGAGTTACCAAGAAACCCACTAAGGATCCAGCCACAGTGGGCACTTCTGATGACAGTAGATGCTTTGAAAAGACTTAATTTTTTAAATTCAAATAGTTCTGTAGACTTGGTCTCTTGATATGACATAGATTGGCTCCTAAGAGACCCTTGAGCTGTCCTAAAAATTGACAAACTATTCAGAGTTACATTCCAGAATCAGAGGCCCTGTGCTTTCTGCAGAGGATGTGGTATCTAAAATCAGTTCTCATACAGGGAACCAGGAAGTCTGGGAAGGCCCTGGCCAACCCGGCCTGATAGACGCTCCATGGTCTCACAGTTAACTCTGACAGTCACTGCTGTTGGAAGCGCTGCCTGCTGCCCCATTGTAGACGAGGCCAGCTGGTCATGAACAGATTCTGTCTGTCCCCCCACTGCTGAAGAGACACGTTAGCCAAGCTACGGGTTTGTCACCTCTGCATCCATATGCCCAAAGGCTAAGGGCAGGCATCACATTTATAAATCTAATCAGCAAGTAAATAAACTCTCTGTGTAGCTCCTTCACCAATAAAATGTCATCTTTCGTAAAAAACTATTTAAAAAAGTTAAGGTGACATCTGCACTGAAAATTACAAATATGCTTGAGTTTGCTTTTTGTAAGCTACTAGCTATGAGCCTAATTTTGCCCTGATGATGATGTCACAGGCTGTTGATTTACGTGCATCTTTGCTCTGAGCAAGTCTGCTAAACAGTGTGCACGTAACACTGAAGCCTTGGCCTCTTCATAGCAGCACCCCCTGCCAAGTCACGTGTGAACTGCTGTGGACACTGGGTGAGTATGGTCCAGCCGCAGGGCTTCTCCCAGTTAGGATGAGGAGGACTCGGAAAAGCTTTGCCCCCATGACATGTTGTTCATGTTAAAGACGCCTCGTCTCTGCTCATATAAGGCTACTGCAACACAAGTTGTCCCTCTTTAAGCTCTGTCTTTAAAGAATACTTAGAGGTGATACATTTTTCCCTTTGAATATTGACTAATTCTTTTTAACATTTTTAATATTGAAAATTCTGATTGGATTCATAAACATTAATGAAAACCATTTTAAAGATTTTTTTTCTTACCTGGATTTGTTTTTGAATTTTCAAAAATAAGATTATAATAAACTGAGCAAACAAAAGCATAAAGAAACAAAGATAATATTATTCTCCTCATTCTGTCTAAAAGTTCAAGCTTAATTGTATCCACTCACAAATGTATCTATGTCAATAGAAAACAGTTTTTTCTTGTGAACAATGGGATTACCATAAAGCTGTTCTCTGCAGCTTCCCTTTCTTAATTGTGTATCAGGACATCAGTCTGATCAAAATATCATGGTCTATCTCATTTTTTTAATAACAGCAGACTACTCCATGGTATGGTTTAGCCTTAATTTATTCTACCACTCATCTGACAGTAGACATTTTGGTTGATCCCAGCACTTTGCCACTCCAGAAAGCATCTCTGTGCATCTGTGCCTGGATACCTGTGATTTCACTTCTCTAGGAGGGATCCCCATATACTGGGCTGTTGGGTTGATGGGAACATCATTCAAAATTTGAATCAGTAATACCAGATTTCTGCAGACCATCTTATAGAGATATCTTCTTTCACCGGCAGCTGTGGATGTTATCAATCTTTTGAACTTTTGCCTATTTCATTGGTGAAAATGTTGTATTATTTTAACACACGTGTACCTGACTGCTAATAAGCCTTAGCATCTTTTATTTACTTTGTGCTTCCACTTGTGTGACTTCTACCTCTGTTTTTGACCCTTTTTCTACCTGGTTATCTTTCTCTTGTCGTTTCAACTATCTTTACATTTGGGGGATATCAATTCTTTTTCTGTCATGTATTGTAAATATTTTCTCTGAGTCTATCATTTGACTGCTCACCACACTTAAGGTGCCTTTTGCCATATCAAAATTTTAAATTTTTGTGTAAGCAAATCTGTTAATTTTGTGGCCTATTTATTTGCTCTGTTACTTTAGAAGTTCTACCCCATTTTAAACTAACAGTCACATAAAGCATTTCCAATGCATTTATAGTTCTTCTTAAAAATGTAAACCTTTATTCAACATGGAACTTACATGTGTGTCCATTGCAGTGTCAGTTTGTCTATATTTGCTCCTACACGGATGCCGTCTTGGTGGGCGCCCAGCTGAGCGAAGCCACTTTGCTCACTGAGAGGCAAGGCCCTCTTTGTCACCTATTATTTGCCGTACGTATTTGAAGCTGTTTCTAAGCTTCTTATTCCTTGTAGATGATCTGTGTTGTTTTAATTTTTTTCTGTTTCTGTGCCAGTGCAATACGGATTTGCTAACGTTAGCTCTATAGTAGTGAGTTTTAATATCAGTGGGGCGTGACCTTTACTTGTTTAATGATTATTACATTTTTTTCCAAGTGAACTTTAAAATAAATTTATCAAACACTCCACCTGCCCAAATGAACCTATCCAGGGGCTGCCTGGAGATGCACCAAGTTGTGCTTGTGGGTTCAGTCACCTTTCTAATCCCCTTTTCTCCTCCTCGAGCATCTGTGTCTCTCCACGTGTTCAAGACAGACTCTATTTCTGTTGATTTATGTCTGCCTTCAATTTCTGTGTCAATGTGGTGACTGCTAATAAAATGAAAAGCTGTTAATTGTGGTATATTTTCTTGAATCCAACCACCCCATTGAATTCTTAGTAATTTTAATATTCCTTAGAAATTTTCTCCTGTTTCCTTGGTATGAAATCCTTTCATCTGCAAATAAGCATTCTCTCTTTTAATGTTTATGCACATAATGTTCGGCAATTAACTCACGTGTTGACTCCTAAGTAATTTGACTACCACTGGTGGTGATGGACACCTTTTTCCTGATATTAGTTCAGTGCTATTAATATTTTACCATTGAGTTTGACATGTGCAGTTGAAATTTGGTAGCCATTTGCGTATATTTTATGTTGAAAATTGCTATAAAATTTTATCTGTTGCTTTTCCATCATCTTTTTTTATAGTAGTTTTTAATTAATTAATTTATTTTTTGGTTGTGTTGGGTCTTAGTTGTGGTGCACGGGCTTCTCACTGTGGCAGCTTCTTTTTTTTTTTCTTTTAAATAATGTGACATTTATTAATGTCCCTAATGTTCAAGACCAATTGCTTTTTATTTATTTATTTATTTATTTTTGGCTGTGTTGGATCTTCATTTCTGTGCGAGGGCTTTCTCCAGTTGCAGCAAGCGGGGGCCACTCTTCATCGCGGTGCGCGGGCCTCTCACTATCGCGGCTTCTCTTGTTGCGGAGCACAGGCTCCAGACGCGCAGGCTCAGTAGTTGTGGCTCACGGGCCTAGTTGCGCCGTGGCATGTGAGATCTTCCCAGACCAGGGCTCGAACCCGTGTCCCCTGCTCTGGCAGGCAGACTCTCAACCACTGCGCCACCAGGGAAGCCCCATGTGGTGGCTTCTTTTGTTGCAGAGCACAGGCTCTAGGCACGCGGGCTTCAGTAGTTGTGGCTTGCAGGGTCAGTAGTTGTTGCTCATGGGCTCTAGAGCGTAGGCTCAGTAGTTGTGGCATGTGGGCTTAGTTGTTCCGCGGCATGTGGGATCTTCCTGGATCAGGGATTGAAACCGTGTCCCCTGCATTGGCAGGTGGATTCTTAACCATTGCACCACCAGAGAAGTTCCTCCATCATCTATTAATATATTTTAAAATTTATTGGTATAAAACTGATGTTGATAATTTTGTTTAAATAGATTGTTAGAATGGACATATACAACTGAGATATATTAGACATATTATGTCTTTTACACAGAATAATCCTCACTGCCACTGACCATGGATCACGCTATCATGGAGCATGTCTATATTGATTCTTGCAGCAATCCGTAGAGTTAGGCACTGTGGATAATACTCTTCCCATTTTGAAGTTGAAAGTTTAGAAGCAAAGAGATTTTACTGAAATGTCATAAATAGACAACTGGGATCAAATACCAGAACTGGTGATTTTTCTGGTTTTTGTTACTATCTTCTAAACATCCAGAAAGGAAAGGTTTTTTAGCTAGAACTTTTATGATACTTTTCAATAAAGATAATTTCATATATTAATGAGTTAGTTAAATTACCACAGTAAACCTCTTAGGTAGCATTATTAATACAATTATTTGGAAAAACTCAGACAGGATTAGTGATTTACTTAATTTCATGAAACTTATAAAGAGAAAACTGAGTTTAAACTCTGTTCTCTGACTCAGAAGTCCAAAATCTTCCCATTACATTACTAAGCAAGTACAGGTTGTCACGTGGATGCAGGAAAATGTAATTATGGTTCTAACCTTCTGACCCGCAGATGCACACACGGGCGTGCCTTTGTGGGTGTTTCCATCATTCTCTGCTCAGTGGTACGTTTGCCCAGTGGAATCCCACACCAGGACACAAAAGCACAAACTACCCATATCTGAACAGCAAAGCTCAATTTCACAGAGGTTATGTTGCAAGAAAGAAACAAGACACAAAAATGTGCATGTTGTGTATTTCCATTGTATAAAGTTCAAGAACAGAAAGACTAATGGACATCAGTGGAAGTTCCCACAGTGGT
This sequence comes from Balaenoptera borealis, assembly GCF_965194805.1. NCBI lineage: Eukaryota > Metazoa > Chordata > Mammalia > Artiodactyla > Balaenopteridae > Balaenoptera > Balaenoptera borealis. The sequence continues at coordinate 90,912,231 of NC_138871.1, forward strand.
TGCTGCTTAGCAGGAGTAGGAAGGAACATTCTGGAATGCCAACTGTGTTCTCTCTGGTTGGATGTTTTCTAGATTGACATGGTAATAATATGGGTACATGCATAGTGAAACATTATAGAGTTGTACACATAATACTAGCTCATGTTACCCAGTTTACTGCATGGATGGTAAATCTAGGCAAAAGAGCTTTAAAAAATTATTTGCTTTGTATTTAAATAAAAGGTATTGCCTTCGGTGACGGGGTCCTTTGACTGGTTGTGAAAGAGACTTTCCTGTGGTGTGTATGCACGTGTGCACACATGTATGTACCAAAGTTTGGTGATAAAATACGTATACAATTTAAAGCAGAATCTACTTATTTGGTTAATGTTACATGGCAATTTAGCTCTTTAGAAATGTACAAACCCAAAGAGTTATGTGGGGTAGAGGGTACTGAAGGTTTCCATATTGCTGGTCTAAAATGTATGGAAATGTCTGATGTGTGTGGCAGGGAGATAACGGTGCATGTGGATTATAAATTCTCTGAAACACACAGAAAGGAACTTTCAGTAGTCATGAAGACACACTTGTTGCATGCTCCATGCTCTAAAAAAACTCAGCACACAAACACGTGAATTTGTAAAATGCATAAGTTAAGACGTCATTTTGGACATTCTTACAGCAGTAGGTCCAGCCCTTGCCTGACAATGTCCAGTAGAAGGGAAGGTCGTTTCTGGAAAGAACCTCATCAGAGTGAGAAAGCCTGCAGCAAACTTCTTCTTGTCTTCCGTCGGCTCGGGTAATTACAAATCCACTTCTGAATCAATCCCTCTGTTCAGGCTAACATCTCTGCTGACCTTCTTGGGCCACCCCTTCCCGACCAATTCCATGTGCAGGGGAGGAGGTTATCCTGATAAACACAATCCAATCAGGGCCCACTCCTTCCCCTGGACCCTGATGGAATATATGGAGGGACCCCAATGTCTACTTCAAAGGGCAATTCTTCCAGTCACAGAAGCATTCTTCACAGTTGGAACTATAGGTTCCTTTAATTCAGAGCAAATCGAGTGCAAACATCAAAATGCATCTTGTGTGTTATTGAGCGTGATTGTGTGTTGAGTACCAGCACACCGTCTCTAGGTCTCAAGTAACATACAAAAGGGGGCACCATGGCCTGAGAGCAGGTTGACCAGAAAGACAAAGAAGGGACTTTCCTCCCGGGGGAGCATGAGGGGGACCAGGAATAAGAGGAGAGCTGGGGTCCTAGGAGAGCTGGGGTCCTGCTCTCCCTGACCAGTGAGAACCATTGTCCACAGTGGGAGATACTGTTCCCTCACGTCCTGGGGTCTGCACTCCATATGAAAATATTTTATAGCTCCGCATAAGCCACTTACGCTTATTATTGATTCCTGGTCTGTGGCGTCGTTGCTAGAATGGATGCGTCTCTTTGGATGTTTGGAACGTCAGTGGAGATACAATCAGATTCTGTTCTGGACTCACTTCGTGATACTTGAGGTTATCCAGGCTGATTTGTAATATTAATGTTCTTCTCCACTTTACTTCTCTACTCTTTCCTTCTGATTCTCTCCTTTAGCTGCAGCACAAATGTGTACCAGAAAAGGATGCCATTTTACAACGCTCATAATTATTTCTTTTGAAAATTAAAATATATCATGATATTTCTAATTACTTCCTAATTCATCTTTTTTGTTACGCTTAGGTATATGTGTCTTGGAGGGAAACACAGGGTGGGGAGTATTTCACAGAACTTTGAAAACTCTCCAGGATTTCCCTGTCCCTCGGCTAGATTTCCACTCTTTGCAGTAACTACCCCAGACACCAGCCCTCTTCTTTCACTCCCTGCTCTTCCCCCGAAAGCTGCACAAAGCCCTCTCCCTGTGGCTCAGGCCCTTCCTTCCACTAGGGAGCTCTCTCTCTTCATCTCTCTCTCTCTCTTCATCTCTCTCTCTCCCTCTCTCTCCCCACCTCCCTCCCTCCCAGCCCCACAGTTCTTCCTAAAAGACCAGGAACCTACCTGACAAACACAGAATCCCCAGATGATGGGGAAGGATAAAAAGCTGTGTGCAAACCCAGAATTCTCTTGGATGGGGATCAGAGGAGGAGCAACTCCAAGCTCTCACACATTTGATACATTTTGTCCATGTCCCAGGATTATACAACAGCCCAAGTGCAGTTAATTTACATTTTGCTTGAATATTCTATTTTGTTTAGGAGGTTGGGGCTCTTAAAGACTTAGACCCTGTGCATGAATTACTCTGTAAAGCATCGGGTGCTGTACAAATGCCAGGCACTCGCTCCAACCGTTATGCAGAGCAATACGGACTTATTTTTCTAGCCCCCCCGTTGGCATAATCCCGGCCCATGCAGACATTCCGTGACAGTCAGAGCTCCTACACCCAGAGCGTTTACTGTGTTCCAGGCTGGTTCTGGGCACTGTGTGAGTATTAATGCTTTGAACCTTCAGAGCCCCTATGGAGGAAGTAATGATACTATTCTCATACTACAGATGAGTAAAATGAGGCACAGAAAGGTCACATAAATCGTCCAGGATGACACTTACAGAAAGAGGCATCACTTGGATTCAGATCTAGACAGTCTGAGGCCGGCGCCCTTACTTCCACGGTGAATGCTTGGTGATTTTGTTTTAGCTTCGGACGGTAAGGTAACATAAGTACTACAAGCAAATCCAGGCAAAACTGGTCCCAGATAGAGATGCCAAAAACCGTTAAGAGGAGGAAAATTTGAGTAGAGTAAAGTAAGATCTTATCTCTTCTCATGGGTGCTCCCAGGACCCTGGGGGCGGTGTCCTGTTGAGTCGCTCTTTCCTCTTCTTTTTCATCTCAGGAGGAGGAAAGAATCAGGAATGTGAGAAAGAAGGACGTTGAGATCTCGTACTACTGGCTCCCCTCTGTGGCTCCAGCGGGTGGCCAGGGGTGGCCAGGAAGTTGTTGGGACAGCACAGTGAATACTGTACCCACCAGAACCCCAAGTGATTTCAGGGAGACTTGATAAAAATGACTGTCAAGTACAGTTGTTTTTAATGTCAAATAATTTTTAAAGAGTTAAATTATAAAATGATAAAACTTTGACAGTAAGTCAGTTGGACTTGCTCAGAGGCAACTTGACTTCTAAAACCAACAACTTCCTGGGGTCCCCGTGTTCGCAGGCGCCCGGCTGGATGTGGCAGTTACCGCCACCTGGTGGCTGAGAGTCTAAAACGCCAATAGCTCAGAGCTGACTTCAGGTCGAATCTGCAAGAGGGGCCAGTGGATTGAAATACCAGCCAGGGAGCAGGCAGGCAGCGGAGGGGATACCCGACTCATCCAGTGAGAAGGGATAATAACATTCGTGTGTGTGTGTGTGTGTGTGTGTGTGTGTGTGTGTGTGTGTGTGCCTGTGAGATGCTGCAGTCTTTTCCATATTCAGGGGAGGAGTAACAAGGTCTAATCCTCTACAATCTACAAATCCCCCAGATTCTCGATTTTCAGTGTCTTTTGTTTAGCTCCAGGCCTGGCCTGTGTTTGTAAGGGCGCTGCTTCCGTAGCCGCCCCCCTCACCCCACCCCGTTCTTCACCAGCATAAGCACCTGTCTTCAGGGCGTGATCATTTAGGTTTAAGAGAATGAGATGGAGAACAAGCGCTATATTGACTTTACAATTATTTTATAAAATAAAAATAAATAACAGAGCCCTTACTGGAAAGTTTAATGTAGTAGAAAGAGGAGAGAAGCACGGAGGTAAGGAGTCTTTTGTGAAACCAGTTAAGTTATAGTCATGCTATTAGGCACCTTTCCAGCAGGAAGTGATTACTCCTTGTAACCAGCACTGCACACGGGGAGACAGGCCCAGTTGGCCCTGGACTTTCCCAGAAATAAGTGGTGGACGGTGACCTGCCTGGGCTGGGTTTGCAGGGGCACAGACCACATACCATCAGGGCCAAGATGAGGAAAGCAGGGAGCGTGGTAATCAACATACGTTCCTCCTGGAAAAAAAGGCTTGTAGCACTGAACTCGATTATTAGTAAAATCACAATTTAACGAGGCAGTCAGGGAGGGCTTCCTGGAGCAGACGCCCCTGCCCGTGGCACGTGCAGAGTGGCATCCTCCCCGGATCTGTGATGAACCGGTGGTTCCTCAGGCCCACCTCCAGCTTCCTTAGTTTCCTCACGCCTTCTTTTCTTTTACACACACACGTTTCCCTTCTCGGTCTACAGACGCTTCAGCAAACCCAACTTTCTCATAAGTGACCCATAGTCATGATTTTTTTAAACACGCACTTTATGGTCAATATGTAGAGAAGTTAATGTTGCTTAGTTCGGATATTCGAAATAATAAGTTACAATTAGATTAAAGAAAATGCACATGTAAAAATGTATATGCTCAAGTCTCATTTCCAACAAGATGAAATTGATATCAGTGTGTCCCGTGATCAGGCTAGTTGTAATGTCAACAACTGTCACCACCAAGGGACAAAGAAGTGACAAACTGGTTCTAAACCCAGACCAGCCTGGAAGTGGGGCCCTTACCCTAAGTGCTGTGCCATGCTGTTTCTACTGCAGGATTGAAAATGAAGATTTTTCTTACAGGGTGGAAAAATGACCATTTAATCCCTGAAGCATGTGTTAGAATTCAAAGCCATTAGCCAGTGTCCCGCACTGTGATAAATTTTTAATATATCCATTACACAAAAACCGAGTTTTTAGTTTCCCTTAATTGCTTAGTGGTTAATGACTTCCAAATAAGATGAGATATTTATGAATTTTTACCTTACGCCACATCCTTCACAGATTACTATTTATTTATGGTAAACATGAATTCCTAAGTGTCTCTTTATGTAGGTAAAAAGCACTTTGTAATATTTAAAGCACTATTACTATATTATGATTTGTTCCTAGAAAGTTGTTCTCTTACTGTTCATATTCATTTGTATTTGGCTGTGTCAAACATTGAAAAATGTGTGTTATAATTTTCTGTGGGTACGAGGCCCCTGACTCTGGGTCAGCATAGGGCTTCACTGTGACGGCAACCCAACCCCCTGGTGGGTACATTATTCTCACCCTCAGATTCCTAACTTTACCACGTGGCTGACTATTTAACCTAATGGATGTAAGAGCAAGAAAACTGGGGCAACTCAGCTCCCTGAAATACACTCCCAGTTATGCACAGATGTCCTGATTCACTCATCTTTCTTCTGGAAGATGGCTTGTCATTCTATTTACCTTCTTTTATTTTATTAAGTAAATACCAGTGTTCTACACTTGAAACAACAGTTGTAGAATGTGTATTTGGAATTTTTCTGTGGTAGTTGATTTGGGGTGGGGAGGGAGTGGTATCCGATGAGTGATTGCTAAATGTAGATGATTTGTCCTTTTGTTGTAGCCATTCAAGTTTCATTAAAAAAAAAAAACACTCCAAGAAAAATGGCGGAATTATTTTATATTGACTGGTAGTACCCTGGGGGCTGTGCTTGACAGAATTTGTTTTTATTTCATTGTAATGTTTAAAATCTGAGGAAGATTCAAATATTTCAAATGGCAGCCCACCATCAGGCTAATTCTCAACCCTTCTTTATTTAAATTAGAGCCTCCTTATTTTTGGTTGTATGGCCACTAGTCATCTACGTAGAGTTTCTTTGGGAATTTCCAGAATCACTGATTTTAATACCTTTACTGAGCCTTATGTGTACCTTCATAATAACGTGAAGACATAGATAATTTCAGTTTTTGCGTCAATTATTTTGCTTAAGTTACCTTCAGTTAGGTCTGCAATTAGGATCTGATTTTCTCAGTTATTGTATTGATTGATATATTTGAACGTATTTTAAGTAATTCTTCACATTGAGTATCTTGAAGCAAGCGAGTCTGGAACGTGGTGCCTGTAGGATTCCGTGATGAGTGACTTTCTCACCTTCATCTGGGTTCAAGGGAAAGCTTTTGCATCCCGTAATTTCTGCTATAACTCTCCACATAGCCTTGGTATGAGATAGCTACTCAGAAATCATTATAACTGACTGAACGTAGTGATAGAACAAAAACCTGACAACAAGCAATTATGCTAATCATATGGTGTGTGGGTCTATATGAGCTATGTGAGTGTGTTTGTCACTGTGTCCAGTTTGTATCCCAAACACAAGCAAAACAGTGATGATAAGCATAAAAAAATGAGAAACGTTTGTTGACTTTGTCCGTGGTCCAGCCGCATCATCTGGGGAGCAGTCACCATTGCCTTCTATCAGCAGCCTCCTCATGGCTCTTTGGCTCTTAATTCCAGTATGTTTAATATTTTCTTACTTTTGTCTGATGATCCTCCTCCAATCATGATTTTCTTGTTCAGTTCAGTTAACATAATTAACTCAGAATAATGAGGGATTAAGGAAAAGTTGCATCCAAAGGGAGTGCCCATAAATTGTGTTTATAAATCTTAGGACCCTAATTAGGTCCTGCCGAGGACTTGGCAAGTGCTGTCTCCTGTGGGGCCCCCGTCTGCCGCCCCCGACTCCCCCCTGCAGCTCACTGACACCCGCAACGTGCACAGGGGCCGGAGGTCTCCAGGGCCCCCAGGGTCCCCCAGGAGCAGGGAGCTCTGGACCACTCCTCCACTGCAGCCAACTTTATCTGGCTTAGTTCCTCGTTATTCTTCATCATGTCTTTTACCAAAAAAAAAAAAAAAAAAACCTATTTTAAAATAATAGGATGACCACACCTTGTGTTGTAAAGATTACTGCTGTGCTTCATTTGGACTAAGGTAGAAGACGTTCATGAAGCAGTTAGGGCATCTTTGCCTGCCGGCTCAAGGGAGAGGCTCTGGGGGCTTAAATGGAGGAGCAGGTGGAGGGGAGAGAAAAGGTGAAAGGACGTGGGGGGAGCACTGCAGAGGGACGGGGTTAGTGGCTTCAGATGACCACTTCCTGCTCTCCCTAGTGGCTCTGTGGGCTGACCACACCCCACGGGTCAGTCTCCCTTACAGCTGCTCCTGCCTTGCTGACAGTTGGCAGATGTGGCCAGAGTTGTCTGAAGATACCTGGTGCCGTGTCCAAGTGCCTGCTTCACTCATGTCTTGCCACTGGGCCAGGAGCTGAAACAGGTGAGGGGTGGCCGCAGCCCTCTCTCCACGCAGCTTCTCCCCACAGCTGTGCCGGGTCCCGCCCGGCGTGGTGGCCTCAAGGTAACCAGGAGCTTTACCGTCTGGCTTCCCCAGGATCTGATAGTCCGTGTGGACCCGTACAGAGGCAGTAAGACATCACATAACCTCCGGTGGAGCCACACAGCACCAATTCCACTGCATCGTGCCGACCAAAAGAGAGTCATGGGCCTGGCGAAGCCTCGGGAGAGGGGCCCACACAGAGCAGGCGTCCCAGGAGGCAAGGCTCGTCGGAGACCAGCCCTGGAAGGCCAGTTACATGGCTTGCAGAGGAGTTGAATACGGAAGGTGATCGCCCGTGGCTCCATGGACCACAAGCCTGAAGGGTCAGAGCCATCGCTGTGGCTGAGATCACCCAGGGTCAAGGGTAGAGAAGGAGAAGAGGACACGGGATTGAGGAGCGCCCATATTTGAGAGCTGGGCATGAGTGGGAAGAAAATAAAGAAATGCTCTTTAGGAAAGTAAGAAGGATTCAGGAAGGCTCCATTCGTGGAAGTCCAATCGGCTTCAACCTGAGGACAAAATATCCCTTCCACGAGAGTCTCAATCCCCCGATGGTCCCAACATTACTCATGGCTCTATCCCCACCCCTGGCACGACAAGGCCTTTCAAGAGTAGAGGGCGTTCAGTAAATGTTGGATTGAACAGCTTCACAGATGAGTCGGATCCTTAGGGCTCCTCCAGGTCCACCGACCAGACACAATGCAGACACCGCTCCAGGCATCTGTTCCTCACCTGCACGGGACTGTGCTCAGGGCAGCCTTCGTGCCACAGTCCCACCCAGACCCCAGACTCTTCTTCTCCTCTCGCCCCACATGGGACAGAGCTGCAGGAGGCCAGGCGACCTCTTCCTACGCTTACTCAGCCCATTGCCCAGGCCCTCCTCTTGGTGGACACTCAATAAATAATTAGCATATTAGCTTGAATTGCCTTTTCAGTACAGGTTTAAATACTTGGCAGGAGTTGCCATCTCTGCAAGGTCACGGTTTCCTAACTGAGTCCCAGAAACCATCAGTGTCGAGGTACAAGCCCTTTGCTGAGCCCACCGTTCTCTGACAAGTTTATAAAGACACGAGACGACACAGTCTCCACCTTGAAGTTGCTGAAAGTTTTGCTGTAGAAATTCTATAAATTCATTTCTTAAGAACAAATATATTTGACACCTACTATGTGCTGTCTGTATGGGGTGCTCGGGAGACATCAGGAACAAACTGACAAAAATACATGGCTTTTCTGGAATTTACATCCTAGCGGTACTCAGATAATAGCATTGTAAATAACTAAATCTCACTGCATTTCAAAAAGGTTTCAGTGCTGTGAAGGAAAAAAAGCAGATGAAGAATGACAACGAGTGCTGGCCAAAGGGATGGGTAACATTCTATATGGGGGGTGGGTGTGGAACTGGGACAGGTAGGCAGTCTCGCAGGAAAAGAGGGAGCAAAGCCAGCCTCACGGCACCAGAGGACGTGTGTTCCAGGCAAGGCACAGGCAGGGCACAGACATTGAAGCCCCAGGTGCATGAAGAACACAAAGAGTCTTGGAACCCGGAGGAGAACGTACATATTCTGACTTAAAAAAAAATTAAAAAGGAAGAGGGTTGGTGCTCCAGGCAAGAAAAGAGAGCAAACAGCCAAGGACATGGAAATCATTGTGATCTGCTCACATGATGAGGAAATCTGGAAAATCTAGACGTCACCCGAGAGTTGAGCTGCGTTTCACTGGTCTTTTCTGCTCCTGCCTTCTTTCCGGAGATCTGGGATCTGGACATGTATATCACTCACTCATTCCCTGAATCCTCATTCATTCATTCAAGGAGGATTTATGGAGTGCCTCTGATATTCCAGAATGGGATAGTGGACTCGACGCAGGGCCCCTGCATGTATGGTCTCCTGTGATAAACATACATCAAATGCCCATAAAGTCAATCAATATCTGGGTACCAAGTGTGGACAGTGTCTCAAGGAAGAAAGGTTAGCAGACAGGGTGGCAAGGAGCCCATCTGGAAGGGAAAATCACAGAGGCTCCTTGTGGGAAGAGGCGTCTCTTCTGAAACCTGAAGCAGGGTGACGAGAAATGTATTCAAGTCTCTCATTTACCAACAGAAGCCCGACTCCCGGGAGAAGTGGCGCAGCCGTCACAGCCGTCACAGCCACCGTCGGGGAGGATGTCCTGAGCAAGAACACTTCCCTTGCGAGTCAGCGCAGGGCTTGCTGTCTCTGTCTAACCGAGAAACGGCCCTGGGGTTTTGAGGAAGAAATGATCCTTTGCCCCACCCGTGATACACTAGTGGCTGAGTAGAGAGTTCCTGTGAGCTCACACACGGGGGTATGCCCCTTGCGATCCCCAAGTTCATTTCCCTGATCTGGACAGCTGAGGCAATCACATCTGTATAACTTTTATGAAGGTTAAATGAGACAATGTCTGTGAAACGCCCTGACCCAGAACGGTGAGCAGATTTTCAACGTGATGTGGGCAGGAGATTACCAGCACTTACGGGGCAGAAGGATGGGGTGCGGCAGCCACGCTGGGGGCGCCCCCACCTCCCTCCCCGCTCGTCTCCAACAGGCTTCCTACCAGGAGGCTCATCCAGGTGGACAGCCCACCCCGCTGCCCGGTGAACTTGGAGGAGCCCTGCCTACCGTTCCCTGGACCATGCAGTGGGCCTCCAGGGCAGGAGCTGCTCTGCTGGGGCGACTTTAGTTCTTAGCGTGCAGGAAGCTGGTCTGACGCCTAAGCTAGTAGGAAGATGAGGAAGCCATTCCCCGATTCTGCTCCAAAAATGGAGCACCATCTGGCCTCCACCGTTTGTCTCACTCAGGTGCAAACTCAGGAGGAGCAGTGAGGACAGAGACTTACCTGCTCCCTCAGTCCCCGCAGGAGACAGTTTCACCGCGGCTGTCGCCATGGTGACCGTCACGGTGACGGGGCAGCGGGTGTGTCCCAGGGTGTGGCCGGCTGTGCAGTCACCACCCACGGTCACCACGTCAGCCCCACGCAACATGCTCTGCAAAGAGACTTAGTCCACCGACCTCGTGAACTCGCCGGGGTCCCGGCCACATCGCTTCCAATACCTCTGTTGGAGTGAGCCCGTCCCCAGACCTCACCCTGCCCGGGTGCCGGCAGGGTGTGCTCGGCAGGTGTGCGGAGACCTGCCCAGTCCCCGTGGCGACTCCCCTGCCCAGGCCCCGGCCGCCGGACCCCCCGGTCCTCCGCAGGCTTGCGGGCTGCCACATCCCTGCTGCGTCCGTCAGGTTCTCTCTGACGGTGACGCTCTCGCTTCTCGGGACGCTGGCAAAGCGACCACGTCCCCGAGGCCCTTGCCTCAGAGAACCTCCAGAATAGCCTTCTACCGGGAAAGGGGCCACTCCTGCCGTGGCGTTTCACCTGAGCGATGACAGAGCAGGTAAGTCACCCGCGACCCAGGGAGGAGCGGGCCCAGCCCCGCCGCAGCCAGGAGGACGTACCCGTGGCACCCGTGCGAGGCTTCGGAGCCCAGGCGGACTCACCCAGGGTGGACGTTTCCCTTCTCCTCGGGACATGTCCAGGCATCTCTACGCAGACGTGTGGTGAGGGTAAATGTTCTCACGCGGTCCAGCTCATCTCGCGCGTCTCTGCTCGGGGCTGTATCCCATCCTAGGTGATGCCACAAGTATCACTTGGCGGTTTGTGCTGCGACCCCGTGATCCCAGTAAGACGTGCCCGGCACACTGCAGGCGTGACTCCTGTCTGTTAGAGAGGCCTTTTGGTGAGCGCCCTTGTTCTTCCGCACTCGCAAAAGTAGACGTGAAGGTGGTGCCTAGCTCCTTAAGGAGGCGCCTTGCGAGGCCCGCGCTCCCCTCTTTACCTCATCGAGGGCTTGCTAAATCTCCCCCCACCCCTCCATCCCCTCTGGGAGCGAGGCCTGGGGTGTGGCCGTGCCAGGGGGATGGACAGACAGCCCCACTGTGCCCCTTTCAGGTGGAGGCGCCAGGGAGGCCGCGGCCCGCCAGGCTCAGGAGCTCTGAGCCGGTGGCGGAGCTGAGACGCACATCTTAGGGTCATTGTCCTGTACGGGCTCTCACAGCTGCCGTCCGGACTAAGCCCCTGAGGAAGAGGACACACGGGCCCTGGGCTCTGGTGCTGCTCCAGGTCCCCGTTGGTGTCACCTCCCCGTTTCCAGCGGCCCAAGGCCCACAGCGGTGGCCCCCAAGGGACTAGTCCTTGGTCAAGGGCAGTGCCCCCAGGGTTACGCCCCCTCCCGGGGGACCTTCGGTGGGTGGGCCCTGGCGGGGCTACACCAGCTGTCAGAACACACCTTCCGGACAGTGTGTGCAGCGCGGGGGGCGAGCAATTCGGGGCGTCCTTCCGTGGAGCCCTCCCGGGGTAGACACCCCAGGACGGCCCTGGCGGGCAGCACCGGAAAGCGCCCGCAGCTCGTGAGGACTCAGTCCTTTTAATTAGGACTTTGCAGTCAGAGCTTTCCCACGCCTCTCCGTGGTTATTGTAATTAGCTCTGAGGGGCAGCTTTGACATCAGTGAAGTAGAATCCACAGATTTTCAGTGACAGGAAGTGTCTGATTCGAGCTGCACCCCTTTGCCCTTGTTATGGCCACTGCAGTGTACAGACGGGGACCATCACAACGCTGGCAGGACAGCAGGGGGGAAGAGCGAGGGCTACACAGGCCAAGTGTGGAAAATCGTGCCTTTACTAAGCAAATCTCAACTGCAGCGATCTCTAATGTATTGTACGGTGTGGCCAGAAGTATAGCAGATGTGGCAAATACACTCCGTGGATCTAGATAATAGAAGAGGTATTCAACATCCAAAAAGAAAGAAAACAATTGCCACAAGGGCTATAAAATCAGATGGCTTACACGTTTAGATAAAACAAAATAAAAACAAGGATGACATAAATGTGACAAGAAAAAACATATGTTGAATTCATACAGCAATCTTTGCAGTGATTTAGGTCCATCCTACTTGCTAATGCCCTTGCCGAGGAGTGGCTTCTGCTGGCTTTGGCATCACTGGTGCAGTAGGAGAAGGCAAGGCGTGGAAGCTGCCCGTCCACAGGGCTCCCTGGGAAACTGGGGTCGGTGGAGGGGAAGACAGTCCTGCCGAGAGAACGCAGGTAAGCAGGCCTCGGAGGCGGTTAGGATAGGATGGAGCTCGACGGAGGAAAGTGTGCGTAGACTCGAGGGGTGTTTGCGGGTCGTGACCTCGCATGGTGACAGGTTGCTGAGCTGGAGCCAGGATGCTGAGTCTGTCCCTGAACACCTGCGCAACCTCTGGGGGTGCTGAACCCAGGGGCAGACAGCGGGGCCAGGCTCCTCTGTCCCCCTCCACCTGCCTCCCCCATCCCGGAGTCGGGGTGCAGGGTCCGTGCCCCACACGAGGGCCTTCTGAAGCCGGGAGTGACGCTCTCCACTCACCCGCATCCGGAGCACCCAGACGACAAGCCAGCCTGCGGGTCACGTTGGCAGGAGTGAAGCTTGGCCACCGGCCGGCGACGCCTGCATCCAGAGCCCTCCGCAGACATCCTGCACAGTCTTCAGGAAGGAACAGATGCTGAGAAGGTTCTGGATGGGCTTATCCATCAGGGTCAGTGGTGGCGCCTTCGGGAAGCCCAGGGAGAGGCCCGGTCATCGCGGGCGTTTCCTGTTCCTCCACGTGCTGGGGGTGCGGCCGCCCTTCCACCCCCTTCACTGCCACCCCCATGGCACCCAGTCAGCTCTGAGGGTCCCTCTTCCCTCCAAACTAGAAATAACTTCGATACAATCCTTTATTCTCAGAAAACTAGCTCACAGTCTGCTTTAGTTTAAAATATCTTGTTACTGTAGTTGCTGTCATTTACAACGGCGTCAGAAAGTTAAGAAATGCTGAGAAGCCCCTGCAGAGTAAAGAAGACTAAAGCTCTTCCGGAGGTCCCCTGTCCTGGGGCTGGAGATCAGCTCCGCCTCTGAGAGCAGCGGCGCCGGCGGGCTGCTCTGGGGGTGTTCGATGCTCAGCTATTCACAGAGGCGGCGAACTCTTCTCTAATGGGTCACACGGTAAATACCTGAGGCTTCACCAGGCAGACGGCCTCTGATGCAACTCCTCGGCTCTGCCTGCTGGCACCAAACAGCCACAGTCAGCACAGCAGCGACTGGCTGTCTGTGTGTCTATAAAACTTTATTTACAAAAGGAGACTGAAGTCCAGATGTGGCCCCTGGACCACTGTTGCAGAGCCCTGCGTGACTGCATGAGGTAGATGGTGTTTGACGTCACTGGTGGGGCTCCCTGGTGATTCAACCCCCTGCCAAAGCCTGCATCGTCATCTTAGACCTCCAAGTTTTATTCACAGTGTGTATCCTTCTTTGCTAGCGCTGACTTTTCCTGACGCATGTGCCAGATCCTGGGCTGGTGCATCCTAAGCATCGTTTAGTGGCCTGTAGTTCTCAGCACAAGTGTGTGAAGTAGGAGCCGTGGACTCCGCGGTGTAGACGAGGAGCCTCAGGCTCCCTGAGGTCAGCTAATGGGCAAAGCTCACGCTGGGCTGACCCACGGCTGCGCCCTCTGACCCCAGGGCCACCCTCTCAGCCACCACGCTGACCTCTGGGTGGTGGAAGGTCCTCCTGTCCCCAGTGAAACCACTGGCTGCAGGATGTAGGGCAGGTTTAGGAGCACATAGTAAACCCAACCTTGGACGTATTGAATTCGCAGTGTCCGGAAAATACGTGACACTTCAATTGCTTATAGTTTTTTAAGTTTTCCAGAAGCTAGGAGGGTGTGTCCTGAGTACTTGAGTGTAGCTGACTAAGTCGTGGAGCTTTCACTCATGGGGAGGGATCTTATTTTAATCTGGGTCTTATATATAGAAGCTATATTGAATGCACCGCCCAGTGTAAAGGAAAAAGAAGGCAACCAATTACCATCAACTCTTTATCTAGCTCTCTCTAGCATATTCCCCTAAAAAAGGAAACGTGAGTCTTCCCAAGGAAGCAGGTGCACACACGGTGCTCGCTCAGGGCCTCAGACCAGCACTGCGAGGGCCTAGACTGGTCCCCCCAGTGAGACAGCCACATGGGGTCACACAGGGACACGGGGTTCCTCTAGCCAGTCAAATGCGACACAAGCCACAGAGCTCGCTCGCAATTTGAAAATGTTTAACTTTGGTTTCAACAAACAATTGCTTTAAAGAAATGTGGATCCCTCATTATCTTCAATGATTCCTCCTGCCTTGGTATAAAAATGCATCACGCATATTTAGCCTAATCTTTTTATTGAAATTCATTAAGTTGTTTGTTTGTTTTCCCTGAAATGAACCACAGAAGGCACACACAAAATTCCATCTTTATTCCATGTTATTTCATAAGGTGATTTGTTGGGATCTCAGATCTGGCAGGGGTCTCTGAACAATTCACCTCTCCAAACATCTATTCATCCTGCAAATATGCAAAAGTACACAAGCGATGAATAAGGAGTTCTTGAGAGTATGTCACACCTTCCTGTTCAAAGGTTTGAAAGCTCTACGAGGAACATGCTGTCTAATCCCCTATTAACTGTGTCCCCACTGATAAGTCTTGCTTTAAAAAAAAATAGCACCTTGTCACAAGGAAAAAAAATCCAAAAATAAGAGCATAGTGAACACACACAGAAAGCGATTGCTCATATGCCATGGGCAGAAATGAAGAGGAGAAAAAGCAGAGTATTAACGAAGTTTTATTATTCCTCCAAAGTTCAGGATAACAAAAGAGGGAGGAAGAGAGGCAATCCATCCAGGAGCAGCCTGAGGGTTTATTTATCACTCTCTTCTCACGTCATGATGCAGCAACACCCGTTCCTGGTGTGGAAAATAAACCCTCCTCCTAAATGTCTCTGATGCCCTGTTCTGCCGTCTCCTTTGAGCGGGTCCTGAGTGGACCACAGAGCACGAAGCTTCAGATCCGCCACGGTCCATGGCGACATACTTATTTCCTTCCACTGATGTCACATGGGAGCTTTTGCAAAATGACACCGTTAAATCACATTTTCTGAAGATTGAGTCATTCTTGTCTTAGGTATAAAATGTAATCATCAATAAACAAAAGGAGATGACATTACAGAATATGAGAAGAGAAGCAGGTAATTTCCAATAATAAAAAGGATTACAGATATGACCTAGTGTATTGTTTTCAATGTCTGACACTGAGGAGTTTATAATTGGGCTGAACGACCTGCGAGCCTCCTCTGGAGGGGTAAGATTTCTCCTTTAAGCAGAGTGATGTTTGCTGTGGATTGAGAACTTTGGATGAGAATAAGTAGACTTATGAATTCTCCAGACACGGTATCAAAAACTTCTCACTGCCCGCCCACCCTGGACCCCAAAGTCTCCATCCAGGCTGGCCCCTGTGTTGCGGATAATGGTGCCCAGTGGAAGAGGCTGGGGTGGGTGCTTCCTAAGTTACACTCAAAGGCTTTACTGTTGTGACTGCAGAAGGATGACCTAAAACCTGGACAAACCATAAGAAGCAGCAGGTATCACATGCGTAACTGAGAGCAAAGACCTTAAATGTCTGTGATGCCCGCTTACGCCCCAGGCAGCCAGCTCCAGTGGGAGTGTCGCCGTGGATGAGGAACGGCCACTAGTGGACCGTCCTCTGGGACATGTTGTCCCCTTAGAGTGTACGCAGTG
Organism: Balaenoptera borealis; assembly: GCF_965194805.1. Taxonomy (NCBI): domain Eukaryota; kingdom Metazoa; phylum Chordata; class Mammalia; order Artiodactyla; family Balaenopteridae; genus Balaenoptera; species Balaenoptera borealis. The sequence continues at coordinate 90,928,001 of NC_138871.1, forward strand.
GCCACTCACTCAGGAACATGCTGGTGTTTGAATTTTCCCTTCCAGCTTTCCCCTCTTGAGAGTATTACTTAATTCTCATTTGAAATTTTAACTTTCCGATTCTATCCCTAGTATGGTGTTTGGGTCCAGTACCTTGATGTTACTTGGAGTGGAGTTCCTTCCACCTTCAGAGATTGTTGCGACGTCTACCCCAGGATCTCGCCTCTGAGGGAGGTATTACTGCACTACAGGCTCCTTTGATTTGTTTTTTGCTGGTTGACTCCTTTTTTTTCTTGTTATTTCAACCATTTTGGGCTTATGATTTGCCCACTCTGCACTGTGCCTGTCTGTGCTGTTTTAAGGCAACTTGAACAGGCCATTTGTTTTCATGTTTATAATTTTTTTAAAAAGTCCATCAGTGACTCACAGGTGGATCAGAAATTCGAGCCTCTCTTAAAACGATTCTCACACGTAATTGAAAAAGATTGGCCAGAGGTGATCCTGTCGTGTCAGTTTCCGCCCTTGACTGAGGAGTGGGGAAACCAGGTCCGTATTCACACCGTCAGCTGTGTGCAAAGTTCATGTCCACCACTGGGAGCCACCCCTTTGCTGCCCTTTTACTTCAGCTGGAAAGCAGTGTGGGGTTCGCTTCTATTCCTCTGGAAGGAGGGAGCCCAGTGTCTGCAGGACGGGTGCCCCCAGGAGCAGGGAGGGGAGAGAGGGGGCAGGTGGGCCTGGGCTGACACGCTCCTCGACTGGGTGCTGGGGACACGCTGTGCACACACACGCACACACACGCGCGCGCACACACACGCGCGCGCACACACACACACGCGCACACACACACGCACACACACGCGCGCGCACACACACACGCGCGCACACACACACGCGCGCACGGGGAGGCCGAGGAGGGCCGCAGTAAAGATGGGAGGCCACTTCTCATAATCGGTCCAGGCCACCTGACGTGACGGCTTTCAGAGCATCGTATGACGCCCTTGCTGTCTCGCCGGCAGTGGCCGAGCCGTCACTCAGAGGCCGTCTCCTCTCATCCGGCCGCACCGTGGACTCGGCGCTCCGGGCTAAGCTTATCTGGGGAACAGGAGGCGACGCCTGGGGGTGACACGCCACGGCCTCACCAGGTCGCAGGACAGCAAGGAGGGAGCCCTGCAGAGGGGATAGCCCTGCAGGCAGGGAGAGGCTCACTGTGGCTGGCGAGGGGTGATTAATTTTTATAATGTGGGTCCGTGTGGAGGACACTGTAAATATATTTGTCTTGTGGCTGCTTTGTGGCAGTGGCGGGTGAGTGTTTTTTCACCTCAGACATCAAAATCCTCACATGTGAGTCACCCCACGCAGAGATTTCTTTGAGAATTAAAGGGAAATATGCAGACTTGTGAACATGCGGAGGGATTTTCCAAACCTCCTCTTGGGGACGGTGTCCATAGCAACAGTAGGCTCTGCTGTGGAGGAATGCTCCATTAGCACTAAATACACAGATGCTGCTATCACATTTCCACGCACAAAGTAACCATTTTTACAAGGATTTTAAGATATTTCATACTTTATGACATTACATGAAATAAATATAATTTATTTTTACACTATTTATATTTATTATGCACAGGACTTTCATGCTGACGTATACTCAACTGGACAACTATCTTAGATATTAGGTCTGAGGTCTGGACACAGTCAGATGCAGTAAAAGGACAAGAGCATCTACGGAGATGAAAGGAATCTGGGCTCCATTTGACCCTGGACAACTGGCTTCACCTGCCCAGGACTCAACGCCTGAGGGTTCAGTTAATTAGATTGTATATATTCCAAGATGTATTGTCAAGTGAAGAGTGCACCGGCAGAGCAGTGCAGAGCAGACAGACTGCCGTTTGTCAGAAGAAGGAGAGGATGGGAGCCTTTTTTGTTTGGATACGCAGAGGCTGTCTGAGGATCCCTAAGAAACCGAGAACAACGTTTACATACGTTGGAGGGCTGAGAATCGGGCAGACGATGAGAGATGAGAAAGGAAAGATTTTTCAAAGTAGATCCCAACTGCTGTCTGGTTTTAAACCATGTAAACTACTTACCTATGAAAGTTTAATTCAAAAAGAAAATACAGATATATTTCATCAGTGGCCCAAACCAATCAGTAGATGATAATTCTCACAACAGTTTTGAGGTGTCATTCAAGCATTTATGGCTCACCAAATATGCACATGGCTCTTTGCCAGGATCGTGCACAAACAAGTCAGATTTCCTGCGGGGGAGGTCTAGGAGGCTACAACAAGCAGAAAAATAACAAGCTCATACAGTGGTGCTGTATCAGCCTGTGGGGATTCAGAGGAACTAAAATGACAGCCACTGTGGGGCATGAGAAAGGTTTCTTAGCTACGTGATCCAGGAAAGGACACGCCTGAGGATGAAGAAAGCATGCTCGATTTGTCTGGAATCAGGAACCACCCAAGTGTTTGGAATGGGGAAGCTTAACCCCAGATCCTGCTTTTCGAAAAAGTTATGACTTGTGAACCTCTCTGATGAAGTAATACAATAATCGCTGCTATTTTACAATTTATAGAACAGGTTCAGTATGAAGTACTTTAAGTGGATTATCTCTTTTAATCTTTAAACCCTATCAGTGGATGGATGGATGGGTGGATGGGTGGATGGGAAGGTGGATGTATGGATGGAGGAATAGATTTGATGTTTGGGAGAACTCACTTTGTTTTACTGTTAAAATTTCATTTTACCGATATTAAAAATGGGGCTTAGAGGGGTAAAGCAACCAACATGTGGTCCGTGAAAAGCACACAGTGCAGAAGGATTGGGTCCTTGACACAAAGCTTTCATGCCTGACCACTTGGAAACTGCATGTTAGCCTCTCGCCCTGCCAATGGGTGAGAGATATCTCCTACGTATAAGTGGCTTTCTTTTTTTTTAAATTAATTAATTAATTTTATTTTTGGCTGCGTTGTGTCTTCATTGCTGTGCACGGGTTTTCTCTAGTTGCTGTGAGCAGGGGCTACTCTTCATGGCAGTACACGGGCTTCTCATTGCCGTGGCTTCTCTTGTTGCGGAGCACAGGCTCTAGAGCGCAGGCTCAGTACTTGTAGTGCACGGGCTTAGTTGCTCCGCGGCATGTGGGATCTTCCCGGACGAGGGCTCAAACCTGTGTCCCCTGCACTGGCAGGTGGATTCTTAACCACTGCACCACCAGGGAAGCCCGGTTTTCTAAAACCTTTGATATGGAACTCACTTTCTCTCAAGACCTATCCAGAGACATGCACATAATGTATAAAATATCAATCAAATTTACTCAGGAATTATTTTAAGATAGCAATGGCTGAATGTCCAGCTCTGTTGAAGGGCAGTGGATAAAGGTGCCGGGCAGCTAGTTTGCAGGAGTGATTTCCTTGCCTCGCCTGGTCCATCTACACACGGCCTATGTGGGCAGGAAGGACTTGTGCTCCAGGTGGGCCTGGATGGAGAATATTGTTTTATGTTAAGTCTGTGTGTTCATGTGCTTATATTTCTTGTCTTTATTATAAAAAATATGGTGAAATATTATTAAATTGGGTCAGCGTTTAATTTAGTCTTAGGTTCAACGTGGAGATACAAGGTGATATTCTATTTGTACTTCCCTGGTATGAATTTTGAGCAGGACTTAATAAAGAGAGTAATGAGTAGGGATAGGTTGAGAAGAAGTAAGACTAAATGTCAGGGACAGAAATGGGGCCAGCAGAGGTGAGATAACCAGAAATAGTCACATCTGGCACCAGAGAACTAAACCAAAAATGTGAATTCAATCGGCTCTTCTGTATGTGTGCGAGTGTTCTAACATTTTTTCTAAAATTTATCTTAATTGTTATTTCAACCTCCCACCCTGCTGGGTCCCTCCTTTTTCCACAAGATTTTTGTCTAAGTTCTCAGGGGCTCGAGTATTACTGACGTGCTTGGGGGTAGAGGCTGAGGAGGAAGGGGAGACCCCTGGTTTCCCTGATGTCATCGACCAGAGCACCCTGCAATCCCTGAGGTGCGTCATCCGTGGACAGAGGTCCACCGCCATCTGCGGAGGCTGACCTCCTGGGAGGGTCCCAGTTTTGGGGTGATTTCTCCCAGACTGGTCTCTGCAGTGAATCCTTCCCTGTTCTACTACAATTTTCAGTTCAAAGGCCAGAAGAGCTTTTCCCTACCTTCTGCTAACCCATCTCTTCCCTGAGATAAAAGTGTGGAGAAGCCCAGCCTCCCAGGTGATGGTGAGAGCTGGGCCAGGTCAGGAGCAAGGGGGCTTTGGAGCCTAGATCCACTCAACAGATACTGCTGTTTCTTATTGATCTGAGGTCTTTCCAGTTTCCTTAGGCTCCCGGATTTCCTGTCTATGCTAATGGGTAATTTGCCTACTTAGAGTTTCTGGAAGGGAATAAAATGGAATAATTTAAATAGGTACGTGAAGATCCTCGTCTTCCTGAGGTCCTGTGTAGTTTATGAAGCTCACAACATCAGCTGCAGGGCTGCACGTGGTTGCCTTGTAGGGAGGTATCCTTGACCTTGGCAGGCTGTCTGGCGATCTCGGGTTAGTTGCTGACAAAGGCTCTACTATTATCACCCTTTTTAGGATATTTTAATCAGCACTTGAAGTGAAACAAAATGGATTTTAATGAGTAAATGTCTGTACTCTACCTTCTCACCACATTAAATAACAGCTAGCTCTTATGCCTGGATGTAAGTAAGTGGTGTAATAACATTTTGCTTGAAGAAAGTGCTGGACATCCCACATGAGAATCTTGTTTTTCTTTGCATTAATTCTCCAAAGAATATTCCCGTTTGAGATCTGTTTGCTATGAATCTTTTACAGGCTTTTATGTATTATTAGACAATCATTTCCTAATTTTTTATCATCCCTACATTTTTTTAAATGAGAAAAAAAAAATGGGTCCAAAATTGAAGCATAAAATCCTCTGTCAGGACTGCAAGCAAACTGGTCAGTTTTATTCTGACATAAGCAGACCTGATTCCCTGCTAACAGGCCCAGCACACGACGAAGGTCATGAGGGCCTGAGAAGATGACACGGGCAGCGTTGTCAGCCATGTGGCAACAGTAACTTAAACTACAGGAGTGATCATTTCAGCCAAAGAACCATGTTGTTGGGGGAAAAAAAAGTGAACAAAGGCAGTAGGTTTTAGACCTTTGGGAAGAGCAAGGTGGGCTGTTCTGCAGAGCACCTGTCTTTGTTTCCAGACCGGTAAAGCTTTTAATCTGCTGCCTAGCGGAGCGTGCGCTGAATTCCGTGGTCCCTGCCGGCTGCCTTGCTCTCTGCAGATCTGGAGCCCTCGGGGCTGCTGGGGAGGAAGTTTTCCGCGGGTGGTCCAGCTCCTGGTGCCCTCGCTGTAGACCCTGCCACCCCCCTTTAGAAGGTACTGGTGCCACGGAAGATGAGTACAGATCTGACTTTCCCGCTGCCTGTGCTTCTGACACGATTGACCTCTTGGCTGCAACAAACTAGGAGGTCAGATCAAGGCTTTGGTTTGGTTTTTTTTTGCTTTGTTTGTTTTCACAAAGGCCATCACATGTTACTCTGTGGAGGTTGATGGACCCGATAATTCTCTGCTGTGGAAGCTGTCTTGGGCTTTGCAGGATGTTTAGCAGAAATCTTGGTCTCTACCCAGCAGACCCCAGCAACACTATGCCTCCTCCCGGGCTGAAACACCGTAAATATCTCTAGATATGGCCAGTGTTCCCTGGGGGGCACCGTTGCCTACTGGTCAGGAATATGTCAGAATCAGGGCTCGGGATGGTCTGTTGCAATAATTTCCTTCAACTCTGCCTTGATCGTGTGACTTGGCACTGGCTGAGGGGGCCTCATCTCCATATCACATTCTTTTATGTTCAGACTCTTGAAAAAGCAGAAAATATCGGTGTGGTTATAAAGACAATGTCTGTCTCCGGAAAGCAAGAGAAATAATTTCTAAAGGCCGTGAGAAAAAGAGGCACATGGGTGTCCTTAATCCGTGTGCTTGTTTATCAGAATATTACGTGCCCAGAGAGTGTTAGGGACAGGTCAGGACACCTGCGTGCGCGCTCTTGTGTCCGTGGAGGCAGATGAGTCACAGAAGCCTGCAAACGTGGGCAGTCACGTGCAGGCTCCGGCCACCGCTTTGGGGCATTGTGGAAAAATCCTCGGTCAGCTCTAGAGCTCTATGTGAATAGCAGTGTGTGTTTGGAGTCTCTTAGTAATCCTGCGAGTGGTCCTGATGAGACAAGAAGATCCATAAGCACAGCATCCGGCCTCAAGGAGTCTGTCCTCTAGTTGAGAAGATGAAATGTGAAGAGTGAGAGATAGGAGCTAGATGCCCCATGGCCAGGACAGATCCTGCTGGATGGGTCCTGCCGGACAGATCCTGCTGGGCAGATCCTGCAGGACAGATCCTGCGGGACAGATCCTGCTGGATGGGTCCTGGGGACAGATCCTGCTGGATGGGTCCTGCCGGACAGATCCTGCCGGACAGATCCTGCTGGGCAGATCCTGCGGGACAGATCCTGCTGGATGGGTCCTGGGGACAGATCCTGCTGGATGGGTCCTGGGGACAGATCCTGCTGGATGGGTCCTGCCGGACAGATCCTGCCGGACAGATCCTGCTGGGCAGATCCTGCGGGACAGATCCTGCTGGGCAGAGGTGAGGGCTGGGCGAGGTGTGGGCTCCGAGACTGCAGAAGTCTGTCTGGAGCCACAGACACTGCAGGCTTGGGGGGCGTATTTAAATCCGAGTTTCACAGCCAGTGTGGTCCACCTATGGGAGTTACTGCGGCGGAGGCCCCCTTCCGACCTCTGCTTCGGAAGAACAGGAAGGAATTCCTTCCTACCGAGGTGCCACGGATGCTGGTGGCGGCTGGTCGCAGGCGTGGTCCTCCGGCCTCGAAGGGAACCCCTTCCCGGAGGCAGCCTGACCCCTACCTCAGGGCCTCCAGGGAGAATCCCACTGCGCGGCGCAAATTTACCCTCGACCGTGAAAGGCTGACTCTTCACCTGATGTTGCAGAGACGACACATGCGCCGAGTGCCCCCCAGCCCCCGAGAAGGAGCGTCCAGCACCAGCAGGAACAGCGGTGACGCCGGGCCGATGGGGACAGTGCAGGGAAAAGCGGAACACACTGATGGGTGAGGGAGGACTTCCGAGTGAGCCAGGACGCAGTCAGTTACAAAGACCACGCCCAGTGTACACTAGGCTCGCTTTGGTGTGTCAAGGACACAACCAAAGGGAAGGGGAGCAGGTTGGAGGCCACAGGCGGCAAAGCCTCTCCAGAGCCATCTCCGTCGCACTGCCGGAAAGTCGGCCCTTCATCCTGGGGCTCCTGCGTTCCTCCCAGGGGCCCTGAGGCAGAGAAAGGAGAAAACCCCCAAGAAAATGGACAATGGAGACTTGTGTTCAAGAAGCGAATCCCAGCCCCTCTGCGGAGGACAGAGGTCTCTGCCCCGAGGGCCCTGTCCGGCACCCAGCAGGTCCTCCTGAAGCATTAGCTAGTGGACAAAATCATTCCAAACTGCTTCCACATTTGCAGCTGAGACCCACCTGTAGTTGAGAATGAAAGCCAGCATCCCCGCTCTGGTCCTGGCCTCCCTCAGAGAGTTCCATCGTGGTCATCATCGTCCCCCCATGAAGGGCCAGGAAGTGTCAGCTTCTTTCTGTCAGGGGCAAGACTTAAGTCACAGCCCACAAAGACAGAAGCATTGCGGTTACAGGTGACCCTCCATGTGGTCAAAAATCTGTGTATATATCAGGCCTCTGTATCCACGGTCCACGTGTTGGGATTCAGCCACCTGCACATCACGTGGTTCTGGGATATGTACCACGTGAGAGCATCAATGTGTAAGTGACCCATGCAGTTCAAACCCGGCTGCTCAGGGGTCAAGTGTGTCTGGAAATTTTGCGATTGGCTGATGTGGATACAGGACGCGAATAACTTTGAAAGAATGAATTAATGCCGGATGTAAGCCAACCACAGGGAAGGAGACAGGGGAGGCATTGCCAAGAGCTGTGTTTCTGGAAATGTGCAGAGGGAAGGCGCCCAGCACACACCACCCATATGCAGTGTTGACAGCAGTTTCGGGCACAGAGACCAGGGTGCACACGGTACCCCTGTAGCACCGCCCGGGAGACCTCCTTGGGCTTCATTGCAGAACTAACCTGCTCCTAACCAAGCAGGGTTTTGAGTGAGACCCCACTGCTTTAACAATAGAGCAAATATAATGTACTGTGGTGTCCTAAATGGGAGGGGAACCCAAAAGGGAGGGGATATATGTATATGTATGGCTGATCCATTTTGCTGTGCAGTAGAAGCTAACACAACATTGTAAAGCTACTATACTCCAATACAAATTAATTTTAAAAAAACAATAGAGCAAATAGGTCCCAGGAATTGTTCAAAGTTAAATCCTTTAACCTGACTCCATTATTGTAAATTCCAAATTACAGAACATTTCCTAATTTCCTCCGTGTGTGAAGCCAGAGGATTCCTCTCTTTTTTTGTGAAATCATTTTTTGTAGATTTGGTCTACTGAGGTACCTGATAGTATCACTACCCCACTCTTGGTCATCCTCGTCATTAGGTAAATGCCTGTTCACATTTAACAGAAATAACAAAAATACTTCTTTTGACAAATTTATTTTGGAAAAAAAACTAGAAAATATTTCTAGGTGGAATTGACTGTATATTGGGATGATAGTTGAAAGGATTATTTTCTTGTTGTTTGATAGATCAATGAGATAGGCCCTCCGCCGCTGCTTTTAATAGGACACAAACCCCACAGAACTGGTTGTGATTAATAAGTTCAAATTGCTGATGATGGGCTTTCTTCAGATCAGCGCACGCATCGCTAGGGATGGTGATCTGTGCTGAAGCTCTAATGATGTAGAAATCCGTTGTACTTTCCCTGACGGTCCTTCTACAGCTCACTGTCGCTTGTCCCCATCAGTCAGCCCACTTCTAATCAGACCGCCTCTTAGTGCAGATTGGACACAGGTGGCAGTGCCGCCACCCGACTGCGTCTGCTCCCTCCCCATCCGGTACCCGGGATGCTCTCAGACCAGGTGCCAGTTGAATAGGTTGGGCTGACTGCTCCCCAACGACACCCAGGCCACAGCCTGCTGTGAGTTTAGTGTCCTGAACACCGGGCTGTAAATCACATGACTGAGTGTTTTTTAAAATAGAATTCTTTGCTGTGAGGTTTTTTTTTTTGGTTTTATCTGGTGAACTTTCTCAAGAGGACAAAAATCTTATGATGTTCAACCACCTTTCCCATTGGCTCCTGTACTGATTTTCTGGCGCATTTTTTCCTGCCTTCTAGAGAAATTGGTTATTCATCACTTTACCTTAGTGGGTAGGGGGTGCCCCTGCTGATAAAAGCAAGTCTTCTCCACAAAGAGCCTTTTCCCCTCTGGCCTTGCGCCTCTCATGCTGCACACGGCTCGGCTCTACCATTGCAATAAGTAACATTTACTTACTGCTCACCACATGCCAGCCGTTCTGCTGGGTGCATTTAGATTCATTATTTCCTGTTTACTCTTCGTAACTGTCCTGAAGGTTGGATACTTACGCCTGCATGTAGAAATGAGATTGTCTGAGATTCCATCAGAAAGCTCAGAGAGATTCGCCAAGTTGACCGTGACCACAAAGCTGGCACGTGGCCAAGGCCAGATCATGGAGGCGGAGCAGACCTGTCTTCATACTGCTGTGGTTTCCACATTAACAGGCTCTCACGAGGAGCCCCCTGACCCCAGAGGCCTGGTGACCACAGCTCGGGTGGAGCTCTGGAGTGGGCAGTGGTGTGGGCACCACTCCCGAAGGTGCCTGGGTGTCTGTCAAGAACAACCTCTGCTCCTCCAGCGTCTGGACTGGGTTAGAAGGTAGATTATTCTTTTGCCAATTATTTTCTTTCACAATTACATCTCTGTATCCATTGTCTGTTGCCGTGTAACAAATCACAACAATATTTAGTGACTTCAGGGACCTGCCCCTTGATGGTCTCAGTGTCTCTGGGTTGGGGACACAGCTGAGCTGGATCCCGTCTCAGGGTCTCTCACAGGCAGTGGGTAAGGTGTCGGGTGGGACTGCAGGTACCTCAAGGCTCACCTGGGGCAGGACCCACTCCCCAGCTCCCTCAGGAGGTGCTGGTGAGGGCCAGTCCCTGGCGGGCTAGACTGAGGCCTCAGCTCCATGCTGTGGTTGGCTAATTGTCGCCCTCTGTTCCCAGCCACGTGGTCCCATCAGAGCTCACAGATGACAAGTGCTGCAGACCAGCAGCAGGTGGAGCTCTGGTGCCCGGTGGCCTAGCCTGGAAGGGACATGCCATCCTCTCTGGCTGTGTTCTGTTTTGATAAGCAAGGCCCCTGGGCCCACCACACCAAGAGAAGGGCATCTGTCTCCATGGGAACAGCTGGGATGGGGGTCACGGCAGGATGAGAGCCACCTTTTTCGCGGGCAGGAGTTAGGTCTTCTGTCCCCCTCCGACGCAGTGCCCAGCAGAGTGCATATAGGTGATCATCACGTCGGCTTCTTTGCTGATCTGCACACACCCTCCCTGACACACACGCTCTTGCTTCCGGGGCACCAAGGTTGGGTTTCTCTTTTCTGATCAATCCTGTTCTCCTGGAAAGTATCCAGGTCCCTTTCCTCCTCCTTGCGGCTGAACTCTGCGACAGTTTAGGATTCTACATTTCTGGATAGGTGGTTGGCAGCTGCTGGAAACGGGCAGAACGATACCCAATTTGATGTTAATTCAGCGACTTGAGGCAGCGTCGCTGACGAGGCTCTCTGCCTGGGCTGCCTGTGTCTGTCCCTCCTGGAGAGCGGGGACGCCAGAGGTGTCAGCTCACTGCCTATCCCGCAGCCCACGCCCCACGCACAGGGCATCCCACAGCCAATCAGACTGCGGGTCAGGAGTCTAACAGGTTGGCAGTGCCCATCAATTAACCGTCTGCTGCTCAGGCAGAGCTGGGAGGGCCCGGCACCCAGGAGCATCATAGCCTTACGGCAGCAGGTGGGGACGGCAGGTATTTCTGCAAAGCTGCAGCCCAACTGGCTTAGAGGGTGTTGTGTGAAAACTCAAGGAGACACCGTGCACACTGTCTCTACAGTGATGATGGGGTCTTCCCAGGGGGCAGGCTCACAGTGCCAGAGCCACCGAGGCTGCTGGATTCTCCTGAGGGCTCACTTTCAGGAGCCAGTGTCCCGGAGGCGGCTCAGGGTCAGACCACCGAGACATCTTGATGGGAGGGGTGGCAGGGGAGGCTCTAAAGGCGCCAGCAACTGCTTCCTCCCGATGCCCCTTTGCCACAGGCCAGGCTGGGGGTCTTGCACGAGGACAAACCTGCTCGGGGGGCAGAGCTCCAGAGCTTGTGCTGTTCAGCCTGTCTGGGATCCACTGGCTTTACTCCTAATCATGAAATGACCCTCCTTTTCTACGGGGAACTCCTGGAGATGCTGCCTTGTTTTCTGAATGGTTATAAGACGATCTGACCCCAGTGTGAGCTTCGGCTACGTGAATGGCATTATGATAAAATCACGGAGCATTATTTCTGGAATTCTGTCCCTTCACAAGCATGACTGTTGGTTGTTAAGTTCCAATAAAGCGTTTCCATGTGATCATTTTATGATCATTGAATGTTAGAATGTTATACACTACACTGGGGGGAACGTTGTTCTTTTCCTGTGATTAATTCTAAAATAATTTCTGAGCTATTTCTAAGAAGAAACATTCTTGACTAATGGCAGAATTTCTGCCCCACTCAGAAATTCTGATGTGTGGTCTTGCGTTCACAAGAGATGCTGACGTCCGACATAGTTACCTGCAGAATCGTTTGCTGAAGTAAAACTTGAAGAAAATGAGTGAATGTACAAAAAAACAACCAGCAGGAAGCGATGGAACCATATATGTTAACTTTATTCAAAATGCATAAGAGCCTCCTCCCGTTGCTGGACCCCCAAGCTGGCGAGCCTGACGTGGGGCTCAGCGCTTTCACTCCTGTGGGAGAACTTCTGTGGTATAATTGTTTTCCAGTTTGTGGGTCGCCCACCCGGTGGGTATGGGAATTGATTTTATCGCGATTGCGGCCCTTCTACCATCTTGTTGTGGCTTCTTTGTCTTTGGATGTAGGGTATCTTTTTTGGTAGGTTCCAGTATTATTTTTGTCAATCGTTGTTCAATGGTTAGTTGTGATTTTGGTGTTCTCGTAAGAAGGGGTGAGCTCACGTCCTTCTACTCCACCATCTTGTTTGGGATGGACATGCACACGCTGCTATATTTAAAATCGGTAACCAACAAAGACCTACTGTACAGCACAGGGAACTCTACTCAACACTCTGTAATAACCTAAAAGGGAAAAGAATTTGAAAAAGAATAGATACATGTATATGTATAACTGAATCACTTTGCTGTACACCTGAAACTAACACAACATTGTTAATCAACTAGACTCCAACATAAAATAAAAACTGTTTAAAAAAATGACATTAAAAAAAAAAAACACATAAGAGCCACTCAGCCCAAAGTTGAGTCCCGTGTTGAGTCCATTGATGGTGACAGCAACGCCACCGAGGTGGCAAATTTTCAGGCCACCTGGGGTCAGGCCCAGATTTTTTGGGGGGACAGCTGGCACAGTAGCAGTGGAAGTCAGGACCACTGCCTAATCAGGGAGCATTTTTATGGCCGTCGATGAAGTTTAGAAACTAAAATCAAAAACGCCACTGACTGGAGAAAGAGCCCCCTTTATCCCTGCTCTCTCCACAGTGGAAACCCATATTTTTTATGCCTTTATTGAGAATTATTCCACATGTTATAAAATTCACCCATTAAAAGTATATAACTCAGTGATTTTTAGTATGTCCACAGAGCTGTGCAACTCTCACAGTAATCTAACGTTAGATCTTTCTCAACACTCCAAAAAGAAACCCCTTACTCTTAGCCCCACTCCCCTTTTCCTCTTCCCCCAGCCCTCAGTAACCACTAATATACTTTCTGTTTCTACGGATTTGCCTCTTTTGGACATTTCGCATAAATGGAATCAAACAATATGAGTTTTTTTTGTGACTTGCTTTTTTCATTCAGCATAGTTTCTAAGGTTCGTCCCTGGTCTAACATGTATCAGAATTTCATTCCTTTTTATGAATGAGTAGTATTCCATTGGCTGCATATATCACAATTCATTTATGCCATCATTAGTTGATGAAAATTGGAATTTCCCACACATTTTGGCTATTACAAATACGTTTTCAATGAACATATATGTACAGGTTTTTGTGGGGGTATGTTTTTATTTCTCTTGGATAGAAGTGACATTGCTGTCATATGTTAATTCTACGTTTAGCATTTTTAGAAACTGCCAAGGTTCTGACCAAAGTAGCTACAGTATTTTACATTCTCACTTCCAGCGTATGAGGTTTCCAATAGCTTCACATCCTTGCCACCGTTTGTTCTGTTCCTTTTTTTTTTTTTTCTTTTTTAAAAAAATATATATAGTAGCAATCCTAATGGGTGTGAAGTATTAACTCACGTGGATTTGATTTGCATTTCTCTGATGACAAATTTTGTCCAGCATCTCTTTGTGTGATTATCAGCCATGTTTCTATCTTCTTTGGAGAAATGTCAATTCAAAGCCTTTGCTCATTTTTAAAATGGCTGTCTTTTTTTTTTTTGCATAAAAGGATTATTTTATACTCTGGATGTAAGTCCCTTGTCTGAAGGATGATTTGCAAATACTTCTTCCTCTCTTCGTCTTGTTTTTTCACTTTCTTGACAGTGTCCTTTGTCACACAAAGGTGTTTAATTTTGATGTAGTTCAACTTACGTTTTTGTTTTGCTTGTGTTTTTGACGTAGTGTTTAAAATACCATTGCCTAACCCAAGGTCATGAAGATTTACTTATAAGTTTTCTTCTAGGAGGTTTAAAGTTTTCACTGTTGCATTTAGACCCGTGACCCATTTTGAGTTCATTTTTGTCTATGGTGTGATGTTAGCATCCAACTTTATTCTTTTGTGTGTAGATGTCCAATTGTTCCAGCACCATTCATTGAAAAGACTGTTCTTCCCCATTAAATAGTTTGGGCACCTTTGTCAAAAATAAATTGACATTTGGGGCTTCCCTGGTGATACAGTGGGTAAGACTCCATGCTCTCAATGAAGGGGACCCGGGTTCGATCCCTGGTCTGGGAACTACATCCCGTATGCATGCTGCAACTAAGAGTCTGCATGCCACAACTAAAAGATCCCACATGCTGCAATGAAAATCCCGTGTGCCTCAACTAAGACCCGGCACAGCCTAAATAAATAAATAAATATTTTTTAAACTAAATAAATAAATTGACCATAAATGTTATGGTTTACTTCTAGCTTCTCAATTCTCTTCCACTGATCTACAGGTCTCTCCTTAAACCAGCATCACACTGTCTCAGTTACTTCTCTAGTTTTTTTGGTAGTAGTTTTTGAAGTTAGGGAATTTGATTCCTCCAACTCTGTTCTTCCTTTTCAAGACTGATTTGCTTAATCTGGATCCTTGCATTTCCATATGAATTTTAGGATCAACTTAATAATTTCATTAAAAAAAAAACAGCTGGGATTTTGATAGAGTCTACATGGAATTTGTAGATCAATTTTGGGAGTATTGTGCTCTTCATAACGTTATAACTTCTGATCCATGAACATGGGATGGCTTTCCATTTACTTAGATCTTTAATTTCTTGAAACAGTACTTCATAGTTTTTAGTGTATATATCTTGCCCTCTTTTGTTAAATTCTGAACATTTTATATACCCTGCATTGTGTGGCCACTGAGTTCTCTGCTATCTTTTTTTATTATGTTCTTGGAATTTTTTATTTGATTTTTACTCCTATGTTTATTTTTTTTTAATTTTTTAAAAATTTATGGCTGTGTTGGGTCTTCGTTTCTGTGCGAGGGCTTTCTCTAGTTGTGGCAAGCGGGGGCCACTCTTCATCACGGTGCACGGGCCTCTCACTATCGTGGCCTCTCTTGTCATGGAGCACAGGCTCCAGACGCGCAGGCTCAGTAATTGCGGCTCACCGGCCCAGTTGCTCTGCGGCATGTGGGATCTTCCCAGACCAGGGCACGAACCCGTGTCCCCTGCATTGGCAGGCAGATTCTCAACCACTGCGCCACCAGGGAAGCCCTCCTATGTTTATTTTTATGCCTGAATTCCTAGGTGTCAAGCCTGGTCGGTATAAATTACTGGTCAGGCCAAGATTTTCCTAAATGCATGGTATGGCTATCTTGTGACCTCTGCCGAGGGCTCCATGTGAAGAGGCTGCCAGCGACCTCCAGGCCTTTGACTCTGCAGGCAGGGGGAAATTCCACCTTCTAGCCCTCCTGAGTTCTTGTGGCTGGACTGACACGGGGCAGATTAACAGGAGAAAAAGAAATTCGTGTACAAGGAGGTCTCATAGAATTTCGGACCTGAGAAGTGGCCAAAGCAAGCAGCGTTTATACTTCTTATGCAAAGAAACAATACATTTATGAGGAATTGACAGGACAAAGAAACTTACGTTTGGGTGCTCAGTTAGGGAAGAATCTAAACAGAGTTTGGGCTTCGGAGGGGTAAATTAAAGAGGTGACAAAGTTTGTTTTATACAAGCTTCTGGGCTGAATTCCCTCTCTCTGGTGATAAGGGGTCCTTCTACCTTCAGATGCACAGGAGAGATTTAGTTCCTGCTGCAGGGAGACAGACAAGAGGGTCAGAGCGTCCCTCTTGTGTTGGCCATTAGGTAACTTTAATTCAAAATAACCACTATGCCCTGGAGGCACACTTGGTGGAGGGGGGTGGCGGGCCCTTGACCCCCTCAGTTCTCGCCCCTGCTGTGTGAGGCCTCAGGGTCACCCAGAGACCAGCGGGTGATGTCTTTCCTTTGTCTAGTCTTTCCCAGATGCGCACGCAGCATTTTAGGCCCCAGAGCTTTTCCAAAGTTTCCCTGTTACTAACCAGTTCTCGAGGGTTTCTCTCAAACGGCCTTTTTTTTTTTTTTAATTAAAAAAAAATTTTTTATTGAAGTATAGTTGATTTACAATATTGTGTTAATTACTGCTGTACAGCAAAGTGCTTCAGTGATTGATACATATACTTTCTTTTCTTATATATATTCTTTTCCATTATGGTTTATCAGACGGCCTTTTAAGCTCCAAGGTGGGTTTCTCTTTGCCGGTCTGGATCACAGCCTCGGGCACCTGAGCTGTTCCCAGCATTTGCCATTGTTTTGGTGACACCCTGAAGGGAGGCCTCCCCACTGCTGCCAGGTAAGAATAGAGTTTCCTCAGGGAAGAGCAAGTCCAGACAAAATATTGACTGTGCCCTGAGGGGGGTGCTTTTCAAGGACCCCAAACCAATCAACTCTCTATCTTCATTCTTGCCTGCGTTTGGCTACTGTGCCAATGAGCTGGGAGGAGGGGTGGGAACAGACCCCGGTTAAAATGTCACTGAGTTTCATGATCTACCAAAATTCAGTGGTTTCTCTTGGTTGGACAATCTTCAGTTTATTCCATGGCTTTGATTAATTACCCCAGTTCTGAATGGTTGATTTTATTGTCTTGCCAACCCATAGGTTTTTAATTCTCCAGGTTTTCATGATTTTTATCAGTGTAATTCGTCATATAGTTCCAGCTGCCATTTGAATCATATGTGATTAAATAATACAACAAAGGTCCTGAGCAAAGCTCTTCTTCTTCTTCTCCCATGGATCTTACAGTTTGAATCTCAGGATTCCGTACCTGAGGATACCTTGGCCTTGTCTTTCTCTCCTGTTGTGATAGGCTTCAGTCTTTCCTACCAGATGGAACATTCTTCAAGAACCCAGTTCCCATATTACATTCTCCTCCCACTTCTACAGCTTTGGCTGGAGATTCTTAACCCGGGAGAAGAGTGGCCCCCAGGTGACTGTGACTTCACTGGAACCATCCGCACACACTGAGTGTCTGGCATGTGGATACTATATTTCCACCATCAAGAGACACTAGAGTTTCATCAAAGTCAGAAGGATGACTGACCCCAAAAAAGCTTAAAATCCTCCAATAGAACTTCTGCATTAGAAACATATTTTTCCTTTCCTTGTATTTCTGATTCACCAGAGTGGCCAATAACTTTTTCATCTTACAGACAGTCTCCCTCCCCTGGTACCTACTTCCTTCGTTCCTTCCATTCCCTCCTGCACAGCAATACATGTTTCTACCATAAAACATACCTGTGCAGGACAGGGGTTATGCATGTGGCCTCCAGGGCCCAACTGGCCAGGTTTGAAACCAAGCCCCGCCACTTACAGCCCATGTGGTCCTGGACATGTTTCTTAACCTCGAAGTGCTTTCATTTATTCACCTGTAAGGTTGGGAGACCTCAATGGCACTGTTGTAAAGATTAAATGAGATTGTGCCTGTCACAAAACAGACTCTCAGTAAATGTTATCTCTGATCGTTACACCACTTTGCAGTTCAGGTTTCCAAATTCCCCTCATGGCCTCCTGCACAAGATGGAAATTTATCAGGCTGATTCCTGATTTCTTCATTAACTGAATGTGTCTTTTCCATCTGAACAACTTTTTCTAGTATTTTTATGGACTCCAGTTCAGCTGTTTCATCTCGTGGTCTTTTAGGCTCACATCCACCTCTCTACCTTTGTTTTCTTGTTTGTTGTTTTTGTTGTTGTTTTATTCTTTTTTTAAAATTTTTATTGGAGTATGGTTGATTTACAATGTTGTGTTAGTTTCTGCTGTACAGCAAAGTGAATCAGTTATACACATACATATATCCACTCTTTTTTAGATTCTTTTCTCATATAGCCCATTACAGAGTATTGAGCAGAGTTCCTTGTGCTATACAGAAGGTCCTTATTAGTTACCTATTTTATATATAGTAGTGTATATATGTCAATCCCAATCTCCCAATGTATCCCTAACCTCTCTTACCCCCTCGTAATCATAATTTCTATATCTGTGACTCTCTATCTTTGTTTAACATATTCCTTCTAACTGGATTGATAGAAAATTTCTCTTTTACTTCTAACCATATTCCAACTAAACTATGGGTTTCTCCAAGCCTTAACTGAAATCTTCATTCACAGGTTGATATCTCTTTCTCTGGATTTATCTATAACACAGACTTTACCATTCATTTTGTAAAGCAATTATTTAATGAAGATGTGAGCACATCCCATGTATGTTGCAATAAACTCAAACTCACAGTGGCTGTGACTTTTAGGGCAGCTAATAGGAAACTTTAGTGGAGTATTTATCATTTCTATTGACTGAGACTGAATAGGCACAATTCAAAGAAAAGAATATAACTTTTGTGTGAAGCGAAAAATAAAATAGTTGACATGTTTTTTAAATAAATTGGTTAAGAGCAAGGATTGTTAACTGGCCCAGGTTATAGAAGTAGGAGAGATTCCTGTCATGGTTCACAGAAGTTTTCCAATCACCCACAAGATAAGTGAAATAATTATAAAATTGGCTTATTCTATTTCTATTTCTATTGCCCTTCAGCTTTTCAAACAGAGTATAATTTAATCCACATTCACTGAGTGATTTCTTTTCATTAAGCCTGTGCCTTGCTTGGAGCATGTGAAGCTACCATATAGTCAGGACCTTAAGACCCCTGTGGGTGAGACAAGTAATTTCAGTGGAAGTTGTGCAGATGGTAAATCACGAGGACAGAGCTGCAGGAGAGCAGAAAGCAGCCCTGCCCCCCACCCTCGAGGAACAGGGAGAGCGTGAAGGAAGGCTGTCCTGGAAATGGAGGTGACACCTCAGCTACACCCTGGAGGATGAGTCAGGGTGAAAGAAGGGACATTCCAGCAGAAGAAAAATGTGAGCTTGGCAAAGATGCGTAACCACACGGCGTGTGCGGGCAAGAGTCACTGAGACGTGTTGTCCAGGGCAGAGGGGGCTGGAGGGCGAGGCTGAGAAGGGGCTTCTGGTCCTGCGTGGAGAGGCCGGGTGGTGAGCCAAGGAGAGTGGACTGATTGATTTCTGTGAACCCACTGAGGGAGTTTAAAAGAGGACAAAGCCGATGGTAACTGTGGTGCTCTGTGGAGGAGAGTGTTGAGAAGGGGGACACACAAGGTAGGTGAGCAGTGCAGTGGCCTTTGCTCCTCTAGTTGAGAGAAAGTGAGGCCTTGGACTCAGGCAGGAGTAATGGGACCAGAGAAGATGGGCTGGTTGGAGAACATCAATTAGACCAAGAGTGTGAAGGAGAAGAAAGATCTGTCATGTCTCAGGATGGTGGGGAGGTTGGTCCTTTGCAGAACTGAGGGCAGGAAGAGGACCCTCCGTGGGGAGGGTGGTAGGGTCGTGATTAGCTCAGCTTGGAACATGGTGGACCTGAGGACCCTGGGAAACATCCAGGTAGGTCATTTCAGATATTTGGGTCCAGAAATATGAAATTCACTGAAGTGTTCAGGACACACTTGAGAACTGTCAGTGCTTAGATGGCAGCAAAACTCTGAGAGGTGACGCTCATGCCAAGGGAGGATGAGAAGAGTTGACCGAGGCAACAGACCTGGGAGAACAATGCTTCCAAGGGGCCGTGGAGGACGTGGAAGGGGGATGGCCAAAGGCTGCCACGGGAGTCAGCATAGGGCGTATTTCACAGAATGTGTCCTTTGGGTAATTGTGTGAACCTTCCAAGGGAAGCTTGACACAAACTCTTTTTAAGGCGTGTAGTAACCGACAATGTGACTGGGAACTGGGTTGTTAAAATCTGTGTTTTCAACTCTGTACATCCATCTTCTGACTGCACGTCTCCATCTGGAAGTCCCAGATTTACATCAAAACCAAACAAAACTGAACTCATCTTCCTCTCCTAACCTGCGACTCTCTGGTGCTTCTGGTCCCTGTGAATCTCCATCCTCACCGCCCGTGCGCAGTGCGAGGTCCTGGGCCTGGACCCCATGCCTGGGTTGTTGCCATGGCCTCTGAATGAGTCTGCCTTCCTCCAGACCCACCTCCCGATCAATTCTTCACATTTCAGCCAAAGGGAACTTCAGACAATGCAAAGTCTATGCTCTACATACTTGAAAATCTTTCATGGTCAGTCTGCTTTGCATTAGGACAAAGTTCCAGCACCTTCCCCACCCTCTTTTTCATCTTATTCCAGCTTACCCCATAGGCCTCAATATGGGGCTACTTTTTATGAGAAGTCTTCCCTCCCCTCCAAAACTGAGAAGTCTGTCTTTCCAGTGAACCCGTAGCAGCCTGTGGTCCCAATACTGCAGCAGTATTTGTGATATTGTGTGCTAATGACACTTTTGTTTGTCAGTGTCACCCAGCAGATAGCGAACTCGAACTCGTTGAGGACAGGGTCAGTCCTTTGTTTCTGTGTTTATCCCCAGGGCCTGGCTTGTAATACAGCACATGAGCATTGGGCGGATACTTGATTGAAGTAATGAATCAATGGTGATTAAACATTATCCTAATCTAATTATGAGTGGAGATCTCACGGTGGTTTTATTAATCAGTGGTTCCTATGACTATATGCATTTTAAAGTAATAGGACAACATTTCTTTTAAAACCTTTCAGAAATTCAAATTGGCTTTCCCCAATTAGCCAGGATTTGTGAGGTTTTACTACATATTAACATTTTTATTTCCATGGCATAAATCAGAAAGCCACCAGAGGATCGGGATTTATCTGTGCATTTCATTCTAAAGTACCACTCTTTTATTTTTTCCAACTTTAGCCCGTATCTTCTTTTCGCACTGGTATTATTATTAACACCGCTACTAGTATTAATCCTTCCTACATTGTATTAGTATCATTTCATACTTTCTAAAGTGTTTTTATCATTTTTGTCTCATTTTGATCTTCAAAATAATTCATTAGGACTGCAGACAAAGTATAATTACAGACATTTACCACACATAGATATCCAAATAGGTGTTAAATGACTTTTCCAAGGACACCCTAATAAATAATCATGTGGATGAAACCAATATATCTAGTGCTCATTCCATTCGTGTGGCTTCTAAGTCACTGTGTTACACTCAGGAATGTCTGTACTTTATAAATAACTTGTCACACATGGAAATAATCTTGTCTGCTCTGAATCATTGTTTTGTCAAGTACTTTATTAGGTGGCATTCCTGTTTTATCCACAAACGTGGTTTCCCTTTAACCAAATAATTTTGAAGATGAGAATATAATTTTCATGTTGAGATTATTTTCATGTTGGTGGTGTTACAGGAAATACTATTATCTTTCAGACACATACTTTAAGGTGAATTGTTCAGGAACATGCTTATGTACAGAGCAAGTAATATTTTACATTTAAATTTGTTGAAGACACAATGCACACCCTTCAGAATTTAGTGGATATGCAGATCCACTGCTTATTCCCTTCTGGTGAACTCTTTCCTGGAAGTGGAACTCTTTCCTGGAACGCTTTCCATCACTGGACTGGGAGGTGATGGGAGCGACAGCAGGGCGGTACCAGGTTCCCATCCTGCTATGCTAACCTGCTCTGTGACTCCGGCCCAGTTCCAGTCTTTATTTGCTCATCTGTGCAGTGCGTGTGCTTTCGTAGATGAGCTTTCAAACTTTTTAGCCATGGGACTCTCCTTTCTAACACAGGAAGATGTACTGATATACAGATATTTATTAATTATGAGAAATATATATGATAGACATATTTATATGTATATAGTACGATATGTGGGGTTCCTTTGGTCGGGCTTAGGCATCCCCACTGGATCCCAACTCACCACCCTACCCCCTCCAAACCATGGGGGCATCAGAGATCACCAGGTAAAATTCACCGGACTAGGTGACTTCTCAGATCTTTTCAACCGTTAGCATTCTCTGAAGCTATTCTTTTGATATGAAATTAAACCTGTAAGAAGTTGTTGGTCGTCATCTCTCCAACACTTGGCATCATCAGACTTTTCAAAAATTGCTGTCAAGTGGTAGTAGAATAGTATCTCATCTTTGCATATCTTTGATAAATAATTGTTATAAATAATCTTCGTATATTTATGCTGGATGTGTTTCCTCTTTAGCAAAACGCTTGTTAATGCTTCCTGCCCAGTCTCTCATCATACTGAGTATGCTTTTCTTATTTATTTTTATGTCTTTATATATTCTTTATGCAAATCAAGAATATGTCTTCCCCTAATTTATAATTTGACTTTCCCCTTTTTTAAGGTGTCTTTTGATAACAAGTTCTTAATTTAATATTGTCAAATTCATCCATCTTTTCTTTTATTGTCAATGATTTTGGTGTCTTACATTTTTTTCTTACTCCGAGACCTAAGAATATATTCATCTCATTTCTAAGAAGAGTTTTGAGGTTTTGTTTTTAATATTTAACTCCTCAATCCACCATGAGTTTACTTTGTAGAAGATGTAAGAATCCAACTTTATCTTTTACCATCAGATAACCACTTTTTTCTATTCCATTCATAGGAGTGTGTCTCCTTTTTCCTCTTTTGACAAGGCTTCTCCATCTCAAAGTTCCATCATGTAACAAGCACCGGCCTGTTCATAGATTTCGTCCTAGTTCATAGGTTAATTTGCTAGCACTCATCAGTGCCATCCAGGCTTAATTATTACAGCTTCAGAACTAGTCCTGATGTCTGGTTAGCAATCTGCCCCTCTCTGAGTTCTTCTTCACAGGTGTCTTACCCATTACTGTTCCATATAAAAATATCAAGTTTCTTACACAACCCATTTGGTATTTTGGTTGAAATTGCATGACCCATGAATTTGAGGAGAATTGACGTCATCACAATATGTGGTTTGTCTCTCCATTGATTTACATCTTCTTTAGCATCTCTTAATAAAGCTTTATCATTTTCCCTGCACAGGTATTGCACATCTTTTGTTAAATTTATCAGTTACTTTATATTCTCTCATACTAACATAACCGCTTTCTTGAATGATACTCCTGTAAGTTACACAGTACGTATGAAGCCACCTTACTACACTCTGGTCCATGTCTGTCAGTCCTTCTGAGGACGGTGGCAGTGGAAGCAAGATCAGGCCTCCGGTGGTCCCCCTCTACTCATCCTCCCACACTTGGGAGGGCCGCCCTGCCCCCACCCCGGACGAAACCACCCCACACAAGCCACTTCTGAACAGTCCCCCACCCTACTGTCTTCACGTGTGGGTGTTGTTCCTACAGTGCCTCTTGGAATTGGTCTTGCTGTAGACTCAGTGGTCTTCCTAGTTCAGCACTTTGCTAAAAATGAGAACAGAACATTATTTAACTTCACAGTAAATGTAGAGAAGGTTTATGGACAATAGCATCTTAGGCAATGAAGAAACAGATCTGCAGAAGTCAAGGGATGTGCCTGTGACCACACAGCGGGTCAGGATCAGGGCCTTCTTCAGAGTCTGTCCTGTAAGACGGGATTCCAACAGCCCTGTCCCAGGGCTTGCATGAATTAATATTTATAAATTACTGAGAACATACTTGGGACTCAGTACGTGTTCTGGGAGTTTTTCTGTTATCATTATCATCCTATTACTCTATACTAATTTTGACTACTTATACCCAGTTTAATGAGATAAATCGGATATGGATCTAACTCTAGTACAAGGTATAATTTTGATGTTACATTAAAAGTTTAAAAAGGGTTTTGGTTTTTAAAAACTGTAGATTACATTTTGGGGAATTGAAAGAAAGTCTGTGGGAGAAAGTGACAATTGAGCTGGGACTAATTAAGTGAGTAGAATTTAAACTAGTGAATTTAATGGAAAGTAGATGAATTTACGGGAGAAGGCTGGTCTGGAAAATAACATGAGGCAAGAAGCCGGGAAAACATACATTTTTGCAAAGAATAAAGCGTTCCTTCAAAACATCAGAATATGAGTTTTCTTGCTGTTCTTTTGTGCCTAGTATCTTCTTTCTGTTATAACTTCCAGCTAAGGTTCTAAATTGTGTGTGTGTGTGTGTGTGTGTGTGTGTGTGTGTGTGTATGTGTAAAAGAGTTTGATAAACCTTAGCAAATTATTAAGGTCTAAAAGAAGCAACATTTTTATAAGTTCATTAAAAAACAGTGTCAACTGATCCAATTTGGTAGATAAATACAGGATCACATCAGCATAGAACGCAACAGATAATTATTAGGGAGGAAACAAGATGCCTGCTGCTAAGCCAAGGGTGGACATTTTTCTTCCTTTACGGACAAGTGCAGAGAAATGCACAACGTTATGGAGGTCGGTAAATTCAAGTTGGGGGAGGGGGAGTAAAACCCAGGCCACCTGGATGAATAGTTTAAAATGTCAAGACAGTTTGAGGCAAGTTATCAATTCTATCAAACGGCAGTTGCTTTAGGAAGGGCTGCCTGTTTGAAAGGATTGATACAGGCAGAGGGGAAGTGACGTAAGTCAGACAGAGAAAGACAAATACTGTATGATCTCACTTGTATGTGAAATGTAAAAACATACAACAAACTAGTGAATATGACAAAAAAGAAGTAGACACAGAGATATAGAGAACAAATTACTAGTTACCAGTGGGGAGAAGCAATCTAGGGGAGGGGAAGTGGGAGATATAAACTATTGGGTGTAAGACAGGCTCAAGGATGTATTTACAACACGGAGAATATAGCCAATATTTTGTAATAACTGAAAATGTGGTGTAACCTTTAAAAATTGTATAAAAATTAAAAAAAAATTTTAAGGACTTATATACACATAAATTACTTAATTAATTAATCAAATGTTTATCTAAAAAGATACACTTAGCAAGGTGGGAGATATGATTAGACTGCTAAGGTTTAATAATGCTATACATTTTAACTTTGAATATATTTGTGACTTTGTACATATGTAACTCTGAATTCTGAATATCATAATAGGTTTTTGTTAACCTTTTATTTGAACCTTGTAGCTATCTGTAATTTGATGAGTTTTTAGAAGTTTATCCATTTCATAATTTTGATTTTATTACAGCCAACGGTCAGATATCTTATATATGAATCTCAACAAGGCCGATGGGGTGAGTCGTTGAGGGAAGTCTGTGCTTTCCCTGAACCCCAGCATCGAGCAAGGTGGGGGCACCTGGGCAGCACCCCTAAACGCTTCTAAAGTCGGGGAGGCAGTAGGGGTGCCCGGGGTGGGCCTCAATAGGAATCCTCAAGAGGTTGAAGGCAGTGGGGTGAAACCCTTCAACATCGAGGGAGGATTACTCCGATCTAGATTTTTCACTCAGATAAATATTATGGAAATAGGAAAAAAGAAAGAAGACCTCCCAAGCGTCTTTCTTTGGGAAGCAATGGAGGGGAACACAAAATTGTGGCTAGGAGTTTGGGCTCAGGGATCCAATAAGCAATTATACTGTTAACAGTTGAAGAGAGGAATGTGCTGGGCGCTGACGTCTAAGGCACCACAGAGAAGAACGCAGGATAGAAGGGGGAGGGGCCACGAGAGACACAAGGCTCGCACTTTATTTACCAGTTGTCCATTTTGCAAAGGCGTAATTTTTGCCAAACTATTTTTTGTTGCATTGCGTTCTAAAGATACAAATGTAAGTAAAGCATGGTTCTACCCATGAGAAAGCCTCCTGTTTACTGCTGTAAGAATCATACCCCCAAGGGGAGGGTCACAGAAGAGAAAGAAGAGGCTGTAACATCAAAAGGCAGAATTTGTGTCAAAGGGAAGAAAGGTGGGATTGGAAAAAGGCGGTGTGTGGTGAAAAAGAGAAGCCATCAAGTGGAAATCATTGTGGGCTAATCACCCAGGAAACAGACAATTGAGACAAAAATGAGAAAATTCATTTTACTCATTGGTTTTAGGCATAAATGCTAGTATTCAACACACAAATCTTATTTAGAGTCAAGTCAAAATAAAGATGGGGTTTTAGATGACTATTCTTTAGGAGGAAAAAGTTTTTAAAAAAATGTACTGTGTTGTCTCTGTACTTTTCTTGGAATGCAGGTTTTCTGTAAAAGAGATGAACAGATGTTAGACTTTGCGTGTTCAGTTAAAGATGGCAGATCCAAGAACATTAGCTTCTTCTCTCTCCTGAAATCCCACTAAAATGACAGAAGAGACATGTTTATCAAAAGAAAAAGAAAAAAAAAAAAGAAGCAGAAGAACAGAGAGGGGATAATGGTGGCCCCATTTGAAGCTGGAGAGCAGAGACAGGAAGAAGTGACGTAGCAGAGCCCAAGGAGGCGGATGGGCTCAGAACCCCTCTCAGGACCCTGGGTCCCTCCAGGATTGGCAGACTCAGGCCCCATGGGAGGCAAGGTGAAGCTGGACTAGAAACTGGCAGATTGGTTGAAAGGTTAAAAGCCAAGTAGACAGCAGGGATAATTTCTTTTCAGCAGAAAACTCCAAGTTTACTCTTTGATGGAATAAAGCAGAGGGTCTCTTTGGGGAGACGATAGAAACAGCTGAGGGCTGGATGCTATGCAGAAAGCTGGATCTAAAGGAAATTCAGATATTGAGTACTGAGCCCCTCAAGATCCCTCCCCTAACCTCTACAGCACTTACTGTGTATCAGACACAATCCCGATGACATTAGACTTTTAAAAAATAGTTTTATAAACTCCTCAGTGGTAACCACTTTACAAATGAGGAAACTGATACAGAGAAAAGATTCAGTAACTTACCAAAAGCACACAGGTAATAAATGGAAGGGTTGGAATTGAAGCACATGACGTCTGGATGCAGAGTCCGACGCTCACCCA
Source organism: Balaenoptera borealis (assembly GCF_965194805.1). Lineage (NCBI taxonomy): Eukaryota > Metazoa > Chordata > Mammalia > Artiodactyla > Balaenopteridae > Balaenoptera > Balaenoptera borealis. The sequence continues at coordinate 90,954,656 of NC_138871.1, forward strand.
CTACACGCAACTGATGGGCCCCAGGAAGAGCCTGTCAAACATCCTACACAGAAGCCCAAGATCCAGATGCATCGCCCACGTGAGCAGGGCCTCTAGGAGACTTTCTGATGCTGCCCCGGGAAGTCTGAGCAACAGCCAAGGACCCCAGATGCCTGAGAAAATCCCTTAATATGAAAGAGACCAGAACAAGCCAACAAACACAACAGAAAAGGGATCAGAGCAAACTGGAGGAAATAGAAAGTATACAAGAAGAAAAAAGAAACTTCCATTAACTTTCTCAGATTATGGGAGACAACTATTGCACTTACTAAACAAGAACAAAATATTTCTTAAGTGGAAGAGGGAGAAGATGATTCAAATAACCAAGAGCACTCACTTTGAAAGTAAAAATATGAGTGTTGAAATTTACATTTTAAGAAGTCTCACTAGAAGGGTGAGAAGGTAAAATAGAGGAAACGTGATTAGAACAAAAGGACACAGACGAATGGATAAAGAAGATGTGGTACATATATATGATGGAATATTACTCAGCCATAAAAAGGAATGAAATTGGGTCATTTGTAGAGATGTGGGTGGACCTAGAGACTGTCATACAGAGTGAAGTAAGTCAGAAAGAGAAAATCAAATATTGTATATTAATGCATATATGTGGAACATAGAAAAATGGTACAGATGAACTGGTTTGCAAGGCAGAAATAGAGGCACAGATGTAGGGAACAAACATATGGACACCAAGGGGGGGAAGTGGCGGGGGGGGTGGTGGGATGAATTGGGAGACTGGGATTGATATGTACACACTAATATGTATAAAATGGATAACTAATAAGAACCTGTTGTATAAAAAAATAAATAAAATAAAATTCAAAAAAATAAAGAACAAAAGGACAAAAAGATGGAAACCAAGATAGAGAGACTCAGAGGTTGTCCTGTATGAACTGTAGCAGTTCCATTCCAGAAAGAGAAGAAGGGAAGAGAAGATCCCTGGGAGCTCTGCAGGGCGCCCACCATGATCAGGGAAACAGATCCACACACCCACCCATTACGGGAACACCACAACACACATGGAACAAGAGACAGTCCTAATAATTCTGGGCATGCGCATCTAGCGGAAAGGATTCTACAAAGAATCTTCAAGAGGTAGAAGATAATGGAATGAAACCTTCCAACATCTGAGGAAGAATTATTCCGATCTAGATTTTTGTACTCAGACAAATATTATGGAAATAGTAAAAAAAAAAAAAAAAAAAAAAAAAGCTCTCCCAAGAACCTTTCTCTGGGAAGCAATGGACGATGATCCATCCGAGAAAAAGGAAGGCAGGGGATGCAGTAAACAGGAGACGGAGGAGCAGACAGGCTGGGCTGGAGGAGAAGGGACCATCCAGCCCTCCAGGTGGCCCGACGTAAGACGGCCGGATGGGAGCACACGGGCAGCTCCCTGAGATGTCACCCAGGGCCCCAAATGGACACCCAGTGTTTGCTTGCAGTGAAAGGAGGCTACTTAATTGGGAGACTTTGAGGATAAACTCTTGGGAAGCACACAGGAAGGATACAAGTGCACGAGGACGGCTGCTGACTGCGGATGAGAGATGTGGTAAAACCTACGATCCACCGTCCACAGTGTTTTCATAGTCATGACAACAAAACGTTGTTAATGGTCTAACGTAATGTCCCACGTGACTGCATTGGCACAGAAGTGTCTGAGACAGGACGGCAGGTGTGCCTGTTGGAAAGCGTCCTCTTCTTCTCCAAGCTGGGAAGTTGACAGATGAACGCTTCTGGGTGGGAAATAGTGCCCTAGAGGAGGGAGAGCTTTTGTTAGGGATGTGGATGGAGGTCAATGTCAAAAGGAAGGGTGAAAGAGTTGAAAACCCGGCCCTCTGGGGAGCTGGGAGTAGAATGCGGGTGGTGTTTGGGGGAACCGTTTTCCATAACAAGCCATGTACAGCTACCTGACCCTTAAACTATGTATGTGTATAACTTTGGTGAGAACACATAATACATCTTTTGATATGTAATATTACATCCTGTTGTTCATCATGATGGCTGGTAATTGCAGTCCTCAGACCACAGATGGTCTGGAGTGGAGGCTGAAGGCTCTCAGCTCCTGGAATTGGAGGAGCGCTTCCCGGAACCCAGGTCGCAGCTGAGCTGGGCGAGGGAGTGGCCTGTTTCTCCCAGGAGGGGGGCACAAGTCAGCTCTCCAGCCACTGCTCCCTGCACTTCTCTGGTGACAGCACATTTGGTGACTGACAAACACTCACCCCTTGATAACAGCGTGTTCCCACAATAGCTGCTGGATTCCCAGCGGTTTCAAGGTTGTTGAGCGAGCAGGGTCCGTGTTAACAAAGACACTAAACACAGCTGTTTCATTGTCTATATTTAAAACCAGTCAAATAAAGATACTCTTGGCTCCCAGCAGAACTGTTCTGCGGGGCTCCAAACGGCCCCTGGGTTGCTGGGGGGTTCTGGCGGTCCCTGGATGCCCCCGGGTGTGCTCAGGGCCCCCTCTCAGCTGTCCCTCCTCAGCCACGTGACTTGCGGGGCCTGGGTGCACTGCTGATGTTTCTTTAGTGTGCAGCTGCATCCCATGTAAGCCATAGATCCACAGCGAGCCGTTAGTAAAAACAAGAAGCAGAAGGAGTACTAATAATAACATACAAATTAGCAAGGAGCAAACCTGCCTCAAAATGGTCTACACCAGCTCCGAAAGTTACGTTCATAGATCAGATTTCTCGTATTGCCAGTCACAATTTCTCTGATAACTCGTTTAAAAATGGTAAATGGAAAAACAATATAGAGTGAAAATTATATCAAAGAAGCTTTATAACTACTGTATATATATATATATATATATATATATATATATATATATAAAGATAACCCCATTTATAATATGTTATATTTGGAGAAGTACTTACAAATATCAGCCTAGAATATTCTCTTCTACCTCACTATTTGGAAACAAATTTTTAAAAGAACAAAAGAAAGATGGAAGGAAGGGAGGGAAGAAACAAAGAAATCTGGTTTCCCTTAGCCCAAAATGCAAACATTTCAAACAGGAGGTCATTTATGTCTATTTTTCATGACAAGATAAATTACTAAATTTCAATCTATCTCTTAATACATAATCAGTCTAAAAACCAAATATGATGTAATCAATCATTCTTGAATCGGGGACAAACAATGCTTTTTATTCACTACATAACTAATCTAAAAATTAAGCAATACACACTCTTGTTAAATGGGGAAATTCAAAATTGGTCTTATATCATGAATATTCATAAAGGTAAAGTTAAAATGAATTTTATAATGCAACCATTTATAATACACTGATCTAAAACTGAGCTTTTACTTAAAACCACTTCTTTACTACATGCTACTATATACTATGTTAAAATGAAGAAATGATTTGGGTTCCTGAGAAGGGACCCCAACAGCCCCAAACTGAAACCCGGTGTGGGCATTCCCCAAGCAGTCCCTCATGCCCGACCCCCCATGTGCCGAGCGCTGGTCGACACCACAAGATGCTGGCAGAGGTGTGTTTGATGGTTTAGCTCAGTTGTTCAGTGTGGCAAAATCTGCTCAGCAACCATTCCATGTCTCCATGGTTGCACTGTGGGCTATGAGCCACAACTACTGACCCTGCGAGTCACAGCTACTGAACCCACGTGCCACAACTACTGAAGCCCACGCGCCTAGAGCCCATGCTCTGCAACAAGAGAAGCCACCGCAATGAGAAGCCTGTGCACCACAACGAAGAGGAGACCCCGCTCGCTGCAACTAGAGGAAGCCCACACACAGCAATGAAGACCCGATGCAGCCAAAAAAAAAAAAGTCAACATCATCAACACACATAGCTACAAAGTATTTTTGTGTGATGAGAACTTTCAAGAGCTACTCGCTTAGCGACTTTCAAATATACGACACAAATGTACACGGATGTAATGCTGTACATTACATTCCCAGGACTTATTGATTTTACAAATAGACGTTTGTGCTTTTGACCCCGTTCACTCGTCTGGCTTAGCCACCATCCCCTGCCTCTGGAAACGACCAGTCTGTTCTCTGCATTATAGAACATTCTCAAAATTATAGAAATGGAAGGCAGATTCGAGGTTGTGGGAAGGGAAGTGGGTGAGCTTATAAGAGGGTGGCCACCCTTGTGGTGATGGCGTTCTGTGCCTTGGCTGTGCGGGTGTACAGTGGACATACACAAGTGATCAAGTCACATACAATTAAACACAGACATGCACGGGAGCACAAGTAAAGCAAGATCAGTGGAGTGAATGGGTGTTGATATCCCGGTTGTGATGATATCTTAGAGTCTGGGGAGATGATATTACCGGGGGCGGTGGGTCAAGGGCACATGGGATCTCTGTATCATTTCTTCCAGCTGCACGTGACCTGCAATTATCTCAAAACAAATAGTTTAAAACAAAGTAAAATGTGTATGTGTATAATTTCACATAATGGCCAATGCTATAAAGAAAGCCCAGTTGATCCTCATCTGAGTGATGGTGGATTAGAGGAAGGTGCCAGTAAAGCTGTACCTGAGGACACAGTGGGGCTGAACATCCAAAGGCACCCCCGCCTGCTAGTGTTATTTGCATCATTTGTGTTTTGCAACTAAGCTACCCACTAAACACTTCATTTAAGAGCTCATCCTGGAAATTCCATTACAAATGATCACGAGCAGCATATGTGACAGAAAACTGTAAACAGCCAGAACCATAGGAGCATAATCCTTCATCTTGTACCTGAGTAATTGGGAAAAGATGATGTCTTACAAGATCACGTCACTAAGGGACTCAGTCGTTAGTAGATGGTTCTGTGGATTCTTACATAATGAGAGGTGTTTTGTTCAAAGAATCATCAGCTCAGTTTCTTTCACTCTATTTTTTAAAATTCTGCCTTAAAGAAGAAATTTCTATTTTACATCTCAGTTGTCTTAAATCAAAATATATATACATTTAATAAGAAACATCAACTGCCCTTCAAGGACATTTAACCTGTAATCCACCCGTTTTTAATCTACATCTGATAAATGACGCCGGAGTGAAAATACCCCTTGGAGAAGAGGTGGTGTCTACTGCTGACAGTCACCATAAGTTCCCTTCTTCCAAAAGGGGAGCAGAGTGTCTTGTATTTGTGGGTGAGCCCCAGCTCCCCGTGAACTCAAGGGAACAAGGAAAGGATCAAAGTCACTGTCACAAGGATCAAGACACAGCAATATTTGGAGGAAGCTCCATGAACGGCTGAGAGGAGGGCATTGTCCATGTGGGGAATGAGAAAGGCATTTTCAACTCCCTGACTTATTCGTGAATGTGGGCATGGAGAACAGAGGATGTGTCAAATACAACTTTGTCCACAAAATTCGATCTTATAGACCCTAATCAGTTTAATGAAAAGCCTGTCATTTGCCTGACTGCCCGCCCCTCACGGGTGAGCCCTGTGGTCTTTGTCCTTGCTGTCTTCCCAGAACCCCACGGAGTCCCCAAAATGATGGGGATCCATGTGATGAATCCACAGCACATTATGAAATGCTTAAAGCGATAGAGGTGAATTTCTAGGATGACCAGAAAAGTAAAACATGTAAATTAATATAACAATATTTCACTAAAATGTGATTTTTTAACAAAGTGTTGGCACTATATCAGATAGAGTGGCTTTGATCATTAATAGCCAATCCTTTTCTTGTATTTTCCAATCACTTAATTGTTTTGCTTTGTGTTGGTTTGTTTATAAGATTTATTTAAATTTGTCTACTTGATGTTCTTCATATGATGAGAATTAAGATGCCTTTTCATAAAACCACTGCAGTGAATACCATTCAAACCATTCTTAACCAATTTAGTAACATCTCAGAACATCTTCAAAATAACTGTGCCCACTAAGTACATATTCACCATAGAAGATTATGCACAAAGGCCGTTTTAAACACTGCATTTTGTTGTTGCTTTATAGTTATAACAAATGAAAATTTTAAATTAATACTTAAGAGGTTGTATTTTGTTTTCCTTTTTCATTAGCAAATAAGATGTCCTTATAAAACCTTTTATATGGAAAGGACTGTAGCTTATTTACTGTCTTTTGAATGGACAAGGATAAAAATAAAAACACGTCTGACAAACTATGATGATAAAAGCTCTGTATCGACATGCAGATACATCACTATGCTTCCCTAATTCACTTCTAAATATTTCATACTGTCTTAATACTTTTCAGACTCAATCAAAGATAACTTACACTTAGTTGTATTGAGAACGTGTTAACAGTTTGTGTAATCTTTACATCACAAACAGCAATTTAGTTTTCTAAAGAGATTTTTCTATAAGGAATCATTTATCACAAATCAGTGCATTGTGATATGATCTCCGTGTTAACAGTCTGTGTAATCTTTACATCAAAAACAGCAATTTAGTTTTCTAAAGAGATTTTTTTTATAAGGAATCATTTATCACAAATCAGTGCATTGTGATACGGTCTCCAGGTCCCCCCGTAGTGTCTCCGTGTGTTTGTGCACACAGTCTGGCTGTCATCACCCCCATGTCCTCAAGCGCAAACCTCCCTGGTGATTAGATCCCGCAGGTAGGATCCTTGTCGCATTATGATAATCAACCGCATTCCTCTGCCCTTTTATTCTTCTCTAGAGTGACTCCATCTCGTGGAAGAGGAAAAATGTAGTTACTGGATCCAATCGAGTGTTTGTGTCTCTGAAATTATCAGCAACACCCCGTCAGGAAAGGTTCTGTTGGTCCACAGACGTCTGGCGATCCAAGCAGCCACGTAAAGGTAATGATCCCGTGTCCTACTTTAGGCTCTACGTGCAAACAGATGTTTGTATATTACCTTAACAAGAATTCAAAAAAGCATAGAGACAGGTTTGTGAATGGAGGATTTTGTATTTGATCAAGAGTTCAACGTTCCTAATCTTAATAAACAAACTCAGTACAAAGTCAGAATTTATCATCTATTACTAAACATAGACTCAAGTAGTCTTCTTTTATCCAATTACAACATTACCCAAAAAATAATTTCATAGCCATATTAATACATCTGTTCACCCTTTGGCAGTTGTACAGAGGCTGCTTCGTACAGATTCCCTTTAAAATCAGATCTCTCTTTCCACTATTAGTCTATTAAGGGACCCTTTATCTTTAAGGAAATTAAGCACTTCTTTAATTAGGGCTCATTTGCATAGCCCAAGGTCCTCATAGGTGGCTGTCAATTACTGTTGATAAGCCTCTCTCAGTGCTGCTGTGGACCTCCAGAACAACACTCCTTGCAAACTTCCAGTTATATATGGCTAATGTTCTTTTTTAAGAATTTTAAAAATTGTGGTAAAATATATAGAACATAAAATTTACCACCTTACCTTTTTTTAAGTGTACAGTTCAGTAGCATGAAGTACATTTACATTATGTAGCTGTGCGACTACCATCACCACCCATCTCCAGAACTTTTTCATCTTCCAAAGTTAAAACTCTGTCCCCATTAGGCACTCACTCTCCATTTCCCCCTCCTCCCAGCTTCTGGAAACCACCATCTACTTTCTGTCTCTATGAATTTGACTGCTGTGGGGACCTCATATGAGTGGAATCATACAGTATCTGTCCTTTAGTGACTGGCTGATTTTACCAGCATTATGTTGTGGCAGGTGTCAGAATTCCCTACCTCTTTAAGACTCAAGAAGATTCTATTGTATGTAGAGACCACATATGGTTTATTCCCTCTCTGTCAATGGACACTTGGGTTGCTTCTACCTTTTGGCTATTGTGAATAATGCTACTATGAACATGAGTGTGCAAATATTTGTTTGAATCCCTGCTTTCAGTTCTGCTGTGTATATACCCAGATGTGAAATTGTTTGATCCTATGTTAATTTTTAACAGTAAGGAACTTCCATACTGTTTTCAATCACAGCTGCACCATTTTGCATTCCCACCAACGGTACACAAGAGTTCCAATTTCTCTACATCCTCACCAACGCTTCTTGTTTTTTGTGTTGTTTTGTTCTGTTTTGTTTTTAATAATAGCCATTCAGATGGATGTGAAGTGGTATTTATTGTGGTCTTGACTTGATTTCCCTAATGATAGTAATGTTGAGGGTCTTTTCATGTACTTATTGGCCATTTGTATATCTTCTTTGGGTAAATGTCTATTCAAGATTTTTGCCTTAATCAAGTAGTTTTGTTGTTGCTGTTGAGTGTAGGAGCTGTTTATATATTCTGGATATTAAGCCCTTATTAGATAAATGGTTTGCAAATGTTTTCCCGCATTCTGTGGCTTGCCTTTTCATTTGGTTGGTCATGTTCTTTGATGCACAAAAGATTTTACTTTTGACATAGTCCAATTTATCTATTTTCTTTTGTTGCCTGTGTTTTTGGTATCATATCCAAGAAACCATTGCCAAATCTAACATCATGAAGATTTTCCTATATATTTTCTTTTAAGAGTTGTATAGTTTTAACTTTTATGTTTAGTTTTGGGTTTTGATCCATTTCAAGTTACTTTTTGTATATAGTGTAAGTTAAGGGTCCAGCGTCATTCTTTTGCTTGTAAGTATCCAGTTTTCCCAACACCATTTGTTGAAAAGACTGCCCTTGCTCCATTGAATGGTCTTGGCACCCTTGACAAGAATCATTTGACCATATACACAAGGGTTTATTTGTAGGCTTTCTATTCTATTCCTTTGGTTTGTGTGTCTGTCTTTATGTCAGTACCACGCCGTTTTGTTTACTGTAGCTTTGTGTAAGTTTTGAAATCAGGAAGTATGAAAATTTCAGATTTGTTCTTCTTTTTCAAGATTGTTTTGGTTATTTAGGGGTTCCTTTAGGGTCCATATGAATTTTAGGATGGATCTTTCTATTTCTGCAAAACAACAACATTGGGATTTTGATGGGGATTGCTTTAAAACTATAAGTTGCATGGCTAAGTTTCTTAATCAGACAGAAATAGAGGTTTCAATGTTTTATGGCAGTGAATTTTCCTACCCAATTTGAGCATGTACCATTACCTTAAATAAATTTTTTTCAGTGTGAAAAATATTAAGATTTTATTTTATTTTTTCTGATCCTGGTCTGGAGAACAATAAGTGATTGTAGGGAATGTTAACTATAAAGTTTTACCCAAATCTGCACTAAGAATGAAGAGACAGTTTCTGTTGAATTTCTTAAAACTCAGAATTTTGAAATCAGTAATTCCTTAGTAGAAAACCACCAATGTCATGGAATGTTTCACATAGTCTTTGCCATCAAAGGTAAGCTTATCTGGCATTCAGAAGTTCTTTATTTATAATAAGAGCCTAATACAAAACTTAGGTATGATGGGGCATCACTCAAGACCATGGTCAATATTAACAATGTGGAGAGGCACAGTATATTTGAATGAGTGATTAATCACACTCCTGCGTCATTTTTGAAATAACAAAACCTACCAATGATCGAGCTTTAGCACACACGTCAGCACTAGGCAAGCACTAAATTCCTCCCAAATTCTGCTAGACTGAGCGATTATCCTTCCCACTTCAGAGCTCAGTAAAGGGAAGATTAGAGAATGTAAGTGACTATGCTAAGATGACATAATTAATAAGTAGCCAAGACAGTAACTGCACCAGACTCAGGTGGCTGACAACGGGATAGAAAGGAATTTTGTTTAGAGATCTACATTTGACACAAAGCACCAATTCCAAGAAGGCTTCAAATTTCAATCTTCAATCCAAGTCTATTTCTAAACCAAATGAAAATATTCAGAAGTTAGCAGTAGAATAGATACAGCAAAAAAAGGACTCAAAGGAAAGGTTTTGTTCACAACTACCCTTTCTGTCCCAGATACCAAGGGATAATTGTGTATTAATCATTATGTTCATCCGTTTCCCACTTTTTCTACACTGTTGAGTACCTATTTTGTTCCATGAGCCCTTCTAGACTCTGGAGGTATAAAATGGATGAGGCACGGGCACTGTCCTCAAAGCATCACAACGGCGTGGTAAGGACCAGGAGTAAACAGGCCTGAAGGCCCTTCCATCAGGGCAGAACACCTGCTTGGTCCCCCCGCCTTCCAGAGCCGAGCATGTTTTCCGGCCCTGTAAGGAGTTCGGTCACTTCTCATGGTATCAACAGAGGTCTGGGTAAGATGACTTAGGAGGACGGAGAAGAGGTCTTAGCTCTGATTAGAGGGGCCAAAGATGTCTTTGCAGAAGAAGTGACCCCAGAACTGGGTCTCGAAAGATTAGTTCATTAGATGGATGAATTGGGAGTGACTTCCCATGTAGGAGAAAAATATAAAACCCAGAGATGAACTCAGGGCATAGACATAGATACCAGTTACTTGGCACGCACAGCTACTTGTTAGGACAAAGGACTTAATTCCTCCCGGTTTGGGTTTGGTGTTGGTAAAACAGTTGTGATTTCTGTGGTCCACAGGAGAGAGAACGTGATATGGCTCCATCTCCCTGTCTTTTCAGATGGAGGGTATAGAACGGTCCACTCCAGGGCTCTCAATCCCAGAAACTGATTGCTAGCTGCTCTCACTCATTTGCCCACCACCCTTTCTACTTCCAGTACCCAGCGTTAGTGTATTCAACCATCCAGATTCTTGTTGCCTGCTGCCGTGTGGTTGTTTGAACTAGGGATTCCCAGGATTGTTCTTTTGCTGGTTCTACTCCTTAGCTTGCAACTCAGAGTCAGAAGGACGCAGGTGGAAGGGCCCATGGTCCCGTCGCCATTGCTAAGCCGGCAGCGGTTGAATAGAGACGGCCCCGGTCCTGCAGCCCTCGCACTCCCAGCTCCTCCCCACCCTGTGACCACCACCGGCTCCCCGTGGGCCATATTTCCTGCCCTCAGCCCTTGCTTCCCTTAGCAACCCCAGTCAAGAAGGCCTTTGGGGCTTCCTCTTATGGGAGAAATGAAAGTGCCGTGGTACAAGATTTAGATTTAGTGCATTTTCTGTCCATGTGTCCCAATTAGCCACCATGATTGCCGAGTTGAGCACCTGTGGCTTCCCCGCAGCTGGTGCTCTAGGAAATCCAATTTCCTCTGAACCAGAGCCCAAAGAGAAAATCACACTCCCATCCAATTTCCATGCTAAAGACTTTACTTAAAATAAAATCAATATCTGTTTCCGAAAAAGCTTCATGAATTGTGTTCTGAATGGCGACTATTTTAAAGAAAAGTGTATCGTGTGTCCAGAAGGAGGAATCTGCTGAAATAGCTCCAACTTTATAAATCTGTGGTCTTTGACCCTTTGAAACGGATTTATTTTAAACAGCTGACAAATACTATTAGTTTCGTCCTACCACTGCCAGTTACCATTTGTATCCCTTTGGGCAAATCCCTTCAAAGTCTTACTTTCTTTTTCTGTAAAATAGGGATAAAGGGCTAGATCAAGTGTGATGGATTACATGAAAATACTGTAAACTGCTAATGATGGTGATTGTAGCTAAGTATTCATTAAGTAGCCGCAATGTACCAAGCTCCGTTCTCAAAGTACCACTAACTATATCCCATTTAGTGCTCGAAACACCCTGTGTTACTCTTCTTATCCAGATTTTTATCCATAATTTATATCAGAGGAAACTAATGTATAGAGAAGTTAAATAAAATGCCCAACGTTACACAGTAAATGGCACGGATGGAATTCAAACTTAGGTGTGTGTTTCAGCTCCTGGCCAACGTTCTTAACTGCTGGGACCTGCCCCTGCCACGTTCCCAAAGCCCTATGCAAATATCACACATTGCTATCCTTGTGTCTATTCCACATATGTTTACAATAGGTATTATTTGTGTGTGCATGTAAAGTATTGTGTGTATATATATGCTTACACACCAAGAATTTGTAAAACTGCTAGGTTGCCACTAAATCACACTGTTTCGCCTAAAAGGAACAATGCTGTTAATATGATTCTGAGTTCACCACTCTCGTGCCCCCTTGCTCAGAAAACAACCCAATAATTTCGAGTCATGTTTTCTCAAGATCATCCCTAAATCATGACCTAATGCTTTTCGATCATTTTCATAGTGATTCATCAGTATTGCTTAAATCTTCTCTATGACCTTTGTTACCTGCCATTATAACAATGTTTATAAAATGTAAGTTATAAAATAGTACAGATAGTGAAAAATAAATAAAAGGGTTTGAGCTTTGATTTTTCTGGAATTCAGGAGATAGTGGAAATTTGCATTTTACATGACTTGTCTCAAAGTCTTGGACCACCACTCTCTTGGAAAGTAGGATGCAAATGACTAATCCCTCTCCCCTCCCCTGGAGAGTGACAGGGACTGCAGATGATGACACTTCTCTCCCCTCAGCTGAGATTGCCTCCATCCGTGGGCGTTTTGAGTGAAGCCGAGTTGGGGAATAGGCGGGTCGTGTGTGGGTGTGGATGACAAGGGGCATGAGATCCAGGGGCTTCTGCCAGCCTGAGCCCACCTGCGGGCGGGGAGCTCACCAGAGAGGAGCTCCTCTTGGCTCCGTGGAGGTGCTGCCGCCGCGATCGAGGTCAGCCTGGGGCCCCTTCTCTGTGACCTCATGCCCCTCCAGCATCCTGGGTGACTTGAGACTGGGAGGTTCCTGGACGCCCCGCGCGGGTTTATGAAAGCTTCCGAGCGACGTGCGTTTTCCAAACATGAGTTTCAGAGTCGGAATGCCCTTCCCTCCTGTTCCCCTGGAGCAGAACTAGGAAAACGTGAAAAGCCAAAGATGCCAAGAGAGCCCAGGGCTTTGCTGAAGCCGCACATTCAGTTCAGTGAACCTCGGGCAGCTCGTTCAGCCCCAACCTCAGCAGGACCGCTTTCTAAGTTATTTCTTGGGGGGAACAGAGTAGTGCAGGGTGCTGAAGTGACCCCCGAGGTCACTGGCACCAGGAGGTTTGAACATCAGACAGTATATCATAAATTTCTCAAAAAACCCAAAAGGCAGAAACACCTATAGGGCAGGTGCTGTGTGTCTGGCGTGTCCGTGCCTTCCAGGCACTCGCAGTCTGAGGTACCCCACACTCCACGATGTGCTCTGGACAGCCCCACACTCACGGCAGGGACCTGCACAAATCCCTGGGGAGACTAACAGTGCAATTATCGCCTGAAAGTCTGTGATGCGTGAGAAATTTGTGCCCTGAGGTCTTGCTGGGAGATTTTGTGGTGTTGGTCGAAGCCTAATGATGACATTATTTACCATTTTCATATTTCCTCTTTAATTATATTTCCTCTTTAATCATAGTTTACATCCTTTCCTTGGGTCTTAATGTTTGTTTGACAAAAAGATTGTGCACCATTTTATTTATAAAGATCTACCGTTACTAATATGTTTAGAGAAGAACATTCTGCTTAAATAACTGGTAGCATCTTCCACTGAAGCTTTTATAATTAAACCTCTTAGTCTGCTAATGTCAACAGTTCCTTCTAGATGGAGTTAGTGGAATTTTTGTTATCATGGAAAAGTGGTATGTTGAGCTTTTAAATTTCCTTCCAAACAATGGAAAATTGCCACTTGATTCGACAGCCTGAGCCTTGTGCAATATATACCAAAGTAGTGATGTTTAGTGTTGCATAAGCTTTCTCCTCACTCCTAGAAGAGAATTTTCAAGGAGCCCACATTCCATAGAAAGTTCTAGAATGGCCATTGGAGGTATATGTATCTTTTCTTTGGGGGAGGAAATACAACTATCCTCAGATGTATCATTTTCATTTGCCTTGTGGTTGTGTTCTCATTTGACCAGAATAAAAATCATGTTAGCCCTTATCTCATGGGTAGCTTTCATGCACAATTTAAATCCAATGTAAAATTCATGGCTGGGAATTAATAGACACTTGCCAAAGCATAATGAATAACGTATTACAGTCTTGAAAGGGGTGTTAAATTTAAACACAGATAATATAGCAATTAAATGAATAAATCTTCCCTAATCAAAATCACTTTCAAAATATGGAAATTTTAGTGCCTGTCTTATTTTAGGGTTGCATTAATAAATAAACAAACAAACAAACAAGGAATAACCCCATTAGAACAGAGCAGAAAAAAGGTAGATAGTGACTTACTAGCATATTAAATTTGACAACAAATATTAACTAAACATGGACAAAGATATGGAAAGATACTTCAGAGAAGATGCAAGTGGCTTTTACGTTAGAAAAAGTGTTCAACTTCATCAGCCTCATCCGTGTGACCCACAGACTGACAATGTCATAGCATCGTTTACCTACCAACCACGTTCAAACTGTATTGAGGAGTGTGGCTTACAGACACAGTTATTGGCAACATCAGTGAAGCTTAGAGAGGATGTTGCCTTCCTATTAGCACTTCCACGTCCACGTACTTAGTGCACAGATATTCACACTCAGGAGCTGCATGTATGTTGTATGTATGAAGCTGCAGCAAGGCAGTGCCCAGGGAGCGTGGCCTCTGCAGGGACCGTATCCAAGCATGACTTTGGACAATCTACGATCTCTGCCAGTCTGTTTCCTTCTGTGTATGTCAGGAATGATCACAGCATATTTACCTTAGACTGCTGTGAGAAGGACTGATGGATTAAATGGCATCTGTCACATAGTGAGCAGTTTAGAAGAGTTGGCTATTTTTGTTACACATTATAGACTTGTTTGTAAGAGCAGGAATTTGGAAACAACTATTCGTCCATAAAAGACTCGTTAAATGAATTATGTTGTGTTCATGCAATAGAACACTATGAATTATTTTTTGAAGGCGGGAGCTTGTATGAACCTAGCCCAGCATATGTCGTGCGATGAAAACTCGCAGGGTGCAAAGCCATGTGAGTGTTACCGTTTGTATACTTTGAAAGCGTGTTTGCACACAGATGCTTGTCAGTGCTGGAACATCAGAGGAAGGACAGTCAAGGTTGCCTCAGGGTTAAGAGTTAGCTGATTGGGCAGGGGAGGAATTTCTTCTCCTCGTTGTATGCCTGTGGATACCTTAAGCATGCTGCCCCGAAATTCATGATCGATGTTTATATTCACTGGATATTCGTGGAGAGACTTGAGTAGAACCGGCAGAGGCCATGACCCTGTGGGAGCCGACACTCCCAGTCAGATGGTCCCGGAGAAGTTGGCAGAATGGATCTGGGGCGGATTCGTGGGAAAGGAGTGGACAGAGCAATACCAGTGCCAAACTCAGGGGAGAAGAGAGGTGTCCTGGAGATCAGACAACAACTCAGATCTGAGAGGCTGGTGGAGATGGGATCCTCCACCAGCACCAGCAAAGGCACCACGGCAGGAATCCCAGGTTCCGCCTGGAAAAGAGGCAATGAGTCTAATTTCTGGTGTGTGCAGTGAGCAACTGCGTGAGCAGAGGACAGGAAAATGGGGAAAGCTGGTTCTGGGAACATCTTTTAGACACATTGCCCACTCTCCTAAGAAAAAATGCCAAACTCTGATGGGCAGAGAATTCCATCCACGTGATACGGGTTATTGATTTCATTTTGCTACTACTGTATATCGTGAGCAGGTGGGTGGTACGGCCTGTGATCTCTGAGTTCTTCACACTCTTACAGATCTGCTGCTTTGCCCCCTCTGCCCCCGGGTGGCTCTGCAGGAGCCCCCTCCTCCCAAGGCCTCTCCAGGGCCTGCTACTTCTGCACTTTAAGGAAAGGCAGGCAGAGCCCACAACAGCCAGGCGGTCTGCCTGTTAGAAGCCTGCCCCAGAAACCGTGTCTGCAGGGTGATGGATGAGGTTAATCTCCCGTCGTTTCATGGGAGATTTACATGCATAAGTCTCATTAGTGCTAATGGGAGTTTCTTGCATAAATCTTACATGCAAGAAGGTAAGGAAAAAGCCGGTTTTCTTTTCTTCTTTATCGGTTTTCTTGCTTAAGGCTTCGTTCCTGCAGTCTGGGGGCTGGCTTGGGGGTCTTACCACGTGCCTTGCCTGGAAGCCGCTGGTGGTCTTCATTTACATGGAAATGGACCCTAAACAGGGTTCTGAACTCACATGTTTAAACACCTCCTACTTGTGCCATCATCTTTGCAAGTACAGATACCCAATTAGTGCCACTGATCCAACAAATTTCCATGTGTCAGTTGTACCTGCTGTGAATGTCATTCTGTTTGGTGATAACAGGGCCTGCATCCCAAAATAGAGGTGGGGGGAGAGGGAAAGAAACACTGAGTCCTTGTTGTGAACTGAATTATTTTTAAAGTGACTACAGATCCCTGTCCTTTTTAAAGTGCCAGCCTATCTCTGAAGCTAGGATTGGGTTTGGAGGGAGGAAGGCTAGACCGGCCCCTGTGGCTCAATTGCCATCCCTTCCCTTATGTCTATTAAGTTGTGGGTCAGTTTATAATATCAAGGCAAACACGTAGAGTTAGAGCTGTTTCCAAGAGGACATCTGAACTGACAAACACAGGCTTAATTTCACCCTGCGTCTGAGTGGGAGACTGGCATTTTTCAAAGCCCATTGAATACTTTCCGTTATTATTTTGAACGTATGCCAATTTCCCATCATGTTCACACTCAGAGCTGTGGAGTGTCGCTTGTTGGGAGGTGGGAGATGGTTGTGGAGGACTTTGACATTATATAGGTTCACTTTATTTGTGTTTAAACATTTGCATATGTAGCTGCTGACAAAAGGTAGCCACGATGACTTCAGGTACATCTAGTTCTGAGGGCAAGTCACGAGTGTGGTGGCTTGTGATAGAAAAACCTTTTCTTTGTAATTTAAATTGTGTATGATTTACAGATAGATATTAACAGCAGATATTGTCTATTGTATATGTCCATGTATATGTAAATGGATAACATGCTAATGCATAAAAGAAACATGTGTGTGAGTGAGACAGACAGATTAATAGAAGATTTTAGTGTATTAATAGGAAAAAGAGATAAAAAATAATAACTTTTAAATTTTCCAGGAAACCAATACTTCAGTTGGTTAAATTAACAACAGAAGAAAAGTAACTTTCTGAGCTTTTTCTTCATTAATCCATTTTCTAGAAAAAATATCTGTTTGATGGAGTCATTCTCTGTTAACCAAAATGATAAAAATTATGTCTTCCCCTCTAATCAAATTCTCCTTCAGTCAAATTTTGGCCTCATCTTTACTAGAGATTATTTGTAAATTGATGTTCATTTTGATCACTGTGCAGATAACTGGATAGCTTTTTGTGCGTCCACGTTCATGCATTCACTTATTCAACATATACGACTGAGCACCCATGAAATGCCGGGCATTGTTCTAGATGCTGGGGATGCTTCAGAGAGCAGATACCCTGCCCTCACTGAGCTCGCCTTTCAGGAAGACAGACGCAGGTGACGCAGGGCAGGAAAGGAGCCTTTCTGGAGGGGGGGGGTCTCCTGAGCAGGAGGGAGCAAAGCTCTGTTCCAGAGAGAGGGTGACCCTTCAAAGAAGCAGACGTGGTCCAGTCACAGCTCCAAGGAGGCAAAGACAGGGTGTAGATGTTGGGGAGCTGGGGTCGCTATCTTGAACTGTTTCTGGCTTCTTGATGAGGTGGGAAGCCAGGTCATCCATGAGCTTGAGGGGAGGAAGGGACCAGGTATGGAGGAGGAGGAGATGTGATGGAGGGAAGGAAGGAGGGGACGGGGACCTTGAATTGCCAGCAGGAACTGAAGACCCACCTGAGGCCACATCATGCTTTGAGGTGAGACCAGACGGTCAGGGCTGCGTCCTTCCTTCCAGCCACTCTCTGGAGGAGGGCTGGCACAAAACAGACGGCGAAGCCAACCTTCCCCGGGGAGGAAATTTAAATGAGAGACAGGCAGGCAGATTAAGGAGCAGGAAGAGCTGCCAATCATGACCCACCCAGTGTGAGCGTCCAGGAGGGGAGGACGGAGGACGGGGAGCCGAGGAGGAAATGGTGCGATCGGTGGGTGATCTGCTGGTCCTTGTGCAGTTGTTCAAAGGCTGCTTGGAGACTGGGAGCTGGAGGGAGGGAGCTGGAAAGGCACCAGGTGGCAGCCAGAGAAGGGGGCGTCAAAGTGAGAAAACAGAGGGGAGGCCATGGGAGCAGAGACTGAAGCAGGAAAAAGTGGTCCAGGAGTCAAGAGGCCGGGATTCTGGAAGGATGGGTGCTGTGGGTGGAGAAGTTGTCAAGGATCTTGCGGGCTGGCTGGAGAGCATCCTGTGATCCTCAAGGAGTGGGGCGAGGTCCCCGTGTATTGGTGATGTCAGGGAGCCTCTCTGAGTCTAGGGTGACCTGAGACTCAAGGCTGGAGGGATTTAGGGAGGATAGGAGGGGGCTGCCAGGTGAGGGGCAGCCCGGGGTGCAGAGGCCCGGGGCGGGGCGACACACAGGATGCTCTGCTGCCCGCCTTGAGCTCCAGAGGCTGCCGTGGGATGATTTCAAGAATGAGGCATGAGAGGTGGGGTCAGGAAGGGGACAATGCCCAGCACATGAGGCTTAGAAACTGAGTAAGGGTCACCTGGGAGCCCGACAGGAGGTGCCGACCTCAGGGCTGCTGGCGGCTGAGGCTGGCAGGTGAGGCCGGAGGGACGTTCATGGGATGTCCTTTGTGATTTAGCACGAATCATAGCTAATATGTTAGAGCGGGGCTCCTAAGAAAATTAAGGGATCAGTGTGACTAAGCGCATGACATGTAACATTGTGACTCTGGGCACAGAAGTCGTTTAATGGCTCAGGAAAACATCATGTGTATCACACAGGCTATTTACATTGTTTGCCCTTTAAGTGTCCTTCAGAGTCGACACAGATACATTACAACCGCCTTGAAAACAAAGTCCACAAATAAGGTTGACATAACGAAACTTTATTTGGTAACAGAGCTAGAGGGATGGAGAGGGGCTGCATGAAACGTTTCCCTGCAAGGACTTAAAAAAATAAAATCCGTGTACCATGCAATCTCACCAGAAGGGAAGGACTTTCCTTCAGCCGGAGAATCTTCAGGTTCTCAGTTACCACATATGATGGTTCAAGTGGGAAGATGGTTGTTAAGAAGGATCTTGGCTGGACACAGCTGCCAATGACTCACTTGAAACCGTCTGCTTCGGCTGCAAGATGCAGGTATTCGGAGCCCCTCCCCTCCTCCCAGAGAGCCCACCAGGATGCCACGGGGACGTCACCCTGCACCTCCAGGGAACATTTGTTCACAAGGACTTGTTGGGTGCACAAGGTGTGTGTAGGTGTTTGTGCTGGGCGCACATGGACATTCATTCACTCCCCACGCGTCCAGCGGATGCAGATGAAGTGCTGAGGGTGATGATTACACTGCCGATGGACCCCTGGTCCCTAAACACACAGCCTGCTGAGGCCGGGTCAACCCAGAAACCAGGGCAGATGCAGTGAGACTGAAATGGCAACACCCGGACATGTCACCAGGTTGTGACCAGCTCATACTGCAGACAGGGCACCCAACAAAGTTCACCCGAGGCTGCATTTCACACACACGATCACTCACACGCTTTCAGACTCACAGTAGTAACAACAGCCAGGTTTAGTCCTCTCGTGCTCCCTCCCCTACGACCATCCCTCGGAACAGACCTCCTGGTTCCTTCTCGCGTCTCCAGCCTCCGCCCGTCATCCACTGAGTAGGTCCTGTGCTCCTGGAGAGTAAGCAGCTCACCCTGGCCCTGCAGATGCTCCACTCTGAGCCCCAAGGCATCTTACTTTTCATCAAAGCCCATCAGCTTCCTGTTGGGAGTTTTCTGTCTTTGGAGCTCCTGTGGGTCCAAAGTCCTATCTATTCCTCAGCGATAATCATGTTCATCCTTAACAATTCATATTTCCCTCCATTCATAAATTCAACTTTGAACCTTCCTTCAGGTGGTAAATTTCCCATTTTGTAACAGTAAGAAATGGAGATTCCAACTAATTGACATGTATGGAACCAAGAGTTTGTGGATAAACATGTAAAGATCATATATAGATTTTCATCAAATATCACTGTGGTACTGTGAGGATAAAATGCTACAATATTTGTGAGAGAGAGAGAGTCATGAACCACAGAATGTTCCCAGTGATTACTTATTAACATTAGGAAAAATGCGCTCAGTGAAATATTGTTCTTTCAACAGGTATTCACTGGCCACCGGCCGCGAGCAGGTACCGGGGCTATAAGGATGAAAGGGTCTCACAAAGCAGAAACTCACATAGCGAGTGCAGGTCACCGGGCGGGGGGAGGGGTGGATGACTCAGCACACAGCACTGTGGGTCGGGGCATCACAAAAGGTGCGTCTAGTGGAGGAGAATGGACCCAGCATAAAGGTGGAGACAGTGATGCTTTTGCATCAGCCCCTGAATAAGAAGGAATCAGGGAAGAGAGGGCGGGGGAAAGTGTGTGGCCGTTGGAAAGCTGGTGTTTCCTGCGGTGGAGGTTTGTCCGAGGGGGAGGTTGGCCTCGTCACAAATGACCCTGCAGGACATGTCGGCGGCTGGACTTTGTTCTGAAGGCTGCAGGACCATACACGTGGCCATCCTTGTGACTGATGCCACGGCAGATAAATCAGCGAGCAGGAGATGTGTCTGGCGGCAGGACCAACCTCTAGGCTACACACAGGAACACAGGCAGATGAATACGGCCCCTGACCGAGAGGGCAGGCGGGAGGGACAGAATGGGTGGCTGGAGAGATGCAGGGAGCCAAGCCAGCCTGGACAGGCCACTGGGGAATCAGGGACAGAGGGTGGGATGGGGGAGGGGGAGCAGGCAGGGGTCCAAGTCCCGGGCTGGGACCGCAGCTCAGGTGGTGGGGCCACTCACGGGGCTGGGCGGAAGGCTGGCCGGCCACTCGTGAGCAGGAAGACCCCGCCCAGCCAAGGTCACACTTCAAGGTTACATAGTTTAACCTTAGGTTAAAAAGGCATCTCAAAATTTTATACACGGAGTTCAAGTGCAATAAAATAATAACATGATAAAAAGGGGCACATTCTCTAATCAAGTGAGTCTTAAACAGCGCCGGCCCTGCTAACATTCCCGTAAGAGACGCGCATGTCATGAAATCATGCCATTTAATTCCGCAAACATGTTGAACCCCTAGTTCTGTTGCTCAGCAAATGTTCAGTGTTTGAGTGATTTCACTAAACCCACGTGGAGTGCCGAGGTCACTAAGGCCTAACCCAGCTCCCAAGGACCTTATCATCTCATAAGGAAAACAAGACAAATGGGCAAAATAATCGCTTCTCAGGGCTGTGTGGAATCAGTGCTGGGGTGGGGAGGGGCACAGTGATTTAGGGACGCGTCCACACCAGCCTCTTTCATCACCTGAACCCCACTATGACGTGTCCCGGACAGGTGACCCCCCTCCTTGTAGTTGGAGAAAGAGGTACTTTCGGGTCTCATGGCTGCAGTGACGGTCCCGCAGGCCTGCCGGCCTCGTTCTGTGCCAGGACGGGGAGAGCCACTGGGGACAGCACAGGACAGTTCCCGTGGAGCGTGCAGTCGAGGGACGGGGCCCACAGAAAACAAGCAAACAGACACATAAAGCGACTGCAAGTTGCAGTAAGTCTACTGAGCAGGGCACGGGTAGTGGGGGAGAAGATGAAGCGCTGCCCCATCCATTCTCAGAGGGTGGTTTGGAAACTCCTCTGCTGGGAAGACGGCGGTGAGTCTGGGCAGATAGTAGAGGAGAGACTGAGAACAGTGGGGAGGCTTTCAGGCAGAGGGTACCGCAGAGACGGGTCAGGACTGTACCAGCTCGTTTGGGGACCCCAGAGAAGATGCTGGCGCCCGGTGGACGCGGGGCAGCGCGGGGTAAAGCGGGTCAGAGGCTGCAAAGGAGTCTTTCCATGCTGCTTTGTCACAGTCAGAAGGGGTTTGAGGTCTTAAGGCAATGGAAAACCACTGGTGGGTTTCAAACAAGGCAAAGCCCAGAATGTATTTATACCTCAGATTTGGTACTTAAACAGACTGGAGGTTTGATCGTCAAGGGGCAGGAAGGGAGAAGAGAAGACAATTAGATTATTTCATTGGTCAGGTGAGAGATTATGTAACTTGGACTAAGTGTGTTGATGAAGAAAAAATGATTTAAGATGTGTTTTGGTGATAGAATTGTAAAAACTTGTAGATGTGGGGCTTTGAGAGGAAGGGAGGAATGAATAGTGACGCTGTTTCTGACGTGAACAGGCATGTGGACAGAGTCTGTTACCTGGATACAGACAGCGTCAGGGAGAGAAGCTGGGGCAGGAGTCAGGAGCGCCATTCCGGGCCCAAGAAGTTTTGGATCGGACATCACGTTCAGAGTATATAGCTAAGTGTCTGAATGTTGGTATTGTGTTGATACCAACATTCTTTTCTGAACTAACTTCCCCTCAGTGTTTGTAGGACTTTTAGAAATCATAGAGAACTTAATAAGCTTAATCCTTCTATCACATTTTTAAAATGAGAGGAATTGAGCGGCTTATCTGCGGTTATGCAGGTTCTTAGGGAGAACCAGGACCAGCCCAGGCTCGTGTCTCCCACACTGTGTGCTCCCTGCTCAGGTCCTGAAAACACAGGTGCGTTTATCTGTCGGGGTTAAACCCACACTCTGCGTAACCCTCCTCGCTTCCACGATGTGAGTGTGAATGGAACTGCAAATGGGGCACTTGAGTCCAGGGCGCACAGCACACCGCCTACCATGGGCCGCCAAGCTGGTCAAGTCACTGAGTCTTTCCAGACATTCCGAATGGGGGACAAAACAGCCAGGACAGTGAATCATCTTCATCCCATAGACCCCCCCACTACCTGTCATCTCTGTTAGAATTTAGTGACTTAAAACCACATTTCTGTAGCCAGGTGAAACCTAGAATATTTTTAAAATGCTAATTCCTGGTGTCTCCTTCACATATTGAAAAACGAGGCTGTTTTTCTCTTGATATCAAAGTGCTTTTCACTCAGCAGCCCCGCTCGGAGATTGGCCTCGAGGCCTCAGCGTCCAGGGCGGAGCCCTGTCTCGCTGCCCTGGGACAGAGGGAATGAGAGGGATACAGGGCTCTGCTTTCTGTAGCGGCCACTGCACCCTGGAAGAGTCACCGAATCTGACTCCCCCACCTTTTCCTAGCGGTTTTTAAAAAGGTGATTAATTGGATCCGATTCGACTCAGTCCTGAGTGCCCCCCGCCCCCAGGGCCTCCCCTCCTGCGTCTGCCGCTGCTTCTCTTCAGCATTTGCATCCCAGCTCTGAAGGCATCGTGAGGGTAATCCCACAGGCCCGCGGCGCCCTGGAGCTCAGTGACGCTGACGGCCCACGTCTCTAAAAGCCATGGAAACATAAAATCCACTTGTAAAGCTAGAGGCTCGTTTGTTGGAAATTAGTAGCCACACTGTTTATTGGAGCTGGGGATGAAAGGTCCATTATTTCGAAAAGTCAGTCCTACAAACACTTAATACAAAACCAAAGTATTTGAGAAATAGCTACATCCTCACAACGTGAGACACTAGAAACTAATGCTTCTGTCAGAATTCAATAGAGATGCTATAAATCTGATTCAGGTTCGAAAAGTGAAAACGTTGGTCCCATAAGCATCCATAAGCACCCAGCTGTATAGTCCCTCTGGTTAGAAGTTGAAACAGAGACATAGCTTAAGGCCGGCCGAATATATAACTAAAATGATATATAAATCATACTGGTTCAGACTGTGCCATGGTTTCCCATTAACTTCCAGTATACTTTCAGGGACATTATTACAAGTTCATGAACTTTTACCTCAATATACTTTGGAGGAAACCTACATTTGTAACTCCTGCATAATGTCTAAGGATATACATCCAGCTTACAAATAACTTTCTAATAAAGCTGAGAAGAAAATATCTTAAATTGGCATATTTGTTTAAATTATAGTTAAGCCAGTTGCTTCCTCTTATTCATTTTCATGAATCTTTAACATCGGGAACAAAGCCTGGCAACTAGCAGGCATTCCTTTTGTATTTAGAGAGTAAAAAACACACGGATGAGCAAGTGAACACATGATAAGTAAGGATCAAAGGTGTTAGAAACAAAATATGAATCTGGATACTTTAAGACATGCTAAACTGTACGTGAGCTAATTGTTGCTGTAACTGGCACTCCACCAGAAGATAATTTGTTCTTGGTACCCTTGCCTTAGAAGGGAAGAAGTGAGTACCTCAAAAACCTTATGAAATATGCAAATAAGCATGGTTAAATGTTAGATAAGCAATTAGTAAGTCACGGTGAGACTGTGTGTATTTACTTTTCTCTAGTCTTACACCCAGAAATATGTGTTTGGTCAATACATATTGACACAAGAACAATTGTCAGAGGCCAGTAATTTTCTAAATTAGATGCAACTTCTTCAGTTGGGAGTTTTGAAGATAATTTATTAGATTTCTTTTTAATGAAATAGAACCTAGATTATTTTATGCACATGAAGGTAATTCCAACTCCAAATCATACGAAGCATGGAGAACCAGTTAAGTGAATCTGTAACACATTTGCGTGTGTGTACCCACGAGCACATCTGTGCATCCGTGCACATACATGTGACATGGGCGTGGACACACATCTGTCAGCCAGGCATTCATGTAATTTACTGTCACTTTAGTCTAAAGTGGAAACGGCTGACTTGGGTAATTACAGGTCTGTAAAAAATCACCTTTCTCTTTTTGGTACGTTTAGAACAGGGTCCTTCGCTCTGAGTTATTGAACACCTAGAAGCTTTTTCAAATATTCTAGAATATTAGCATTGAAAAAGACTTTAAAAAACATCAGTTCTAGGATTGCATTTTACAGATAAGGAAACTGAGGCTCAGAGGGACTTACTCAAAAAGAACCCATTTAATCACCCTCCTCTCAGGGGTGTCCTTACACACACGCCCCATTATTCTGGCTCAGGTGCTCCTCTTCTGGGTTAATTAACGGTTTGGGTTTTACCTCCCGTTAGACTGCAGGATCCTTGAAGGCTTAGGTGCTTTGCCCTGTGTCCGTGGTAGCTGGCCTGGGCTCCAGTAAGAGCCAAGCAAGGAAAGAAAGAAGGTTTCTTAGCAAACTCAAGGTTAGCGGCCGTGTCTCCAGACAAAATCTTGTCTTTGTGTTACACCACATGCCTTCCAAGAGCATATTTTGGAGCCATGATGCTAGCTTTTTTAAACTACACACAAAATATTCCTTCCATTACAAAAAGTTCTCTAAAGTGTAGACCTTGGATAAAATCTGCCATTTCCGTGGTCCTGCCTGACCTTCCGTTTCTCTTCCTGCTCTTCACATGGCCTCCCTTTCATCACAGATTTACAGCCTCCCTTTCCGTTCATCACTTTCTGACCTTCACAGTGATTGGAGCTACTGGCCCTGTCACTCAGTCCCTTCGATTCTGCCCCATAAATTTTCAGCTGCCAGCGGTCACGCAGGTATGAAGCCCACGCTCCTTATGGGGCACCTGCCCCTCTAGACCCCGGCGCCCCGCAGGGCCTGGATGGGCTCACACACCGGGCTCACCTCCCTGCCAGACCAGCGGTCTCGTTCTTCTCGTTCTCCGAGAGGAAGCTCTGCTATGGGCTGAGCATCGCAGTGGATTCTTAGGAAAGGGTTTTCTTAACTAGCCCAGTGTTAGGACCCCAACTATGATAGAGACTCAGTCCCATCAGATGATGAGACCGGCTGTGAGGAAGCGAGCAAAAGCCATCATGCCACTAGCCCCGTCTTCAGTTTTCACATTTGCTGTGGTTCCTAAGCTCTAGACTAACCGTCCACTTAGCTGCCTCCTTCAGGCAGCTTTCTGAGCACGGACACCACTTCTCAGCCTGACCGTATCAGCTCCGCAGTGACAGTCAGCGACGTCGCCTACTTTGCCGTCGTCACAGCTAACGGGAGCGCTGGGTTGGCGAGTTTGGACACTTTGCTGGTTTTGCCACACTAAGTTTCTAAACAGTGTCGCTGGTGATTATTTCAAACCTCTCCTGTACATCTCATTCTTTCTTAACTTGTATTCCTAATATACTAACATAGTCAACTCATATTTGACAGCTACTTCTTGTTATATAATCTTAACGATACTATTTTACAAGTTGACTCAGTTCACAGAAGTCTACTTAGTACGTCCTCCATACAAATATAAAAATGTTCTGCTAGCTGTCATGTACAATAACTTCTGTACTTTCTACCAACCGAGTTTTTGACCTTCTTCCAGCGATGACAAGGGGAAGTTTGCATATAACGTGTGGGTGTGCTTCACCCCCTCCCCCCCTCCAGGGTCTTTGTCCTCTTTGCTCGGCTGGTCATGGCTTGACCATTCGTGCTCAGTGAAAAGCACTCACCATCCCAGCGTAAACTCACAAAGGCTGATTCTGCCCTTCCTAAGGGCGCAGGGAGTGGGCTTCCTCAGCGCCCTCCCACAGGGCTCAGCCAGCAGCAGAGCTCGGGGGGAATGAGGGCACTGGGTGGGTGGGTGAGCAGGGGACAGCCAACACCACACTGCCCCAGCAGCAGGGACGGTACAGAGGCCACCAGGGGGACCCAGAGGTCCCCACACCTACCGGCCGCGGGTCAGGAAAGGCTGACATCCATGATTAGCAGGCCCCCAGAAACCCACCCAACCCTCCTCAGACCTGGTCAGGAGAACAACAGAGGGAACAGAGGTGATCTAACTGTCCCCTGCAGGGAGCCTGGAGAAATGCCGACTCCGAGTGACCAAGGGTGTGCATGGTGGGGATGGTAGGGGCGAGACCCCTGCGTGGTTTGGTTCTGTCCGTGAGACTGGAACTCAGACATTAAAGCCTAACGCACAGCCTAGCTCACCGTGGTGCCCACTAGGTGTCTGAGCACGAGGGCCTGTGTGCTGCCCCCCTGCTTTAACACCCAGGGTGTGAGAAGACACCGCCCCCCAGCCCCCCACTCCTCTATTTCTCCCTGAAGCTCTGCCTGTCTTTGTCCTAATCAGGCATGTAATTGATTGGTTTAGATTTTTGTTTTGCTTCGTGTATCTTGTTCTGAATATCAGGTTTGAATATAATTGCCATAGGTCACACTACCTTTTTAAAAAATGTATCCAGTATGCAGGTTTGGGAGCTGGGGGTGACAGAATGTTATATGTAAATTTATGTAAATGCATGCTAATGCCCCACTGCAGCCCGTAGGTGAGTGAAGTGGCTGTCAACATCCTCACAGGTTAGGTCACCAGGGAGACCTGAGCACTGCCAGCTCAGGACGACTGCAGCATATTTATGTCCCCGTCGAAAACAATCCAATAGCTTTTCTCAAAGGATCTCACAATTCCCCCAGACTATTCCTGTTGATGAGAAAAATCACACTGGTGATCTTCCAACTTATCTGTGCTTTCTTTTATATAGAAATCAGCCTACATGTTTCCTACATTTGCTGGTTTTTAAGTTGGTTTCAACTCAGTAAATACCACTGGGTGCTTTTCGCTGTGAAACACTGTGCTGGGTAAATGCAATACAGCTCTCAAGTTCCAGGACCTCGCAGCTCCGTAGGCAGCACTGCAATGGAGCTGGAACTCGGATCTCCGGAGGGGGAATGCTCCGTGTAACTGTCGGGTTGGGGGAAACACCCCAGGATTCTAAGCAGTAGGGGCTGCTCAGCTGTGCTCTGCTAAGCCCCACTTAGAGAGCCAGTAAACCCTGTGCCCCTCACCCCGCTTCATCCAGAGTGTCGGACCTTCCATGCACCTTGTACGTGGGGTTTCTGCATAAGATTTAAAAGACAAAAATTTTCCAATGTGAAAACCAACAAGGCACACAGGATAGTTTAGACTCTAGAAGCTGATGAGGTAGTCCAGCGCCGAGACGGTGCAGCCCAGGCTCAGGGGGCTGCAGTGGGAACAGCTAGAAGCCAAAGGGGGAACGTCAGGGTCCTCTCAGAGCTAAGACAGAAAGGCTTCAAAGCCTTGCAACCGATTGAAAATTCGAATGGGGGCAAGAAGCGAGTAAACGGTGGTTTTCTGCTCAAGGAAGGGTGACTGAGAAGGTCCAGATGGTGTAGAAGGGCCTGGGAGTCAGAATGGCTGGTTGGCAGAGAAAGAAACTAAGTCTGAGGAGCCCCTGGATGTCTGGGTGGGGGGATGGGGCAGACGCTTGAAATTCAGGCGAAACGTGGTGGAAGAACAGGCTCGGAAGTAAAACTTCCTGAGTTGTTTAATTAGAGGTAAAGGTTAAATTCCTGCCGTGAACGAAACTGCCAAGAATGAGACTAGAGGCTCAGGAACAGAATCTTGGGAAGGTCTTAATTTGGGGGTAGGAAGAGCAGCTTGAAAATTAAGACGTGAATTGCATCAGCCACAGAAAGAAGGGGTTTCTAGACCAGTAAGAGGACCCATGATGTCCAGTGCTGCCTGAGAAAGATCCCTGGATTTGCTGGGTTTAAGAAGATCATCTCAGGAAGAACAGACGGGAGATACAATATGTTAATGCTGAGATTACAGTCAAGATCAAAAATTTCAGAATTATTTGAAAGTGGCTTTTGTTTTGAGGCAAATATTTTTAAATCAATGTAAAATATCTTCTCAGAAGAGAGTCCAAGTTTTCCAGATATAAGGACAGCAAGCTGGCGATAAGACGTTTGCCCTGACACCTAAGGCAGTAAATCATGTTTAATCTTATCAGGGTTTTACAATTCTCTTCAAAGGAAGGTCTCAGCTCAGGAAATACATTCCATGTTGATTCTGATGTTTGTGGTTGAAAGCATCAGTTACCGTGAGTCTGGGCGCTCCTCTGCGTCAGAGACCAGACGGTCCTAGAACCTCCGAGAAGGAGGGAAGACCCACTAGGAACTCTCTCAGCTTCCATTCCACCCAACTACTCGCTGCTCTGCTGTCCAGAGAAAGAACAAAAGAAAACCTGTGTCTTCGGGGCCGGACACCCCACTCTGCCCGGCCCTTTACCAGATGGTGAAGGTGTAAGTGTCTCGCCTTCACCAGGTCCCCTGAGCAGGTGCTGGGAACTCCCTCCCACACCTTGAGGGTGTTAAGTACCACCCTCCACTGGAGAGGGCTTTATACAAGTGCCAGAACTGGTGAAAAACAGGTAAATTGTCCCATAATTTTGCATGGAAGTCAGCCAGGCCCTAGAGCACAAACAGACCTCAGGGCATGGAAAACCCTTAGGCAGTCCCTGGCAGCCCTGGGTGAAACGCCCCTCTTTTTATTGGCAGCCTGTGCACAGCTGAGAACATGACGGGCCGCCCAGGATGCTCGGGTGTGGTTCAGCCCCTCTCGCGGAAGCAGCTGGCGTCCCAGGTTGGGCAGCTCCACAGAGCATGGCCGGGGCCACAGAAGTGCCTCGGCCCCTGCCCTGTGCTTCCCTGCAAGGTCCCCCTGCTGCCCTTCTCCCCCCAGCCTCCGGTGACCTGCACCTGTGCCCCACTTCCCTCTCCACACCGTGACCCCTTCTTCCTCCGTCCTTCCTTCTGACACTCAAGGATTTGCTGCAGAGGTCACAATACCTGAGCATTGACTGATTCATCTTAATTTGGGGTTCCAGCTA
Source organism: Balaenoptera borealis (assembly GCF_965194805.1). NCBI lineage: Eukaryota > Metazoa > Chordata > Mammalia > Artiodactyla > Balaenopteridae > Balaenoptera > Balaenoptera borealis. Next base: position 90,984,004 of record NC_138871.1, read on the forward strand.
CAGTGATCTTAAATCCTCATTCCTGTCATGGGGAAGGCTTGGACTGACATACGAGGAAATGTGGAAAACAAAGATAAAAAATGATATTCCAAGATTTACTATTCACTTGTCACATCCCGCTTTTCCACAGAGACAACTGGACAGTTTCTGGGCCCTGATCTGAAGGGAAAAGGGCAATTTGAAATTTTCCCCAAATGCCCCTCATCCTGGAAGGTGGAACCAGGGTGACGGGCCTCATGGTTGGATGTGGCTCTGACCCTTGACATTCAGCTCCCTCCAGATAAACAACCCCCAAAGGGATTGTCAGCAGTGGCTTTGAAGTAAGAGCCAGGAATGGAGTGAGGAGGGTCAGAGCCTTCTTGCCTGGATCCCAATGTCGTAAACACTTTACCCCCCAGGCTGGCCAGGGGCAGAGCCTCTGAGAGGGCAGAGCAATGAGATTCGTGCATTTGCTCAGCTGCTTTGACAGCACTGGGCTTAAATAACAAGATCACTGTCTCACAGTCTGGAGGATGGACTCACGCCCGAGACCCCAGTGTGGGGAGGGCTGGCTCCTTTCGAGCCATGGGGAGTTCGTGTCCTGGGCCCCTCCCCCAGTCCCTGGGGGTTTGCTGGCGATCTTCAGCATCCTTGGCTTGTAGAAGCATCACCCGACCCCTGAATAACGGTCACAAGGCACTCTCCCTGCCTGTGTCGCTGCATCCCAAGTTCCCCTTTTTATAAGAACACCAGCGATACTGGATGAGGGCCCACCCTATTCTGTATGACCTCACCCTCCTTTATTTAATCTGCAATGGCTCGGGTTACAAATAAGGTCACATTCTGAGGTCTGGGGGTTAGGACTTCAACCTATGACTTTTCAAGACACAACTCAACCCTAACAATTAGGTTGAGTGAAACAACATTTACAGGAACGATGGTGGCACTGCTTTCACAGCACAGGAAGCTGGTCTTACAACGGCTGTGGAGGCTGTGTTCTCTTCCAGATGGTGGGGAAGTCTGCCCAGTCCTTGGTCGCGGCAGTGAGCCCTGGCCGTGGACCACACTGGCTGCTCTAGCCCCTCAGACGTGCTGCCAGTTCTCAGCGGCAGTCGTACTTTAAGATGAAACATCCCTGGCATGATTTGGTCACGCATGAGTGGATGGTCCATCTTCTATCACATTTGACCGATGTGGCCATGTCAGCTTGCGGGCTGAAAAATGGTAGTTTTGGATGGATAAGTAAGGATGAAGGTTGACCTTATTCATCAACACATTGCATCTGGTTCTGACCCCACAGAAGCTCTGATTCCCCAGAGATTCTCAAGAGGGAAAGGAAAGATTGACGTATCTCCTACTACAACTTCTGTCACCTTTCACCTGGTTGAATTTGCATTTCTTCTTATAAAAAATTAGTTTAAATTAATGCTATGGAACTCTGAGTGTGACAAAGAAAAACTACTTTTGCATCAAATAAAGAGGATATTAACCAACCTAGAGCTGACACTGTAGTTTCAGACCACTTGGAGGTGGGTGTCAGAGCTCGCGGCGTGAGACAGGGGCTCTCACCTGTTTGGAGATAGAGGAATCCCAGCTCATACCCTGCAAAGGCCTCCCCCGACTTGGAGGGGCCCTGTGTGTTCTCAGTAGAGCTGTGCTGTGGGGTTTCGTGGCAAAGTCAAGCCCTGTGCAGCCAATATTCAGAGGTTGCTCCGTTTACAACCAAAGCACTGTGCAAAGTGTGTGAGTGAAGTTGGGACACCTGCGGGGCTGTCTGCCCTGCAACCCTAAGCCCTGAGGTGGGGAGCCCAGCCCGCATCTGCTGACTCTCAGAAGTTTCTGGAAGTACAGTTTGGTGGCTGGCGCTCTACTGCACGAAGACGGAGCTTGGTCACGGCAGGGTCTCAGGATATGGACACCATCAAAGACACAAGTACAAGCCATATCGCCGGTCCCTGCATGGTCTAAGTATCAGCAGGTGTCAGACCTGTGGGGAACGGCCTGTTTGCCAAGAGGAGGGACCCGGGCTGCTCTGGGCCGCACTCTGATTCCCAGGTGGGGCACCGAGGACCAGGCATGAAGGGCCTGTTCAGAGCTTAACTGGATCACGTGCCCCCTCTTTGAATTCCGACCTCCTGCCACGCTCAGCACAGAAACGAGACCTGTTCTGTGGCATCAGGAGCCGGGAGGACCTGCCCTGCCTCTTTTGTCCCTTTAACCCCAACGTCTTTCTCTCCCTGGGCCTGTGCCCCCTCCCCCTCCGTCCTCAACCAGCTACCTCTTCCCTCAGGTTTGACCGCACTCACCCCCTAGAGAAGAGGATTCCCTACCTGCAAAGAGCCCTCTTGCTGCCCGAGACGCCGGCCACTTCCCTCCCGGGTGTCACCCCTTTGCCCGTTTCCCACCTTTGCTCAGAACTCGCAGTGTTACTGCCGCACCAGGCAGACAGCTCAAGGGCTCGCAAGCAGGGGCGTCACGGTCCCAGGGCGGCTGCTCCAGGCTGCAGTGGTCCCTGGGACCAGGCACATCCTCAAACGGACTTGAGCTGCTTGTGGTCGGGGAGGATTTAGGAAAACATCCTGGGGTAAGTCTTTCACTCAGAGTCGGAAGAGCCGTCTTAATGCAGCATGAAAAGTAGAAGTTACGCGAGGAAAGACTGAGTGTAACCCTGTCAACGTCTAAAACAGGCACAAACCGAGCAAAAGGCCAGTGATAACCTGGGGAGAAGTATTTGCTGCGTGTATAACACAAAAAACATAAATATTCGGAAGACGTATAAAGACATAATCAAAAAGGTAAAGGAAACAATCAACTAAATCACAGAAGAGGAGAGAGGAATGGCAGTCAGCTCGGACTCAAGTCACCTGTGAAACAAGCGAAGTTTGGTAACACAAGCTACTGCAAACGTGCTGGAAATGTCGTTTACTGGTTGTGAATGGATTCGGCCACTTCGAAGGGCAGCTTGCTGGTATCTGTTCAGTTTTTAAATGTTGAGAAATGTCAGTCCATGTGCCTGAGGAGGAGACCAGACAAGAAGGTTTATTAGAGCACCAGCATCTTTTAGTGAAAAACAGGAAGCAATCTGAACTTATATCAGGACATGTGATAGTTTCATGAATTGTGCATAGCCATATTATGGAATAATGACCACCCATCATGAAATTTGAAGTATAACTTATTACACACACATGGAAATGTTTCCAACTGTAACTGGAAAAAAAAAACTTTGTAGAAGAATGTGTAAGATGTGATCGAATTTATGTTTAAAAATGAGTAGTTGTACGCATTTACATATTTGGTACGGCTGACCGTGTCTAGGTAAATTGTGTGTTCGTGTGTGTGTGTTTAGATAAGCATGTTACAGCAGATACAAGCAAAGCTAATAAACACGTTTGTCTCCCTGGAAGGGCCTGAGACGGGAGGGAAAGTCTGGTGGCTAAAAAGGACGTGTTCCAAAATCCCATCCCCCCCACCCCACCCCATCACAGGTATTATCAACATGTGTACTTATTTCTTGCCAGTATTTGTTCATTTCCATGGTGTTTTTGGTTAGGAGCATATTATACCTGTACTTTTGCAACCTAATATTTATTTCAAAATTGCATCGTAAGCACTTCAAACAGTGCTACGATTCTTTTCCGTGGGGAGAAAGGCTTGCAGTGATTGGGCACTGGTTCTGTGCTGGGCATCTGAGCCATTACCTCATTTAAGTTTCCCACCACCTAACGGGCAGGAATTAGCCCACATCATGAAGGGAACCTGGGACTCAGAGCAGTTGGGTCAACAGACCGAAGAACTGGCTGGCAGCTGGGTCAAGGCAGAACCCAAGGCTGTTTGACAAAAATCGACAGTCTCCCCCCCTCACTCTGGGAAGTGGATGAACGAGGAACCCCGTCACCTTCCGTGTTGCTGGGAATTAGGCTGTTCTCCGTTTTCCGCTCTCCTGCATGACGTGTGCGGCGCAGAGAAGGTGGAGAGTGAGTAGGAGAAAGAGGACCGTCTGCGTCAGGTGTGCTCGGGGAGCCGGGGCTCAGCTGGTCGATGAGAAGGCTGAGGCCTGCTCCCCAAGGTGACTCAGAGCTGAGTCCTGGAGGCCTCGGAACTAAACAATAACCCGCTGGTCTCCCTCCTGAGACACCGGCTCAGCTCGAAGTCCCAGGTGACCCCCCCCCTCACTGCTGCGGCTGCTCGAAATGGAAGGCGGCACAGCTGCTGGGGGCCTGTGGACTCAATTATCACCACCTCCTTTAAATCGTAATTTAAGCATGTAGATGTTTTTTAATTGCCATCTGTGTAGTGAAATCCATACCAAGACAATCAGGGTCTGCTTTAATTGGATGTAACCTGGCTGATAAGCGTCAGAATGACAGAGCTGAGATTGACAGGTCAGGGAATCACACACTTTGGCCACGTATAATGGTTGGTCCTATGTGGCTTCATGGTCTCATATCACGTAAATAAATATAGGTGTGTGTGTGTATGTATATATGTGTGCATTCTACATTATTATTTTGCTCTTCTCATCCAGCAGGCCAGCTTCTCTTTCCTGATTCTAAGTATTACTTTCTTTTATTGCCTTTTAAACTCTGCCTTCACACATGTCCCCCACCTCCCCTGGAAGCTGCCTTGCCCATCAGCAGCTGAAGGGGCCACACTAGGGGAGGCGCTGGATTCCCCTTATTTCTATCCTGTGCCCCCAAGGAATTGCCCCGTTAGGTGCCCTGTAGGATGCAGACAGCCCCTGCATCTGCGGGGCCCTGGAGGGGGTGTCCTGCTCGTCCTCGTCCTAAATTCCCAACAGGCTTGTGTCAGGGCTTCAGAGGCAGGAGGAAGAAGTTCCCTGCTTGTCTGTCCAAGCTCCCGGAGAGCCCTCCTGCCCAGCCTACCCCAGGGGCCGCCCCTGCCCTCCCCAGCCCCCTCCCCCCGACATCCCGCACACCCAGGATTGGACTATCTCTCCTGCCTTGGCTCTGGGTCCCCTGAGCAATGTCCCTGCTGTGTCCCCAGCACCCGACAGACACCTGACTCGGACGCGGGCTCCGCACCTAACTGCTGAAGGATCAAGTCACTTAATCCTTACCAGGCTTCATCTGAACCACAATCAATGTAAATGCTGCTTTCTAAGTTGGCCTTTCCTCGAAGGATGTGGTGCATGTCTCTCCACGCTACCAGCCTTTTGTCCGTTTCTGTAATTCTTTCTTTCATTCTGGCATCATCCGATTGCAGTGGATGCTGCGTGGATGCTGGGACCCCAGTGGGGCTGCTCAAGCCTCGTCCGGGCGAAGTGTCATCTGCAGGAGAGGCTAAGGACGCTACTTCACAGGACTGTTGAGAGGAAGGGGTGGTTAAATGTCAGGAAGGAGGGGCCCGGGACCCAGCGCACAGTAGATGCCACACCTGTTAGCTGGAAGTTTCCTCCCAGCCACTCCCTCCCTTGTTCCTTCCTCCTCCGTGTGGTTTTTCTCTCTCTAGAATAACGTTGAAGCCTCCTGAGCGCACAGGAAGCACAGTAGCCGTACGGTGCTCTGAGCACCAGACACTGTAACAGCTGGTCCGACGGGCTCCTGCTTTGCCCTTGAGAAGGTGCAGGTGCAGAGAGGGCGGGGTCCTTCCCAGGTCACCCAGCTGCTGCCGGGGCAGTGGCCCCGCTTCTCCCGGCTCTGGATCCCTGAAGGTGACGGGACAACAGCCACCTCCAATGCCTGGGTTTCTTGCAGGGGCCAAACAGATGCCTGTGAAAGCTCTCGTGAACCTCCCAAGTGCTGCACACCTTTTAGTTTTGCATCATTATGACTGAACCCCGAATTAAGTCTCTCGTTAAGGCCTTCACACACACCCCTGTAGAATCACAGTGTTTGAGGACCCTGGCGCCCTTGGTAAATCCACGTCGGCACATTTGTGATCCGCGTACCCAGGAGGCCACGTCCTTTCTTGATTCCGAAGTATGCAAGGCCCAGCCCAACTCGATAACTTGCATCTTACGTTAGGATCAGCAATATCACCCACAACATACTCTTGGGTTGCAGTCTGCGCTGCTCCAGGGCAAGCAGGCCAGCGTACGTGAGAGGAATTAGCCCAAATCCCCTCCTTCAGTGTCGGGAGCCCTTGCACCCGCCCCGCCCAGCTCCCCCTGCAGCGCAGACTCTGCCCCGTGCTCCTCCACCTCCTCCCGCACGAGCTTCCAGGCGGATCTCCTTCCCCCGGGTCCGCGTGGGCAGTATCTCCCTCCCTGACCCCTCCGGCCCCAGCCCTCTCTCCGCACCCAGCGTGTCCTGTCCGCCCGCCCACTGGCTTCCCTTCCACCTACCTGCGCCCCATCTGTATCCGTCCTTCACCTGGCTGACCTCCAGGCTGTCAGCACCCACGTCACAAACGGACAGATGTCCCTTCTGTGACGGGCCCACAATTAGAGGCCCTGCTCCCCCAGCGCAGGAGGGACGCGAGGCCCTGCCCCCCCGGCGCAGGAGGGACGCGAGGCCCTGCCCTCCCCCCGGCGCAGGAGGGACGCGAGGCCCTGCTCCCCCCGGCGCAGGAGGGACGCGAGGCCCTGGTCCCCCCGGCGCAGGAGGGACGCGAGGCCCTGGTCCCCCCGGCGCAGGAGGGACGCGAGGCCCTGCCCCCCCCGGCGCAGGAGGGACGCGAGGCCCTGGTCCCCCCGGCGCAGGAGGGACGCGAGGCCCTGCCCCCCCCGGCGCAGGAGGGACGCGAGGCCCTGGTCCCCCCGGCGCAGGAGGGACGCGAGGCCCTGCCCTCCCCCCGGCGCAGGAGGGACGCGAGGCCCTGGTCCCCCCGGCGCAGGAGGGACGCGAGGCCCTGCCCCCCCGGCGCAGGAGGGACGCGAGGCCCTGGTCCCCCCGGCGCAGGAGGGACGCGAGGCCCTGCTCCCCCGGCGCAGGAGGGACGCGAGGCCCTGCTCCCCCCGGCGCAGGAGGGACGGGAGGCCCTGCTCCCCCGGCGCAGGAGGGACGGGACCTCCACAGGCCCAGCGACAGCCTCCCCGCTCCCCACCCCATCCAGGCTCCCCTGGGCCCTGCAGAGCTGCACACCCTCCAGGACGACTCACCTTCCCAGGGCCCCTTCAGCTGCGAAGAGGGGTCACTCGGTGGCCCCGTGCATGTGCTGTGTGGGGATTAATTAAGTGACTGTAGGTAAGGAATGAAATTGGAGGTCTCCCACGAAAGGTGGCTCAGGAGGACATGGGCTGATTATTAAAATATTAAATCCCCACTTTGCCGCTAGATAGAAAGCAACTCAACTCTCCCAACCGCTCGGGAGGCAAACAGGATTCCTGCACGTCCCGCGCCCTGGTGAAGAATGAAATAGCAGCAGTTAGGATGCACCGCACTTGCTGTCAGAGAGCAGGGCGGCCGACTGGGAGGGATCCAGGCCTCCCCAGCAGTTAGTTACTTACCAGGTAAATCTGGCGCCTAGAGAAGAGATGCAGCGTCCAGTGTCTTGGTCAGATGCTGCCATGGTGATGCCTTCAGCTCATACTGGTCAACCAGACGGTCTACGTGGGGGGCCTACACCACCGCGCACCAGGGAGGGGCCGTGAGGATACTGCAAACACTGCAGGGGCATTTCGTGTTGACACGGTTCGGTCACCCGCCCGGAGCCACCCCGGGAACTGAGATCTCACCTTTCTCGTGAGCGTCCTCTCCCCTTCGTGAGAACAATCAAGCTGCAGCGGGAGGGCAGCCTGCTTCCAAAGTGCGGCAGGACGCTCCCAGGAGCTGACGCTGGGCCCCCTGCAGGTGGCCGGCTGGTCAGCCCAAGTCACAGACACGCCAGGTCTCGGAAGGCAGCGTCACCTGAGCACCTCCCCGCTCAGCGTGTGTGCGGGCTGGCGGCCCTGAGGCCGAGGTCCTGGCCGGCTTCGCCACAGCCAGCTGTGAGCTGGGCCCAACACAGCCCTTCCCCGGGCCTCAGGGGGAGTCCGATCTGCTTACTCCCTAGCAGGGCTGGCAGAGTCAGAATCCAATTTGTTGGTCGGCGACGTCAGATCCACTATCAGGTGCTATCTGAGAAGCAGTCATGTTAGCTGGGAGGAGAGGGTTGGTAATGGGGATCCCCCAGAATCATACAAGGGAAGCCTCACACCTTAAACCCAGGGAGAAAATGCCCCTGCGCCCAAGAGCATCCTGTCCCAGGCACGGAGGCAGGCATGGGGTCTGCTCCCTGGTGGCCCAGAAGGTCCGGCTGGTTCACTGGTAACTCCTGAGAGTTGCCCGGGGTGTCTTATGAATATTTTTAACAACTTTATTAAGATATAATTCACCTACCACACAATTCACCCATTTAAAGTGCGCAATTCAGTGGGTTTTCGTGTATTCACAGATAAGTGCAATTGTCACCACAGTCAATTTTAGAACATTTCCATCACTTTGAAAAGTGACCCCATAGACTTCAGCTTTCCCGCCCCACTTCCCACCCTACCCTCTCGTCCTAGGAAACTACTAATCTACGTTCTGTCTCCATAAACCTCCCGATCTGGGACATAGCATACACATGGAATCAGGTAATATGTGATCTTTATCTACCTGGTTCTTACACTCAGCATAACGTGCTTGAGGCCCATCCAAGTTGTAGCGTGTGTTGTTCCTGTTTATGACTGATCAATATTCCATTATATGAGGAGACCACATTTTATTTATCCATTCATCAGCTGATGGAAATTTAAATTGATTCCATATTTTTGAATATCATGAATAATGCTGCTGTGTACATACTTGTACGAGTTTTTGTGTGTACTTGTTCGTTTCTTACCTAAGAGTGGGATTATTGGGTCATACAGTAACTTTTTGACTAATCATCTGAGGATCTGCCTGATTGTTTTCTGACATGCCTGCACCATTTGCATTTCCACCACTTGTGTGTGAGCGTTCTGATTTCTCCGCGTTTTCCCCAACACTTGTTATTACCTGACTTTCTGATTCTATCCATCCTCATGGGTATCAAGTGGTATCTCATTGTGGTATTGCTTTGCAATTCTCTGATGATTAATTATGTCAAGGAGTGTCTTGTCATGTGCTTACTGCTATTTGTATATCTTCTTTGGAGAAATGTTTATTCAGATTCTTTGCCCATTTTTAATTGAATTGTCTTTTTTTATTACAGAGTTATAAGAGTTCTTTATATATTCTGGATACAAGTCCCTTATCAGATACATGCTTTGCAAATATGTTTTCCCATTCCATGGGTTGTCTTTTTCACTTTCTAAATGGTGTATTTTTAACACAAAAGATTTTTTTTTAATTTTGATGAAGTCCAATCTATCTATTTTGTTGTTGCTGTAGTTGCTTGTATTTTTGGTGTTATATCTGAGAATCATTTGCCAAATCCAAGGTCATGAAGATTTACTCTTAGGTTTTCTTCTAAGTTCTTTATAGTTTTATCTCTTACATGTGGGTCTTTGATCCAATTTGAGTTCATTTTGTTACATGGTGTGAGACAGGGATTCAAATTCATTCTTTTGCGTGGGGATGTCCAGTTGTCTCAGCACCATTTGTTGGAAAGGCTATCCTTTCCCCTTTAAATGGTCTTGGCACCCTTGTAAAAATCAGTTGACAAAGATGTATGAGTTTATTTCTGGACTCACAATTCTATTCAATTTGTCTATAGGTCTATCCTTATGCTAGTACCACATTATGTTGATTACTATTTTTTGTAGTACATTTTGAAATTGGAAAGTGTGAGTTCTGCTTTGTTTTGTGCGATGTTAGCTGTGGGTATATCTTCTGAGTCTTAAAGGTTACAAAGCTCATAGATAGCAGAGCTGGGATACGATCCTTGTTCTTTCTATGGTACCTCATTCCTAGAAGGGATATCTGAGCCATTATTGGGTATTTCTATTGATGGGGAAGTTTTACTGCAGGAGCATCATTACATCATTGGACCAACTCCATCCTGACCTTCCTGAAGACTCCAAGAGGTACCAGGACTTGACCCAGGGTAATGAATCTGTACGTAGAGAGGCAAGACATGCCTGTGACACCGTCATGGCTTTCACCCTGAAATGCTGCCCTGAGCAGCGTCAGGCCCTGGTCTAGCAGACAACATTTAACACCTCCACCTGACCCAACACGGCTTCTGCACAGCTGAGCAGAACCTCCCAAGAGAAAGCCAGCCTCCAGCTTTCCTGACTCATAACTTCTTGGGTCACCTTGAGCCCCCCGTTCCATTCTGAATGTCTTCACCTAGATCTGAAGAGCTGGACAGGAAAACGGTGTTTCTTGATTTCCTGCTGCCTGTACGTCTTCCCTGCTGGCACCTTCCATACAGAGAAGCAGCCATAGAGGTGGGAGGAATAGGAGAATCCAGTCAGGACTCCAGCCGGAATGGGCCTGACCATGGCACATTCTCTGTTTTATGCTGTAAATACCCAAAATATGAAAGGAGGGTTTTTGCACCACTTCAAATAGAAGAGAAAGCAAACTGTTATAGTACCATGTAATAATGCGCTTTCTGTCTGAAATAAGAAAAGGTACAAAAGAGAAGACATGAATGGGATGGGTGAATAAATAAATTTTGGGATAAAAAGAAACACAAGATGCCATAGGAGCACGAGGAGGGCACCTGAGCCAGCCTGGGGGTTGGGGTGCCCCTCAGCTTCTCCCAGAGGATGACAGGGACTGAGTCAAAGGGAGAGAAATGGTCCACCAGAGGCCTGGTCTTAAACCTCTTGTAAAGACAAATAATCACCAAAATAAATGCAAATGTATAACTGTGATAAAAACCAATTTGGGCATATAAAGTAGGATTCTTGAAATTTTAAAATACAATTGAAGAACTCAAAGATAAATTTGAAAAAACCTTCCAAAAGATAGAGAAGAAACAGAAAGAATGAAAAAAAAAAAAAAAAAGCCAAGCTCAATAGGATCAACTTATCAGTAGGATACATTTAGACAACACAAATCCATTTGGTAGACATTTTTTTAAAAAAAACACACAGTAAAGAAAATAAAAAGGGAGAAGTTATCAAAGAAGGGAGAAACAACTTCTCAGCGACGAGCACGCTTCAGGTCGTGTGTGCACTGGGTGCTGAGCAGTAAGCATGGAGAAGAGATTCCCGCAGAGACGCACAAGCCCAGGGTGAGGGCGAGGGAGAGGGAGAACTGCTTCTGATGAGAAGTGGCATCAGACTGGCCTCAGCGGCGGAGGCCACGCTGGAAGCCTGGCCTTCTAGTCTTGGGGAAGCAATTTACACTTAGGCAGTCCTGCCTGAGAGCCAAATAAAGACATTTCCTGACATGCAAGATCTCAGAGGGAAACTTTCCTGCAGGTTCTCATTCTGGGAAGAATGCCTGGGCTGAGTGTCAACAAAGTAGAGGAGACGCTCAGGGAAGAGACCGTTTTGGGGCCTGGAAAATAAACAGCCCCTGTGCCCTGCACCTAGGGGGAGGAGGGGCACACAAAGCCGTGTGAGGCCCGCTGGGCTCCTTCAACACCCAGCAGTCTCTCTTGCCTTCAGCCTCTCAATACAGATACTTGTAATGCACTTTTTTCAAAAGCAAATAAAAAAAATAATAATAGGTCTGAGACCTTGATTTCTTAAAATAAATTTCCCAGAGGGAATTTCTGCCATTGAAAAAGAAACGGACTGGGTCCCAAAGAAGAGGGGTTCAGCTCGGTTCTGAACCCTGGAACCACCTGGCAGGGTGCCTGACCCCCCCAGCTGCTGGGCTGTGGGTGGGACCTGGCCCATCCCTGTGCTGCCCAGGGAGGGAACCTCTGTCTTCGTGCACTAAGTACTCTGCTCCGAGTCACCGGAAGCCGTCCTCTGATTAAATAATGTCGATGTGCAGCTTTCAGGGGACACTTCGCTCTGTGGCATCATCACCCCCTGCTCTCCCACGGGTTTTGTAAGGGACGTGGTCTAACACAACTTCGTTGTCACCAAAACACAAAACCCAGAGACGAGTGCGCTGCAGGTTTATGTGGCAACTGTAGTAAATAGGAATCTCAAATCTAATTTAATTTATGCTGAGATCAGGAGTTGAACCATAATTAACAGTTTGCTTGTCATTCATTCATATATAATTTAATTGTTTAATTTTTAAATATTATGAGCTATTTATATGTATATTTCTGGATAATATTATTCACACTGAGTTGAATATTTGCTGTTTAAAAAGTGCTTTTTATAGCTATAGTTTTATAAAATAATTTATTTTAAAAGGCCAGCATCTACATATGTCACAATATCAAAACTGAGCGTGTTGTCAATGTATTAACCTGTATTAATTTGTGTTTTAGTAGATTATGTTGTATTGTCTCAATTATTGGGGTTTCTTTGATAAATTTAGTGATGGGTATGGAATTTCTGTTTTACCCAAACGTACTGTTTTTTGTTTTTTTTCTTTCTGCTCTTTCATCCTTTCTCTTTTTCTTTACGCCCCCCAAAAATTATTTTTTGCATATTTAAGGTTGCAACTCTGTTGATCCTAACTCTGAGCTACTCTTTCTTTTATTCTTCCTTTGAACTTATGTAGTGATGTCTTACCTATCTTGTTTCATACCTACCGAGTCACCCAAGTCTAGCTGAGTGCAGGCAGGCGAGCCCTCAGTAAATAGTGGTTGAGTTAATTAAAGGCGTCCCTATTTAGGGAGCTGTCTACATCATCACGGTTATAAGTGAGAAACTGAAACTCAGAGATATTATGGAGGCATATTAATAAATAGATTTACAGTGATAATAATATATCAACATACTACCATTTACTGAGCATTTACGGTTAGCTAGATGCTTCTTGTATATTATCTACTTTAGATATTGAAAAATTCTAGGAAATTAATGCTTATAAACAACCAGCTCAGGTTATGAGGTAGTAAGTGATAGTGCTTTTGTGACCCAAGTCCATGTGATTCCAAATTTTTTAACCATTAAACATTTTACTGGCTGGTTGGGTCACTTGTGTAACAATACGCTCAATTAGATCAAAAATTCCTCCTGAGCGGGTCCACAGGAGCACTGTCTTGTTTTTTCTCTCTGTCTCTCCCTTCCTTTCTTGTTCTTTTCTTTGTCTTCCTATCAACAAAGCTGTATTAACCAGCCCCTGGGTGCAGCACCTAAGACAAGGCAGGTGGTTTGGCTGCTCCAGAGTCACGAGGACCCGAGGGCTGAGCCCTGAGACAGCTGAAGTGGGAAAATTTAGGGGAAGTTATTAAATCCCAAGGAGGAGGTGGGGAGACATTCTTTGTTCTAAATGGCAAACTTGAAAAGCAGAAAGACAAATCTGGTCTAATTCCTTTCTCTTTCTGGGAATTTATGAGTTTAAATCTTCTGTGGTCTATGTCCTTGTGTTCCTAGCAAGACACACATGAGCAAACTCTTAGTCCTTGTCGGTGTGGATCAAATCAGGCCTTGGGAAGATTAAGTGTTCAAGGAAAGGATTTACAGCTCAGCCCTAAGTGTGAATGGGAGTAGACAGGGCAGCTGGTTCCCAGGTAACAGGAAGGATGGCTGAGTTCCAAGGACAATGACCCAAATGACTCCCGCTCTTTCTTATTCGACTCAGCTATCTAGTTTCCTGTAGTTCAAATGAGGAATTACAAAGAAAGTTGATGTCATACCTGAGCATTTTGCCGGTTGTCTGTGATAAGCTGGTTATCCGAAATGTCAGTGCCCAGAGGTTTTCATTCCAGAAAACCACATGCGCAAGAGGCACTGGACCCTTTGGAATGAATGAACCCATGTGAATGAATATCCACAGCAACTGCTGGGGGAACAGCCCCCAAAGTCACCACTCAAAAGCTCGTGCAGGACTCTGGGACTCAGATTCCTGGCCCTGGGTCTCAGCCCCTCCGGTTCTCCTGGTAGGGGTGTGTGAACAGCCCAGCTGCATTGGGAAAAGTCCTAGATTTGGGAAGAAGAGGGTGCAGTTTCCCTTATGACTCTCCCGCTGACTAGCTGGGTAGCTTTGAGCAAATATCTCAACCTCTCTGTCAGTTTCTTCATTCAGAAAGTCAGCATAGTTCGGTTGATGGATAAATAACATACTGGATAAGGTGTTGTAAAGTCATCTAGCTCCGCAAACGTTATGGAGACCAGCCTGGAGGGATGCTGGTCCCCCTGGACCAAGAGTTCTAGAACGGCCTCAGGTAGGGCAGAAGGTTCCACAGTCTGCACGGCTGACTTGGCTGGCAGGCAACAAGTCTTCCCGATGGAACCCAGGGAACTCGGAGACAAAGCAGCAGCCCCGAGTCCAGGAGACTAATTCTCAAGGGCACCGTTGTATGTGGGTAGGACAGAAGACGCGGTCCCTGGGGGAAGCTGGAGGGTCCGTGGTCACTGCCGAGGGCATGTTCTCTATTCACCCTGCTTCCTGGTGTCGTCATGAAATCATTAGGTGGTTTACCCTGTGGTCCCTGTTTTGCAGATGGAGAAATCGAGGCACAGAGAAATTAAGTGACTTCGCCACAGTCACAGGCTGGGGAGGACCCGGATTAGAACTTAGAGAGAACTTGACTCTGGGCCTGTGTCCTGCCCACGGAGTCACGCTGCCTCCGTTCCTAGGAGAGAAGACTTCCTGCAAGGTAACCCCCCCCCCGACCCCGCCCCACCGGCCGCGAGTGGTCCATGGGGAGGCCGTGCACTGCGCGTGCGTGGACCGCTGACGGCTCAGATGTCTGGTCTAGAGCGTTGTCGGCAAACTGCATCCTTCCGTGATCACGACGGCCGCCCGCTCCCCCACCTCCGCGGCCCCTTTCCCCCAGGTGCCCTCGTCCCGCCCCGAAATGTCTCCACGTCCTCCTCTTCAAGGCCTTTGTTTCATCCTCGTCTTCTCCTCTTTACGTATCTACCACCCCTGCCCCCCATGGGCTGACCAACCCTATCCCAGGGGTTTAGAAAAGAGAGAGAAGCTCCCTTTGACCCTCCCCGAGCTCTTGTCTCACCCCTGGGCCTGTGAGGCCAGGCCTGGAGGGGCCCCCTTCGTGGCCTGTCCACTGCAGGATCTGTGGGCCTCCGGCCTGTGGTCCCGCCCTTCTCCTGGGACTTGTCTCAGAAATCCACCACCGGTCTCCTGGGACCAAGCCCAGGCCACATCAGGGGTCAGAGGGGTCATCCAGCCCCGCATCCCACCATCCCAGGGATGAAACTTCCCCACACTGACCCGCGGCCGCCCGACCACTTCCCAGTGTGGTCAGTGTCAGAACAGCGGACTGCACGCAGTGCCCCCTCACACCCTGGGGTCCCAACTCAATACTCCTTCCCCCCTACATCCTTCTAGAGCTTTCTCTCACTTTCTGTTATGTGCTGTTTCTTTAGCTTCTCTTCCTACCATTTGGGTGACTTTTCTTTTGCGGGTATGTTTACTTCAATCTCTGAAAGCTCCTTGAGGGGAGGGGTGCGTCTCGTCTGGTGTGTTCCTCCATCTGAGATGGACACGTGAAGTCACAGGACTAGTCAGGACACAACGACCCTCCTTACGTGGGCACGGCACTCCACAGTTTAAAGAGCCCCAGGGCAATCCTGAGTTTTCACACCCTCCGACCCCCGCGCTGAGCTCGCAGGAAGACACTCCTCTCACTGCGTAGTTTGTACAGATGATCAAACTGAGTCTTGAAGGGTGAAAATGTGCAGTAAGTGGGAGAAACTAAATGCCAAGCCCAGCCCTTTCTCTCTAAAATTCATATATGTTGCCTATTCAATAATTTCCAAGATATTTTAATTTCTGGAAATTTTCAGTGAATTGTGTATTTCGTCTCCCCTGAACACAAACTTAGTTCACAGATTACAGTTCCTATCACTTGTAGACATAAGCTTCTCTAATTTTTCTGTTCTTTATTCATTTAGTAGTGTTCCCCCCAAAAAAAAGAGTAAAATAATTTTATAAAAACTGGATTTTAAACAATTTTATAAACTAGAAAATCACTCGGATAGTTTCAAATCTTTATATAAATGAACATTTTTATTAATTGTTACAATGTCATAACATATTTGAATCTTGGAATTTTATTTTTTGTGCCACTTCATCAAAATTTAAACTGGGAAGAAAGTTGGAAAATACTGAATATAGACCAGATATATAGTCTCAGAAGCAGACTTATAGATCTGCTTGTGAATATAGAACATTATTAACTATTTGTTCAAAGCAGTTTTCTCATCACATTTGTGGTTTTGTCACTGTCAGAAAGGGATGTGTTGTCTCTCTCTTCTTTTTCACTCCCACCCGAGGGCCCTGTCTGGCTGAGGCAGGTGTTAATTAGACAAGGGGGCATCTTTCTTGGCCGGGTCACAAACACACAGCCGAGGATAGAGAACAGACCCCAGAAGTGGGCCAGACATGCCAGGCGGGAGCAGCCTGTGCCCACCGAGGTCATGAGGGGCTGAGCCCGGAGAAAGCCAAGGAGACCGGGGTCCACTGGTGGGCAGGCTGAGCACCTCAGGAGACGGGGCTGAGTGGGGAAGGCACGCCGGCCATAGAGCGCTGGGACTCTGTCCAGATGACTGTGGGATGGCCTGCATTGTGTGCTTCTATTTGGGAAAAACACCACTAGCAAGGGAAAAAAAGAAAATACTTGCAACAGATAAGGTGGGCAAAGGGGTTAACACCTTAAACATACAAAGAGCTATTATGAATTGATGTGAAAATTTTTCGAAGAAGAAAAATAGGCAAAGGGTGAGAATAAGAACTTCCCAGCAGGGGAAACTTAGGAGGCTGAAGCTGGAAAATACTGACCCTCATTCTTGGTTGGAGAAGGAAAAATGTAAGCAACCATGTGACAGGTAACTTCACTCAGTAAAAATAACAGACTGGTGGGATCCATTGGAGATAAGCACTTAGATAATGGGCATAATCATACTTTACTAACGAGTGCATGGATTTTTACATTTTCTGACAGTACTGACAATATCTTTTAAGAAAACCATATTATGGAAATGTGTACAAAGATGTGTGTGATATTTATTGCACCTTTTTATAGTGGAATAAAACAAATAAATGAAATACAACAACCTAACTATCCATTAGTAAGGGAATTTACAGAGATGGTTGGATAAATTTTTGGCTGCAGAATATTATGTAGCCATTCAAAAAATCAGTGTAACAAAAATAAACTCAGAATGGCTTAAAGACTTAAACATAAGACATGACACCATAAAATTCCTAGAAGAGAGCATAGGCAAAACATTCTCTGACATAAATTGTACCAATGTTTTCTTAGGTCAGTTTCCTGAGGCAATAGAGATAAAAACAAAAATAAACAAATGGGACCTAATCAAACTTACAAGCTTTTGCATAGCAAAGGAAACCATAAAAAAAAAATACGAAAAGACAACCTACAGAATGGGAGAAAATATTTGCAAACAATGTCACTGACAAGGGCTTAATTTCCAAAATATACAAACAGAACATCTCATACAACTCAACAACCAAAAAACAAACAACCCAATCCAAAAATAGGCAGAATACCTAAACAGACATTTCTTCAAAGAAGGCATACAGATAGTCAATAAGCACATGAAAAGATGCTCAACATTGCTAAATACTAGAGAAATGCAAATCAAAACTACAGTGAGGTACCACCTCATAGCAGTCAGAATGGCCATCATTAAATAGTCTACAAATAACAGATGCTGGACAGGGTATGGAGAAAAGGGAACCCTCCTACACTGTTGGTGGGAACGTAAGTTGGTGTAGCCACTGTGGAAACGGTATGGAGTTTCCTCAGAAAACTAAAAATAGAGTCACCACATGATCCCACAGTCCCACTCCTGGGCTTATATCTGGACAAAACCATAATTAAAAAAGATACATTCACCCCTATGTTCATAGCAGCACTATTCACAGTAGCCAAGACATGGAAACAACCTAAATGTCCATCAACAGAGGAATGGATAAAAGAGATGAGGTACATATATACAATGGAATATTAGCCATAAAAAAGAATGAAATAATGTCATTTGCAGCAACATGGATGGGCCTAGAGATTATCATACTAAGTGAAGTAAGCCAGACAAAGACAAATATCACATGCTATCACTTACATGTGAAATCTAAAATACGACACAAATGAACCTATCTATAAAACAGAAACAAAATCACGGACATAGAGAGCAGACTTGTGGTTGCCAAGGGTAGTGGGGGGAGTTGGGGGAGGGATGGAGTGGG
Organism: Balaenoptera borealis; assembly: GCF_965194805.1. Lineage (NCBI taxonomy): Eukaryota > Metazoa > Chordata > Mammalia > Artiodactyla > Balaenopteridae > Balaenoptera > Balaenoptera borealis. Next base: position 91,002,096 of record NC_138871.1, read on the forward strand.
AGGTTGGGGTGAGCAGAGGTAAGTTATTATATATACGATGGATAAACACCCAGGTCCTACTGCATAGCACAGGGAACTATATTCAGTATCCTATGATAAACCATAAAGGAAAAGACTATTAAAAAAAAGAGAAACTGTAAATATATATATGCATAACTGAATCACTTTGCTATACAGCAGAAATTAACACAACATTGTAAGTCAACTATATTTCAGTTAAAAAAAAAATTGAGTGTAAGCCATAGGCATTGACCTGGTGAGATAGCTGTGATTTTTAATAAGTGAAAAATAGCAACGCACAGAAAAGTTTGTGCATAATGGAGCCGGCTTTTATAAACAATAAACATACGAAGGGAAAGCTGCTCTATCTATTCATTATGTTTTCAGAGTAGAGAGAAGGTTAGTAATCTTGGGATGAGGAAGTTGGATGAAGAGACTATAGCTGTTGCTGTATCCCCACCGCAGAGTTGATGTGTCGCTGCACTTCTTTTGATTTTTTTCAACGCAGTAATATAGAAGAGATAAAGAAAAGGAAGGCAGGCATTGTTGCTCAGACTTAAGGAAGTCAACGGGAACTTTTCTGGGTTCCTAAGCCAGAGAATTCCATGATGGAAATAGGGTAGCATCAGGGCTGTGCATGTAACAGGTTGACAAGGGGACAGGCCTCTAGGAGAGGATGGCAGTGAGTCGGTCTTAAAAGGTAAGGACTTAAACAGGTGCGGTATCCAGGGAGATGGAAAGAAGTGGGAAAAAAAAATACAATGGCAAAGAGTGGAACGTGATAAATGACTTGATGGAGAAATGAAGACTAGGAAAAGGCCAAATATGATCTTAAGGTTTCAGACTGAAAGAATGACCCCTTCCTTTGATCCGTAAACAACCACTGAGAAATAGTGGACCGATTCTAGGCTTTCACAGGCTCCCTCCTCCCAAGACCTTACAAAACAAGGCAGGAATGCCTTCTGACCATGGTGCAGAGAAACAAACCTCTAATGAAGAAATGTACATGATGCGGAGGAGGACAGAAGTCAGAGCAGTAATTGCAGCACAACAGGAAGAAGCCGTGCTTCGGGGAGGGCCCTGCACTGAACAGAAACGTATGAGGCTGGTTCTCAGATGAATTTGCTGTGAGATGACCATACCTTGGAAGCAGCCAGAGAGTGGGCTCGAGGCTGAAACGAGAGGTCAGGACTAGAGACGCTGGCTTGAGCCGTGGCAGTGGGGCAGTGGACACCTTTGCTCTGGGCGTGTGTGGACCTGAGGGACTGGACGGAGCCGGGGACCGGGAGCCAGTGATCCAGGGAAAGGGGGCGGTAGCGTGAGTGTCTGTTGAGGGATGAGACAGATCGGCTTTGGGTAGTCAGGAAACAGGCGCCATTGACCTCGGAAGCAGGTTCCAGAAGTGATGTCCTCCGGTGGCTGGGAGAAAGGCCACTGCTGGAGAAGTTGCACAGCGAAGGAGAGATGGGACCGTCACCAAAGTCAGCAGGTCGGGTGGGGGGCCTGAGCCGAAGGGGAGCAGGAGGGCCCGTGAGAGGAACAGGTTAAACTCGCTGGGGCGGGGGTGGGCAGGGAGAAGCCCAGGACACCCGGGAAGTGGCCTCGCAGCCCTGAAGTTGGGGGCAGATGGTGGTGGTCAAGCGCTTGAGCGTGGGACTCGGCCATGACCTCCAGCTCCGCTGTCTTTTCTAGTTGCCTGACCTTGGCCCAAGTCACTGACCAACCCTCTGAACGTCCTGTACTTTGTAATCTTGACCCACCACGTGGTGTTGCTTCCAGGCGGAAGCCAGAGTCACTGTGAGGACCCTGTGAGGCGTCCTGAAACCATCTTCAGCCTGTCTTTTCTGAATATTCATTCTATACTTTTTTGAAGCCTCCCCTTCCTATGGAGGGATACTGAGTTCTGGGAAATGATTCCCTTTTTCTCCCTCCTTTTCTTTACTGTGTAGAACATCCAAGCCCCTTAAGTAACTTCCCTCCATCCCCACGTTGCCAAGAAAGTTTGCCCAATGTCCACACAATCTTTAAGGGAGCTTATGTGTTTTTATTTAGTACAACTCGGCAAATATTTATCACCGAGCAACTGCTCTGTGCCAGGCACCGTGCCAGGAGCTAAAGAACCAGAAACCGACACGCCTGTTGTGTCCCAGCCTGCCTGGCACCGCTCACTGGGGCCAGGTCCACCCGTGCACAGGTGGGTCTGAGATGCCCCCATGTCCCCAGGTGCCAGGACTATAGCCGTTCTCCAGCCTGGTCCAGGGAACTTAGGAGTCTAGAAACTATTAAAATACTTGGATTAAGGAAGATTGTCAAGAGTGCAAGAGAAATACTCGCAACTAGAAAAGAAAGTCGTGTTCCCCACCTCTTCACACACACACACACACGTTTTAAGTTTTGTAAATATAGCCAAATTTGGGACTTTAGAAGTCTTTATGGAGACTGTACTCTGAAGCTGTGCACCATGGTGCTGGTTCAGATACTCAAAGGCCAGTCAAATGTTTGGTATTAGGAAAAGCTAGTTAAAAATGCACAGATGGCATCATCTTACCCTACATCACAAGAGTTGTGTATGTCCTTAACTTGGGTGTTATGAGCATTTCTGTTTCCGTGCCTTTGGGAAAACACGACACCTAGAAAACCAAGCTGGGAAGGATGCACAAACATCTTTAAGCATCTCTCGAGTACCAGGCACTGGGCCGGGTTCTCCCATAAAATCATTCCATCCAAGTCTCTTGACCACCCAGTGGGATAAGTAGGGATTTTGCACATGACAGAACTGAGATTCACTTTGTTAGTAAACGTGGAGCCACAGTCACACCCGGGCCACCTGCTTCTGAGATGCACCTGCCTCGCCGCACACACAGGTAGATGGGCAACCACAGAGATGGGGGAGGATCAGTGCTGACACAGAGGAGTCCCAGGATGCCAGCCCCTCCATCAGGAGAGCCGGCAGTTAGAAGATTACCCCACTGGCTGCAGGGCCCAGAGGTGTTCAGGAGCCGCACAGGACCTTGCGCCCAGCCCACATCCCCCCTCCTAGTGGGTCCCTGCTGAGTGCCGGCACCCTGGGAGGGGCAGGAGGTGCAGGTGTCTCTGGGGAAGACGGAAGCCTAAACAAGCACCTTAAGACAAGAGTGTAATTCCTTTGAAGACAAGTACAAAGTCTCTGCAAACTTATCTGCAGGAACTTTCTGAGAAATTAAAGAACAACTACTCCAAGAAGGGGGATGGAGAAGAACTTAAATACATCATTAAACACTGAGCCAAAGCTCCGGGCCAGAGACTCAGGTGGCTTTTGGAGAGGCTGCCATGTTCTGAAACTTCAACGAATCCATCCGGCCCTGTGAGACCCACACCTCAGGCCCCCGCTGCCCACGGAAGTCCTGATGACAGATACGGGGTCTGGAGCTAGGACGGGATACTATTCCTATAAAATTACATAAAATCCCACAACGTTCATGTATTTTAGGTCTGGCTTCTCCTTGACTCCTGAGAGGCCCTGGAACTTAGAGGTTCTGCTCTGCTGTCCTCAGACGCGGTCAGCCTCAAGGGCAGAGAGCCCTGGGCAGGAGCAGGGCCCCAGGGAGACCCAGCCCCAGGCAGCCTGGACTCGGCTGTCAGCATTGCCCGAGCCCCTCTTCTGAGACAACTGGGACCAGATCAAGAGCAACACGGTCAAACACCCCGGGGCTGGGCGGGGGTCACACACAAGGCATGGGATGGACATGGGGCCGCCACGTGGAACACAGCCACGCCAGCCAACTGTGGCCGAGAGAGTAATGTTTCCAGATCCCCTGATTTTTCCAGAAAAAAAGTCAGGAATTCAGATTTGGATATGAAATCTCCAGATGTTTAGGCGTGGGCCTGCTGTGTTACGTATTAAGAGCCTCAAGGAAGGGGTGTTGCTTCCTCTCCAGTGCAGGTCACGGTCACGCTTCTAATGCCGTGTTTTACAATGACTTTAGGAATTCTTTGTAGGCCACAAAGAATTGCTTGACGTTTACTAAGTACTTATTGACAAGTTCATAAAATAATTAGCCTCCAAACCTCCTTATTCCAATGAACTTCAAATATGCTACTTCCTCTGTTATCCTAGATTTCCCCCAAAACTGTTACTCACAGAATCGTGCGGGAGTGAGGAGTGTATGCGGCTTTCCCTCTGGTCCCCGAGCACAGAGGCAGCGGCTCACATGGGGGTCAGGTGGGCGAGGCCCCGCTCACACCGCGGTCAGGGGCAGGAGGCGGGCAGCGGCCGGCGGCTTCCTTCTCGTGTTTGCCCAGAGAATTCCTGGTTTCTCGTCTCAGTCTCTCTTGCCTCTGTCGGCACCAGCCATCCCTCTGCAAACACAGGCATCTGGGGTGAAGCGGTGGGAGCTGCGGTCTCCTTCCTTTGAGGGGAGTTGACTGGGTACCCTCCTCCGTGACCGGGAGAAGGAGAGGAGGAAGCAAAGGAAAAGTTAGGAGTGGAAAACCCAAGGCTTTGCCTGTGTTTTTTTTGTCTAATTTTTCCTTATTTCCATCCTAAGAGGTGGGATAACTAAACTGAAAAATTATAAACCATGGACCATAAACCCCTTTATTTCTTCTAATTTTGTAACCTTTGGATAATAATGCTATCCTTTCTCTTAATATAAATATTGGATAGGAATCCTCAATTTCAACATATTTGCACTACGTTAAATTCACTAAAAAGCAGAAAATGTCATATTTTGGAAAACACTTTAAATTATTACAGTATTTTTTTAAACTCTACTCAAGGATGACTACGACACATAATCTCCGATTCTCGCTGATCTTTCCCGGTGGATTTTTTTATGAACCAAAACTTCCCTGCATCTGAACTGAGACGAGGAAGCAGCTTCCATCACGTGGAGCTGCGTGGAGCCGGGTCTCCTTTACCTAGGAGACCTCGGTTACCTAGGAGACGGTGACCCCGGGCATGAAAGCTCTCGGGAAACAGCTGCACGCAGTTTGATCTGCACACTTGGTTTTGCCAGCGCTTCTAGTTTCCCTTCATTATACCTTCCCCGACTTTCTCACTGTCACACAACTCGGGCTGCCGCCTGCCTGCAATCTTCCCTCCTCGGTGATGCTAATGAACAGTGAGTGACCGCAGGTTGGGTGGCAGCAGGTGAAAGGTAGGGCCTGGCTGGTGACAAGGTGACACCTACTTCCCCAGTGACTGGGGAGTGGCTGGGGAGGAGGAGGGAGTCGAGCCCCAGCTGCCCACCGCGGAGACTGCAGCCCGAGGGTCCCCCTGCTCCATGCCTGCGGAGGGAGAGCCGGTGATGGTGCGTGGAGGCATGGGTTAGGACACCGACGGGCCCTCGCGGTCCCAGGACCCCACATCCCAGGGGCATTGCTGTGGCTTGGAGCCTGTTCAGCCTCCAAAGGCTTGAAGGAATCTACGAATGTGCGATTTTTGGTATTGTTAATACTCCGTTATCTTCACTAAGGCTCAACCTGACCAGAGTGTGCATTTTACTGGTGGGGAGGATGGGGGGAAATCAAATCGTAAAATAAATCCTGCTTCCAGATTCAAGTTTACATATTACAACATAATTCACTGCCCTCTCTTCAGTGAGTCATTCTGATGGCTTCTGTTGGTTCAAAAGTAAATTTTTTAAATTCTAGACTTTAAGTATAAAACCATTGTAAGCTCCTAAGAAAACCTCTCTTTATTTTTAAAATAAACAGTGGGCTTAAAAATAAAAGAATGAATGCTGTAGTCGTTCCTTAAGGATGATTTTTCTAAATGTGAATCACTGGAGCGGGAATCAGAAACCCAGGCAGCGGTAACCAGGCTGCTTCTGTCCAGGCCCAGGCAAGACCAGAGCCTGTAGGTTAGAAAGTGCTGCTTACGAACTGTTCAGGCATCACCAGTGAAGCTCCTGCAACTCAGGTCTCAGACCCCTTGGAAGAGCAAATTCAAACACACAGCTCCCCTGATGCTTCCAAGGAAGACGCCGTCAGGTGGGAAAGGGTGGGTGAAAATAGGCAGGAGTGGGGATGCAGGCAGGGGGGCCTGCAGGAGTCGGGGCCTTGCCCACACTCCCAGGTGTAGACTTGGAAAATGAAAACACCTCCTCACATTTCCCACTGTGAATGTATGCTTTCTGCTTAATCTGAACCTCGCTGGCAGTTTCCGAACATTGATACGTGAGTGTGAAAAGGACGTTTGAATCTGTTTTGCTACCTGGCCTTTTCAGATTCTTTTCCCTTATGGGTTATGACAAAATATTGAGTATAGCTCCCTGTGCTGTACAGTAGGTCCTTGTTGGTTATCTATTTTATATACAGTAGTGTGCGTATGTTAATCCCAACCTTAAAGGCTTATTTACAAGAGAGCAAAACCCACTACAGAGCCTGGAATTCAAACAGGATTGGCCCTGGAATAAACAGAGCAGTGGCACAGAACAGTCCACAAGGGGACCCAGCAGGGGTGGGAAATTAGCACAGCAAGAGGGTGCATTTTAGTTGGGGCGGGGGTGGAGCTAGTATTTATTAATTGAAGGATTAGTGGCAGAATTAACTGTCCATCTAGAAGAAAATAGATGCCCCCTATATGTGAAAAAAATGGATTAAAACTTAAATGTAAAAAATAAAACAATTCTTAGGCAACCATATGAGCAATCAGTTAGTAAGCCAAGGTTTTCGACTTTATACCCACAGAGTGATGGCCTCAATGCCCTTTTGGTGACAAGCCCTCTCCTGGGCGACAGCCGGAGTTTATTTCAGATGCTGCACAAGCATCCGTGACAAGGGTATGGGCTTCCCGAGCGTGACTGGCCGTGTCCCCCTGAAGCTCTGAGGAGCCCACGCCAGCCGGAGGAGGCCCCCCAGTGAACCCCGAGCACCCCCAGGCCCCCCGGGACTCCCCACGTGCCTGTGCCCCAGGGCCTTTGCACGTCCTGTTCCCTCTGCCTGGAACATCTGCCCCAACCCTTTTTTCACCTGAAACCTGCAATTTTCCTCAAAAACGGCGCCTATTTTGATTCCCCCTGGGAGCCTCTGTCCAACTCCCGAAGGGTTACCTTCAGCTCGTCTGTGTTCTGTTATGTTCTCAGGGCCCTGACACAACATCTCCACTCGGTTTTGAGTTCCTTAAAGAACAGGCTTCCATCCCGTCGTCTCTGCATCCCTGGTCCTACGACAGGTGTGCAGTGTCAGGAGATGCTCCACTTGCACAGAACAGGACCCAGCATTTCCTCCGTCACCCGTCGCCCCGGGGCGTGTGGGCCCTGTTTGCGTGCTTTGCTAAACTGTTAGCGCTGGAGAGGATTGCCAGGTGCAGTAGCCGCCTCAGAGCTGTGATGTGCCGGCCGGGGTACTGCTGACTCACACTGCGTCTGCCTTCCGGGCTTCCACACCCTGAGTGGGGCTGATGCAACAGAGGAAATGCAGCCACCCAAGGAGGCCCGGCACCGCGCGCCACGTCGAGCATCCTTGAAACGTTTCCCAGCTCCTCTCCATCTCCCTGTGTCTCTCCTCCCCGGTCAGCTGCATCTCAGGACTCAGGCTGACTTGGTGGAGGCCCTTCCTCCCGGGAAGGTCGCCTCCTCTTGTCTCCTCTCGCCCCACTCTGCTCCCCTCTGCGCTCTGCTGAATTCATTTCTTTATAAATATGCTGGCGAGGGATCCCTCCCGCGCTCAAGAGCCAACAACAGCTGTCTATCCGCTGGGTCAGTAGTGACCCTCCAGGTCTGTCCAGGCCCCTAAGGTGCCCTTCCCACTCTCCCTGTGGCCAAGCGCTCCCTGCTCCGCTAAGCCTGTCATCTCGAGGTTCCACCTTGTTCCCACCATCTCCTTGACCCACCATCTCCCCAGCAAACGGATTCGCCAGCTCATTCACCGGCGCGTTCATCCAAGCACGCGTTTCTAGTATCTGCATGTCAGCTGAGCCTCTGCATGTATCTATGTACACGGATCTACGTGTAAGTCCCTTCTTCCTTCTACACCTAAACTAATCGTCCTGAAGTATCTCAGCTTTCCCTGAGAAATTCCGCCTCAGCGATTCACCTCGCATTGGCTGCTCCTTTCCTGAAATTCTTCTTAGGTTATTAAATCTGGCAAATCTTACGTCTGTGCAGATACATCGCCCATTAAGATATGAAGCTCATTAAATGAACTTACATTTTTTATTATAGGTATTTTTATTATTCCACACACAAGAGTAATAAATAAATATTTGTTGGTCAGTTGCTATGAACATTAAAGCAGGAGCTGCCAGCGTGCTGTTACGATTCTGTGCAGAATCTCGCCTTGCTGATGGTTTATTTCAATAGCAGATCCACCCAGGTCTTTTCTGTAATGTCACCTAGCAGAGCCATAATTGTCCAACTAGAGTCTTCTTTCCCAAATTCTGACGTTTCTTGTCATAAACTGTGAAGGAAATGAACTGTGCATACATGACTTTTTGTTGCTGTTTTTGGAGTATAGATAGTTGATTTACAATGTTGTGTTAATTTCTGCTGTCCTCAGTTATAGATATATATATTCTTTTTCATATTGTTTTCCATTGTGGTTTATCCCAGGATACTGAATATAGTTCCCTGTGCTCTACAGTAGGACCTTGTTGTCTATCCATCCTGTATATACTAGTTTGCATCTGCTAATCCCAAACTCCCAATCCATCTCTCCCACACACGCCCCCCAATACATGACATTTTACGATGTCCCCACCTTCTGCCCAGAATGCAGCTCTGGCCACAATGGGCAGGGTGAAAACTGACACAGTCCAGGTTGGAATCTGGTCAGAGCAGCTGTCGTCTTTACTGATCATCTCTTGTCAGCCCCTCTGATGCGTTGAGTGGAATTCTCCCACGATGCGGTTTTGCTGTGTATAAATTACTCCCATTCACCCACCTGGAAGTATGTTCCCCTGGCTCAAAGAGGAAGTGTAGACAGTGGCTGGTTTCAGGACCCTGCACCAAAGCTGCCCCTTGAATGATCTTGGGCAAGTCAGAGCTGTAAAGGAAGTGTAATAAAGACACCTCCCTTACAGAATCGTGTGAGGACCCTGCAAGGTAATAGATGGAAACACTCTGTCATCTCCAAGTGTGAGCCTTGCTGTGACCCTGGAAAGCGTCCTGACGATTTAGATCAAGGTGGATGCAATCGTCCCCCAGGGCTGGACCATGGCGAGAGTAGCCCGCACGCTAAGACGTGTCCTTCTGTGACGCCCACCTCCTCCCCGCCGCGACTCCTCAATCAGGTTAAACACTTCAGCTACAAGGAGAATCTAGACATTAACATATGCATTTTTTTCCTTCCTGCAAACTTCAGCCCTATCCATTATATTCTTGGTACAAAGTACAACTCAGACTGACCGACCCAGATGTGTCCTAATCAAAGTCTTCCACTGCGGGGGCCCTGCAAGACGAGGTCTGCTTTGTTATTTTTAAACAACACCTCTAGATTGCCTGGTCCTTCCCCAGCAGCACCCCTTCACAGAGGGAACCGTCCCTGAATGGCCAGCAGGAACGCACGCTGACCGCCTTCCTCTCTCCCCAGATGGAGGTGGACGCCGAGGAGAAGCGGCATCGCACGCGGTCCAAAGGGGTTCGAGGTACGTCCCTGCTTCCAGGTCCCTGGGGCCCTGCTGGGGTCCCCTTCGTCCTGCAGAAGCCCTCAGACCCGGCCTGGACACCGCCCTCTCGGTAGTTGTCTGTGGAAGAGGGCTTCTTGGGATCGATCATCAGTTTGTCTCTTTTCCTCTCTCTGCAGTTCCTGTGGAGCCGGCCATACAGGAGCTGTTCAGGTTAGTGAACGGGATGGGCAGTTAGCCTGTGCAGATAGCGGGCAGGACACATCCCCAGCAGCGGTCACAGACTGTGCGTCGCAGCGGAGACAGGGCTTCCGCGCTCCCGGGGGACCCAGGGCCCGCACCCCAGCCCCCTCCTCCCAGTTTCCAGTCCTCCCTGTCTGTCGGCATCCCCCGCTTCCCTCCCGTCCAGGTGGCACCTGAGTGACCCACCCTTTCCTCTTGCAGCTGTCCCACCCCTGGCTGTGACGGCAGTGGCCACGTCAGCGGAAAATATGCGAGACACAGAAGGTAAGGCCTCGGCTTTTCACGCCATGCTGAGTGACGCGTGGGCACAGTGAATGGGGACCATCTTGGGGAAGCTTTCCTGTCCTCCTCGGACGTGGGGCTCTTGTAGGACGTTCTGACCACCTTCTGGGGCAGCGTTCACCCCACACCAGGGGTGATGACTGAGGACCAGCCTTGCACCTCTCCCCACTTGCTCCCTGGGATCCTCCCCTACGTCACTGGGAGCCATATGTCTCCTCCCCGTTTTCTCCTTCCGTAGCTCAGGATAGTAAACATCCGGTGGTAAAGTAAAACGTGAACTTCCTGATCTTCCTGTGGGCACTCGGCTCGTCCTGGGAAGGGAGGTCCAGGCCTGGCACCCGGAAGCTGCAGGGGAAATTCAGAGCAGGAGGGGAAAGTCCAGACAGATCACGCTCGTGAGGCTTTGGGGCTTAGAGACGATGCTCGTAAATACCCGGATTTCATGTCCGTGACAGAGGTGGCAACACCTGGAGCACAGGATAGGGAGGTAATTGCTGCTAAAATGCGCCACAGCGGAATCGCATCCTTCACACCAAGACTGCGAGTCACGTGCAGCTAGCTCAGTCTTGAGATTCACTTCTCCCGAGACCCCTTTCCTTGTGGTGTTAAGGCAGCTTCACCGTTCAGTGGAAGGTTTGGGTTATGATGAGTTAGAAATGTTTACAGGCCATGACACGTTTTTGGCTAATTCCCACAAACAAGGGTGCGAGGAGTGAGGCCATTCAGCCCAAGCAGCCATCAGGGGCCAGGCCCAGGTACCCAAAGCTCAGGAGCTGGAGCAGGTGCCCTGAGCACCCCAGGGTGACCGTCCTTCGCTGCTTTCCACTTTCTTTCCTTTTCAGCTGAACACTAATTTACGGATGAAATCAAGCAATTATTATGATTGCCCTTTAGCAACATCAAGGGGAAAATTACAAATTACTCCAAAATACCCGTGCTAACATTTAAGGAGGCAGGGAATTTTCAGTGGGCATCCATGATGAAATGGTTTCATACCAAAGGAACGACAGGCCATGGTTAAGAGAATTTTGTGACTTAAATTATTATATTTAATTTATTATATTATTATTTGATTGTGAAAAATTATTGAATTATGTAATTTAAATATGTGTTTTTTTTAACTATTTGTTATTTTATGAAGGAGTATATATGTAAATTCGTTTTTAAAAACTGGATTGTTTATGTTTACAATGGAAAACAAGTTAGCCAACCATGAGTGGATTTTTTCCCCTAATCATCTCTTCACTAGACAATAGTTAAACTTGATTATTTTGCTACTAGAAGGAATGATTAAATTTGACTAAAAAGTTTTAATTAGGTGTCAGCTAGTTTTAACTGGGTGTCATAACCACACTTTTGCTGGAAAAATCATGAAGTTCCCAAAGAATTGTTTCAAGCGTTTGTATTCCTACCCAAGGTGCGTCCCCTAGAGCTGTGTGCTGCTGGGCCCTGTGGGAAGCAGTGTGTGTGCACAGCTCTCCCTGGGATCTCCTCCACTGCTCAGAAAATGATGCTCAGCCTTAGGCTGGGAACAATTCGAAGACAGCTGGGCCCCACCCTCCTCTGAGACCTGACGCTGCTGAGAGCACAGAACACCCTGAATTTTTCAGGAGTGAAGTAGGCGGAATTTTAGAGAGGAGTCACAGAAACAGCCAAATTGGAAAATTTTACAACAAAAATAATTTCATTTTTTTTAATTTAAAATGTTATTTTTTACCATGAGTCATAGTGTTTGCAATTATTGGAATTCCCACTGTTTTAATAGAAATAGTGAATGTGGAGGCATACTGTGGGAACCCAGTACACAGACACTGGGCCCAGTTTCCCCTTTGCCACTAATCACCCAAGGGGCTTTGGGTGAATTATTTAACATGCATTGACTTCAAATTTCCTGGGTTTTAAAATGAGAGAGTTGCAGACTTTGTTATGTAAAACTAACTACCATTCAAAACTTACGTCACAGATAAGACTTCTCTCCAAGGAATCTCACTGAGGTATCAAGTGAGGCTTTCTCAATTTTATTTTTCAATGTCTGTATATTATCAGCAATTTTTAACTAAGGGGTGACGTTTGAATTGCTCAGACTGAACAGGGGCTCCTTGTCGTAGATAAGATTCGTGTATGCATCAATATCTTCTGACTAGTGCGATTTCAAAGTTGTGAGACTTCAATTATATCTGGCTTTGTTTTTTTCTATATTTAAAAGATTTCCTAAATGAAAGTTTCTCCCCTCTGACAGCTGCTCATGCACATGAATACCTGCAGTACCCGCCCACACCAACACAGGTGTCACCTTGCCCTCTGCCCTGTCCCTGCTGATACCCGAGCACATGAGGCCCCTTCAAATAGGACAAGAGCAGCAGCCTCAGTCTGGGTCTTGACGAAACTGCCCATTACTTCGGGCTTTTAAAGATACATTTTCCAATGAATATATTCCCGTTAAGGCTACAATTTCATTTTACTCACATATCACGCCAGTTCACAGCCAAATAAAAAGACATTCTTTTAGTATACTGAAGTATCTATTTATTTGAACATGCAAAAATTAATTGGAGGCTGGTGAGGGGAATCAACAATGTAAAAAATAAAAAATAAAATTTTTAGGAAATTTAATATCAAGTGGTAAAATGATGCCTCTCAGGTAATCTTTATTTTGAACACAAGAAAATTTCTAAGGAAATCAAATATTGATCACAGTTTCAGTATACCTTCTTATTGCTTTGGAGGGCATGCACGTTGGTGGGTGGCCTTGCTGCTTCAACGGGGATTTGGCTTTTCATGATAGCTTCTAAGACTGATGGCTTTTTTCCTGTGTGATAGAGGTAGGGTTGTGGATTTGTAAGAAATGGGGAATAGGTGATAGAGGAGGATCAATCATCAGATAAGACCTGTGAAATTAAACAATAATCTGAATTCACAAGGCATTCACAATTTAAGATCCTGGTTAAAAATTGAGAGGTAGGAGTTAAAGTTATAATACTTACTTTATTGGTTGGCCTGCCTTATTCAAAAATTATGTCCTTGAACTAAAGATAATCTATTCATGGGTATTTATTTGTGTTAATAGTTCACCATCAATTTGAGGTGCCTGATAAACACATGTACAACTGCACAGTTAAAGGTTGAATCAAAGAGATAAATTAGGAAAAACATAAGGGAAATGAAAACATAATTTTACCAGAAACCCAGGGTGTATCAGGAGTTCTGATACAGCATTCCATTCAGTGCTGAGTCTCTGAGCAGTCAAGGTAAAAAAGAGGAAGACGAATGACAGAGCCTCGTTATCTGATGCAGGCAGCACACCAGTTCCTCCGAGGGGCTACCCTCCTGGCACTGAAGTTCCATTTCTTTGAATCCCTGCACACTGACCAGCGGGGATCCGAGCTCAGTCAATATTTTTTGCCCTGATGCATGTGAACAGGGGCGGCCCTCCAGGCAGAGAACAAGATCACCAGCCGTTATCTTCAGAAACATCATTAGTATCTAGACACATGACTCTGACTTTTTTAGGCTTTATATTATTAGCACATAAGTATGACAGAACATCATGGATTTGCAGTCAGGGCCAGAAGTAAGTCTCCTGTCATGAAGCAAAATACCGACTCAGTCTTTTCTGTATACAGCAAATCCGACCTCTTCTTTCCCACTCACACCTTACATCTTTCGCACACCTGACAGTCCACTGCCCTGAGTGCACACGTCTTTTCTAAACTGGTATTTATGGGTAGCTGAAGTTTGCATCTCAAACGCAGGGGCCAATCCCAGGCTTTCTTTGCAGGTGCAAAACTACCCCTCCGCCATCCTAAGTGAGTTTTCCAGCGTTTGGTTCTTAGACGCCCAAATTCAGGGAAGGGAGCGTCCTAGATGCCCCACTCTCCTCCCTGGACCACCTCCTTCCCAGTGTTCAGGCAGACTCGTGACCTGTAAGCATTTAAAACACCTATGGGTGAAAAAAGAGCATTTTCCACGTGCCTGCAGCCTGGGCAGCAGGAAAAAAATGGAATACGTGGAGGCCATGCAATTGGAGTTTAGGAAGTTGCTGGGCTGTTGGTTGATTGGCTAGAGGCTGCAGGCAGGCAAGGTGTGAAGGATGCAGACCCAACCCTTGGCCTGGGGCTCCGAGGGCAGGAAGCGCTTCCCGACGCCAGATGCCGAGCTGAGGGGGCGTCTTGGGGGACTGGGCCCTCTGCATGTCCTGGTGATGCCCCCCTCTACTGAAGATGAACGTCTTATGGGTGGAGACATGTGGACAGGGGGCCACAAGTCACTCTATCTATAATTGTTTTAGTTTGGTTCAAAGACCTGAAAAAGAGATTGGTTATTAATCCAGAGAATTAGATGAACGGATATTAAGATAGGAGCCAAAATATGGAACGTCAAAACATTTCTGCAAAAATCTACTCCTGAGCATTTGACTAAGATTGAACATTCTATGCCATATATTCACAATTTTTTCTCCCCGCGTTGATATAAAATACTGTTTGTGTTAAAGATACAGTGCAACTTGATGTTACAAAGGGGTGAATATATAGGCACTAAATTCATCATCAAAGTCCCAATAAAACTTAGAAATAGGAATAATAAAAAATATTAGTATCTATTTCAGATTAATAAACATTAAACAATGTAGAGGAATTTGAATTTTAGCCTTCCTTATAATAGTTATATACATACTGGACCATTTGGAATTAATTGGATTTACTTATTTCTTTCTGAATGGTGATTTTTGTATAAGCCTCCAGTGAGAGGGAGAGAGAGAGAGAGGGAGAGGGAAAGAGAACCCTTAATGTGGATTCATTCTTCACATCATTGGTTTTGTGAACTCTCTGAATTTACTTCTGAAATTTAATGGATTTTATTTACACTTACCCTTCACAGCTGTTTTTTAAGTTACTGTTTGTTGAGCATAGGGTTCTGGTGAGATATTTGATCCGAAATCTAGCTTGAGAGACTTGCACAAGCAACAATCCCCCAAAAGTCAGGGGATGGCTTTGGTGTTATATTTAAATCCTTCCCCATTTAGAAAATTCAGAGTCAAATCAATTTATCTTGAAACTTTAAAATTAAAAGCTCCAAATGGTAGATTTATTTTTTATTAGAAAATTATTAAATTCTCTCTGGCTTATGGTGCACGTTCCTTCTTCAGATTTTTCTCCATCTCATATACCTTTGCACCCACCAGTGTGATTGCCATGGCGGCAGCCACGGGTGAATAATTGCCTGTCTTCACGGGAGCTTGTTCTGGAGCTGGAGCTGAGGGCTTGCTTCCTGATGTATGCATGCCTCATTTGGATGCTGCCAGCAGCCTGGGGGCTGTATTATTCATGCCTTGACAAAGAGCTCTCACTAAAAGCCTTGGAAGAGAGCCAGGCACTGGGAGAGATAGTGGAGCATTTCAACGTGCAACTGAGAGGAGAATCGATAATCAAAAAGGAAAGAAAGAAAGAGACAGAGAGGAAGAAAGAGAAATAGGGATCCCTATACCCCCCTTTTACTGGTTTCACATGGGTAGAATTTCCATTTGCATTAAAATAAAAAACCCTAAAAATAATTGCATTTTTTTCTAACCACGCTTGAAAGTTTAACACAATTTTCCACATTTAATTGCAAAGCTGATTTTAATTAGTAGGGTCCCGCGTGTGAAAAATGAAGATCCACTTGGGCGCGTGGAAACACTGCAGTGTCGGCTTTATGCTCTAATTAACGTGTGGCTACGTTGCAGCAGGGCACACTCGGGGGCGTTTACGAAGAATTCTGAGCACGCAGCCACCCAGCCAGGAGCACGAGAATCAACAACTCCCCCTCCGTTCTTCGTGAGACATCGCTGTGCATCGCCCCGTGCATAAACTTTACGGCACGCCTGTCCTTCTTACTCTTTGCCACTGATATTATGAATCAGAAGTTAGGGCACACCTATTTTAACCTTAATTTGATAGCTTGCCCGGTTGCAGAGAGAGCAAAAATGTTGTGATCTCGGGACTTATCTGTCTGAAGTGGAGATTCAAAGCAAGTGGGTTTCCCAGACTCACCATTGCTTGATGGCTTATTGTGAATTGTATGGGTGCAAACACAAAATTCAGGCATGGTCTTTCCGGACTGTGGTGGCAGTTAACCTTCATTGTCACAGTAAATCCTCTATTTAAAAAAAAAAAAAAAAAGCTTCCTGGCCATTATCCCAAGAACACAATGTGCCTGCTGCCCGTCTATAGCGTGTCTGCCCAAATGGACAGATCTCTGGCCCTGGCCGGGTCTGTTACATATTTCAGAAGACAGTGTGACTGATTCAGTGTATTTAAAACCTCAGATAAAACAGGTAATGCATTTCAGGGCGGATTTTTGACATTTTATAAAATTCAGTATACTTTTAAAATAATTCCACATTCATAGAGGAGGAATATAGGTATTTTCAGGTAGGAACTAAAACATAAGTATACTTAGAGAGTCTCTAATATTTACAATCTGTATTGGTTAAGAACTAAACACAGGAATTATAATCTCGGTCTGATTTATTGACTAGTGATTAAAGATATATAAACATGGCTTTGAAACATCTCCAGAATACACAGTAGGAATCGGTGTGTGGTACGGCTACCGTCAGGGTTTACCGGTTCCGACGACCACCGTCTGCGCTGGGATTCTAGCAGGTACGCGGCCGCCACGTTTCAGAACTGGTGGGCGGAGAGGGGGTCCTGACGTGAGGGTGAGGGGTTGAGGGGGCTGACCCCCTGGGCGATCGTGAACCGGGAGCCCCGCACACCTGCCGATGGCTGGCTGGGCAGCCCCGAGCTGGTCTTCCGCGACCTGCGCGTGGGCTCCCTGCGCGTCCGCACCACCAGGGACGGGAGAGGCGACGCCCAGAGTCAGTGGCTGCTGGATGGTCCTGAGAGAGGTGTGAATGGTGGGGGAGGGTGGACAGGGCGGACGTGTGAGCCCCTCACGCTGAGTCCAGCATTTCCAGGTGACAAGTCCAGGCAGCAACTCCAGGTGCCTGGAATCTGCAGTCAGAACCAGTGATGCCGGAGAAGTCAGCCTTGCGACCAGCTTTCAAATCCATATTTGAGAGCAATCACGTCGTTAGTATTATTACTTATACCCACTTTGAGAGGCCCAAGGAGTCCCGAGGATGACCTTTGTCCTTCTGCAAAGTGGTGGCTTCTCCTCCTTCTCGGATCTTCTGTCCTGAAGAGAAAACAGGGCTTCCAAGATGAAACCCCAAGAAACGACTGAACCCCCAAACTCCAGAACCTTCTTCCTGCTAAAACTGGTGACAGTTAGAGGAAAGAAGCTCTGCCCTCTTAGCTGTAATGTTAATTTGATGAGATTGCAGTGTTTTCGTCTGAAAAAGTTTCTGTGTGACTTAGACCATTTCCAACTACAAAAAAATGGAAACCCCACTGCATACTGGCTTAAACAGTACAGAATGAATTGTCCATGTGAACTGGGAATTGAGGTCAATTCACTTCTGCCCCGTCGTCTGGCATCTCCCCAGCAATCACCCCCACACCTGGTTCTCACCTCATCCCAGGGCTGCCTGCCGGGGCCCCAAAGTCCAGAGGAGGCCGGAGGGGTCAGGTCCAGCGAAGAGGAGCTCCGGATAAGCCACCTACACCGTCCTCATAATTCTGGTGCTCCAGTGGGTCCACAGCCGGGCCTGAGCCCTCTGACTGCCAAGCCATCCCTGGGCTGAAGGCTGAATCAGTTCCGCTCAGGCAGGGCGTCCTCCCCAAAGCCCGGAACGTCAGTATCACCTGGGAACTTCCTGGAAAGGAAGCATCCTGGCTCCACGTCCCACCCCAAACCTGCCAACTCAGAAGCTGTGGCAGGGGCCCCACTGTCTGTTTCCCTCCCCCCCAGGGGATTCAGATGCCCCCCGAGTGTGAGGTCACGGCTCCCGAGGGCACAGGCCTGTGTGTGCCAAGGGCAGTCACCTGCTCTAGTGGGGCTTTCAGGTAATGCAAAGAGAGGCTGTGTCCCGGGCGAGCAACCAGCAAACAAAGCCAGGGTATGTGTGAAGCTGGCAGTGGAGGAAATATTTAGTGGCCGTCTGTCTGGGGGAGGACTGGACGGCCTGGTGTGGACAGGTCAGGGCTGCGGAGGCTCAGCCTTGTCCCGTGAGGGGACCCCCTCCCAGAGCCAACACGGGCTTCAGGTCACGTGTTCAGGAGGGGTGCAGAGGCTCCCGGCTGCTCAGAGCCCCCAGCCAGCCCCGCCCTGTGCCTGTCCCTTGGGCCAGCGAGGCTCTGTGGTCACCAGCCGTTTCTGCCCGGCATACTTGGCCTGAGCAGAGCCTGGTGGCCGGGAGCACATGGGCAGTAAAAGTCCAGAGTGCCTCCGCTGGAAGAAAATCTGGACGCGCCCTGGAGATTGTGCACAACCCGTGGAGGGCTTACTTCCCTCGTTCAGACAGGGCTACCTGGGCCCCGTGAGCCTCTGCGAGGCCCTGTGGACCTGGGAGCAGGAAGATAAACGCACCTTCCCTTTCCTGTTAAGGGAAAGCTCTGAGCTCCCCCTGTATAATTCAGCAGATTTTAAAAGATCCACTCATTGTAATTTAGTAGCCGCTGTGCGGGCCGTGAATACTACCCAATGCTGTATCTGACATGGCCAGGGATACGCTTCCCACAGGAGTGGATGCATCTCCTAAAACTCTGGGGAGGAGAGTAGGGGAGTGAGCAGCTCGGAAGAAATTTGATTCCTCAGTGATGCGTTAGGATGCAGTGATGCGCAACTCGCCCCGCCAGCCCCCAGCCCATCCCATGGCGGTTGTGCTTCTGAATGAACTGTCTGCGCCCCCCCGAGAGCCCTCTGGACCCCCGCACCAGGGCGGGGCTGAGAGCCAGGAGGGCAGGGAGGCAGCAGCGGCCACCGGGGAGGACCGGGCAGACCCCGATCCTGGAGCCAGTGTCTCCGATGTAGGCTGTGCCGCCCGCAGTGCAACCGAGGCAGCCTCGCCATGGTTCACGCACGTGTCGGGGAGCTAATTATGGAGCGGCTTCTTGGTGCTGCATCTGGGAGCAGACCCCGCCCTCAGGAGGGGGCAGAGGGACCCCCACCGCTACTGTAGTAACAGACTCTGTGGACCACAGCCCCTCGCCTGCCCCCCATCTCAGGAGACGCTGATCAGATGCTTACGACAAAGCCACCACCTTGAGTGACTAATGGACTGAACTTTCCCTGAGGCAGCAAGGTTTTGCCAGAGATGCTTCTTAAATTAACCCAAAGCGATTTCTAATAAGTGATGGTGTAGGCAGAGGGGAGGGGGTTCGGGGGCCGAGGCTCTCACTGGAGCCCCGTCTGCCAGGCGTCAGCGCCACCCAGCCTGCATACCCCTGGGCCGGGCCACCCATGGGTGCTGCCCCTGGACCCCACACACGCCCGCGTATCCCTGGGCCGGGCCGCCCATGGGTGCTGCCCCTGGACCCCACGCACAGCCCGGCCGCGGCCTCTCCCTGAAATGGGGCAAGAAGGCCTGGGACTTGCAGCTTTGAAACTTCAGGACTGGATAAGATAAAAAGGAGTTTGCTTTTCAAATTGTCTTAACTTATCCTCCCAGGGAATTTTTATTGACGACAGAAACCAAAAGAAATACTGCATGGACACAAAGGTGACTTAGGATTAAAGGTGGGAAATGCTCATGTTCTTAAATAAGGACTAAAAATGGGATTACAAAGAAAGAAGAGTGGAAGTGGGGGCAGATTTTCATGAACATCTATCTCGTTCTTGTCACTGTGCTCCGTTCAGGGAATGTGACATTTGCCCAGAACATCAGACTTTTTCCTTGGATTTTTTTTTTAATTAATTTATTTATTTATTTATTTTTGGCTGTGTTGGGTCTTCGTTTCTGTGCGAGGGCCCTCTCTAGTTGTGGCAAGTGGGGGCCACTCTTCATCGCGGTGCGCGGGCCTCTCACTATCGCGGCCTCTCTTGTTGCGGAGCACAGGCTCCAGATGCGCAGGCTCAGTAGTTGTGGCTCACGGGCCTAGTTGCTCCGCGGCATGTGGGATCTTCCCAGACCAGGGCTCAAACCCGCGTCCCCTGCATTGGCAGGCAGATTCTCAACCACTGCGCCACCAGGGAAGCCCTTCCTTGGATTTTTAATGCATTTTACTCTTTTACTTAGTCTCACGTTATAGGTGTAAATTTGCATTTTCTAAATTTTTATTTAACTTTATAACATGAGCCTTTTCTGATGTCACTAAATATTTTAATTTTCACGGCTAACTTCCATCCTATGGTGATATTGTAACTTATGCAACTCTTATTATTGGAAATTATTTATTTAGGTTTTTTTTTTAAACTTTTCCATGTTATAGATCATGTGTGATAAGTGTCTTTGCAGATAGTTTTTGTGGCTTTTGGCTCCTTCTTTGGGGTAGTTTGTCACAAGGAGGCGCCTTGGCTTGAAGGACGTGAGGACGGAAATGGTTTTAAGAGTTTCTTTCCAGCAAGATGGGACCTGTTTGCATTCCCAGCAGCAGAAGGGAAGGTGTCCCTGTTTCCTTCTGCAAATAATATGGAATAATTGTTTTTAAAACATTTCCTTCTTACTAAAAAAAAAAATGTTTTTGTGAAAGGATAAACTTTTAAAGGACTGGTAATTTTTCAAACAATGCTAATGCCAGAAAATTCTAGAAAAAGACATGGTTTGAAATTTAAGCCACACTTTTTTCCTCTTAAATGGCCTCACTTGTCAGTGTTCCGGTGAGCTGGACCCCAGCTGCCACCCCGCAAGACTGACCCTGGGGTGAGACCCTCCAGAGCTGAGTAAAGAAGAGGCTTCCAGGCAGCGGGGCGATGCTTCGTGCCAGGCAGAAGGTGAAAGGCTCTCTTTCTCTGTCTCGGTCACCTGGTCCCCCCTCTCGCCACCCACCAGCCTCAACATTCCAAGCCCAGGAGCAGAGGAGAAGCCAGTGTCCGGTCACCAGAGCCACAGCCAAGTGCGTCAGGGCGGGGACAGAGCCCCTGAGGGAGGAAACTGTGCCTGAACGTTATATAGAAGTGTCTTTAGATTTTAGAATGGAAAACATTCAGGCCAGCAAAGAGCGGCAGAGGCTCTGCGTCAGGGCCTGAGGGTCTCCACTGCCCTGTGCTCCTCCGGCCCAGCCGGGGGCCTTGGCTGTGGCTGTCGAGGGCGCCCCCTGAGAGTGTGGGCGCAGCAAGCCGGGAGCGGGCGAGCGCACGTTTCTGAGGCTGCTGCCGTGCAGAGGCCCTGAGGTCCATCCGACGGTGGCGTTCGGCACGGCCCTGCCCCTGGCGACCATCCCTAGACACACACGCCAACGACACAAAAGGCAAACGGGCGGTTGCCAGTTACCGCACACGTGGGGGATGTGGGCGTGTAGACGGTGCCCTGAGACCAGGAAGGAGCAAGCAGGTGGAGGGGCTGCGTTCCACCCCGCTGGGGGAACTCGCCCAGTTGCCTTATCTCAGAAAGTACAGCGCTCGTTAGGGAAATGCGCAGAGGCAAGTGAGACGTGGTCACCTCTGTGGCCAGGTACAACGGGACCCTACAGACTGCTTCAAAGATGCGCTGTTGGGCTAATCACTGAGTGTTCACTGCACACACAGCCATTGAGAAGAAGGAACATTTGGGGACAAAGGGACACCCTGCCCTTTGACCTAAGATGTGTGGCCCATGCCAGCGATGCGTCCGGACCTACAGGATGCAGGGGAGGGTACGACCAGGGAGACAGAAGGAAGGGCCCTGGGAGAAGCACTGGACACACGACGCCCGTGACAGCCTTCCTCCCGTGAGCCCTCCGCCGTGCGCCCCCAAACACTGAGCAGGGGACAGGGCCCGAGGGACAAATCATCTCACTTCCCTCCTGAGCACTATGCACGCCCACCTTTATCCAAGGAACGGCATGGACACAAACATCCCCAACTTGCAACATCTTGGAAAATGGAAGTTGGAAGAGTTTCGTTGAGTCCCAGCTTTGGCTCCAGCCGGGCAGGACCTCAGATTTCACCCGTGTTTCGTCTGCATCCTGTGTTATTTACACAAGGATTCATCACAACTTCCCTTTAAAGAGTAGATCTCCTTCCCACACTCGAAACACAACATCTGAAGCAGGATCTTCGATCCGCACAAACTTTCTTAGGCACCTGTCACCACTGCACAGCTTCTGCCCAGATGTAAGATTTTCTTCCTAAATGGGTTGCCATCAGCTCCTCAGAAGACAGAGGAAACGTCTCTCTTTGTCTCCCCAAGGCATCCTTTCCTCGGCTCAGGGTGGCCGTTCATTTAGTACCTGCTACTGACATAATGAAAGAGGGAAAGTGATTGGAAAGATAGAAGAACAATTTCTACAAGTAAAGAGATTGGGTTAGGTTCTGTTCTACCTAAATTTACAACCAGTGGGATCTTATTGTCTTCTCCTTGGAGGAAGTCTTCTTGATTATCATCTGACATCTATCACCTCCACACCATGAGTCAGGACCATGGTCGGACACAGAGGCATCACGGGAAGGAAGCAATTCCTCCCCTGAGGAGGCCAGCTGTCCTGCAGATACACATATGTGACAGAATGTCCCAAGGGCCCTTGGAGTCCTGTTTGGGGACCAGGGAACAGAGAAGGAAGGGGCTCCATCCCCCTGGGCTGGCCAGCCTTCCCGAGGGGGAGACTCTCCACCTGGCCGGTGGGGGGAAGGGGGCCCTCAGGGGAGGGGATGGCGGGAGGGCTCGCGTGTTCAGTCACCCTTTCACTTGGTGACTCTGAGCTCTTTGTTAAGCGGCACTGTGCCAAGTGCCCAGATCCGCGTAGTAACAGACCGGATCCCGGCGTCAGATGGGCTCGGAGCCTGAGCAGAGAAGCACCAGACCCAGACACGGAGCGCCAGCCCATGGGAAGCTCAGGCCTAGGGGAGCCAGCCTGATGAGGCCGGGTGGTGGGGGGCCCAGGGAGGCCAGAAGAGGAGGCAGGGTCCTCAGTGGGACTGTGGCCGCCCGCAGCGGAGGCGGGGGGAGAAAAGCACAGCCAGGAAGGAGGCTGTGGCCATAAGAAGATCCTGATCATGGAAGGTCCCCCATGGGGACAAGGGCATGTGGAAGCCCCGTCCTCAGAATGTGGCCCAGTGGGTCACAGAGG
The DNA here is from genome assembly GCF_965194805.1 of Balaenoptera borealis. NCBI lineage: Eukaryota > Metazoa > Chordata > Mammalia > Artiodactyla > Balaenopteridae > Balaenoptera > Balaenoptera borealis. Next base: position 91,025,256 of record NC_138871.1, read on the forward strand.
ACCGTATGTGCACAGGCACGGTTAGGTTTTGTCCTCCCAGGAGGGAGAGAGAGGGGGAGATGGGGTGGGAGGGAGGGATGGAGGGGGGAAGGAAGGAAGTCAGTGCATTGGAGGAGGAGATAGGAGTGAAAGCTCTTGGTGACCAGGGGGACAGAAGCCAGCCTGGCCTGAGGTGGGGGCAGACTGGAGGGCGAGGAGGACACACTGGAGACATTCAGGGCATGGACACAGCAGGACTCAGAGCCGCCGGGGGGGTGAACCAGGAGGAAGAGGGGCCGGGAGACTCAGGTCCTGCGTCCTCGGGTCCAAGGTTCAGTACAAGGAGCAGGAGCCGGAAGGCAGACAAAACATTAAGACACGCTCGATGTGGTTTATGTTGCACGGCCGACGATTTCACGCTCATCTCACGTCCTCTGCGGTCCGAGGTCGACTCCACACGTGAGCAGCTTGCATGTACCTTACGGTGTGTGAGAACATTCTGTCTGCCCCGTGCTGTGCGGTGAGAACTGGACCCCAGAGGCCGAGTGCTCTGCTGGGGTCCAGGTGATGGGCTGGTCACTGGTCGGCAGGCCAGGCCTCCCATCCCCAGCCCTGCCCACTTTCCACGGTGCCGCCGGCCTTTGGACCGCATCCCAGGCTGGGATAAGCCCTCTGTGCTGGAGTTCCCTTCAGTGAGGGACGTGCAGCCCAGATGCAGACAGAGAGGGGGCAGGAGCGGGGTGGTCTGAGCAGGCTGGTCGTCGCGAAGGGGGCTGACGTCAGTTCCAGCCGCATTGCAAGGCATGTGGCCCTGGGAAGCTCCGTGCATTCATTTGAAGGGACCTGTATCCAGCCTTTTGTTTCAGGTTCTGTCGTTGCTGCCGTTTTTCCAGCAATGGGGCCGTGTGACACCTCTGACTTTTCTTGTCATCAATTGTCGCGTTAGCATCCTTCAAACTCTGAGAAGCTAATGCTCTCCAACGGGTCCACATTCTGTACACGGATCCTCACTCATGTCTTCGTAGTACCTGATAGTTTTTAATTAATGAGAATGACCTGTTAAAAAAAGATGTGAGGAACCCAGTTGCAATAGGAACCATGAACGGAAACAGCGCGGAACCCTGGAATGAGAGCCCTTAGCAATCAGGCAAGCAGCTGAGCCCCCAGGCCCCTGCCCACAGAAGGCTTCCACGGACAGGGAGACCCCAGGGAACAGAAGCCCCGAGACACCTGGTCTGTAGCCCAGGTTCCAGAAAACGCCCTTAAAGACCCCTGGGGATCTGACCAACCCCTTCCTCCTACAGACGAGGACCTGTGACGCACAGGGATGGAGCGACCCCCTCAAGGTCACACAATTAATAGGAGGCTTCAAATCCAGCTCTTCTGGTCCAGACCAGTATTCAGTTCCCAACCAAGACATCTGAGAACCTTTGCATCTGCAGGACTGAGAATTATCTGTCTACTCACAAGGAGGGGAGGTGGGCACTGCCTGAGAAAACTGAGAGAAAAGAAGAAAAATTCTCGTCTATTTAGTGCTATTAAATATGGAGACAAATAAAACATAGCAGCATCGTTTACATCCAACCGATGGCTGAGCTGAAGGCAGTGGTTTAACTCCTAAGCTGGGAAGCCCTCGCCGAGGCTGGACGAGCACAGCTGGCTCTTCTTCCCAGGCCCCTCGCGGACCTCCTGCATGACCTGAACCGAGCCGAACATATAAACATCTCAATGCTTCAACTACATGAATTTAAAATATTCCATAATTGAATAATTTCTTACCAGCCATAGAAAGACAAAGTACTCTGTCCTAGAGCATCCAAAAAAGAGGACTCTAGTACGTATTTGAGGAAGAGTAAGAAATCTTTAATTTTTCATTTGCATGTATTTTCTTATATATTGGTCCCTGGGGCAAAGATGTAAATGGCAAAATCATAAATTCTTATATAGTTTGATTTTCAGTTCTTCCTATCAATCTTTTTTTATTGAAGTATAGCTTTTTTACAATGTTGTGTTAATTTCTGCTGTACAGCAAAGTGATTCAGTTATACATATATATTCTTTTTCATATTCTTTTCCATTATAGGTTATTACAAGATATTGAATGTGGTTCCCTGTGCTATACAGTAGGTCCTTGTTGTTTACCCGTTTTGTATACAGTAGTGTGTATATGTTAATCCCATACTCCCAATTTATCCCTCTCCCCCATCTTTCCCCATTGGCAACCAGGAGTTTGTTTTCTATGTCTGTGAATCTCTTTCTGTTTTGGAAATAAGTTCATTTGTTTCTCTTTTTTTTTGGATTCCACATATAAGTGATATCATATGATATTTGTCTTTGGCTTACTTCACTTATGAGAAACAGAAAGAGTAATGATAACCTCTAGGTCCATCCATGTTGTTGCAACTGGCATTATTTCATTCTTTTTTATGGCTGAGTGATATTCCATTGTATATATGTACCACATCTTCTTTATCCATTCACCTGTCAATGGACATGTAGGTTGCTTCCATGTCCTGGCTATTGTAAATAGTGCTGAATATTGGGGTGCATGTATCTTTTTGAGTTATAGTTTTTTCAGGATACTTGCCCAGGAGTGGGATTGCTGGATCATATGACAACTCTATTTTTAGTTTTTTAAGGAATCTCCATACTGTTTTCCATAATGGCTACACACCAATTTACATTCCCACCAACAGTGTAGAAGGGTTCCCTTTTCTCTACACCCTCTTCAGCATTTATTATTTGTAGAGTTTTTGATGATGGCCATTCTGACAGGTGTGAGGTGATACCTCGTGGTGGTTTTGATTTGCATTTTTCTAATAATTAGCAATGTTGAGCATCTTTTCATGTGCCTCTTGGCCATCTGGATGTCTTCTTTGGAGATATGTCTATTTGGGTCTTCTGCCCGTTTTTTGATTGGGTTGTGTGTTTTTTTGATATTGAGTTCTGTGAGCTGTTTGTATCTTTTGGAGATTAATCCCTTGTCGGTTGCATCATTTGCAAGTATTTTCTCCCATTCCGTGGTTTGTCTTTTCAGTTCTTCTTATCAATCTTAACTACTGTAATTCAAGGTAGCAGCACTGACGCAACTTCAGGAGCTCCCCAGTATCCCTTCAGTACCGAGTATCACAGCAGCATTGAATGTCCCTGTAATGTTGAGTCACAGCAGTATTGAGTATCACAGCAATATTGAGTGTCACAGTAGTATTAAGCATGGCTGCAGTACTAAGTATACCTGCAGCATCGGCTGTTGCTACGGTATTAAGTACTGCTGCAGTGTCTAGTACCTGTGCTAGCACAAAGTGGAACAATCACTTGCTAATGATGTCAGAGTTGCTGCCTCCAGTGTTGAATTCGTCTGGACTAAATGCAGACCAAAACGTCCGTGTTGCTGTGTTGTTGTTAAATGTGACCCAGAGCACTCTTGTCAACTTGTAAATATCAAGACCGATAAAGTGGAAACCGGTATGCTGTTTGTTGACAGTCTAAGCACGCGCGGTGTTCATTTCCAGCAGTTTCCTCTCTGGACGTGTTCTCTAAGCTGATGTAAGTAGGATGCTTAAGAGGCTTCTCTCCTCACCTGGCAGAGTTGTGCTCACGTAGCAGGTGGGAAGTCCGGTCATATTCTGACCTCGTGCCTGTCACTGACTCTCTCTGGCCTTAGCTTCTTCCTTTTCTAGGTGAAGGGGTAGATGGAGTGATTGCTGGGGTCCTCTCTCCTCCAGACTCTGCTGTTCTGAGAGTGTTGTCTTAGGAGTAGCCCAGCACGTGGTTCCCCAGGCCGTCATGAACTGGCCACTTCAGGAACCCTTTTAACCATCCGAGATTTTTAGCTCAAATAGGAAGGGTCAAAGTGAATTTATAGAGCAGTTTAATTTGTCGATCTCACTGCCAAGGAGTACACTGGCTGTTGGGGTGATTTTATCTGACATTCTCAACATTCTCCCCCTTCCAGTCTTATAGGTGGCAGGTGTAGTAAATGCTGTTTTGCAGATGGAAAGGCAAGGGCAAGCATTTCATTGAAAGCCGGGTACTGGTGGAACCAACCTGAAGACCAGGAGGCTGATAGCAAAATCATCAGTAATACCAATCAATAGAAAGCAATGTATTGAACACCCACTCCTTCATTGGCACAGTGGCAATTTAGAATAATTAATTCTATGGTACACCCTAATGTCAAGGAGGAAACAGTTAAATTGAGATGATAAAATGAACACACATGAAAAAGCCAGTAACAATATAGTTACAAAAAGGACGCTAAGTATCTGATGGTGCAGAGCTTTTAAAGCAGAGGATCCTGAATTCCAGACTGACCAGGAGTGACTTTATGGAAAAAGCAGAACTTGACATGGTCTGGGAGGGTCAGTGTGAGAGGAAATAGAGAAGTAGGGCTGGAAGGAAGGAGGGGAGGAAGGAGGGGAGGGGGGAGGGGAAAGCAGGTGCTGCTGGCTCTACGCTCATACCAGGGCTGCTTTAGTTGAATTCTTTTGACTTTGGAAGAACAGAGAAACACAGGTTATTTCAGGTGAAAAGAAAAATGGGAGGGGGATACTGTAAGAATTTCACGATTTCTTTTAAAATACAAGAAACAGTCTCAGCAGTCAGTTAACCAAATATTCTGGAAAGCGGGTTTGGGAAAAGGGTGCTAGTTTCTCTGTGTCTCCACCCATCCTCCCTGGTGGACGTCAGCCCTGTGGACCACGGACCCACCAGGCTGCTGCCTTCCCCTGGGGAAGTGTTCTTCTTGAGTCAAAATAAATTACGCAGTGATTATTTTATGTTTTATTTGAATCTTTAAACTGCCATTCAAGGCAATAAGTATTTCATTACAGGCCACATCATTTAAAATGATAAAAAAAGAAAACTCATAAAGCAAGTCTCTATCTTCCAGAAACAGAATTTTTTTAATTCTCTAAAGCCATAAGGTCAAGTAAATATTTTGAAAATTTATTCATTGAATGTCTTACAATGCCTAGAACATTTATGTCACATTTAACTTAAAAATATATACTTTTCAAATCAGTCTGACTCTTGTTTACAATACTCTACAGAGAATAAAAGAACAAAATTAAGGAAATATGTCAACATGTAGTCAAAACTGAATTGGTTTTATTAATATATATGTTGTTGAAAAGATATCAGGAAGATTTCTGGAATGCCAGCCATTTAATTGAATAATTCAGTGAAGTAAGTTACTTCTGCAGTATTTTTAAATACCTTTATATATTCTAAAGACATGTAGGACCCCTTTAAAAGTTCAGCGGTAAAGAGGGATGTCAACAGTACACAAGACAAGAGGAGGGAGAAAATAACAAAAAGAGAGCTCAGATTTCCGGAACACCTTCCACATAGTCAGAAGGTATTTTATATATATTTTTATGTTTTTCATTTGCTGTCAAGAGTCTGAATTAGGCATTACTGTGCCCATCTTACAGATGGAAAAATTGAGGCTGGTAGGGATTAAATAAGCTGCCCAAAGTTGAACAGTTGTGTGATCTTGAGCAAGTTACTTAAGTGTATGTTCTCAGCAGAGTCGCTTTTGTGTTTATGTAGCTCTGATGCTGTTCACAGACTCTCCGCCTGTGTGATGACCCGGACCCTCTGCCGTCTGCGTAGATACGGCCCAGCCTTCCAGGCCAGGTTCAAAACCCACCTCCTGCTGCGACATCCATCCTGGCCCAGGTCGCTCTTCTCCCACTCCTGTGGCCTCCCGGGGGCTCCGAGTGCTGTCCCGGGGTTGCAGGTTTCTCTGCTCCCACCCCCTCCAGCCAGACAGGGAGCCCCGGGGGACCAGCTCAGGCCTCCTCGGAGGCCTCAGGGCACTTGGACAGTCCTCTGTCCTCTGCGTCTCCTTCCGTCAGCCCCCCTCCCTTTCCTCAAATGCCCGTCTTCCTCGGGGTCTGTCAGTCCTCTCTCTCCACTCCTCCCCAGGAAGCCAGCTCCGTCCCGCCGTGCTCTGACCACCCCAAACCAGTGTTGCCAGCCAGACCTCTCTCCTGGGTCCACCCCCTGCTGCTATGGAAGCTGGGACAGCTCACGTTTAGCCCACCCGAGTCAGCCTGATCTTCCTGCCCTTCTCCCACCAAAAAACCCAACAAAATCCCGAGTCTTCGCATCCTCCACATCCGTGGGTGTGAGCCTGGGCTCCTCCAGCTCCTTCACCACACTGCAGCCACAGGAAGGGTGTTTATAGTGCAAAAACGACGCCCTGTTGAACTCTTCCCACTGACCGCCTTGTGACGGGCACCTCCGTCTCCAGGGCTGTCCCTCGCCATCCCACGGATGCAGTCACACTACCCTCTGTCTCTGTCTCTCTCTCTCTGTGTCTTTCTCTCCTGCCCCATCCGTATCAGTTCCTCTGTGAAGCCTTCCTGACCCTCCGTCCTCTCCACGAGGGTGACTCTCTCTGCTCCTGTCCTGTGAAGTGAGGGCTGTGTCTGCAGTGCTCAAGGGAACGTTTCCTGAACAAATGAATCCATCTATTCATTCAGCAGCATTTATGGCGAGCCTACCTACCACATGATAGATGTCAGAGAAGCAAATGTGTCAATGGATCCTCACTAGAGCCCAGTGAGGAAGGAGCCCAGCATCTCTCCCTCTTTAGAGATCAGAAGCCAAGACGGGGGGAGCGGGGAGGGTGTCAACACCTGTTTAGCGTTACTCAGCCTTGAGATTTTCAGCAAGGAGCTCAGGATCTGCCCTTCAAAATGGGAATTATAGTAGCACCTGTCTCACAGGGTCATTGTAGAGTTTAATGGATCCGTATATGTAAAGATTTTAGGAAACACCAGGCACATAGTAAGTGATCTGTGAGTGGTGTTGGCATTAGCCGAGCTGACAGTAGAACCCAAGACTCCAGAATCATGTTCAAATAGAATCTCTCTTATTTCAAAATAATTATCTACCCTTGACACATTGAGGCTCTTCAAGCAACACAGGAAAAATATCACCCATAAGAGCAGAGACCACAAAGAACCCCATCGTGAGCCTCGGAAGTGACCGTGGCCTTTCTAGGCTCCACGAGCATTGCCCTCAGCGGGGAGAGGCCAGAGCCAAGATCGTCTCATCCTACATCCTTGTCTCCTGTCAGCAGCTGTAATAAGAGGGCTGCGAGCAGGGCACACTCGGCCAAACGTGTTTTTCAGTTTCTGAGACTCTGTCCCCTGTTTGTATTAAAATTGAAGACGTGAAAATGTCAAGCAAAAGACCATTAAAAATAACACGGAAATTGGCCTCGAGAGCATGTAATACACAATATTTTATATATGTGTTCGCTGCAGAAACTCTGGAAACTCCGTGGCAGGTAACCAATTTTCTAGAATAACCTGACACAAAAGACTAAACGCTGTTTAAATCAAGTTAACATCAAAAGGACTGTAAAAGCTTCAGCAACTAAAAGACCTACCAAGACACCCAAACGGGTAGAGTAGCTGCAGAATAGCAAAGCCTGGAGGCTGATTGGCAACTTTAAGTAACTCAAGGAGGTTAAAGCATGAGCTGCCGTGATCTCATGAGTCATCATACTGGCACTTTGAAGTTTCCACTGTGTGAGAAACATATAAATGCATTTATGGTCATCTTCGAACGTTGCGTATTATATAGAGTGATAAGGATGCAGGAGAGAGCGTGTGAAGGAGTTGTCAGTACATTGCAGACGCCGACCTGGCCTCTGGGCTCACCTCTCTGCTCGGAGGCGGGCAGACCCGGCAGGTCCAACAGCTACTCATGCCGGCAGCGGCTCAGCTACAGGGGTCAGCAGAGACATTCACCCCAGCAGCACCCTTGTCCTTCAGGGGCGGCTGAGTCTGAGCCTGCTGTAAGTATACAGCATGTATTCCCTTGAGTGGCTGGGCCAGAAGACTGGGCTTTCTTGCAGTCACAGTTTTGTGAGCTGCCTCCCAAAGCTCAGCCCCTCCCTCCCTGTCCCCTACTCAGCTTCCCTCAGTGTCCAGTGAGAAGCCTTCCCATCGGTTTCTCACTCAGTAGATATTTACTGAGAACCTACTATGTCCAGCACAGTAGCCACTAGCCACATGTGGCTATTGAACTCTTGAAACGTGACTAGTGCATCTGATGAATTCATTTAAAAATCTCCTTTAATTTTATTAATTGGCTACATATGACTAGTGGCTACTGTAATGGATACTGCAGCTCTAAAAATAGAACAATCTCTTAAACATGGGCCATTTTCTCTGTCTCATGAAGGAGGAAGACAGTATGTCAACTGATAATCACACTAGGATGTGGTAAGTGCTTTCATTACTGATAAGTGGAGAAAACTACGGTTTGCTCATTCAGCAATATTCATGGAGTAGCCATCAAACACAAGGTTCCATTCGCTGCTATGGGAAACAGGCAGCTGTTCCCATGGTGGAGGCCTGACGACAGTGCTGAGACGCAGAATGGAGGAGTGCAACACCGACCGTGAATTCCAAACCCTAAGTGAAGCTTGGACCCTCCTGCGCAGGTGAAGCGCCAGCCATGGCGCCTGCCAAGTTCTCTACCTGGGGTTTCATGTTGGCACCAGATTCCCAATTTTTCCTAAGACTCTGCCATTTGTTCTGTCATGCTAGGGACATTCCAGAACCGTGGGGGGTTGTTGGTTTTTTCGAAAGACTCGTGTGTGTTGATAGACATGAGCCCGGATGAATCTGGAGGAGGTTGCAGCTGGAAAGCAGTCTGGCTTTTCCAGCACTTGGGCCAGCAGCCCCTGCTAGGTGAAAGAGAAGCAACACCCGCTCTTCCTCAGCTGTGCAAGTTCTGCCCTGCTGGCCACCCCATCAGCAGATGTGAGGTCCACTTATGGGTTTGGGAGGCTCCACACTCCCCAATGCGTGTCCCAGAGTCACTTCCCAAGGCTTCACTTTGAAACATTCCAAACCACTGGGTTTCATAGACCAGGAAGCGTCTGTCTATGGGAGTGGGTTCTTCATCCAGGAGCTGTTTGGCACAAGTAAAATGAAATCTGTCCTGTGGGCTTGAATTTGGTTGTCGTGTTTAAAGTAGATACCAGAAACTCACAGTCAGTGTGAATGGGTCAAACAGAGAAGGGACAAAACTAATCTGTTTGTAGGAAGAGCGCGATTTTATTTCCAGTTTACATTAGTAGCTGTAGAAAAAAGCTTGAGCATCAAACCATGTAAACTGGCAGGAGACACTGGAAGCTTGAGGCCAGCTAATTCCAGAAAGTTGGAAAAAATGAATCCAAATGGTTTACAAAATGTAGGATAAGGAAGTAAAACCAATTCAGGTAAAAATAGAAGGGCAGTCTCCATTCTCCTACTCTGAATTTTGCAACCCTACCGTCTAAGGTCTGAGCTCCCCATTGGCATCTTGCGATCTGGGGCTGCTGAGAGGGGAGAGAATCAACAAGAAGCCCACCATAGTGCTGGGTTTACACCATCTACAGACATTCCCATTGCCAAGTGGAGGTGGGGCCGTTTTGAGTAACGTGACTGAATAGCACAAGGTCAACTGTTCTCCCATCATTTCCCAGCATCTGAATGAATCTGATAGTGAAAGCAGGCCAGTTGTCTGTCTCAGTGAACACCTGGTGTGCAGGTAGCACTGATGCAGAACAGACACATTCAACAATTTGTTGATGAACTAAGACAAGAGAGAAGAGTTTTGGGAAGGTAACAGTAGTCCTCATGAGCTGCCAGATCACAGACAGGGCCCGAAGAAAAAGAATACTTATTGTTACACTTACTAATTTATTCAGATAAATGCAGAGTGAATACACTAACAAGTCCACTCAGATCCAGGACCACGTCTTGAGAAGATTCGCTGGAATGGAAGTTGGACTTGACCAATTGTCAGGGATGGAGGCAGGGAGGATTCAGTCCTTCAGTGCTATGGAATATTTGGCTGAGATTATTGACTCAGATTCTCCCCAAATCCATGTAAATGTTCACATAAGAGAAATCTCAGATACCTGTTTATTTCCTATTAGAAACACTCTCTAGACCAAAATTTGTTTCCTTCAGTTTTTTCTGATTATAATAAACATTATTTGTTTTGATTATTGTATTTTTACAACATGAGAACAGTCAAAAGGCAGAAGACTCATCACTCTGTGTTTCATGGGTGGGAGCTCTGCCTGCTTCCCCCGCCCCTGACCCTATCTCGTCTCTCACACCCTCTATCTGTCCTCACTGCACCTGCTGTCAGCTTCCCAACATGCAAATGTGATCGCATCATCGATTGCATGGAGGAACTCAAATAACTCCCGTCATTAGCCTGCAAGGATGGTCTGACCCTGCAGGGCTCTCAGTTCTTCGTGCCATCCTCCCAGTCCCTCCCAGATATCTGGGCATCTCCTTTGAGGCCTGTCTCCAGCGTCGCCTCTTCCTGGGGACGCCCCAGCTCCCTTGGCTGGCCACCCCTCTATTTTATGACATAGTGCCCTCTCTATACTTTTATCATAGTGTCTGTCACACTCTCTATTCACTCAACAACTATTGGATGAGTGCCCACGACTCCCCGGGCATTTGGTGCACGGTGGTAAACAGTGGCCAGAGGTTCTAAAGCAGAATTACTGCCATGTCTGAGTCCCCATTGGACCATAAGTGACTTGAAGGGTGGATCTGTGCCTTTCACCTCTGAGTCTCCTGCACAGCACAGGGCCCAGCAAAGAGGAAGCTCCCAAAATAAATACACACTGGGTGGGTTCATGCCTGAATGAATATTTACCATTCCTAGGTCCAAAAGTAAGCTAATCATAGTCTGCAGGAATCCCCTATCAAAGTGTTCACTTAGTGATGAAGATCACACATCTCATTTTAGACACACAGAATAATTGCCAACAGCATTTTCCCGGATGTCTTTTCTCCCCATTGCTTGCAGTATATATACACATAGAGTTTTCAGGAAGAAGAAGACTCTAATTAGCAACAATGCTTTGGAAAATTGCCCTTTTTCAAGGAAAGGTTATGAGCTCTTGCTGTAAGGGTCTTACCCAAGTTTGGGCCAATTTTAGCATGATTAGTGCTGACTGCCAAATACACCAAGTCCGCTTTCTGTGACGCCAGGGCAGGACTGACACCTTCTACAGAGTTTGAAACTTGCTCCCATCAAAGGCATTTACGGTCCATCTCCTTTGAGTGGTCATTCTGTCTACAGATATAATTTTATCTCGAGAATGTACAAATCCAAATATATCCAAAGCTTTTTTGCAACTTCTATATTTTCGTATTTCACAAAAATGTATACATGTTAATATCGTACGCATGAACTAATTCTTTTTTTTAAATGTGCGTCGCACACCGTGTGCATTTGGTAAGATGTTTAGCGGACTTGTGTTGTCAGTTACATGATGTTGTGCACGTGCTTCGTAAACCATCCCCGGGGGGTGCTGTGCGGATCCCCGTGTGATCACGTGGATGGTAGCGATAAGGGGCGAGGAGAGGAGGGAAAGTGTTAGCAGCAGCAGACGCAAGCCAGCTGTGTCTCTGTGCAATACTGCTCTGTGCACAGGTGCCGGCACACCCGCGGGAGTCCTGTGCTCACATCCTTTCTGCATTCGTGCCGAACCTCAGCCTCTTCACCCAGGACTCCCGTTGCCCTGAGATCCTCAAAGATAGTAACTCAGATCTTCCCTCTCTTTTTTTCACAGCGTGTATGGCTGCCCCTTGGCTAAAAAAAGAAAAACACAAGACAAGCAGCCCCAGGAACCTGCTCCCAAGCGGAAACCGTTTGCGGTGAAAGCGGACAGCTCGTCGGTGGATGAGTGTTACGACAGCGACGGCACGGAGGACGGCGACGACAAGGAGGACGACGAGGAGGAGGACGACTCAGACGAGGACGACGAGCAGAGGGAGGACGAGGACGAGGATGACGAGGGGGACCGGGAGGAGGAGGAGGAGATGGAGGAGGAGGACGAGGAGGAGGACGAGGACGGCGAGGACGTGGAGGAGGACGAGGACGACGAGGACGACGAGGAGGACGAGGACGAGGACGAGGACGAGAACGGTAACCTTTAACCTCGCAGCCGAGGGCCGAGTGGTGGGCGGGGCCCGTTCCGCGGCGCATGCGTGGTTGATGCCCACGGGATCAGGCGGCCGGGGGCAGCGCCGGGAGGAGCCTTCCCTTTCCTTTTAGAGAATTTCTGTAAATCATCCATCAGACGTGAGATGTCGTTTCTCAGACTGGTCATCCCCCAGGTTTGCTGAAATATCTGTGGTGTGCACACGTTTGTTTAGCTCAGCGACTTTCATCGAGAGAGTTCCGTTTGCCTTTTCTCGGGGGCTCCACCCGAGAGATCCCGTCCTGAGCCACCCCGGGGGCTGTGGTGTTGGCACTGGCAGCCCGCGTGCCTCCCGGGAGCTGGCAGCCTGTGTGGCCCCTGCTGCATGAGCTGGTGACGCAGGTCTGTCCGTCGGTTGCCAAGGCTTTCCTTTAGTGGCCGTCAGGCATGGGGACGAGGGGGAGCCCGGCTGTGACGAGGTAGTGAATCAGCCCGTCATCTGCTTCCACGCTCAAGAACTGTGTTTCTGATCCAGGGAGACAGACCCATGAAGAGCACGCTGGGCAGGGTAGAGGCATCTTTGGGGCAAAAATTTCAGGTGGTTTTGCTTTTGCATCCAGCTTACTGTTAGTGTCAGACTCAGATATAGGACTTCAAAGCCAATCCCTTCACAAAAGTCCTTTCTTTTCTAGAAAGAAGTGGCAGGTTGCTGAAGAGTCTTGTTCTAGGCTTTACGGGCTTAGAGTTTGCCTCAGAGAAACGGCAAAGCAGGTTTAAAAAGTGAAGGGAATATGTTTTCCTTACACTTCTTCCTTGGGCTCAAAGCTCTTCAAGAATCTGAATTCTGAGAAAGGCTAATTCCTCAACGCAAAGGACAGTGGTTTCAGCCAATGGAGAGAGAGTTTTTAGATCAGGCAGGTGTGAGTTGGTTGTTTCTAATCCCGTGGAGTTGGCATGAATCAACTTTCCTCCTTCAGAGGTTACACTAGTTTGTTCCAGGAAACCTGGCTTTCATGAAAGAATCCTCGATTGTTACTGTAGTTTAGCGTCCTTATGAAAACAATTGACTGCTTAACTTACATGGATAATACAAACATATCTGTATATAAATGTATACACACATACACACGCACACACACACACGCATAAACTTCATGCATTAAAATCTGGCGTCCCCAGGTTATTTTTCTCGTCTTGTTGTTATAGATCGTGGTGTGGAGGCAGCCTAAGGAGTAGCATCGGAACACACCCACAGACACACACCGCTCGCTCTGCTAAGCAGACTGTGGTGTCATTAATGAGACGATGGGACTTTCATGCTGAGTATTAAAAACAGCAGCTCTGGGTAATATGTGGAAAGTTGGAGAATCGACCAATTTGGCAAATTATTGCTGGACCCTGTATTACATGTGTGTAGTTCTGGGTGAAATCATTCATTGCTGAGGCTGACTCGTGATTTGTAGCTTAACCATGGCTTCTTATGAAGATAGTATAAAATGCTGCTCTTTCATATTCTCTTTCTATGCTTAGAAAGCGGTAGACATTAATATTTGAAGTTATGGATGTTTGTGGCTGTGGTGAATTAGGGTGAGAGATATTTGCACATAGGCATCATTTAACCAAGTGCCTTAACCAGAGTCTAGGGTCTGCTCTCCGTTTGCTAGAACTAAACTTTCAATTTTAATTTACTTAGGGCCATGTTTTAAATAATCTACTTTTAAAAGTGCAAAATGACATATTTTGAAAAAGGGATCACAGGTTTATTGAAACAGCTTTAGCATGTGACTGCACTGGCTTCATTCACTCTGACTTGAACGCTTAGAGTTGTTTTAAAAAGTGAGAAGGCAAACCAAAGATAAAGACATTTTTCTAGGAAAATTCATGTAAGTGGGCATAATCAAGGGTGCATGATAGAGCCATGAAACAATTGCACAATTATAACGTCGGCCCCAGAATGTCTGATTATGTGACCCACCCTGCCTGGTGACCAGCACTCAGTGTTCTGCAGACATGAAGCCCAAGTCGGAGGCATGTAAGGAAGTTGGTTCCAGAAAGAAAATGCCCAGCAGGAGGATGAATGATCAACTGTTGGTCCCTGGTGGCAGGATTCATATTCAGCTCTGGATTCTCCAGCTAAACACCTTCTAGAATCATCTATTCTTCGAACTTTAAAGGAATCAACCAAAACTACTAACGAGAGGTGCAGCTGTGGTGGCCATTTGTGGGTCATCAGGCTACCTCTTCTGCTGTAAGACAAATATGTCCATTTTACCAAATACTTTGGCAGTAAAGTGTAATAAGCTACTCCCTTTTAGACAGCCTCTCACCAAGTCCTAAGTCCCAAGGAGTCGTTGAATCAAAGGTAGCCCATATGATGGACCCTGAACTGTGGTTCTGATTGCTCTAAGTTCTGAGCAGGAAGACCCAAAGGCTTGCTTGATTTCCAAGTCAAACAAAAGCATCCCTCCTAAGAAGAAACCACTTCCGAGGCCTGATTCCTGGAGAGGGTTTCACCAAGCTTTTCTGTCACAGGGAGAAATCTCCCCTGGAGGAGCCCACGAACAGGTGTTCCAAGACCCCATGTAGCCAATATCACACAAAGATATGCCAGGTGGATTATCTAGTGGGTTATTTCATAACCCCCAGGGTCAGGAATCTTCAGGAAGGTTCTAGATCAAGGAGACACAGCTCTGCTGATGAAGTGCTCATTTTACATGATCAAACTCCTAGCTGTGTGTGACTTAACGACAGTCAGGCTTTGAAAGGCATGTGTCCATCCATCTCCCATTTTCATGTCCTCCCAAATGCATTTTATTTTACCTGATGGCTACGTTTAGTGCCAAAATCACTATCAGTCTGTGTGAGTATCTGCCCCCATAGCCGTGTCTGTAACATGAGAAACTCATTTCAGGATACCGCACATTGCATGTCTTTGTCCCCTCCTTGTATTGGCAGTAATTGTTTCTGAAAAACTGAGGAAGGTACTTTCTGTGTCTGGTGACCAGAGTTCTGGGTCAGCATCTCGAAGTCGGTCTTGCGTGTCCTTTGTTGACATTCTTGGCAGCTCTTGCATTGCTGAGCCAGCAGCAGATCCTCTCCAAGGGGGACTGTGCCTCTTTCTTAGTAAACTGAAGCACAGACAGTGACTGACAGTTAACAGAGTGAGAAGCAAGACAGGCAGGACTCGGTGCGCGGAGGCATCTCGGGCGCCGAGGGGCTGCTCATAGGACCCGTCACAGCAGCTGATAGTCACCCAAGGAAACCAGGGCAGCCAGGTGGAGTCACACGGACAAAGCTTAAGCTGCCCTCGGCCTCACTAGTAGCTACAAAGTCTCAGACTATTTCTACCATTCTCCACCCCTATTATAAACTGAAATGTGAAGTTTATTGAGAGGTTTTGTTACAGAGAAAACAAATGCTTATAAGCCACCAAATTATTACATAGGAACCCACCGATTACAGAAGGACTATTATTTATAACTTGCAAATTAGCTGTTTATTCTAATTCCAAGAATCCTCTGGCATTGTAGTTACACGTGAACCAAAATATTACTAATAATGTACATTTCCAGTCAGTATAGTAATGTACACACTGTGTTTGATCTTCACAGTGACTGTGTAAGATGGGACAGGGTAGAAATTATTTCACTCTCATTGTGCTAATTAGAAACTGAGGGTCAGAAAGATAAGATTATTTTCAGCAAGTGGTAGATATATGGTCAAACTCTGTTGATGGTTTTTCTTACTTCAGAGCTCGTGTTCTTTTTATCACTCTCTGCTCATTTGAAGAACAGGATATGCTATCTGAGTAACTCATTTCAGATTACATTAAATGCATCACTAATTAATCAGAATTATATTTCGTCCAGTTGACCTATCATAGGCTGGTCTTTTGCATGAAGAATTTTATTTTCAAAATGCATGTAATGGTCTAAGGTGTAATTATGAGCTTAAAGTTCCCTCGTTATCCTAAAGTTGAGAAAGTTATTATTCAGGGGTCATAGCTTTTTCGAATAGCAGATTTTTTACATGGTATATAGTAAGTACCTTTTCAGAGTCTTATAATTTGAGAAATATAGATTCAATGGTTATTTAATGCCTAGTAAGTTACAGTTATTTTCATACTACAGCCCACTTAAAAGAATACACCTTTAAATAATAGATAGACTCACATATGTGTGTATAAAATAAGTGTGTGTATTTAAATCTCCTTATGAGTATATATTGTATCTGCCCACTGACAGGAAAGAAAATTCCATGAGGAAGAACATAGAAATTTGCTGTCCAGATGACAGAAAATGTTCATGTCCACAGCCATTTTTAACACATAACTGTTTCTTTTTTGTGTGATTTGCTCTGGTTATAACTTTATTTTTTTTTAATGTTCATTGGAGTATAGTCGATTTACAATGTTGTATTAGTTTCTGGTGTACAGCAAACTGAGTCAGTTATATATATACATATATCCACTCTTTTTAAAATTCTTTTCCCATATAGGCCATTGCAGAGTATTGAGTAGAGTTGCCTGTGCTATACAGTAGGTCCTTATTAGTTATCTATTTTATATATAGTAGTGTGTATATGTCCATCCCAATCTCCCAGTTTATTCCCCCCTTACCCCCAGTAACCATAAGTTTGCATAACTGTTTATTAATATATTCTGTTTCTGAAATACATTTGTAAATATGTAAGGTCCTTTCTTTGCTTACTCTTTATTGAATCTTGGGACTTTCTGGACAATTCAACTTTGAAGACAATTGACTTGGCCATTGGGTTAAATTAGGTAAAAATGCAAACACCTTCCTTTTCTAGAGGTTTTCTGGCTTCATGCTGTTCTATGTGTGAATTAGCCAAAGATGTGTGGTGGCCTCCTTGGAAGGTCACATCTAAGAAGGAATTGGGGGGTTTGAAGGGAAATGTGAATAATTACGTTGAGAATGTACAGTGTACAGCAGAGCTGCCCTGGGCAGGGGTTAGTGAGCTGACCAGAGGCTGAGTGTCCTGTGAGGTGTAGAGCCCAGCATGCTTTGGTCAGGTCACTGCAGCTCGCCTCTCCTGCCATCCGTGGACACCTTCACAATGGTGTGGTCAGTGCCTGTCACATTCTGACTCTGGGCTCTGTTTGCACCGCCCTCCCCAGCAAGCAAACCCACACGTAATCCAGCTTCTCTGCAGAAACTCAACTGTCTTTGAAGGGAACTCAAGACAAAACCCACCCTCACAGATACAACTTTTGTTTTAATTACCAAGTTTCCAGGGTTTTTTATTCCACACAGGATGATTCCCTAGGTGCCACGTTATTAAAGCATCATGACAACTTGCAATCAATGGGCTTGAATTTCCATAAGACAGGACAGAATGAGGAGGGTGAGGGTCTCTCACTGTGGCCTCCGACCTCCCCAAACTCCCTTTCAATGAGGCACTCGCACTGATCAGCCAGTTACCTCTTACCTCATTCTCAGGAAACGGCCCTGATGCAGGAAGCAAGTTGAGATACAGACAGACTGTGCATCAAAATTAGCCCCCCAGCTTTCTCCTGCAGTCAGCAGAAAACGCAGTGAGTTCTGTGACCAGCAGAGAAACCAAGGTGTGTTTAGTAGGCAAGGTCTCAACTGTGCACAGTTGGGAGAAAGAATATGATGACTTTTTATCATCCTAAAAATTAATCTCTCCCTCCATCCATGAAAGCGTTATTTTAGGCAGTTTAATATGTGAATACATTGAGTGTATGGCTCCACCACTCAGAAATGAGTAAAGGCAGAATTAGGCATTTCTAGGTATCAGTTTATGATAAAAATTAAACTTTCTTCTTGCAAACTAATTTTGCATAATTAGAAAATATAATTATATGTTATGTTTCACGAATTTTCAGACTCTTCAATACAAACCAGAAAACTTGCTAACAAGGTGAAGTCATGTACATTTGAGACGCAAGCAACATGCATAAAGTACGGGGAAAAATCTTTTTTTACATAATAATAAGAAATAATAGATGTAAGAGAGTAGACCTAACACATTTTTATTCAATTTTTTTTTTACTTAAAAGCTTTTAATGACATAACATATATTTAACAGATAGGGCACAAGTCGAGAGGTACAGGTCACATGACTGAACACCAGGCCTGAGTGACCACCTCCATGCTCGGGCCCAGCCTCTGGAGTTCATGCCTATCAATGCCATTTTGATTGTGTGGTAAGATGAAAATTGTCATTACAACCATTACAGTGACCGAGAAATGCACACTACGTACCAAATAGCAAGGTAATGAAGCAAATTATAACACAGTGTGGCAACACACAAGCAAGTGACCACTAGGGTAACATGACTTTGTCCAGTAAATGCTTTCTATTCCATTTGTTTTTAAGGTCCACTTGAAGGGATGACCAGCTTATTTCTTTATCTTAATTTGATTTTTATGCCAAATGCTAGCTTGGCAGAGGGTGGGATAAAGGTGGGAAGGCATGTCTTGTAGCTCTGGCTGCCCTGCTTCCCTCATTCTCCCTGGACTTCAGTTTGGCGTCCAGAGATTAGGGTGATAACACTTGCCCTTCACCCACCTCACTGCCTTGCTAAGCTTTAAGCTTTAAGGCAGGTGTGGTCCAGAGAGACGCTGGGGAGAGGCGAGCAATGCAGAGCTGCAAAGTAGTGACCGTAACTCAGGTGGCTTTTGCACGGTTCTCCTCTCTCAGGCACAAACTCAAGCTTGTCTGTAATTCTGAACCCAAGGTCCATGGCGATACCAAGCAAATATATTATGTACATCAAAGCTGCATTAATTTAAAAGACTCAGGGCCTGGTGACAGCTCACTTCAAAAACATGGAATGTGTTTTCTGTGTACACAGAAGTGCACTGGGTTCCATGGGGACACAAAAACTAAATAGATACCACGCTGTGCCAAAAAGAAACACACATAATATAGCATGAAAGAGGAATGTGTACATGGAAATATATACGTAGTGGTGCTTTACAAAGCGCAGAATTAGAAGCCATAAGCCGAGGTGGAGGCTTTAAAAGTTTGAGTTGAAAACAAGAACAAAAGTTTTCAGATTTGAAGATTGTTGAGCTTTAGATTAGGTTACCAAAGAACGCGGTAGTGTTTCCGAAAGGTCTTTTCCGTCTGATGGGGACTGAATCCGGTCGAAGAGAAAAACGGGGCCCCGCGCCTCCCAAGTTCTTCCCAATCAAGCATACTCGTTGGAATGGCCACATCACACCAGTATGTAAAACAGGAGGACCAAAGTTTTCACAGACTCATGTCCACTCCCTGATTTACAGCGTCAGCAGTAGCAAAAGCAACCTTGGTCTGCTGGGTCAGGGATGTTCAAGGTCATCCAGTTAATTTGGAAAGTCTCCGAGCTGTGTGTGTGTGCATGCGCGTGTATGTGTGTGTGATTAGAGAGAGAGAGAGAGTGAGAGAGGGATGCAGTTGGTTAGTGTGTTTCAGTCCGTCTCAGTCTGAAAACTACTGATTTCAAATAGCTCTTGTCTGGATTGGGGGGTATGACTATTCTATTTCTTAGTCTCCAAACTTGGATAAACCACATACCTAAAATGTCATCAAGTAGAAAGTTCCTCAAAACTTAGTGAATAAATAAAACTTTATCCACTCACATTCCATTAATTAAGATCCCTAATGAATAAAAACTTCAAGAAGCATAACTTACACATTCTACATTAAAAATTATTATGCAGCTTGGATCCCTTATGAAAACCATTATATTTGCCTTCAGTTTATCTCATTTAGCTTAAAGGACATTTTTACATCATGCTTCAGCTTATGAAATGGACAACTTCTAGAATCAATAAGCCAACAATCCTCTTCTGAGCTGTTGTAGTGACATTAGCCTGTGCTTTGGATGCTGTCGAGCTGGCAGAACTCTGCCCGGGCCCCCATGCCTCGCTCTGGGCCCAGGAAGCTGACTGTACACGCGTGAGGTCTGACTCGGGGCGTGAAAGGGGATGCATGGCCGTGACCTTCCCCTGTGCTGACGGGGCAGGTGACAGGGAGGGTCGGACTAGAGATGCACAGGGGCTGCATGCGGACACGGGCCACCCTCCTCCACCACAAACCCAGACGACGGGCTTTGCCCTGGAGACGATGCAGCAGATGTGCCAGGACCACCTTCTGTGCTCAGGGCATCCTTCCTGCACTGCAGACATGGCTCTCGGGAGTCGGGTCGGGACCAGACTGTCACCTTCCAAACCAGGGCCTGGTGCCCAGAGCCGCCGCGGGGCCCCAGGCATCACGGAGCTGTTCCTCGACTGCACAGAGATCTGGTGGTGGGTGGTTTATATCAAATCTGTGTTACTTAAGTCCACGTATAAATTATATATATATATATATATATTTTATACAAGTCAAAATCAGAGCTCAGCTCCCACTGAACTTCCGTGTGCTGGCCCTGCACGGGCCAACATGGTAGCCCCTGGGCACACGGGGCTGTTTAAATATAAATATGTTGAGTTTGAATCTAACTTAAATTAATTAAAATCACATAGTGTTGAAACTCCACATCCTTAGACCCACCAGCCTTTGTCCCCCAGCTCCTCCTCCCGGGGTACGGGCCCCTCATCCCTTGGGTCTCTGCCCAGAGGCCACCTTCTCGGCGAGCCTGGCCCAACTGCACCCGACGCGACCCCTGTCCGGGCCCCCTGTCCCCTCCCAGCACAGGCCACCCCCCGGCATCACTGCTTACAGTTATTTTCCGTTTGTTTCTCTCCCGGCCCCTACGCGGTGACGTCCCTGCCTCCTGGGTTCATCCTTCGGCTCCGAACAGCAGTTAAGTGAATAAATAAGCTGTATTTGTTCGTGCGCCCCAGGCCTGTCAGAACTGGCCTAACCAAAACTGTGACAATTAGAACATCTGTCTGTGATCTGATAAAAACTTGTCCTATGTCGTCCTCTCCGAAGTTTTTGCATCTTGAAGTCGGAGGAAGCTATCTCGAAAAGCCAATATTTGACCCAGTAAATGCCGCCGGATGGAGCTCCCCAGGCCTGCGTCCCCAGGCCTCCGTGTACCGCGTGAGAGCCACGCAGCTGCAGTGAATCGGCTGCCCCAGCCCCGGCCCCGGTCTGCCCCGAGGGTTGCTCTGCCTCAGACGACGGACATGATGCGCGGGTCTCTCCCACATGGTTCCTCTCCGGCTGAGGAAGGCTTTCAGGCGAGGCCGGGAGCTGAGATCTGGAACACGTTAGAAGCGCACAGCTCAGAGGGGAGCCTGGCGGGTTCCTGAAGCGGCCCTGTGCCGGGGCGCATCCTGCCCGGGCCCAGGGACAGCAGGGGCTGGAGGGACCCCTGTGTCCTGCTGCACAGGATCAGCTGATTTACACAGACAGGAGCAAATCCCAGCCCAGTAAGCCAGCTCCTCCGGGGAGAAGTAGGTCCAGCTGCTCCAAGCGCGGGCAGGCGTGGGGATGAGACCGCAGCCCGGAAACAGGCACAGAAGCAACAACACGCAGCTCAGAAAAACGGGCTGGGAACTGCATTCACTTCACCCACATCATCTCCCCCCACGACGCGCCCCGGTGAGAACAAAGCAACTACCTCTAATCACCCAGAAACCACCGTTAAAACTGTGAAAATAGATGGGGGTAGTCTGAGATTCCCCGCCAAAGTGAAAACAAGACAAACAACAACACTGTTAAGTAAGAAGGAACTAGAAAATGTGACGGGTAAGTCCAGAGAGGTGACAGACCTTGAATCTTCCAGCCACATCACCCGTCTGTTCCATTCTCACCTTCGAGATTCTCCTCTCATTCACACTGAACTTGGGGGGTGAGTGTGAAGGGGTCCTGGGAGCCCTCCAGCTCCGCACCCCACTGTTCAGATGGGGGAGAGGGAGCTTGAGGAGCAAGGGCTGCCGGGGCCCCAGTGCTGGCCATGGGAGAAGGGCTGTGCCCAGGATCCACCCTCCCAAGCTGCCGAGGCTGGCGCCTCCCCAGCAGAAGCTGTAGTGCGAGCAGCGCCTGGGCGAGCAGGAAGGCCTCTCCTACCACAGAGGGAAAGGGTCCACGACGTCTCAAAGAGGGTCGGGGGTATTTGCAGAAGGACCAAACTCACATCGCTGGTCTTGGGGACGGGGCTGCAGGAGTTACGTGTCATCAGAGGGTCCGAGTCCGTGGATCACTGAGGGGGTCGGTCTGTCCTCTGGTCCTTCCCTCCCCCGTCTCTGCACAACCTCATGCCTGGGTGTCCCTGACCCTCCCACCTTCCTACCCACTCGGTCCCCTCACGCTGCCCAGGACGCTGGTCCTAGGAACCCAGTCCAAGATGTTCCTAATTTCCGAATCTTTGCTCTGCATCAGAATGGACTTAAACTCCACCTGTCAGGACCCTCGTAGGTGACAGGCCAACGAAGCTGGCAATTCCGGCAGACATTTCAACACCTGGTGCTATAACTGGCCCTCAAACCTCAGCAAACCAGCGTAGAGGAGGAAGGCTCCGAACAGCGGCAGCAGCTCCGAGCGGCTGGCAGGCAGCAACCGTGGTGGATGGAGAGCTGGACGCCCGGCTGGGACTAGTCTAGAACGGGCCGTGTCGGCGAGGACGGGCAGGTCTGGCTGCTGTGGAAGGAGGCTGTGCCGGCCCAGCATCCTGGGGCGGCGTCCCGCCCTGTCACTTAGCAACAGGATGATGTGGAGAAAACGCCAGCCTCTCTGGGGCTCCGTGTTATCACCTTCGGAAGGACAGTAGGTGACACCTCCTTCTCATTGGGCCCCTGTGGGCATGAAATGAGGACTGACAGCCACAGGCCACGAGACTGACCACTGGGGCTGTGATTCTGTGTTCGCTCGATGGGGTTTGTGTGATGATCACCACTTTTGCTTCTTTCCTGTAGTTGCTGTGGCTATTAAAACACCATCATCTTCTCATTAGGATCTAATATATCATCACATTTCTGTACTTACAAGTCAAAAATGAATGTTCATATTTATTTCTATAATCAAAAAAGAAACACCTGTTGATGCCATAAGAAACTGTGGCCTTTGGTGATTTGAAACCCACGAGGGTGGACTCTTAGACCACGTCTTCTCTGACCTGGTAAATCTAGAGCAGTTTCTGCTTTGAAGAAGTGTCTCTTCTTTCTGTTTGTTCTTGTTTTTTTTTGTTTTTTTTGTTTTTCAGTCACTTTTCTATTTGCTAGCCTACAGCCTATTTTCATGGCTAGAAAGAACAGCAGTAACACAATCAGGTTTAGCACTAGACACTGAAAGAATTAAAAGGTGCGTCAGACATATTTTTTAGAGACAAAATACTAAACGAAGCCAGTGCTTGTATTTATAAAGTTATAATCCACAGAGTTCTAACCACAGCAAATTCCGGTCGTGAAGATGGAGACAAAATACCATATATGGCTCCATTTTTTTAAAGAAGTGTTTTTGGTTTTCTAATTGTAGCTACTGAGCCTAAATTGTTTATAACAATCTGATTCAAAGGAGATAAAATTCAGACCTACGACATTTTACAGAGCTCACACAGGAATCCAAAAATGCATGTAATTACAGTAAAAACAAGGTTTTTGTTTGATGAGGAAACACTGGGGAGACCCTGAGCCACTGAACCGCCTGTTCATAACTAGAAGGGTAAACCGCCTGAAAGCACAAAACCAGAGATGGAATTCCAAAAGCTCGCTGTGAATGATTTTGAATTCTGGAGGCTGAAGCTTAGAACCTGCTTGTTGACAGGCTGCCTGATGGATCCCTTCCATCCGCCCACATCATTGAGGCTTGACTTTATCTCACATGCGTTTTGAAAGAGTTAAATACCGATAACTTGAAAACGTCCATTAACCCGCCAGGATTTTCAGCCACTCATGCAGTCTCTCCAGACACCCCCAGTCTTACTGCTGGGGGTCCGGCAGCCTCGGAGGACACAGAGGTTGGTGACCAGGAGGAAGAGCCGAGCCTTGCTCAGTCAGACGCTAACCCAGTGTCCCTTGATGCCCCAGATTTCTCCTACAAGTAGGCAAAGTCCTCCACATCTGCTGTGTGGGCCCGGCCTCCCCGGAGACCTGCCACCAGGTGTGCAGGGCTCGTTCACATGCGGGTCTTTATGCGGCACAGAATTCTCGCGGTTCCAGTAAGGGCTCAGGCCTGGCTCGGGCCGCCAGCGTCACCCAGCCAGTAAGAGCAAAGGCCCGGCCTGGACCAGGAGGTGTAAGTTCCCCTGTCACTGTCACCCTGATGTGGCTACGCAGCAAAGGGCGGCCTGCAGGGTCCAGGTCTTCAGGAGGGAAAGGACCCCCCAGCTTGTTCGCAGGCTCCCTCACCTGTGTGGCTGGGAGGCCGTGTGAAGAAGCGTGTCCACCTTCCTTTAATCTCCTTGTAAAGCGATAAGGTCACCTAGCAAGGAGCGGAGACATGAACAGGCGCCTGATGATTGGAAAGCTGAGCCGTGTCCCTTTTCTGTGTGACACTGAGGGGAAACCACTTCCTCTTTGGGGCAAATGAATTGAAGATCATCCCGAGATTCTGAATTTGGAGACTTAATGAAAACCATGCGGATGACAAGTTTGGTAGGAAGGTGGGGAGTTTCATAGACTGTGGGCCTCATCAGCGTCAGGTTCCCATGCAGCCTTCGCTGTGGTTTAGGCGGGCGGGGGTGGAGGGCATAGCCTCTCTGCCCTGGTCTCTCCTTTCACTGACTTCCTCCTACTCCAAGCTCTTCAGGTGACAGGAGAGAGTGAGAAGGATATCAGGACAACGCCGCCTCTTACTTGACTCGGCTTCTGCTTAGAATCGACTTTCAGTGCTTCCAACGGTTGCACGTGGTGACTTGTTTTCAAACCACAACTTGTAGGTTCATCTGGTGGTTGGTTCTTGGTGGGTGCAGTGGTGCTGGCTCCCCAAAAATGCCAGTTTCGTGCAGAGGTAACGCAGCCTGGTCAGCTAGAGGCCGCTTCTCTGGTCAGCCCACGAATATAAAGACCAAAGTGCATAAATTGAGAGGAGAATATAAGTTACACTTTCAAGGGTTCCTGAAGGCAGGGGTGCCTTTGCGTCTTGAGAGCTTAGCTTAGCCCTGGGCCGTGTCGGGTGTGCATGTTGGGTGAACAATTCTACGGTATTTCTGATGCGTTCGCTGCTTTTGTTTTCCTCCCTCTTGATGCTCTTCGGGAAAACGTGTATCCTTATTCTAAGGAGATTGATTCCTAGGAATTATCCAGAAGAGATACAATATTTGTTTGGTGCAATGAGTGGTGCTGTCTGACTAATACACGGCAAATTTGATTTGCTGAGGTTTGGAGAGATGTGTTAGATTTCAAAAATGTGTTGGTTCTGTGTGTGGGCTAGCAAGGATGTTGTTCTCTGTTATTGATGTGCCGATGTCCAAACCTGGTTCACCAACAAAAGCCTGTTCTGAGGAGACAGCACAAAATCCATAAAGAAAACACTTGGGGTCCCTGAGTCAGCTCTGAGTCAGCTGGCATCTTCTACGAATCAATACGCCTCATTTCCTCATTAATAAGCTTTAAAAGTTCTTCTTACTCTGGTTGATTTAATCATAGAAACAAAGAATATATTTGAAAATGGCAGGCAGTTAACCAAATCCAACCTAAAGTAGGGGAGGGGTCCATCTGAGAATCCATTTAGTATTATCTATATTTTGCAATATACGTGGTAGCGATCACGTAACATGAGCGAGAGAGATCGTCCCAGATACGCCTTTAGTGTTGAACGGAATACATTTCAGATGGAACACAGGGGTTTCGTGTAATTTTTACCTTGGCCTTTTTTTCAATGCGTTTTCCTAAATATTTTTTGAGATTGGATATGCCACTTATTCACAGGTTGTTTCTACCAGCTCACCGCAGTTTCCCGAGGCTGTGGGGTGGATGCTGGGCAGTGTGTCACAGTGGCACCGAGTCGTCACAGTCACGCTTTTCGTTGGCATCTGGTCACTGCGTACTTTCCCCACCCACCCTCTCCAACCTGCTGAGATACGTATAAAGAACCACAGCGAATCAGAGTTCCCTTCTAAGCTTTTGCGGGGGCGTTCCTCTTGCTTCCCTGTGTATCTGGATAAGTTGTCTCTAGGGTAGAAAATTCAAAACCACTCCCAGCCCCAACGTGTGTTCCTGATACTGACCGCCCAGAGTCAGTGTCGGTGCGTCCCTGCAGGACCCTCCAGCACCTCGGGCTTTCTTCTGTGCTGCCCGAGCATCACTGTGAAAACAATTTTAAAGCGATTGGTGTGCACATCTGCTTACAAGTCGGCGACAAGTTCACGAACTCTTAGAAAGCCTAGTCATACGATGAGCATAATTATTATGCGTCTGGTTGGGCTGTCAATAAAAAAGGCCAATAAAAGAAGTAATGCTGAAAATTTAGAAGTAACGGAAAAATAATATTTTAAAATTATACTCATCCTATAGAGTGGTTGCTTTGAATGTTAATTCAGGAAATTCGTCGTTTGCAGCAGGTGTTTTAATGGCCTACCGTGCTGGGAGCGCACCACGCTGTCTTTCTGCCACCGCTGTCCTCGGACCTGCAGGTGGGACTCCGGGTCCTGTGGCGTGATGGGCAGGGCGTAACGCGCGCCCTGAGCTCGCCGTCCGCGCTGTTGCAGCTACAAGTTCTAGCCACCTTTTCCTCTTCTTTTCTTCTTTGTCCTTTTTTTTTTTTTCATTTTCTTTGCAGAAGGCCATCCACTGAACTGTCACAGCACTCGCATGATGCAGGACGCGGAGAAGGACGACAACAATAACGACGAGTACGACAACTACGACGAGCTGGTGGCCAAGTCCCTGCTGAACCTGGGCAAGATCGCCGAGGACGCGGCGTACCGCGCGCGCACCGAGTCGGAGATGAACAGCAACACGTCCCACAGCCTGGAGGACGACAGCGACAAGAACGAGACGCCCGGCCGGAAGGGCGAGCTCAGCCTGGACCTGGACAGCGACGTGGTCAGGGAGACGGTGGACTCGCTGAAGCTGCTGGCCCAGGGCCACGGCGCGGTGCTGGGCGACCACACGGGCGACCGTGGCTACGCCGACGCGCTGGCGCCGCCCGACGGCAGGAGCCTGACCTACGGGGCGCTGGGCAAGGCCGCCAACAACGGGCTGGCGGAGAAGCTGGTGGAGGAGAGCGACGAGGAGGTGTGTCTGAGCAGCCTGGAGTGCCTGCGCAACCAGTGCTTCGACCTGGCGCGCAAGCTGAGCGAGAGCAGCCCCCAGGAGCGGCCCCCGCAGCCCGGCGCCGGCCCGCGCCCGCACGGCCGCCAGGACGACGACTTCCCGGGGAGGACGCCCGACCGCAGCTACTCGGACATGATGAACCTGATGAGGCTGGAGGAGCAGCTGAGCCCCAGACCCAGAACTTTCTCCAGCTGCGTCCAGGAGGATGGGTACCGCGAGCGGGAGGACGACGCCGCCTCCGTGAACTCGGACAGGTCGGAGGAGGGCTTCGACATGACCAAGGGCAACCTGACCCTCCTGGAGAAAGCCATCGCCCTGGAAACCGAGCGGGCCAAGGCCATGAGGGAGAAGATGGCGGTGGAGGCGGGAAGGAGGGACAGTCTGAGGTCCTATGAGGACCAGTCACCGCGACCGCTCCCCGGGGAGGAGAGGAAGCCTAAGGCCGGTGACAGCCATGTCAAAAAGCCATACTATGGTAAAGGTAATATTTCTACCTAACGTAAGTTGCCTCACGAAAGCGTGCACTAGAGTAAAACCTGTCAGGTGTAGGCTACGATTCAAGGGCACATCCCACTCCATTACATCACGAACGCAGGTTTCTTAGGGTTGATTCCAGAGTTATATTTTGTGATTACGTCTCTGAAGAGCAAATGAAGTATCTGTCTGAGAAATACACAAAGCAGCTGGATAACATGACGTTTCGATGGAAAATGCATGCCTTGGAAAGACAGGGTCAGAGCCCAAGCCCATCACGTGATAGAAAATATTAGGGTGAGCCTGTGTTCTTACAGATGAACCGCAATCCGTGTGGAGTGGCGGGGGTTTAGGTGACAAAAAGCCCATCAGGGATGAAGCACGTATTTGGTAAATTGCATTGAGTAGGTGGCATCATGATTTATAAAACGATCATCAAATGGCAGTTATTGATGAAACCTCCCCCGTAGAAAACACCCCCGACAGAAATTGAACAGTAACAGGATGACTGATAGCGTAAGACAAGGGCGGTGACTGCACGTTCATTATCTTAAGGTAGTAAGGAATGGGAGCCGTTTGCTACGCATGGCCTGGTGTGTCCCAGGCTCAGATCAATAGCCATCCCTTTAGTATATTCACCCCCTCACTGTTCCATTCCATCGTGGAAACAGTTATGGTGCTTGCTTTATTGGGAGACACTCAAAACCATCCACTGTGATAGTTCCATCCAGGTTTCCACCTGTGAATTTTGTGAGCACGTGTTTGCATAGATCTGTAAATTCAACCATATCCATACAGAGTCACTACACCTAATAGGTATATTTCCACCCTGAATGATTGACTTCATGCTTCCAGTAACAGCTGCGTCCACTTTCAATATGAGGCAGATGATAATTTGACCTCGTGTAGGACCTTGTGAATATTTCAATTACAAGACTCTCAGAACCAAGTGAGAAGCAACTTCAAGGGTGAAATTGGTGATTCCCTAAATTCTTCCATATTAGTACCAAGAAGTTTTTCTGTTTTGTATGTTGTCCCATTTCTGATGAATATTGAGTTTCCTTAGAATGAGATTCAAGAATTTGGTTTGAAAATCCGTTGCTACGGAAACATCAAAGGATCAGAACCTCCTTTTTCTGCAGCTACACAGGTGTGTATTCTCCTCTCCATGTGTGCACGTACCTCCAGGGGCACATTGGGCTTCGCTTTAACCAAACCCCAGTTGGAGATGAACCTTAGCCAGAGGCCAGTCGGGTTCTGGATGTGGCCGGTGCTTGGGTGCTGACCATCGTTTCAGTAAAGCAGGTGCAGGCCAGACCCTGTGAGGCTTAGGATATGAGGAAGCGTCCTCTCTTAAAGGCCATGGAGTGAGGCATCAAGCTTGCTTTGGGTGTTTGCCAAGACCAGGAGACGCAGCTTGTGTGTCTATAACTAGAGCACAATCTCTTAGAAATCTTTAGTTGGATATTTGAGACTCACATAGGAACTAGACACTTTTAGGAAGAAATAGTGTCCTTTCTCATGGGCTGGCTCAGGTGGACAAATGTGGCAGCTTTCTGTTTGGGATTCTGCAGAGTGCATTTCAGGACTGAGTCTGGGCATTGAGAAAGCAGCGCTATACTTACTGAGGAAACACGCGGGCTCATGCGGACCCGATGTTGCCGTGCCTTCTTTGGTTTCTGTGGTTCCTTTCAACCCAGCAGCTTGCTGTAGATTTTGATTCATTTTGTTTTGTTATTCTTGTTATTTTCTTTTATTCTGTTTTTGGCAAGAAGTGGAATTCAAATCACTTGCTTCCCCTAAATAAATGGGGACAGGATGGGAACAAACAGTAAAACCCCAAAACCAGGATGTGCTTTTTTCCCCCGAAATGGGGGAAGGGTTGGGGATTTGGACTTTGCAAATGAGCTGGAAAGCACTGATTTCTGCCTCTCCCCAGTTTTTCCGGATCTTCCTCCTCTGATCAAAGCGAATCGCCGTTTCTTATCAGTGTTTTCCACATCACTTCCAAATTTCGTTTGAAGACGTCCGTAGTTATATTCAAAACCAAATAAATAAAGCCAAGCAAGGACACCAAAATGGGGCAAAGAGATGAATGCCCTCCTTATTAAAAAAAAAAAAAAAAAAGCTATGTGCTCTCTTACCAACACGGACACATAGCACATCACCAATCTATTGTCAGCTTCTCTGCTATTTTATTAAACATGGAGAGAACACTCACACCAATTCTCATTCATACACAATCTTCTCAAAATGATTTAAATTATAAATGAGTAACCTTTCCAAGAGCTTGAGCTGAAAGAAAAGAAGTTCATCCCAGGGACTTCCCTGGCGGTCCAGTGGTTAAGACTCTGAGCTTCCAGTGCAGGGGGTGCAGGTTCAATCCCTGGTCGGGGAACAAAGATCCCACATGCTGCATGGAGCGGCCAAAAGATATTAAAAAAAAAAAAAAACAAGGCCATCACAAAACGTCCTCTGTCTTTCTTCTCCTCAAGCAGCTGCCGGAAAGGGAGGAAAGGTGCAGCCTAAACACAGCACACAGATTTTTCTAGACATTGTTGCAGGGTTTTTGGTTGAATCGTTGGCCTGTTTGCTTGCTTGGTTGTTTTGCGTTTGTTCAAAGATTTGCTTTCAAGATGAACTGGGATTGCAAGAAGGGAGAAAGCAAGGGGAGGTGAGGGTATTGGTGAAGGCAGAGGAGACCCACCTCCACCAGGACGCAGGCATCGAGAGGAGAGTACACGCTTGGTGTTTCCAAAACTGCAGTAGACGAAGCCACACGGTGTTTGCACAAATCTGCACTTAACTTCAGAACACTTTTGAAATCGTGAAATAATATAATTTGTTAGGAAACTATAAACATACTTGTGAAAAAGAGTCACTTAATGATTACTAGTAGTTATAATTTAGTTTTATCCTTTAAAAGTCCTTTATATCTAGTCTATAGTTTTACATTATATCTCTAGTTTATGATCTTAAATAATATTTTCCTTGAAACTGTTACTGCGCACTTACTATTTTATATTTGCATTCATTCAGTTGTACCACTATTATTATGAAATTACTCAAAAGGCAATAAAATGCTGAGCTTTTTGGTTGCACATGTAAGAGAAGCTCCAATAAGATATTTAGAAATGAAGTCACAACAGCATAGGTTCAGATTTGTCTTCAGAGATGATTATCTATAAATAATGGTAGGAAGCAGCCGACTGTTATATCTAGGACACTACCCTCAACGCCATCACTGGTTTAAGAGATTCCAGGACCTTAAAGACACATTTCAGAGAATAGAATGTTAGCTAAAAATAAAAGGAGGGATTTTTATATAAACATAAAAGTCTTTATATATTCCTGTGAGTACTTTGTCTGTTTCAAGTTCACATGAATGACTTGAGAAAAAAGCCCATAAAAGTTCCAAATTTTTTAAACCAATCTTTTTTCTTGATATAAAATGAATTCTTTGCCAAAAGTAAAACATCGATTTTCCAGTGATCATGATTGGCCTGATTAATGAGATATCACTATAAAAATATTAAAGCCTTAAAGAAATTTTAGCTATAACATCCCTGGGCCAAACTCCCAGTAACCACCCTCTATCGATCATCTGTGCACCTGGTTTTGAAAACTGGCTCAAAAATAGTGTTTCACACACTCACGTGACTCTTTGGTCTGGGTTTTTGGAGTTATTTTCTGCACATTTATGAACTGTGGTCAGTTCTGGATGTAGAAGTAATTTTGTTAGCAATGTCATTGCATTTCTGGCATCTGCCATTCGAGTTTTGACCAAATGTCTGCTCTGCTCCTCCCCGACGGGTGCTGCAGAGCCCATGGCCTGCCTAGAAACGTCACCTCTTAGTTTTGTGCATGCACGCACAGCTGTCAGAGCCTGCCTCGGGTTCCAAGTACAGACGAGGAGATCAAAACAAATGATTGCTCCAGCAGCTTCTGAAACATCTTTGATTGCCCATCATCTCTGTCAGGTGGGATTTCCACCATTTCGGTCATTTGCTTG
Organism: Balaenoptera borealis; assembly: GCF_965194805.1. Taxonomy (NCBI): domain Eukaryota; kingdom Metazoa; phylum Chordata; class Mammalia; order Artiodactyla; family Balaenopteridae; genus Balaenoptera; species Balaenoptera borealis. The sequence goes on from NC_138871.1 coordinate 91,056,826, forward strand.
CAGTGCCTTCTGAGAGTTCAGCTGGTCTTGAGAAAAGCGCTGAATTGGCGTGCTAAGGACAGTGTTGCAGGAGAAGTCTCAGCACCGGTAAAACTGTGCAACTAGTAGCACATGCAATCAGAGCGCTCAGTAAGAAAGAAGCTCTGCTCAGGAGCGCTTAAGTGGCGTTATGTTTCCTGGTTGGATGTAACAAAGCGGTTGCTGAAGGATCACGGAAACGTTTTGTTCTCTGAGAAGGTCACTGTCTCATCATTATTTATGTTGATTTCTTTGAGCAACGGCTTATCATGTAACACACGGGGAACAATTAATCAAGCGTTCAGGTAGGGAGAGCGTTTCTTTTCTTTAGTATCAAAAGTAAAATATTTTATGATTCCTGATTACACCGTTTAAGGTTAAAAAATCACCCCAAACCAAAGAACTACCCACGGATGTCACAGTCTGTCCCTGACACCTGCTTTGTTTCTTTATTGATCAAGGTCTCTTCGGTTGTTAAATAATCACATTTGTCTTCAGCTGGTAAAAATTTCATTCTATTGACACCTGTTGTCGCTTTTAGATCCCTCGAGAGCAGAAAAGAAAGAGAGCAAGTGCCCCACCCCCGGGTGCGATGGAACGGGCCACGTAACCGGGCTTTATCCGCATCACCGCAGTCTGTCCGGATGCCCGCACAAAGATAGGGTCCCTCCAGAAAGTAAGTCCATGTTTCGCCAGCGCCCTGGAGCGCGCACACCTGTGACTCGTTTCTGCATCCTCCTCGCCTCTGTCATTTCCATCTCTGGTCAGTGCAACCTGACTTAGGTGTCCCCTCCTTGTCCGGGCGGGCAGCTCAGCCAGGACCAGGGCTCTACCCCACCCCGCAGCGTCCAGCATTTCCTCGGCGTGGTCCCCGTAGACCTGCCCCGGGACCCGGGCTCACCATCCGGTGTTGCCTTCTGCAGCTTGGCCCCCGCGCAGCTGGCCGGGGCTCTGCTCCTTACTTCATTTCCAACTTGCTCTGTGACCCCCCAAGCCAGTCACTTCTCTCCTTTTCTCCTCACAAGTTGTAGAACTGAATTTAGGCAGTCTCTGAGCCATCCATCCAGCACTGCACGGCTATGAATCCCTAAGGAAAATGGCCTCGAGACGTCTTTTTCCCACTTATCTGAACTTCTCCATTTCCGTGAACCAGTACTTACGTGTTACTGCATTTTACTTGTAAAATCTATTTCATGTTGTCCCGACATTTCTACACAATAAAATCTTAAGTAAGAGGGTTTAACTTGGGTGGGTTTGGATCTTACACATCCATTTTAATTAGTTAAGTTCTGAGAATATGCCCTTGACCCATGAAGACAACTAAATTTCTTTTAGAACTGAAATGATGTGCCCTTTTTTTGTTTATCTTTCTCTCAGCATATAAAGTATGCCAACTATTTAGGTAGAGTTAGGATTGATGGCTCAGAAAAAAGGCACATTTTCAGCAATGGCTCTGTGTCAGATCCTGACTTCAAGTCTAAGGTGGTAGGGATTTTCCTCATTCTGGGAGACTCGGTTTCTATGGGGGGAAATGTCATAGCTCGGCTTGTTTGTGACAGTGACCAGCTGAGTGGTGATTTTGCTTCCCCATCACAATGGCCAGCTTCGGAAGTACAGAGAAAAGTTTGTAGCTTAGAAAACAGGTTTAGCAGAGGGTTTTCAGGTGACATATTTGTAGAAGTTATTGTGGCTCCAGCTTTGCAAGTGGCCCCTGGCAACAATAAAGCCATGTGTCTCAGACCCGTCTTGCAGGCAAAGGCGCAGCGTTGCGGCCGCAGCGGATTGGAGAGGGGCCGCGCCCGTGTGTTACATGAGCAGGGGCAACTTGCTTCACCCACAGCAGCTTCTGCCCCAGCACCCCTGCGGTCGGGCACCCCGCTGGCTGGCACCCATCTAACCCCAATAAACCCTGCAGGGGGTATTGGCCCTGTTGTCAGATGAGGGACATGAAGGCCAGATGGTCACCGCCTCTCCCGGGAACCAGCACAGCACCCAGCGCCCTGAAGATGCTCAGAGCTTTCCGAGCTGGTCTGAGCCGAGAACTGAGCTCAGACCTAAACCCGCCTCTGTCCCAACCCTGAGCTCATCTGTCTCCACGGAGACCTGGGTTTGACGTCTCCAGTTCAGTCTTAACAAGCTGTGTGTCGCGGGGCAGGTGACACGCTCTGTACTTCTTGTCCTCATCTACAAAGAAGGCATTAGGACCAAGCTCTAATGTTTGAAGAAGAAAGAGCTTCTTTGTGCACTTTTTCTTTGAGACATCAAAGTAGAGCATCAGTTCCTTCTCATGGCTTAACAATCCTCCTGACTCCATATTTTCACAAGAAACGTCTAAATGCAGTCACACGAGGCCCATGTCCCGACCAGCTGCACCCCGAACCTGCTCACACAGCCCCGGTCAGATCACACCTCGCCTGGCCTTTGCTCACATGCTGTGGGTACTCAGCTCTGACACCAGTGTTACAAACACCTCCCAGAGCATCCACAGAAAATCGTTTCTAAAGATTTACTCATATGCAATTTTTTTATAGTACCATAAAAATGTAAAAGAATTAAAGGACTCCATAGAAGATATGTCTCTCTTTTTCTACTTTTTATTTTTTAGCTTTTTCTGGGCTAGTGTCCCCCACTCACATTCTGTCCACTTGAATTCCACAAAGTAGCCTGCACCCTGTTTGAAACACACCGTGTTAGATACACAGAGGACACACCATGGATGAGACACAGCTCTGGCCTCCCCCCGGAACTCCCGACCCAGCCGAGGAGGGGGCGTGAGACAGCGTGACCGAGCTCCAGCCCCCTGCTGTGGGCATCAGGGACCGTGGCCTCCCGCAGACTTCACTGGGGCGATGCTTGCGCCGGTCCTGCGTGAGAGTGAAACCCATGGCATTTTCTAAAAGCCGTCGTAACGGTCCACGCGGGAGACCAGGGCAGAAAGGAGGCAGTGGCAGAGGGACAGACTCAAGGAACACTCCAGAGACAGGCTGGCAGGACAGGCCATGAGAAGGAGAAAGGGAGGGAGATTGAGAAGACATCTAGGAGTCTCCCTGGTCCATGGCAAGGGCGTTAAACAGGTCATCAAGCCAGGGCCACGTCTAACAGGGGAACGAACGCTTGGATTTTTCCAACTGAAGCTGGAAGTTGTGTGTGACATTCCTGCAGGGTGCTGGAGGGCCAGCCTGGACGCCTGGAGAAGGCCAGGCACACAGGTGGCCCTGTCTGTCCTCCGCAGCATTAGTAGAAACGGGATGAAACTGCCTAGAGAGGAGACCTCGACGGAGGCTGAACGGCAGCCCAGATTGGGGGAGGCGCAGAGGGCGGCGTGTTTGCTGGGAAACGCTGGCAGCTGACACCCGAGAGAGAGGCGTGAGCCGCAGAGGAAGCTGGAAGCGTGTAGGCACAGAGCAGCGCAGATCCCGTCCCAGGGCCGGCCTGGGTGAGGACCGAGTGGGAGTCGGCAGGATGGGGCGGTCCACGCCGCAGGCGAGCACGGAAGGCGCGTGCCCTCCCCAGGGGAGCCTTAATAGTTGAAGAGTTTAGCATAAAAGGAAAGGAACGATGTATGTTAATTTGAGGGGAGGGTCGTGTGATGTGATAAGAAGATGATAGGGCATCAGGAAAGGATGGGGAAGGAAGGGTCATTCCCTGAAGGAAGAGGAGGAGGGTGGGCAGGTCAGAGCGCAGACTGGGGAGGGGAGGAAGGGTCCCCCGGAGAGGAGACCCCAAAGCCCGCTCCAGCCGGGTCCCAGCACAGAGCGAGCCCCAGATCAGCTCTCCACAGGTGGAGCACCGACCGCCTGCACGGACGATGCAGCTGTGACAGCTGAAAAGATGAAACCAAAATGGACCTGGCCAGGGCTGAGGAGAGCAGGTGTAAGGGCCACATGGGGAGGACATAGGAGGGGGATTTCAGGGGGAAGAGGGAGGTTGTTCTGGAGATGAGAGAAACTGTAAGAAATAACAATTACGTAACGAGCTCAGGCAGATCGTGGTCACCTGGTGCCAGGTGACCCTCGCCGCAGGGAAGGTCCAGCAGCCTCGCTGCAGCTTGTGCTGTGGAGCTCGGAGACCGCTGGGCTGGGGCCCGTGTTGGGGGTCGGCTCTCTCGACCCGGCAGCACTGCTCACCCCCCAGCCGCCCCCACAGTCCAGGGCAGCGAGTGGTCACTGAGGACCAGAAAGGGAAAGACGACAGGAGACAGTCCAGGCCCATGACCATGGCGGGGAAATTGGAATGCGGTCTCCGGGCAGCGGGCAGTAGCTTTCCTGCCCTACGGACCATGCCCTCCGTCTCCCACCCGGTCTTACATGGGGGCCCGCAGAGCACTTCCTCCCTCCCTCCCTCATAGAATAAATAAGAAGGTACCCAGTTCCTAGGTGGAAAGTCATCATCTAATTATCTTCATCTAAAAATCAGGTTTGGGCTGTCTGTTTGCCCATGACCACCACACCTTCCTAATACTGCGTGCTTCCAAAGCAGAGGCATGTTTTTAAAACCACCGACCGACGTGCTGTTACATGGCTAATCGCTGCTCCGTGCTTACGGCTGGGAGTTCCGCGGGGAGGCCCTTGCTTTCCTGGCCCACTGGGGACCGTTCCGTGCTCCCGCACCCCGAGTCCACAGCTCCCGCCCAGCGCACCCCGCTTTGCATGCCAGAGTCAGGTGGAGACAACCTTCTTTTTCTTCCTCCATGTGTTTCCCTGCCCATGCCCATCACAGACGTGTGTAGGACTGTCTGTTGTGAACTAACCCAGCCTTTGTTAAAATGATTGCATATTCTTGTGTTGGGACCATTTCTGTGTTTTAACGCTGGGCTGTTTTCTCTGCCTCTCCTTGTCAAGTTCTTGCCATGCATGAAAATGTTCTCAAGTGTCCTACTCCGGGCTGCACAGGGCGAGGGCATGTAAATAGCAACAGGAACTCGCACAGAAGGTAAGCAGAGCTCCTGCGTTCTGGGCTGCAGGGGGGCAGATCCCCGGCAGCCGTGTTCCCGCGCCCTCCGGAGGGGCGCGGCCCCTGCACGACCTGCCCCAGGGGAGAGGAGACCTGGGGACTTCTCTCAGGGAGCCAGGGACAGGGGAGAGCCGAGCTGAGCCGGCCCGGGGCGCGCGGCGAAGCCCAACGCTTAGATCCCTCGTTTGCAGACTGCAATTTCTCAGCAGTCTCCCCCCACCTTGCTGTGATGGGGTGACAGTCCCCCGGCAGGTGTCCTCCTTGAGGTCAGATCCCAGGTGGAACCACAACGGTCTGCAGCGACTCCAAGGAAGGCAGTAAAAGCTCCGTTACCTTCCAGGGGTCGAGGGGGCCCTTCCTGTCTGCCTCAGACTGGTCGGCGACTAGAGACCATGAGGCTGAGCCGTGTGTGACCCCAGCCGGCCGCCCCCGTGATCCCCGCTGAAACACTGGTCATCAGCGTGGGCGTCACCAAAGTGCTGGCAGGGGTGCAAAGGTGCTGGTGGGAGAACACACCGCAGGAAAGGGGGCTAAGGAGGCAGACCCTTCCTTCCTGGGCTATGGCTGCAATTACACATGCTCGGAGTCACACTTTTGCTCTGGACAAATTCCAGTTCCCTTTTCCTATCTTGTTCTGACTTTCGCTAAGTTACTTCTAAGACTCAGTTCCTATCAGTTCCTTTTTTTTCCCAGTGGCCTGAAAGTGATTCTGTCAAATTTTTCTTTAACTGCCTATAGCTTCAGCTTCACAAAGTCGCGTAAAAGTATATCTAAACGGAGGAAACTGTTATAAGTTTCACTGTAATTTTTGCTTCTCCGGTAAATTTGGTTACTTGTGTTAAGTTTATAATGAATGGGGTCGCCAACCTGTGCCCTTCAGAGGCACTCCTGGGCGTCCTCTGGAGAAGGGGGACATGGTGGTGGGTTGGCAAGGCTCCTCCTGAGCCCTGTTCACGGGATTTACAGCATCAGCTTGTCCATCATACGTCCGCAGGATCGCACGGCTTCCAGACGCCGTGTGTATGTGGATTAAGCCCCTGAAGTGTGTGCAGAGACACATACAGATACACAAACAGCAGACACCAGGGTTTCATGAAGAATCAGCTTAAACACCAAAGAGCACATCTGTTGTCTCTTCCCGTAAATATTTAGTGACAGAAGGCATTTTCCTGCAGCCTCGAGATTATTCTGCTTTCCCCCTCCCTTCTGTGTCTCTTCCTGGGGAGGATGTAGACTGGCTGGTCACGCTGCACCCCCCGTGCTGTGGTCAGCAGCTGCCAGAGAGCCCTGTTTTCAGGCGTTTGAGAAACCCATCCTACCCAAGCGGTTAATTCCTCAGCTCCAGAAACCGCAAGCGTCCCAGACGTCAGCGGTGTCTAAAATCTCATGTTCCCTTTAACGATACAGCCTTTGTGTTGCTGTCATTGGAAAGGACCGCGCGTCCTGCACACACGGCGCGGCCGTCGGCATGGTCTGCCGGAGGCCAGGGGCAAAAACCGTGATGTCCCCACAGGCTTGGGAGCCTGGTGCCGCCCAAGGCAGAGGAGGGGGGAGGCGATGGGGGTGCTGTCGGAGTGCCTCGGAGGAGACACTCAGATCCCTCCTGTCATTGCAGCCTCTCCGGATGCCCTATTGCCGCAGCGGAGAAACTGGCAAAGGCCCAAGAAAAGCACCAGAGCTGTGACGTGTCCAAGTCCAACCAGGCCTCGGACCGAGTGCTAAGGTACCAGACCCACATTCGGGATCCGTCCACGGCCGTCCCCAGGGGCCAGGCGCCCTTGCTCCGTGAGGGGTGGCCGTCCTCAGTGGGAGTGGAGGGGAGCCGGTGCAGCTACAAGACCTCGCCGGGGTCACGACCCTCACCTGCGGCTCCATCCTGGGGCTGTGCGGGGGCAGGGCTCGTCACCCCCGGGTCTCCCTGACCCCATGTGACCGTTCGCACGAGAGAAGCAGACAGAGCTGTGTCTGGCTTTCTTTCTGGCCCTGACGCTTCACGATTCTGTAAAGGCTGGCTGAAAGGGAGGCTTAGAGAGTTCATGAGGTGCCCCCAGTCGTTTTACCTCGGTTTGGAGGCGAGGGCTCCAACCTGCGGGGGTGGGCTTCGTGTTCTCGAGGACGTCGGGGTAACAGCATCCCCCCCCCCCCCGCGCCCAGGGAAGCCTCGTCCTCAGGTGCTCCCGGCAGGCGGGCGGGATGGTGCCATTATCCCCCCTTGACGAGCGAGGAAGCCAGGCGCAGAGGGGTGAGAGGCCCTCCCGGAAACCACTCGGTCACAGGTGGCGAAGACGGGGAGGCCGCAGGCGTTACCTGCTCGCCCCCCTGGACAGTTAGGATGGTTTTCAGAAGCGCAGGTGGAGGCGGAACCCTCTCTTCCCTCAGCGCTCATTTCTGCGTGTTCCCTTCAAGCCCTCATCCACGTGCAAACTGTGACCACCTCCGTGTATCCTGCCTGTTTAGTCAGTGTCACACCAGCAGCTTGCTCGTCTGTGTAATCGTACCTGTCATCCTCATAGCTGCTGGTACCCACTGGGGGAGGCGCCACCTGTGCTGGGCCTGGGCTCTGGCCCTGAGGCACTTAGTGTGATTCCAACTTTACTGTTAAAAGGAGAGCAGTAAACACACACACACACACACACGCACACGCACAACTTTGCTTCTGGTAAATTATTTCTTTGGGATAAATCACTTGGAAGAAACCACTAGGCAAACGATACAAACACTTCTTTGGTTTTTTCCTGTATTATTTCCCATCTTTCTGAAAGGAATTTACCACTGTCATTAAACTCCTTTTTATCTCACAACAGAAAAGTTAAAATCTTTATAGAAAATGAGAAATATTTCTCTAGACAAAAATAAGAAAATAAAAACCATCTATGATCCTACCATTCAGAGGTAAACCCTCAATCAAGTCTGGGGCGCGTTCCTCTAGCTATTTTTATGCGTGGGCGTTGCCGACCTAACCTGCCCCCAGGGTGCCTGTAACTCACTCATCTTACAGGTGCGCTGACACCAAATACATGACAGGCCCTCCCTGAGGGCCCCCTCAGCCCACTCTTGGTTACTGGGAGCATGACAACCTCCCCCCAGGCCCCCGGGCTGTGTGCATTTGAGAAGGAATAGTTATTAACCAAAGGAAAGTTTGAGCAAAGGGAGAGAGAGTTGAGGCTGAGGACTTCTGTTAATTTCCCTCCCCCACTGGGGCCAGACCCCCGAGAGCTGCAAAGATCCCCGTGCCCACATCCTTCTGATGTGGGGTGGCCGCGAAGTGACTAACGCCTGTCCTGGGATCCGTATCAAGCTTACTTTCCACTGAGGAGCTCCGTTGGCCGCTTGACACAGACAAGATACGTCTGAAATGGCAAACATCACCTTGTTCAGACAGAGCCTCCGCTCTGATCCCGAGCCTGTACTTCACAGCCTGGGACCCTTTCTTCATGTCATACAGTGGGAAACCTTCTGTCAAGTGACAACAGAACAGAAGATCGTGGGCCAAGACTTGTGCAGCTGCAAACAGTTTTCTTCCCGAGCCTCTGGCTGCGTGGTGGGGAAGCAGCGTGGGGACAGGCCCGGAGGGAAGGAAGGACCCCTCCCACGGCAGGGGGGGCGTGGGGCTCGGCTCTGCAGACCTCCGAGGGCTCAGCTCAGGCACTGACGTCCCGGCCGTGAGCCAGGTCTGGAGGACCTGGTGTCCAGCAGGGGACGCTCATTCAAGGCGGGAAGACAGGAAGACAGGAAGGCAGGAAGAAAAAAATAATTTCAACCAACTGTTCAATTACTTAAGATTTTAAGAGTCTTTAGGCAGATTGTCTAACAGGAAGCCGAGACTTAGGTGAGGGCTACGGGCCTGCCCAAGGCCGCACCCGCTCTGCCGCCTCCCAGCTCCCCGCCTCCATCACCTGCTCCGTTTTGTCACCAAGTGTCCCTTCCCGATGCCTCTGTTCCAGCGCACCCTCCATTGGAGATGGTCCCAAGCTCCTGAAGGCTCAGGGGTCATGCCTTCCCCGGCCCAAGTCCTTTGGCCTTGCCTGCTGGACAAATGGACAGAGTCCCAATCTGGTCCCACCCAGCCTGTCTCCTGCTGTTCCCCCAGAGATGTTCCCCATTGTTCGACTTTCCTGGCGTGTTTCCTACACCACCCTGGATCTTAACCTTGACAAACGCCACCTTCTCCCTTGAAACTGAACGGAATCTCACAGCCGGGAGTGTCCTCCATTCCCCAGGATTCTCAGAAGCTCGGGCTCCTAAAACAAGATCACATTCCAGGTGACCTCTGAAGGCAAGGCCTACAGCTTCATTCATTTATGACCCCCCCCACCCCGCCCATTGCCTGGCAAAATGCCTCAAATAATAGACGTTTAACTAATCGTTACATCATTTGGTTGATTTGAGAAGAAGTAAATAGGCTAAATTAATGAAATCAAAGAAAATGGGTTGGTAACTTGATAAAGTTATTAATGTAAGGGGAAGTTTTAGGTAAAAACTCTAAAGGAATCTCTGCACTACTTTCTGTAAATCTAGAATTATTTCAAAAAAAGTTAAAATATTCTGCCTATGAGATAGATAGATGGACACACAGAAGAAATAAGATAGGCTATTAATGCATATGTAATTGAGAGTTCTTCCATTTAAATATTTTATTCCAAAGTATAGAGAAATGAATGACTACCAGGTAACAATATTGAGAGGGCATGTTAATATTTGTCAAAATACATCACTACGTGTTCCGTTTTATCGTCCAGCAGGATATGTTTTTATCTAGCTTCATCTCCACGTCCTTAAGAGTATTTCTTTCATTTCCTCGTATTTTGTTAAGGGAGTTTCTTATTAGCTTCTCTTCACCGTGTGTAATGCTTACTCTCTGCAACCCCTGCCAAAGAAAACGCACGGATGTGAGATTCTTTCCCACGTTCACATCTCATATCTTCATCGTACCTCTCCAGACTCTGAAAAGAAAAAGAAAAAAGGGCAAAAGGTTAAGTATTTCATTTTCTGTTCTTTTTATTTCTGAAGTTGGCATCTAGGCAGATAGCTGATTTGAGGTTATATCATTACAGCACACTTGGGTTCTTCTCAGGAAAATGGAATTGGGATTTTAGCGAGAGGTCTGGTTCCTAACACAGCTAAGCAACGAGGTGCTCTGATTTTAAGACCAGCCGCGTCTCATGCGCAGCCATGAGAAAGCCAGCTGTGCACTGTCTCTTTTTGCTTCCAGGCCCATGTGCTTCGTAAAGCAGCTCGAGATCCCTCACTACGGCTACAGAAACAGCGTCCCCACCACCACGCCTCGCTCCAACTTGGCCAAAGAGCTGGAGAAATATTCCAAGACCTCATTTGAATACAACAGTTACGACAGCCATACTTATGGCAAGCGGGCCATAGCTCCCAAGGTGCAAACCAGGGATATATCCCCCAAAGGATATGATGGTAGGAGGTGCACCCTCTTATACATGAGAGTCACGCTTGCCGTTGATAATGTTGTTATTGTGTATATCCATTTCCTACAAACTGCTGGAGCATGGGGGTCACTCGATGGGCAGCAAGGAAAGCACGCCGGCAGCCTAGGCTGGTTCCTTCAGCCCCAGGTGTGGGAGAGCAGGCCCTGGGGGAGGGAGGGCGACGCCCTTCCCCCGTTATCCCCAGAGCAGAGCAACCGGCCGCTGGCAGGACGCAGGGGCAGACAGCCGTGGGCTCGTCTGCTTCATGCTGCTGCTGAGATGGTGTCCTCATCTTTACTAACTCCCTTGAATAGATGCCCCAACACAGACAAAACCAGGAGAGCCGGGGGTAGATGCCCAGGGCTCTTGGATTTCGTGAGAAGCTCTGTGTTCCCTCCCTGTTCTCAAGCTGGGATGCACGTCGCATTCATCTGGGGAGACTTTTTAAATTCTCATGCCCAGGGCGGCACCCCAGACCAAGTAAATCAGACTCCCTGGAGGTATTCCCTGTGTGCAGCATTTTTAAAAAGTCAGCCAGTGATTGTAACATACAGCCAGGGGTGCACAACTCCCGCGGGTCCCACCGGCCTCCTTCCAGCGGGCTCGGACCCAGGTGTGGGCCCTGGGGAGCCCCCTGTCCTGGCTTTGTAACTTTGTCACTGGCCTCACTTGTAGCTGCCACTACGAAAATAGAACCCATGAAACAGATAAACACTGCGTGCTTCACGGGACAAGATCGTTTACTTTAACTCATGCATATGTGAACCCACTACTGGGGTGTAAACTCTAAACAGACTAGGTCTCATTTCCTCACAGAGCTAACTTGGTAAGTAGTTGAAGCACAGAGGGGAAGACTGCATTTCTGTGATTTTACTTATTTATCTAACCACGCTTCTACTTTAAATCCTAGGATATATGGACTTAGTTGGCAGATTTTACCAGTGGGGATGTGGGTTGTATGAGTTGGGTGATTCAGGAGTCTCATCTTGGTGTTCACCAGCAGAGGTGAGGAGAGAGGGTTTGAAGGATCTCGGAGCTGCTCTCTGAAAAAGATATTTAATTAAAATCACAACACTCAAAAAAAAAAAAAACAACATTTAAATTGAATGCTTGGGGAGTTCCAAAATCTTTTTACAATTCTACATTATTTTAGTCATTCTTTGCCTTAATAACAATTAATTTGTATGGTGAATGCAACGGAATATTTCTTTGATGTATCTCAGCTTGATTACCCTTGCATGTATCAATTCTAAATATATAGGAACAAGGATGGAAGTGGGAAAAGGGAGTGGCTTAGGGTATAACAGAAAATAATTTGGGTTTTTTGCAATAACAATTTGCCAATTTCAGGCTTTGTTATAACTTCATTCATTTGATTGCAAATGAGTGATCAGAAGAATTTGAATCCACATAATTAAGGATTGTGCTTGTAGGATTCCCAGTTCACTGACGTTTTGTAGTGATCTGATGGGCACTTTCGCCAGGTGTCATTGCTACATACATGTCTTGTTGCTGCTGTCCTGTGAGACCCGATTTCCTTCACCCCGTTGCTCTGGCTGGATCTGGGTGAAGTTGTGACCAGGAGGGCACGTGTCTGGTCCCAGTGCGCTTCCTCAGCTCTCCCATTTAGGAGCCATGTGGTATTAGATACATTAATCTTCCTGTGTGGTAGTTTCGTCAAGAGCAGAGGTAGCGATCGGTCCCCGCCTGCTGGCCGCGTGCGGCTGTCGCGAAGCTCAGCGGACAAGGCTAAAGAGGGGAACTCACGCGTGTTAGTATCCCTGGCATCAATTCTCACCCCCGGAAAAAACACCTGTCGTTGGAAATGGGCAGAGCCCTGCTCTTCAGGTGACCCACGAATAAACAAGAACACAGAACAGAAACTTCAATGCTAGATCTTCGAGAAACTAAGAAAAAGGGAAAGTCAGACTTTACGACAATCTACTGAGAAGAGAACAGGCAACTCCATTCCTCTTCCACAAGATCCACAGTCAAAACAACAAGGGACGCGCCCACTAAGGATGAGATGGGTAGGCTTAGGTTTCTTGGGGGGTGTGAGCTGGGGAGAGCCATCCCTGTGCCCGGGTGACAGGCAGTGGACACCACAGAGTGACCGGTGTCTGCAGTCACCCCCCAGAGGGCTGTCCCCAAGGCTTGCCTCAGGTGCACAGTGAACTGGGCCATTGCTCCCAAAGAAAAACAGTGAAATGAGCCTCCTGTGGGGCAGGGGAGCATAACACCTGGGAGCGAGGAGCAGGGCCTGGACGTGCACAGGGGGATAGAAAAGCAGGACCCCTGCCTCAGGCTCTGGGCGTCATCCCTCAGCTTCCGCCAACTGTGATCAAAAACACTCAGCAAACATTGATTTATCCACCTGCATTCTTCCAGACACTCAATAGTTGCTGTCTGTCTCATCTACCTGTCTGTCTATCCACCTGTCTATAGATCTATCCCTCCATCCGTCCACCCGCCCACCTATCCATCCCTCCATCCATCCATCCACCATCCCTCCATCCATCCATCCACCATCCCTCCCTCCATCCCTCCATCCCTCCCTCCATCCCTCCATCCATCCATCTACCATCCCTCTCTCCATCCATCCACCACCCATTCCTCCATCCCTCCCTCCATCCATCCCTCCATCCATGGGCCCACCTATCTATCCATCATCCATCTATCCATCATCTCTCTCTTCTTTCTTTCTCTATAACAAGTGTCAAGGAAGAGATTGTGGGTAAAGAGAAGACAGTGAAACACATACTCAGGCACAGTGAAGCAAGGCGTCCATTCTGCCTGGAGGAATTAGCATGAGCTTTACCAAAGTGGCAAATTTTAAACTTGGTCATGAAGCTTGAGTGGAAATTACTAGAGGGCAGGAAACCCACAGGTGAGCGGGAGCTGCCAGCAGGCTGGTGAGGCTGAACTTTAGATGCACGAGAGGAGGGACAGGGGGACCCTGAGGCGGCGTGGAGACAGCTTCGGGTCGCCTGCCTCGGGGAGGAGGACACAGACACGTGGGCAGGAGGTGATGCCCAAGGGAGGCCGGCAGCCCCTGCCCCCGGGAGCCCCAAGCCGGCACCTCCCCCGCCTCTTCCCCCATGTCTGTGTTTTACGGTGAGCTAAGAATGGCCCTTCCATTTGAAAACAGATGGAAAACAACAAAAGAAGGAGAATTAGAATCTCAGTGTTCACAGCAGTTTTACTGGCGCAGGGTCACCTCACCCGTATGGCCGGTGGCTGTTTCCCAGGACGACAGCCGGGTGTGCGGTCCCGGCAGAGACCCTGTGGCCACCAAGGCTCGACCGCTGCCAGGCCCTTCACAGAAAAATTTTCCGGGCGAGTCTAAGCCATCTCCGCTGTGTCTCTGGGCAATTTATCACCACCCTCAGGCTTTGTTTAAAACCTAGAAGTTCCCAGCCCTGAACGGGCCCCTCTCGTGAGCCCCTCTTGGTTATTCCCAGCTTCTAAATTCTCCTGAGCTCAACACTTCTTGACCATCTTTGAAGCCCCCTCTGCTCCTCCAAAGCCTTGTCTCTGATATGCCCACCGCGCCCACCATTGTCTGCCCTCCCCTGGTCCAGGCCTCATCACCAGGTGGCCCGGGCTGGCCCTCCGGGGCCCCAGGACCCATCCTCTGGGCTGGGCCTCCCGCCCTCCCCCACCCCCTGCCACCAGGCCAGCTTCTCCTGGGAATACCTGCCCTCCCGCCCCCGTTCTCCTGCTCCATGCTCTCCCACATTCACCTCTGTTTCCAGAAGCTTCTCCCCCAGCCAGATCTCTCGGACACACGCCCACCCGCACTCAGCGGCCTCCTCCCAACCTCCTCAGAGCTGCTTGTGCAGAATGAGGGGCACAGGTGCACGCTCCTGAGGGTCAGCCCCGAACCCCACAGGCCGGTGCCAGCAGGGCAGACAGGAGAGTGCAGAGAACACTCGGCCAGCGAGCGCGTGCGAGACCAACCACGAATCCGGACTCTGATTAGACGCGATAAACCGCGTGAGCAAACTGCCTTCGGGGTCACCGAACAGGACATTCTCATGAAGAAGCGGCTTTTATTCCGCTTAGGACTCTGCATCTGTATCTCAGTTTACTTACGGGAAAGCACAGCCGTGGACCCACGTAAAGAATAGGAGTCGCTGCTACAAGTTACGCGGCATGGACCCCTGAGTCCAGCCAGACCTAACGGGGCCAGGCCCCATCTGCTAGCGCAAATCCTCGGGAGGCACATCTCTGGGCTGTATTCGGTTTTGTCTGCTTTTCGTGGAAATTCCGATTGGAAGGACACAGTTATCTACTCCCGACAGGAAATGTTATTTCAGAAGAACGTGAGACGCACCCACTTAGTAAGACTCTTACAGGCAGAGTAGATTAATAAGGTGGAAGGTGGTTGTTTCATTTTTCTCATTTGTCATATTTCGTCACTATAAATCCCATGTCGCTTTTCTTTTTCCTGCACGAGAGGGCAGGGTACCTGAAGAGGTATCTCTCAATACGGTGTAAGGTCGGGAGGACCTCTGATGTTGTAAATGCAAGGGTGTCATTCTAAAGGAAAGCAGTTCCATCGCATGAGTTCAGTGATGTGCTGGTGTCTGGAGGGACAGTAACACATTTTGTCTGCGGATTGATTGGAAAAAGTTTTGATTGAAAATAGCTCTGTGCGTGGAAAGAAAAAGAAAGTGCGTTTTGACTTTGTTAAAGGGTGGGGGGCTTCCTCAGTTCTGGGCAGGAGGTGGTAAGAGCAGCAACGGCCTTCCAACGCCCCACTGCTCTGCGGCGCCCCATAGTGTCCACGCAATGAGCCCCAGAAACTGTGACAGGTCATAAAAATTACTGACACTAACGGTTTCGTAAATATCTTACAAACAGGCGATAATTATTAAAACCAAAGACCTTCTTTACTGGAGAGATTTGAAGTATAGAGACTCATTTTCATTTGGAACAAAGTAGTACATGATTGATGGCCCTTAGTGAAAGGATGCTTGTGAAATTAATGCTGTCCTCACTTTCCTCCTGGGTCGCGTGAGCTGACAGGCCCATCAATAAATTGTCCAGAGTTCCATCACCCGCTAAAATTCTGGACGAGCCCCATCAACTCAGCGTAATCCAGGGGAAGTAGAATCTTTTGATTTAAGTGTTTGGTAAAGAAGAGGTACTTTCCAGAACTTTGCTGCAATTTGCTGTGTAGACACACGTGTCCTGTTTACTTTGCTTTAGGAACTGAAATTCCTTCATTTCAAAACAAAACTTTTTCCTTATTTATGTGGACCACATTTCTTTTACCGACCCAGTGTCTAGCCCTCACTAGGGGAAAAAAATCCCTCATAAGTGTTAGATCATTTCTCCCACAGTTTTTATATTCCTATTTTTATAACAAAATTGTAAACGATGTAAAGCCGCAAACTTTAGTCAATTTGGAGAGTCTTGTGAGCTGTGGAGTGGCCTTGCTGCCCTGGTCAGTTTACAGAACCCAGTGGGCAGGTCCGCCTGCACGCCGGCCCCGGCCCCCCGGTCTCTGCTCAGACGTGAGACCCCCGTCTCCCCACTGCTCTGGCTGCTGCTTTGACGTGATGCTTTCATGGAGGAGAGAGGAGGGAAGGACAGACACACGGACCGTGTGAGGACTGGTCCTCAGGGCTCAGCTGACTCTGATTAGCAGAACAGAAGTAACTCCCTTACGAGTTACTCTTCGCGTTGGGCGGGTTGGAGGGTGTGGAAGTGACCTCCGGGTCCGTGCGAGGGGCAGCGACAAGGCCACAGCTTCCCTGAGGCCGCCGTGTGCTCAGAGCATTGCCAAGCCACGTCCTTGATGTCAGGAAAGCTTAGTCTTCCGTCCAAGGTCAAAAGGTATCAGTTGTGAAAGCTTAGCTCTTCTCTCACTTGTATAGGAATAGGGTGCTTTGGGGCAGTTCTTGGTGGTGCTGTGGTGACCAGCCGTGATGTCTGTGGGGTTGTGGTCACTTCCGGACCATACCTGAGTGGGCAGGAAGCGGGTGCTGAGACGCCTGTGCCGCACGAAAGGGTGGCTTGCCGGAGGGCTCCCGGCGCTGCAGACGGGCCTCCTGGCTCCCTGCAGGCTCTCCCCGCGGAGCAGCTCCTCCCTCTGCAGGGTCAGGTGAGCTGCCGACCCCTAAGCAAAGGGCATCCCGTGCCTTTAACGACCAGGGCCCATGCTAATCAACCATCCAGCAATCGTCTTCCCGTCCTTGCGTCACAGGAGGTTGTGAGCAGGTCCAGGAACCACGCTTGCTCCTGAGGGCCTGTTGGACTGCTGGAGAGGCTGACTGTTCAGAAGGACCCGGGAAGCGGAGGGGGGGCGTGTGGAGGAGGGTCGTTCCCGCACGAAGGGCGGGGCTGCGGGCGGCACACGGGCCTCTGCCGGTCCCTGAACGCCTGGGCGTTTGCCTTGGCTTATGTGAGCCCACACGTGTGTGCGGTCCTCCCCCCGTCACTGGCCCTCCCCCCGGGTGGCTCTTTATTAGAATCACGGAGGGAAGGGGTTTCTGTCGTGGTCTGGCCTGCACCCTGACCGGAGCGCCACGTCCCAAAGCGCAGGTGCCCGCAGGCCCGCAGAGGCCCTACCTGTTCAGCTGGGTCACCTGCACAGGACAGTGAGCCCCAAATGGCCACTGTGGCCACTCGCGACCGGGCGGATCATCCGGTCTCTAGCGGGATGAGGGGGATGAGGGGTCTACAGGGTCCCCGTCACCCCGGGTCATAAGGGGAGCCTCCCTCCGGCGGTGATCAGGCTGGTGCGGCCAGTCGCTCGCCAAATCTTGGTGGCCGCTCCCTGACCGGGAGCGCGCCTTTAATGGTTACGCAATGTGCCCCCCGGCCTCCCGCTTGAGAGCCATAGGCGCTCTTCCCGCTGGTCCCCAGCTCTGCCCGTCCAAACTTACTTACACCATGTGAAAAAAAGGCAAAAAGGGGGGAAAGCCAGACTTTCCTCCTTCGGGAGTCGGCGGGTCGGCGGGCGCCGCGTCCCCCTGGGTACCTGCGCGCTGGCGTGGGCGCCCAGGGCGGGCGGCTCTTCTGTTGCCGTGGCCCGGGCGGGGGCCCCGAGTCATCTCTGTCCCCTGTCTCCCCAGCGAAGCGGTACTGCAAGGACGCCAGCCCTAGCAGCAGCGCCGCCAGCACCTACGCGCCCAGCAGCAGCAACCTGAGCTGCGGCGGCGGCAGCAGCGCCAGCAGCACGTGCAGCAAGAGCAGCTTCGACTACACGCACGACATGGAGGCGGCGCACATGGCGGCCACGGCCATCCTCAACCTGTCCACGCGCTGCCGCGAGATGCCGCAGAACCTGTCCACCAAGCCGCAGGACCTGTGCGCCGCGCGGGTACGGGCCGCCGGCGCACCTGGCGGGGGCCGGGGGCGGGGCCGGGGCGGGGGCGGGGCCTCGGCGCGTCCCCACCGCCGCCTCCCGCGCCCGGCGGCCTCGGCCCGGCGGTCCCGCAGGCGCCTCCCTCCCAGGGGCCGGCGCAGGCCGTGCGCCCCCCGGGCTCTGCTCGGAGGAGGCCTGACAGCGCGGGGTCCTGGGGACGCACTTTCCAGACCAGGAGAAATCGTCCGGTCTTTTAGATTAACGTGTCCATTTGGGACCCAGAGTCACTTCTGGAAACAGAAGGACACCACGCTCCCCTCCTGGCGGTTCCGAGCTGCACAGAGAATAGGAAGCTCGAGGAGCCGTGCGCCCTGGACCTTAAGCAGAGGAGGGTGGGCCGCGCCGCGGTCAGATGAAACGCAGGCCTGCTCCCTCCCGCCCAGCCCTGGGGAACAAAGAGAGTGCAAAAATCCCGTTTCCCCACGGGTTCCCAGCCGGGCAATTACAGCCGGCTTCCATTAGTTCAAAACAGCATAGATGCCAGAACGGTGAGCAACACTTAGGGCGGTTCCTCGTCAGGGGGCTCCTGGCCGGAGAGGGCGCCGTGCGGCCGCCGCAGCGCGCAGGGCTGCCCGGCGAGACCACTAGGGGGCGCGCGACGCAGGCGGCGCGGGCGCCTCGTGGTCCCGGGCCCGTGAGCGGCACGCCGGCCCGCGCCTCCCTCCAGAACAAAGGGTCCCTCCGTCGCCTACTGCTGCTGGGCGAGCGCCTGAGCGCAGAGCACTGACCCTAGTTGTTAGAAATAAGTGTAATTTGTATGAATGGAGAAAGGTCAGTAATCTTATGTTTTGCAAACGCTTTCTTCTCTATTAATATTTTTATTCCTAGATTTTGGAGGAGTGTCAGGGGCATGCAGTTTCCGTGGAGATCAGGGCTGCTAAAATGCGAGGCTGGCATGGAGGAGATTCTGTTTCAGGGGGGAAAAAAAGACAGTAACCCCTTCCAGTTTTTTTCACTTTGTTAAATTTAAACTAAGACAGACAGAATTATAATCCAACACGATGAAGGCTAATAGTATGAAAGCTGGAAACCAGGAGTGCACTTTGACAAGAAGAGTTCAGGCAGAATAATATGCTATAATTTATCAAGGTAACAGCCCAAAGGATGGGGTTTTCATTCCAAGCATCTTCCCTCCGCGATTACATTCAGAGGAAAGAGCTGCTAGACATCTGAGCAGGCAGCAGGTTTCACGCCAGCTCTGAAATCAAATTGCTCAAGAGAGTGTAACTCTCTGGGAAAAAAAAAAAAAAAAAAAATGGAGGATTGTCAGGGGTATTTTGATTTTTCTTTCTCTGTCCTCCATCTGCCCTTCCTTCTCTCCCTCCTCCTGAGAAGCAGGCTCTGAGGAATTCTTGATCTGTTTAAAGCATCATAAAAACAAAAAAAAAAAAAAAAAAAACACCCTGTACCTCTTTGTTTTTTCTAAAGCTGGTTGACTAAATTGCAGGTTTGCTGAACCATAGAGCAGGTCAGCCGTGATCACTGCAGCAGAGGTGTGTTGGGCTGTGATTGCACATCTTCCTGCTTAAAATGGAAAAGTCTCTCTCCATCATAGGTTTTGTATTAGAAAGTACATTTTATGTGGGGATTTTTGTTTGGTTTGGTTTCCTACTATATACCCAGAGCCTGTGCCTGATAAATAAATAAATATTTGTCCAAAAAATGGAAAAAAAAAAAAAAAAGCAAGTAAATTCTAGTTCCTCTCCTCCATTCTTCTAAATTCTTGTGTTTTCCTCCACTCCAAGTCTTGGAGTATTAGCATCAGTGAAACTAAAGGAGAATTTTAAGTATATATACATTTTTAGGTATTTATGTATAATCTGTACACATACACACACATACATTTCTGATCTCTTAAGAGGTCTTTGAACTGGGATAGAATTGAAATTAGGCACTTGTTTTTCTTCTGGCCAGGCTTATTTCTAAAAGCAGAAATGTATTAGGAAGAAAACATATAGATCTCTGATAGGTAAGTGATAGAGCGATGATAGATAGTCGATAAGAGACAAGAGAGTGAGAGACTGATAGGTGATTAGTAGATAATAGACGGATGCGTGCATGCCTCTGCCAGCCAATTTCCCAGCTGCGCGTGGGGAGCAAGGCAGATGGGGGGCCACATGCGCTCGCCTTGGGCGCTTATACACGTGAGACTGCGGTGAGCAGTTTGAACTGTGTCCTGGCGGAAGGCAGGGCTGTGGTCTGGGGGATGGATTCTCATGGTCCCTGTGTCCTTCTGTCCCGCAGAACCCTGACATGGAGGTGGATGAGAACGGGACCCTGGACCTGAGCATGAACAAGCAGCGGCCGCGCGAGGGCTGCTGCCCCATCCTGACGCCCCTGGAGCCCATGTCCCCCCAGCAGCAGGCGGTGATGAACAGCCGGTGTTTCCAGCTGAGCGAGGGAGACTGCTGGGACTTGCCCGTGGACTACACCAAAATGAAGCCCCGGAGGATAGATGAGGATGAGCCCAAAGAGATGACTGTATGTCCTTTTCACTGACTGCCCCCCCCTACCCCGTCCACTCAGCATGTGAAGTTGGCACCACTGAGGGAAAATGCCCTTGGCACACGCCTTAACAGAAAATGTCTTTCCTCTTGAAAAATGACCTTTAGCTGACTAAGGCTCAGAAGACACTTTTGGTTGACCCAGGAGAGATTTGGCACTAACCCTGATCAGAGTGAAACAAACCATTGCCTCCTTTAAATGATGAATTTTATTTTCTAACACGTGTGTTTTGTTGCAAACGATTTCTGTAGGAAAATGTGTAAACAGCTTACTAGTTCATTTTTTCTGGGTGATAAATTGATAGAATGCAGGGTTTTCCTTGCAGGTAGGGAATTATAATGAGACTCTTAAATACTTAAAATGATTAATTCTGTGCGATTAATTAGCTGGCTCATTGAAGCAAAGGACAGGGTCTGTTCTCTAAGAAACCTAAAATACGCAGAAGAGCCTACCTACCCCAGCCTAGAACAAATCATTTTAGTACAGTCACCTGAATCTTTGTTGACTATAATATTACCAAAACACCTATGTCAAGAACATATTTTTGAAGTAGTTACAATTTTCAAATTCAGATCATTAAAATAGTTATCCTTTAGGCTAAGAAAATAAATGAAAAAAAATGGTCTTTATTAGACTGACTTTTCCTCCAGTGTTCAACTCTGAAAATTATGACATCTTCTTTATTCTCTGAAAAATGAAAATTCTTTTTGAACACAATAGGGAGACCACCATCCAAGCAATAGCATCTTAAAGAAACAGGGAGGTGGAGAGAAGGGAAACATTAGCTATCTGTAGGAATTGGCAGGGAAGGCACCTGTTTATAAGGCCATTACATCAAAAGCTTTTTATGTTTATTCTTCAAACTGATTTAAGTATCCAGGCATCTTAAAGGAGAATAGAATCTGAGTGGCAAGCTAAATTCCAAAGTATTTTTTTTCTCTTACAGTGTTAAATCGTTACTACCAAATAAGGCATGGTAGTTGAATCTGCGAATTTATTTTAATTAAAATTAAGCCCCCATAAAAGGACAATACCGCCATAAGGTGTCACACAAGTGAAAACCCTTGCACTCAAGAAACACGTTTACTGAACATCGCCACCTGTAGGAACTTCTAGGTTACTGCAAGGGCCCCAATTAGCCAAAGTAGGTACATTCTATTAAAAAAAAAAAAAAAAATTGTTGCCTAAGAGTATTCTAAAATCACAGCGTCAGTCTAAACTGATCTTCCCTTGCCTTGGGACTTACAGCACATACAATACTTCTGTAGTGTAGAATACTTACCAAAGACTCTTAGAAGCCCCAGTCTAAAATATCTTTGGATACAATGCTTAAGCTCTGTCCAGTGATGTTGGATAAAGTGCCGTAGGTCTTAAACCCAGGTGAGCAAGGTCCACTGAGCCGCCTCTCTGGCTGCCAGACCGCTTATCTGTCCCTCCTGTCGGTACAGCTGCAGAAATTTGAATAAGGAATTTGAATTTGCCCACTGACAGGTTACCCTAATTTTAGGAATTTAGAGCAAGTGATGAGAAAGTAAAGTCCCCCAGAGAGAGAGGTACTCTTTGAACGCAGTTGGGTTTGCATCCTCAGGATGAGGGTGCATCGTGACTTTAAGGGTAAGGTTGGGAGAGGTGGACAATTCAGGACAGCCATCCCCCCCCCGGGGGGGACGCAGCCTCTGGTCTGTGTATCCAGCCGTCATCGCTGTGGCCCTGAAGCTGTGTTTTGCCCGCAGCCGGAAGACTTGGATCCCTTCCAGGAGGCTCTAGAAGAAAGAAGGTACCCGGGGGAGGTGACCATCCCGAGCCCCAAGCCCAAGTACCCCCAGTGCAAGGAGAGCAAGAAGGACTTGATAACGTAAGCATGACGTGAGGTGAAATTATCACTCTTCTGAACCTTCCCTTTCTTTGGCTTATCTTTAAACCGGGTCTGTATATGCCTTGCCGTTTGAGCATGCGACATGCGCAGCGTACAAATGTCCCCAACTGCCAGTCGGGTAGAGCGAGAGGCCAGCCGTGGACGCGCTTGTTCTGAGCGATGCTCTGTGCTAAGGAGACATCATTTCCATGTAATCCCGTGCATTTTGCAGCTTTTCTTCAGGGCGCTTAAATCCCCGTGCAGACATTGCAGCTAAACTGGAAACAATGAAACATTTTTCAAGTTTTTTTTTTGAAACATACTTACTATTTTGGCTGTTTTTGTTTTTGTTTGGTGGCAGATGTCCAACACCAAGGTGTGATGGGAGTGGTCATGTGACTGGTAATTACGCCTCACATAGAAGGTGTGCCTTCATTTTTCTCATGGTGGATTCTGTCTTTTCAATTTATTGTTTTCAGCTTACCTCAACAATGCTGTCCAAGTACAAACGTTGAATTATGTGTCACCCCTTTAAGTGCTATATGTTGACCTTCAAAAGCATGCTAATTGACGTGTTGTATAATGTCTTTTATTTTGAAACAAACTACCTGAATTTGGAAAATGACTTACAAACATTGAGACAAAAGAGCACAAATATTTGGATCTTATTTTTTAAAGTTTCTGGAAAGACCTGTTTCCTTAAATTTCTATGTAAACGTGAATTAGTTAATTATACCAACAAAATTCAATATACAGCACTTGCCCCATCGCTTTTCTGCATTCAACTTTTTAATTTCAGTTTTATGTTGTGTTTGTTCGGGAACGTAAGCTGGGCCTCGGGGCTACTCACCTGACTCTTCCGCCCTGTCTTACAGTCTGTCGGGCTGCCCGCTGGCTGACAAAAGCATTCGAAGTATGCTGGCCACCAGCTCACAAGAACTCAAGTAAGATTTAACGAAAATCCTTCTCTTTCTAAAATCTGTTCACTTGGTAGTAACAAAAAGGACGTGTCGTTTGAAAAGAAAAAATGTCTTTAAAAAGCCACCTGTGTGCGTCAGCGCCTCAATTCAGCACACATGACTGGTCTTCAGGATTTTAGTCACTTCTCTGGACAATCCATCTGCCTTTTCCCTCTCATTTACCTCCAGCTTTTTCATATCGTATCCTTCTTCTATCTTGAATTTTCTAAAGCATAGGTATTTTCTCTCCAGATATGCATGCACGTGGAAGGGAAGTTTTACAGAGTTACTCAGACTTTTAGGAAGTGATTGATCGTAATGTAAAAAGTCAAAAGTTGATTTCTTAAAAGTCAGTAGTTAATATGATCACTTTAAAAATGGATATTTAAATAGCGCGAATGACAAAAACCCACCATGACAGTAGCTAATTCCTTCAGTATACCGTGGTTATAGCTAATGAGACTCTTTAGGGCAGTGATAACTCACAGTTAACTAAGGCTTTTACCAATGACAGACAACACGGCCCTCTCTCTCCTCTCAGCCTGTAATTTTCTGTCTTTTCAGCATGAATCTGGTCAGCTACATTTACACCACCAGACTAAGGGTTTTCTTCTTTGTGTGTGTGTGTGTGTGTATATATATATATACACACATGTATATATACACATATATATACATACACACACACATACATATGCACATATATACATCCATATTCAGTTACTAGACAGGTTTTGGAAGAAGTCAGTCCAAGCCATAGACAGCAGATTAAGACCTTTGGTCATCCAGTTAGAATGGATATTCAGGTGTCTGTAAGGAAAGAAGGGCAAGACTTGAACATTCCACAACATAATGAGAACCAAGATTCCCAAATAACTGTTTTTAATTACCTGCCTGTTACAAAAATCATCACGTCAACTTGCTCGGCTTCCATTTTGTTTGGAAATGGCTTTATTTCCAATGCAGAGAAAATTCTGTTTTCAGACCCTGTTGGATTCCTTTCCCAAGGACCCCGCCCTGTGCTCCCACTCCCTCGAGACAGACCAGGGCGTCCGCAGAGTGCGGGCTCTGTTTCACACTGTGTCGTTTTTTACAGGATCCCCGTCCGGGGCCCTAGCGCCATAGATCACCTGCTCATGTTCAGTGACCTACTGAACTAGCCCTTCCGGCCCGAGACCCTGGGAGCTCTCTTCATGGCGTGTAAACACCAGGAGGTCGCCCTCTTACTTAACGGCTGTAAAGTCTGTAGCCGTCCTCGTGGTGCCTGACGGACAAATAGCTTTTAGAACCTCAAACGGACAGAATTAGCAAGAACCACCCAGGCCGCTGTGTTAAGACCTCCTTTTTCTCTGGCTTGAAACCATACTCCCCTCACGATCAAAACGTGGTTAACTGCGCTTGGAACTTGGCTAACATCAGAACATGGCAACTTCCCTTTGACTCTCTTGATGAGGAATGCTTTGCCATCTCCAGTTCCAACAGGCCTGCTGTAAACAGGGAAACAGCCTGTGGACGACTTGCATCTAGTGTGGCTTCTCCTTGGTGGTCTCCAGACCCCAGAGACCAGAGTAGGCTTCTGATGGGTCTGGTTTTCATGGCTTTGCATCCTCTGACTTTGGGCTTGGAAGGCTGTGTTGATCTGAAGTCCCAGGCAGACCTGCTTCTCCTCCGGTGTTGGCACTTTCTTCTTGTCGTGTCTTCTTGGAAGATGGTGTGACGGTCCGCACCATCTGCATCTTCAGAGTGGTGTCCGAGTGCCCTTCACATCCTCCTGGGCGGTGTCGGGCCGTCTGTTCCCTCCTCCCTCCCTCCTCCTGGGGGTGGGGGTGGGAGGCGAGTATCTTCCAGAGGGCGATGGCCTCTCCTGATTTACACTGATCTAAAGGCCACAGTCACCTGTAACTTGTCTTTGCAGCAAGTGAATCCCACTTCAATTGACCCTTTTTCTGGGAAATCCAAACTTGACAAATTTTCTGAAATGATTTAAGAATGGATCTTCAAAACTAGGGATTTCACTTACATGTCTACTATAAATAGTCTGATATTTAAGTGACCATTTTTACTTGATGATAAGTCTTTCTCAACTGAGGAAACCATATATTTTAATGTGGTTTTTTTCCTTTAATCTTTTAATTGATGACACCCCTCCATCCATGGCTTTTTCATGCGGGTCACAAAGGCTTTCCTGGGCACAGGAGCAGAGATGAATCCCTTTAGGATTTGCAACTGCTTTCTCTAGAATAATTCATGCATGTGCCCTTTTCAATAGCTGATTCTTTACATACGTATTTTAAAAGCTTTGGTCAATTCCCGCCGCACAGCCTCTTGCCTGATTGAGAGAGCCCTTGTGTGATGCAGTGATCTCCACTTCTTCATAGAGACACCTTAGGAAGTGGGTCCCAATTGCCTCAAAAATTTTTCTCACTTCTGCATCAGCTAAGAAATAGAATCTCCTGGGAATGTTCCTCTTGTCACTTCTGATGTTGAATTTTGTTAGTTGGCCGTTAACAGGACATTCTTGATCTCAGACAGACGAGTTTTGCCAGATACACTCTGGGTCTTGGGTCCTCCATCCTCTTAAACTTCCTGAGATAAGACCTTGCTCCATTCTCATCCAGAACAGCACACGTGGGGTAGTCTTAAAAAGAAGCCGATCGTGTTGTCGAATTATGTACAATATGTAAACTGAACCTGTATTAAAATGTAATGTGTTCGTGAATATCATTCAGTCTCTGCAACTATTGCTTTCTTGTCCCTGGTCCGTCTGGCGTAGAAAACAGGTTGGTGGCTGGGTCAGAGGCAGGTGACAGCACTGGGGGAGGGAGCCCCAGAGGCAGGCGAGGGGACCCGAGATGACCGCGACCCAGGGCCCCGAGACTAGCAGACCCTCCCAGGCTGATGCTTCTGACGCTACATAGATGCGCAGGAGCCGCCCCCCCCCCCCCGAGGACACCTGACTGTGACGTTCATTGAGACCCCAGGCCAGGAAAAAAAAAAGAATAAAATTGTCCAAATGAATGTGATTTTTTTGGTGAGGACTCTGCCTAACATGAGGGAAGTTTCTTCTCTAAAAGTTTCATTGGCTAAGATCCCCTGAAAGTAGCAACTTGAAAGAACTTGCAAATCACATCACATCATCCTCAGCCTATTTTTTTTTTTTTTTTAAGAAACCACACCCTCCCAGCCAGAAATTCTCTTTCCTACTTCCAGATGCGAGATCAGCACAGACACGGGGGTGATGTAGGTGCTTTAGCCACCTCCATGACCAGTTTAAACCGATGAAAAACTGATTTCAATCAGAGGCAATTAGCTCTAAACACAGGCCCCCAAATTGCCTTCCATTTATACTCAGTTGGCCACATTTAGATTCTCCCTTGTTATTCCTGTCTTTGTCTTTTAGAACCAGAATCCCTGTGGTTAATGAGGGTCCTTGCAGGAGAAGGAATTGTCCATCCCTGGTTCTCTTTACTTCTTCACCTTTGAACTTTGATTTAATCCTCCTGGTGGGGGTGGGGTCCTCCTTTGGGTTCTCTGACATTTAAAAAGTTCTCGTGTGTTCTGTCTTTCCGAGGCATGTCTCCCAGGTATTTTCACCTTAGACATAGAGGAATTTTAACCACATACTCAAAAAACCTTGTTTAAAACCTGGTTACATTTATTTAAATCAAAGAATTAAAATTTTGAACTTAGGCCACGATATGACTTTTCTCTAAGGGCTCCTTATTTGTAGAATTTCCGAGGGCTTCTTTCTTCAGCTATGCACGTCGCGCTGGCGTTGGGAGGAGTATTTACCAGGGTCTATGCACGTCGTGCTGGCGTTGGGAGGAGTATTTACCAGGGTCCAATACAGCTTCACTCCACCCACAGCTTCCACTGTTTCGAGTGCAGGAAGTTCACCCACTTTCACTGCACACCAGGTTCTGAGAACTAATCCTCATTTCCATCATCTTCCGCCTTCCCGGTTCACAGTAGTAAATCCGGGGGACTTTGTGAGTTACAACTGCCGTGTTCTGAGGGCTGTGGCCTTCACGGAGGACGTGTCTCCGCGTGGAAGGATGTGTGGACCCCTCTGTACAGTTAACTCCTTACGGCAGAAGTTATCCTGAGGTTCTGGCCCTCACGTTGGGGGAGGCACGTGATATGTGATCTTTCACTTCAAGGAGTACCCCTCGGACGCCCTCCTTTCAGTTAGAAAATCATTTTATTCTGCAGCAGCAGGGCCACCTGAGCACACCTGGTGCATACGTGTGAGTGTCTGTGGGGGAGAAGGGCGCCAGCCTCAGGCATATGGGGCGCATGTCACACCATAGGCACGACCTGCTGGGACCCGGTGAGCGATGCACACCCGAGATTTAGTCGAGGCTCGGAGCCTCCTCTGCGCGCCTGGCCCTTGAGAAGGTGGGGGGCTTGGACCCACCTCGCAGATGTGCAAACTGAGTCCGGGCAGTGGGCAGCTCAGTCAGTAAGTGGCCGTCACCACACTTGGCCCAAGCGCCTTTTCCACACTTCATGCTACCGTTTCAAAATTAGTATCCCTTTAGGGGTGTTGGTTTTCGATGGAGAATTAAAGGTTTATGCTTAACTACATAAAAATACAAATTCCGAGTTTCTTTCTCTGAAGCGTTTAGCTTTAGGTCTCATGCAGTGTTTTCTCATAACCCACACACAGGGCTAAACAGGGGATTGGGTCCTGTGAAGTTAAACTTCCAGGTGCGACATGACCATCAGTCGTAGAAAACTGTTCACAGGGGTTTTGTCATCCCCAGGAAGAATCTCGTCCCACAATTTCTATTTCAACATCTGTAAAATATTGATAAAGTTTGCGCTGCGGCATTTTTCTAAAAATACCCTAAGAAATACAGCTTGCAGCAGATAGATTTTCATTTAACCATAAGTAGGGTCAATTTAAAATAAGTCCCATATAGGAAATTTAGGGGAGCACAATATAGGAAAACTTCTACAATAAGGATGTTTGAGGGTAACTCCAGTTATACACACACACACACACAGACACTCACGACGCACACACACACATGCTCATGCACTCACACACACACACATGCTCACACAAACACACACACTCACACAGTCACACACTGACACTCTCACAGTCACACAGTGACACACTCTCACACTGACACACACACACACAGTCACCCACTCTCACAGACACACTCTCACACACGTGCACACACTCACTCTCACACACACACCCACGCACACACACTCACATACACTCTCACACTCACACACAACACTCTCACACTCACGCACACACTAACACACTCTCACACAACACACTCACTCTCACACACGCACTCACACTCATGCACACACACACACGCACAAGCACTCAAACACACTCACACTCCAACGAATGAATGCACAAACATATAGTGAATGAAGCAATGCCTCATGGCTCAGGCTTGGGTTCACTGAGTTTCTTATTAAGGGAGGGTTCGTGGGGAAAGCCTGGGTTCTTCTCTCTGTTTCTGGAACAGGTGGACTTAGCCACGTAGCATCATAGGGCCCACCTCCCTGGATGCTGGCCCAGCTGCCAAGTGTCATTGGGTCCTTTGCTGTTGTAACTGGATCCGCCAGGAACCTCCCTTCCTGCTTCTTCTCTTTCTAATAGCCGGCATTAGACTCACATTATTTAAATCCCTTCTTTTAATATTTATTTATTTATGTATTTGGTTGCGCTGGGTCTTAGTTGCCGCAGGTGTGCTCCTTAGTTGTGACTCCAGGGCTCCTTTGCTGCGGCTTGCGGGCTCCTTAGTTGTGGCATGTGAACTCTTAGTTGCGGCATGTGGGATCTAGTTCCCTGACCAGGGATCAAACCCGGACCCCCTGCATTGGGATCATGGAGTCTTAACCACTGCGCCACCAGGGAAGTCCCTAGACCCAGATTATTAAGGGAGAGTTCCAGGGGTTTGAGTTTGGGGTTATGTTTTAATCACCTTTAACCATATTCATATGCAAATCAACCAAAAACAAAACAAAGCAATAAAAAAGAAAAACGTTGATATTTCATTTATTTTATAAAGGGATCTGTGCTTTACAAAAGCATCCGTAGAGTTCTCTGGCAGTATTTGAATGCAGTCTAGGTGTGTTTGTCTTTGGTTTGTTTATTCTCCACCATCTTCCAGGTTTGGGTGCAGGTTATGAGGAAGTTTGCAGAGTGAAAAACCAGACTTCGGTCATCAAAGAAAGGCACGGGTGTAGGAGGGAAGTTGACTAATCAAGACACAGCTGTGTATCAATAAACTCTTTGTGCAAAACAAAACACAGAGACCGGCCTCTCCCGTCAGAGGGGCGTCAAGTCCTCATCTGTGAAATGGGAGAGTCCTGGTACCCGGCTCACTGTAGACGTTCAGCTAGTGTCATCGTCACCACGGCAACACACACAAGTCCCACAGCGCGTGTTAAACTGCTGGGTTTTGTGACAACATTAAGCAGAATTCAAAGGAGGAAAATGTAAGCGTTAGTTTAACGTTTACTTAGTGGCTTCTGTGACCTCCCTGAAATAAGGAGAACTTTAATTCACTCCAAAATCTTCTGAGCCTCTGGCTTTGGAGGACTTTATAGCAAGTCCTTTAATTTAGAAAGAAAAGTAAAGAGAAGAAAGACACCGCAGCAGTTACATCCGTTGGAACCCCGGGGGTGGGCGGTGATTGCAGACAGGGGTGCCTGTGTGCTGGGCTCTCCCTGCCATGTTTCTGCAGTGCCTGTGCGTACGTGTGTGCATGTGTGCGTGTGTGCACGTGTGTGTGAGTGTATGCAGGTGTGCACGTGTTCATCTGTAGGCCAGCACAGGTGTTCTCACGTCTGGCTGTCGCATCAGCGTGTGGGCAGCATTCTGCTGCCCCGGGCATCATTTACGTCCCTCTGTGCTCACATCCCCTCAGTAAAGAGGGATGTTCTGCAAAGTCCCTGAGCTTCGAGTTGGAAGCAAAAATCGGGAGAGGGCATCTCCCGGAAAACCATAAACGGAGCTGTTTCATTCTTTCGTTTTAAAAACTTGTACTCCGCGCCCAGAGATGAGACACCATTTCTGCCCTCAAGGCACCATGGCCAGTCCCGTGCCGGGCATCTTGGGAGGCAGACCATCGGGGTTGGGGGGCGGCTGGGGAGCAGAGGTCGTGGGCCGGGGCCTGAGCGCAGCTGGTCCAGGCGCGGGCAGCAGACAGACGCACCAAGGCCGGGAGGAGGCCGTGCGGTCGGGGCCGCGGAGGGGCAAGCGAGGGGCCGGGCAGAGCCGGCTGCGGGGAGGATGGTCCGGGCAGGGGACCGGAGCCCCGAGCTCCGAGCCCCGCTCAGCGGGGATGGGGGTGGAAGCAGAGGGGAGCCAGCCGTCCGGGCCGAAGCAAGGCTCATTGCAGGCGGTCTGTCATACCGAGCACTGCCCCACGGGAAGGTGCCTTGGCTTGGCCCCCTGCGCTCTTAGGGATCCCTTCTCTCCTCAGAATGAGGGATTTGCTGGGCGGGCCGAAAGGCTGCCCTAAAATCTGGGCTTCGTCGGCTCGTAGAAACTGAATGTTTAAGTTGTTCGTTGGTGCTTCATCACCCAAACTAAATGAAACACGATGAATGTGGACCAGAATCCCGACCCACTGCCAGCCAAGTCACAAACTAATTGAAGTCTTGTGTGACAGCTCTGTGGGTCGAGCCGTCCTCCTCAGGGCTCCTGGTCGAGGGGCTTCACTGCAGCAACCCCTGCTCCCCGCCCCTGGAGAGGCAGCGTCCTGTTTTGTTAACTCAGGTGTGGAGTCAGCTGGCATCCGTGTTTCATTTCACCTTCAACCTGCCTTACTTGCTGTCTTCTGGGCTAAACCAATCTCTCCTGTCACCTGAACAGTCCATACACTGGCCATTTAAAGACCAGCTGGCAGTGGCCACTGTATCTGACCTGAGAGGAAGGAGCCCAAGCTCTCCCGGGGAGGGGGCTGAATTTCTAACTTAAAGCTGACCTTGAGGTTTTCATGTTTTTTATTGTGACAAACTTGGGGAAGGTTTTAAATCCAGAACAGGGCCATGAAAAAGACCTTCCTTACGAAACATTTCTTAGCATTCCATCCCTCTGTTTGGAAATGGTGAAATTTTAATACAGATACCAGACAGTGCAGAATGATACTATTTCTAAATAAATAGAACACAATTTGTCATCTAATCCAAGCTAAAATAATCCACCTAATACAAACTATTTGAAAATGACTCTTTGGATAAATTTATTTTTTAACTGCAAAATTACTTTCCTTTTTACAATTAAGAATATAAAACATACAGCATATTTGGTGCATGTGAGCAGAAGGAAAAAAATATTTTCCTTACAATTTTAAATACTGCCATTTTAAAGGTATTTTAGATGTATGTACATATGTATTTAAATATGCTGTATGTCAATGTGTAAACACACACTTATGTGAATACATGTATTTTGTTGCCTGTGTTGTCAGGCCAGGATTCAAAGCCAGACACATGGCCCTTCATAAAACATGTTGAATTGGCTGAGTCTTCTTCATGCATTACATCTAGTTAAGTTTGGCCTTTCCTAATTATTGGGAATCTGGTCCCATTTTCATTTCATTCTGGGCTCCTCTGGGGCAATTCTGACAAATGGCCTTCCTTCAAGCTCAGCGGCCGGTCATCACCCCAGCCCTGAGCTACAGGAGAAGCTGCTTCTGTGAGGAGATGAAGGTCTGACCAGTCAGGAGCAGGTTACGTTGGCCTTTAATTGTAAATTTGACGTTTTATTCCCGTAAACGCTTCACTCATTTATAGTTCCCTGGAGCAAAATGAGCGAAACTGGAAATAAAGTAGATGTTCCCTTTGGGAAATTATCAGCAAGGATTTTGGAGGGCATTTTTTCCTAGCAATTTCAGGAAAGAGAACCATCCTCTTCGGGTTTCTTTCTTGATTGGAAAGACCGGCTCTGAGCGGGTGAAGGGGGCGTTTGATGGGCCAAGGAGGGCCAGGGAGCCGAGCTCGTAAGGAGCAATCCCACCTGTCTGTGCATTTGACCCGTCTGTGTATGTAACGTATCTGTGTACTTGTCCCTAAACATGATCCCTGGTCTTCCAGGAGCCACAGTTCAAGGAAAATCACATCCCTTCTATTCTATTCTCTCTTTTTTGCATTTTTACAAAGAGAGACGTGTTCCAGACACCTGTGGATTCTGCTTAGTTGTCTCCAGGTGGTCCAGGTGCTTAATCCTGTTCTCTGTCCACAATAATCCTGCTACCTTCAAAGAGAATTAGAGAATATTGTGATCGTAGAGAGAGATGAGCACTCCCACCCTTACCTGACCTTTTTAAGGAAAAAAAAAAATTAAGTGCAAATAATTTCTTAATAATCAAAATGAAAATGTGATCTGGCTTTACAAAATGAGTTTCTACACTTACACGACTGTCCAGCAGAACTTTCTGGGGTGATGGGGGTGTCCAGGAGGGCAGCCTGAGCCACACGTGGCTCCTGAGCGCGTGAGGCCACTGGGGCTGAGGAACGCATTTCTAATTGCACTTCGTTTTATTAATTCAGATTTAAATAGCCACACTGTCAAGCGGACATCCTTAGTGGACGGTGCCACATAGAACCTTAGACTTCATGGATGCTGTTCGTCATATATAGTTTTACTACATTTTAATACACATTCAGGAATATTTTAGTCCTACAACTGAAAAGTTCATGATTTTTTTAGCGTCTGTGTCCTCAACATTTTTGTTATATTATTAAGCCATTGACAGATAGGTTAGCCCTTTTATATTTACATGCTGTCCTCTTT
Source organism: Balaenoptera borealis (assembly GCF_965194805.1). Classification (NCBI taxonomy): domain Eukaryota; kingdom Metazoa; phylum Chordata; class Mammalia; order Artiodactyla; family Balaenopteridae; genus Balaenoptera; species Balaenoptera borealis. The sequence continues at coordinate 91,089,710 of NC_138871.1, forward strand.
TTAATTTAATACCATTTATAGACAGGTTAAAGCTAAATATTATATAAGCTTCACAGTGTGTTTTCAGAATAGAATATTTGCATGTTACACCAAAACCTCATTGTTTTGGACCATTCGGGCAGTATTCAATACAAGGTAGTGGAGAGCCTCTGTTATGTTATTTTAAAAATACGTTTGACTTTTTTTACTTTCAAACTTGTACAGAAATTCAAATCTAGTTAAGCAGGTGTCACCAAAGAGAGCTCCTTAGGCCCCCTAAGGACTAAATAAGCCTGGCTTATAATTAGCATATGCATTATTAATACTTGGAGTATCGAAGTTGTTAGAAGCCTGCTCTCCATTAGTAGCTGGAATACTTCTCTTTCAAGCTGGCTTATGCCCTTAATTAGCCTACCTGCGGGGAAAGCTGCTCCACAGAAGTGACCTTCAGCCCCTCCCCATCCCAATTACCATTAGCGGCTGGATCCTGAGGATGCCACCACAATGTACGGTGCACAGTCTGGGGCTCAAATTGGTGGCTTGTTTAGCTCGCTTTCAACCCCAGGGCCACAGAGAGCAGGTCCATCTTGGCCTCCGCGCGACAGGGCCACGCACCTCCCTGCTCTGTGCCCCCGCCACGGGCACGTGAATAGCGGCTTCGCATCGCCTCTGCTCTTGTCCTCCTGTGGGCAGGTAGTGGTGGTGCTTTACTACACGCCTGCCTTCTGTTGAGATGAATTGCACTGTGATATGCAATCGCCCATCGCTGGCACGTGTAAGGGGGCTCTTGGCGAAGAAGGGGGGAGTGTGATTTTAACAAGACCAGGGCATTTTTAAATGGCGTTTTTGGAAACAAAGCTACTAAAAGCTCCAAAAATTGAGGAAGTGGGGGCAGAAAAGTTATGTATAATCTCATCTCTCTGATAAATATTATTTATTATTAATTATATCATTAATCACGTCCCTTGAGGATCCTGAAGCCCGCTTCCTTGTGTACTGTGTAGGTCATGGAATCTCTAACAGCTGCATAATATTCCTGGGTGGCAGGGGGTGTTTCTGTAGCTTCCCTCTTGACCTGGAATGATGAGCAAACACAGACCCAAGCCCGGAACGCGGGCGGCTGGCACGTGCACGGTCCCCCAGGGCCTCGGCCTCGTGAGCCGACAAGGGCGTCTCCGCACAGTTAGGACCTCGGGTGGATCGTAGACGGGACAGGACGGGACCCTGTGAAGCGAGGGGATGAGCTCTGCGCGTACACGGCTCGCTTTACAGACCCGACGGCTCCCGTAGCTGAGCCTGAAACAAGGACGACAGGCTAAGGGCGGGTGTTCTTCCTGGGGTCTGCGTGTAAACCCCCGTGTGCGGGGAAACAGCAGGAGCGCGGCCCCCGCATGCTGGCAGGGACACCCGGGGGGCCGAGGAGGGACAGCCAGGGGAAGGTTCCAGAACGTGAAGCAGAGCGTCAGGGGTCAGATCCCATCGGGCCTGCAGGACCTGGCAGGACTCTGGTCTCCACTCTGAGGGGGCTGGGCTTCGGCGCGGCAGAGACATCACCTGACAGCTTCCACTCATCGCCCCAGTTCCTGCCAAGAGGACGGCTTGCGGGACCGCGAGGAGGTCAGGAGGGCCCACTGGGAGGCCTTGGCGACCGTCTGGGTTGGCGATGATCCCACAGGCGAGGTCACGAGCAAAGCCGGCTGCAGGAGCGGTCAGAATCTGGAGGTTCTGCCAGAGGAACGCGATGTGGCCTGAGTGTGAAAGCATGAGCGCCACCCAAAGGTGCCCCAGAACCTGCACTTTCCGAAAACAGGAGGACCCTGCGGGGGAGTCGGGGGGGGGGCGGGGGGTGCAGGCTGTCGAGGGTTGGACGTCCTAGGCGGTCAGGAGAGGGTCGTGTGAGCAGCCGCAGAGTTCAGGAGAGACGGGGGCTGGAAACCTGGATGCGGAGGTCGTCAACATACACAGGCGTCTAAAGCTGCTCAACTAGAAGAATGAATCACCAGGAGTGAGTGTCGGCGGAGAAGACAAGGACCAGGACCACAGCCCAGCCTCTGGGTCTCCTGCTTTAACTCAGTGGGAGGAGCCCCGGGGTAACCTGGAAATGGAAGTTATCACAAAACTTCCAAGTCCCGTCACAAATACGTTCCCTCCAATGTCTGGCAGGCCCCTTTCATCCCAATAGAACGGGGCAGCACCAAGGATTTCCCACTTACTGACGGTGGCAGCCAGCCCACAGATCTCACCATGGGCTGTGTTTGGACGGAACGACATTTCAAAAAGGAAATAGTATATCTGACTTGTGAAGATAGTGTAACCATTGGGGGACTATTTAAACGTGACTGTGATGATGCGCTTTTTCTTAACACATTGTCAGAGCGACAGGACCTCCATCGGGGTAGGCGCCTCACCTGCCCACTTTCCCCTGACGCTCACTCTTCTTGCCGGGCTCCTTGGATAAGTCAGGCCGAGGCTGAACAGATGCCCTGGGAGAAGGTTGGGAAAGTGTGAAAACGAGGGTCTTTCGGAGAAGTTGGTTCCGGCGATGATCTGATTATCGAATGGTGCTGCTTCCCCTCTTGCCGTGAGGATCACATCCACACTTAAGGCGGGTGACCCCCAGCTCTGCGTCGGGCAGGGAGGGAGGACGGTGAGGCTGGGTGTACTTGCATGGGAGACTAGCCTTGGTTTCACCTTGAACGTAGATTTGCAGACTGTTTCACCTTGAGGCTTAAAGATGGCTTGAGAGATCCTGAGATGCATATTTCTTAATTCTTCAAATAACTGTCTACAATGTATGCATACTTCATGGTACAAGAACTTTCTTGTGCCCTCCCCCTCTTGGCCCTTTGCAAAGCAGGCACGTCCCCTTGAGAGGACCTTCCTTGACCCTCCTCTCGATCCAAATCTGCCCTGTCTACAGGAGCCCAGCCATAGAGCCAGGTCAGCCCTTCACTGAGCTGGCTAATCCCCTCACCTGGGCTTAGATCCCACACCCACGACGCCGGCGCCCTGGCTCCTTTCTGCAGACATCATGTTCCATCTTACGCTGTGGCTGTGTGGTCACCTGGACCCGGCACAGAGCAGAGGTTCCTGAGGGCACCCCTCGGGGCTTCAGCATCCAGCTCCCCCTCAACAGCACTTTGCCCTGTGCTCGGAACCCAAGCCACTGAGTAAATCATTCAACGAATCAGAACAAGTTGACTTGTACAACACAGCCCCGTAAGGAGCCCATGAATTCTGCAGGGAGAACTGCGGAGGGAAAGCAGTGGGGTCTGCAGGCAGGTCAGCCAGGTGACCTTGGGCAGATGCGGCCACGTCTCTGAGCCCCAGGCCTCCACCGTGGAGGGAGGGGATTCGGCCAGCTGACCTGGAAGGTTCCGGTGACTTCGGAAACACTGTTGCCCTGGGTGCAAAGGAGGCAGCGGCGGCGGGCGAGCTCTATGAGGTCACCTCTGTACAGGGGACAGAGCTGCATGTGGGTGGCATCAGCGGCAGGGCCGTGTGCAGGTGAAAGCCTGGTGGCACGTGCCTGGTGCGGCTCTGGACGCGTTCTGCTGCCGGACACACGCGGTGTCTCCTGCACCAGGACGGTGATTTCCGAGTGAATAAGGAGGAAAGACATACCTTCTTGGCCGCTGGATGGGAAGCTGGGGAGGAAGTGGCATCACCGTCCAGCGGGAGGCCGAGCTGCCCGTCAGCTGTGCCCTGAGCCCTGCGCAGACTCGCAGCGTCCTTGTGGGGCGGGGGCAGGGGTGCGTGCGGAGGACGAGAGCTAGGCCCGGCCAGCACTGGCCACAGGTCAGTGGAGCTGGAGGCCCTGAGCACACCTCTGAAAAGGGGAAGAAGAAACACTTCTCTCTCCCGACCGCCAGACCACTTAGTCTGCAGCGAGGAGGGGCGCAGACAACCCCTTTACAGCTGGGGACCTAAGACTGATGGGAAGGGATAGCATGCATCTTTCCACGTCTACCCACCCCACGTTTAAAAGTTGTCTAAGAAAAAGACAGTGGGTTTTACCTGTTTTCAAGACATGGCTGTTTGTGGAAGGCAGTGAGATGCTTATCCTCTCGCCGGGGGAATCGGGCGCCTCCCGTGGTTCCCCCCCCCCACCTCCTCCCTCCTGACTGTAGCTTCTCTCTTCCTGCAAAGCCCCCTCATAGACCCCATCCCCTCTGCCATCTCTGGCCATCCCTGGCGGTCCCTCTCCAGCACCTGTGACATGTGTTAGATTGAAGAGATTTGTCCTTTCCGAGACTTTCAGTGCGTACATTTTTAGGCCGTATAACTTTGGGTATGCTCTCTTCTCCAAAGTTTTTGACTCCCAAGGAATGTGTATCTATTCGTTGGACTTTCCGTTTTTGTTTGTTTGTTTTAAAATTGAATGGGCTGTGTTTTCAGTTTAGCTCCCTCACCGCATGGGGTCAGGGCTCCCTGGGGGCCCCAGGCAGGTGGGCTCAGAAGGGCTGGGCTGGGGGCAAGCACAGCACCTGGGACGGGGCCCGGGTCACACTCGGCACTGGACATGTCCTTGGTGAAGTTAAGTGAACTTCAGTCATTTTTGCTGCTTCTGGCCTTTCAAGGGGAGGTCTGTTTCGGCTCAGCCGCGCCTTCCTGTCAAAATCATCCCGCAGTGACTTGGTCACGCTCTGTCCGTATACTTGGGGTCTTTGCCTTCTCTCTCAGGTGTTTCTGCTTTTCTCCCCATGTCACGTCATGACAAGATTTTTTCGCCCTTAAAAATGCCTGTCTCTGGCTTTTAGTTCCTCGGGGCTATCAAATGGAGCCAGTTTTTAAGTTAAGTAGAAATAATTTAAAATCTTGTTTATTGCTTCATTGTGAGTATTCGAGGCCTGTCGATTAACTGCTTTCTTTGGAAAACCCTTTTAAAAGCCCAGGCGGGATATTCGAGTTGCACTGATAAAGGCCCCTCAAATACCGGGAGACATCTTCACACCTTCGGGTTTTCACAAGTGCGACCTAAGAAGGGCAGTAAGCATCGAGAGGTGACCTCCTCCCACCTCTGGGTGGTCCCGGGAGCCCTTCCGGGGACTCAGGAGCAGGGCCAGGGCTTAGCGGCGAGGACCCCCGGCAGGCCTCCTGGTTCCAGGGCCCAGCCCTGCCGCCCACCACAGGGTGACCTCTCCCGTCTACATCCAGAGCCGGGCAATGCGGACAGCCGCCTGATGGTTCACGGTAAGGACGAGACGGGCTTCTGTCTGTAGAGGTCTCAGGACAGCGCCGGCTCCCAGAGTAAAGCGAGAGGAGTTTCTTCATGAAGGACTGAGGTCTGAGAGGAAACAGGAAAGCAGGAATGGCCCATGGGGGCCTGGTGGGCCAGGCCAAGGGCGTCTCCGCAGACGTGAGGCCAGCTGGGTTGGGGGTAGGGGAGGTCAGGGGAAAGAAGACAAAGATAATCAACCCCCAAAGTCTGACCCAATTCCAGCAACAAATGAATGAAATGGAACCTCTTTTGTTTGAAATTCCAACAACCAAGATCAAAATATTTCAAAGATGAAAGGATTCCATTTTCCTAATATGTCTTTTTCTCTCTCTTGTCTAATATGGTATTATTTTAAAATGCTCATATCAGACTTGCAAATCAGGTTTAAAATCATCAAATAAAAATGTCCATCAGCCCATCAAACTCACATCAGATCTCATCCCCCTTACTAATTTCACTCTCTTCTCCCCACTTTCTGAATTCTAAAACATTTTCCCAACTGGCATATTTTGATCATCTTTTTCTCTGTCATTTTTTTTATTTTTCAATCTGCCTTGAATACTTGCTTCAGTTCCCTTGCCTTTTTTGGAAGACATGTGTTTTAAGATGAGCACATGGTGGAAACAGAGGCATTTTTATTCCCTGGGCATCGTTGTGGGTCAGAACAGTGCCAGAGATATCGAGAAACCCTCTCTTTTTCCTCTCCCCGTTTCGTAGATCTAAAGCAGACTAGACCCCGATGTCCTACGCAGTCTAGTCTACAACAGATAGCATTTCACCTTTCCTAGTTACATGCTGGCTCCAGCTGGGTGAGGCTGCACCCACGTCCCCTGGACTAGTTCTCAGCCAGTGTATCATGGACCGTGCTGTAGTTTTTCCACAAATACCTCATCTCATGCAAACCCATTTTGATTCTTCCTGAGCTTCTGTCTCAGGCGTGACCTTCAGGGAGCCTTTGATGCTAACTTCCTGGTATCAGAAATGATAGCCTTGCTTTACATCTCAAGTCCTCTTATACTTCACAGCATCTTATACTTTCTGGCACTTGAGTTCTTTCCAAAGGCTCTGCTGTCATTTCATCTGCACAACCGATGATCTCAGCATCCATGGCGGCCCTGAGAAGCTGAAGGCAGACAAGGCAGGCAGCTGCTTTCAGGGCGCAAGGCCGGCGGTGCGTCTGGGCCAGGAGGGGGGAAAAGGACTTGGGGCCACAGAACGTCAGTTCAGATCCTTTATTCTGTCTAGCTGCGTGGTCTTCAGTGAGTTGATTAAACTTCTGACATTCAGTTTTCTTATCTAGAAAAAGTGAAGGTAACGTCTTCCGCCGACCTCACAGGACGCGTGTGTGGGCCCCCCGAGGTCATGCTGCGTCTGGTGCTGGTGCAAGGCTGGGGGTGCTGAGCTCAGCAGAGGCGGGGCGCTCACGACCTTCCTACAGGGCAGGGCATAGGGGGCAGGGAGGCTGAGCGACCTTCCCAGAATCACAAGGAGACTCAGCTATCGGACCAGCTCCCGTCGGCCCGGCCGGTGTCCCTTCCAGCAGCCCCCAGCAGACTCTCCATCGGGGCACGTCCAGATTTCCAAATCGCTTTAAGGGGTCGGCCTTCGGGGTTAAGGAAGTTGCCTAATAGAGGAGGATCCCGTTTAGACTCTAAGGCATGTGGTTTTTAGTTCATCAAAATAACGAGTTTTGGGTGAGGCTTAATGACTCTCTTTGGGAAACAGGTTCACTGATTCCAGACACCGAGAAGGGCTGCAAGATTAATAAAGGGACCATCTCGTACTTGGTAACTCCTCATCTGTTGATTTCCTCTAATAGCCATTTGCTGCCCTTTTCTTGCCCTTCGGTGCAGACTCAAAATACCAAATGTATCCATTTCACCAACAAATAGTTCTAGCAGAGGGCAGGGTGAATAAAATGGCAAGACCAGAGGAGAAGAAACGACCATCTAAAACCCAGGTAATTAGCTTGAGGGAATGGGTTTCCACGCGCTGGAAACTATTCCACCAACAGGAAACCATTCCAATACTGCGCGACTTGGAGTATCACGCTTCAGCTGAAATTTCCAAGCCGCTCTTCGCACAGACAGGATTTCAGCCCAATCGTCCATAAACTAGAGGAGAAAACGATGTGACTGACGTTTCTGGTGCACGGTGGGCGCTGGTAAATTGCACAAATGAAAGATAAAGGTCACGGGAAGTGCCCCTGTCAGAATCCCACCAGAGCAGGTGATTCAGAGTTGACGGTGGACTTGCATCTGAGGCAAGGCTGGCGCCCAGGTCCAGGAGAAGAAAGCTGCATTCATTGTCTTCTACCCGTGGCCGGTCTGGTCCAAAGACAGCTGGAGAGCCGCGGACGGCAGAGGCGAGGGCTGGGATGCTTCGGCAGCCCTCTGCGGAGGTAGAGCCCCCCCCAGAGCGGGCAGCAGGCTCCTGGCGCCCCGCGGAGCTGGGAGGCTGCTTCTCTCTGGGGACCCCCAGGAGGTGGAAAGGCCGAGACCTTTCCCTGTCCCTCATCCAACAGAGGGGAGTGGAGCTGAGAAGAGCCAGAGAAAGGCCAGTCCCCAGGCGGCAAATGGTGACAGCGTGAGGACTTCCTGGAATTCACGGCGCTTTTCCGGCCAGGGAACCAGTCTTCTCTAGGCCAGGAAATAATTTCAGTGAATTACCTCAATGAAGAAAGTCGTATGACTGGGCTTCAGTATGTCCGGGAGCCTCCGTGAGAACTGGCATCCCAAAGGTGGAGGAAACAACCCCCGTGCTTGACTCCTCGGCCTGGAAGCGCGTGAGGCAAGAATGTACCAGGCTCCCCACGGCCTCTTCCACAAGCAAAGGATGAAGCTCGTTTATTTTTACTTCGACAAGCAAAGGATGATGTTCGTTTATTTTTAATGTCCTTTAAATTTAAACAGCTTATTAGGTCGAGAGCTCTTTTCCTGATATAAGAAGTGAGTGTCCTTGCCACCTAATGAGGCAAACGCAGGCTCCGGGTCCACGCAAATTAGAGTCACAGCCCGCTTTGGCCACTTACTAGCTGGGCAGCCTGGACTAGTCACGTGGCTTTTTTTGACCCTAGATCTTTTACCTCTAGACCCGGGTAGACAGCAGCCACGGGGTAAGTCTGGGGTGGGCTGGCAAGAGGTGGGACGTGTCAGAGCCTGGGGGGCGCAGAGAGGCCACAGAGCACAGAGGCCACAGAGCCCGGGCACGCCGTGGTCCTCCCATCTGCGGAGCAGACGCTTCCCCTCAGCCCCACGCGAGCTTGTCCTCCATGAGCCTGTGGGTGTATTGCACACACACGCGCGCACCCAGCCCAGTGCGTCGTCCTTAGTAGCCTGAAGGGAAAGGATGGTAGCAGCACAGGACTCTGATCTATGTCCTGGGACACAGAAGTGCCAGCCGAGCTCCGAGTCACTGTGACTCAGACTGTCCCGGTGGCCCCGAGGGGTGCCAGCTGCAGGGAGGCCCCCGGCCCTCCAGGCCCTCAGAGCCCTGGCTCCTGAAGCTCCGAAGGCCAGTGTGTGTGTCCCAACAGTTCCTGGCTCTGGTCGTGTGCTGCCATCCGGGCGAGAGGCTGGCTGGGCTGAGCCGTACCCTGTGAAAGGCCTTCCCTGCCTCCCCGGCCATGGGGGCGGGCAGCCTCCCCCTCAGCTCTCTCTGCTCAGAACCAGGTTTTCCCAGTTCTCCTGCGCACAGGGAGCCAGTAGCACCATGGGGATGGCTGAGGGAGGAAGTTGCCATAGCAACTCGCTCCCTCATCCTGCGGTCCCTCCCAGTGTCGGGCAACCCTGCAGTGCCGCGGGGTGGGGAAGGGCAGTGCTGCAGGGGGGACGGAATGTCCCCCAGAGAGCCTTCTTCCCAGGCTGGTGGCACCCGCCCTGCCTTCTGCGCTGAAGGATGCCCGCCCCCGAGAGATCTCCCCACGCAATTGCTGATGAAATGGGAAAATTAAAAAGTACTGCACTCCTCTGGTCCTCTAAAAGTGCCCAGTTAAAAAGGTCCTGTCCTTTCCTTCTTTCTCCTTTTCCTTCCTTCCTTTTTCCAAAACATAATGCTGATCCTTCCTTTGCAGATTACATAACGAAAATCATTTTTAAATGTGATTCATTTCCTATGAAACACATTTTTGGGTTTGGGCAAGTGAAGTTTCCATTAAAATATGCTCTGGAACAACCATATTTTTAAATGATTTTCTTAAAAATCAGATCCAGGTTGCCTTCCGTTAAACACACATAGATATTGTTGACATTTACTTTTTCCACAATCGGCAGACTCCACAACATGCTTTCATTTGGAAGGGTTTTCCGTGCATGTAATAATGGAGAATATGCAGTGGCAAAGCGTCCACAGTGACCTGGATCTGGGGTCCGTTTATCTCCCTAACGAGCGCCTCCGCCTCTGAGCTCCCCTCCCTGCCCACAGCTCCGCGCGGAACTGTCCACGCAGCCCCCTGCTACCTGAGGCCCGCTCCCAGGACAGCCTGGCGCCAGCCGGGACCCGGCCCGGGCAGAACGCCACACCCCAGGACAAGGACCCCCGCCCCGCTGGTGATTAGCGCTCAGGAGGACCCGACGCGTCCGAACCAGACCCTGTGATAGGAGGAAACAGGCACAGAGATTGCTGTGAGCCGAGCAGAGGGGCGTCCAGACCGAGCGCGCACCCGTGGCCGTGCGTGCGGACCCTCCAGGGCTGCTGCCCACACCTCCCATCAGCCCGCCCGGGCCTGGAGGGCGGGACCTGTGCCCGCACCTCCCTTTCTCTCGCCCGGTGACTGGTCCCGGGGACGTGACTGTGCCTGCCGTGAGGGGTCCCTCCCTGTCCCCGACCAGGTCCCAGCCCTCCCCGCCTCCCCTCCCCCTCCCGTGGCCCCGTGGGCGCTTATCCCCACATGACCCCAGTCTGCCCCCCCAGGCCCACTGCGAGCATCTCTCAAATGTGTCCTCTCTCACTTTTCCGTCTGCACCTGCTGCCACGGTCCCAGAAGCGCGTCCCATCAGGCCAGCTGCAGGTTAAACCTACTGGCCCTCGCGCCAGCAGCTGGCATTGAAGCGCAGCCTGGGGCCGCTCCTGGGCCCCTCTGTGCCTGCTGCGTCTGTGGGATCGGGTGAAGGTAGCAGAACCCAGCGCCCGGGGCTCCTGGGGAGCCGAGGTGAGCAGTTAGACCGTCCGCTGCTTCGTGCAGGCCTCAGTGGCCGCCGGCACTCGCCCTGCAATGGCCTGGGACTACGGGGGTCGGTGGGAGTGGCCATTCTTACCAGCCACACTGCACTGAAGCTTAAGTGGGCTCCGGGCCTGTCCTCCGCGCCAGGGGCAGAAGGTCAACAGCCTCCCAGAGATGCGGGATTTCTGTGACCCAGCCCACCTTTTAAAAAAAAAAACAGCTAAGCTGTGTTACTTTGGCTCTTTACTCCTGGCGAGGGTCCTGAGTGCGGCTGCGCACCGTCCGTCCTGCCCCTCCTCTGCCTCAGAGCTGGACCTCAGGGCCGGGGGCCGGGCGCCGGGCTCGCCTCTCCTCTGCACAGAGTCCCCCACCCAGCGCCGCACACAAAGATGCTCACGACCTGTGACCTGGTCAGAGCCACAGCCTCACTGGCCAGCAGGCTGACACCCCCCCGGTCAGCAGGCTGACGCCCCCCCAGAGAGCATCCTCGGCCCTCCCCGCCCACGAGAGTAGCTGGGTAGGCAGTGCCGGGGCCCACAGACCGAGGACAGGAAAAGGCAGCTCGCCAACTCTGGCTGGAAAGAGAGCCGGCGCTTAGGTGAAGGACGGGCTCGCTCCCTGAGCCACAGCTGAACGGTCCCCTGGCCGCTGAGACCCGCGGAGACCAGGAGGGCATTTGGGACAGGCCCCTGGAGCCCACACGCCCGCACACCGAAGCATCCGCACCAGCGCTGGGACCCTCAGCACCTGGTCTGCTAATCAGAAACCTGAGAAGGACAGCAACGCCGCAAGGATCGGCTGCCGAGGTCCAGGCTGGGAGGAGGAAACGAGACGCCCCCTCGCCACGTCCACTGCGCCACGGGCGCGGAGCCCAAGGGAGGGCGCCGGCTGCTGGGCCCTGAGACCGGCAAGAGACAGGAGCATGGAGGACAGCGCCCTGCTTCCGCGTGCCGAGGGCACAGCGGGGCAGAGGAGGGGGCAGCTCTCGGGAGGCGCGGCCGGGAAGACCCCTGGGAGGAGGAGGTGGCGGGAGCTCTCGCCCCGTGGTGCCCGGGAGGACCGAAGGGTCTGGGCCTGGGGGGCGTGCTGGGGAGCGCAGGCTCCCACGGGGGGTGAGACTGTGGCTCAGGGAGACAGAGGAGATGGTGCGGAGGAGCAGGTGGGGACGGGCAGCCCGGGGCAGGGCTTCCAGGAGACCCGGACTTGCGTCCTCCTGCCAGGGGCTTGGAAAATATCTCCCCTGAGTGTGCAATCACCTGGAGAGAGGCTGGCGCCCTGGGAACCCCTGCAGAGGGGTCCTGGTCTCCCTGAGGGGTGGCCCCTCTGGGCCATCCCAGGCCTTGGAGGAAACCTGGGACCTCGGCCCTGGGGCCTCCAGGATGGTCATGGGCAGGCCCGGCCTAGCCCGCCCAGGGGGTCCCCCTGCTTCCCGCGGTCACCCCGGTCCCCCGGAGCGCCTGTGCTTACAGCAGCCCCCGAGAAAGCTCTTCCTGAGAGTTCGGAACCAGAGGTCCGTCCTCCTCAAGAAAGCCTCTTGGGTTTTCTAGTGCAGGACTGTTTCCTAGAGTCTTCTCCAAGCTAAATGCTTCCAAATGCTTGTCCTTTATCCCAGGTGACCTGGCTCGAGGCCTCATGACCTCGTCGCCCTCAGAGCACTTGGAGGACCTTCCCTCCAGGAGGGTGTGCAGTGCCAGGGTCTTCGGGAGGCAAGGGGCCCGTGGCTGGGCCCACAGCCTGGCCTCGGGGGAGGCGGCCTCGCGGGGTGGCGAGTCATGGGGCAGCCGCATCTCACTCAGGCCATCGGCTCATCTCAGTCCGCTTCTCGCTCTGTCTTTCTCGGCATCTCTCTCTCCCTTCACTCCGGCTGCTTCTCCCAGCTGGCCCTGCAGACACGTCCGGGTGGGGGACCCCCAGCTTCTCCAGCAGGTGCCTGGCGCGGACGCCTGCTCATGGGCTCAGTGGCCCTAAGGAAGCAGCGGTTCCCCTCTGTGCTCCCCCTGCAAACAGCGCACCCCGCCCAGACGTGCGGAGGTCAGAGAGAGGACAGTGTCCGCCCAGCCCCCCGGGCCCCCGACCTGGCCACCCATGGTGGCCCCAGGCTGGACGCAGGCGTGTCCGGGGATCCTGGGTCATTCGTACCCGGCATAGCATCTCCTCCTCCCCTCTGCCCCCCTCTCTCTTCCTCTGTCTGCCCGTCCCCGCCGTGTCAGGCCTCTCCTTCTTGACTTTCCCAGGAACGTTCTGACTCATTCTGGGCTCTTCCTCAGAGGAACGAACCTTCCCGATTCCAGACCCGCACACGGGGTTACCACTTCGGGACCACATGGGCTGTCGTTGCTCTGAGGCCCCTTCTGCTCTCTTGTCCCTCCTCGTAATCGAAGGGAAATCAGGACAATCGGTGACGTTTAGGTACCACTTGTGACTGTGCCCTTGACACAGAAACCATAGAAATGTGTTTCCACTCTCCACTCTGCCCCGTTTATGAGACACTGAGAGGTCCACGTGGGTCAGTGAACTGCAAATAGGGGAACAAGTGAACTCCTGTGTCTTTACAGTCAAATGAACTTCCCCCCAAATAAGCGCTATACCATACGATACAGTCGTAGGCCAGGAATTATTGATACAAAGAGGACATTTAAAAAGAGTCTATTTGAGTAAAAAAGCACCAGAAGAGGAGAGATTTCTGTTCTAATCTCAGCTGTGTCCCTCTTTGCGTGACCTTAAACATATAATTCACCGGTTTGGATTTGTCTTCTTACCTTTAGAGCAAGGATATCTGATGAATCTATTTCTAAAAACTTTTGCAAAACTAAGTGTCTATTAAATCATTTAAAATTTGACCAAAAATAAGATGTGAGACAGGGGGAAAGGCAGATTCCACAGAGGAAGGGAGGACATGCCAGAGAGACTAAGAGAGGAGAAAATAAACTGAAAAGGGTTTAAAACCAGATAGCTGTAAACAAGAGGACAGGGCAGGAGGCGAGGCTCAAGGACAGGAAGAGAGAAAACATAAAACGTGAGAAATTATGGAGAATCCCAGGATTACTCAGGTAGCAGACGGAGCATGGAATCTTTTTAAATTTCTCCTGCTTAGAATAAAAACACTTTCTCTATGAGATGAGATAGAGGCTTCAAAAAGTAAAAGATCTATAACCATGACAAACATAAAAAAGTGAGAACACAAAAAGTAGGCACAAGATTGCAGTTTCAAGGGACCACGTGGCTGGTCCCCGTGCCTTCGTGGCCCTGGAATCTGTCCTTTCTTCTGCCCCGCACGACCTGCCTCCCAAATGCTTGCTGCCATCAGCAGCTTAGGAAACGGGCCTGCTTTTAAATTATATCAGCCTCCTTCCTCCGATACCTTGAGAGGAGTTCTAAACCATCTGTGGACAGGGAAGTGAGCTGATAAAGGCCACGGAGTCACCGTGGCTTTGACCCTCCAGAAGTAACAGCCCCGTGGCCCCGTGGCACACTCCCACTGAAGTCCATGTCCACGTGGCAGGCGACGCTGGGCCTCACACTTGGCCTTGGTGTCCTGAGCCGCCCCTCCTGTCCCCGTGGCCTCGGGCAGTGGGGCGTGGCCTAGTGCATGAAGCCTGGAGCCTCCCCGGGTGCAGTGGCCGTCCGTCTCCGTCTCAGGTGCCATCCCATTGGTTCGTGGTGTTGAGAAGATTATCCTGGACGAGCCAGCAGTCCCCCCCCCAGCCCCATCCTGGTCGGTGGGCTTCACCACCGGCCGCTCACCAGTCCAGGGTCGACTTCTTACCACTAAAGACCAGTTGGATACGGTCACGGACTTTCTTGCCCTAGAGGTGGGGGACGTGGGGGAGGACGCTGTGAGGGCAGCGGAGGGGACCCTCACACATCCCCACCCTGCTCCGGGGCCAGAGGAGCCCCCACCCCGAGGGCACACGAGTCTCTAAACGCCCATTTTCCACCCCGTGTAAATGGTGTGACTGCCCTAGCGCTCAGTGTAACCGAGGAAGGTGAGTAACCCCTGGCGGCCCATTCCCCATCATGTGGGATGAGTAACCCGCATCCAGCCCCCCAGGCCCCTGCATGCCCAACGCGAAGCCCCAGCCGCGGCCTGGTCACGGCGAGCGCGGCGGCCCCGAGATGCGTGGACGGCTGGCGGGGTGGAGCGGCGGTTTCTCCAACAGTCACCTTTTGTATGTTCTTTTTTGCATGGGTCCTCCGCGTCCAATTCCAATTCTGACCGCGGCTGCCCCAGCTCTGGTCTAGCCCCTGCTGCTGGACGAGCATGTGCTCCGGCAGCAGTGCCCCATGGACGCACCCCGTTATTGAGAGGGACGTCAGGACTGCTAGGTACGTTGGCCGCCCTGGACAGGAGCCTGCCCCTGGATGAGCCCGGGACGCCGGGCAGCGGGCAGCGAGCGGTTCAGTGTGGTGCCCAGGGGTCCGAGGTAGCTCCCGCCCCGGCAAGGAGGCATGAGCAGCACCGATGCATGAATGGAAAGTGCAGAACCGCATGCAGCATGGACAACAGGACTGGTGTCGCAGCTCCCGCCCCGCTGCCCGAACAGCCGAACCTGCACCTCGAGTGTCCCCGGAAGTGGGCCCAGGAGAGGGCCAGGCCCAGCCCCCGCTCTGGCCGGGGCCAGCACCCCGGAGCCCTTACGGTCCGGCTTTGACAGCCAGGGCCTGGGCAGCACCCACCCTCCAAGGGCACCCTGGGGGCCTGAGCGGGGGGATGGGCAGAAGAGGGTTGTCACGGCTCTCGCTAGAGGTGACCCAAGGCCGATGGCAGGCGTGTGAGCCTCTAAGGCAGAATTTAAACCTACTAGTAAACACCGTTTATCAGCGGGTTGTATGGTAAGCGTATCACCCAAACGGTCTTGGCAGAACGGAGCCTGTGCTCTGGTGAGTGCAGGCAGCGGGCATCGTGGCTCTGGTGAAAGCCCTGCGCCCACCAAGCCACCACCCATGCCCACCCCACGGCTCCGTGGGCATTCTCGCAGCCCTGGGTCCCCTATACCCACAACTCTGAACTTTATCTGCAGGGTGACGCTCGCTCTCTTAGCAACCTGAGGCCCAGCCCATTCCAAAATGGTATCTGAATCACCAAAATGAAATTTAAAAAAAAAAATTATGTTAAGGGTACTTTTATAATTCTTTTTCATTTGTTTGTTTGTATTTGAGCATAACTTAAAAAGAAAAGTGCTTGGAACCAAAAGAAAAAGGTGGTTTTGGTTTACATGTCCTATCTGAAATCAAGACTTTCACCCAAAGTCTACTAATATCAGAACTTGAAATGTGTAGAAATTCAAAATCCTGGGAGGTTCCAAGCATCCCGGGTAAAGGCCCTCACATGACTCTCGGGAACAGGAGGAACTGTGGGGTGCGTCTTGGGGAGGAAGGTGGGAGGCCAGTCTGCAGAAGCCTCCCCCAGGCCTGTCTCCCAAGGGCCGGGCAGGGAAGGGCACCCGCCAGCCCCCTCTGCAGGCGAGCGGTGGCCGTGCAGGTGGCATAGCGCCGACCAGGACCCCTGCCCCCGCCCAGCCCCCATCCCAGAAACCCGCACTGGCGTCATGGGTTTGTGCCCACGCCCTCAGTGCGTGTCTTCTGTGCTCCTGTGTCACCTGCCACTTTTAACGGGAGGCGGGAAAAGGGACGGGGTGAAACATGGGGCCTGGGGGAGTGGACAGGGGGAGGCACCCAGTGACATGTGCTTGGCAGGGGTCAGAGGGGGAGAAAGGTCAAAGTTTGCATACTCAATACCGAATTCCAAAAAAAGAGAAACTTACTGGATGTTGTACAAACTGAAAAGTGATTTACGAGATCTTGGCTTTCCTCAGAGTTTCCGGTAATATACCCAGGAAATTGGACAGAAGTGATGTATACTGCTTTTAAGTGACCCGGTTTCTTTCTGCTTGGAGAGAAAATTGCAGAGGGGCAGCGTGAGAATCAGTATATTCTTACTGATTTTAAAATACCTTTTATTTTAAAATACCTTTTAAAATATTTTAAAATACCTTTTAAAATATTTTAAAATGCCTTTATTTTGCACTCCTCTGCATTTCTTTACTGTTTCCCATTTATATGACAAAAAATTCAAAATAAAGATATAAATTTTTAGAACCACATCTCTTTAAGCCAAACAATGTTTTTGAATTGAACTTTTTATATAAATGGGGCAAGTCTTTTACGTAGGTGACCTGAATCATATCACAAATATATTTTCCTACTCTAGACGAGGCCTAATTTTACATTTTCATGGTTTCTTTTAAAATTGAGAGTATTCAAAATTGAGAGTATTTTGTGTTTTATTTAACAAGTTCCCCTGTTAGAGTGGTCATGAAAGAAAGGGACAAAAAAGGCTATTAAAGAAGCACACCATGAAATTCTTCAAAGAACTCCCAGAATCTCAGTCTGACCTTTTAAATCATTATCCCACATGTTCAGTGAGCATTTTTCTGTCTGTTTCAGCTACTACACTCAGAATCAGGGCACGTGTGCAGGTCGACCTCGTAGGGTGGGTTCAAACAGGCGAGGTGAGCCCCAGGGACAGTTCAAACCCGCGGCAGTGCTTTCAGCCTTTATTTGTAAGATTTTTAAAAATAAGTAATTGACTTTATCAAGATGAAAGACCATGAGTCTCCTCAAAACATTTTTCCCTGCAAACCGGCTCTGGGGGAGACGGGCCGCCCTTGCCCCATCCCGCCGGTGTAGCAGGCGCTGGGGCAGACGGGGCCACACCAGACCACAACCACTCCCGGGCCAGAGCACCCTCGGGGTCCTGCTGCTTGGCCGGCGAGGCTGGCCTCCAGGTGGACGGAGAGAGACTGCCCAGCTCTGGGTCCTTGCCCACATCATGTCCGGCAGCCCTGATTGCTGAGAACAAACGGACGTGCATCTGAGGCCGCCCTGGACGCCTTCCTGGGGAGTCCGCTGCCCCCCTGTCGATGCGCCGATGCGACAGCCCACCTGTCTCAGCCCAGGACAGGCGGCAGCAAGGACACCGTGTGTGCATCGTTTAAGGAGAGGCCCTCCTCTTGCAAAGAAAAAGCTGCACTTTCAATGCCTTAATACAACTACTTATCAAATCCTCATTTCATTTCAAAAGAGAGAGAGGATGATGGAATACGATAATTAGGAGATCACACGACTTCAGTCAGTAGATTGAACTATTTCCATTTCTGCTACCCTGTGTCAGGGTGGTGGTTTTGTAAATGGGAGAAAAATCACAGGAAGGGGTTATCTGTCTTACAGAAGGGCGAATCAGAGGCACAGGGGAGAAGCTGGTCTGTGGCCACATTTTGTGATGTGCACCTGTGCAAATCAGAGGATTCCCACGATACGTACTGTAATGCACAGATAGTACGTTCTCCTTTGATGATATGTCTCAGACCCCCATGGAGGTGTGAGCCGCAATGATTCTCTTGGGGGTAGGCGGTTAGGAGAAAGTCAGGAGCACAAATGGTCTTCAAGGATGTTCGGGCTCAGAGATGTTTCTGACGTCCTAGACCTACAGAAGCCACAGAAATCTAGTCCGTTCCTACTGAGACAGGCTAGTTCCAGGAAATCAGAAATCCAGCAGTTTGTGAGTGGTCCTGATTTCTTTTTTTTAGATTTTTGCCTGGATTCTGCAAAAGTGTAAACATGGCTTAAAGCACTTTATTATGATTTTTCCATCGATATTCTTAAATGTCTATACAAGACCAATTTTTCCAGCCAGATAGTAACATGAACTACCCCCAAATTACTTTCTCTCGATATTGCTTAAATTCCAAGGCAGATGCAAGATCACAGACAAGGCAAAGGATCACCAATATTTTTGTCTGGAATTTACAGAGATTCTAAGATTACGTATTCATCATTTCCTGTCTCAGAGTGTTTTTACCAATACTACCTTCGGAGTGGAGAGGAAAAAATGAAGAAGCAAGTGTTTTATTTGTCACAACTTTACATCTCTAACCATAGGAACTTAAAATAGACCTGGTGGGAGTATCAGTGACAACTGGCAGGGAAGAGGGAGGACCATCGGCTTGGGTGGCCTCCCCGAGGTGCCAGGCGCCTAGCGCCCGGCACCAGCGCCTGCCTTGTCGGGAGTTTCCATGGAAACCCAGTCAACCTCTGCTGCCATTTCTAAAGCCAAGCTGTGCAGCACACGCTGCTCTCTGATTTTATCCACGGGGGATCTGGATGATCCCACAGGGGCCTCCCTTCATGGAAAAGACGTGCTCTTAGATGGGGAGGTGCAAATCGAATGTCTGTGCATCGATTTTACAGCAGCCTGTTACCAAGGGTCCTGGAGCGAAGACCCCTTTTGTTGCATGAATGATCACATCCACCCACTTCAGAAAACTGCGTATTTTTGAATGATGAGATTTATTAAAGCGAGGAAATTTGTATATACCTCTCAGAGTTTCTAAAAACCTTAAAGTCTTGAACAGGAACATGAAATGAGCATCACAGAGCTGGTAGAAGAAAGAATATTTGAGGGCCCATGCAGGGCTGCCTCGTGTGGTCCAGGAGCACCATCTAAAGATGAAAACGCCAACCTAACACCCTCGAGAAACCAGAGCTGGCTCTTTCAGGGGTGGGTGCTGTGAGCGTGCGTTCACAGCCTGCACGGAGCCCTGTGGTCCTGAAGCTCCAGGGGACGGCAGGGTCCCAGCAAGCACAGACAAGCCCCCTCCTCCGTCCTTTTCCCCCGGCTGAGGGGCGTGACCTTGGAGGTTTAATTTCCCCACATTCTCGCAGCCAGCAAGTGGCAGGCCAGGGATTGGACCCCATCTGCCGAACTTGAAACCCTGAAAATAATAACAAACTTTTCAAGAAAGCCAGGCCTCTTTCTGAGAATGTTTATTCTTTCCTGACACCGTGAAGTCTCTGAAAATGAGCCAATAACATTTTCTTTGTTTTCATGGTGACAAAGGACATTTTAAATGCCTCTTTTTTATCAGATGATGCATTTGTAAATGGCTTAAACACACAAAAACTACTCCAAAATCCTTTTCTCTTTTTTTTTATAATTAGTAAATTCTGGTTTTCATTTGCATGATTTTGGTTAAAATGCCTACTTAAATTTGAACAGAATATGTCAACCTCATCCTGCCTCTATCAAAAAAAAGACATTAAAAAATTTCTACTCATGTTTAAATGAAAAAATTTTAAATAAATTTGCACTAGGCACTTAAATTAGGAAGACTTTAAGGATTTTTTTTCTTTTGACCAAAAAGCAAGGCCACATGTATACTATTGGCTGGTAGGAAACATTTCTGTTTCTTGATACATTTTCAAAACAGAAATGTGCATGGAGATTAACTTCTCTTAGAATGATTTTTATTGCTTTCAAAATTTCCTCCCTCTGGGGTTGGGGGTGTCTCCACATGAGGTGCCATTTGGGAAATCAGTTAAATTCAGTCATTTAAGTCATTATTGACAGAATAGTTTTGAGATCAAACTTTAAGTTCATGAACAGCTGTTACTTTAATGACAGTCAGGCCAACAATCCGATTCAGGGTATTGTTTTGATGTAAGGACAGCGTTAAACTCCTTCTGCCTCAAACTCCTATTTTTAAACCCTGATTCCACTTACACACATCGACCCCTTTTCCCTCAGTGCCTTTTTTATTCTCCCACAGCACAGTCTATAAACTTTAACCCTTCATAGGCTATGCCAAGTATCAACTCTATACCTGAGATCTGTAATCATGTTCCTTTTCTCAGGACTAAATGAGAATTGGCAGTTTCTAAATACCAACAATTGATGGCACATCTAACTGTCAAACGGTGACATTCACGCCCTTGAACTCAGCCCAGCTGCATGAATGTCCATCACCCTCCCTGACACTCTCACTGGTTTTGCGAAAGTCTGTCTGCAAGCGAGTAATCTGCTGGCCTTAACCCAACATCCAATATCCAGGGTGGCTTTCTGAGTGGAAAGCAAATTGATATCTCTTAGAAGCATTTACATTTATTAACCATGTTTAATTTGTGATTTTTGTCCTTGCCAGGAATTCAGATGCTCATTGAGTAGCGGGGTGGGGGGGAGCACAGGGCATGATCTGAGTGTTACTACTGGGTGGTAATTTTGTTACTAAATCATCTCATCCTTGTTTCTTGAGAGTTAAAATTTAGTGAAAAGAAAAACATTTTTTTCTTAATTTTTGTCCTTAATTCTTACATTCCTGGTGGGTGCAGATGCAGCTGATGTAGGTTGAAGTGAAAGTGTCTTTGTAGGACTGCTTCTTCCTGACATGGCTTATTTAAGAAGTTCCACGGAGGGCAATGGTCATAAAACGCTTTGGGAAAACATCCGCTCCCATTAGCACAGTGGCAATGTGGTAGTTAAGAGACTGCATGCAGTTTCCCGGAAAGGTTTAAACTCAGGCAGCCTAGGTGCCCAAAGTAATCTCAGCATCTCAGCTGACTTGGCTTGTTGACCGAGAGAGATCTGTGCCCTACTCCCTACTCAAGTCAGCTAAAAGTAACAAGGATTTTAAGGTAAATCAGAGCTACCTGAGTGCCCGATGACGGTCTGAAAGACAGCTAGTCTAATTCCCAGGGCTGGCACAGGAGGCTGCCCGCGCCGGCCTCTGGGGTCAACCAGGAGCAGGGCTGGGAGGGGTCACTGTGACGGGCCTGCTGCAATGCCGCTGTCTTGAGTTTAGACAGGGACCAGTCTCGGGCCACCGTGTGTGCCTTTTCATGAAAAATCTTGCATCGTGTTCGGATGGTGCAGCAACAGGCCCTGCTGTGACTGGTTCCACTGAACTTGAAGTAATAACGGAAGGGGTGGGAACGTGGGGTGAACACCTGGGGACCAAGGTGCTGCCCGGCTGTGGAGGAGGGGCAGCTGGCCCGAGATCGCTGGTCCCTGGACGGCACCGCTGTGCGCGGAGGGAAGAAGGGGTCCGAGCCGCACCTGGTGGTGGACCAGGATGGGGACGCCCCACGAGCCCAGGGGGGACCCTCCAGCTCCATCTCGCCTCCTCACCCAGGGAGGCTCAGGATTAAAGAGACTTTGGAACTGTATAAATAAGAAAGTGACTTGTTCAGGGGTTTGATGCCTTTCAATGTGCCTTTGTAATTGCAGGTGCCCCACCCCTGGCTGCGACGGCTCCGGGCACATCACCGGCAACTACGCTTCCCATCGGAGGTATGCACGGCTCGCTCCCGCAAACACCCCCTCCATGCTCGGGACCCCTAACGGGGGCTCGGGTTGCCTCCACTGGTGAATTAAGGGTCTAGAGGCCCTCGCCCACACAACGGGGCTGTCCCCAGGGGCCTCGCTTAGCACACCAGCTCTCGGGACCACGGCCCCCCTCTGACATCCCCCTCATGGTGCCACCGGCTCCATCTGCAAGAAACGTTTCTCAAGGCACCCAGGAGCACGTCTTTCTAAATTGAAAAGGGATGAGAAAAAGAGGCAGGATGTTATAAGATGCCAGAGGACAGCCATTGAGAGACAAGCAGGCTAATCCCACTGAGAGTGGATCTCTTAAATATTGAGATTTGAGCCACAAAGCTGTACGGTTATTATAAGCAGAGATCAGCAGAGCTGAACACACAGAAATGCTTGACCTTCCAAATCCCAGGCCCCGCCGGTCCCAAAGAGCAGGGAGCCTCTAAGTACGGCGTGAGGAGTCAGTCGTATGAGACAGCAAGAGGCCCATGGTCACTGAACCGTTTACAAACGTCTGTCTTACACCAGGCCCTATGTTAGAAGTGGATTGAAAGAGCCTTTTGGTACAACATCTGCACAAAGGTGGGTCTAGACCCCGTGGGCAGGAGCAAGAATTCCTTGTCATGTTCAGTCAGGATCAACAAGCCAAGGTCAGGACGAGAGCCTTTCTGAACGGAGACCCTCGTAACTCGAAGTCTCCAATGTGGGAAGGGGAGCTGTGTCTAACAAATAAACAAACCATGTTACAACATAGCTGTTGCCTTGCCACCCTCTAAAATCAGATTATAAAGTGGGCAGTCGGAATGTGGATGAGCCCTTCAGCTTTAAATACTTCCCCAACAAAAAACAGCAACAAAAATGAAGAGAAAAGAGAAAGGAGGGGGAAGGAGAGAGGGAGGGAGGGAGTCAGGACAGTTGGTGTGGGTCACCCCACAGCCCGTGCACCGCCCACAAGCAGAGTGGGTTGTGTGGGTCACGGGGGGTCCACGCCGTGTGGCCGCCCGAGTGACCAGATCCCGGCGTTCAGAGCAGGGGACGCCCCCGGGCCGGCTGGCTCAGCTTGGCTTAGAGACGGAGCCGGCAGGGTGGGCTGTTTCCTCCTCAAGGTCACAGGCTTCTGTGGTCACTTCCCAACTGTTTGGGAGCATCGTTTCAACAGCTCAGGTCTGGGGAAAGTAGGGATTATGATGACCAACAAGGAGAACTGAATTATTCGATTTATGGGTGGCTTCTTCACACTGACTTGATGAAAACACCCCGTTCTCTAGACCAGGGCTGCCCACCTGGGCAATGCGGGCACTCGGGGTGAGATCATTCTTTGCTCTGGGGGCCGTCCCACGCGTTGTAGGATTTTGCGGAGCATCCCTGGCTCCACCCACTAGATGCCGGCGGCACCGCCATCCCCATTCGTGACGACTAGGTGTCTGCAGGCACGTCCGAGTGTTCCCAGGGCCACTGCCACCCACCACGGGGGCGAGAGGAGCCTTGCCAGGTTGTCTTGCTGGTCTTACCAGGCGGCCCAGAGCCAGCTGCTGTATTGTGAATGTAGAACGAGGGTGAATACATTCCAAAAGGGATCCCCAGAGTAGGATCACTGGTTTAGAGAAAATGAAATAAAATAAAATAAAGCTCTAGTTAAGTATCTAAGTCAAGCACATTCTATGCTACTCTTTATTTTAATTGATCTTAGAATTTATCTCAGTCCTCACAAGGCCAGAATTCCCAGCACTGAATAATGCCTGCAAACTAAAAGTGAACATTTACTGGTCATTTCGTATCCAAATGTCTATTTTACTACTTTTTTTTGGTTTGACATCATGTAAATTTATTCATAATTTAAACATGTGCATGCACTTAACGTATATTTTAGAATGGTGGGTATATTCGTATAGCGTAAACTTGTGAATGAAACGTAATTTAAGCTTGGATTTAAGCTATACTCTGTGCCTGGACTAAATAGCACCAGGATTGCTCTGTACATTTGGAAAGTAAATTTGATTTGGCTTTCAGCACATTTCAGTGCTACATACAGCCCTACAGGGGGTGGCATATTAGAAGTAGAGCACATTTCGCAGTATCGTTTATCCGAGAATACCTTCCATGCGTAGAAGTTAGAGTGGGCTGGAGCTCTTGGCTGGGCAGAAGTGGGGCCAGGGTAACAGCCCTGTGCACACTGGACGCTGAGGAAAGACAGAAGCAGCCCCCCAGGCCCGATGACCCTGGAAGGTCATAAGTACACGTAGAAACACGCCTTTCGGGGTTACTCTTACTTGATCCGTTCCCAGGAACATGAGGCGTTGTTACCTACCTGCAAACCACAGGGAAACTCCCCTCAGGGACCGATTCTTAGCCTTCTGCTAAATTGTGCCAGGGTACCAGGCAGTCACAGGCACCTCAGAGATACCGCAGGCTCGGCTCCAGGCCACTCGCTGCAATACAGCCCAGACCACGGCAAAGCGGGTCAAGCACGTGTTTGGTTTCCCAGCACATATAAAAGTTATGTTTACACTACACTGTAGTCTATTAAGTGTGCAATAGCACTACATCTAAAATGATGTAATTACCTTAGTTTTTAAAATGCTGGATTGCTAAAAAAAAATGCTAGCTATCATCTGAGGCTTTGGCAAGCTGTAGTCTTTTTGTAATAGTAACATCAAAGATCATTGATCCCAGGTCACCATAACAGATATAACAATAATAGAAAAGCTTGAAAAGTGCGAGAACTATTGAAATGTGACACAGAGACACGAAGTGAGCAAGTGCTGTTGGAAAAATGGAGCCAAAAGAACTTGCTTGACTCGGAGTGGCCACAACCCTCAGCTGGTGAAAAATGCAAGGTCTGCGAAGCGCAACAAAAAGAGGTCTGCATGCCCGTCCTCAGGCTCCAGGGGGCAGAACGGTCACAGCACGAGGACCCTCGGGTCCCGCTGAGCAGCTGTGGCTGGGACTCCCCACCCCCGGCCCCCAGGCCGAATGCACACATCCAGATGCTGTCTACGTTACAGGAGGTCACTTCTCCCTGATGTAGCTGCCACCAAGGACTGTGTGTCCCAGGCACTGTCGCGGGAACTCGGAGAGTCTACTCGGCCCCACCAGCCTCAGAGCCACCCTGAGCGGCAGGTGATCTCATTTCTCTCTGCGCTGGAGGAAACACACTCTGAGCGATGACATGTCGGAGACAGAACTCAGCCGAGGGGCCACCGCCAGCGTCACACATCTGGTCGTGGATGGACCTCTGCACCTGGGACGGCCTGCGAAGTTCACACAGGGAAAGGAGGGCCACCCCACCGACCCCAGGTGGGATCTGGTTTGCCTTGCTCTAGTTTGGGTTGTAATGCTGATGTGGTTTTCTGTCTCAACATCACCTCTGAAGCTTTTTAAAGTCCATTTTAATCAATATTATTGACCATCTCTGATGTTCTATCAAAAAATCCCCATCGTCAGAAGCTTTGTCTCCCCTCTGTCCTCCGTGGAGAAACCTCATTCAGCATCGCACACAGAGGAGTTCAGGCTGTGTCTTAGTCTTCTTGTCTTCAGACCACGATAGAAAAAAAAAATTTGATAGAGATAGCTCTCTCCCTCAAAGATCCTATTTCCAGGCCTCTTTTCTCTTCTCCTGACCCTTCTCCAGGCTGGCTTGTTCCTACAGTTTCCAGACAGGCTGGCACAGCGACCTCTTGGCCAGGTCCTCCCCGTGGCCTCCCCAGGCCGCCTCCGACTCCATCCTCCCACCTGCAAATAGCAGCAGGCCCCACGGCCTGGAGCGGGTGCTCCGAGGCAGAGGTGGCACCCAGGTTTTTCACAAACGGTGATGCTGCACGAATCTGACTCCCCCGGGACCCCTCCCCATCTCGCAGAGCAGTGGCACCCCTCGGGCTCCAGAATGTTCTCTGACAACAAAAGACAAGCTGTACTGAGCACTCACTATGTACCAAGAGCATTTGCATGTATAATCTCACTCTCCGAGTGTTGCTTTCCTCCTAAGGGCATGTGAGCGGCCAGCGCACGGGACCCACGCTCAGAGGTGACAGTGACCACAGACCGGCCTGGGAGAGCCGGCTGTGGACTTCCTCACCTAGACAAGGATGCCGGGATTCCAGGCCAACCCGTGTCAGAGCCAAGGTTTCCTCGGAGCCAGAGTCGGGCCCAGACTAAGTTCCCTGCTGTGCTATTTGTTCTGTTTTGGTTCTGTTCCAGTTTATTTTCACTCCCAGCCCCATGTCGGCAAGGACGCAGAGCCTCACCTCTCTCCCAAGTTCAGAGTGAAGGAGGCGGGGGCAGGACAGAGCCAGGCTCCCTGGCCAGCGTCCTGGCCTGTGGCTTCCCTTCACCACTAAGGTCCCCGTCTGGGGACAGGCAGGAAAGACGGGCTCCCGGGAAGGATCCGCGAGTCCCTCCCACCCCTCCTAGTCATTCACTGATTAACTCACGACAAGCATCTAACTATGACCTGCTCTGTGCAAGGCACTGGCCTGCGAATCAGAGGAAGAAAGGAGAATAAACACACAGGGAACTGACACTCGTGTGGACGAGCGAATGGCCAGTCACCAGGATGGAGTGAGAAACGCCACGGTGACCGGGGGCCGTGAGAGCCCCAGGGCTGCTGTCAGGATGGCAGGTGGGCAGAGGAGACTTCCTGGAGGAAGACCGTCCAGGCTGAGGCCGAGCAGACGGGGAGGGATGTGAGGCCCGAGGATGGCTTGGCCGGGACGGGGACGTGCCGGAAGCCTCCAAGAGGACCGCGTGGGGCAGGGACAGCAGGGCTGGCGGCGCCGCGAACCAGGAGCCTTGGGTGCTGCGTGCAGGGCGGTGGGCCCATCCTGAAGTGAGTCAGAAGCGGGGGGAGAGACTAAGCAGACCGCACGTGCGTGCAGCTGAGTGCTGCTACTCTGACGCCTCATCCCGGGAGCAGGGGCGACATCGATTCAGAAGGCACTCAGGACGCAAGAGCCACAGGACTCGTGGGAGAGAAGACCCGGGAACGGCCGTGGGTGACCCGGCTTCCGGGCCCTGAGAGCAGCAGACGGGAGTGGCGTGGGCTCGGCCGGGGAGGCTGGTGAGTTTTCCGGTAGCAGCAGCAGCGACGGTGTCCCAGCCCCCGCGGGCAGCGGTCGTCGGAGCACGGCTTGCAGAGGGGCGGCTGGGAGTCATCGCCACCTGGTACCTGGAGACCAAGGAGCCGTGGCAGCGTGAGGACAGAGCAGGGCCTGGCGGGGGACCGGCTCAGCATGGGCAGAGCAAGCCAAGCGGACCGCGGAGTTTCCAGATCGCGGACCCGCCGAGCCGAGGCCGGACGCGGGCCCCAGCAGGACGTCAGGAGCTGCAGCCGGTCATGCGGTGCGAAGGCGGCGTCCCGGCTCCCGCGGGTCACCGTGACCCGCCCGGATAAGAGCAGTTCTCACAGAAGACCCGGGGGGGCCAGAGGGGTGAAAACGCAGCCCCCACTTTCTAAATTTTTATCCAAAAAAGGAGGAGAGAGATGGAGGGAGCAGGAGAGAGTGAATCAAGGCGCACGCACCGTGTCTCTTTTGCTCTCCCGTAGAGGGTGACAGGTGAAGCGGCGGAGGGAGGGAGGCCGCATGCGAGGGGAGCTGGAGCACGTGAAAATGGAGACACGAGGGGCGGGGGGCTCCGGACCCTGCCGCGCCCCTGCTGGGAGCTGCAGCTTTACAGAGAGGAGCCAGGCGCCTGCACAAACATGGAACAGCACCAAGAGGAGGTGATGGGGTGATGGGGGTGCCCCCCATGACAGCCAGGCCCTTGCCTGAGGGCCAGTGTGCCCAGACAGAAGCCAGACCCGGCAGGAAAGCACGTACTGGGGTCAGGACGGTCGAGTGGAGGGCACAGCCCGCCCGGACGCGCCCTGGCTCAGCCCCGGGGCCTCTGCCTCCGCACTTCCCTGGGGGCTCCAGAAACGGTCCAGTGCCGGGTTCTCCAGTTCTCTGCAGAAATTCCCGCTTATTCTATATAATCTCACATCTGATAGCCTAATAGCCTACAGTTAGCTGTTGTTGAACAGAAACAAACTCATATGTAGACATTCCAGCTAGCAAAGTTCCTTTAGACAACGTGAGCCGCTATTTCCAAAATTCCAAAATTAAATAGAATAAGCTTGGTCAACTTGCACTGCATCTTCTGCAGATGCCACGGGAAGCCATATTCAGGTACATGGGGACAGATGCCCAGGACACGCCCCCTCCCAAGACGAAGGGCTCTGGAATCTGGCCACAGGAACGCCACCAAGAAG
Source organism: Balaenoptera borealis (assembly GCF_965194805.1). Classification (NCBI taxonomy): domain Eukaryota; kingdom Metazoa; phylum Chordata; class Mammalia; order Artiodactyla; family Balaenopteridae; genus Balaenoptera; species Balaenoptera borealis. The sequence continues at coordinate 91,117,470 of NC_138871.1, forward strand.
GACTGGGGAGGCGTGCGTTTCTTCCTCCCCGTGGCCCCTTCTGTGCAGGAAGCTCATCCCCCTCTGGCAAGTCAGCCCGGCCTCTCCTGGCGACTCCTGACACCGGTTTCTCCCACCCAGGCTCTGGGCACCCTCGCGGGGGCCTGACCGTGTCTGAAGGCCTAGGGGGAGCACAGAGGAGCTGCCCCCAGGATATCGTTTTCATGCCAAGAAGCACCAGCTTCTGGAGGAAACTGTGTCAGAGCCCCATCGACAGTGAAAGGGGCTTACAGGGTGAACAGCGTGGGCGCTCCCTGAAATCACGCTTCTTCCTTAGCCTTTCAGGTTGCCCGAGAGCCAAGAAGAGTGGCATCAGGATAGCACAGAGCAAAGAGGACAAGGAAGACCAGGAGCCGATCAGGTATGTGGGCCGGGGGGCAGGTCGGGGAAGCGGGGGGCTGGCGGGGAGGTCAGGCTTGCAGAGGTCGGTCAAGCGTGAGGTCACAGCATTGAAACCAGACCATGCACACCTGCTAACGGACCAGAAACATCCTCTGAATGACAGGTGAGGTGATAACCAAACATCCATCCATCCGCTGCTCTGAGTAACCTAAGTATAGGAAAGTTCCCTCTACCCTGGATGGGAAAAGCAGTGTAATTTACTGGGAAAGGCAGGTCCATGAGAGTATAGGAAGTTATTAACTACAACAGCTAAAGTGAACATTTGGCTGACTTCCAGCTTAGGAAGGTCGCTTAGCTGTCTGTACTCTGCTTCTCGCTACGGCGGGATGGAGAGCACGGTGGGTAGAAGGCTAGCCCCCCACCCCTCCCCACAGGCATTTGCCCCGAACCGCTGCCCGGTGAGCCTGGGTCTCAGAAGTCTGTGAGATAAACCTGTTGCCATCTTCCTGAAATTTTAATCTCATTCAGTGTCTTGGAGAAAAGTTTTGATTAAAACAAAAAAATTAATATTAAAATGTGTTTGCGGTTTGGCTGTGCGTCCTCAGCCCTTTGCCGTAACCTGCAATAGAGAAGTTTCAGAAGCACGATTTAATTACCCTGTTGTTGAACCTTAGCTCCAACCAATGATTTTCCTATTTATTAAAAAAAACAAAAAAAAAAAACAAAAAAGTGCCCCTGGGGTACCTCGTGCCAAAGCTATGCCAGGAAACTTAACTAAATACCACCTCTGCTGCTCAAAAACCTATCTAGCTGGAAGGGTATGCTGTGGTCTCAGAAAACATAGCCAAACAAATGAATATTCTCTAGCTCCTGAGAAGAACACAGGTTTATACGACAATCTTTTAAAAATAATCCTGCAGTTTCCCATTGACTTTGCACATCTCCACCATAAAAGCTGTGACTTGCCTCTCGAACAGATGCCCGCATCTCACTTGCTCCAACAAACTGGTTCTTCCTTTTCACGCACGGCATCTGCATCCCTCACTAAGCCTGGACTTTCTGTTCCAGGAAACCTTCCCACCTGCCCTGGACCAGGGTTTCCAGGAGGGTGAACTACTTCACGGCTCCGCTAGGTGGTGTCTTTTCGTGACTTTTCTTTTTCTTTCCTTCTGCTGCAGTAGAGAGGATGCTGGTTTGTCTCTCGTGTCAGGTTAACTTGACCTTGCTGTGGGGCCACCAGGCGTAGGGTGGCGAGACAGCCAAGCTTGCCCCTCTGTCCCCCAGGTGCCCCGTGCCCGGGTGCGATGGCCAGGGCCACATCACCGGCAAGTACGCCTCCCACCGAAGTGCGTCCGGGTGCCCCTTGGCGGCCAAGAGACAGAAGGACGGGTACCTCAATGGCTCCCAGTTCTCCTGGAAGTCCGTCAAGACGGAGGGCATGTCCTGCCCCACGCCGGGCTGTGACGGGTCCGGGCACGTCAGCGGGAGCTTCCTCACGCACCGCAGGTGAGTGCACCCGCCCAGGCTCTGTGCCGGGGCGGCGTGGGGAGGCCGGGGGCGCCGCTTGGCCCGCGATGGCGCCACGCCCATCCCTCAGGTTGAGAGAGGAGACCCCGAAGACTATGGTAGCAACTCATGACATTCTGAGGCTCGAGAAAGGAGGAAACAAACAAATTTATTTTGAAAGGCACAGACGCGTCCTACCACGTCTGTATGTACGTAGAGGTTTCCAAATGTCTTTGATCAGGATCTGCAGAAAGAAATAGGCTGTCATTTTACCCACGCGCGCACACACGCTCACAGGAGTATCTGTGGATTTAGTTATTCGTTCTGGCTGAATATTGCAGGCAGGTCCCACTCGAGGAAAGTGGGTGGCACTTGGTTACAGGGGCCTCATCAGATACATCAGAAAACCTACAGAAGAGCCAATCTTTGCCACTGATTGTTATGTGCTTAATTGTAAAATATCTATATATGCGACTACGCTGCCTTAGAAGAAGAGGCTTGCTCTGTTGAAGCAAGTGACTCCCTGTAGAAGTCAGGATGAATGACTGGCGTGGACAAATCACAGGCATGCCCCAGCTTCCCAGGATCCAGGTGGGGGGACACAGCATCACACGTGCGACGTAAACCGACGGGGCTCCCTCGGCCTCGCCGACCTCAAACCCCATGCACCTTGCCTCCATCTGCAAAACTGCATGGAACACACAATGAGCCAAACAGAGTGATGCATGACGATGCGCCTTAACATTTTTAGGAAGTGATTTTATTGTGAAAGAAATTCCTGCTCAGGTAGAGACTCAGATGGGACGAAGGGGCCTAAAGAGAGCCATGAGTGTCTTTCCCTGACTCTCCCCAAGGCGGGAAGTCCCCGCGTCCCCCTTCAGAAAGCGCCCTTGAACAAAGAGGCACGCAGCCCGGCTTAACGTGCCCGGGGACACAGAGACCCCTGACCCCCATGGCACACCGGTTTCTTCTTTATTTTTTTTTTTTAAATTTTATTTATTTGTTTATTTATGGCTGTGATGGGTCTTCGTCTCTGTGCGAGGGCTTTCTCCAGTTGTGGCAAGCGGGGGCCACTCTTCATCGTGGTGCGCGGCCCTCTCACTATCGTGGCCTCTCTTGTTGCAGAGCACAGGCTCCAGACGCGCAGGCTCAGTAATTGTGGCTCACGGGCCTAGTTGCTCCGCGGCATGTGGGATCCTCCCAGACCAGGGCTCGAACCCGTGTCCCCTGCATTGGCAGACAGACTCCCAACCACTGCGCCACCAGGGAAGCCCGCCGGTTTCTTCTTTTTGATAGAAATAGATCACAGTGTTTCCTAGGCGTCTGCACGGGACGAGGGCTGGCCCTTCACCAGAACACCCCCAGGCCCAGCTGGCAGCAGGTGTGTCCTTGGCCGGGTAAACGTCTCACTGCTGCTCAGAGCGGCCCCCTCCTGCCCAGAGGGAGGGCTCGGCCTGCGGCCCCCAGTCTCCACTCTAGATGGGATGTTACCCGGCAGGGAACTCCCTTCTGCTGACCTCTGTACGTCCCTGTGCCAGGGTGTCTTCAGGGTACAGTCCTAGAAGCAAAAATGCTAGTTTTTACATGTTGATAGGAAGTGCCAAGATGCCCTCCAAAAAGTGCCTACTTCCTTAAGTCTTGGGCAATCAATAAAATTTTTTAAAAATTTAAAAATCCTGCCCACACGACCTGTGAATGAGGGTATACGTGGTTGGCTAATCTGACACAAATGAAGACAAGCTCCACTTCTCTGATTGAACGTAAGCACTCAGTGTCCAGAAACTACAGCAGAAGAGGGGGGCGTGCGCGTAACTGCTGCCTGTGTGGCGTTTGCTCGTTTCCAAGCCTGTGGCTGGACTGCTGCCTCAGAGTCGGAGGAATAACCCTTCGTTCAGAGCCACCCAGCAGCTCCTGCTCGCCTTCGCAGGCTGGTCACTCAGCACGTCCTCAGGGCTCGCAGGGGGGACGGCTCGAGCGCCCTGGACTCAGTCGAGAGTCGCTACCACCAGGCAGGACCCTCGGGGCTCACCCCTCCCCCCGTGCTGCTGGGCTCACCCCACACACCTGCTCACCCTCCAGATTCACACCCAGGTGCCAGGACGGAGGTGATCTCGTAAAAACGCCCAAGCTCTCCTGGTTCCTGGCCTTCCCTGTTTCTTTTCCCCCAGGGGACACATCTCCCCAGGGCCTCTGGCCAGGAGGCGGGTGTTGATTCAAAGGCGCCTTTGCCTTGACCAGCTGGAGGGAACCTCTGGACGGATCTAGTGAAGACAGGCACAGCCGGTGACTCCTGTGACTTGGGCAGAATCTCTCTCACCTAGAATTCCCCATGACGCGCCCTGGGGTCTGCAGACAGCTCACCCAGAGCCCCAAGGAGGGTCCCGGGAGGAGCTCACCTAGTCCAGGGAACAACCAACCAGCCTGGTCCGCCCAGCCTGCGCCGGGAGCCGGGGCTCTGGTCCAGGGCACCGCGGCTCCACCGTGAGATGGAGCTGGAGGGTGGACCCTCAGAGCATCTCAGAAGCAGCTCCGTGGGGGCCCTGCTTGTGGTGGGCAGAGCCGCGCAGAGACTGATACTTTATTTCACTGTGAAGCTTAATCAGAACAGTCTGACCTGCTACCTGTCACCTCTGAGGAGGAAGGTTATGTAGATGCTGCGTGGAAAGGGCTGGGAACCCAGGGGTGTCAGATGACGGGCGGGCGCCCTCCCTCCGGGTGTGAATCTGTCTGGCGGGGCGCGGGCGTGGGGTGGAGTGGTTAGAGAGATGAGCAGGACCCTGAGAGAGATGACCTGCATTTTTTAAATTGTGGTAAAAAGCACGAAACATAAAATTTACCGCCTTACCCATTTTTAAGTGTCCAGTTCAGGGGCAGTAAGTACAGTCTCACTGTTGTGCAGCCACTGCTACTGTCACCTCTGGAGCCCTTCACCTTCCCAGGGAAACCCTGTCCCTACTAGACACGCACTCCCAGCCCCCACCTCGGCCCCTGGCACCCACTCTCCAGCGGATCTGACCCTCTGGTCCTCACCTAAGTGGAATCACATGGTGTCTGACCCGTGATCGCTTATCTCGCACTGCATAGCGTCCTGGGGTCCCTCCACATCATAGCCTGTGTCAGAATCGCCTGCCTTTTTAAGGCTGAATCATGTCCTGTCGCACGTCAGCCTGCAATTTTCAACTGTTGAACAAGTTTTCATTTATTTTATTGTGTAGATGAATTGTTGTTCCCTGGAGGTGTAAGAACCGAAATCCTGAGCAGAGCATGGCTTGGGCACAAACACAGGCTTGGCAGGGTTTCCGTACGCCTCTTCCCCCGGAGGCCCAGGGCCTGGCCGGCTGCCCGGTTCCCCACACCTTTAAGGCCTCAGTAAGGAGGGGCCTCCCAGAAAGACATGGGTGGTACCCTGAGATGCCATGTGCCATGAAAGCAAAGCAGCTTTTAGAATCAGGAAAAGAGCGGAAGGAAACAGAAATTCCTGTTTTATTGCTCTTTTCCCTCCAAGTTGTGACCACCCAGTGAGATGATAAAGGATCACTTCCTAATGTGCGTGGATGAAGGGGGAGCACCCGCCCCAGCTTCCGGGTCCCAGGAAGCCCACTCGCCCCACTTTCCTCTTTGGGAGGTGACCACACGGATAGTCTGGGAAAAGGACATTGAGAGGTGACACGTGCCCTGAGCTCCCACAGTCCCTGTTGGCTGCAAAATCATTTCCACTCATTTCTTCCGTGTAAGGATGGGTGGGAGGACCTCCTCCCGGTCCCTGTTTCCCGGGCAGAGCTGCTATAAACGACTAGGAATTGGCTTACTCTATGGTTAGGATTGGTTGCGTCAAAAACGGCGGGTGGGGTGGGAGACAATACCTGGGAGTATCTCGTAGGGGCTCGGGAGCAAGGGAGGGTTTTCTAGGAGGGGTGAATCTGGATACGAGATTTACCTGAAGGAATGAAACCAAGGGGTGAAAAGAACTAAAGGCACAGAGCGGTCACGGGGACTTGATGGGGCCAGATCTTGAGAGGCAGACCGAGGCACTGGGATCTCATCAGAGGCACGATGAGGTGCCTGAAAGGGTACAGGGACTCGGGATTCCAGGATCCGGGTTACAGGTGTCAGGAGCAAAGACAGGAGAGAGGATGCTCTTCCAGGGTCTCAGCTGGCTCGGGGGGCAATGGCTCAGCTGGCTCACCCCCAAGCCTGGGTGCGGGTGTCAGGACTGTGTGTACTGTGGGGCCGGTGATGCAGGAGGGAGGCAGGCTGGAGGGAGGGGGTGGGCAGGAGGGAGGGGGTGGGCTGGAGGGAGGGCGTGGGCAGGGGTTCTTTACCTGTGGAACCGCTTCTCTGTGTGCGGGTGTGCTGATCATACTGTGCTATCACCCCAATCTTACCACTTTTTGTAGATTAGGAGGATTCTTCAAAATTAAAGCCACGATTCTAACCCTAACAAATAAATAAATAAATAATCTTAGAAGTAAGTCATCTCTCACTGAGCTTGACCAAAATAATTTTTTAAAAAATTACCTCCCAGACCCCCTTAAACCTCTTCCACCTGAACCACATGACCTAATTTATTTATTTTCAGTTCCTCTACAGTTCTTTATAAATGAGTAGATAGGCTTTTTTAGGATGTTTATTGTGCTTGATACTTCCCAAGAGAATTGTGGTAAAAATAAGTCACCATATTGAGTACTTACTATGAGGTTTTTTTGCAATCAACCATCGTGTTCAATGTAAATATGAGCTGGATAGGCTACCTGCCTTAACAGATACACCCAAACTGGCTCCAAAGAGTGGAAGTTTACCTCTTGCTCACATGACAGAACTGGATGAGGGAACAGGAGGAAAGGGCTCGGCCACCTTCAGCACATTCTCCAAGGGTGGTCTTCATTCCACAGCCAGAGAGGGAAAGAACACGCAGGATCCACCTGGGAGATGTGGGAGCACGGATCACTTCCTTTACATTCCACGGGTGGAACCAGGTCCATAGCATCACCTAGTACAAGGGATGCTGGGCAATGTAGTCTACCTGGGATGCTGGGAAACGTAGGCCACGTGGGATGCTGGGAAATGTAGGCCGCGTGGGATGCTGGGAAATGTAGTCCACGTGGGATGCTGGGTAATGTAGTCCTTGTGAGCCCAAGGAGAAGAGTGGGCCTTTAGGCACCTGCCTCTCTGTAATGTGGGGAAGCCATAACTTTTACCAAAACCTATGTAAACAGGCAACCACAGCTCCCTGAGGTCTGCATAGTTCCCATTTTAGAGATGAGAACACTACTGCCAGTAAGGAGGAAGTTGGATTCAACCAAGGACTGTCTGGGGGCTTCATCCGTGGACCATCTGTATCCCAGTCTGTCTGTCTGTCTGTGCATCTGCAAGACCAGAGGGCTGCCGCAGGGCAGGTACTGAAGAAACCAGGTCTCATGGGCTGGAGCCCAGGGAGAGGGAGTGAAGAGGGCTGACCTCTTCGTCCCGCCCAGCCATCCCGCCAGGTGGAATGCCCACTGCCCTTGGCCTCTGAGGACGGGTCCATGTCTGCCCAGGAGCACGGAGGTGGGCCTTCCGTTCCGTCTCACACTGAGGCCAGGGCCACGCTCGCCCAAGCCACACGTGGGGACGGAGGACACTGAAGCAGCCCCAGCGTTCCTTACTCAAGACCTGCTGATGGTAAATCCAGATTCCACAGCGTCGCAGCCCAGGAGCTGTGATCCGGCTGCAGACCAGCCCTGCCCCTGCTGCCTCCTGGGCTCTCGTCCAGGCCCCGGGGCTGTCATGCACCCCTTCCCGCCCTCTCTGAACCCCAACCTCCTGCTCCCGCTGCCTCCTGGGCTCTCGTCCAGGCCCCGGGGCTGTCATGCACCCCTTCCCGCCCTCTCTGAACCCCAGCCTCCTGGCCGGAGGGTGGGGAGCAACAGGAGGCATGGCCAGGGCCCCCCGGACCCGCAGGTGGTCTTCTCTTTGACAAAAGCATACTGGAAACATCATACTTCGCTCTACGACGAGAGGAAACGTCTGCATTTTGGATTTCTCTGTGAGCTGCAGGAGGTGAGGAGGGTGGAGGGTCGAGGTGGCCCCTCCAGAGGAGTAGATGCTGTCGGGGGTGGAGAACATTTTCACGCAGAGCAGACCTCGTGCTGATCTGGAGTGTTTGCGGGACTCAGCCAGCTGGGCCCCCATTTCACTCCGTAACCCTGAGTCGTCCGACCAGGCTGCCCGTCAGGAGGACAGAGGAACGCCGAGCAGCCCTGTTCTCTGCTTCGGTTCGGATGCGGGAAGAGGCCGGGCACGCGGCAACCCCCGCCCCCCGCAGGGGGCTGCTCTCTGCTCTGCGCGGGGCTGGGACCCCCAAGCGGAGGGGCGCAGCGAGGCCCCGCGGAGGGACTAGTCCTTTCCGTGGGGAGGCTCCCGGGGCTGCGGGCCTCCTGCCCTGACAGAGCCGGCGCCCCCAGAGGAGGCACCACGATGATGAGCCGCCAGCACCAAGAAGCCCCAGTCATCACGGCCACGTGCCTCACTGCCCCCGCTTCACCCGCTTCCTTGGAGCTGCTCCTTGGACCACTGGCCGTACTGGTCCCACAGCTGCATGGGAAAACCTTCGGGGGATTTGAAGCCACTGCCCATAAAAGCCCAGCTTCCCGCCGGGTCCCTGGTCCAGGTGGCCCCCTGGGAAAGGCCCCACATCAGGCAGCTCGGCGCGTCCCCTGGGCACCACCCTGCGCCGACCTTTGTCCCCGAAAGCACCTCAGGTGGCCCGACTGTTTAATCTCTGCATTCCAATATCTGACAAAAAGCACTAAGGAGGGGAAAGCTCAGATCCAACATCTGTTCCAAACCGTGAATCCCAAAGGGCCCATGAACATTGGGAGCCGGGGTCACAGCTGCCAGCATCCTGGGCCTGAGCCCGCAGGCGGCCCTGGGGCAGGCCTTGCTGGGGAAGCACCACCTCGTTAGGTGTTCTCAGATTCCGCCTCCCGAAGCGCGCCCACGCCCATCCGCCTGTCTATCCCGGGCCTGGGACGCATCTGGCAAAGACTGGATGGGCACGCCTAAGCGTCCACCTCACCTGGAGCTGGGCTCGCAGGGGCGCACGCGCCCAGGCTGCTTCCCCCGCAGGTTTCTGGACATTTTCTCACGAGTTCTCTAGGGAACCGCAAACGCAGGGGCTCAAAGCCACACCCCGCTGCTGTCGGATTCTGCAGGTTGGAGTTCAGCCTGGCCTCCACGGGCCCCAGCTCGGGCCTCACCAGCTAGAACCGAAGTGTCTGCAGGTGCGTTCCCACCCAGCCCACAGCCCAGGGCCCACCCCAGAGCTCATCTGGGCCTCGGCAGAATTCAGCTCCTCGAGGCGCCAGGACCAAGGCCCCATCTTCCTGCTGGCTCTCGGCCGGGGTGGCTCTCGGTGCTGGAGGCTCCCTTGGGTGCTGGCCACGCGGCCCTCAATACGGCAGGGGGACAGGCCCCGCCAGCCGTCCAGGGCTGTTTATGCATCATCACCGGGTCACGGGGGGGGCCTCCACCCCATCACCTGGTCACGGGAGGGGCCACCCCGTCGCCAGCACCTCTCTCTCCAGGATGGGATTAACCTGGCCTGGGCACCTCGCAGGGACCCAAGGGCTGGTTTAGAACTTGGCCTCCCACAAGCTTGCTGCTTTGGCCACAGTGCAGGGGTCTGTGGAGAAATAAATCTCTTAATACAGTCCTGCCCCAAGAAGCTTGGCCTGTCACAATTTTATAGGGAAAAGCAATGTACAAACAAAAAATTAACAATATGAACACACAAGGCCATTTTTCTCTCCAACAAACAGATGGAGAAACTGAAGTCTTCAAAGCTTTCAGGTCCAGAATGTGATTCAATCTCAGTTACACACACACACACACACACACACACACACACACACACATGGGACTTTTGACTCTTCCGATCATTTCCGATCAGGACAACATCGCCCTCAATTCTTAAGCGAACCTGAAGTAGGTTTTCAGGAACTCAGCAGTTTCTAGAATGTGATTGTGCTGTAACAAATCCAAAGTCCACACGTCCTCCCACTTTCTGTGACTTTCTCCCTCCTGTCCTCACTGTGGGACGAGAGCCTAGCCTGGGGCCTCCAGCACCTGTGACCCCTGCACCCACCAAGGGTGTCCCTCCCGGCCAGCGGGCAGCCTGGGGCCTCCCAGGTCATCTCGTCTGGCCGTCAGCCCACGTGGCTGGCCCTTGGTATTCCTGGCCCCCCAGGCCTCTCCAGCCAGCTTCCCCCCAGCATCCGCCTCCCCAGGCCTCTGAAGGGCAGAGGCGGTGGGGCCTCTGGGGGCTTCTCCCGGCCAGGCCGCTCTCGGGGGAGGGGGCGGGGAGCCTGACCCCAGCAGCCAGGTCTCTGCTGCGGCCCCGTCTCTTGCCGGGCGTGGGTCTCCTCTCCGGACCTCCAGCACCTCAGCTCTCTTCGCTTCTCCTTCTCTAGGAATCTTTATCTCACCAGGATGAATTCTTCCAGAACCACAGCCTGTGCGCTGACTTCTTTCTGACTCTGGGATCCAAAACACTGAGACTTTGAAACTCACAAGCCCTTTCTCTGCTTCCAGCTCTAAGGCGGCACATGCTTCTCCTTCTAGCAAAGCCAGTGGTGAAAGAAAGAGGAAGAACGGAAAAACGCATCAGCTAAGGAACTCTGGTTCCCACCCACGGCTCCCGCACTGACCCCAGCCGGTCAGCAGGGCAACGTTCGGGGGCACCGCGACACGGCCAGGCCTCCCCGCACCCCTGAGGTCCAGACACTAGGGCCACAGGGACGTGAGGGCACAAAGATGAGGCTGGGGTGAGGGGTCACCAGGCCCACAGCCTGCAGAGGGAGCGTCTCCTCCACGTCCTGAGAGCGGGAGGACCCGGCAGCTGGGACAGACACCCCCCGCCCCGGGCCTCTCCGCCTCCTTCCTGGCCTCGTTCCCCTGGACGCATCTGGTGACCCCCGTGCTCTGGTCCTCATGACGGTTTGAGAAACGCTCACACTAAGACTGTCTTCGCTGGTGTGCTCCTGCCGAGGTTTGCTGGGAGGCGGCGCTGGCCCCGAGCCCCTCGTGTCTCCATCCCTCTAAAGGCAGCGTGCTCCCCGCGAGCTGCCCGGCCCCCCAGGCGCTCTGTCCAGGCCTGCGTGCACCCGACACGTTTTGTCCTCTGTTCATCCCCCTGAGCAGCGTGGAGTTGGAAGAAACGTCCTGGGAACCAAATAGCACAAGAGGCCAGAGCCCTGTGCACTGGCCCCGCGGGTGGTGTCACCGGCAGGTCATGAGCCTCCGTGACTCTAGAGAAATGGGGAGAAAATGCCCCCGTGACCTCAGATCCCTGAGAGAGTCAGCGGGGCCGCTCCAGTCCTTGCTCCGCGTGCTACAGAGTCTTAGACGTAAGGTGAGCTTAACACGTCTGCCACGGTCGCCCTCTCCTCCTCGAATTCCCTTTGCAAGAAGACTCTGTCTCCAAAAACCTGCCCGAGCCCGCAGAGAAGGTTCGCTTCCTCTGAAGAACCGATGACACACTCCGGGGCTCTCCCGCCAGCCCCTCTGAAGGCCGATGCCGCCCCCCGGCACAGAATGCGTGACCGGCCGCCGTGTCCCGCTGGCTGCTCTGTCATCACCAGATGTGCGAGGCTGCCGGGCCCACGGCTGACGTCCAGTCCCCATGACACTTACCGTTGTTTGATTTCAGTTAATACAAGCTGAAATGTGACCCACGCGGGCTGGGGGCTCCCACCCTGGACGCCCTGCCGGCCCCGACACACTGCGCCCGGTTCCCCTCCCAAAGCTCCGTGGCCCCGTGTCCCTTGGGGTCCCCCTCTGCCGTCCTCACGCCGGGTCCCCCCTCCCGGAACGCGCCCTGAACAGTCCCACTGCGCAGCCAGGGGTCCAGCTGGGTGAGGACACGCCTGGCCACACTTGTCACCACTGGCCAGGGGGCCGGGCCCCACGTCCCCCTCTCCTACGGCGCCTTTACCCTAAGCTCTTAGTGCCGGGGGGTGTCTCCTCTGTTATCATCTGTCAACCCCCGACGCATCAATGCCGCCTGAGCTCATGGCAAAAACTCATATTTACAGAACAGTTATGTTCACATATCCCAAAACTGATAGAAATGTCATAGGAAATGGGAAAACATCTGGATTAGGAGTCCAAAGTTAATTAACAAGTATGATGGGATCAGTTTCCTAGGCTGCCTGACACACACCACAAACTGGTGGCTTCAAACAACAGAATTTATCCTCTTGGCGTCGGAAGACAGAGGTCACGACATGGGCAGGGGCGTGAGGGGACAGCAGTCCTGGGTGTCACCCCAGTCTCTGCCCCGTTGTCACCGGCTTTCCTCTGTGTCTCTCTCGTAAGGACCCAGTCACGGGACGAGGCCCTCCACCCCAGCACGACTTCATCTTGACTCAGCGGCATCTGCAAAGGCCCCATTTCCCATAAGGTCCTGTCACAGATTCTGGATATTAAGGTGTCAGCATTCCTTTGGGGACACGATCAGCCCCCAGCAATGATTTACAGGAATGTGAGCCCCGGGCTTCCTAGAGACAAGCAAAAGGAGAAACACAGAGAGAAGCAGGTTCCTCGCCGTCTGCTAGGATGCGGCAGGAGAACGAGTGGGGCTCAGGGCGGTGGGGACACTAGGTGTGGTCCCGCGTCACCAGGCCCAGGCCAGCAGGGCTGACCCGGCTCCCGGCTCCATCCCCCGTGGCTCTGCCCTCTGACCCCCACCCACCCTGGGAGCTTCGTCTCTAGGCTGTTTCTGTCCCTGGATGGTCTGTCTTTGAAGATGCTCCCCTGGGTGTCATGGCAACACTTAAGCTTCCATCCCCTGGACCAGGTGTGCCTAAGATGTGGCCACCAGGGCCACCGTCACTCCAGGAGGGAGAGACCGCCACACTGGCCCCCAGGAAAGGGGCAGGAAGAGCACGCACATTACAGCAAAGTGCCTGTGGACCCCAGACCTCAACGGGCAACTCTACGGAAAGTCCTGGTCAGACGCCGCAGGTTGAGAACACACTCATCTCCGCTCAATCTCAAAACTCTACGGAAGTGACCTACTCTCAGTTTATAAACCCACAAAGCTTTTTCAACGGTAAAAAATTTTTAAAAGAGAAGTGAATTCCATCTCGTCCACCAAGTCCTGGGAGCTGCAAAGCTGACGGACAAATGACTCAGACCTGCATCTCCGGGAGAGGAAGGGGTGGTGGGGGACATAGGTGAAGGGGGAGCTCGGGGGGCTGCAGATCCCACAGAACCCACAGACCAGTGGGCCCTCTGCGGGGGGTTCGGAGAAGGCTTGAAAACAGAGGACTAGTCCAAAGTCTCCATAAGAAGCAGCCTGACCCCTAGATGTCCAGCCCATGCCTCCATCACCCCAGTGCATTGGGAAGCTCTGGCCTGGGACCCCAGGAACAGCTGGACACAGGGGTGGCCCTTGTGCTGGACTCAGGAGCATTAAGTGAAACGTGGAGGCCCCGCCGGCTCCCAGCTTGTCTCACAGCCGCTGTGGCCACTCCAGCCCATCCAGACAGGGGGTGCTCTACCCCCGAAACCAGCAGGTCCCAGAGAAAGGTGTGATGTCTGGAGAATGGGAATGAACAGCTTAGGATTTCCAGCTATTTAAGGGATGCGCCAGGTAACAGGACAGAAAGCAAAATAAACACACTTAGAAGAAGACAGAAAAGGAAAAAAAGCTCAGAGAAAACAGACATTTCTGGAAGGAGAAGACTTTAAAAAAAAAGCTGTGGGCTTCCCTGGTGGCGCAGTGGTTGAGAATCTGCCTGCCAATGCAGGGGACACAGGTTCGAGCCCTGGTCTGGGAAGATCCCACATGCCGTGGAGCAACTGGGCCCGTGAGCCACAACTACTGAGCCTGCGCGTCTGGAGCCTGTGCTCCGCAACAAGAGAGGCCGCGATAGTGAGAGGCCCGCGCACTGCAATGAAGAGCGGCCCCCGCTCGCCACAATTAGAAAGCCCTCGCGCAGAAACGAAGACCCAACACAGCTAAAAATAATAAATAAATAAATAAATAAATCTATTATTAAAAAAAAAACCTTATAACAAAAAAAAAAAGCTGTGATTTGTCATCAGACAGAAAAGGAGGATAGAAAGAATATTATAAGTTATTACATTCATAATTCAAAAAACATTCAGAGAACAAGAAAGATCTCTTAAAAAAAAAAAAAGGTAAGTAAGACTTAAAAATCCACATAGAAAGTTAGAATACAAAGCTGAGGAACTCTCCCTTAAATTATAAAGAGGTGAGAAAAGAAGATAATATTTTAAAAATAGAGAAACAATTCATGTGATTTAATAACCAACAACTAGGAGTTTCTGAAAAAGTAGAGAGAAGAGAGAAAATGGAAGAAAGAAAATGATCAAAGAAGGAAACCAGAAAAACCTCCAGGACCAAAAGTCTTGAGTTTTTGGGAGCTTGAGAGTTTTGAGTTTTGAGAAGATCTTGGGTTTCTGAGTTTCGAGAAAGACCTCGCGAGTAACCAGTGCAGTGAAGGGAAGGTGCCCCATCGGCCAAGCTGCCCCCAGAGGAACGGCCACAGGAGAAGCCTGGGGGCTTCCTGGGACTGCAGGACCACCCCTCCTCAGCACCCAGGCCCCCCCGCCGGAAGTACCAGCCTCGCTGTCATAAACTAACGTCATTCTCAGCCACACCAGAGGGACACTCTCCCAAGAGATGAACTTTGGAGCCCCCTCGATTCAGCAGTGTCGGTCACAACACTGTCAGGAAAAGAACACCTGAGGAAAGGCCCTCCGAAGGGCCATCCCTGTAGGTTGTCTGACTCCATACCTGCTTTCACCTGCCCAGCAGTGGTACTGAGCGCCCTGGGGCTCAGCAGCAATTCCAGGCAAGAAGGGGGGTCAGAAGTGTATGAGCAACCCTAGCAGGAGCACGTGAGTCACTCAGTCCCCCATCCGCGGCGGGGAGAGACCCCAGCGACCCTGTGATACCCACCAGCTGGGACCCAGACGCTCGCAAAAGCCTCATTCCTCCATAATGCCATCAAAATGCATGGAGGGAGGGGAATCAAGCAGGAGAAACAAAGCGATTGCAAAGCCTGCTACTCTCCTGTCTGATCCACAGCCCCTGCAAATTAACACCTGCGACTGGGAGACCCCCGTCTGTCCCAAGGCCCAGGTGGGCACAGAGGCTCCTGCCCCAACGCTTCCCTCCCTCCACGGCTCAGGGCATGCTTTCGACACCAAATATGCTTTTGGAGAAACTCAGAACGTTGTGGGGGGGATAAACTCCAAATTCACATCTTGGGCTGAGAAGGAACCACAAGGACACCCCTTCGCACTGAGATGGGAGCAGTTCAGACAAATAATCTGGGGGCAGAAATTCCATGGGGGTCAGAGGACACCCTGTGCCCCCAGCACATCCCCCGTGGTCTCAGGAAGCAAATTCAAAATTGGGTGCTCCGGTGAGTGTGACGTGTCCCCTTGGTGTTAACGCCGGTTCCCTCACTCAGCATCTGCCTGCAGTGCCCGCCCCCGAGAGTCCCCAGTGTTACGACGCAGATGGTAACAGTAGTGCAGTGCCCGTCACCAGGAATCAGCTGGTGACACGTCCACAGTGTTACTATACAGAGGGTGGCATTAGCATAGGAATCTATGCTGTACAGGGAGGTACCACGTCCTTACTAGAGGATTTTAACATCAATGGTGAAATCGTAAACAGTGAAAAGAACAAGGTACATAACAGCCCACCCGCACTTCTTGAGAGAGAGACTGAGTCACAGGGGCCTTTCATATCGGGGTCCTTTATTCTCGATTCCCAGCCACTCTGGGCCGTGAACAAACACCAGAGCAAGACACCCCACGCGCTCTCGAATTTCTTACTTTCCTCCCAGTGGACAACTGCACGGCCCCGAGTCTTTCTAACCACCCCCCTCCCAGAAATTTTTACTTATTGAGCTATTTTCAGGGGTGATGTTCTCCTGAAGGAAGTGCCACTCGGGGGGATGTCCTCATAAAACGCTGGGCCTCCGTCTCCTCTGTCCCTTTCTGAAGCCCTGGGCAGTGTCTGCCTGGAGCCTCCCAGGAATTCCTGGTGGAGCCTGGGCCAGACGTCTGGGGCCCCAGAGGTGGGTGCTGGTGCAGACACGGGTTAACTCTTTGCTGCCTGGAGCCTGGTTTTAATTAGAAGCGTCTCCATAAGGGCCGCTGGGTCTCCACTTCAGGACTCTCCTCTCACCACACCGAGATCCCCCCGGGGTCGCTCCCTGGCAGGACTCGGGCAGCGGACTTTGCCCTGAGATCCTGGACCAGCGCAGACCCGGGGCACCCGGTGCGGTTGGCTCGGGCCGCCACTAGATGGCACTGCGCCCTCGCCGGGCACCCGCCACCCGGCACCGGCGCCCGGCCTGCTCCGGATGCTTCCAAATTTGACCCAGGCTGGGATGCAGTCACTGGATCGGAATGGGAGGAACACGGTGCAGGCGTGTTTGCACAGAACACATCCTTCTGTGGGCCTGTCTGTGTCTCCTAATTTATTTCCCAGCTCTGGCTGAAGGACACCGTTATTTGTCATTCTCGGCTGGCAGTTCAGTTAACTGGAAGCTAGGAGAAGCAACTGGAGACTGAAATCTGGTTCTGACCCTCAACGTGGGTCCAGGAGTCTGTGTTTTAAACTGTTTCCAGGCCATCCTGCTGCTGCGCATCTGGGTTTGGGCCCCGCCAGCCTGGTGATGGATGCGTGGAGACACCCGAGTCCCTCCCTCCGCTGGCTTCTGCGTGACCGGGCTTCCTTCTCGTTACTTTCCGCCCTCACTCTGTCCTGTAGCTCCCTCTCTCACTTCTGTTCATGCAGGAGAATCGGGGCGGGCAGTCACGCGCTGTGCACAGCTTCCAATCCACAAGCATCCCGGAGCCCCTGGGCACACCTGGAGACGTGCTGGCCTCTGAGCATAAGGCCTTGGGGGTGATGGCCCCAGCGAGCGCTAACAGCATGCTGTGTCACCCTCTGGGGTGACGTCCCACGGCCCCGTCCTTCACCTGTAAATCTAGAAGCTCCGTGAGCGAGCGCAGGGCCCGGTGAGGCTCTGGGAAGAGTAGCGGGCACGGCGGGCACTTGGCCTCTCGGGGAGAGTCCTGCACAGTTGCCAGACGCAAACGTCTCCTCGAACCAGCACCTCGGAGCTTCCTCGTGCAAACATTTGTTGTACGAAGGTGTCCTCCCCCAAAACACCTGCTAAAATCCTCATCAGAAAAAGTATTAGAAAATGTGTCTGAAGAGACGTTCAGAAGGCCTCCCTGTATAAACGCAGATGTCCCATGGATGTTGTTTAGTGGCCGCGTAAGTGTCACTCTCTAAGGACAGGGTCCATCTAGCCCTGAAAATGCGGGCAAAATACAAAATGATACACGTGGTATGAATATACGTAAAATGCCGTACATATACACTGGTTTACATTTCACCTGCGTGTGAAGCGCCAGAGGGACCCTGACAAGGGTGCAGCGGGGCCCTCCTGTGTGGCCCCTTGAGGTCGTAGCCAGGTGCGGGGCGAGGGGTGCGGAGGCCCAGGTTTGGCCCCTGTGGAAGGTGCTCAGGTCGCTGTCCTCAACATGGACCCAGAAAGCAAGACAGAGGGAGGGATGCGTCCTGCAGAGACGCTGCTCAGACCAGGTCCCAGCTCAGGACGCAGAGCACACGCGGACCGGGTGGACGACCGTTCACGAGGTTAGGAGGCCGATGGGGGCGTGTGGACCCCGACAGGTGAGGGTGTTGGCACCGTTTCAGACGCTCAGGTGGCACACTGACGCTGAGGCTGTGTCTGGGGGTTTCTCCCAGATGACTACGGGGGGGGCCCTGGTGGGTCAGGATGCGAGGCTGGGTGAGAGCTCATCGCTCTGCCCCTTCTGCTTTTGCACGTTTGACGTTAAGTTTTGAATCCAACCCTTCTGTAAGTTTGAGACTTTCCACAATAAGGAAGTTTTTTGTATTTTTATTTACTTTTGGCCGCGCAGCACGGCCTGTGGGATCTTAGTTCCCCGACCAGGGATCGCACCCGAGCCCCCTGCCGTGGAAGCGAGGAGCCCTATCCACTGGACCGCCAGGGAAGTCCCAATAAGGAAGTTTTTAAAGCGAGATAGTCGCTCCCTCAAAGTCCCAGGGGCCCTCAGAGGGCTCATCTCCCTCCCGCCCGCGCCCCAGCGGTCAGACCTCACCCCAGGCCACACTGCGGCCCTGCGCTGCGTGCCCGCCCCGAAGTCCGCCGTCCACAGACACCTGCCTGTGGGCACGGCCGGCCCTGCCCACCTTCTGCTCTGGTTCCCCATCTGCAGGCGGCCCTTTGCCGGCAACCAGCCCAGTCGGGTGACGTGGGGACCTGCAGCCCGCGGCAGTTTTCCCTGCAGGCCCGGGGGTCCCCCGAACCTGCGACTAACTCCACCTCCCGTCTCGTCCCCAGCTTGTCGGGATGCCCGCGGGCCACGTCGGCCATGAAGAAGGCGAAGCTGTCGGGAGAGCAGATGCTGACCATCCGGCAGCGGGCCAGCAACGGTAACCGCGTGCGCCGTGCGCGCCCCCCACCCACCGCCACCGCGTCGGGGCCACGGCCACAGCCCGGCCGTCCTGGCGGCCCCGGCGGAGCCCAGGCACAGCCTCGTCCCTTCGGGAGGGGGCAGCGGTCACTCCCGCCCGGGCAAAGCCGGTCCACCCGGGGGAGGCGGCCTCCCCACGGCCCTCCGCGCCGGGCGCTGGGTCAGGGGCCCTCGGGCCACACGCAGCCCACGGCTGTCTCCCTCACCCTCACTCTGGGGCGTGAGCTGCGTCCGTCTGTCTGCGCAGCCCTCCTTCCAGACGTTCCCTGGCCCGCCGCAGGAGGCGCGCAAAGATGCGGGCAGAACGCACGCAGGGGGCGCGGGCCTCGGAGCCCATCCCAGCCCGACCTCGGGGCCCCGGGTCTGTGTCCGCGAGCTCGCCTGCTTGCTACAGTCAGTTCGTGGCCCCAGACCAGCGCTCGCGGTGCTTTCAGGGCCACGAGGAGGGGAGGAGGGCCTGACTCTCCGGCCACTTTCCCGCGAGGCCCATCCTCTCTGCCTTCTCCTTGTGGCTCAGCCGTAAATGAGGGTCCTCTTCACAGTCTGTGGGGCGCTACGTTTGTTGATTTTTTGTGTTTTCCCGTTGGAGACGCCACTGTTGAAAAGGCCCCCAGAGCAGGGCAGAGGTGCCGTCTGGTGTTCTGGGCGTAAGGGGGCCGTGACACACCTTAGGGAGGAAACCCGCGTCAGACAGGCTCCTGGCTGAGACTCCGGTGTTAATGAATCAGTACACACGTTAAATGAGGACGTGTCTTTCACAGAAACACACACGCTGATGCGCTGATGCCCGTATTGCCACCAGAGGCTCGCGGGGGCGTGACCGCGTGTGTCCCTGGGAGCTGGGGTCCAGCGGTCCCTAGTGCAGTGTTTGCAGTCACTCGGGAGGACAGAACTCACGCTTATGGAGACGAGTGCAATTGTAGTCACTCAGCAGAGTGGCCTGTGAGAGCCTCCCCTCCCAGCCCCTCGGGGGACTTTGTGAGGGACGGGGCTCGGGCAGAGCGGGGCCTACGGTGAAAGCGCTGAAGCCAGGCAAGGCGCCTCTCGAACTCCGCGCTCCCCAAAGGAACCAAGTGCCGAGAAACACGGGTCACCCCCGGGCTGGAGGCCTGGACCCACCGCAGGTAGCTCGGGCCCCAGGACTGGGTGGCGATGGAGCCGACCCCGCCTCCTCCGCTTCCCGGGCTGCCCCGCACCCAGGATCCACGCAGACGAGGACTCAGCCCTGATGCGCTCCTAGCCTGGCGACGCCTGGGGCCCGGCCGCTGCCCTGAGGCCGCCATGGCTCACCGGACACTCATTCTCGGTCCTGAGGACAGCACGAGGGGTTCAGCAGGAAACGTGCCTCACCCTGCCCCCCATCGTTTACCAGGAAGACAGTCAGGGCCACGACACTTCCACCTGGAGGTTCAAATCCCGAGAGCCCCACCTCTGCTCAAGGCAGCTCAGGGGCTGGAGATGGGGGGCGGGCACCAGTTAGACGGAAGTTCTCAGACGCACCCGCCAGCGTGAGGAGCCCATCCCGAGACGCCAGGGTCACCAATGTCACTTCTCACTCAGCCATCGAGGGTCAGGGCGTGTTGCCAGAAAGAAAAGAGTATCCACTGAGCTCTTTCCAAAATATTTAGCGCGACATTTCACCCGCAAAACATCCCCGGGGCTAAAGCAAAAATCCTTCGGCAAACTGATGTGAGTCTGCGCCAGCTTATGAGTCCCGATAGACGGAGGGCAGGTCTGCAAACCCGAGGAGGAGGCTTCCCGCCGGGCGGGACGGCCGGGGAGAGCGGGGAGTCCCCGGGCTGGCGTCTCTCATGGGGGCATCCAACATTCAGAATCCTTCTGTAACCGCCAGCCACAGCTGCTAGCCAGAAATGACTCATGCCCTCTGGGAGAGGAACCAGCCCCAGCCTTCATCCAGGCTGGGCACCCGGCTCCCGCCTCCACCCTGGTCAGTGGGGTCGCCCACGGGGTCGCCATCCACCCACCTCTCTGCATCTGAGCCCAGCTTCCTGATTTTAGGCTTCGGAATGTTTCTTCCTGCTGCAGGTTCTGTCACTTGCTTGTCCACGGACGAGGACCCTGGGAAGCCCAGGTCAGCTGGAGATGAAGCAGCTGAAGGGGGTCAAACCCAGGTCTTCCCAAGCCCAGTCTATGCTGGAGCCCAGGGCTGGCGGTCCCATCGCTTCTCACCTGCGGGGCACCTTTTCTGCGAAGATCAGGGCACTTCTTAGTAAACCCAGAGCACACGTCATCCCGTGGATAAATGGCCTCATCCCTGCGCGTGTCTGACCAAAGGGCAGGACTGTGGGAAATTCACTTCTGCTCTTTGGGGGATGGGAGCTCAGCGGTCACTGCCCCCTGCAGCTGTGCCAACCTTCACGGTCAAAGGCGGGGCCCTCACTCTGTGTGAGGCAGAGACCATCTCTCACCCCCTCATCTCTTGAACATCCTGAGCGCAGACCTTACCCGAGGTCACTCACCCTCCGTGTGCAATGTGTCCTCTTAACAGTGACTGAGCACGGCGGCCAGGGGACCACGTGAAGCCCTAGGGCTGACTCGGGCCGGGCCGCTCCTGTCCTGGGATCCGGCTTTTTCTCCCGAGTGTGTATCTGAAGAGGAAGGAGTGCATCCAAAAGTCTCTGAGGTTTCCTTCCGGCTCTAAAATCCAAGGTTCTTTCTTTTTCTTTCGGAAGTTTAGAGAGAGTCTGTGCCCGTCTCTCCCCCCCAAGACTCTCACCACCCTGTGTCTCCCCTGAGTGATCCCGCATCGTCCGTCAGCGCTCAGCTCTCCAAACAGCCGGGCTCTGCGAAGTCATCAGGGGTCTCCTCCAGGACCCTCTGCACACGGTCACTCCAGGCCTGTGAGCATCTCTGCCCGGAGTTGGGCTGCAGGTGGCTTCGGGGTTTTGTTTTTTTGGTTTTTGGTTTTGGCCAAGCCTTCAGGAGAGAAGGAAAAGAAATAACATTTTTCTGCTCTTCTCTTCTACTGTCTGGGATGGTGAGCTGAGGGAAGGCCCCCTCCCCCGCCTGCAGCTCTGTCTGGGGATCGCATGCACTTATTCATTTATATTCCCAGCAGCCCCAGGCGTGGGTACTGATGCTCCCCTTTACCTAGAAGGCAAAGGAAACTCAAAGCGGTGAAGAGGTGAAAGCAGTGCCAGGCGACCTGGGCGGGCACACCCGCAGCCAGGGCCCCGCCGTACCCCAGTGGCACAGAGGGGCCAAGTCTCTGAGCCTACCTGGCGCTCTCTCCTCTCCAGAAGTGGGCTTCGCAGCCAGGCACTTGTGCCCTGGGGCTCTCAAGGGTGACCTGGGGGCACGTCCACATGGATGACTTTCATTCCAGACCCTCGAATTCCACCTGACTCACTAGAATCCGACAGTCTGAGAATCCATCTGTCATCTGCCAGCTCTTTCCCAGCTTCCCCAGCGTCACGGAAGAAAGGCTGCTCCCGAGTCCTGGACTCACACACATGCAGGCACTTAACGAGGAGCCACTCACGAATGCTGGGCTCCTGAGGGCACTCCCAAGAGGGCAGGAGGGCAGAGGGCAGGAGGGCAGGGCCAAGAGCTTCAGGAGGAAATGGTGCTGCAGCCTGTGCACCTTAGTTCATCCAGGCAAAAACTCACCTTTTCATCCATCCACCCATCCATCCACCCATCCAACCATCCACCCATCCACCCATCCATCCATCCATCCATCCACCCACCCACCCACCCATCCATCCATCCATCCATCCATCCACCCATCCATCCACCCATCCAACCATCCACCCATCCACCCATCCATCCATCCACCCATCCATCCACCCATCCAACCATCCACCCATCCACCCACCCATCCATCCATCCACCCATCCAACCATCCACCCATCCACCCATCCATCCATCCATCCATCCACCCACCCATCCATCCATCCATCCATCCATCCACCCATCCATCCACCCATCCATCCATCCACCCATCCATCCATCCACCCATCCACCCACCCATCCATCCATCCATCCACTCATCCATCTCCTAGAATAAAATTTAGAGACGGAAAGGTCGTCATGGGGGCCCTGGCTAGTGTTTTTATTGGATTTGTGGTGACCTCTGTTGGAAGGTTGATCTGATCTGCAGATTGTTTTGATAATGAAGCCTGATTTGCCACTTAGTTTACACAGTAGATTTTTTCCATAAATTAAACACTCAGTCCAAGGCTTTGATGAAAATATACTGAAAGCACTCTGCAACATACAATTTTCTAGAAATATATGAATTTTTGGCAACTAAAGTCACAGTCAAAACCATCAGATGGCAATTTCGGACTTGTGAGGGAGAGGTGTGTCTTTTTTAAAGTCTTTAATTCAACAAGTATCGAAGCCCACTGCACTAGACCACATGCAGTATTTTTTCTTTTCTTTTAACTGTTTCTCAACTCACATGGACTGGGTCAGCAGGACAAAAGCAATTTGTGCTACTTTCCGGCCAGAGCAGAGGTGAGCCTGCAGACACCCCAGGGCTGTCGGGCTGCTCAGACAACGCAGCATTTAACATTTTTCTTTGGCCCCTGTTTGGCGAGTCTCATTATATAGGTCAGGTATCTTATATAGTTGGCTTATTTCTTACAGCCAGTGTGACAGATAGGGACCTTCTTAAATGGAGGGATTTGAGGTTTCTAGGAATTAAGGAAGGTACTCATCACAGGACTCTTAAGTAGCAAGATATGGATTCAGATTCCAGGTCTGTCATGTTTCA
Source organism: Balaenoptera borealis (assembly GCF_965194805.1). Classification (NCBI taxonomy): domain Eukaryota; kingdom Metazoa; phylum Chordata; class Mammalia; order Artiodactyla; family Balaenopteridae; genus Balaenoptera; species Balaenoptera borealis. The sequence goes on from NC_138871.1 coordinate 91,140,658, forward strand.
AAACCCAGCTCTAAACCCCAGACTTCTAAAACCTCTCATCAAGGCAGTTCAGAAATGCTGCCAGCTCGGTGCTTTGTGACGACCTAGAGGGGTGGGATGGGTAGGGTGGGAGGGAGGCTCAAGAGGGAGGGGATATAGATATACATATAGCTGATTCACTTTGTTGTACAGCAGAAACTAACACAACATTGTAAAGCAATTATAATCCAGTAAAGATGTTAAAACAAAAAAAAAAGAAAAGAAAAGCAACGCCGTCAGACTTCAGGAAATCTCCCGGTAACGTGATCTCTGGCCCCTGCTTAGACGTTGGTTTTCCACAAAAGTAAAACAGAACATAATAATTGTTGGAAACTCTTCCATGAAAATTCAAGCCAGTGAAATGGGCTCCCAAGATTTCACCTATATTCCAGAAAGACCACATTCTTGTCTCATAATTTTATCAAAATTCCTCTAAGTTTCCATTTGCTGGAATCTAGCCTCAAGACAAAGATGCTGACATGACGGTGTATTTTATATGCTTCACTGTATATTAGGTACCACTGATGGAGTGCTCCTGACAAGCGAATTAAGGTGATTTAATTGGAAATCTGAAGCGTGCTATTCTTTCCCACCGTTCTCTGGGTTTTATAATAGTGTAGTGACCTTCAAACCGCCAATCCTGAAACGGATTGATTTGCTTACAATTCCACTCACTTCTCAAGGGAAACATGAAATCTCGGTGTTGGAAACAGGCAGTTGCGTAGCACATTTTTCACCCTTCCTATCACGATTATCCAAAATCAAATCTCTTGATCAAATAGCTCTAGGGGTGCACAAGAGGTAGTTCCCCAGGAAGAGCTACCCCAGCCTCATATACAGACTCTGGCAGGAGTTACCTTCGTGACACGCAGTCATGTCTGCTCTTTGACACTTTCAGTGTCATATGCAAGTAAAAATTAGATGTTTTATTTAATATGTGAGAGAAGACTGCTCCTATATTAACCAATGCGTTTCCTTTGCACAATGTATTCTTACACTACAGAGAGGCTCAGAGCCATTGCCTAAGGGGCCTTGGGGAGATGTGCCCCCTCTCTCAGCAAGCGCCCGCACGGCAGAACATTAGAACCTGTAACAGTGGCTTCAAAAAGAGCCTGAATCCAAACAAAGATCGGGAAATCTTAAAAGGCAGCCGGACCTCAGGGTCCGAGAACAGAGGAAGATCTTCTGTGCTTCTTAGAAAAATGTGATGACCCTCTCTTCACATGACTGGTCTTCAACAGAAACTGCAAAACACACCTGGAAAAAGAGAAAGTTTTAAATTGTTCAAACCTAAAAAGTTGAAGAAATATGACATGAAGAGCTTGTCCAGAAATCTTAACAGAAATTCACTTGGAAAATCTGACGACCCTCACAGCCCAAGGATTCAGTTTACACAAACGCTTCCGTGCGGTTGGAAGACTAGCAGTTTAAAGGAATGTGTAGCGAATCCTCGTTAAATGATAAACTGACTCATGATTTAGTTGGTTTACAAATCAGGATTCTTATGCACTTCTCTTGATTATTTTTATGCATTCTTATCTTGAGCTGTACCTGAACTTCAGCGACGGAAGAATAATTACGTTGGCCACAGCCTTGATGGAGACCTCCCGTGTGCCAGGTTTTTTATATACCCTAACTCAGTCAATCCTAACCCCTAATTTTGAGAGATTGCCATGAAGACCTGGTCACATATAAAAAGTGGGGGAATAGCAGCCTACACCTGAGAAAGGGTGAACCTCGTTTCATTCCTGGTAGTATTTTAGTATTTTTTATTATATACTTGACCTGCTTTCCGGGTGCATTTGATAAAAAGGAAGACTTTGCTGTTGATGTTCTGGACCTTGTAAGATGCTGGCAGAGAAGCACCTTGAGGACCTAAGAGGCTGATCAGGGGTCATGGACGAGAGAGCCATCGCTCTGGTTAAGGTCCCCCCGGTCCCCCTGGGTGACGGTGGGAGCACAGCAGGGGGAAGAGGGAAGACTTGGGCAGGTGCTCAAGACCAGCTCGTCCGTGAGCCTCGCTTCACACCTAAGACAGATCCATGGGGAGAAACAATTCAGAAGGAAGGATTATTAAAGGGGAAATTAAATTGAACATGATGACACGTTCCTCCTGACTGCTTTTATGAGGAAACATAATGCCGTGGAAGAAATGTGATTCTTTGCAGGAAGATGCTTTACTCCTGCGAATCTTTTTTTTTTTTTTTTCCATTTCACTAAAAACAGCAGCTAAGACTCAGATGCGCCATCTCTCTTTGCTTTGTCTTCTCGATGCCTGGGAGGGGTGGAACTCTCCATGGAGGGTCTGCAGCATTCCAGGTTGTCTGGGGCCTTCCGTCCCAGACGGCCTGGACCCCTCTCTCTACAGAGCTGGACAGCGGCCCCCAGGCTCCCCCAGGTGCTGTGTGAGTGGGGGGTGTGGTCGTCCCGTACCTGCATTTGCCGGGTTTCTGCTCTTCCCCTAAGGACGCTCAACCGTGGGATACCCATGTCAAACACCAGAAGGATCGGGGTCTTTCTGACACTGTCGAGGCCAGGTTGCCAGCAGCCAGCCAAGCGAGCCAGCCTCGGAAACGCCCCTTGTAAACCCTGACGATCGACCCTGCAGCCCGGCCAGGGCCCCGGCCGGCGGCTGCACAGCCCCTCTCCCCCGGGACGTGGCCCAGCCAAGCTTCACACCCTGGCCATTCAGGTGGGGGGACGTGTTTATTAGCTAGCTGTCAATATTCAGAGAGCCTCTGTGACCACCCGCCTGAAGTCTGTCACTGCCCCCTCATCCTCCCGCAGGGGATGGCTACCTCAGCACCCACCGAGTCGGGTTTTTGGTTACCGGTCTGTTATCAGTTTTCCTACCCAAAATCTAGGCTTGGGGAGGGCAGGGACCCTGTTGGCCTCATTTTCAGATCTGTCAGCAGGCTCCTTCCCAGAGTGATGGGGGAGAAAGAGAGAGGGAGAGAGACAGAGATGCAGACAGAGACAGAGAATAAACAGAGGAGACAATTCATGGGCTGCACCGGGTAAATCCATGTCCAGGACAAAGATGGTTTCGGCTGGAGTCGGGGGGTCACACCCTGAGGCTCTGGCTAATCGTCCCAGGGAGATGGAGCCTTTCAGTTTGGGGGGCCTGTGTCCCCCCAGTTGATTTTTTCTGTTTTTAGGTGCCTTAATTGTAAGGAGGATGGCAGTGAGGATAGAAGACACACAAACTGTGACCATATTTTTTAATTCAAGAGTATATTCTCCTAGCAAACTCGGTTCCAAATCTAGAAAGAACGACTCCTCCGGGTTCTGCCTGTGGTGTTTCCAGGTGCAGTGTCTCTAACGCCCTCCCTTCCGCCCTTACAGGCATAGAGAACGATGAGGAGATCAAGCAGCTGGATGAAGAAATCAAGGAGCTGAACGAATCCAACTCCCAGATGGAAGCCGACATGATCAAGCTCAGAACTCAGGTAACAGTTTCTGAGGCCCTCAATCCAGCCGCCACCTGCGCTGATGCCGGGTAGACGAGCGGTGGCGTCATTGCCTTTTTCTTTGCCCAGCTTTCCCTTTATTTATTCACCTTTTTTCTCGGTCTTCTGCCAAGATCATTTCAGTGGCAAAACTTGCTGTGACAGAGGGGCCGCCCGGCCGACTAGTTTTCCCTCTTGTGTTGGTATTTTTAACGACACGTGGCTATGAGTAGCCATTCCCGAGGAGCGCTGTTCCTGCAGCGGGTGAGCTCTTTCCCCCCGGGAGGCAAAGGCCCTAAGGTCATCACTCGGGAAACAGGGAGCTTGTTCCTCGGGTTCCCGGGGGTCGCTGCTATCCGTGGCCTCACGAGCCTGCTGGGAGGGGAGGGGTGGAGCCTTTATTGAGCACCTACTAGATGCCCCATCCCAGGGGCTTTGGTCCTATAGCCCAGGTGCCCACAGCTGTCCACATGGTTAAGTGCCCACAACTCCCGCTGCACCTGAGATCTGCAGCGGCTCAGCCAGGGCCACAGAGCCGTGGGCCCAGCGCACCCCGTTTGGCTCTCCACGGGCCTTCCCCGCCCCGGCTCTGGAGGCTCTGGGAACGGGGAAGTGCTACAGCCACTCACAGGCGAGGCCAGGGATTCCTGTCCCGATCGAACCCACGCCCTCTGTGGCCTGGACCTGCCCCTCCCCAGCCATCCCCTCAGGGCACCACAGCCTTTCTGGCATTCTTGCCCATGCGCTTAGGGGGCAGGGACAGGTCCCTGCTGGTCCCCGTCCCCGCGGGCACAGCCTCTCCAGGGAGGGGGGCCCTCCAGCTATGCCCCCACCAGGGTCACCACAGGGACTCCAGGGCTACCCTTTCGTGCCCTCGGGCGGATGTGAGGCTGAGGTTCTCTGCCTGGCCTTCTGTCCACTTGTTTGGACCCCAGCCCAGCTGCTGACCACGGCCTCACCTCCAGCTGGGCTGCAGCCAAAGGCGTGCCTGAGACAGGCAAGGGTTTTCCTTACCTTTAATCCAAAACCACAGCGGGGAGGGTGGAGGCCCTGCCGCTGGGCTTTCTGGTACCCCTCGCCTCCAGCCGGGTCAGCGACACCGGGAGGGAGAAGACCGTGTTGCTGTGTTTTGTCCAGTGACTGGAGGTGAAGACAGAGCTCTCCAGGCCACACACCCCGGCCACACAGGGCACGTGCATGACCCCCAGAAGCCCCGTAGCACGGCCGCTGGGATGGTTAGGGAGCGACGGTCACCATGCCTGATAGCCCTGGAGCCCAAGCCCCAGCTGTCAGAGCCCCACTCTTACCTGTGTTACCTGAGGGCTCCAGTGAGCCTTCAGTGTAAAAGTAGATTCTGGTTCTGCTGCTTCAAAGGCACTGAATGGTCAGTCTGACCCACACCTCTCTCATCTTACAACTGCAGAAACTGAGGGAAACCAGGGTCTTCGCAGGGTCCCAGGTCCAGAGCCTGGACAGAGTTCACGGTCTCTCCATCGAAAATGCTCAGAACTGGGGACTTCCCTGGTGGTCCAGTAGTTAGGACTCTGTGCTTCCACTGCAGGGGGCAGGGGTTCGATCCCTAGTTGGGGAACTAAGATCCCACAAGGCTCACGGCATGGCCAAAAAAATAAAAAATAAAGCAAAATGCTCAGAACAGTATGAAGAATTACATATTTTTTTCATATCATCAAATCAGTGATTGCTAAGCTCTATGTTTGTCTCTTATAAATCTTATCTTTATCCTGAGCCAGGTCTAGATCTCGTATAAACACGCACACCCCATCCTAGCGCCCTCCTCCCTGCACTGCAGGAAACGAGATGTCCCTCAAACACTTAGTCGGAGGACATGCTGCCAGTGGCAGGGAGGGGAGAAAGCTCCCCATCCCCGAGGCGGAGGACCGGGAGTCAAGGCCCGGGGCACAGAACCAGCTGCGCGCCCAGCCCTCCCCTGGCTATGAGCAGGGAAACCCCACCCGAGACATCAGAGTTTAGAGTTTACGAAGCAGAGATTCAGGTGATTCGGGGCACTCAGTGGTTGCAGTGTGAAGGCGCGAAGGCTGTGAGCTCGGTGCACGTCTGGCAATTGTGTCTTGTTTCTACGCATCCCCTATGATGCTGGCCTGCGGCTGCCAAGCTGCACAGGTGCAGGGGACCCACAGAGCCTGGCACACACTCTGTACCCGCGTAACCAGCCTTTACTACAGCATCCAAGCTGCCTGTTCGCTTCCACGACGGAGTCCCTGCAGCCCAGGCAGATGGGGGCGGCTCTCCTGCCTGGCCGGGTAGTAAGTACTGGTTGTCCGGTGGCAGGTGGAGGCCAGAAGGCGCCACGGCAGCTGTTAAATTCTCCCTGGAATATTAGAGGGAGGAAGAGGCTGTCCAGGAAGGCACGGTAGACCTTTATCCGATGGAGGGATGCAGAGACGCCATACATGCCGGTAGAGACACCTGCCTCGACCCCAAGGAGAGGGCAGTGACGTGCCTCACAAATAAATCAATATTTCAAGACTTATCTGTGCAGAATTAAGTTCAGGCTAGAAAGAAGACATATTAGCCGCCGCGCTGTGTAAGATACTAATCCAAATAAATAATCTCATCACGCCAGCGGAAAGGCCAGGGTGGGACAAGGACACAGTTGTCATGTGATCCTCTATGCACAATGGCGATCAGAACTTTTTAAAAAATGGAGTGAAAGTCGACACAGCCCAGGAGCCTAGCCCCCCCTAACGCGTGAACCCCTTTTCAGAAAGACAAGCCCTTAGAGCCCAGTTGCCGCATGCTCAAGTGTGACGACTCAAAGCACGCAAGACAACGACCCTGAAAGTGACCTATCCTGCACGTGGAAGCCTCTTGATTTAAGCAGAAGGGTTCTTCCTCTGCATCAGGAGCTGAGGCCTCTCCCTGTGGGAGCGGGCGCGTGCCCCCCGGGCCGGCTCGTGTTACATGTCCCCGCATCTGTGCGTTTCAGATCACCACCATGGAGAGCAGCCTGAAGACCATCGAGGAGGAGAACAAGGTGATCGAGCAACAGAACGAGTCCCTCCTCCACGAGCTCGCCAGCCTGAGCCAGTCCCTGATCCACAGCCTTGCCAACATCCAGCTCCCGCACATGGTAAGTGACCGCCCGCGCAGAGCGGGCCGCCGGAGGCCTTGCGCAGTGCACATCCTAGAGTAGATGTCTTTTCCTTTCCTATTGGCACCGTTCTTCGAACTTCGGATGTTTGCGGTTACCTCCCCCAAACCATAGCGTTAATTGCTAGAGACTCTGGTGGGGCTGAACCGGTAAATCCCCTAAGATTAAGTCGCTCTGAAAAGGCCGTTTAACTATGATAAGGACAGTGGCGTTATGCTATGATACTATTTTATGCTGATGTGAATATCCTATTAAGAAACTAAAAGTTGCATATGAACTACTATTTAATATCTCGTAGGATCCAATCAATGAACAAAATTTTGATGCGTACGTGACTACTTTGACGGACATGTATACAAATCAAGACCGTTATCAGAGCCCAGAAAATAAAGCTCTACTGGAAAATATAAAGCAGGCTGTGAGAGGAATTCAGGTCTGAACAGCTGCTGTAGTGATGGAATCTTGCTTAAAAAAAGGATGCCTCTTGTTTTTTGCTGCTGTAATTTACCAGAAAGTGTTATATATTTATTTCTGTTTGAAACAGTGTTATGCTTACAAGACTTCATAATGATTTTATGTCTTGCTTTAAAGATAGTACCTGCAGAATAGTTTTGGAATACATTCACATTTTTGTACGTTTTCATATAAGCTGACATAGTGTGATATGCCATGTAATGTTTATAGCTGCTAATGTATGCACATTTGAGGGTATATATATTTCTGAAGAGGTAAGCCGATCAAAATAAATAGAGTGTAAATTCTTTTTAATGCTTTAGTGATTAAATGTTTTAGTATTTTGAACTGAAATGGACAAAAAACAAAAACAGCTTTGAATGATCATTTGGTGGTCCTGCAGCCACTTTTTAGATGTTATCATTTTGCCTCATGTTGGAGGATTTTACGGAATTTAAGAAAAACATTTCGTGTGCATATTGTTTCATAGCAAGAATTGGTTGCAAAAAACAAATGCTTTATTTTTGAACAATGCTTGGAAATATTATGTGATTTTTTTGTTTGTTTGTTTTAGGAGGATGGTGTATGGTGGGGCAATAAATGAGGTTTTTTGCATTCCAAGGAAATGGCATATGGATTAACTGTAAGAAATGAGATAAGTAATTTATTGTAAGACAGCATCAAGCCATGGAAACTTGGCAGAAGATTCAAAGCAGCTTAAACAGCACTTTTTAAACTAACTCCTGAGCATTAATTACATGGTGTGACTATGGGACCTTCAGTTAAGACAGGGGCCTATTAGAGGCGGATGACGCGAAGACTTCCTCTTCCATCCTCAGTGCCCTTTGGAACCAACTTCTCTTACCTCCCCAAGAGTTCCGTGCCCCTCTGAACTGTCTAACAGAATCTGTGTGTTTTCATTTACGCTCAAAGATCACTTAAGACTATTTATTTCCCCTTCCACCTTAAAAAGAATTATTCTTACTGTTGTTGTTGCTGTTATGATTTCCCGTATGGGGGATGAAGGCACGTGATTTGCGAGTCCTCGAGCGGCTGGGCTGATCTGTCTGCTGGCCTGCGTGGGCCAGCAGCTCCGAGAAGTGCCCTCGCCCCACGCTGACTTTGAATAAGCCCGGGTCCTATTCAGAGTCAGGACAAGTGTGCTCCACTGTCCCGTCCCGTCCGCTGGAGACCAGTTGACCATAGAACGTTTGCGTAGCCTTGTTTGACCTGTCATGACCTTCTCTAAGAATGAATGCAATCAGATGTTGAGAGTAACTAAATATGCTTCAGCACTTTTTTGCTTTACACTAGATCATCTTAGACTCATTTGCACCCCGGAGACTGATTGTTTTACCCGACGACTGCACTACGTGATGCATAAGACCACTTTCCACGGCTGCGCTCTCCCCTGCTCGCTCGTCCCTGGGACGACGTGTGTCGTGTTTTCCGATTGCCGTTGACTTGATTTACTTGTGATAGCATTCTTCCTTCCATGTCTTGATGTTATGCAGGAAGTACAAAAGTACTTAAAATTTTGTTATGAAAAAAAAAAAAAAGATGGGTTTTGTAAAAATAAAAAAAAAAATATTTTTAGCAGAACAGGACTTACAGGGTCATTGCCCCCACACGTGCCAGTCGACTATTTGCACTTACCTTGTCCTATATATCCGTACGGAGGTGTGCAATTCCCGTGTCAGTAGCCTCGTGACACTGACCCTGGAGGAATCTGAAGAGGCCTCCTGGCTGACCCCATGATGCTAAGGGAGATTACAGGGACCTCACAGCAAATACTCTGATACAATACTCAACCTCGGTATATATATATATATGTATAAATACATGCACATCCCAGCGGCACTTTAGACTGCTCACTGTACAAAAGCTTACAGTTTTCCAGGAGGACTTTAATAATTAGCTGGGAAAAGATTACGTCATGACTTGGGCTCTGCAGCCCTTTTTCTGTTGTGTGATTAGTTGTAGCTGCCCTGCTCAGAATTGCCTTTTTGAGAACTGAAGCCAGGTGCTGTGCGTCACCTGCGGCCATATGTCCCATCCAGGGCCCCGGCCTCCTTGCGGGGGGGCCCCCGTTGTTCATATCGGCACATGCATCTCCCCGCCCCGTCGTGTCTGCAGCTTCTTGGCCAATATAGTGATGCTTTTGGTAGAGTAATAGGTAGTATCAGTTTGGGATTCTAATTGTTCTCACCTATGTACAATGGAAAGGGGTTTTAAGCACAAATCTGCTGCTCATCTAACGTTGGTACATAATATCAAATCAAAAGTTATCTGTGACTATTATATAAGGATCACAAAAGTGTCACATATTAGAATGCTGACCTTTCATATGGAATTATTGTGAGTCATCAGAGTTTATTTATTATAACTTATTGTTCATATTCATTTCTAAGTTAATTTAAGTAATCATTTATTAAGACAGAATTTTGTATAAATATTTATCGTGCTCTCTGTGGAACTGAAGTTTGATTTATTTTTGTACTACACGGCATGGGTTTGTTGACACTTTAATTTTGCTATAAATGTGTGGAATCACAAGTTGCAGTGATATTCATTTTTAAATTGTGAACTTTGTACAAATTTTGTCATGCTGGATGTTAACACATCTTACTCTAAATAAAAAAGGTGTTACCACATTTGTAGCACGATGGGTCTCTAACCGGGTGTGCATCTTCACTGGAGTCTGGAAGTGCTTGGTGTCGGGGGCCCCCAGTGGGACCCCCGGGAACGTTTCTCCCCAACGCCGGATGCTTTTATTGTAACGTTTTTGGAGGTTGAGTTCTCTACTCCGAGGCCCCTGAGAGCAGATGCGGGCAGTTCAGGAGGTACCTGCACGGAACCCGTCTGGAAGCCACTCTGCCACATCTGCCGTCGCCCCGCTCTCTCCCCCAAGGTCACGTCACACGCAGGCGTCTCCCCAGAGCGGGGCCATCCTCGCTCCCGCAGTTATCCCTCTAGATATGACATCATCATTACGTAACACGCATCCGCGTCCCGAAGTTCCCACTTGAGCCAAGACCGTCCTTTACGGATTTTTCCAGATCTGGTGTCACGAGGGCTCACAGGCTGCTTCCGGTTACCACGTTCCCACCCCTGGTCCCTTCACTCCCCTGTCTTCCCTGGTCTGCAGGACACAGAGGTTTGAGAGGTGTCCAGGCGGTCAGCTGCTTTGGTCTGATGGTTCAGTTCCAAGGAAGACGCTGTGTCTTTCTCAGCACCTCCCATCTGGGGTTCCTGGGGCCACTCGCCCTGTGATTGGTCCCCTGGGAGTATCATCACCATTGTTCCTTCCACACTGTCAGCAAGGATCACCCACAACCCTTAAATTGCCCTCCAAATATGATTTAACAGCAATGAGTTACCCAGCTGCCCATCACCTTTGTTAGTAAAAGTAACCCTCTAAAATTCCAAAAACACTCACCTGTACTAGACACAGTCCCCCAAAATATAAAATTTGAGGAAGAGACCCGCCATACTCTGTTAAATCCAAAACAGAGTCCCAGTGGCGTCTTCCGCCGATTCAAGGCCATCTGAGCCCCTCTTCCCAGCGAGTGTTGCTGATATTTTATACCTAACAGCTCGGTCAGCTGCGTCAGGGCTGACGGAGGGGGAGGGTGGAGGGATGCTTTTAGGACCCTGCCACCTCTGTCTCTCCATAGCTCGGGGTGCACCTCTGTGAAAAGCCCCGCCTGCAGGATCAAATGCAGTTAAAGCAGATGGTGGTGCGTCAAGGAGCTGCCGGCAGTGACTGAAATCCTTCAACTTGATTGTCGAAAGCCGTTTTGCCCTTGCCTGAGAATTGGTATAAACATCTTGGAAAGCAGTTTAACAATAATATCGAAGATCTTATGAAATTAAAATTTTTGACCCAGTAAGCCCAGAAGTCCCCCTAAAAACACCAAAACAATTGTAAATGCATTGAAATAAGTGGAAACAACCCCAAAGGCCTATTACAGAGGAAGGTTTGAGAAGCTGGTGACAAATGCACCTTATGGAACACTATGGTGTTCCTAGAAATGCTGGTTATAAAGACTCATTAATAAGATGCTTGTGGGGCTTCCCTGGTGGCGCAGTGGTTGAGAATCTGCCTGCCAATGCAGGGGACACGGGTTCGAGCCCTGGTCTGGGAAGATCCCACATGCCGCGGAGCAACTAGGCCCGTGAGCCACAACTACTGAGCCTGCGCGTCTGGAGCCTGTGCTCCCAACAAGAGAGGCCGCAATAGTAAGAGGCCCGTGCACCGCGATGATGAGTGGCCCCCGCTTGCCACAACTAGAGAAAGCCCTTGCACAGAAACGAAGACCCAACACAGCCAAAAATAAATAAATAAATTAATTAATTAAAAAAAAAAAAAACAAAAAACAAAAAAATAAGATGCTTGTGATAAAGCAAGTGAACAGTACAGAAAACAAAATTACAAATACGTTAAGGAGCAGCTGAGTGGCAGCAAGGTCGGGTCAAGTTGACCTGTGTTAGTGATTGAGAGACCCACAATTCTCGTGGTCCAGCCAGCCCCCAAGCCTGGGGAAGGGGGGTCTGTCCAGTTCTGTCCTCGGTCTCCTCCCGGAAGCCCCATCACCAGGAAGGAAAGTGAGGTCCCTCTTCCTCGAGAGATAGCCTCTCCAGGAACAGGAGAAGCCCTTACTGACGGCCAGAGCAGCTCAGCCCCCCGAAGTCCTAGTCCCTGAACCGTTAATCTGGGGCCATTTCTGCTGCAGGAGACCTGGGTGCACTCAGGGCTCCCGTGAGTAGAGCTCGCCCTCCACAGCCTGAGCTCCAGTCGGTGTGGACTCCTCAGCAACGCAGAGCAAAGCAGGAGAGCCTTGGGCCTTAAGCAATTTAAAATATACATCAAGAGAAACAAACGTTATTCATTGTCTTTTTTCTTTTGCATTTACACAGCCTTAGATCTAGAAGTTTATTCACAAAAACCATCAGACAGATTCTCTCCATGGGATCAGATTACGAGCCTTGTTCATTTCCTTCTTTATAGGGTTCTTTTTCCCCCAGTTTTCTTGAGGTGTAATCGACATAATCAGATTTAACATCATCATCGTGGAGGGTCATGTGACCCATTATAAAATCAAGAAAAAATGCTCTCTTCAAGGAATTCTCTAGTTGATGCTGGGAGAAGGGTTCTCTTTATGGTGGAGCAGGTATTGCTCCCGATGGGGAGGTTTGGTCGATGCCTGATGCAGATACACAACGCACAGTCGGGAGAGAGAGGAGGCCAAAAGGTAGAGAAAATTTTTTTTGTTTAAATTTTTTTTGTCTTGCCATAAAATATGAATTTTATTTCACATTAATATTCACAGGTGTTACTGCTCCCTTGGAGCTGTATCTGCCAGTACTGACCCCCAAAGCACCTCCCTGAAAGTTTGCTTTTTGACTCTCCTTGTTTTCCATCTGGTTCAGCGTTGCTGTGACCGGATTGGTTGATTACACTACAAGCAGCCAGACCTCCAGCTTCCTCGTTCCCATCTTGAGTGTTAGAAGAGCTGGAAGTCTCTGCAGTTCACTTGCTTTGTGAATTACATCTTATCATTTGCTGTATTGCCAAAAATATTTCCCAGAACCCAATCAAGTGTTGATTCGAAAATGTTCCTAAATACTTTAGGCTTATCTGATGCAAAGCAGGAAAGATTAGCTCATGGTCACATTTTTAAAGTTCTTCTATTCCTGCAGAATAAGGGAAGAATCCCTTTCACTTTCCAGAATGAGAAAGCCTTTCTGGATTTCTGGATTTGAAGTCTGGATTTGAACCTCGATCTGTCTCATTCTCTGACACATGAAAGGGTTTGGTGTCTTAGCCCCACCTGAAGCTGCCTCTCCTCCAACCTCTGGTCCTTCCTCTGGCCGCTCCTCCATGTGTGACCAAACTGATTTGTATGGACCCTGCTCAGGCCTCAGCCAGGCCCCCCGCCTTAGCAGGAGAGGGTTCTTTTTCCCTTCAGGATGGAGCAGGCAAAACCAAAGTTGAGATCAACACAGCACAAGCTTTAGATGCAGAAGAGGAACTAAATTCACAGACAAGCTTTTCGCCCACCTGGCCAGAGAGATTTACTTTAACCAGTAAAGACAAAGGGAAGCGGGTGAGGCTGATGATGGGGAGGTGTATGCATTAGTCTACCAGGGGAAGAGGTGGGGCTTCCCCCCCTCCCAACCCAGGGAGCGGGTTGCCATCCCCTTTTTATCCTTTTCTGGTCCTTTCTGTCTGATCATGTCCCACCCTGTAGGTGTGTCATTTATATGTGAATGTAGTAAAATCAGTGTATAAAGAGACTGGGGCTCTGTTGGAGGTCAGACTCTGAGACAGGAAGGGGGCAGGGCACAACCTTTAGAAGAATGACAGCCACTGAGGACACGACATGAACTGATTAGAACCAACTAGGTCCAAGAGGTGGACCTTGAGCCTCAGTATATGCTCACTGCAACATATCAGCTAAATGACACACCCATAGGTGCCATGACAGTTCTGAGACCGGCCATAAAAGGCCAAAAAGTGGGCGGTGGCCCAGTTCCTGGAAATCTCTGCCCATTCTCCAAAATAGTTGGAATAATCCTCCCACTCATTAGCCTATGAAATTATCCGGCTCATAAAAACTAACCACCCCATATTTGGGGGCCTCTCGCCTTCTGAGATGGACCACACTCTGTCTGTGTAGTGTGTTTCTCCCAGGGCCGCTCTCACTTTCTGAGATGGACTGCATTCTATCTATGGAATGTGGATCTCTCTAAGTAAACCTGCTTTCACTTTACTATGGCTGTTCTTGAATTCTTTCCTGCACAAAGCCAAGGACCCTCACCTGGCGGCCGTCCCCGGGAGACCCAGGACATGACCTGGAACGTGACCATCCTCTCACACCCCACTCTTTTCTGCAACAGTTCCATCTGCTTTTTTTTTTTTTTTTTCTCTCATTTGTTTGTAGCTTCCTTTCTTGTCTCTGGACCCTTTAACTTAAAGATTTACGTTCACCCCATCTAAAGGCGGGGGTTGAAGGCTTTGAACAAAGGTCTGGAGCAGCTCCAGAAGCACAGCCTTTGTTCTCAGCATCTCACCTCCCTGGTACAAAACTATATTCGTGGGGTTGTGAATGAAAAATGTTGCTGCCGTATCAGTAAACAAAGGATGCTGCAGCCGTCCCGCCACTGCAGCTGCCCCAAAGGTGAGGCCTGAGAGAGGACTCAGGATGGAGGCAAAACGGGCTGCAGCCACCCTCGCGGTGCCCCCTGCGGGGGCTCAGGATGGGAAAGCACAGGACACTGGCCCCAGGTAGCGGAGGTGCGGATCAAAGGGATGATTTCAATGAGCCTGGACTCTTGCATCTTCCCATACATAGAAAAGTGCTAAATTCCTTAACTTGAGATGTCTGGTTTTATTTAATTAACAGTAATCTTTTGATGTTCCCACTGCCTGGCCTTTGTGGCAAAAACCCCTGTAGATCCTGGCTCCCCCCTCACCTCTTGTGAGCGGTCCCTCAGAGCTCTCTGAGAGGCTGTGTCCTGAGCTTAAGTCCTCAGCAAGTCCACCCAATAAACCATAATTCCTAGCCCATTTGTCTCCATCCTGAGTTCCCTCAAGGCTCGCCATAAGGGCATAGGGGAAGCTTTAGTGGCTGGATGGCTGCAGCATCCTTTGTTCACTAATGTGGCAGTGACATTTTTCATTGACAAGGGAAATCTCCATTTGTAAGGGGGTGTCCTCTCTGAGCCTGGGGAGAAGGATGATTCCAAATCACCAGAGACTCTCATCCACAGGGAAGTCCTGACTTAAATCTGCATGACAACCGTATCTGTCTGCCATTCTGGGTCCCCTTCCCATAACTGGCCTCCACACGCCTCTTCCTCAGATTTAGCTGAAGATGGTAATTAAACCTGAGTTCTAAACCACCTCTTTGAGAGGCTCACTTCCCTGGGTGTCGCCCCTGAGTACAGTAGGCACAGGCTTGGATAAACTTTTGATTTTTTTTTCTCTTGTTCATTAGTCTTTTATTACAAGGCCCCCAGCCAAGAACACAGGAGTGAAACCGAGCAGGACCCTGTGGGGCCCTCCGGGTTGCAGAAGTCTCTCCGTGTCCCCCAGTTCTTCATAGTGTAACAGGGAAGAACAAAATCTGACTCCATGTTGGATATGTTTCTTTGACTTTAACCTTTGCTTTTCCTTGCTTTTGTTATTATAATCATACATAATGACCTCCCTTGGGGAAACCTGACCCTCTGCCTGAATGTTAAACTAAAGTGCCTTTGTTCAGCTCACAGGGAAACACCCTGACCCTGCCCACCTGTGAATGGCTGCAGAAAAGAAGAAATTAACACATCCCCTCCCTGATGCTGGCCAAGCCAGGAGATATTTTACAAGACTTACAGCATTTTTACTTTACATTCTCACCTCCTCCCCCTCTCTGTTCTATCAAAGGAGCTGGCATCCAGCCCCCGATAAGATGGTACTCTAGGACATTAATCTGCCATCTTCTCGGACGCCCAGCTTTCCGAATAAAGTCACTATTCCTTGCCTCAAGACCTCACCCCCTGATTTATTAGCCTGTTGTGTGGCCAGCAGAGCGAGCTTGGACTCCGTAACAATAGGAAAAAGGCTTCAGCCTCCCAGACCTTCCCTTTGTTCCAAAGGGTAGATTCCAACAGTTACTAATCCAGGAAGGGAGGGGATGCAGAAACACGGGAAAGACAGTCAATAAACAATAGTGCAGCCTTGGGGCAGGGTCCTGGTTCCTCCACAAGGAATATACATAACAATACCTTTGAGTTCTTCTGCAGGAACTAAGGCCACCACCCAGGTGGAGGATGGTAACTTCAGGCTGAGCCCAAGATTCCTGGAGCCCCACCTGCTACCTCACCACCAGCCAGTCAGAAGAAAGTCATACATCCTGCAGTCCTCACCCCAAATTCTGCCTATAAAAACGCTTCCCTGAAAACCATTGGGGAGTTTGGGGTTTTTGAGCACAAGCCACCCGTTCCCCTTGCACGGTCCTGCAATAAACCTTTTTCTCTGCTCCAAACTCCGACATTTCAGTTTGTTTGGCCTCACTGTGTGTCAGGCACACGAACCTGCAACAGAAGGGCAGAGGGAGAATTGTCCTAAGAGCAGGCCCTGTCTTGGGACACTGAAATAATCAGGGTCAACAGCAGTCTGAAGGGGAGCCTAGGAAAGCGATATTTAAAGCGAAGCCAGAGAAATTCTACTCCAACCCTGGTTCTTCGCAGAAGACGAAGACCCTGCTGAGCCCTGTTAAGATTTTTCTCAAAAAGACCTGAAGGCCAACTGATAGGCTGGCTTCCAGCCCCACTCAGGGCCCTTCGCATGCCTGGGCCTGGGTCCCCTCGGCACCAGCTCTCCGTCCACCCCTCCCCGTGCAGCCACACTGGCATTCCTTCTGGAACATTCCTCAGGTGACCAGCAGGGTGGGGTATGATGCTTTCCACCCAGAGATTGGGCTTCCACTCAGTGCAGGTGAGGGGGTGGAGGCTGCACTTGCCCCCCTGGATGTGCCAGTGACGCTGGGCAGAGCCCGCTGGAGTCTGTGCTGCGATAGCTCCAGGGTCAGGGGAACACAAGGTAGAACCAGAGGCTTAATTCTCTCTGTGGAAGACAACGACTTCCCGTTTCCCTTTTCGTTCAGAAATCTTTCTCGGGCCTTTTCAAATGTGTGTACATCTTCCTAATGGCTAAAGCAAGCCTCTGCCCTCCTGGCGGTTCCCCCAGGACCTGAGAGCATCTCTCTGACTGTGACCCTCTGGACCCAGGCCTGCTGTCCAGACCCCTGGCAGGAGATGGGCCTATGGTCTCCAGACTCCAGACTGCAGTGGGTGGTACGCAGCCAGCTACACAAAGCTGAGGCTTCCCCGGCTTTGTGGTCTCTGAGCAGGTCGCCGGTGATGCCGGCGGGGAGGGGGCCCAGCACCACCGATGGCCTCACCTGGAGCTAAGGCACGGAGCACACGTGTGCGGGCCCCCGTGTCTGCCTGGGATCCTCACAGCCAGCTCTACATTCTAGAGTTTCAAGTCTGTCTGGCTGAATAAAGGTCCGGGCCCTTCCCTTACGTCAGCCAGGAGTAGCCTAGGAGGTGAGCAGGACCCCAGGCCACAGTGTCAGGGCTCACCACCGCCCCTGCCCGCTGTCTCTGCCCCCCTGAACCCAAGTCCCGCCCCGGAGCTCGGGATGTGAGCTTCTCTGGAAACGTGGCCGCTGCAGGCGTAGCCAGAGTCAGGAGGACGGCATCACGGTGGCCCTAAGCCAGCGCGTCCTCGTAAGGAGAGGGAAACGCTGGGTGAGGACAAGTGCGGGGGAAGGTCTTGTGGCGACGGGACCGGGGCCGGGCTGGCAGTCTGCAGCCCTCCTGGCAACACCAGAAGCCGGAGGGAGGCTGGGACAGATGCTCCCTCTGGGCCTCCAGAAGGAACCTTGACCTCGGCCTCCTGGCCTCCGAACTGTGGGAGAACAGGTTTCTGCTGGTCACGGCACCCGAGTGTGATGCTTTGTGGCAGCAGCCCCAAAACGGGCTCTTGGAGTTACACCCAGCTCAGCCGGGGGCCCCGCTCCCCTGGGCTGCCAGCGAGTGGGCGGGCGCAGGGCAGAGAGATGCAGGCCGAGGCCCTTGGGACTGGGGGGAGGGGGGCTGCCCCAGGCACAGCCAGGTCCTCAGGGGTGACTCACCGTCTGGGAATGGCCCCTAGGCCTCCAGACTGGGGGCCACCCAGACCCGGAAAGCCTCCCCAGCAAGGAGAACACTCACCCTGGCGTGGCTGACGGTCCCCAGGCAGGCGCCCCCGACAGCCCTCGCTCTGTCCTCACAACAGCCTGCGTCTCGAGTAGGAACTGGTCTTCTCCTGTTACAGACGGCAAACCAAGGCCCAGAGAGGGCGAGAAAGTCGCCAGGAGTCACAGAGCTGGGGAGACTGCCTCCCAGCTTGTCTTGTTCCAAACCCCACGTTCTCTTCCTCATAAATCCTCGCAGAGGCAGATGCGGAGACAGACTGGTAGACAGGAGCGATGTCACTCCGGAAGACGTGGCAGAAAATGCGGACCGTCCTGTCCTTGGGGGACCCCGTGGCACCAAGGAGGGGACGCAGGTGTCTCCTCAGCAGAGCCCGATGCACAAGGGGCTCTCGGGGTGAGGACAGCGACCGAGCAGGGGAGACACTGGCCATCGATCGCCTGAGGCCCAGGAAGCCCTGCAGTCTGAGGGCTGACTCGTGTCTGCAGCTGCGGGCGGCATCAGGAGGGGCAGAGCGCCCGGCATCTCCAGGAGCGCGGCCCCGTAGCTCTCGCAGCCCTCGCAGGTCTCCGGAGAAGGTCGGCAGCCACTGAGGGGCGGCCGGGGGGGCGTGCAGGGGCCCAGTGACGTCTGGGAGGGTCCCCAACCCCGTCCAGTGCGGTAGGTGAGGCTCGCAGCATCCTGTCCCCTCCCCACCCCCCCGGGTGAGTGACAGGTCCTGGGACATGTTACCCTCTCCGCTGAGCATCGGTTCTCTCTTTTGCAAAATGAGGATAGTAACACTTCCTCAGGAAAGAATAGTAACACTTCCTCAGGAAAGGATAGTAACACTTCCTCAGGAATGTCTCGAGGCCCAGGTGTCTGTGCACCGCGCTGTGAGCAGGCCCTGCCCCTCGGAGCCTGTGTTCAGACACCGGGAGCATGGATCTCCTGTCCCCACGGCTGCCTGATCCACTGGAGAGCTCAGCGGTACTGCTCACAGAAAGCAGACGGTCGCGGTAATCTTGGCTCCTTTGTATGCACATCTGAACAACTAGAGCTTGTCAACCAGCACAATCACACCCGAAAGGGCTGTTTGCTGTAGGACAGATAACAGGATTGCGGGCAGACAGTGAGGTTTGGAGACTAGTCATCCGAGGGAAATGGGAAGAGTCACCAGGGCCTTGGGCAACAGAAAACTTGAATGGCTTTGGTGTCTGCACGTGATTCCCCAGGAAGGTTGAGTTCCTGGAGGTGTGAGGCCTCCGCGGGCCTCTAGAGGGCAGATGCAGGAGGTGCTGCACAAAAGGTGCGGCAAGCACACTGGGCTCGATGTAGGAGCTTCGTTACTAAACGTGAATCCCTTGGGGCCTGAGCACCAGTCATCGCACTGGCCGCTGCTGCCGCGCCTCCATCCAGAGTTCTGCAGACGGCTGGGTACCGGGCAGACATGCTCAGGGAGGCAGCACAACGGATGGATGGAGGGATGGATGGAAGGGTGGTGGGTGGAAGGATGGGTGGATAGAGGGATGGAGGGATGGGAGGAAAGATGGAAGGGAGGGAGGGAGGGAGGGAGGGAGGGAGGGAGACAGGAGGCAGGGAGGAAGGGAAGGTGGGAAGGATGGAAGGAGGAAAGGTGGGAGGAGGGAGGGATAGACAGAGTTTAAGGAAGTGGCTCATGCACTTGTGGGCACTGGCAGGTCCTACATTTTACAGGCAGGTCAGGAGACTAGAAACTCAGGCAGGAGTGGATGCTGAGGTCTTGCAATAGCACTTCTTCTCCAGGAAGCCTCAGTTTCTACTCTAAAGACCTTGAACGGAGTGGATGAGGCTCACGTACACTGTGGAGGGAACTCCTCTTTGTTGAAGTTCACCAATGTCAATGTCATCTACAAAATACCTTCAGCACAACACCTGGATTAGTGGTTGATCAAATCACGGGGTGTGACAGCCCAGCAGACTGGACGCATAAAATTAGCCGCAGCTGGTGCTGAACTGGAAAGACAGGGTAAGACTGTGTGCTGCTCAGGACGCCTGCGCCTGGGGCGGCAGAGGTCGAGGTGGTCGGTGAAGTTTGATCTTTACCCACTGACACTGGAGAGGTCCAGAGACATTCGGATGGGGAGGTGGGCAGGGTCAAAGCAGTGGCGCCGTCTCTGCCTGCTGCAGGGAGGATGGACCTGGTAGACCGGTGGGGGGTGGCGTCTTGGCGGTGGTCCAGGGTGATGGCCAGGGCCAGGACCGTCAGCGGTTATGGGAGGGAAGATGGAGGAACAGAAATCGACTGAGCCACTAGGAGCAACTGGAATCCACAGGGTTCCTCAACTCCCTACATGTGGGTGAGCACCAAACAGGCCACTTCTGGGTTGGAGGGTCTGAGAAAGCAGTTTGGAGGATCACATCAGCGATCCAGAAGAAAACAGACATCTTTCAGGGAAAGTAAGGTTTTGGGTTTCTGCATTGAAGTTTGAAATTCTTGTGGGGCAAGCAGGCAGCACTTGTAAAGGAGTGTGGAGCCCTGGGGGGATTTGTGACTGGCTAGTACGGGACCCCTGGCTGGCATGGTCCTGGTCGCTGGAGGACTGGGAAGGCTTCTCCCTGTGGTAACAGGGATGACAGCTTCCGTGACAAACGTGCAGCATCTGGAGGGGCCTGAGCCGGACCCCAGCACAGCTGCCTGCAGGTGCAGACCCTGGGAAGTGTGCAGGTACAGGAGGTTACTGACACAGCAGCGGGCGAGCGCCCCGTCACCCCAGTCCAGCCGCAGCATGCGTGAGGTAGAGCGCCCCTCTGGTCACACGACAGTGTGGAGGTCAGAACAGACCCAGGCTCCTCTCTGACGCTGGGACTTGGTGATCATGTGTCCTTGGACACGGGACAGCCTGGACTTCCTCAACTGTAACACGCAGAGCCTGGATCCTGGCAAGTGAAGTGTTAGAATGGGGCTGCAGACAGACGGAAGAACGTGGGACTGCCCCCCCTCCTTCCCACGGACCCCTGTGTCTTCTGGTGGTTCCAGGCAAGGCCCCCTTGGGGGAGGCCCGGTGGGGTTCTCCCGGGTGTGGCCACAAAGGAGGAAACTAAAGGACACTGAGCGTCCACCTGGCCGAGCCCTGCGCCCAGGCCTCTACGCAAACGTCTTCTGCGCTCCCAGCGGTGCCCTGGGGTCAGCAGTGCCCAGGCCGTGGGTGCTTAACAGGCCTCACGGGCTCAGACCCCTGGCTCCGATCCTGCTGCAGCGGGTGTGTGTACATGTCAGACAGAGACAGAGAGACACGCGGAGGGGGAGGGGGCGAGAGAGAGAGAGAGGGAGGGAGACTGAGAGACAGAGACAGAGAGAGAGCGAGGAGAGCTCCAGCAAGCGCTTGGAATCGTGCCTGCAGCTTGCTAAGCACTGCGAACGTGTGTTATAAAACAACCCCCACCCCTACTGCACATGTGGAAACGGCGGCTGGGCGAGGCGGAGCAACTTGGCCGAGGCCTCCGGTCGTGGGCGCAGACCTGGGAATGGAACCCGCGGGCCCAACCTGAGCTCCGCACCCGGGGCAGCGCCGCGGCCCGACGCCCGGCGGGAGGTCCTCGCCCCGCCCCGGCCCTTGGGGAGGAGGGGGCGGGCGGGGAGGAGCCGCGCGCATGTGCACAGCTGGCGCCCCCCGCCCCCCGCGCGCAGCTGGGACGTGGGCCGCAGCCGGCGGCGGTGGACACGCCGGGCCCTCGCGGTCGGTCGCACAGTCCGAGCGTCCCGCGCGCCGTGGGCCATGGCCGTGCGCGCCGCGCGCCCCGCGCGCCCCTGCTTGCTGGCGCTCGTGCTGTGCTCGTGCTGGGGGGCACTGGCCGCGGTCGCCCCCAAGCCGGGCAACGGGTGTCCGAGCCGCTGCCTGTGCTTCCGCACCACGGTGCGCTGCATGCATCTGCTGCTGGAGGCCGTGCCCGCCGTGGCGCCGCAGACCTCCATCCTGTGAGTCCGGCGGGGCGCGGGGGACCTGGGCGCGCGGGGCGGCCGGGGGCCGGGGGGAGGGTCGCGCGGCGGCGCCTTTGTCCTCCGTGGCGGGGCGGGGGGCGGACCTGAGCGCAGCGCGCGCCGCCTCCGGAGCCGCCTTTGTTCGGAGCTCGGCATCCCCGAGGGACGGGAAAGTTGTCGGCACCCGCCGGGGAAAGCCCCCCGCCCTGCCCGGCCCGGTGCTGCTGGCTCCCCTCCTCCGCTCGCCTTCCTCCCGCTCCCGCCCCTCTCCGGTCCCCTCTTCTCCCGGGGCCCGGCTTCCCCCTCCTCCCGCTTCCTCTCCTCCCCCTTCCTTTCCCCTCCCCCTCTTCCCCCCTCCTTCTACTCGGCGGTTCCCGCTCCCCGTTTTCCCCTCCTCCCTGAGCGCGGCACCCCTGTCCCGGCTCTGGGGGCGGGGGAGGGGCCCTCCGGGAGGGGCCCTCCCTGGCGCACCCTCCGTGACCTCACGTCCCCGCATCTGCTGGGGCGCCGAGAGCCTCCTGCCCGGGTTGTCCCGGGGCCCGTGGGGCGCACGGTTCTCTGGGGCTTTCTCCGCGCCGTGAGCTAGCCTGGCCGAGTTCTGGGAGGCGCCGCGGTGCGGGTCCCCGAGTTGCGGGGCAGCGCGGGCGGCCCGGGGGTGGATACAGTCGGGGTCCGAGCGGGTTTGCGCCCGGGGCACGTCCCCGCCCTCATCTCCAGCCGGGGCGCGCCCAGGTGGTGCCATCGGAGACCCGGCGCTCAGGCTGGCAGGACGTATCGCGCCCTCGCCGGCCGACCCCCGCCCTCCCTAGAGGATCCCGGCCCCGGATGCCGCAGAGTCGCTGCAGGCCTGTTTGGATGCGCCTCTGATTAGAAATTTTCAAAATCTGTAAAGGCAGCCTGCGTTTCAGGCGCTGACTGTATTCAGCGTCCCACAGCTGCCCTTCTGAATGCCAAAAATAGTTTCCACTTTTCTTGGCGGAGCCAGAGTACTTTGGCACCGTGAAGAGCCTGCAAAAGTTGTAAAATTTTGAGTGAACTATTCAGGAAGTGGGCGGTCAGTGTTCCTACTTTTAAAACAAAGTACACGGACAGACCATTCTGCTAGTGGTCGCCGGCTGTGCTGGCAGCTTCCTGCGGGCCCTTGGCGGGACTCTCCGCGCAGCCTGGAAACTGTCCCTCCGAGAGAGACAGACACGGGCTTCCTTCCCGTGCGGAGGGCCGGCCAGCGGGGCGAGGCGGCGAGCAGGAGGGCATCAGGCTCTGAGGAGAGGGACCGTGACAGGCCAAGTGAGGGTGTTCTCGAGCCACTCATGCCATTCTTCAGTGAGTCAGTGGAAAAAGCCTGGACCCTGAAGCCATTTTTCACATCTGGCCAAAGTCTAATACTCGTACTGTGCTTTGCCCTCACATCTTAATGGCTTTTTAAAAAGAACAATATTTTAAAATGTGACGGTTGTAGAACAGAAATGGAACCACCAGCCTCCTGCGGGTGGTGAGATTCTCCACGGAACCTCATAGGGTTTTGTAAAACAGCGGAGGGTAGGAAGGGAAAGTGACCTAATAAGTAGGTAACCCTGGAGAGTTCCAGAAATCCTTCTGCTTTATGCTTCCGTGGGGTTTTGTAGTTTTCAAAGATGTTTTGAAATGACCTTGCGTGGTCTCGTTGATTCTGTGAGGGGGCAGGGTGTGCTAAGCTGACCAGATCCCTCACAGAACCAAGCGGATTATCGCTGACATGGACACACACCCAGCTGACAGCTGCGTAGACACAGGCACAGGGGGTAGAAGCTCCCATCGCTGCCAGTGTAGACCTGGGACAGGGGAAGAACTGAGTCCTGGTGGGAGGGGGTCCAGCTGGGGGCCCCGAACTGGGGACACAGAGGCGGGCGGTGATGATGAGAGAGACCAGCTCGGGGGCGCCATGTTGCCGCCTGTGGGCTCCGGGGTCCGGTCTGGCGCGTTCCTGGGGGGCTGCTCCTTGGGGTGCAGTCATGTTACAAGTTACACTTGTGCAGAAACATTCAGTGTTCACTTTCAGCTTTTCTCCCAGGTCTCTGCTCTCATGCATCTGCTGCTGTTTTCTATTTTTAAAAAATTATTTGGTGGCAACTGGGGACTTAAAAGATGTGAGGGTAAGTGAAGACCCTAGCCCCAGACCTAACTGCGCTGTCCAGCCATCACTTCATCCCTTTGCTTTTGGGACCCTCCCCTCTCCCACCTCCCCTCGGCCCCCCCCAGAAAGACTGAATGGGAATTGCTGGGCATATCAGACTGGTCTCCTGCTCAGGGTGTTTCAGGGTGTGTCCAGGTGGGGCCCGAGAGTGGCCTGTTTTGCCTCGTGGCTGGGCTTCAGAAATGATGGTCCGAGAGTGTCCTGTGATTCCGGTTTGACCCTGGAAAGTAGAAAGTGGTGTTCTAGCCGCCCTAGGATCTGGAGTCCTCGGGCTCTGGTGCTGCAGCTGGTCCCTTCACCATCGGGTGTGGTACTCAGTTCAGCTCAGCTTTTGTAGAAATACTTGTTTAGTTTTTGAGTATTTTACCCTGCTCAGCACTACAGGAGACGTTTGTCATGGTGATGGTGAAACAGCTAGCGCTAAAACCTAAGCAGTGTGCCGTCTTTACTTGGCCCGCTTCCCGTCCTCCCCTCCGCCGGGACCTCTCGGGGACGACACATTCTACACCTCCCGCCTCATGAGTCCTCACGAGCCCTCCGCGCCCCACCCCCGGCCCCGTCCTTCTCTCCGTGGCCTCGTCTGTGCGGTCGTGGGGTCACCTCCTTAAAGCTGGCTCCCACCCCACGGTCCAGGCCGCTCCAAAGCCGCCGTCCATGTGACAGGAAGCCCTGGCCTCGGAGGGCACCCAGGGCCGGGGGCTGGCGAGAGCTCCTCCCCTGGGGTCGTGGTCAGCCTGCCAGGCGGCTGTCCCCACATCCCTCGACGTCTGTGTTTGGGCCTGGGCCAGCTTCCGGTTCCTGCCTCTCGGGGTCCCAGGTCCACTGGGGTGCTGGGGAGGGAGGCCCTGCGGCACTGTGACGAGGGCAACTGGCCGTCCAGGCGTGCCTGGCCGAGGGGGGCTGCGGGAGGCCAGCCCTGGGCGCCATCGCCTCTGGTGATCTGGGCGAGTGGCCGCCCGTCTTTGGGGTGATACCCGTACTCGGAGAAGGTCCTGGTGCGCCCTGGGGACTAGCCCCACAAGGCACAGCTTCTCCCCTTACCAGCCTCCACTGGAGTTCCTGGAAGCTGGCCGACGGGAGGATCTAACTTCCCACCGCTTCCCTGTGCGCCCAGGTGAGGTCTCTGGCCTACAGGTGGCCGGAGGGAGGGAGCGTTCCCGGGTCAGGAGGTGGGCGGGCTGTCTAGCTGCACCGTTCACGTCCCCCTCCCCTGTCTTTCTGGGGTTCAGGGAGTTCCCTCGCTCCCGCCACCCATCCTGCGGGGGCACGTTCGGCCCCCAGGGAGGACTGGCCTCTCCTCCCCTGGGTGAGGCTTCACCAGGTCAGCAGAGCAGCCTCTGGCTGTCGGTCTCTGCAGGACACCTGTGCAGGCCGGGACAACAGGCTTTAAGCTGAAGCCTGTGGCTTACCTGAAGCAGATTTCTGCTTTTAGACTTCTTGTTGGGATGAAGTCAAAGTCTTCATTCTCACAGCTCAGAGGGACATTTTTCGAGTATCTGAATGTTGGTAATTTATTTTTCCAAAATGGTGGTGACCACTCGGCGGCGTCCCGAGCCCACAGCTTTGCCAACGCCCAGCGTGCTGTGTGCAGAGAGGAGACCCCGGTGACCCGAGGAAGCTTCCAGAGGCCGCCTGGGATGCTGTGTGTGACGTCGGCCATCAGGGAGTGGTCCTGGGTCCGTGCTCAGTTTGGACACAACTTTACATTTGAAAACATGCCTTTGGAAGCTGCATCTGGAAAAACTTCCTTGGAAACGGCAGCAGGGCAGCTAGAAGCCCTCCCCCCCCCGCCCCCCCCCCCCCCCCCGTGTTATTAGCGAGGCAAGGAAATCGTTGTAAAAAAGAAAGCACATCGGGCCCTGTGACTCCGAATCCGGGGGTAGCTCCGGCTTCGTCCGGGGTGTGGACACTGCAGCCTGGACGCGGTCTCCTCCCCTCTGTGCGTCCCCGGCCGCCTCCTCAGTCCTATGACTCAGCTTCCCTGCCTGGTGACGCCCGGCAGCTGTCGGCTTCCCGTCCAATGGCCTGAGTGCAGGAGGTGAGTCTCGGTCACAAGCACGAGTTCTGGGAATCGTGTGAACAGACCCGCTGTCTGTCTCCAGCACCCTGGGCGGCGGGCGGTCATGCCCACCAGGCCTGGGCCTGGCGGCTCCTGGAGACAAGGACAGGACCTGCCCTGCCCGAGGACTCTGGCCTGGAAGCGGGGGAGGGCTCCTTGCCTGGGGGAAGGCGGGCATTTTATTAGAAGAGGTGGCGGGGGGGCAGGCTGGAGAGAGCTGTCCACTGCACCTGTGACAGGCGCCACGGTCAGGTGTCAGCAGAACAGCGACAGAATCCCAGTCTCCGGAGCTGGGCCCGTCATCCGTTTGACGGATGGGTGAGCGCTGGAAGGTCTGTGCGCATGTGCTGGTTCCCGCTGGCTGAGTAGGAGGTTCTGTCTTGTTGGCTGGAGATGCCGGGCTCTTTCCTGGGCACTTGCCAACAGGAAGAAACTGGAGTAGGTGCCGTGGTGAGGGAATGGGGGCCTCGGGGTCCCGGCCGAGCTCTGAGGGCAGCGCCCAGGGCTGGAGTTGGGCCCGGCCTCCCGTCTCCCTCCACCGTGTGCACTGGCAGGGCGCTGCCGGCCTTCAGTGCCCGAGACGTCAGGTCTCTCAACTTAGCGTCCGGGTTTAACGAGCATTTGAATTGTGACAGTTTCATGTGCTTTTGGGGGTACACAAGAAAATGCGGTTTGTTTACAAATACAGTTTTGGGTGAATTCAATTTAAAAGCAGTTAAACATCGCTGAATTTGATGCTTAAATAGTCAATTTGGACGTTTCGTGTGTTACTATATGTCTCTGCTGGCCGGTAGCTCCCTGGGGTCGGCCTTGGACTTGAACTGCTAACTACGTGTCTCATGTAGCACCTGCACAAAACTCAGCCCACGTGTGTCAGTGGGTGAGGGAATGCTTTTTGGTGTTTAAAATAATATCATCGATAACTTAGGATCTTGCTAAATGGGTCAGTCCAGTGGTTCATGTTTTCTTTATCTTGAAGTTAATTTTGAAAAATAGAAATCACACCTGCTCCTCTCCTGGTCCCTTGGTTTCTCTTCAGATGGTACCAGCCCACAGAAAGCTTAGGCACATCCCGAGGTAGCTCAGTCCAACGATGACTCATGTGACTGAATCAAAACTGGCAAAAAATTTAAGTAAGAATGTGTTAGTTGTTTCAGGACTTAATTCTGGGCCCCCCCTTTCTTGGCTCCGGTACAGGGTCGGTTATCCCTGCTAATTTGATCAGTTTCTGTTTTCTGGACACTGTTGCCTTTCTCTCCTTCTCAGCCACCTCAGGGGTAGGGAAGAGGGGACCAGACGGCAGAGAACTTTCCTCGCAGACCCTGGGTGGGCAGCGATCTGACGCTGTGTCCCCAGGGCTCTCCTTGACCTCATGTGGTTTCCTTCTGCCTCCTTTGAAGGGTGGTTTGTTCAGATCTGGGTGCCCACTGGATAACCGGCTCATCGAGCAGAGAGACGGTGCCTGCCGGCGTCTGGATGCCCAGCCCCAGGGGGCCTGGGGCGGGTGGTTGGGGGGGGTGCAGGCTGCTGTCACCCAGCCCACGGAGCTCAGAGGCCCACGAGCAGCCCCCAGCCTCGTCCCCTTGGGTTCTACGGTCAGGTCCGCGGTGGAAGCTGAAGCAGTGCCGATTCCCTTTTCTGACCTCTGTCTGGATGAGTTTTCACTGAGGAAAACAAAAAGCCTCGTGGGGATTGCGTCGACAGGACAGCAGGCGTTGGTGTTCGCGGCGCGCACGTGGGGGACTTTGCTGTGTCCGGTCTGTGCGGCCGTCGCCACAATCAGGATGATGAACTTCCTCACCCGCCGGGTCCGCGCCCCTGGCAGCCCTTCCTCCCGAGTTCTGCCTCACTGGGCATGACTGCATCTGTGTTCACCAGGGGTCCTGGGCTTTGTTCTCCTTTCCTGGAATGTCTTTGTCTGGTTTGCGTATCAGGGTAGACCTTGCCTCCCAGAGTGAGTGTGAGGCGCTGCCTGGTCTCCAGTGTTTGGGGAGAGCAGGGGGGACGGGGCTTAGCGCTGCTTGAAGGTCTGGTCCAGCTTCCCAGGGAAGCCCCCGGGCTGGGCTGGGCTTCCTAGGAGGGTTTTAAACTGTGATCGCAAACTCTTCAGTAAACACAGGGCTGTTCGGGACAGTTTCTTCCTGAGTGAGCCCTGGGGGCTGGGAGCTTGGACAGCCATCCATCGTGACGTTCCTCATTATCCTCCTAACGTCTGAAGATCTGCAGGGATGTCAGTTCTCTTGTTCCTGATGTCAGAAATGCGTGTCTTCTCTCTCGTTTTTTCCTGATCAGTCTGCCTAGAGGGTTTTCCGTTGTATCGATCTTTGCAAAAACCCAACTTTTGGATTCATTGATTTTCCTCTTTGGTTTTTCCTTTCTCTGCTTTGCTGAGCTCTGCTCTGATCTTTATCGCCCCCGCACGCACGGCTCCGCTGAGCGCCTGACGCTCCGGGGTCCCTGGCATCCTCTCTCTGTCCCTGGAGCTCCAGCTGCCCTGTCTGCATCCTGTGGGTTCTCGCTGTCCCCTGGGCAGCAACCGGGGGCGGTTCAGTGCTCACCCCCTTCGTTTTCACTCCCTCGGGGATCCTGTCCAGTCGCTGACCCATGCACGGTATCCTGAAAACAGTTGTTTCATGTATTTTGTCAGCTTTTTGGTTGTTTCAGACCGGAGAGGAAGTCTGGCCCCTGTTATCCCATCTTTTTTTGTAATTTTGTAAGACCTTCATTAAATTCTTTTGCAACTTTATAACAGTGTGGCTTATAAAGAAAGTAACAAATAGAATAATGCTTTCACATGCCCCAAGTCCTGATTTAAAAAAACTAAAAATTGTCCAACCCGCTGTTCTCCATTTGCCTTTGGAAGGCTGTTGTACTGGGCAGGGG
Source organism: Balaenoptera borealis (assembly GCF_965194805.1). NCBI lineage: Eukaryota > Metazoa > Chordata > Mammalia > Artiodactyla > Balaenopteridae > Balaenoptera > Balaenoptera borealis. The sequence goes on from NC_138871.1 coordinate 91,169,518, forward strand.
CGTTTAACTGCAGCTGTGTAATAAATGGTCGCAGGGTCTCGGTGGATTAAAACAGTGTGAGTTCCTACTTCCCTCACACAGAATCCAGGGCAGATGTCCTTGCTGGGCAGCTGTCACTGGAGGCTCTGCTCTCAGCCCGGGGCCTGCAGACCCCGGCCAGCAGGGCAGTGGCCTGGGTGCTGGGCTGATCTGTGCGGGACATGCCACGCCCTTCACCCACCTGTGGCTGCGGCTGCTTCTGAGGACAAAGGCAGAGCTGGGTAGTTGTGACATGACAGTACATTTCCTGTCTGGCCCTTTAAGGTAACGGCGCTCTACCAGTGACCTGGGGACCCAGGCTCTGTCCACCCTGTAGCTCTGCTGTCCTGGTCCCTGGCCCTCAGGCTGTCAGGGAAGCGGAGGGGGGGAGTGAGCAAGAGGAGGGTCCAGGGCTTCGACTGCCCCCAGGGGACACGTCACTTGTGCTCACATTGCCTGGGGGGCACCGGTCCCCTGTCCCCACCTGGTGCCTGGCGGGCTGTGGCACGTTGTTTAGGGCCTCCCCAGGAAGGGAAACCACACTGGGAGCGTCGGACGTGCTGGACGGGCCGTGCCCGGGTGCCGTGCCGCCTTCGCTGTGTCGTCGTCTGCAGGCGCTGCCCTTGCGTGTGGGCGCCTCTGGCCCCTCACGTGCAGAGCAGAGCGGCCTGCGAGGTGTCGGCCCGGCTTCCCGTGTCCTGTGCCGTGTGGTGGTTCCCTGCTGCAGCCCCCGTTAGGTTAGGTCCCACTGTGGGCTGTAACAGGGCCCATCACGGGTAAACAGAGGTTAAAAACTAGAATCTCCTTCTTCTAACAAGGATTTTGTTCATTCCTCCTCAACCGAGAGCTGCCCCGTGTAATTATTGTGGCAGGTGTTGAACAGCCTGTGGTGGTGACCCGTAGATCACAGCCGGGTTTCTTGGAAGCCAAGCGCTTGACTCAAGATTTTCTGCCAGGACGAGGCAGATTTGGGTTTGCGCTGGGTTTTTGGAGATTTGCAGGCTGCCGTCTCTCAGGCCCTGCAGGCGTGGCTGCGAGCAGGAGGCGGTGGACCCTGCCCTCACCGGCTCCAGTGCCCCATCCTGTTTACTCTTCTTTTACAACATAGTTTTAAATATTTTTATGCAAGCTGTACGTGTTCATGGTAGAAAAATGTGAAAATACAAATAAAAACACCATAATAAATGACTCTCATTTCTATTAGTAGAGGAAACTGTTAGCCTGCCGGGCTTTCCCTCAGATACACAAACGGTCATGTGAGTGCACATGGACACGGAATCACTGGGGTGTCTGCGTGTCTGTCCGTGTCCGCAGCTCTGTCTGTCCATCAGCCGTCTACGTCTGCTGTGTTCTGTGGATCATCTATCACCTGTGCATCTGTGGACCTATCTCTCTATCTCTGTGTCTGTGTGTTATCTCTCTGTATCTACCCACCTCCCTACCTGCCCGTCTACCTGCTTCCAGACATTAGAAGGGGACGTGTCCTGCTCTCTGTGCCCCCTGCGTGTGATTAAGCCTGCCCGCCCACGGTAGCCGTGTGTCTGCAGTGATTAGAGGTCTGCACCATCATTGTTGATGGCCACATAGTATTTATTTTTTGGGATTGCCAACTTTATTGAATCACATTCTCATTATGGGTCATTTCTTTGTTTCCACTTTTCTGCTAGTGTAAACCATACCTCTGAATGCCTTTGTGTACATTTTTGGGATTTATTCGCCTTGACTACGTGTCTGTAATCTGCAGGCTTGGTCTGCACCAGGGACGGGTCTGTGCGTTGTGGGCTTTTCCTGTTCCGTTTTCTTCCTGGACATTGTCCGTGTTTTCCCGAGGACGGGTGTCCCCCCTTCGCTCGGCATCGTTTGCCCACCTGCCGCAGAACTAACTCACCCACGCCAGGCGGAGGTGCATGCCCGCAGAGGGAGGTGGCCTGCGAGACGCAGGGCGCACGGCCCCGAGGGCGCCGCTCACACCTGACCGTGGAGACATGACATGCGCACCTGTGCGCCCTCACTCGGTAGCCGCGCTTTGATGGTGGTCCCGGGTTTTCTCTCCGGAGGCTTTGACGTCAGCGCGTCCTGAGGACTGCGCCAGCTCCAGTGTGGGCCCCTCCCCAGGCAGCAGCTCAGCCTGGCTTATGTTGGGTCCCGGCCACCCCGTCTGTGGCCAGTTTCCTGTGCGGTCTCTGCCCTGTGGTTGGATGTCCCGGCTGGGCCCCGAGATCTGAGGTGGGAGGGGCTGGGAGAGCCCCAGCTCAGCACCACCTCGGTCACCGGAGGCGAAGTTTAAGGTTGATTCTCGTTACTCGCGGGGTTGTGCTCTACATAGGCTCTGCGAATTCCGAGTTAGTGACCCGGGACCCTTGCTTCCGAGAGACACAGGGCCAGGGTCCAGCCCGGCGCAGGTCACAGCGTTGTTGTCATCCAAAGATTGATGCGCAACCCGGTCTCGTGAGCTTCTGTTTACAGAGGACTTACTTGACGTCTGTTGTTGGTGCATCAACGTGGAGCTCGGGGCAGCACAGACTCGTGCCTGGAGGAAGCTGATCCCACTCACACGTGTTTTCCCCGTGACCGGACAGCCCGTCGGCACCACACTCGGGGGCGATTTTAAACAGCAGAGTCACCAACAAAAGGCTCAAAAATGCGAACAACATGGCACCGAATAGACCCTGAAAAGGGCACGAGTCCACATCCTCATCTCTGTGCCCGTCCTCGATGGTGACAGGGACACCGCAAGGATCGACTCTAGCAAGCGGGAAAATTCTCAGATCTGGAATCCGTGAGCGATGGGGCGGGACAGTGTCCTCCCGTGTTCCAGGTGGAGATGCTGTGACCTCAGGGCGCGGGGGCTCGGGAGGGGCCTCGTCGCGCTGCCTGCCCGCAAAGTCCCCCTCGCTCACCCCAAACCTTCCTCGGAGTGGGGTCCCAGGGTTTACGTGGTTGGTTAAGAGCAGGGCAGTTCCCTCCAGAATAGCAGGACGCTTCTAACCTTTAGCAGTGTCTACCTAATCTTCTCTGGGGAGAAAGTATCTTGCCTTTGAGGTTCTATCAAGTTCAAAGTCGTTAATTATTATTTGCGACATGCCAGGGGGAACCTCCTGCGTGGAGACGTTGCAGGCCAGGTGCCGGGCGTGGAAATGGACAAGGCTGCCTTCGGTTTGGCCGAGCTGTGGTCTCCTGGGCGGGGAGACGGAGCCAGTAAGAGCCACGGTGTTAATGACGGAGGCTGACCTGGTGGGAGACGGCCGTCCCACTGAGGGGGAAGGAGAGCTCGTCCAGCCGGGCTGCAGCTCGGGGTGTGCTCGGCCCCGGCCGGGGCGCTGCTTCCCAGCTTTCCCGACGTGCACCCCTGGGCAGGGTTCTCGCCCCTTGAAGCCTCGGTTTCCCACCTGCAGGGGCGTCCTGGGCATGAGGGCGGGGATGCACGTGTGTCTCCTGACACAGCCTGCCTGGTCGATGCTCTGCTGGGGAAGCTGTTCTCATCATCACGTCTGGGTTTATTGACCCTGGGGACGTGAACCAGAGGAGTCCAGAGGAGGGAAGACAGGCAGCGGGAGAGAACTAGGACGCTGGGGCTCCTTTAATTGAAGCAGATACTTGCGATGCAAACAGGAAATACCACCAGGCTAGTTTTCAGTGCACATTAGATAGGCGTTCTCTCTCCCAGGCCAAACCCAAGTGTTTAAGAAGCATCTAAACTCCCCTTGTGATGCAACACCCAGAAGGTGCCTTTCGTGGGACTCAGGAAACGCTCCGCAATTGTGAGTTCCTGCCCTTCCCAACTTTTCTAAGATGCCATTCCTGCCAGATCTAATGTTCATTATTTGCTAGGAATTGAGGACGTGAATGGAAATTCAGAATTACTCTAAGTAAATGAAAGGCTGGGATTGGTAAAGATGGGAAGATTTTGCCCCTGCAGTGTTTGGATTGATACGTTCCCTTTCTGTGGGGAAAAGTGAGGCCAACACAGCCCTCAGGCGGGAGATTTCTTTACTCAGAAAGAAATGAGATTGCAGACAAACGCGAGAGAGGGAGCCGTTCACCCGAGGAATGCGGGCTGCACTCGTCTGCAGCGCTGGTTAAATTTATGCTTCTTTTCCTGGTCACAGCTTCCTTTAGGGGAAGAGCCTAGATTAGGCTTGTCACTTCCTGGAGTGAAACAGTATTTCTAAAAATCCAGAACCAGCTAAGCAGCACTTTAACTTTTAAAAATAGCAGTTAAAGTGGATGCAGTTAGTCATCGTTGTTACTTATTCGGACATGTGGGATGTTTGTATTGGCATGGCAATGGGTGGCCAAATATTAATCCTGAGCACTTGTTTTCTTGTGCATGTTATTTTGATGTGTAATTTTCTTAGGTCAATGCCTGTGTCACCCCTTCCATCCACTCACCCACGCATCTCTCCACCCATCCATCCATCCATCTGCCCTTCCATCCGTTCATCCATCCATCCATCAATCCATCCATCCATCTGCCCTTCCATCTGTCCATCCATCCGTCCATCTGTCCATCCATCCATCCATCTGCCTTTCCATCTGTCCATCCATTCATCCATTCATGGATCTATCCTTCTGTAACCACCTACGCCTTCATCCATTCATCCATCCATCCATCCATCTGTCTGTCTGTTTGTCCCTCCCTCCGCCCCCCGCCCCTATCCTGGTGTCCTTGGTAAGTGTCAGGCACTGGTGCTGAGATGCGTAGACCCCGCTGCCATGAGGCAGAGTCTGTGGCATAGGCTGTGCGCCTCTATCCTGACGCAGACCTGTCCCCAATCCGTCCCACCCCCGTGGTTCAGGGGTGGGGTTGGAAGCCCAGCAAGGGGAGGGAGGTGGTTATAGAAAGGAGGTCGCCTGGGAAGAACTTTCTTAGACCCAAGCCTCTTTCCTCTTAAACTCAGAATGCACTGGCTTTAAAATCCAACTTCCTCGTTGTTTTCCCTAGTCTTAGAGAAGCCGCCTTCTCATTTTTCTGCGGTTTCTCAGAGTTCTGTGTCTAGCAGCCTTTCTCAGCTGGGTTGTGAGAGGAGGAAGCCCAACAGAAAATGATTGGAGTGATTATTTTCTCAGTTCTTTCAAGGACCCTGCTGGCCTAGTACCTGGGCGCTGGAGATAACCCAGTTCATTACATACGGTGGGTGCTGCATTAAGGCTTCTCGATTTCTCACTGGAGAAGGACTGAGACCATAGGAAATCTGGACATCAGAGCCCAGGGAGAGGACTGCGCCAGCCCGTGAGGCGGGTCAGGCTGGCAACGTGGGATCCCCTTAATGAAAGTGAAGAGGAAATTTCAGGAGGGACCGCCTCGGGTAAGGTCTGCCAAGGAGAGGCCCGTGAGGCGGGTCAGGCTGGCAACGTGGGATCCCCTTAATGAAAGTGAAGAGGAAATTTCAGGAGGGACCGCCTCGGCTAAGGTCTACCTTTACTCCCTTCACAAGGTTCCATTTCGTGTCCCCTCCCCTCAGAACCTTTCCTGAGGATTCACCTCTGACCCATCCATTTTAAGTTCCTTGGGGTTTATTATTTGCCCCACACTTCTTTTGTCCTGGTTGATGAAACGATATCACTTACACCCTAGAAATGTGTTTTCATTCAGTAATTAACTTGGCTTGCATGTCCCGTCTTCCTAAAAGCTCAAGACCTGTGTATGTAGGAAGCCTCCTAGGTGAGATGATCCCGGAGCGTCTTGGTAGAGGGTAGCTCTTTGGTATCAGTACTTGTTGCTTCTGTTTTTGATCCATTTCCTCCGTGGTGGTAACTACAACGCAGTCTGATTTGAGGCTGTTAGAAAAGCAGCAGGCAAAAATCAGTCTGTTTGGTAGAGCCTGAAATCTACTTCCTGGGCTTGGTTTCTGCTGGGTTCTGTGACTGTCCGCTTGCCAGTTGGCTAAGTCTTGGACGAGCGCCCAGTGGGATAACATGATTTATCCGTTTATTTTGCTGAACTCAAAGAGTAAGCTCTGTCTGTCTCTGTAAGAACAAACTCAGCCCGTTCAATTGTGTAAATTATAATATTTGTTGTAACAAGTAGGGTACATCTCAGCACGCCTGGGTGTCTGGGATGGTTAGTTTTATGTGTCCACTTGGCTGGGACACAGTGCCCAGATATTTGGTCAAACGTTATTCTAGAGGTTTCTGTGGAGGTGTTTTTAGAGGAGATGAACACTTAAGTCAGTAAGTAAGCAGATGGCCCTCCACAGCGCAGGTGGGCCTCATCCCATAGGTGGAAGGACTCAGGAGAAGAAAAGCAGGACGGCCCTGGGATCAGATGGCGGCCCTTCCCTGGGGGTCCATCCTGCAGGCTCACCTACAAACTGTGGACTTGCCGGCCTCCACAATAAGTCTTTCCTTAACAGAAACCAATCTCAATCTCTCTCTGTACATGCGCACCCCCCCCACACACACGCACACACACGTCCTGTTGGTTCTGTTTCTCCAGGGAACCCTGGCTGATGCCGTTCTGTGTCGAGTGTCGCGTGACCCTGGTTCTCTCAGCCATAGCTGGTTGGATCCAGGTGGACACCAGATCAAACACAGTCTCCACGTGCTGGCCAGTTACTTGTGATCAGGCTTAGCTCAGACAGGTGTCTCTCTGGGAAACAGGAACTAGAAAATACTAAGGGAATACACAGCCAGCAGTGGAGCTGAGGCTGGCAGGCTGTGCTCGAGGGCCCACGGCGGCCTTAAAAGCCCATTAGAGGCTCAGAGCTCCAAGGAAGCAGAGAGGGCAGAGGTGGGGCAGGGGGGTGGCTGGAGCACGGACACCTGGACGCCTGGACGCCTGGACACCTGGACACCTGGACGCCTGGACACCTGGACACCTGGACACCTGGACGCCCGAAGGCACCCCTGGCCCGGGAGAGAGACTCTCAGAGAAGAGCCAGTGGGTGTGGCGCCTCTGTTCCTGTTCGAGGCTGCAAGTTGTTGAATGAGTTTTTATTGCTTGAGCCCAAAACTTGATTACTCTGTTTAAAATTACATTTAACAAGGAAAAGAAAAAACGATCTTTTAGTTATGTGCTATTATATAAGCGTGATCATTCATTTAAGATTGTTTAACACAGTAAGGAAAAGAAAAATACTTTGTATCCTGCATCCCGTAACCCTTGGGGCATAGAAACTTTGTCTCTTCCCAGGGCGTCCGTGGACTGACTTCTGTATTACTGATCTCCTGACCCTCCACGAGAATACCTGTGTGCCTGCGTGCACCCTGCCCTCCCTCCACCTGTCCCATCTGCTTCTCCGTCTGTGAGGTTTCCTCTGCGCCCAGATCACGTTGGTGACCCAGGGGTGGTGTCAGCGGGTCCCTGTGTGCCTCTCACCGTTCACCCCGAGGTGGCCGTCTTCCAGGCACATGGTCTCCGTCCTGACTCACTGAGCATCTGGTTTCCAGGTGAGGCCACAGCACGGCTGTGGGCGGATGTCTGTGCCCGGCAGGTGGCAGGTCAGGGGCGGAGCCAGGACCGGGCGGCAGGTGGCAGCTGTGGACATGCTGGGCCGCCGGTGCCCGTCCTTTCAGTCCGAGCAGCCCTGCAGGGTGCGGGGTTGGGCTCAGTGCGCGTGGATGGTGCCTTGAGCGCGTGCGGAGCCAGGGAGAGACCAGACCCTTCAGCAGGTGCTTTGGCATCTCTTCTGGTGGTTCCCGATCTGCCCGTCTGGCCGGGCTGCTGTTCCAGTTCTGTGATTCCTTCTGCATGAGGCTCCGCTGTAAGGAGGACTTGCCCGTGTCAGCAGTGTTGCCGTCAGGTAGACGAGGGCGTCTCCGGAGCTGGCCCGTGGGGTCTTCCCCGTGGTGTGCGGCCTCCCTCGTTCTTGCCGGTGTGGTTACCAGTCAGGAAAGCCGCTGAGACTGGTTGGGTCCACCTGCCGGGGCTGAAAGTGTTTGTGCTGACCCGGGGGCGTCGGACCTGGGAACGAGCTGTGGACTCCTCGCTGGGTAGAGACCTGCTGGGGGATGGGTGGCGGGAGGGAAGTCTCACATGGCCGGGTTCCTAGACGTGGACTTGGGATGGCATTGGCGCCCCAGAGAAATGCTGTGCTGAAACCACACAAGTCTTTCCAGCCGCACCTGCATCTTCACCAGGTGGAAACCGGGGCTTGCTGGGTGCTGCTCTGGTGTCTTCAGGTCACACTGATGGGGGCTGGTGGGGCTGTGCCTGGGGAAGGAGGGTCTCGGGGACATGCTTTTGGCGCGGAGGATGAGGCCCCAGGCCCCACGTAGGCTGCCCAGGTGGGCTGTGTGGTTTCAGGGCAGTTAACTCCCTTCTCTGAACCTCTCCTCTGCGCGTGAGATGAAGGCTCACCGCGCACGCCAGCGGGAGGTGGCCTGTCCCTTTCCGGGGCTACCGCGCACTCGGCCCACCTGTGACCTGTGCCCCCCCCCACCCTGCCCGTTGCCGCCGCTCTGGTCCTGTCCCCGGCCCGTTTCCTGCTTCGCTGGTCTCAGTTCATGTGGTCCTCACAGGAGAGGTGGGGACATCATCCCCTTACCCTGCAGATGAGCAAACCCAGGAAGGATCAGAGAAGTCAAGGCATTTGTCCAGGATTGCACAGCCAAGGAAGAGCAGAGCAGGGATTTGAATCTGGACCTGCCTGGTGCCAGACTCGGAAGCTGATTCACCTACGCAGAGCAGCCCTCGGGGCGCCCTGGCCTGGAGGGGGTGTGTCTGTGGACCCATGTGGGCACACGTGCACAGATTGCTCCCGTGTCCCACGCGAGACCTGGACGGCAGGCTTTCGGGGCCCCTTGGATGGGCGCAAGGCTCACGGTGGCTGCTCAGGGTGAGACCAGCGCCCAGGCCCGTGTCTGCACCCCTGCAGCCCCTCGGGCTTCCACGGGCTGGAGCGCGAAGCCGGGCTTGGTAGAGACCCCGAGACCCCTAGCGGGGGACGGGGAGCTGTGGTGTTGCAGAGACCCCGCCGCGCCGTGCCGTGTTCCTCCGGAGACGCGCTCACCTGCACCTGCTCTTGTTCTCCAGCAGAAGCGGGAGCTCGTTTCCCACGCCTGGGCCGGTTCTGCTGGTGTGGGCACTGCTTCCTGGGCTGTTTCTAATTAGAAGGGCGTCAGGCCGCTGTGTTTTCACTGACACGCTGAGCTGGACAGAATGGATTTCACGCTCGTCCAGGCTGTTTTGGCTCCTCGTTTGCTTGAGAGACAGAGGGGGGCCTTGTCCCCTAATTACACTGCTGTATTCGGCTTCGCCTCTGCACGGGGTCTTCCTGGGATGCAATGAAATGGCCTTGGGAGGGAGAAGTCTTTGGTACACAGTTATGGCCATTTTTTGGTCTGGAAAGCAAGAAAAACACTGATTTCATTTTTTAAACAGCCATGGGAGAAGTTTGGGCGTTTTTCCCAGAGCACACAGCCTGCGGTGCGTGAACCAGTAGATACATTTCGTTCGTTTGTGAGGCGCTGCGGGGCGCGGGGAAGGCTTTACGTTTGCATGTGGCCCGGAGCGATGCTCCTGACACGGAAGTCAGTCCCCTGGGACGGTGGGCAGACACCTGCCTCACCGCACCCGCGTCCAGACCCGGGGCCAAGGCCGGGAGCGGCCAGCGCCTGCTTTTGCTGTCCTGCGAACTCTGCGTTTTACATTTTTAAATAGTTGAAAACAGAAGAGTAGTGCTTCCTGATGTCGTAGTTTTTTGAGTTTCAAACCTCAGTGCTTGATCACAGCTGTGCATGATCAGAGCAGGTCCCTTGCTTTAGCACCGCCCTCGGCTGCGTAGCCGTGACAACGGAGTGGAGGGGTTGCCATGGAGACCGCGTGGGCCTGAATCCCACCATCTTTCTGCCCGGCCTTTTAGGGGACAGGGGGCACTGCCTGGGCCCACGTGGCCGGTCTCGGAGCACAGCGAGGTGCGCCTTCCTCTGGTTCCTTCCCCGGTTCTGGGAGGGGAGGGACGGGATCTGGGCTGGAGTTGGGCCCCTCGAGTGCTCCCTGGGGGCCCGGCGATGGTGACACCAAGGAGATTCTTAACAGTTGACCCAGCGGTCCGAGTGCAGTGGCAAGGCGATGAACCGGATGGTCCTCAATGAGCAGCGTCCTCCCTGCTGACTCCTGGCGGGCTGGAGAGGTTGCAGGGGCAGAGCATCTCTTGAACGCTTTTTGCTGAGGGCTGTTCCCAGAGCACCCCCCGCCCCCGGCACTGAACTGCCCTCGGTGGTCAGGAGCAGTGACGCAGTGGTGTTTTCAGGGTGACGGACACGTTGGCTGTCCCGTGGTCTGTGCAGGCCACCAGGTGGAAACCAGGGTCCTCTCCGAGGTCGGAGCTCACTTCTCACTCCCAGTTGCCCAAACACTCTAAGCTCTTCCTCGCTTCTCTTTTTAGCTGTACAAAACCTAAAACCAGAACCGGAGTAAATGCTTTTCCATGTGTGCTTCCTTTGAATGAATCAATACCTTGGTTTATTTCCCAAAGTCCGTTTTCTTTTGAAGTAGTTTTCTGTCCTGGGCTTTGAACCATTCAGTGTTTTAAAAATTCTCTATCAGGAGAAAACAATGGCTTTTTTTTTGCCTTCCCGTTTTCTCTTTATTTGTACACATGACTCGGTGAACCAGACTTTACCGAGTTGGTTAGAAGGTCGTGGAAGAGTTGACCTAATTCAGGTCCCGCCTTCAGGACACTGAGCTGGGGCGGCGGGCTGAGGGCCCAGCATAGTTTGGACGCTGCTGCCCCTTGGAGTGCGTCCCCCGCCCTCCCCGTGTGAAGGGCTGCCGACCCCCGAGCCGTGTTTTAGTCCCCCCTCCCCACGAGTGGGAGGCGGCCGCGCAGGAGGACCCGTTGGCCCGGAGACAGCGGCAGCTCAGGGCCTGTCCTGGGTCTGTCCGTCAGCAGCCCTGAGGGAGCCCCTCCAAGCAGGTTCCATGCTCTCGAGGCAAGAGGTGGGCCCTTGGTTCCATGTGCTTAAATCCTGGAAGGGGAGACGACAAAAAAATGAAACACTTAGCAAATTGTGTCCCAAGCACCCACGTCCCTCCTCTGTCCGTGTGGCCTTTTTCTGGGATCTGAGGTTCTGGATGAAGAGTGGACGCAGGAGGAAATTCACAGCTGTTCCTGGAGAACAAAGGACTCGCCCCTTGGTCACCCCCGGCTCCGCCGTCACCCAGGGGCCTGCACGTTACCCGCCTCCTGGGAGGGCTCCAGAGGGAAGTCCTCTAGGTGATGGTCAGCAGAGACCCCGACGCCCGCTCCCCTCGACGGGAGCGCCAGCCCTCGGGGTGGGGGGCATGATTCCGCCGGGGCCCCTCTCCCTGCGCCCTGAGGCTCCTGTGTGGGGAGGGCCCGCGTGTTCTCTGGTGCCCTGGACGTCATCCGAAGAAGCCAGGCTCGGAGTGCCGTCTGCACAACTGACCGCACAAGGGCCGCTCTGTCACCGATAAATACAGGAGCTTTCCTGGCAACTGGGCTTTGTTGCCACATCGGACGACATGACGTTTTCTGTGTTTTACAGAAGTCCACAACACAGTGGGAGGAAAAAGCAGACCCCGCAACCTGGCCTTTTGCCACGGTGGCGGGTCGAGCACTGACCTCTGTGACTCTTCTGAGCTCGTCCCTTCAGATGGCCTGTGGGTCACCTCGTGCCACGGCAAGAAGGACGAGGGGCAGAACCTGGGCAGGACGAGGGGCAGACTTTCTGGTCCCTGACGGCTCCACTCCTGAAAGTGAAGCGGTTTTTAATAGGTGTGGGGCTGAGGGTGTGTCCTGGGGCCTCACTGGCAGCCAGGACGCGTGGTCACCCTGGGCCCTCGGGAGGGGTGGGCTGTCGCATTGTTGCAGTGGACGCTGGACCATCCGGTGTCCGAGAGCGCCCTGCACATGCAGAGACGGCGTGTCCAGGCCCTGGGCCCCGCTGGAGCAGGGCTGTCCCCTGTGGTGGGTGCAAGTGCAGGTTCTGTCACTGTCCCTCGTCCAGAATGCCCGGCCCCGTGTAGCCTCTCCCCAACCTCTGACCAGGACCCACGTGCTCTTCACCATCAGACACTGTTTTTTCCTTTGCTGACCTGCATTTCTGTTTCTGGTTTTTTGTTTTTGTTAATTAATTTTTTATATTTATTTGGCTGCATCGGGTCTTAGTTGAGGCGTGCAGGCTTCTCTCTAGCTGTGGCACGCGGGCTCAGCAGTTGCGGTGCACAGGCTTAGTTGCCCCGCGGCATATGGGATCTTAGTTCCCCGATCATGGATCGAACCCGCGTCCCCTGCATTGGAAGGCGGATTCTTAACCGCTGGACCACCAGGGAAGTCCCTGTTTTATTTTTTTTTTTAATTTCAGTAATTTGAGTGAGGGAGAGTGGGTGCCTATGACACCTGTAGGTGACACACTCCTGGGAGGATTAGTGAGTCCTTGATACAAATCAGGGTCCAGGGAGGCCTCGGAGGCCGGAAGGATGCACTTGGATGGACAGGATGAAGTTCTATAACTGCTTGCCCGAATCACACGCTAAAGTCCTGCCATTGCATACAGGGAGGGGGGAGCCCCCCCGCAGAGCCAGTCACGAGACCTGTGCTCGGGAGGTACACCTACGTGCCCAGTGTTTGTGAGGACCCTTGTGAGAAGCTTTGCCTGTGTCTTAGCATCGGTAAAGCTTCACCTCTCCCGGGCAGTGTGCCAAGGGCTCTTTGGAGCTGATGATCTTGTGCTTGATCAGGCTGTCTCTGCGCTGGCGGCTGGGATTCTCTGAGCCAGACCTGCATCCCGCCGCCAGCATCTGCTTCTCCATTTGTCCTGTTTCCTTTCCCCCTCATTCCTTTAGCTATTTCTTCTATTGTTTTATGGGTACTTTTTCATGCTGCTCAAATTTTTTGTGAAAGGAGGAAGAAAGAGATGAAAACCAATAAAAATACATGTATCATAGTGTATCAACATTCTGTGATTTCTAGCCGTGACCCCTGTTTTTTCAAAGCTACTCAGTAAATACTGAATTGAGTTAAATTATATATATATATATACACACACATATATTTTTAAATTTATTTTATTTATTTATTTTGGCTGCGTTGGGTCTTCGTTGCTGCGCGCAGGCTTTCTCTAGTTGTGGCGAGCGGGGGCTACTCTTCGTTGCAGTGCGTGGGCTTCGCACTGCGGTGGCTTCTCTTGTTGCAGAGCACGGGCTTCACTAGTTGCGGTACGCGGGCTCAGTAGTTGTGGCTCGCGGGCTCTAGAGCGCAGGCTCAGGAGTTGTGGCGCACGGGCTTAGCTGCTCCGCGGCATGTGGGATCTTCCCGGACCAGGGCTCGAACCCGTGTCCCCTGCATTGGCAGATGGATTCTTAACCACTGAGCCACCAGGGAAGCCCTGAGTTAAATTACATTTTAAAAATCAGCAGCATCAGTACTAGATTTTGGGGGGAGACTAAAAGTGAGTCCTGTGGTTAAGTGTCATGAGCATCATTGAACCCAACTCTGCAGTGAAGCGGGTGATGCCAGAAACGCCTGACCATCACTTTCCAGCCTGGAGACACAGCTCCCATGGAGGGGGTGACGTTCAGGCCTCTCTCTCCTTCCCGGGGCCTGGGGGTCAAGACAAGGGCATTGGTTCCTGAGCCCGCACGTCCCTTGGAGGAGAGGAGCACTGACCTTGGGGAGGTCACCCTTTTAGGGGGGAGTGGTGGGCAAGTATTAGGGTGACCGGAGGTGGCATTGCCCATCCTTCAAGGCTGCTCCCTGCAGACACTGCTCTGGGGGCTGCTCGGAAAGAGGGGCGTCGGGCCTTGCATTCCTAGCGTAGCTGGCAGGAATAGGCAGGGTGAGGTCCGGTCCCACTGACATCTGCGCTGCTCAGACCCGGCCTGGGAGACCCCGTGCTCGGGCTCCGAGTTTATGACGGACGCACCGAGTCAGCCCTCAGGGATGTGGCTGGCAAGGGCTTTGGACGCTTAAGCAGGTGGAGGTGAGCGTGGGCAGTGTGACGTGTGTGCCCGCCGCTGGGCCCTCAGGACTGTCACCGGACCGCCTGCTGTCACTACTCCTGCAGGCCCCTCCTGTCAGCAGTGGCGACACCTCTCAGCCTGGGGCCACCCCCGCCGACTCTGTCCCTCCCTGCCACTGTGCACAGCCTGCCCTTAACCTTCTCCTGCTCGCAGGCTGCCCCACCCCCTGGCCTCTGGGGGGTCCTGCCCGCCTTGTCTGGACGGTGCAGTCGCCCTTGGGCTGCTTTGTCCCCTGTCTCCAGCCTCCTGGAGCCCTCGCTGCTCAGGTCATGCTGGGAGCAGAGAATGAAAGGCAGTGCCCGGGTCTGGTTCCTGCAGGTCACCCGCTCCCGTGCGACACTGGGCAGATTCTGAGGCTGGGCTCCCACAGCGCCTGGGGTGTGTGGACCACATGTGTTTATGGAAGTGATGGGCACTTAGCAAGCTCAGAGATGTCAGCTGTCATGACGCCTGTTTATCCTTCGGCCCAGCCATGCCTTTCTAGGAATCGGTTCCGTGAATACCTCAGCGACAGTGTGAATTGATGGGTCCAGAGAGCCAGTCCCGGGTACTGTCCATGACGGCTCGGAGCGGTCCTCCGAGGTGGCCCGAGCACAGGCCGCGGTCACCGCCCGGAAGGAGGTGTGGGCGTGTCCACACACGGCTGCGGGAAGCTCCGCAGTTTATCCCGGGAAGAAAAGCGTGTTCACAGCGAGCTGCCTTTTGTGCAAGAAAGGGAGGGAAATAGACACACGTTCTATTTGCTTAGATTTTCAAAAGGACACAGTGGAAGGGTGAGGTAGAGTCACCCCGAAGAGCGACCGGGAAGGAGGGGAAGCTGTGCGGGGGACAGGGGCGTGGCCTCCAGACGCACCTTGTTTAATAGTCAATTACTTATTAGTGATGACGCTTTGGAAGCGTTTACATGTTGCAGAAAACAGAAACGAAAGTTCAAGCTGGCTACGATGCACCGTGTGGGCCACGTGGAGGTGCACGTGGCTGCTCTGAAAGGCCCCTCACCCCGTGCTGGCAGTGGGTTGGGCACAGGCGCCCCTCTGCCCGGCCCACCTAGAGGTCTGCAGGCTGCATCCCTGGTCGGGGGACCTGCGTCCTCCATGCAGGCTGCCCACGGGCCCGAAGCATTAGGAGGGCTGGACGGGGCCCATGGGAAAGGCCGCCGCGATCCCGGTCGGGAGGTGTGTTGCGGCGATGGGAGCAGTGGGCCGGGCGCTCGTGGACGGTGTCCAGTGCAGGACTGAGGTCAGGTTTGCAGACACGGCCGGGCCTGGCCGAGCGTTGGTGGCAGAGGAAGAGAAGGAGGTGGAGATGGTGCTGTGCCTTGTCTGGGGAAAGTGGACGGGCCTGGCGGTGCATTAGGATCAGGGGATGCGGGGGGCTTGAAGGACCAGGGTTAAGCTTTTGGGGGACAGAACCAGACGCTGACGGGGCCACCTTAGCCCTCTGAAGTCGAGAAGAAAGCGGGAACTGCGGGGAGCGTTAGGGTCCCCAGGGGAGCTGCCCCCATCTGCCCTCCACTCCCTCCCCGTCCCAGCTCCCCCCCAAGGGGGCCGCTCGCTCTGTTCTGAATCTGAACGTAAATTACTCTTTATTAGGAAACAAGCCTGTCTGTGCAGGGGAGGAGGGGTCCTGGGGGACCATGCTGGTGGGCAACAGGGTCTCCAAGGAGAGTGAACCCGGGTGAGGGTCAGGTGCTGACCGTTTGCCCGGGTCCCGAGGACTTGACCCAGAGCGAGGAAGCAAATGCCCGAAGGCAGTGCATTGCACTTGCTGCCCCGGCGCAGACACGGGTGGTTTCAGCCACTCAAACAAACGCTTTCCGAGAAGCCTCCACCGCAAACTCAAACCAGTTCTGTCATCAGTTACAGCTATTGAATCGGGTCAACATAATCAGATTCCTGAAAAGATTATGAACGCTGAAAGGGCTCAGTACATAGCATAAGAGGGCTGTCCGTTCGTGAGCTGGACCAGTGCTGCCCCAGGATGCCCGTGGGAGTTTCCTGTGGCCGTCCTGTCGAAGCACCACCGACAGGACAGGGGTCTGTTCTCCCGGAGTCCCAGAGGCCGGACATCCCGGGTCACCTGGCAGGGCTGCTTCCTTCAGTGGCCGCGAGGGGGATTCTGAGCCGGGTCTTTCCTCCACGACCACCCGCCGCCCGGCTCTGGAGGTTTGCCGCGGTCCTTGGCCTTCCCCCGTGTGCCCGTCTCCAAATCTCCCCTTTTTACAAGGACACCAGCTGTCTCGGACCAGGGCCACCCCAGTGACCTCACTGGAACTTGGTCACCTCTGTAAGGACTCCTTCCCCAAATAAGATCACATTCTGAGGCCCTGGGAGCCCGGCTTCAACGCGCGAACTTGTGGGGACACAGTTCAGCCCGTCGTGATCCCCGTTGGGCTGTGACGGAAGGGGTTCATCCTGTGAGTAAGGAATTTTAATGTTTCTAAGACTCCTTGGTCAGGAAAGGGGTCTTTGTGTTTAGTTGTTGGTGACTTTCACACTTGTTCAACTGATAGATTTTGATTCCAGCTGGGGGAGGGTGGGAGCGGGCATCTCAGCAGACCTTCGGTCCCTGCACTCCGGGCCCCGGCCTGAGCCCCGCCGGCCTGCTCCGTGTCCGCGCGTCTCCCGCCGCCGGGCCGGCTTCTGCCTCTTGCTCAGCTCCTCCCTCCGTCCACTCTTCTACGTGTGCATTTAATTTTATTTACCGTGTTAAGATGCACACGTGAAATAGCCTTGTTTTTTCCAGCTCACACGCTGAGTGAGCTTTGTGGCTCTGAGCGTTCGGGCTAAACGTCCTTACTGGGGGAGTGAGTTCCAGCTCAGAGGTTACAGGAGGGAACCCCGGTGTTTCCACGCCTGCTCCAGGGGTGACTCCCTTCGTGAGGCCCTGCAAATCCGTCCTGTGTTTGTTGTCTTAACGCTGAGACTTGAGCGTTCCCGTGGGCTGGCGGAGATGGATGGATGGGTGACAAAGGAACCTCTTATCTCCTCATAATTATTGTTTAAACAAACTCTGTAAGGCGAGAGCGTCCACCTGTCATTCAGACAAATATTCATGTATTTGTTAGCCTTGGCCCAGGGTTGGTTCATCCAAGGAGTAAACAGGGGGGTTTGATTTCTTAAATGCCTTATTGCTGCTTGGAAACCGAATATTTAACGATGACACACAACTAGTGACAATCACAGATTTCTCTCTGTAAATGCGTTTCTTTTCTCTTCACAGGGATCTTCGCTTTAACAGAATCAGAGAGATCCAGCCGGGGGCCTTCAGGGGGCTGAGAAACTTGAACACATTGTAAGTCCAAACGTTGTACTGGGAGCCGGTAGAAGAGAGATACCAAAATTATCACCCCTTTCCCTGGGGGTAGATCCGGAATGCTGAGGGAGGTCTACCCCATTGCCCACCATGGGTGGGCATGGCTGAGGGGTTGCCGTGGAACCTGACAGAGGGATTTGCACGTTAAGATGCCAGGACTGGGTCCCAGGCTTGGCGGCCGTCGTGACCTTTGTCCCCGTGTGTCTCATCTGACCTCTGTGAACCTGTCCATCCTCTGGGTGTGATCCAGGCCTGTGCTGGGCACATCTCCCACTGCAGGATCGAGGGGACGGCCCTCCTCCTGAGCTAGTACGGGCCCTGGTGGGGCTGGGGTGCTGTCCAGCTGTGTCCCAGGGTTTAGACCCCAACTCCGGGCTGCCGTGGGCTGTGCTGAATGCCGTGGGCGGAGACGGGCTCTGGCCCTTCTGCCCAGGAGGTGACTCTTCAGTGCAGGGCCTGGGGGTCAGGAACGGTCACCACTGCCCTGTAAGCCTGGTGGGGGGACATGGGTGGCTCGGCCCCCAGCTCCCTCCCTGTGAAAAGGAAAGCTCCGTGGGGAGACACCGACCTCCGGGACACCCTGCACCTCCGCGAGGGCCTCCTAGTTGGCTGGAGGGGAAATGGAAGAGACGGCAGGATAAAGGGAGCCGTCTTGTGCAGGAGAGAGGGGATTGCTTCTCCGCTGTGTGCAGAGCTGCAGCAATGTGCGCTGATACGGACCAGCCCCCTGAGGCAACTTGGAGCTGGGAGCGTCCAGCACCCACAGGGCTCTTGCTTGTGTTAATTTGCATTTAGCGAATGTCGGTGTTAGGTCTGTGGCTTAATCATAACACAGTTCAGAAGGGTATTGTTTTTTTTTGGTTGTGAATGAATTTCAGTGACAGGATAATGGCATATTTGCTCGATCATTCAATCATTCTTTTTTTTTTTTAACATCTTTATTGAAGTATAATTGCCTTACAATGGTGTGTTAGCTTCTGCTTTATAAAAAAGTGAATCAGTTATACACATACAATATGTTCCCATATCTCTTCCCTCTTGCATCTCCCTCCCTCCCACCCTCCCCATCCCACCCCTCTAGGTGGTCACAAAGCACCGAGCTGATCTCCCTGTGCTATGTGGCTGCTTCCCACTAGCTATCTATTTTACATTTGGTAGGTATTGTTTTTTAAATTCTTACTGAGACTTTCTTTCACAGGCTTCTCAACAATAATCAGATCAAGAGTATACCTGGTGGGTCATTTGAAGACTTGGAGAATCTAAAATACCTGTAAGTCATGACCAGTTCTTTACACCAGAGTCTGTTATCTGTATTTGGACTGTTTACTCACTGAGCTAGCTAAATTTTGTACTGTTCATGAATTATTGTAAATACAGTCACGTGAAAAAGAGGTTTTACTTTCGAAAGGTGAGTGAAATTTTGGTTGGGACTTTTAAAATGAGTTGTTATCAGTATAAAGTGCTACCTTATGTGATTTCTAGTGTTTATCTGCTAAGCCTTAAGTAAAATAGGTTGAATAAAATGAAAAACTATAGCCTCTGAAAATCATTCTCGGGTAATAATGACGCTTCTTGAGATGGAAGGTGATAACTTTTGTTCAGCCGCCAGTGTGAACAGCTGACATATTTTGTGGGATCTGAGCTTTCAGGGGTGGGCGAGATGTGAGATGGGAATGACAGATCCCTCTGGAATGTCACTAATTCCTGCTGATTTTCCCCATCTTCCGCCAAGTGATTTCACCTCTTATTTTTATGTAGTTAAATTTTATTCTACCTTTAAAAAGTGATTTGAATTAATGATTTTATTAGCATTTAAAACATCTGCTTGTTGAAGTCACTTTTGCAGTTAGAAAATGACCTCGCCTGGTTCAGTACCTTCACAGGCACTTATTTTGAAGTTGGAAACTTTAACAAAACACTGAATACATTGCTGGTTCTAACAGATTAGAAGTAAGTATCATGTGCTTTGAGGAAATTACTCTTAACTTTAGGACTGTTCAGCTAGAGCCATTTTAATGAGGGATTGGTATCAGTGATTTTGGGGGAAACGTGTGGCTTAAGTGAACCTGGGTGTCTCCAAGTCCTGTTGAGCTCAGGTGAGACAGTGGTTATGAGCAAGAGGTAACATTAACTTTTTATTAAATACATCTTCCCCCACGAAGAATCTGAAACTGTCGTGTCTACACACTTCTCTCCATCACTTTTGACGCAGTATATTAATTTTTCATTAGCAATGTTCACACTAAGCCTTGTTGCTCATTTTTAAAATGAGGGAAAGGTCTTCTATTTATTCTTGAGTTTTCATTTATTTACTTACGTTTTGTTTTGGTTTTCGATTTTAAGTGCTGTGTAAGCTCCAGAAGAAAGCCTAGATTTCTTAGAAGCGGAGTCCTTTAACTGATAGCCAGTTTTTGCAGTGCGTGTGTGCGTGTTTAGTCTGTTTTTATAAAAAAATTTTTTTTACTTTATTTTTTATTTTTTTGGTTTGAATTACTTAAGAGCAACTTATCATTTACCCTAGTAGTTAGGGATACTTCATTTTTCACTTAGGACAGTTTTTAAAAATAATACTTTTAAACCTCGTCTGTTGACGGGCTTCCTCTCAAGGCATCCACGCGCCAACCTTTCTCCCTCCCACCTGAACTCATCCGAGACGCCCACGCGGTAGGTTCCGGGGTCACCGGGATGGGCTGAGCAGTGGTCGGCAGTAACGGCGGGGAGATGGACCACTGTGAGAACAGACACCAGGACAAGGTTGCAGCTGTGGCGGGAAGGGGTCCCGTGACCCTGCCATGCTGCTACTGCAGCTCCCAGCCTCCTCCTCCGACTTCCCAGACCACATCGGGAGGGTCCATCCTGACAGGCACTGACTTAGGAGACTGTGCGGTATGCATCTTAAATGTTTAAGAAGGCTTCCACAATGTATTGATTATTGCAGCCTTGGTATTTATCTAATCAGTGCCAAAGTGTATTTTTGGTGGTTGAGTGTTCCTTACGTGCTGTAGCTCCATTGACTTCTGGTAAGGAATACACCTTTGCCTTCATTAAGCTTTCCAAATGATGACGTTAACCCTTGAGGTAGTTAGAACTCATATTCAAAGGGTCAACTCTATGATGAAGTAGAAAATTATGATTTATTGTTAGATCATGATCAACACCGAGTTATTCTTAGGAAAACAGATTACGCTCCAATGTCTTTACCAGCATGCATTCATACATACTAGTTTGGTTCAATTGTATGTATTCTTTGACAGGATTCCTTTACTCTCATCTTCTTGAAGTGCATGTAAGGTGATGTCCATGTTGATATTTTGTTTTGCTTGTTTGTGTTTAAGAAACAGGCACAGAAGCCTTTGTTCAGACTTACCTCCTATAGGGTTAGCAGTAGGAGAAATAACTCACACCTGGACAGGAGTTGCATGGGTGAGGCCCTATTCCAAAGCTCTCTATATGTTTGTTGAATTTCAGTGACCCTGTGAGGTACTGCTATTCACTCCATCTTGCACACGAGAAACGGAGGCAGAGAACGTTAATTCTTACTCAAGACGCACAGCCAGTAGGTGGCAGTTCAAGAATTCAGACCCCACAGCCTGGAGAAGTAATGTCTGTGCCAGGCCTCTTGCAGGCACTGGGCCTCAGTTTCAGGGGAATTCTGGCTGGTTTGTGTTAAGGCTTGTAGTTCTTGGTGAAGTCGCCTCAGCAGATTTGCACAGAGAGAGAAGGGAAATCGCTTGGAAGGATTGCAGCGATTAAAGGCAGCACAGCAGGTCCTGTTAGACTGGGCCCTGCACCAAATATTATTAAGTAAAAAGCAGTAAAACGCGTGTCCTGGAAATGAAGTAGGCGACGTTACAAGCATTGCGACAAAGCGGTGTCGTTTATTAAGTGGGTGGGTAGGTGAGAGCCCAACCACCAAGCATCCAGCCTGCAGAGAAGGACCTGCCTGAGCTACACTGTAGGAAAGGTGTGCAGTTTGATCCGTCCCTCTGCCCACAGCAGCGATGGAGAAATGCCCAGGGCAGGTACCTCCTCCACGTTTGAGTACAGACGGCCGTGGTAGAGATGTGTTCTGAGGTCCAGGACAGATGGGTGGACCCAACACATGTGGTCTTGTGTTTCTGGTGGAATTGGATACTTTGGTGTGAAAGTCTTCAACCTTGATGGGTTCCTTCAGGAGTTGGCCAGCTTCTTCTGGAACGGACAGGGCAGTACACGCTTGAGGCTTTGAGGACCATACGTCTCTGCTTCCAGGGGGCACAAAATCAGCCGTAGACCACAGTAAAGGAGTCGCATGGCCGTGTGCCAACAAAACTATTTTCGGACACTGAAATGTGAATTTCACATGATTTTCACGTGTTTCGAAATATTCTTCTTTTGAAATTTTTAGCCGTTTAGAAACGTAAGAACCTTTCTTAGCGTGCAGGCCATACAGGAACAGGCAGCGGGCCCATTGGGTGGTTCTTCTGATCAGCCTTGGTTGCTTCTGTTGTAGGAGAATGGTATTCTGAGTGGAAAACAGATTATGTAGTCTTTGTAATTTCTCTTCCCCAGATTATTTCTGGGCATTTTGAAACTGTATCAGTATCAGTTACAGAAGCTTATATTCAATGCATTTTACCTGTTTGTCAGGAAATGATTTTATTTTCTTCAGGCTTTGAAGCAAATGCTTTGTCAGCTGCTCATAAGCTGTCCTCCAAGAATCTGTGAGTTTCCTGAAGACATGGTGGTGGTCTGATCATCTCCAGTTGGAGGTTTTCCTTAGAAAGGGGAAGGGGAGCCTCCTTGGAGGAAGTGTACTTACCGTGTAAACGTTCTGTTTGTATCCTAATACGATCATGAATTTGAAAACTGTCCCCACGTGCCAACTGAATTCTTCTCTCCACCCTGAGTTACGGCCTGGCGTGCGTGTGCTAATCCTCCCGTGTTTCTTGTTTCAGCTATCTGTACAAGAATGAGATCCAGTCAATTGACAGGCAAGCGTTTAAGGGACTTGCCTCTCTAGAGCAACTGTAAGTGCCTCTCCTCTGCTCTGCGGTGTCTTGGATTTCACCTGCCCTTTGCCTCTTGCAGGGAAAAATAGGCCAAGTCTGCTGTTTGCACGATGCATGTCTGTGCCCCGGGGCGTAGGGCTGTGTGCATGCAGATGACAAAGCCGTGGTCCCTCCCTCCTTCTGACCCCGCCCATCTGGGCAACCACCCCACACCCTGTGCCCTGCCTTCCTGGGACAAGGACCAGTATCACCAGGTGACCCCTGTTCCCATGGTGCTTCCGGTATAACAAGATAGACCTGCAAACAGATCTGAGCAAGTAGAGGTCTTTCGGGGAGAAGTGGGGACCAGCAGGTGGTTTCCTCGTACAGTATTTCCTGTTTGTGAATCTGCACGTCCGGTTTACTTTGGTCATTCATGACGTCAGTATTTTGGAGAAAATAAACTTTTCCAGTTAGGATACGCTGGATGTTGCTTCTTGGGCTGCATATGAAGTCCTACTTTGCTGTGAAGTCAGCATGCTCATTTTAAGCAGAATTCCTGGTCAGAGGCATTTTCTGACTTGTGTGCTTGGCCGGTCACCTGTCCATCAATGGGCTGGAGTCGTCGCGTGTCAGGCAGTTTTATTCACGTGATGCTGCAGCCGAGGCTGTGGTTAGGGTTTTGTCACTCGGCCGGACATGGAAACATCTCCAGAGACCTTGAGGCAGAGCTGGGGAGGCCTCACCTGAATCAGGAGCTTCCGAAGCACACGCAGGGCTCTTGTGTTCAGATACCCGTTTGTTTATCCAGCTGAGAGCCGCTTTCCCGAGCCTGCTGTGCTCGTCGTGGACTGGATTTAGAAAGAAGCTGCATGTGAGGGGTTGTACACCCTCGGCTTCCGGGAGAATGACACAGGGGTCAGATCGTCACAGAAACACATGGGAATATCTGGAGAACTCCCAGGTGGAGGGAGGGTCCCCGGAACACGTTCCTGCATCCGACTCAGTTTTAATGGATCTGGGGCTGGGATTTACACGTGCTGTCAGGTGTGGAGCTAAGTGAGGCCCATCGAGCCTTGGGAGGGGGTGAGCGGGGTTATTTTTGAGGAAGACAGAGGCAAAGTCTGGGAGAAATGAGGAGGGAAGCGGAATGGCATCCACGGAGCGCCGAGTGGGAGTTGGTGACCAAGGTCCCAGGGATTCGGGACAGCGTCCTAAGTCAGGCTGCCTCCAAACCCAGGATCAGGCGCTGGGGGTGAGGGGTCCCTGCTGCTGAGACTTAGGGATGAAGAGAGATTGGGACCTGTCCCCGCCCCTCGGGGAGGCACTGTGAGGGGGAGGGGAGCGTTCCCCTAGGAACGCGCTCAGATCTGCCCCCGCCACGTGCAGAGCGCTTCGGGTCCCCATCCTCGCGGGGCCCCCCATGCCCAGCGCTGGCACACGTGCTCCAGCGGACGGGAGGCTGGTCCCGAGCCCCGTGTCTGCCCAGCATCTCGGCTCTCGCAGGCCTTAAAAGATAAGTGGAGGCGTATACGAATGTTTAGAGTTTATTTGAGCGAAATCGATTGGGACAGAGCCTCAGCAACCGGCCGTGTGTGGACACCCCCTGGCCCAGGGCTGGGGGGAAGCTCCTGGAGCAGGTGCAGATGCAGAGCAGGGCACTTGTGACGGGCTGCAGCCTCGGGCCGGCCGGCTGCCCAAAGTGTGTCCTTAGCTCTGGTCTCTAACCCGGAGGCGCTGACAGGCTCCTTAGGCCGCGCGTTAGACCCGCCCCGTCCAGCAGGCTCACCTGGGCTCCCTGAGAGGCCAGCCGCGGGCAGGGCGCAGGGACCGTGGACGGCACTGGGGGCTCCCTTCCTGCCTTCGGCCCGTTTTCCTCCACCATCGGGAGAGGTGGCCACAGCCCTGGGGGCCTGTGAACCCTGAGCCCCTCAAGGCAGCACTCGTGTCCGGTCAGCCTCCCCCTGGCTGTCGGCACGTGGAGTTTTAAACAGCATCAGATTGGGAGCGGCGTGTCTTCCCTTCTCTCCCCACCTTGGCTTCGCCCTGGACCTGGCCGGCCCGCAGTCCCGGGTGCAGCGCGGCTGAGCGTGTCTGCCCCCAGTGTCTGTGCTTGATGGGCGGTCCCAGGGCTGCTCCACGGTGGCCGCTGGAAGTGCCCGTCCTGAATAGTCAGGACGGGCGCTTCCTGCCCCCGTCATCCTGCCCGCAGGCCCCCACTCTCGCAGGGAGGGTGGTGGGCACAGACCCGGCCCCCACCAGGCTGCCTGCCGGCGGAGGAAGGTGGGCAACTCTGCAGCCGCGTGGTCACCGGGGTGGTTCTCCCGGCGAGCTGGCCCAGGGCAGGCCGGACACCGACAGGACAGGGCGAGGGACCTTGAGGTTCCATCATTTCAGAAAGTCAGTGAAAGGCTGCACCTGGTGGAGGGAGTGTGGAGAGAGCTCTCCTTTGCGTGGCTTTGTGCTGTGACCCTGCTGGTCCCAGCGTCTCGTGAAGACGCAGTCTGGCGTGTCGGGCCAGGTCCCTGTGTGGCAGGAGGGGCTCTTGCAGGAGCACCAGTTAGAGGGGGCTTCCGTGTATTTCTAAGGGAAAAGCCCACCAATTTTCAAACTGAGAAAAGCGGTATGCAGGACAATGAGAAGAAATTAGTTTTACGAAAAAATGTGTAACTTATGGCAAGTAAGGACTCAAATGGAAAGAAGTATAAGCTCTGGATGGTCTGTAATTAAAGGACATTTGAGGAAATACATTATTTCGCTTAACTCAGGGTCAGGTTTCTTCTCTTATTTCTGTAGTAGCTGTTTCTGTAGCTGAAAAACAATATACTCAATGTCACCTTGAAGTGTAAGTCTCCTAAATCCGTGTGTAAGTTAAAAGATTGGAATGAAGGCATTCACATACCTGCGTGTGTGGTGTAATGAAGATCATGTTGATTTTTTTCTAGAAAGGTCCATGTATTTGGAGAGCTGGGCGCCCCTGGCTTTCCCCGCTGGGTGGGGAGGAAGCCCAGTGGGTGTGCTTGACCCTTAGTCGTATTGTCCAGTCAATCATTTAAGGTCTGCACCCAGTTTTCCGTTGTCTTTAATCTTCCTATTTGATGACTTCGTTTGTTTTCCATGCAATGTAGGAGATCTAGAGAGTTATCTATTGACGTGTGGATTTGAAATGACTTAGAGAACAAATGTTTTCAGCAAAACCTTATAGATCTATTAAAAAGTATAAAACTGTTTAAAATTTGTTTCTTTTTCCCATTTTTAAAAACTCCTCTAGATACCTGCACTTTAATCAGATAGAAACTTTGGACCCAGAGTCATTTCAACATTTGCCGAAGCTGGAGAGGCTGTAAGTAGTGTTACCTTCTTGGTTGCCCCTCTTTACCTGCAGGTCCTGGAGCTTGTGGCTCTGTCCATTTCCTGTAACAGAAAGAATATCTATGTCTGTTCAAACAACCGGGAAACGTCTCAGTAGGAAATCTGTGCTTTCCTCTAACAGTTCAGAAGTGGGAATAGTGATAATAAAATAGAAAAAAATGTAGTTATTTTCTGTACTAAATAACATTGTTCTTAAATTCATTTATATTAAACAAAGGCAGTCACTGGGATGTTCTTTAAAAGCTGATTTATTTGACTGCTATACTCTTTTCTGCACGTCTAGGAAAGTATTTTAAAGAATTGCTGTGGTTTATCACCTCTTTCAACAGGTTTTTACATAACAACCGAATTACACATTTGGTTCCGGGAACATTTAATCACTTGGAATCTATGAAAAGATTGTAAGTATAATAACCCTTTATGCTGTCTTTTCAGCAAAGACTAATAATTTCTTCATGTCATGCATTTACCTGACCCCTTTTACTGGGTATTTCAAAGAAGAGTTCATCACAGTCTGGATATGAATTAGGAAGGGAGGGTGGATTAAGCCATCAGAACGCCAAACCAATACCTAGCTGGCTTGGGGGAATGTGGCAACAGATTAACCCTTTAATAGGCAAGGAAGATGTTTTTAAAAATCAATTTTAAATTCCTCAAATTAATTTTTAATTCCACGTTACATATTGTACTGGTGGAAATAAAATTGGCCTAGAAGTAATCTCTAAACTGTATTGCATTCCTTTTATTTAGGCATGCACATAACTGAATTCTGTCCATTTTTAGGTCTCTAAAAATAATTTATCTTTACACTGAGTAATTTCTTATAATAGCTGATGGAGAAAGCTATCTGACATCTTTTTTGTGTTTTTCTCTGAGGTCTTGAAGGCCATTGTTTTTCAGTTAGATATTACTGAGAGTGTACAATGAACTGGACTTAAGAAAGAGATAGAAAAGTCAAATTACCAAGCCTGGGCCCAGAGTGGCCTTTGTTTCTCTCCTGAGTTAAGTAAGACACAGAGTTTCCTCACTATTTACGATTTTTTTCTTCATAGGATAAAGAAATCCCCAGCCAAACTAAAAACTACGTTCTAGGGTGGCAGATGAGAGAAACACCGCCTGTTTGGTAGATAAGAGAGGGTAGGAAAGAAATTGCCAGAAGTTGCCAAGACGAGCTCAGGGCATGCGAGGGTTACCTGAGTCTACAGAAGGCTGGAAAGGTTCTTCTCCGTCTCCGCCTCCTTTTTGGCCTTTTGATGGTCTAGCTCTGCCCTCTGCATCGGCTCGGCCTGTGAAACCCTAGGTTTCTCGGCCCCTGTGGACCTCCCCCTCCCCGCCAGACGGCAGAGGGGAGCGTGCAGTCGGGGGCTTCCTGCCCTGGCCGCTCGGCCCAGGGGCTGCTGGCCGGGGTCACACGCCTGCTCATCCACTGTCCCTGGGGCCCGTCCTGAGCACAGAGGTCCTGCCGTTTATTCAGAGGGGCTCTGGGGTCAGCGGGCGCCGGAAGGTCCTGGGTCCCCCACGGCCTGCTCACTTGAGGAATCGGCCGGGGGGAGGTTCTGTCATGTCTGCATTGAGCCCTGTGGACTCCGCTGGATGTGGTCATCAGAGCTGGCCGTCCAGCCAGAGGGCCAGGGCCAGTTCTGCCTGCCGCCCCCTCCTAGCCAGCGTCCCGGAGAAATGCAAGTGGGAGGTGTGACATCACGGGCCCGCCTCCCTGGGGTGTGAACTCACTGGACGCCCGAGGGCAGCCCCTCGGCTCTGATCCCGGGGAGCCCCCCTCTGAATGCAGCCAGCCCTGCTGCCACGTCCTCGGACTCGACGCGAGCTGGTTCACGTCCCCCCGTCACACTCCTTACCTTGTGCTTTGCTGCATAAATGGCCATCGTCTCTGAGGGAGGAGATGACACCCTGCCTGTTCCACATGTTGGGACGGATGTGTCCAGCCTCATGGGGCACTTTCTCCCGGAACTTTCAGGATAATTCAGCCGCTGAGATTTGTGCCCTGTGGGCTGACTGTCCTTTAGGGCGTATTTAAGGGTTAAGTGAGGTAGTACATGATGACGCGGTGCCAGTGGTGATGAGAGTTCGGGAATCGTTCCGGGTGGTGGGGATTTCTGCATTACTGACTTTACGAAGGCTCCTGTCTTGTGCTTTTCCTGAAACTTCCCAGACTCGTCCAGCACGTATTTGCCCCTCGGTCTTGAACCTAAAATATATGGTATTTGATTGCTCCTTTCACCACCCTTTATTTGCATTATTCGGGTTTCCCCCGCTCTCGGGCTCGTCTCTCTGCCGAGTGTGGTCCTCTGCTGGGTCCCCTGGTCGGGCCGGACCGGGTCAGATTCTGTTGTCTGCGGGCCCCATCACTGCTGGTCAGTTCAGGTCTGCCTGGCCCGGGTCAGCCCTTGCCCATCCCACGTCTCACTGGCTGCGGCTTCCTTCTCGTAGGCGTCTGGACTCCAACGCGCTTCACTGTGACTGTGAGATCCTGTGGCTGGCGGACTTGCTGAAGAGCTACGCCCGGTCGGGGAATGCGCAGGCAGCGGCCACCTGTGAATACCCCAGGCGCATCCAGGGGCGGTCGGTGGCCGCCATCACCCCGGAAGAGCTGGACTGTGGTGAGTGAGTCCTGGGGCCCAAGCCCGCATTGGTGTCCAGAGGGCGTGGCGTGTGCAGCCCGGTATCCAGCTGTCACTGGCCGATCCCACAGATCAGGTCTGGGTGGGGCCTGACCGGACCCTGCTTTACACAGCCCGTCTCTGTAGTACCTATACAGAGAAACTAACTATCTGGTAATAAACTTGGGCTTTATTTTCAGGTTTCCCTGCAAACAAAAAATAGCAACCTGAAGTGCACCACTACCTCTGTCGTTCCTTCCAGCCCTCTGCCTTTAGAGGCTGCAGCTGCCTGGCCGGCAGGACCCCATGGTGGGCTGGGGGGCGGGAGCGGTTTCTGGGGGTGGGCGCAGGGCTGCTGGCTGGGAGCTGGCGGCCTCCTGGGTCTGGATCTGGGTGGTGGCCACGCAGAGTGGCCGTAGGCCGAGTTTGTCTGGCTTGTTGCACCTGTGCACCGCTTGGCGTACGCAGTGCCTCACGAAGAAACACAAGAAAAGGAACAAAATCAAAGCTCGCAGGACAGATCTTCCTACTAAATAAACGCCCAAGGAATCCAGCTTTTCTTTTAAGTTTAGCATTTTATCGGGGGCGGGGGGGGTGGTGCTAAAATTAGGTTCTCCAGGGCATCATTATCATTTTCAAATATTGAAAACAAAATTAATTACTTTGAAGGTCACTCCACTTCATAGTAACCCCCCCAATTATGTAACTTCACTCGTCGCCATTGGTAATGCTTTATGAACGACCCCTGTACAGCCAGCCTCCTTGCCTTCAGTGTGTGCAGCTGACTGGTTTCGGTCCCAGGGCCACCCTGTGGCCTCTGCGTGTCGTGCCCTCGTCTCTGTAAGGGCCGCTCTGGTGGCAGGGGCCCCCCAGGGTGGGCAGCAGTGCTGTGCTGTGTGCACCCCGTTCTCGAGACTGTCTCCTTAGGATCGGCTTCCTGGGGGAAGGACGGGTGGGGGAGGGGAGGATGCTCCCTCTGACCTCTGCCCTCTGAACCTGCTCGGGGGTCACGACAGGTTCACTTCCCTGTGCCCATCTTGGGTCTGCCCTCCTGAGTCAGCCCGGGTTCTGCCCACCTCTCTTCTGGGGGAGGAGCAGACCCTCCTCCCCGCACCCCACCCCGGCCCAGCTCCGACCTTGTCAACAGGGGCCAGGCTGGGGTGACAGAGGCAGTGGTGCCTTGAGCTTTGTGAACTCCCAGGGCCTCGTGGGTCGCCTGGGGACGATGCCTCTGCCCTCAGTGTCCTGGAAGGTCCTCAGTTGCTGCCCGTCACTCGGGGTCACTGGGGGGCGCTCAGGGGGGTGGTTCCCTCCTCCAGCTCCTTCACCACCATTGCCTCTTCCTGGAGAGAGAATGGAGAAGCGGAGCTTTCTCAAAGTTCCCAAACCCAGCACATCAGAGAGGATGGCGCGTAGGGCTGAGCAGTGGGGCTGGGGGTCCTCCGGCTACGCACAGGGAGCCGCAGTGTCCAGACGGGCACGGGAGCAGGACGCCTGGGAGTGGAGACGGGAGCAGCGCAGTTTTGGGGTGTTCACGCGGACGGCGGTGAGTCCGAGGGGTTTCCTGTTGACGCTGTGCAGCGATAGACACGCACACGGCCTTTCGTGCCTGTTTAAGGTGCCAGATGTTGTGAAGGCACTGTGCACACACTTGCAGGCACATGCACAGGTACACACACGCACATGCATGCATGCACACACACACAGGAGCACACGCATTTGCACGTGAGCGTGCTTTTTCTTTTTGCACGTGGCAGGTCAGTGAATACATCTGGGCTTAGAGGGGTCAGTTCTCCGAGTTTCCTAGTTAGGAGGTGACCAGTCCAGCCTGCTGTGAGGACACAGAGAGGACAGTCACCCAGCAGCTGGAGTGCAGGAGGGAGGCCTCTCTGTGCTCAGAGACTGGGTGGCCGCGGGGGACTGCAGTGGGAACCCCACACTGAGATGGTCCCGGGGTTGGGAGCCCCTGGCCGCACCTGCACAGCCTCTGCCTTCGGGGTGGCTTCAGCTGAAAAGTGCCGTTGTCTGTCCTTTCATTCCCTAAAACTGTGACTCACGAGTGTCCGGCTCTCTCGGGGGGAGCGTCCACTGAGGTCGTCACCCGGTGCTTTGTCTGTCAGAGGCTCAGCGCCACCCGGTTGCCAGGGTTCTCAGCGGGTGGACCTCAGATGCTGGCAGTGCTGTGTAATTCGGCTCTAACACCGTCTTCCCCGTGGAGATGCCCCCCTGCCGCTCTCGTGGGAGTGATTTTGGTTTGAACGTGTGCGATTTTGTCTTGAACAGAAGGGATTTGCTCTGGGTTCTTGTCACGTGACGGTTTAAGACCAGGAGGGTCTGCTTTCCTTTTTGGTGCAGAAAGGCCGCGGATCACGTCGGAGCCGCAGGATGCAGACGTCACCCTGGGCAACACCGTCTTCTTCACCTGCAGGGCTGAGGGCAACCCCAAGCCCGAGATCATCTGGCTCCGAAACAAGTAAGTGGCTCCGGACGGGCCGCCGGGGGCGCCGGGTCCCATTCCATCCAGACGCCCCGTGAGCCGCGGCCGAGCCGCCCGCCGTCCGGCCCACCCTGACCCTTCCTCCTCCCTGGAAGGAGAGTAAAGAGGAGGGAACGTTTCTCGCGCATCCTTCCTGCTTTGAAGTCGCCGTCGGGCACACCCCGGCCTCTGCGCGGCGTACGGCCCGAGTCGCCCTCTGCCGGGCTTGGTCCTGGTCAGCGAGGCTGGTCAACACGGAAGGGGCGGTTACCCCACCTGGGTGAGGAACGGGAGGGAACCGGGGCTGTCTCCCGCCCGCCCACCTGCTCTGGCGGCAGCCGTGGGGTCTGGTCCCTGGGTCCCGAGGAGGTGAGGGGGGGTCTTCCCTGCGGGTGGCATCTTCAGGGAGACCCTGTGAGGTGAGCGCATGCACTTTGCTCCTGTGCGTCTGATTTGTCTCCGGAAACCCAGGCCTCGCCTTCTGTCCACAAGCATCTTGGTATGGGAGAGGGGAATGCAGTCAGGTCCCTGCGGGGCCCGGGGTCAGACCCCCGAGGGTCGTCTGGGTTGAAGGGCAGCACTTGCACGCATCCGCTTTGAACCGAGTCCTGGGAAGGAAACCTCCGCGTGAGAGCAGGTCGTCGTCGCCCGCGTGCTTCTTGTAAACGCGAGCACCCCGGCCCGCGCTCGCTCACGAACAGAACCCTCCTGTGGGTTCAGTGTGGCCCCATAGAGCCCCTGCCGGGTTCAGTCGCGACAGTGAGAGGCGATGGGCCCCCGACACCAGCTCTCGAGTCCAGTGGTGTTTGCAGAGGAGAAGAACAGGGCAGCGAGCCTGGGGGGAGGGGTCACCTGAGATGCACCTGCCATGGAGGTGTGCAGTGGTTCTAGGCCTGGCTTTGTCATCGACCTAGCGCAGCTGACGCCCGGCTCGGGGCCAGAGCTGTGTGGGGAACGTGAGATGCTGGCCTGTCCCCAGTGCCTTGGGATCTGGGACAGCTCTGAGGGCAACAAGAGGTAAATTCCAGAGTGAACACGGGAGGGCTTCCGTCGGGGAGTGTGCATTCAAAAGGCAGAGAAGAACAGATTTGCTCAAGGCCGGCACACCTGCATTCGTGAGTGGTTCACACCCACGTTTGTAAGTCAACACATTGATACTAAGAGTTAACATCGCAGAGCCAGTCACGGCAGAGGGAGACCCAAGGCCCCGGGCCTGCATCTGGTGCAGGGCTGCGCCCCGGGGCCCATCTCTGCAGCAGCCCCGTCTCCCCCGGGGCTCACAGTGTCTGTGGGAGAAAGCTGGGCCACATCAGGAAGAGCCTCACTTACGGGGCCCGAGAGGTCTGTTGCCTCCATCCGGAAGTGCTCGTGAAGGACGGGAGGTGCCAGTTTTTGGGGCTCGGTTGGTGCAGTTGGAGCACGGGATGAGGGAGGTGGGCGGGGAACCGGACAGCACCTCCCGCGACCGGGTCTGTAGCCTGTGGGCACCTGGATTCTGAGAGGGACCCTGGGAAATCCCTCAGACAGTGGCGGTGTTCTGGGGACATTTGTAATTTTCCGCTTTTAATAACTTAAATGTTTCTACCCCTTTGTCTCGAATGGATTTGCCAAAAACAAAGGGAAAGTTTTCCTGTGAATTTTGTCCACTCTGTCCATTTTTTCCCTTTGGAATGAGGACCACTTTGAAACGTTCGTAGGTTGCACATGTAAACGATGAAAGTGGATATGTGAGTTAATTACAGATGCAGATAAACACGGTGCGTAAACACTTTTCCCAGAAATGCCGGTAGGTCAGGCTGCTGGGAAGGAAAGTTTCCAGGAAGGCGAGTTGAGGCCCCGCATCTCCAGGTGCTCCATGCCTCCAGACTGGGGTCCCCGCGCCAGGACAGAAGCCCCCCACGGGGGACTAGGTGTTTCCTTGTGCTTTCAGAGCCTGAGCCTGCCAGGTCTGTCTTTACAGTAACGAGCTGAGCATGAAGACAGATTCCCGCTTGAACTTGTTGGACGATGGGACCCTGATTATCCAGAACACGCGGGAGACAGACCAGGGCATCTACCAGTGCATGGCGAAAAACGTGGCCGGAGAGGTAAAGACGCAGGAGGTGACCCTCAGGTACTTCGGGTCTCCAGGTACGTTGAGTGCTCGCTCAGACACTTAGAGCCCGCCTTCGTCCCGGTCCACTCCCTTCTTTGTTTGCACCTGGTGGTAAAAGACAAACACCAAGGTCTCCCGTTGAAGCTGCTGCAGCAGGGTCGGCTCAGGGCCATAGGTGACCCCCGACCATTGCCCTGGTCCACCACCAACCCCTAATCCAGGACGGTCACTCAGAGTGGACAGTGGAGACAGGCGCTGCGGGGAGCACAGTCCAGAGGGGCTGTGGACACCTGGGGAGACACGTCCCCTGTCCCCCGACGCCTCCCGCTCACGGTGGTCCCCAGGGCTTCTTTCACTTGTTGCCATTTGGCAGTGGGCTCTCTCTTGTGCTAAGGGCTTTGGCTATTTTAAAAGAAGCCAAAAATCTGAATTTTTATGCAGAATTCCCAGGCCTAAAATATTGGCACCTGAACTGAAAAGATTGTTTGAGCCAAAGGCAGCATGGCTGTGGCCTTGAGTGGCCTGGGTCCCACCAGGTTACAGACCCCGCCCTTGTCAAAGTGTTGACTTTTGGAGCTTTGGTCAGAAGAGGAGCTGGCCCTTGGAGAGGAGCCCCGGGGGGTGGTCCTGGTCCCCCGTGGCCGCTGGAAGAGCACAGGTGGCTAGGCCTCCTCCATGGGCCTGTGTCATTCTCGTGTAGGCGGGCCAGGGTCTTTGTTTCCCTCATGCTTTATCGTTCAGGGCACTGCAGTACCCTCAATCCCAAGATAAGTGGTTTGTGTGTTTCTTTGATTAGATTCCTAGTACAAGACCTTCGTATCACTTGGTTCGTCCCAGCACAGGCACAGCCCGGATTTCCTGATGAGTGAGAGTTCCCAGCTGTCGGATCCCCTCAAGGGAAAGTGCAAGGCAGTGCACATATTGCAGGCACATCAAAGCCCTTTAACCCCATGTTCCGCGAGTGGAACAAGGCATCCAGCATCTTTGCAAAGTCACACGGCTCTGAATCTCCCACAGATAAGTTAGAGCTCCCGGTCACAGAAGGAGCTTGTGCTTTATTTGTAAGGCACAGGGAAACCCACAAAATACTGAACAGAGTGGTGCAGTTCTGTAGGTATATGTCAGAGGACAAAAGGGAATAATAGAACATAAACAGTGCATTTCCTTAGCAAAGTTGCTGTGTTAGCGGGATAATTGATTCCTAGATGGGAATATTAAAATCTCTCTCTGGCCTGAGAGTTCCAAATCTAACCTCTTTTGATCTGAATTTTTGTTTGTCTCTCGGGAATGAGAGCCTTCTTTAGTGCACTAGTCTGAACATGTTGGCACTGCTCCCTAAAATGCACATGGAGGGTCTCCTACAATCCGTGACAGGAATGTCACTGCAGAGTGAGGGGGTCAGCCAGTGGCAGCCTGCCAGCCTAGACTAGGGGCTGCCAAACCTGGACCACTGCCTGTTTCTCCAAGATCTTTGAAGTAAAAATGTGTCTTACATTTTTATGTGATTGAACAACTTAAGAGTAATATTTTACAATACATGATAATTATATGAAGTTCAAATTTCAATGTCTATTAATTAAGTTTTATTGGAACATAATCACACTCAAAAATTTATAGCCTGAAAAGCCCAAAAAATACGCTCTGTGGCCCTTTACAGAAGTTTGCCAACACCGTGATGTAGGTAATGATAATGGACCCATTTGTAAGTCTCCATGAGTCACAAAGGGCTAAATGTACTTTATCTGTTTTGAAGCTTTGTTATTAGGGGCATATAAGTTTGCAGTTTTTATCTTCCTCATGAATTAAACTTTTGATTATTAACGCTTTTTGCCTTAAGGTTAGTTTGATTTTATATGGATGCAACCTGCTTTCTTTTGATTAGTGTTTGTCAACTATACTTTTCCCATCATTTTGCTCTGAACCTTTCTTTTTTACTTTTTTTTTTTTTTTTTAATTTTTACTGGAATATAGTCGATTTACAATGTATTAGTTTCAGGTGTACAGCAAAGTGAATCAGTTATACATATACATACATCCACTCTTTTTTAGATTTTTTTTTCCCATATAGGTCATTACAGAGTATTGAAAAGAGTTCCCTGTGCTGTGCAGCAGGTTCTTATTAGTTATCTATTTTATATATAGTAGTGTGTATATGTCAGTCCCAATCTCCTAATTTATCCCTCCCTCTCCCTTCCGCCCTGGTAACCACAAGTTTGTTTTTTATATCTGTGACTCTATTTCTGAGCCTTTTTCTATATTAATATATTTTGAGTGTTTGTTGTAAACAGCATAGAGCTAGATTTTTTTTTAAAAACTCACAGACTTTAAAAATGAGTCCATATACATTTATTGTGGTTAGCAATGTATTTAGATTTATAAATTCTACCTCTTATTTTGGACAATTTATCCAACCTTTTCTATGTTTCTTGCCTTATTTTGAAATAATTATTTTTCATCTTCTATTTCCTACTTCTAGTTTGGAAGTTATATACCTTATTTCTTTTCTATAAGTGGTTATTCTAGAAAAATTTCAAATGCATTCTTAAATTATCAACGTTTACAGTTACTGTCTTTACATTTGTCTCCAAATTATAACTACCCACCTTAGTTTCTAGGCTGAGTTCTGTTTTTTAATGTATGAGAGGTTGTTATGTGGTACTGTTAATGTTTGTCTAACTGTACCGTGTAATTATCACTTCCAGTTCTTTTTATTTCTTCCTGCATCTCAGCCCTTCCACTGAGGTCACTTTCCTTCTGCCTAACGTAGTGTGAATTAGACAGCAAGCCTATGTGACGACCCACTTGGGGTTGATAAAGCCTGACATGAGGTTTATTTCTCCCTTCTACTCAGCAGAGTTCCCTGTGGGGGTTTTGGGGGTAGGAGCTGACTTTATCTCTTTCTTGTACTGATCGTGGAGCACTTTGGGGGCCCATCCTTGAGTTTTCTGTCTGACGCTCACCCTGGGGTGTCCTCATCTTTCTGTCTCCTAAGGCTCCTACAAGCCACACGTACAATTGCAGGGCGGTGCCAATGCCTCACGATGGGCTTCGCCTTCGGTTCTTGTCCCTGTACGTGGCTCCACATCTCCAGTTTGCCATCCTCTGGAAATGCTAACATTAAATGTCACTTCTGTGTTTTCTGTGATCCGCTGTTACTTAGATATGTGATAAGTGGGGTTTAAAAATGAACAAACGTATCCGAAGAGTTCTCATCACAAGGAAGAAATATTTTTCCTTTTTCTTTTATTTTGTATCTGTATGAGGTGATGGATATTCACTAAACTTATTTTGCTAATTACTGTAGTTGAAATCATTGATGTAAATCAAATCATTATGCTGTACACCTTAAACTTATACAGTGCTATATGTCAATGATATCTTAATAAAACTGGAAGAAAAAAATAAAGCAGTTTAAAAATTTTTTAAAATAAAAATGAACAAACAAGAAAAGATGTAGAGAAGTCTCTTTCCTGTCTCCTTCCCTGGTCCACGTAATTCCCACCTCCATCCAACCTCCTTCTAGAAAATACTGCCAGTGCCTGCAAGGCCAGAGCTGCTTCTTACTTACTGGATGTTAGAGACCTTTCATTTCAACATATGAGGGACTTCCTTACTCTTGCCCTTTTAATGGGTGGTGGCATGGAATCCCATTGTCCAGATGAAACATCTGTTTAACCCGTTCCCTTTGGGGTACCTGAAGTCTATTCCAAATCTTTTGCTGTCACAGGTCTCCATCTCTTTATCCAAAACCCTTTGGGCCAGAGGTGGTTTGAAATGTGGAAATTTGGGGATTTTTTTTTCAGAAGGGCCACATGGTACATAATCCATTTACTGACTTGAACTGTCACAGAATCTTGGATAATGCCCCGCCCAATCAATATATAAAATCCTATAGCAAACTGAATGAATGTTCACAGTAAGTGGAGTAAATGAAGATTACGAGTAGCCTTGTGCTAGAGAGATCAAGGAAAGAAGTTATGAAAAAATATTTTATTTTTGGAGCTTTTTGGATTGGAAAATTGTGGGTCAGGATGTCAGCCTGAAGAAACAACACAGTAATAAAAAACCCTTTTTGTACATATATTGTTTTACAAGCCAGTAAAAAATATTGGGTTGGCCAAAAATTTCGTTCGGGTTTTTCTGTAACATGGAAAAGCCCGAACGAACTTTTTGGCCAACCAAATATCTGTGGGGTACGTTCCTAGCAGAGTAATTTCTGGGTAAAAGGGTGAATGAATTTTTAGTTTTGATGTATGTGGGCATGCTTCTGTCCAGGTGGACCGTGGCAACTTGTGCTACCCACGTGTGAGTGTTCTGTTTCTTCACGTGCTCAACACACAAGCTCAATAATAAGTGTATGGATTTTTTTTTTTTCTGGATTTAGAGTTGAAAAATTATCTCATTGTAATTATAATTATAACCATCTCATTAGAGTATTAATTTGTATTTTTCTTTCTATGAGGGAAATTTGTTATTTCTATATGTCCTAAATACCCTTTAAAAACAATGTTTTATAACCAATAAGAACTACTAGCAAGGTTTACTGAAAAGACTGACATAATACATTTAGAATAAAAAAAAAAAGTAAGACTTCTGCAGAGTTTGATCCATGTTTGAAGAAGGAATCAGTCAGTTAGGGCTGCTGATGGTGGTTTGACCTGAGGCCACGGACCCTCTTTGTGGTCTGCACATTTCTTGAAAAAAGAAAGGAGACAAAGTATGCAATTGTATTGTGTCTGTTTTACTTATTTTAGACTTCAATAGATAGAATGAATAGCATGAAAATAGAAACCCCAAGCAAAAACGTTTACTAAACTGGAGGATTTTAATTCTGAATCTGTGTTTCCTGTGACAGCTCGCCCCGCTTTTGTAATCCAACCCCAGAACACGGAGGTGCTAGTGGGGGAAAGTGTGACCCTGGAGTGCAGCGCCACGGGCCACCCCCCGCCGAGGATCACCTGGACCAGAGGCGACCGGACCCCCGTGCCCGCTGACCCGCGGGTGAGCGTCACGCCGTCCGGCGGCCTCTACATCCAGAACGTGGTGCAGGAGGACAGTGGCGAGTACACCTGCTTCGCCTCCAACACCGTGGACGGCATCCACGCCACGGCCTTCATCATCGTCCAAGGTGAGAGCCGTCCACGCGGAGGCCCCTGCGCCCCGCAGCCTCCCTGGCTCGCCCTCGAGCCAGCCCCTCTGCGGGCTCCACCTGCTCTTTCAGTCCCGGCACCTGCTTCATCCTCTCCCGTCACATCTGACCTTCGGTGGGACTCGGTGATACGTTTATTTTCCACGTGCAGGCTTTAGGTGGTCAGAGCTTTATTTTTCGGCTGTGTTCCCCACACGAATGTGGGTATGCGTGCCAATTCACCAAGGCCTGTGTGTACGGAATCAGTATGTCTTGCACACGTCTTGGAATTTCCTTAGGGTCAATTTTTGGACATAGGGTCTGAGAATATGTATAGTTTTAAGACTTAATGCTGTGTGTTTCCGAATTCCTTAATTGACTCTGTAATGAGTTTATTAGTTTTCAAATAAATTGCCAAGCGGGACTTTGGTTAAGAAGCGCTGGGACAACGCAGAAGTGTGAAATGCAGAGAATGAGTTCTTTCCTTCTCCTCTGTCCCCACCAATTCCTCTGTCCCCAGTGGAAGCCACGTCACTAAACGTTGGTCCTTAATCCGTCCTCTGGCCCTTTCTTTGCACGTATGCCCATGCAATCATGTCACTGGTTTTTACCTTTTTTGATGGTGGTTGTTGCTTTTATAAAAATGGAACTATATTGCATATATTATTCTGTAATTTTTTTTCACCCAGTAATAATAAAACAACTCCTGTCACTACGCACAGTTGCGCTAGATGACATTTTATACCATTTGCAAATACTAGTTTAGGTCGAGGAGTGAGATGAATCTCTTCAAGTCAGGCCCCTTCCAGGAGCTGCAGTAGGCCGTTACCTGTGTTCTGTGTTGTAGCCTCAGTGCTGTTAAAGTAAGAGCCTTCTGCACACTTGTCAGTGTGTCGCTGAGAAGCACCAGCATCTGGTATTCTTCCTTTTCACTTTCCGGCATCTTCCTCTGCTCGGGTTGCTGCACCCACAGTCGGGGTCCTGGTAGGACTCTGAGGGCGGGCGGTGTGCCTTCCTCCAGGGAAGGAAAACGGCGTTTTCACCCAAAGCTGTCTCCTAAATGTTGCGTTTCCAACGTCTTTCCCTCCGGAAGCGCTTCCTCAGTTCACGGTGACGCCCCAGGACAGAGCTGTCATCGAGGGTCAGACAGTTGAGTTCCACTGCGAGGCGAAGGGCTACCCACAGCCGGTCATCGCCTGGACGAAAGGAGGTGAGGTGTCGGGCAGGACGGTGACCCACTCACTCCCTCTGTCCTTCCCTTCCTGGGACTCTGACCCCCCGGGCAGGCCGGCGCTGGCTGAACCCAACGTGACTCAGAGCTGAGGGCACGTCCGGTCATGGGCCACCCCCGGTCACGGGCCACCCCCTCACACACAGGACAGGAGACCTGTCCGCACCGAGGACCTGGATGTCAGGCCCATCTCCTCCCGAGTAGTCTGGGTCCTGCCTTCAGTGTGCACTGAATTAGCCTCTTGAGCAGATTTACTAGTGTGCAGATAGAACTTTCTAGAAACTGGTGGTAGAATATATGTACTGTATATATGACTTTCTCATTTGAATTCCCAGAGTTCTCTTGCTGCTCCCCAAGAGGTGTTGTGACTTGATCACGTTAATTCCTTGGGTGGGACCCCAGCCGATTTCTCCAGCTGGGAAGCTGCTGGGCACACGATGTGGGGAAGGCCCAGCCCGTCACCCCGGGGGGTGGGTGACAGCAGCCTGGCCGGGAAGGCTGCGGAGAGGCAGGTGCCAACCTTGGTAGACCATCAGGGTCTGCCCCGGCATCGAGGGGGTGACTAGCCCTGGACCAATGGGCACCACCGTCCCTTCCGCCCCTGAGGGGCCATTCCCAGGGATCCTGGGAGCAACCTGGACGAGAGGAGAGCTCCATGTTTTCGGGAGGAGAGGCTCATCCCTACTTGGGGAGCTGCTTGTCTTTAAACAACGCCAGCCCCATCCCCTTCCCAGCCCGCGACCCCTTCCCATCCCTCGTCCCCTTTCCATCCCCCATCCCTCTATGCCCAGCCTGGGACCGGCCTCTCCCTGTCTCTGAGTCTGCATACCACCCCGGCTCTTGTTTACTTAACCCTCGACCCCATGGTCCCTGCCCCTTGCTCCTTCTCTGGAGAGTCTTGGGGGGGCAGGGTCTGTGTGCTATTTGTCCCTGAACTGTCGCACACGCACAGGTGTGTGACGAAGGCCGGGACGGTGACTCCAGGCCAGATCTGGGGAAGACAAGCTCTGCGACCCCTTTGTCCCTCAGTTAGGGTTCTGCCTGACCCTGAGGCTCCCGTCTCCCACCTCGAAGGCCAGGCTCGTGTCCACGTATCCCGGTCACTGAGAGTGCATCCCCACCTTGCAGGGAGCCAGCTGTCGGTGGACAGACGGCACCTGGTCCTGTCATCAGGGACCCTTCGGATCTTGGACGTCGCCCTGCACGACCAGGGCCAGTATGAGTGCCAGGCCGTCAACATCATCGGCTCCCAGAGGGTCACCGCGCACCTGACGGTCCAGCCCCGAGGTAGGCAGTGGTCCCGCACCCCTCCCTGCGATGGACGGTCCCCCGGACTCGCATCCCGAGGCCGTAGTCGTAGCCCGTCTCTCCCATGTCGGCAGTGAGGACACTGCTGCCTGTGGGACGCTGGCACGGCCGGCTCCTCACAGTAAAGCAGGTCACGTTATGTCACTGTGTCATCCCTGCCTTCCCTGGGGGTGGGCGAGGTGGCCCCGGACCCAGCAGCAGCGGCTGACCTAGGAACAGGCCCCCATGTCCTCTTGGACGTGAGGTTCTGCCTCCTGCTGGCCCCGGGTCCCTGTTGAGAGCCGGGAGAGGAAGGCAGGAGAGGTGATGACCTGGGGGGTGGGCGCGGAGGGGGGCTGCCTGCAGAGGGTCCCCGGGGGTTGGGGCCTGGGTCTGCTCCGGCGGATGGGCTCTGGGTCTGC
This sequence comes from Balaenoptera borealis, assembly GCF_965194805.1. Lineage (NCBI taxonomy): Eukaryota > Metazoa > Chordata > Mammalia > Artiodactyla > Balaenopteridae > Balaenoptera > Balaenoptera borealis. The sequence goes on from NC_138871.1 coordinate 91,210,380, forward strand.
CCTCCGGTGCCGAGCAGGCAGGACAGTGGGCGGCCCGTGGGTGAGGTCATCAGCCGGTCCCCTGCTTCCTCCCGTCACCAGCTCTTGGTTGTGGGGGGGCGGGGGGGGTTGGACTTGGCAGCCCCAGGCCGCCCCGAGCGGACCGGAGCCGTGCGGACAGACCAGATGCTGACGCGCAGGTGGAAGGTGGCAGCCCTGGACCGTCCCTCGGTCCCGTCCGGCTCCTTCGCTCCGGCAGCTGCGGCGGGAGCGCTCCGTGCCCTGGGCCTGCCCGGACCCGAGGCGGGGCCTCTGCTCGCCTGAAGCTTTTGGGACAAATCAGGAGTCTCCCGGGTTCTCCACGTGTGCCAGCCCGTGCCCCTTGCCTTGCAGTCACCCCGGTGTTCACCAGCGTCCCCAGTGACACGACGGCGGAGGTGGGCAGCAGCGTGCAGCTGCCCTGCAGCTCTCAGGGGGAGCCCGAGCCCGCTATCACCTGGAACAAGGTAAGCGCTGCGGCGTGTGGCTGGGGGCAGCTGCCCCTGCCCGCTGCTTCTCCAGACCCCCGTAGCCGGAAGGCGGCCGTGTTGTAAACAAAATGAGACAGACTTTGGACAAGCTCCTTCACGAGTCCTTCTTGGCGACAAAAGCAAAGAAAACCCTTTTGTTAGATCCTTGGTCCCGTAATCACTAGAGAAGGTTTCCTGTTGCTTCATTTCTCTGTGCTGTTCTTATTAAGCCCAGTAAAGAAGTGAATGTCAGTGTTTCATGGCAGGCAAGTGTTTTAATATGAAACTTGTCCCTGGCGGTCGTGCCGTGGTTCCCCGGGAGGGAAGTGCGGGTCCTGAGGCCCTGGCGCCGCGGCCTCGCCGGGCGCGGCTCAGGCATCCTGGTTTCTCCCGCGCCAGGTGCCCCTGCTCTGCACCATCCGCCCCAGTACGCGTCCCACGAAGGTCGCCTTCTGTGCCCTCGCCCCGGCACGCGCACCCCAGAGATCCAGGGAGGTCCCCAGGGTGAGGTCTTGGGCTTTTCTGGGTCTTTTGCAAGCAGGTAGGAGAAGTTCATCCCCTTGAATTTGCATCGGGCGAGTCCCTCCCAGCGTCGGCGGGTCTCAGCACAGCCAGCGTGATGGATCCGTTAGTGAGGTCCTGACAGATGATGGCGCCCCTCTCCAGGGTAAACGCCTCTGCTCCTTAGTCTGACCCCGCTATTTCTTCCATTTATCCTGCTCCAGGACGGGGTTCAGGTGACAGAAAGCGGGAAATTTCACATTAGCCCCGAGGGATTCCTGACCATCCACGACGTGGGGCCTGTGGACGCCGGCCGCTACGAGTGCTCGGCCCGGAACACGATCGGCCAGGCGGCGGTCAGCATGGTGCTCAGCGTGAATGGTGAGCTCGCGGCACTGACGCCGCACGCGCGGCCGGAGGCGACCGAGGGAAGCAGGGAGTCTGGGGGTTCGGGCGTTATCAGAAGACAGCGCGTCCCAACTTGGCAGGGCGGCGGGCGGGGCCCTGCTGCTCTAGGCTCTGCAGGCCGATGTGGTCGTGCCCTTGGAGATCTTTCCTCGCTCTGGGTTTCGTGGTTGGTTTAGTGGTCACCCAAACCCCCTCATGTTCTACAGCATGTAATTTACAGTCACCATTTGGCAAAGCACAGACGTAGTTACTGCTGTGAAAGAATCCCGGCCCCTTCACTCTGTTTTCTCTCTGTTCCGGGCGTGCGTGGCCTTGTGCGGTCCTGGCGTGTATTAAGTCTTCATTTTAAGCCCCCAAATAATCAAGGCCCGTTCCCTTGCCTGGATCTGGTTGGTGGCCCTGGAGCCAGGCGGACCCCGGCTCTGTGCCGGCCTGCAGAGCTCACCCAGAGCATCCCCTCCAGCCCCACCATCTGGTCCGTCCCGGTGTTACCTCCGTCTTCCTAACACTCTCCATGTGTTCTGGCCCAACAGGGTAAAATGCACAGCCTGTAGCTTTGCATAAGGTCTTTTTAAAAAAATATTTATTTATTTGGTTGTTCTGGGTCTTAGTTGCAGCTTGCGGGCTCCTTAGTTGTGGCACATGAACTCTCAGTTGCGGCATGCACGTGGGATCTAGTTCCCTGACGAGGGACTGAACCCGGGCCCCCTGCATTGGGAGTGTGGAGTCTTAACCACTGCGCCACCAGGGAAGTCCCTGCATAAAGTCTTACAGTTCGACCCAGACCTGCACTTTGTCTCCAGCTCTGTCTGTGCCCCGCTTTCACCTCCCAGCCCCCAGCACATAAAGCCTGAGTTCTCCGGTGACAGAGCCTCCACACCCAGGCCCCGCCTCTGGACGATCCCCCAGTTCCTCCCGCAGGAAACAACCTCCACCTGCATGTGCGTTCCTGCCTTTTCCACCTTAATCACCTAATCTGCCTTCTCCGAGGGCTGGTGAGCCTCAGACTTGCCTGGGTGTGGTTAATTTATATGCCGACCCCTCACACCCCATACTCCACACTCCCTGCACGGTACCTGGAGCCTGTGGGCACCTGCAGACAACAGTACAGGCAAAACTGGAAACCTTTTTTTTTGAGGGGGGGAAATGTTAAATGACCTTATTTTCCCATTATATTAGAATGTGAAGTGATTATAAATTAAATCGGTGAATCTCCTGACAAAAACAGTGTTTTTTTCAATTAATGTTTATTTTTATACTTGAAAAATAATGTTACTTTAACATGAATTAGTTATACATGAAGTTTAAAAATAATCTCCCACCCATAATCCCACTCCCCAAAAATAACCACCCTGAACATTTTAGTGAATTTCCATTACCCTTTTTTTAAGGCATATAAATAAGTGTTTTTGGATTATTTTTCTGTGATCATTGCTTGAAGAAAAACAAAGTCAGTTTAAATCATTGGTAGTAATAAAATATTAGGGTAATAAAATTATGTAAGATTGTTCTGTCCATTTGTCTTAACACGTGGCATAAAAATATTAGCTTCTAAAAATTAGTGAATTGGGGCTCTGTTTGAGATCGGTGTCAGGAGGGCATCAGTCCCAGTCTGGAGGGGTGTGTATCCCAGAACCAAGTGAAGGCAACATTTCAATAAGGACATTTTCAACCGTGTCAGATTTTCCAGAAGGGTTGAGTATTTTGAAGGAAAAGGATACCGTTTATTAAAATGCGTGTTGTTGGTGACCTGGCATGAGGCATTTTGAAAAATAAAGATAAAAGATTGATTGGAACAAGGTTATTTTATTTAGCAAACTCTAAACGCTAGAAAAATGTCAATATTAAGTAAAAAAGGAATGAAAAGAGGAAAGTAGAAAGGGAGCCATAGCTTCATAGATGTCAGGTTTAGCCGAGTGTGCCTGAGTGTGCGTGAACATATGTGCATGTATGTACAGTTATGTGTGTGCATATACGGTCATGTATGTGTGTGCACATGTCATGTGTGTGTGTGTGTGCTCACACACACACACACATGTTGGGTGTAAGGATGTCTGATCCTACCTTGAGGGGATAGAGTGAAGGGAGAGCAGAGTCTCGGGAGGGTGAGTGGGCTGAGATCCAGCACCCAGGCAGGTTGGCCTTTGATGGGAGGAACACACAGAATCCACTGAAAGTTAAAGCACCACACTCTCCGCCCAGCAGGGCAGCTGCTCCGGTGGGCCTGAGTCAGCGCCTCCCCTAATGGGCGATGCTTTGGTAGAAGAACTTCAGTGTTTTAAGTTACAACTACCTTGTCCTTTTATGGGGTATCCCATGATCTTAAAAATTAAGCGTCTGCAACTTCCATACAGTTTGAAAACAGCTTTTCATAGAATTTGTGATGAAATAACTTAAGGTTTGGTGTGGAAAGTAGAAATAACATTGGAGAAAAGTATGCCTCAGTCTAAATGACATAGAGTCTAGACATTTTTCTCTGACTCACTTGTGTGCACGTTTTCCGGTGACATGCGACCTCGCATTTCCTAGTTCCCGATGTCAGTAGGAACGGGGACCCGTTTGTAGCCACGTCCATTGTTGAAGCAATCGCAACGGTGGACAGAGCCATAAACTCCACGCGGACGCACTTGTTTGACAGGTATTTGCAGAGGTGGGTGGGGCTTCAGAGGGTGATTCTCATACGCAGTTTTCACCTGTTTGATGGGAATAAAACACTGTTTTAATTTGAAAATCATAAACAGTGTTGGTGTTAACTTTGCTGGGGGTTAAGATAACAGAAAGATACTCCTTTCCAAGTAGAAACTGAACTATGATTCACAAATAGAACATTTAAAAAAAAATTCGACTCGTTATTTTGGCTTGTTACTCAATGATTTGGCAAAAACAAAATATTTCATAAGCCCTTCGTGCATTTGTCCATCTTGGCAATTCCAAAGTGTTTTTTCAGCATTTGAACTGAAATAGTATATTGGTGTTTTTTTCTATTGATGTAATTAATTATTTGTTTTTAGTGTCTTTTGGTTTTGTTCGTTTGTTTTGTTGCCTTCCGCTTGGGATAAGTAAGGTACGGTACCTTGTGTCTGTAGAAACGTAGCCACAGAAATATTTAAGAGCAATAATTCTCCTTTGGGCACGAGTGACCTTTGTTCTCAGTCATCTGTTCCGTTCTTCCCTTTTCTTCCCAAACACCCGCTAGCCGACCCCGCTCCCCGAATGACCTGCTGGCCTTGTTCCGGTACCCGCGGGACCCCTACACTGTGGAGCAGGCCCGGGCCGGGGAGATATTCGAGCGGGCGCTGCAGCTGATTCAGGAGCACGTGCAGCACGGCCTGATGGTGGACCTGAACGGAACGAGTCAGTACCCGGGCGGGGTCCACACCCCGCAGACCCCTTCCCCGTGACGACGTCCAGCCTGTCGGGCCCGGGGTCTGTGATGATGGTGGTCACGTGCGGGTTGCCTTGAGCTGGGACAGTCCTGTGGCTCCCCAGGTCCGATGGGAGACCCGGTGGTGACCTGACATGTGCTCAGCAGGGTGGTCGTGCTGTCCTGGCCCCCGGGCTCTGACCATCGGGGCCTCTGGACAAAGGAGAGCCCCTCGGAGGCCGTGGGTCCGGGCTGGGGCTGTTAGAGAGGACGTTGATGGAGCCGCAGCAGGTGCTGCGCAGACGGTGAGGGTGAAGCCACCCCCTCCTCTGCCCGCGGCAGGGGCCCCGCCCGTGAGCCTCTGCGGGGCCGGAGGGGGATTAGCGCCCAGACAGCATTTAGGAGGAAGCGTTTCCCTTGCTGGCTCTTCAGCCGTTCGGGACTTCCTCAGGGCGGCTGTGACAGAGCAGGCGTGCCAGCCTCGCCCTTCTCTCTGGGGAAGCGGGAGATGCCAGGCTCCCAGGTCTGAGCCCGACGCCAGATGGCGACGGCAGCCCAGTGTCCTGTGCCTGCAAAGCCCCTTTCTCGTGCAGGCCGCCAGCGCTTGTGTGTCTGACTGCTTCTCCCCCAGCCTGGGAAATTGCACCCCGGCTCTTTACTGCTTCTGTATGTGGCTGCTTAGGACACTGTCCTCTGCAGAGGGGAGCTGCCACCTGTCTTCTTCAAACGTACATGGGCGTCGGTCCCGATGGGAGAAGTAACATGCGTGGTGACCACCCCGCAGCCGTGTGGGGAGCGTGGGCCCCGCGTGTGGAGCCCCAGGCGCCCGGTCCGGGAGAGCTTGGCGTGGGAGTTGGTGCGTCAGGTCCTTGCCGGCCTTTCCTGCTGGAGCCTCCTCACCTCCCTGCTCTTTCTCTCCCGGGTCCCGGCACTGCTGCTCGGTCCGGCAGGCCCAGCTGGGAGGGGCCGCGGGACAGCGCTCGTGCCCGCCCGGTGCCCGGGCTGCTGAGGCGTGTCTCCACTTCCGTCCAGGTTACCACTACAACGACCTCGTGTCCCCGCAGTACCTGAGCCTGATTGCCAACCTGTCGGGCTGCACGGCCCACAGGCGCGTCAACAACTGCTCGGACATGTGCTTCCACCAGAAGTACCGGACGCATGACGGCACCTGCAACAACCTGCAGCACCCGATGTGGGGCGCCTCGCTGACCGCCTTCGAGCGCCTGCTCAAGGCCGTGTACGAGAACGGCTTCAACACGCCCCGTGGTATCGACCCGGGCCGGCACTACCACGGGCACCCGCTGCCCATGCCCCGCCTGGTGTCCACGGCCCTCATCGGCACCGAGGCCGTCACCCCGGACGAGCAGTTCACCCACATGCTCATGCAGTGGGGCCAGTTCCTGGACCACGACCTGGACTCCACGGTGGTGGCCCTGAGCCAGGCCCGCTTCTCCGACGGGCAGCACTGCAGCTCCACGTGCAGCAACGACCCGCCCTGCTTCTCGGTGGCCATCCCCCCCGATGACCCGCGGGCGCGCAGCGGGGCGCGCTGCATGTTCTTCGTGCGCTCCAGCCCCGTGTGCGGCAGCGGCATGACGTCGCTGCTCATGAACTCCGTGTACCCCCGCGAGCAGATCAACCAGCTCACCTCCTACATCGACGCCTCCAACGTCTACGGCAGCTCCGAGCACGAGGCCCGCGCCATCCGCGACCTGGCCAGCCAGCGGGGCCTGCTGCGCCAGGGCATCGTGCAGCGCTCGGGCAAGCCGCTGCTGCCCTTCGCGGCCGGGCCGCCCACCGAGTGCATGCGCGACGAGAACGAGAGCCCCATCCCCTGCTTCCTGGCTGGCGACCACCGGGCCAACGAGCAGCTCGGCCTGACCAGCATGCACACGCTGTGGTTCCGCGAGCACAACCGCGTGGCCGCCGAGCTGCTGGCGCTGAACCCGCACTGGGACGGCGACACCATCTACCACGAGGCCCGCAAGGTGGTCGGGGCGCAGGTGCAGCACATCACCTACCGGCACTGGCTGCCCAAGGTGCTAGGTGAGGCGGGCATGAAGATGCTGGGCGAGTACGGGGGCTACGACCCGGGCGCCAACGCCGGCATCTCCAACGCCTTCGCCACAGCCGCCTTCCGCTTCGGGCACACGCTGGTCAACCCGCTGCTGCAGCGGCTGGACGAGAACTTCCAGCCCGCGGCGCACGGCCACGTGCCGCTGCACAAGGCCTTCTTCTCCCCGTTCCGCATCGTGAACGAGGGCGGCATCGACCCGCTGCTCCGCGGCCTGTTCGGCGTGCCGGGCAAGATGCGCGTGCCGTCGCAGCTGCTCAACACGGAGCTCACCGAGCGGCTCTTCTCCATGGCGCACACGGTGGCGCTGGACCTGGCCGCCATCAACATCCAGCGCGGCCGCGACCACGGCATCCCGCCCTACCACGACTACCGCGTCTACTGCAACCTGTCGGCCGCCCACACCTTCGAGGACCTGAAGAACGAGATCAAGAGCCCCGAGATCCGGGAGAAGCTGCAACGGTGGGTGTGGTGGGGGCCGGCAGCCCAAGGGGGTCGTGGTCCCTGGATTTGAGTCTCTGTCTGTGCAGCCTCGGGGTCGGGGGGCATGCGGAGACGGGTTGGGGGCGGGTTGAGGCTTGACTTCAGAGATGAGGGGCCCTGTCCGGCGGGCCTGATGGGAGGGGTGCGGAGGGGTGAGATCGTCGGGCAGGACAAGGCTGGCCCACCTGTGCTTCGGGGAAGAGACCCTGCGGCAGCCTCGGGAGCCCGAGCGCCAGCCCTTGGCGCCGCAGGACGGGCAGGCCCCCAGCTGTGAGGCTTCGTCCCGAGTCCTCTCCCTAAACCCGCCATCCCCCCGACCCGGCCCGTCGCCACGTCCCCTGCACCCCCGTCCGTCACAGGCAGCAGCCTCCCCCCTCCCGGGAGAGGGCTCGCTGGGCCGGGGGCACGGAAGTGGAGGTCGCCCAGCGCACGGGGCAGGGCCCCGGGGGACCCTCGGGCAGCCCCTCCTCCGTGGGCCCGCGGAGGCCGAGGCTGGCCCCGTCAGGCCACGAGGGCCCGGGGTCTGGCGGGACGGGGCTTCCTGCCTGCAGCCGCTGCCTCCTCCCCAGAATCTCTGCGTCCAGGTCGCTGGTTAGACAGGGTCCTCACGACTCACCCGCCCCCGCCCCTCTCGTGTCCAGTCGGCCCCGGCCCCTTAAGTCCTGTTTTCCTCGTTAGTTGTTCCAGTCTCTCTGGGGGAGTCTTTAATGGAAATAACCACTCACTAGAGTTTTCCCACGAGGGTCCCCTGTAGCCCACTGGTCGCTGTGTACTTACAGTATGTTCTTTCCCATTTGAAAGAACGGTTTTAAAAAGAAAAAAATACTTTTCTGTGAAGGCTCGCTTGGGTCATTTTCTGGACTCTGCTGCTCACTGAGAGGTAAATCGCTGATGCTTCAGTCACACGCTTAACACTGCGGTTCAGGCGTGTTCTCTTTAGGGCCTGGCCTGTGCCTTCCGGAGAAAATGACTTTTACTCGTAGTTTATCGCAGGTTGTGAATAAGTGAATGTCATGCTCTACAGTTTAAGATGTTCCGGTGTTCGTTTGCATAGCAGTGTCAGGTTGCCGGGTACATAAACGCACGCTCCCCCGGTACAGAGACCTTTGCGGCACGGCTGCTCAGCTAGGGTGTGTGGACTGTGTGTATTCTTTATGCTTGAATATCCTCCATTGTTCTTGTCCAGGCTGACGAGATCACTTTCCCGGTGTTTCTTCCTTCGCCCAGCTTCTGTCAAAGCCGTCTGCTCTCCAGCTCAGCGCTGCTGGGGGCTGGGGGCCCTGGGCCTCGAGTTCCAGGGGCCCTGGGGAGGCAGTCAGCGTGACCCACCCCCAGGAGAGTCGCACGTTTACCCTCTTCTGCGTCAGGCCTGACTCACCGAGTGGGGATGAGACAGGCACCCGGGCAGAGTGACGACACGGGACAGTGGGTCCCAGCTGTGGGCCAGTGAAGCCATCAGGGAAGAGAGGCTTTTAGACGGGGCTTAAGGGAGCGTGTGCTTGCACCCGTGTTAGTGGCATCTGATCAGATCTGTCCATTTCTGGGTGCACAGTGAGGGGGAAGTGTGGCCTGTGCTGGGGGGCTGTGAGCAGGAGGGTGCCCTGCTTCGGTCTGGGGTCTGCGGGGCCCACCTTTGGGGCCAATCACCCGGGGGTGACGAAAGGGGGCCCTGCCCAGGAACGGGGTGTCTCCTTTGGGAAAAGCCCCTGCAGGCAGAGAATCAAACTCGCAAGGCTCTTTCTGACCGTGTTTCCATCTGAACTAAAGTTCAGTATGAACGTCCTTGAACTTGGATAAAGTTCAGTGTGAACGTCCTTGAACTTGGGGAGAGTGAGGATGGCGTGTCCTTGGACTGAATGCCCTTCCGGCAGCTTCACGCTCACCCAGCTCCTGAGGTGAGGAGCGCTGAGGACGGCCCAGCACGGCCGTGTCCGCAGTCAGCACCCCTAATCCAAGCAGGTGGAAAAGGCGTCTCAATTACAGGACGCACTTAAAAGGTCCAGTGGAGCTTTGGATGGCAGCTGAAACTAAGCCATTATCATCTTCCGAGGGTGTCAGGAGAGATTAGATAAGAATGATGTTATAGAAGTTGTCAGCTCTTTGCTTGTAAGCATTTATTTCTAAGGAATTGGAAGAATTTGATGAAAAAGTTTGTTCTTGAACATTTAAACCTTGCTGTCTTAGTCTTTTGTGCGATTTCTACTTAGTAAGTAGTTTCTTCATAGCAAGTATGTTTTCAATATATGGTAGAATCCCAGTATTGTTTTGAAAATGTGTCTCTAGCTGTTTGTAGCTTATTCTTCATATGTATCTATGACAAAAACACTGGAAGGGTTTACGTTAAGATGTCAAGTTGTCTTTAAATGGTCAGGAAAGGTGTGGTTTTGATTTCCTTCCTTGTGTTTTCTTGGCTTCTCTAAGCTTTGTATAATAAATATATCTGTGTGTGTATTTTATTGTGCGTATATAAACGGGAAATAGGAACCTATCTTTAAAACATAATGGATAGATGCTTTAAAGAAATAACTGGATTTTACTAAGTGAAGATCTGAATAACGTCAAATAATGATAAAGAAATGAGGATTTTTCTTCCCCTAGTTGCTGTGCTCTTTACCAGGTACAGCTTTGCTCAGTGAATTTAAGGCTCCGCTTGGTCTCATAGGTTGTACGGCTCCCCGCTCAACATCGACCTGTTTCCCGCCCTCATGGTGGAGGACCTGGTCCCCGGCAGCCGTCTGGGGCCCACCTTGATGTGTCTGCTGAGCACACAGTTCAAGCGCTTACGGGACGGTGACAGGTAAATGCAGATGCGCCTGCCGCCAGGTAATTCAATAGGTGTCCAAGTGCCGGGCAGTGTTTCCGGAAAGTGGCCTGTGCTGGTTCATCAGAGGAGCTGGCCTCTGCTGATTTTAGTGCAGATTTCTTGGTCTTTGTTTTTTGAGTGTCTCACAGCAACGTTTGAGTCCATTTTTAAGTGATAACCTAATTGAACCACTTAGGTCTCATCGCTGGCGAAACTGAGTGTGAGGAGTATTTTAACCAGCCCCCGGGGCTTTTGCGTTTCATGTTTTCCCTGAGCTTGCTCTCGTTCTGGGGAACGCAGGTTGTGGTATGAGAACCCGGGGGTCTTCACCCCCGCCCAGCTCACGCAGATCAAGCAGACGTCACTGGCCCGGATCGTGTGCGACAATTCAGACAACATCACGCGTGTGCAGAGGGACGTGTTCCGAGTGGCCGAGTTCCCCCACGGGTACAGCAGCTGCGACGAGATCCCCCGGCCGGACCTCCGCGTGTGGCAAGACTGCTGTGAAGGTGGGCGTCCAGGGGCCCTGTCGCTCAATGGGGTCCGTCCTCCTTCCTGACACTTTGGGTGTAAGCTTAATCCCCCCTAACGCACGGGCTGGAATCAGCACAGCAGTGAGAACACAAACGGAACAGGCAGCTCTAGGGGGTTGCTGAATTCTGGAGCATCCATACTGAGCAGTATTGTGGAAACTAAGAATAATTAAAGTCATGATTTTGAAGACTTTGTAATGCCAAGAGATAGGAGTTAGTAATGAGAACTACGAAGTAAAAGAAACAGACAGCAAAACTTTAATGAGGTTAGCTCCCGGTTTTTCTTTAAAACCTGGCACACGTCTGCATTTGGTAGCCTGCCTGTCTGTACCCGCAGATAAAATATGGACGAGAAACAGACCGAAAAACATGCCAGACATCAAATTTGATTTTTAAAAACGCGTGCTGTGTGTTCTGAATGTCCAGAAGAGCTTGTGTAAGCAGAGAAATGTGCTATAAAACAGCTTCTGAGGAAGTGGAGAGCGACAGGCGGCTGCGCGGTGCCCTCACCCAGGCACCTGGGGGCCCGTGAAGGTGGCGATGCCAGGCCTGCTGCCGCGGTTGTCTCCGGATGCCCGTCCAGGCGGCTCCTTCGTGGCATTCCGGAGCCGGGTCGTAGCTAACCTCGACTGCACGTTCTCATTTGAACATAATTTTGGTTTTACTCAAACTGTGATCAGAGACCCAGGGAACATTGCAGTGGGGGGAACACTGAGGACCTATTCTGGGTAACCCCGCTCTTGTAGTGAGGAAATGGGGCCCCGGAGCCTGGGGCAACACCACGGGCCACACAGCCCCTGCGGGTGAGGTGGGCAAGGAGGGCCCAGAGCCCCGGCCCCCGGGCCTCAGCCTTCGGCCGGCGATGCCCGTGGACACCAGGTGCAGAAACCAGAGTTTTCTTTTCCACCTCGTTATTTCCGCAGGAATAGCCCTGGCCAGGTTGTTCTCGCTAGTAATTAATTTTAATTAGCTGTTATTTTCATTAGTAAGTATTGAAATCTGGGTTGATGCACGTTCTGTGTGTGTGTGAGTGTGTCTGATGTGATTCTGTGTCTGTGGCTTCTCTCTGTGCATATATATGACATACGTAAATAATACATGGAATACGTAATACGTTAAATATATATATAATGTATACGACTTGCAACGTTGTAGGAGAATTCACATAAAAATTAAAATTTTGCTCACTACATGCCCAAGTTTCCAAAGCATTAATTTCTCATTTTTATAGTTGTTGGGAACTTGGGAACTTGTTTTGTTTTTTTTTGCTTTTTTAAAAAAATATTCTGACTAGTTTATTAAGGTCACAACAGTTTTCCACACATATGGCAGAGAATTTGATTCTTGTGTTTGCAGACAGTTGTTCTCTTTGAAAATCATTGGAAAAAGCCAGTCCTTCTTTTCAGATACAGAAACTTCATTTTCTGATAACTTTACCAGATATATTCCCTGTAGCTGCTTAGAAAGGAACAGAGACAGGTTTTCTGGTTTTTTGCTCCAAAAGCCCGAAGTCCTCTGAGAGCCTGAATCTTGGATCCAGGCTTTGTCCTCTGTGTCACAGCCCAGAGCCTTTTCCTGCTTCAGCTGGACGGTCAGAGATTTAGGCACTTGATGCAATTTCTGACATCCTTTCTTCTGGATTATTTTCCTCTTAAAATAGCAGGCATAGCCCTCAGCTGGCAAAACTTAAAGAATGCTTTATAAGCTTTATCTGTTTTTATTTTAGTCCAAAAGCCATATCTAAAAAGTGGCAGAAAAAAAAGAGTTATGATTTGACAGAACCAAATGTCGGTAGCTGTTATCGACATCTCAGTGTTTATAAAAGACTCACTTAACCCAAACTTTCTTCAGCGTCATCTCTTAATTGTGTATTTGTTTAATCCAAGTATGAAACCTGCACACGTGAGAAGCCTAAGAAGCTGCTCTTGGGAGGATGAGTGTCTTTTTCTCTTGACCAAAGTTAGGAATTTCAGCTTCTCTGTGAGGACTGATGAGTCACGGAGAGGAAGACACACACATGCACACAACTTTGAGATCACTGTGGAAGTTACTGAAATAGTGCCAGCAGCTCCCGTGTGGGCAGGACTGCTCCACCCGGAGGAGGGGGTCGTCGGGGGGCTCCAGGCCACTCACGGGGGAGCGGAGGGGGAGGGGAGTGGGGACGGTGCCTCCACCCCTGCCGACCTGAGCGCCCAGCGTGTCCTGCGGGAAGGATAGTGATACTTGCCGAGCTGTTCTTAATGTCCCCTTCGTGGGAGTCGAGACCCTAACGTGCCTGCACTTTGCCCTCAGACTGCAGAACCCGGGGGCAGTTCAACGCGTTTTCCTACCACTTCCGAGGCAGGCGGTCCCTTGAATTCAGCTACCAGGAGGATGAGCCAGCCACGGGTGCGGGGCCTGGGAAGATGCCAAGGTACGGCCGAGCCCCGCCGGGACCGTGCACCCTGCCAGCTGGCCCTTGGGTGTTGGGGGGGGGGGTGTGCCTCGAGGCCACCCATGCAGCCAGTCTGCGCGCCCCGCCCTCCGGCCCGGCACACCCTTGGCTGTGTCGCTGAGTCTCCCTTGCTTCTCCCGAGCAGAGCCGGGACGCCCGGGACGAGGCTCAGTAACGCCTCGGCCGCCGCCTTTGAGCGCCCACCAGTAGCAGGGACCAGCGACTTCCGGGAGTTTGTCCTGGAGATGCAGAAGACCATCAGGGACCTCAGGAAGCAGGTGGGGCGCTCCCCATCCTCACCTCCCTGGCCTGCCCGGCCCCTCTCCACCCTTGGGCCCGGTGTGCGTTTCTCCCGTGACGGTGAAGGGAAGATGCTGCCCGCACACCCCTGGTCCTCGGTCCCGGAGCCTCCAGGGAGGTCACTTTTGTCTCTCTGCCCTTCTTTGTGGCTTGGCTCCAGCTGGGCCACATTGAGCTGCCCTTGGACTTCCTGGGACCGGGGACCCTCGGCCGTGGGCTGCCCACTGGCGCGTTGGGTGAGGGGCGCGGGTTCCCCCTGAACACTGGCTGTGAGGGGCTCAGGGTCAGGGCCACGCAGAATTGCAACCTCAAGCCCTGCCCAAAGTCTCCTCTTCAGGGATGACTGTTAAACCTCTGCTCCCAGGGTGGGTCAGGAGGTTTTGATGGAGGTCGGGTCCCCTTGGATGCCGGAAGGGCACCGGCACATCCGTACTCCGGGGCTCTTCCCTGGGGGTCTGCAGGGTTTGCAGACAATGAATGCTCTCCCCTCCGCACCCCGCCCCTGCCGTGTCTGTACGGGGGTCTCAGTGTGATGTCACCTAAGTGGGAGTGAAGAGTGAGATCTCAGGTTAACAGGATGCATGCAGATCTCAGAAGGTCCTAGTGAGAAGGGCTTCTGATGCTCTGGAACCTTCCAGAGACAGGGTTTGCAGACAATGAATGCTCTCCCCTCCGCACCCCGCCCCTGCCGTGTCTGTACGGGGGTCTCAGTGTGATGTCACCTAAGTGGGAGTGAAGAGTGAGATCTCAGATTAACAGGACGCATGCAGATCTCAGAAGGTCCTAGTGAGAAGGGCTTCTGATGCTCTGGAACCTTCCAGAGACAGGCCTGCGAGTGGGGGATCTGTGCTGCAGGCCACGTCCTGCTTCTGGGGGTCTCAGTCCGCGGGCTTGGAAGACGTTTGTATCTTCCGTTCGGCCCCGGGGAGAAGCTCCGGCTGCTCTGCATCTGCCCTGTGCTTGCCCTGTAGCTTCTCCTCCCGCCTCGGGGTCTGGGGACAGAGTTGGCAGCCTCAGGTGCTAACAGTTGGGGAGGGAGGGCGGGCCCCAGCCGGCCTCCCACTGGGTTCAGGGCCCGGACAAGAAGCCCTTTGCCTGGAGCTGGAGACAGCAAACCCAAGCAGATCCTGAGCTGACCGCACAGCGTGTCCTGAGGGCCCAGGGTGGGGCTGCACCCTGGGGTGAGTGCCCAGGGCCAGACAGCTGACCCCCGACCCCTGAGAGTCCACAGGGAGTGGCAGAGAGGCCGGGTCGTTCTGCACAGACGGGTCAGGCTGACCGGAGACGGGGCGGTGAGAGGCTGGCCACCCCACGCCCGGCAGTGCCCGCCCCACACCTCGTTTATCAGTTAGTTGACACTCGGAAGACCCGAGCGAGGGTGGGCTAAACGAGGTGGAAGTTTACTTTCCTCTCACGTATCCCAGAGGGAAATGGGCCGGGGCTGCTGGACCCTCCACGGTGCAGAGGCCCAGGGGTTTCCAGCCTCTGCCACCCTGTCAGCGCCTCCCTCCCAGCAAGAGGGTGGCCCCAAGCAGGGGCCGGCGTGCGTCGGGGTCAGCAGCCGGTCACGGCCCAGAGCTCCTTTGAGAAGCTGGTGCAGAATGTTCTCGTCACCCGGCCCTGTGCCGGCATGCTCTTCGCTGCTTTCTAAGGTTTCTCTTCTCTTCTTTACCGACTACTCACCGTACTTACAGTCGTGCACTTCTGGCCTCAGATACGGTGGAGGTCGGGCTGTTCGTGCACTTCTGGCCTCAGACACGGTGGAGGTCGGGCTATTGCCATGGAGCTTTTGGACAAACAGCTACCAGCTGCCTAACGAGTAAATCTGAGGTGCCAGGAAAGTGCTTTAGAATATTCACGTCGGTCCCGTCCGTCGTGAGGCATCGTTTCAAGTGCGGGAGCAGGTGCGCGGTACCCGAGCCGCCCGCTGCATCCGAGTGACCGGCGCTTCTGCTTTGCCGCAGATAAAGAAACTCGAGTCTCGGCTCAGCACCGAGTGCGTGGACGCAGACGGCAGCCCTCGCGCGGACGGTGCCACGTGGAAACGGGATCCCTGCACCGTCTGTGAATGCCGCGTGAGTGTGGATGCCACGGGGGACCCGGGCAGGCAGCAGGGCCGTCAGGGCGCTCAGCTGTGGAGTCCCCTCCCACGTCCCATGAGAGCTCAGGGCTCCTCCCCCAGAGCCGTTGTTAAAGGTCGACAGGACATCACTGCCCCTGGTCGGCGCGGGGCTGTCCACACGGGCGGGGAGGGGCTGGTTCTCGGTCCTGGAGCAAGTGGACAGAGGGGGCAGCGGGGGCCGCGGGGGAGAGGGACCTGGCCGCTGCCCAGGCTGGGCGGGAGTCTCGGGGGGGGGGTTGGGAGCCAGGACGGGAGGATGGCGGGCGGGTCGGTGCAGATGGGGAAGGGACTTTGTGCCCTGGCCCTGGAGGAGCGGGGGTCCGTCCGGTGTCCCTGGTGGTTGTCAGGTTTGGGCACAGCCCTGTCCTCCCAGCTCCTCTCTAGCCGGCCCTCCTCCTGGTTGACACCCAGGGATGTGATCCCGGGGTCCCCAGTGGGAGGTCAGAGCTGGGGGTGGGGTGAGATGCAGGGGCCGGGTCCCCAGGACTGACGGGCTCGGGCGCCGTCTCTCCTCCAGGACGGGCAGGTCACCTGCTTCGTGGAGACTTGCCAGCCGGCCGATTGTCCAGCACCCGTGAGGGTCGGCGGGGCCTGCTGTCCTCTCTGCCCGGGAGACTCCATGGGGAAGAAGCCCTGAGTGGCTCTGAGCCCTGAGCTTCCCACTCGTGCCCTGGAGAGCGAGGCCGGAACGGGCAGTGCAGGGGACAGGGGACAGCGAGGCTGGGACGTCTCGGGGCCACGGCACGGAGCCGTGTCGGAACTCTCCCAGTGGGCTCGGGCCGGAGTGTTCGCCAACAGACCACGGAGCAGACACGTGTCCTAACTTCATGTTAGATTTCTCAGGTTTTTATTTAATTTTTTCTAAATGAAAAATTGGTGCTACTATTAAATTGCACAATTAAATCATTTAGGCTCTTAAATTGATTTCACCTAATATCACCGTTTCTTCTCAACTGAAAGTTAGTCCCGCTTGGTTCTGGCACCAGGAGCTTGCAGAGTGGAGCCGCCAGAGGAGGGACACGGGATTTGAAAGAAAAGCACTCTGGCACACGGAGCAGTGTCTGCGGAGCGTGTTGGGTGACTGGTCTGGGCAGTGAGCACATCCCCCAGCCCTGACCCTCGGCAGCTCCCAGGGCATCGCCTGGACCCACAGGGCGGTGACCCCGCCGCCTGAAGCAGCGGCATGTCCTGCGGCTCCCGACTCCTTCGCCCGGGATTGGAAGGTTTTTCAGCCGCGTTTAGAACAGGTCCGCGTTCACCTGTAACTTGCACGCACGCTGGCTGGTGTGGACCAGACGTGAAAACCCTCCGCTCCACACCACGGTACCTACTGACCTGCGTGGCCAGCGTTATCCACGGCCAGCGCGTGCTCTGTCCCACCAGAGCCCACAGGAGGGCCACAGTGCTCTAGATTCTTCCTCCAACGGGAGGAGTTCGAATGTTGGGAACTTTCTAACTTCAGGTTGTGTGAGTGCATTGAAGAAAAACAACCAATCCCTATACCTCATTTCTATTTTCACAACGTGTGATGTTTTATGAAATTTCGCCCATGTTTTAGTTTTAGATACATCAGAAAAATCATTTCCACTCTGCCAAAGTTCTCGTAGGATTCAGTGAAAAGCAACTTCCATACCTCATGGTCTCTGTCTTTTTAACTGACCAAAAGCCTCCTGTCTTGTTCCAAATACAAAGTGGTGTGTGTTCTGAGAAACGTGTCCCTGGACATCCTGCTCAGTTCCGCAGACCTGAGTGTCCACAGCGAACCGGGTCCTGTGCTGGGCACAGATACAGCGCCCACCTGCCCTTCCCACGGGAGACCCTCAAGGTCCCCGGCCGTCTCGGTCTGAGGGGCCAAAGCCTGTGGCCCGCGTGGAGCTCATCACAGGGGGCGGGGGGGGGGGGCAGGGCTCCCGCCAGCACAGCATCCGGCAGGTAGTGGGCAGTTTGAAAGCCTGGTTTCAGCCCAGCACAGGCCTCCGTCCCGGCCACAGGGGACCCCAGTGCCTGCCCTGCTAACATTCCAGCCCGAGGACTTGACAGCAGCTTAAACACGGTCGGCTTGAAGTCTGTCCTCACACATCACTAAGTGATCAGTAAAAACTCCAGTGTTTCACGGGCACGGGACTTCTTTTGAAATAATAACTCACACTGAATAAATAACCAAATCTTGGAACCAATCTCTGTAAGCAGAAAACAGATAACTTTGTCTGAAAGTTGATGGTTATGTAAGTTGCTCAGGTATAAAATCCCGCTTTCTGGAGTGTTTTGGTGTCTGAAGGTGCCCGGGAGGTTTATCTGTGGTTTCATGCAGAGGGTGGGTTTAGACAGGCAGCCTAGGGCGGCGTTGTCTCGCCCGACGGGGGGCTGACTGATTCACAGAGAGGTTCTGCGGTTGCGGTTGGAACGTCTGCCTGCAGAATCGGCCGTTTAATGAGGCGGTGGGAGGGGCATGGACACGCCTCCAGCCCCGTGGGGAGCGGCGTGTACATATTCCCTGACTTTTCTAACCCTTTGCCAGGAGCAAGTGCCTTTCTTCTGTTCATTGTAATCAGTCCGTCACCAAAGAGACGTTTGCACTATGTAACGATGCCTTTCAGTTCCAATAAATGGGCCACATTTTCAAACGGAGAATGAGTGTTCTTTTCATGAGCCGATCCCAGAGGCGGGTCCCCGGGGGAGCCCAGGGACTCTGCATGGACCACCATTCATAGAAAAATGTGGAAAAGGAAGAAAAACAAGGGGATTAGTTAAATGGAGGCTGTCCTCCCCTGTGGCTGGGATGCTGTCTGTGGACGGAGCTGACCTCCGTGTTGTGAATTTTGGGCAGGTTGGGGGCGAGCTCCCAGGAGAAACCCAGCCCCTACCCCACCCTCAAGGTTTCTGGCTCTGTGGCCAGAAACGTGTGACTGTGCGACAGCTTTCCAGCCCCTGGTGCCCTGGGTCCAGGCAGGAGAGAGGATGCCGTCCTGAAGGGACCTGGAAGGGATGTGAGGGTGTCTTTGCAGGAGCTGGAAAAATCATGACTCTTTACGGAGTTATCGCAAGAAGAAAATTGAAAGGGAAAAATTCAGTACTGAATTTTTTGAATTTGCCAAATCATTTCAAAATTTGTGATGAGACGCTTGAACTTTCACGATCCTGCCTCACTGCAGGCAATGCCAAGGCTGAATCCTCTGATGCTCTCCTGGGGAGCTCGCCCAGGTCACAGGGGAAGGTGAGGGATTGCATGGAAGGACTCGAGCAGCTGTCTTTTCTTCGAGTGACAGATGTCGTGTTACGTACGTTTTTGTGTAACATGAATAAACTTCCCCTCCATGTAGTGTTGGTTACTTCAGGATCGCCATGAGCTGGAGCTCGGGGAGCAGGTACCCAGGTAGAGTGGCTACAGAAGGGCGTGTGGGCCGAAGGTTGATAGAAAGACTGGACGAGGTGGATGTGGAGGCCAGGCTGCAGACCCGGAGCCGGACCTGCCTGGACTTCCTCTCCCTCCCCCAAGACCCAAGACCAGCACCTGTGCCGTGTGCCGGCCACACCTGGTGTGCTGCCCACACCTGGGATGGATGGCGGCCCCCTGGCCCACGGAAGGACCATCGGTCAGTCTGAGCTTCGGGGTGGGCTAGAGCAGTCCCCCTTCGGCCAGATTCTGAGCAGGCACAGTGGTGGCATGGTGCCCTGACCGCCTCCCCAGGGGACCCGGGGTCCACAGTCCATTCCACTCAGCTGGAGGCCGCCTCTGCCAGAGGCTGGGGCCCGAGGTGCAGAGGTTCATCTCACCTGGCCCACCTGCAGCTCACCTGCTCTCCACCCCTCGGTCAACAAAAGACAAATTAAATGAGGCGCTTTCCTGGTCAGAGGTTGACCCAGGTCAACACAGGGCCAAGCGTCCTGTGCCATTTCAATTGAAATGAAATGGATGTTGTGAAGTTGGCAAAAAGCGTTTGTATTTTGCTTTAGAAAATGAGGAGAGAAGAAAAACGGTGCAGATGAACCGGTCTGCAGGGCAGAAATAGAGACGCATGTAGAGAACAAACATGGACACCAAGGGTAGAAAGCGGGGTGGGGGAGGGTAGTGGTGGTGGGATGAACTGGGAGATTGGGATGGACATGTATACGCTAATATGTATGAAATAGATAACTAATGAGAACCTGCTGTATAAAAATAAAATAAAATTCAAAACTTCAACAAAAAAAAAAATGAGGAGAGAGATTGATATTAAAAAAATCAAGAGAGGGATTACCTATGAGAAGAGACCAGGCGGTAACTGGAAAGATACAGATGAAGGGATTCTGAGATGATTATGGTAATACCTAATTTCTTGATCTTGGTGGTTTTCATGAGAGTTTCTTTACAATAATTTATTAAGCTGTCAATTTACTTTTAGGTAATTTTTTGCATATTTTATTTCATAATAAAAATCTGAAATCATTAGAAAGATATTAAAAAATTAAGCAGTTTTAACAGTTGGGGAGCAGGGAGATATATGGGACCTCTCTGTACCTTCCTCTCAATTTTGTTGTAAGCCTAAAACTGCCCTTAAAAAAATAAAGTCTTATTTAAAGGAAAAATGAGGAGAATGTATGGAAACATTCCTCGTGCCTTCTTAAAATATTCACACCTGTTTCCTGTGGTCAAAATTATGTGCTCAGTGACATAAATAGTTGTGTTTTGTTTGCCAAATGATTTGCCAAAAGATTCTTCCTTATATGTATATGTATAGCTGATTCACTTTGTCATAAAGCAGAAACTAACACACCATTGTAAAGCAATTATACTCCAATAAAGATGTTTAAAAAAAAAAAAAAAAGATTCTTCCTTGTGCTTAGAGAATGACCCAAAAGCATTTTTTAAAAAAAGTATTTTCTGACAGAGTTTCAGGAAGTCATCTGAGTATTTTTTTTCTGGTTTTACCACCTCATCACCATCTGCAGCTGTAGCCATGAGACCCTAGAACCTTGGAGACAGGAGACGGGGGAGCAGGACAGAGCACGTCAGCCATTGGGGTGTGGAGTCCTCTGTCCCCAAAGCCACCAAAGCCTTGCATTTCCCAAATCCCCACCATGGACGGTTGGGAGCCTCGGCTTGAACAGCTAACGGGTTGCCCTGTAATTGCAGAAGAGGGGATATGGGCCCAGAGGCGGGGGACCTGCACCAGGCCACCCGCAAGTGGAGGGCAGCCCTGGGGCTGAATCCAGATATGACCCGGCCCTGGGGCGCCCCCCCGCAGCCAGCTTGTCCCGCGACCTGTGTCCTGTCCCATCGGCTCCTCTCTGAAAAGGCTCCTTCCCGCTGGGGTGTCCCTTTGGGCTGCCATCCTGTTTTCTCTAATGCGGCTACTTTGACAAAGGCCCTGAACAGACCACATTCTTGTTTCCTCAGGTATTGAGTGTTAAGGCTTTATGCTTGAAATCTTCAAATTGTGGATTTGCCTTCTTTTATGCTTATGGTAACAAATACTCTCAGACCCAAAACCTGGAGGCGTTGACAGTGAGGCAGCATGTTTGAATTTGGAAGGTTCCAGAAGCTCTAGTGGTGCCTATTTTTTTTTTTTTTTAATTTTTACAAGAGATAAATAGACTGACACCAAGCATTGTACATGGATGACCACAACAAAAATGGTGCCTATTTTAATGTTTGTGGGATTTGTGAAAAATAGCTCAGTCTTATTTGCTCTTTCAGTGTCTGGATTTCTTTCTCCAGAGACGGGGTCTCCAGAGGAAGGAAGCCCGCCAGAAGGTCTCCGTGGTCTTTCCCACAGCAGCCTTACCTCCGGCCATGAACGTTTCCCTAACTTAGCAGAGTGATCTCAAAGTCAGGCTTTTTTCCCATCATAACTCTGAACATCAGCCTAATGCTGGTCTAGTTGGTTCTGCCAGGAAGCCCTGTTTTTCAGAAATAGCTTCTTTATGGGCACTTTGGTGTTACTGGGGAGAGAGGGGACTGTCCCTCTGTGGCTTGCAGGGACTGTTCAAGGGTAGAATGGTGAGTCCGGTGTGGCTTTTCTGTCCGGGAGGTTTGGGGAAGGAGAGGGGTAGGAATCTTCTGATTTTCATGATAACTTTCTTTCCTTTTCCAACATTGAGCATAATCTTAAGTATCATGGAAAGTGTTATTTTTGATGTGTTTTATCAAAATCGAATCTCTCTGTAATGGTTATTAACCCTCGACTGAAAGCCCTAAATTTCGGAGCTGCATGACATCATTGTTACATGCTTTTCCCATTACCTTCATCCTTCCTGGCACCCAGACGGATTCTTCTGTTGTTTTATCTTCCAGCAAAACAAATCAGGGTACACAAACGGAGCCTCTGCTGGATGACTTAATTTGCAGCTGTTCTCACAGGAAGTCCCTGGAAAACATTGGTGTTTGTGTTCTTTAAAAATTACGGCACCAGAAATTAACTCGGAGAATAGCCACGGGCATCATTTCTGGTAATCGTGATTCAGTGTGAGTAAAGTGAGAGGGGACAGGGTGCTGGTGCCGCCTTGGCCGTGTGTCCGCGGAACGTCTCAGCCGGGCTGGGTCTCGCCTCTGCTGCCCGTGGCCCCCAGCACCCACACAAGTCGGGAATCGTGGACCCAAGACTCAAACCCACTTCTTCTGACACCGAGGCCAGTACTTTTCTCATTTCACCAAACTTAGAGAAAACGAACACCTACGTTGAATTAACACTTTGATTCATGCTGTGCTTCACCCAAGATGCTGCTGGAAGTGCCTAATTCATTGAATGTTCCTCACATGGGGGGACAAAATTCTGTAACTTTGGGAATCTGAATGCTTGAAATATGATTTCTTATTTGTGCTGAACTACTATCCTAACTACGCTTTTATTAGCTTACCAAGACACTGCACCCGGGGCCATACATATATATGTGTGTGTGTGTGTGTGTGTGTATAGTTTAGTTCACACCACCTGTTCCTGCTGTACAGACAGCTGGGGGGTTCATATCGAGTGCCTGGCACAGAACCAGGCTCTAACACAAGTGCCATAGGCGTGTGGTTCTCTTTCTGGCCACTCGGGTACAGCTGTGCTCCTGGAGACGTCTGGCTTAAAGACCGATCCCCCAGGTTCCACATTTAGTTCTCAGAATAACAGTAAGCAGTAACTTGTGTTTTCATGCAAACAGGAAGAAGGAAGAGGATGATGAAATATTTCACAGGCTGCCTGAATTTAAAGGCAACAGAGTTTTAATGAGAAACTCCCTCATCGGACTCAGAGTATTTTGAAACGAGAGGCCAACGGCCGACACCCCAGGTCTTGCAGAGGCCGGGATACACCTGGACACAGCCTCAGCCCCCAGCCTCCTTCCCGTGCGACTGAATTCCGCCCCACCCCCGCCCTGTGCCCCTCTCCTGCTTTTTTGTCTGCCCTTGTCCTTACCCTCCTTACGTGAACTACTCCCACGCGCCCCCTGCCCACTGCTGACCACCTGAGCCCCTGGCGACCGACCTCCGAGAAAGTGCCAGTGGGAGCAGGGGCGCCCGTCTGCCTGTGCTGCTCTGCGGGCTCACCCATTATCGTTCCTGAGTTCAGCTCTCCGTCCTGGCCAGTTACAGACTCCTTAGTGACCCCCTCTTACCTTTATCTCCATGAATTCTTACTTGGTACATACATACAATAGAATATTGCTCAGCCATTAAAAAAATGGAATAATGCCATTCGCAACAACATGGGTGGATATAGAGGTTGTCATACCGAGTGAAGTAAGTCAGGAAGAGCAAGACAAATACCATACGGTATCACTTATGTGTGGAATCCAAACTGTGACACAAATGAACTTATTTACAAAACAAAAACAGACGCACAGACATAGAGAATAAACTTAACGGTTACCAAAGGGGGGAAAGGTTGGGGGAGGGATAAATCAGAAGTCTTGGATTAACAGATATACACTACTATATATAAAATAGAGACCCAACAAGGACCTACTGTATAGCACAGGGAACTGTACTCAGTATTCTGTAATAACCTATATGGGAAAAGAAGAGATGTATATATATATATATATAACTGAATCACTTTGCTGTATACCCGAAACTATTACAGCACTGTAAATCAACTACACCCCTATATAAAATAAAAATTAAATTTTAAAAAGTCATTGCTGATTCTGGCCCTCATGTCTCACTGGCAACAGCCCCATTGCTCTTCAAGGTGAAGGTCTTTACTTGGAGGCTGATTGTAATAACCTTATTTTTGCAGATAGCGTGTCTGAAGAGACAGGCGAGACCGCGAAGTCGCTGGGACAGTGCTTGAGGCGTGGGTCTGGGGGCGCGGGGAGCAGGCACAGGACTGCCAGCTGCTGCGTGACCACAGCACGGTCAGGACAGCCTCGCTGCGGCCACCAGCCGCCGTCCTGAGGGCGTGATGGTGACCTTTCGCCTCTGTCCCCGTTGTGCCACCGGCCTCCTCACAATGGGTGGCGCTTGCTGCCCTTTATTGACCCGACGGGAATGGGCTTCCTCCCCTGCTTTCTTTCGGCGGTGGAGACATAACCCTGGAGGAGAGAGAAACTCCAGGAAAGTCATGCAGGGGGTTCTCTGGTTTTCACAAAAATGAGTCAAAACAGCACCCCCATTATTTATTTCCTCGTAAACATACCGTTCTCAGGCCTAGGAAAAGCCATGTAAACCTAATTTTCTTTTCTATACCCTATGAAATAATTAGTCCACTCTAAATTCCGATCAACCCAGTGGGCACCCAGACACAGGTCTCACTGTCCTAGCGTCCAGGCCCTAAGCTGATGTCCAGAGCAGCAAAGGTGTGCAGACTTTCCACAGCTGTGGAATCCGGGGAAGCAGCTGGACCCTGGTCAGCGAGTGGGGAGAACTGAGAGCTGAGCTGGCCGCGTCTCGGTCTGGTCTAACTCTGCGACCCGCTCCCTCACCCCTCCCCGCCCTGGACGAGGCCCCAAAACCCCGAGGGGCCCGTGCGAGCCCAGGTGCTGCCGGCTTCTGGATCCTTCTCCCTCATATGACTCACCCACGTGCTGGCGTGGCCGCAGCCTCGTGAGGTCATAGAACGGCTCTTGGGGACGTCTTCCTGCTGTAGCTGCAGTTAGGGTGATGTAAGGGCCACCCTTTCATCTCTGGGCTCGAAGAGATCTCTTTGATTTCGTTCTTGGTCACTGTACGGGTTGGCGTGCTGGGGTGGAAAACCAGTGCTCTGAGTTCCTCTGACACCTACGTGCCACCTGGCTGACTTTTGACAAGTTACCTGACCTACCTGGGTTCCCTTTCTCCTCCTGTAAGACAGGAAAAAGCGCACCTTCCTCATAAAGCAGGACAGCATTAGGTGTGGATTTCTTCTCTCCTTCCATCCCTGGAGACAGACACCGAGCTCTGCTGACGCCGCGGGGACGTTTTCAAAGCCTGAGCTGACACCCTCTGGCTGAAATTCGAAAGACGAATTGCCGAGTCCCAGAATTACAACGTAGATCCGTCAGAACTCTTGTTGCCAATGACAAAAACGTAGCTCAGCCCCCAGAGAGAACGTGAACTTTGCTGGCCAGGCACGTGGTAACGTGGGTGCACCTGAGCCCCAAGGAAGCAGGCCCCCCGTGTGAGCTCCTATCTCCACGTCCCTCTCGAGGCTGCTGTAACCTTTCAGCGGAAGACGTGGATCTTGGTGGCATCCAGGGTCGCGTCAGCTGCTTCACCCCCAGAAACACAAGGACCCCCGTTCACAGCCCAGGGAACAGTGGTGGTCGGGTGTCTTGGGCAGTGCCCACCGCTGGGGCTGTCCCAGTGGGCTGCGAGGACATGGCCACTCGTGTACCAACCACCGCCTGGAGGGGGACCCCCCCTCGCAGCAAGACGGGGTCTTCAGGGAGGCGGTGGGTGTGCCAGTCACACTCAGAGGAGCCAGGAATGCAAGTTCCCCATCACAGCTGTGTGAGGGTCCCTCGGGGGCCAGTCGCATCTTTAACCACAAGGGAGCACAGGTCCTTTACAGGAAAGTAACCATGTGAACGGTTGTCTGTTATCAGGGCAAGTATCAACTACTCAGACTTTGCCCGTTTATTATCTTGCCCTCCACCTTTTGTATTTTTCCATCTTTTAGGGCAACTGTCAGTGAATCTTACAAAACTAAAGGTGTTTCCTCCAGATTTGCCCTAAGTGCCTTCATGGAAATCTGGTTTCCTGGAATTATTTTAATTACTTATGCTCAGGAAAACGTTAGCAATCTGAATTGTCCATAAACTGGGAGTGGATGGCTTTGGTCCCACCCAGGTCTTCTAGAATCTTCCAGCCAGGGTTGGCTGGACCTGCAGTGCTGTTTCTGTTGGGAGGCTGTGCACTAGGGCTCTTGGAAGGGTTCCTTGTGTTTGGCAAAAGCTGGAACAATTGGTGCTTAAAATTAATCCCAGAGTCGCCAGTGTGTGCTGTCTGGGCCGGGTCCTTTCCAGGTGCTTTGTCATCTCACCCCCTAAGGTTCTGCACCATATGCTCTCCCGGCCTGAGGCCTTCACCAAGCAGGAGTCAGCAGGAATTTCTGCTGCCAGGTCAGGGAGCCATGAGAGACTCTGCTTCGGACAGAGTGGCCGTCAGGCCAGGGGCAGCTTTTGCTGGATTCTCCCCCCGTGTGCAGTGGTGTCCCTACGTCCTGAAGTACCTGCAGCAGAAAAACCGACAAGCTGGACAGAGCCTTGGTCCCGCACGGTGTTGGCCAAGACGGGGTTTCCTTGTTTGAAGGTGAGGGTTCCTGGAGATACGCCTAACCTCCCCCGAGTCTCCTACAAGTGTTTCTGGAGCTCAGAGCCGTCCCCAGGCTTCAGACCACCTGCCTGCCTGGTCTCCACCAGGAGATCTGAGAGCAGCCCACGGGGAGCGTCTGACCCTCCAGCTGTGCCCCCAGCTGCCCCTTCCCAGCGACAGTACCACTGTGTGCGGCCTCGTCCCAGGCCTGAGTCCACAAGCGACGCTTCACACTCCTGGGGCCCTTGTCCGGCACCCGCAGAAGCAGATAAAAGACCAGTGTCACCGGGGGAGGTCACCCCCCAACCGTGCCGTCCTCTGTCCTCTGAGTCCTGTCCGGCAGCTCTCACAGAAAGCCCTCCCCGTGGTCCTGGCCCCTCCATGGTGTGGAGCTGGGGTCCTATGTGTCTAGGACATTCGATTGTCCCGGCACATGCACAAGTCAGGCCAGCAGAGTCCTTCCTGTGCCTGGCGGGGGCCATTCAACCACCAGCGCGTCTGCCAGTGGTTTTCCAGGCATGTGGCCTGTCCCCACTGCATCCTGGGACCCCTCACGCCCTCCTTGCCGGTCTCCCCCTTCCACTCTGCCCTCTTGCACCCTGTCCCCTCCATACGGGACAGTAGAGCGCTGGTTCTGAACCTTGGAACACGGGCGATGCCTGGGGACGACAGGGGCATCTGGGGTGGGCAGGGTGCTGCTGGCCACCCTGCCCAGCCCAGAGCAGCCCCCAGTGTCCTGGGCAGAAAGCAGAGACCCGGGGCAGATCCCCCGATCTGCCCCAAACTCTGTCCAGCGACCTCCCGGGGAGCGCTCCACGCTGAGCTCTCCCCTGTGATCCGGAAGCCCGGCCTCGCAGGGCGCTCTCGCTCACCCCCTGCTCTTCCCGACACCACGTGCCATGCCCAGGCCCCTCAGTGCCATCCATCCACACTGCCTCCCACCCCGCCTCCTCCAGCTGCGACACAAACCTCGGGTTTGCCGCGGCCTCTGCCTGGAAAGCCAGCCTGTGCGGCGGGTCCTGTGCGTCCTGAGCGTCGCAGCTCAACCTCCCCCGACCTCTGGATCCAGAGCCACTGGGCCTCGTCTCCTCGTCAGCGTTCTTCACAGCACTCAGGTCAACCTGAACATCTCCCAGAATCATTTGTTTTCTTGTGTTGCCTTGGGGATTGAGTCCACCTGCTGAGTTCCCAGTGAGAGTGGATTATGACAGCAGAAAACCTAAATAAGAGTCACTTCAAAGAGACAGGAATTTGTTTTTCTCTCATAAATCAGGACATCTGGCGGTGGGCAGTGTAGGGCCTACCTTTCTGCTCTGCCATCCTTGTTGTAGGGCCCTTGTCCTCAGGCTCTCAGAGTGGCTGCTGGGGCTCCTGCCATTGTTTACTTGTTCAGAGCAGCAGGAAGAAATAAGGGCCAAGAGCAAATGGGAGCCTGCCGGTTGGATTTGTCCCTCTTGAAGACATTCCATGGAAACCCCCCAAGGACTCAACTTCCATCTCTCTGGCCAGCACTGTGGCTCACGGCCGCTCCCGTCTGCAGCATGGGCTGAGAAGTGTCAGTTTTCAGATGGGCAGATTTCTACCTATGAAATTAGAGGCTCTATCAGTAAGAAAAAAGGAAAAGTTGCCACAAATAGTTTTTGTCTGATATTTATCCTCTAATAAGAGAGAGTTGAAATTGTTCACCTGGAATCTCTAGCGCTTACACGGCACCTGGGACACGGCAAATTCTCAATAAGCCTTTGTAAGAGTGAAAGGTAGGCTTCTCACCATCCCCGGAGCTGGCCTCAGAATCCTCGGCACACGGTGCAGTCGGCTCGGCACAGGAATTGGGGTGAATCTCCCTGCAAAACTTTCGGTGGTTGTGAAGCCCCGAGCCCTTCCTCCCCGGGGCCGTGAGCTGCGTGGCCGGCACCCCCAAGCTGCTCTGTGCCACGGGTATAGGAAGGGGGTCACCTGAGGCAGAGACCCCTTTGGCTGTGCCCGCGGGACAGAGGCGACGTCTCTTCCATCGGTTCTGCTCTCACGTTGACCGGCCGGGCCCTAGAAGTACGGCCACCTCCTGCAGGGGCCCCGCCTGGGGAGGGGCAGGAGCTGGGCGGCCTCCCCAGGGCTCCGAGCCTCTGCTCTCCCCTGGGCCCCGGGTCGCCATCCGGTCCGAGCACATCCATGGTCACAGCCCCTCCTGCCTGGTCAGCCCATATCCACCCGCGTGGCTGCACTTGGACGTGTTGGGGAAGCAGGCCGTCTTCTGTGCCTGGGAACGGGACCCCTCACCAGACCAAAGGCAGCACCGAAACCCGTGCATCCCATGGTGTAGGAGACTCTGGGCAGGGCCCGGGGGGGGATGGGCTTCTCTGGCCTCGGCTCCCACCCGTGACCATGGACCCCCGAGGTGTCCTGGGCCACCTGAGCGGGACCTGGTGTTTCAGTGGAGTCCAGGCACTGAGGACACAGGTGGATGACGTCCGCTCTCCAGGACCTTCTCTGGGGCCTCGGAGAAGAACGGTGGCCCAGAGCGCAGGGCCGGGAACCACTGTGGTCTTGGGAAGACACCGAGGGCTGTTTGGGGACGTGGGAGTCCAGCCGTCCTGCCGTGTAAAATGGGTCCCCGTGAGAAAATCCGTGTGTGCGGGGACAGTGGCTTCGCTGTGGGCACAGAGGCACCAGCTCCCGGTTAGTTGACCTGCCCGCGGGCAGCTGCTCCCCACCCCCAGGAGGCAGGGGCCCTGGGGATGTGCCTCCCCGACTCTGACACGAAGCCGGAGCACCTCAGGGTCCAGGCGGAGCCGGGGCTGCCTGTCCTGACGAGTGGGAGCCGGCCCCTCCCGGCCAAGCTCCTCTTTCACCAAAGCCGGTTGTTCTCCTCTCTGCTGGGGAGGTTTCCGGGGGGGACAGGGCGCCCAGCCCAGCTACATGAGGCAGAATAACGAGGAAAGGATAATGGGGCGAGGGAAGCGGGTGTGGTCAGGGGCGCTGGGAGGAGGGGGCGTCTCCCGGACCCCCTCTTCCTCCTGCAGGCCTGGCCGGGGAAGCCAACAAGCTGTGCCCCTGAGCGGAGCATCTGTCCCAGTTCAGGCAGAGGCAGAAATGATCTCTAGTGTTGGAAGTGGGGTTGGCTGGGCCCCTCCCCTCTGGGGCCTCGGGACTCACACTTGTCCCTGTGCCCACCCGGCCTGGGACCAGAAGGGACGGACTGGTCCCCAGTCTCCGAAGCTGGCGGGGGGAGGTGCTCACAGCCTAAGAAATGCTCTGAACCCACGTGAGGCGCCGCAGGCACAAGGAGGAAAGCCTCGCGGGAGGCTCAGCCCCACATTCGCTCGGAACTCGTGGGACGTCCCCTGCCGTACCCAGAGGTGACAGCCTCTCTTGTCTGAAAGGCTGGCCAGGCGCAGTCATACAGTCACCATTACTGTGGTCCACCAAGCGCCCGGGGATGTCCTTGACCCCAGGCCCAGGGGGCAGAGCTTTCCCATGAACTGCAGTACAGAAGAATTTGGGGGTACGACGTGGGACAAGCATCCCCCAAAAGGTCATTTGGCCTCTGTTTGCATGATACTGGTGACTCGGGGGTGCAGGACCCAAAACAGGCTGCTGAGTAGCCAGACCTGGTCTCCGGCGCGCGCGGCAGGCTGTGTGTGTGGACACCGCGTACCAGGAGGTGGTGCGGGAAGGTTAGGGCAGCTGGCCCCTTGCGTCTCTCCCGGCCCGCTGCACAGAGGACACACGGGGCCAGACGGCAGAGGCTCCGGCGGAAGAGAACCCGGGGTGATGACACTTGCATGGTGGCCAGCCAGGCTCTGTCCACTTCCATTCCAGCCAACATGTGCCCGACCCAGATAACAGGGTGGCCACGGGGCCCCAGGGAGAGGGGGCACGGCGCTCTGCTCCAGGGCACTTCCCGCCTTAGCACCTGCCAGGGAGGAAGAAGTGTCCCTCTGCCTTCCTAGGTTCTTCCGGCTGGTCTAAGAATTAAATTGACATGAGACAGATTAACAGGAGAAAATCAAAGTTTTAATAACACGTATGCATGGGAGACGCCCAGGAAAACTGAGTCGCTCACCAAAATGGCCCAAACCCTCCCTTAAAACACCATCTTCAACCAAAGACAAAGAGGGTGTTGGGGGTTTGGGACTCGAAAGGGGAGGAAGGTAATTCACAGGGAGACGGACAAGCAAACATTCGCCGGGCCAGGCAGACGGCAGGACACAGGGTAGACTCTGGTCTCTAAGGGTTTCCCCACCACCCCTGCAGGCATGTCTGGTGATACTCTGCCCCTGTAACAGGCCCTCTATCTAAATTCTTCAGGCAGTGAAGGGGGAACTTCAAAGTGTCTTCCTGGGTCTTTTGTGCCTTGACTGTTTTCAGATCAGAATAATCCACAGGCCAAAGACATTTGGGGTGGCAGGTTTTGCTCCCTACACCCCGTACGGTGGGACTGAATGGGGATTGAGCTCTGGTTTCTGGTAAAGTGGAGAGGAGCTGAGTTCTCCCTAAAGATGGCGCAAATGTTCACAGCTGTATTCCAGCTGCCAGACCTGGGAGGACCACTTTATCACAAAGAAATACATGGTAAAATCATGTTTCCTGCGTTTTCTTGGGGTTCTATCAGGAATGTCCTCCCGGGTGTGAACTTTCCACCCTCCAGTCTTGGTCTCTTAGGAGAGAGGCCAGAAGAAACAAGGACTATATTTGTTAGAATGGCTCCCCGATCGCCGGCGTTTTGTGCACGGGGGAAAAATTGTAAAAATCAAGCTGCAACTATAGACCGGATGCTGTGGGGCGGAGCAGCCGAGGGTCCCTGCATTACTGCTTCTCTCACGGGGCGCAGGAGTGAGTGACTGGGGCTCCTGCTCTAATGAAGCGGGTTTGTGCTGAGATCTTGTTGAGTTAGAGGATTTGGAGAAGGACGTAGCTGAGGGCTGTTTACTCTGAAACTGGGCAGAAATCCTAATCCCAGCTGGGAGTCCAGTCACAGGGGAATTGGTGGGAAGCTTTTTTAAAAAAGAGAAGGGAGGGAGGGAAGAAGGGAATTGGGTGCGGGAAAGCAGGCGTTCACGTGTGCCTCGCTCCTGGAGATGCAGCCGTGGTGGAGACGTGGGATCTGACGCCACTTCAGGCTAACACAGGTGTGCATGTGGCTGGTGTGGACAGTCACCCTGTCAGCTCCGCCAGGACCCCCCGCTGAGGCTGCAGGTCCTTCCCGGGGTCACAGAGGAACCAAGGAAGCACCCAGCGACCCCAGGACCGCACAGAAAGCTGCTCTTCCCTTACCTCCTGCCTTTCCTTCTCTCAATATATTCTTAATATATTTAATACATGTACTTGCTGTATATTAATATACTTAATACTTACTTTTATTCTTCATTTTAATCAAGTCCTACTCAGCAATCTTTTCTTTTATGGGTTTTTTTTGGGTTCTCATTAAGAAATCTTAAGGAAAATTAAGATGTTCTCTTATATAATCTTCTAGAAACAATAATTTGGTAATTTTCCCTTTCATATTTAGTTCTAGGAAGTGATTTGGAAATGATTTTGTTACCAAACACAGGTTCATGTGCCCGACCCACAGTGAGGCCAAACAAACCGAAATGCCGGAGTTCGGAGCAGCAGAAAGGTTTGTTGCAGGGCCGAGCAAGGGAAATGGGGGGATAGGGTCCCCGAGCACCGAACCCCTGAAAGGGTTTCAACAAAGCATTTTAAAAGGCCAGGCGAGGGAGGGCTGTGGCTGGTTGTTGCAGGCTTCTTGTGTTGAATCCTGTGTTCTTGCATCCGTCCATGTCCACGTCCACGTAGGTCAGGTCACGGTGTTCCTGTGAGCCTCCAGCAAGACAAGTGTTATTCTCTGTTCTGCAGCCTTTTATCTCCCTATGAATGGAAAGTGTTACACCTTAAAGGTCAGAGCCTTGAGAATGGGCTCTCCTGTATATTTCAGGCTATGGGCAACATTAGTAAATGGAAGCAGAAGCAACAGAACACAAAGGTTAAAGTAAAAGAAAGAGATCTAATACAGAGTCAGATTTGCTCTCCCCTATTACAAATGCAGACACAATACATCACAGGAATTAGGGCTCCTGCCCCTTCGCATATATACTCAGGGACCTGGCTCACATGGAGAAGGCCCTCCTTCCCCACCAGACTGGGCAGGACTTTGTCTAATGCGGTGACTGCCCGCGTACAGGTCTGTTTCTGGATTTGTGCTGTGTTTCATTGCTTCATCCTACACCTACACTGCACTGTTTTAGTTGCTACAGGTGGAAAGGACCTTCTCGATGTCTGGCAGTGGACGTGATTCAACCATGTCCCTCTTCTTCAGGACTGTCTGTGCTGATTTGGTCCTGTCCCTTTCCATGTGTATTTTAGTATCAGCTTGTCAATTTCTACCAAAGAAAAAGTGTCTGCAGGGGTTTTGACTGGTATCGCATTGAATCAAGAATTCAATTTGAGTTCAGCTGACTTTTTAAACACTTAACCCTCCCATGTGTAAGCATGAAATAGTCCTACATTTTTTATGGCTTCTTTAATAGGCTTTGGCAGTGTTTTATAATCTTTTCCAAAGGTTTTGCACATTTTTCTTAGGTGAACTTCTTGTTATTGCTGTTTTATGCTGTTGTAAATGCTATTTTTTAAAAAAATTCACTTTCTAGTTACATGTTGTTTGTACATAGAAAAGCAAGTGAATTTTGGATTTTGACCTTGTATCCAACAATCTTGATAAATTCAGTTATTAATCCTAATAGCTTTTTAAAAATATACTTTTAGATTTTTCTACATATATAATCTTCTTTTTTGTAAATAAGGACAGTGTGTTTCCTTCCAGCTCTCCATGGCATTGGGTGCCCTGCTTGTCCGTGGCCTGGCAGGTCTCACCTGGTTGTTGGTTTGTAGGTGGTCAGTCCCCGTTCTCTTTTGCATAAATAGAGTTGGTGCTCAGAAACAGTTTGTTGTTTGAGAATTTTTGAATCTAATAATTACAGTAAACCTGGGATTGTTTTTCTGTCCTCTTTATACCATTTTAAAGATATTATTTTTGCAATGTGTAATTGCACCAAATTTTCTGGTTGAGCAATTTCATGGTTCTAAGTGTCAAAAGTTCACAAATAACAATTCATTATTTCTAGTGCTGAACTGGTAAATCTGGACCATATGCATGGTTTTCCTTGTGTTAACAATAAGGATTTTTGTAACAACAAGGCTCAGTTTGCGAGCCTGGTTAATTTCACAGTCAGGATAGGAAAATGTCTCCTATACTCATTCATCAGACTTTTGTGCAAGCATGCCCTAGCCTTCCTTCTTTAATCCCTGTCCGAGGACCCAGCTCAGGACTGGGGAGTGGAGGTAAGAGAGTAGGCATGAACCAACCTGCTGGGTGAATCTTTATCCAGCGCTTGACCCCTTGTCTCCTTGAATCTTGTCCGGCTGAGCACAACACTGACCTTGTGAGCCGACTCTGTCTTTAAATATTCAGTGTCACCTTCCTGGTCTCAGAGGGTAGACGGTGATGGGGAGGGGCAGAGCCTCAGGGTCTCCGGGGGTGGGACTGATTGGTGGCGCTGGCAGGGGCCTCCGCAGATGCTTTTTGTTGTTTTGTTTTATCTCTGCTTCTCGCCAAGGCAGAGGGTGTTTGGGTCACCCTGGGAGCCTCCAAAACAAGGACATCGAGTGGCTCACGAGGTGCTTCCTGCCCTCCATAAAGCTGGCGCACTCAGGGAACAACTTGCAAAGTGGTCCGGTCCAGTCGGGAGGTCAGCGGGGCTGGGCGTGCACCACAGTGGGTGCAAGGCTGACTTTTCTCCCAGGGGTGCGATTCCTTGAGCCAGAATTGCCTGAGTCATAGTTTCCTTGTTCTCTTTGGCCCTGCAGATGCAATTGCGAACGACCGTCAGAACAGCACGAGATGCACATTCTGGACACTCCCAGTGGGACCACCTTCAGGGCAGCAGTCTGTGAAGACGAAGGCACAGACCCTCGGAGCTGCTGGGGTCTGCTCATCGTCTCAGTGGGTGCCGGCTGGACGTCCCCAGGCCGCCGTCAGGGCTGACGTGCGTCTAAGTTCAGGCCACCACGGCTCCTCGAGGTAAGGAAACAGTAGCTGGGACTCCTGCTCCAGTTGACTTGGGCCCAGTCTGGGGTCGCCTTTCATCAGCAGATGAGCACCCAACCTGTTTTCTGTGCGTTTCTGTGTCGTGACACCATATTTAGTACAGACGGTTGGTTCCTTAACCGTGACCTCTGCGCCAGCGGCGCTGGTACCTGAAGGATGCTCAGCTGACACGTGTGTTTTCTCCCTGAGGGATTCCCACAGCCTCCCGGCCCCCAGGACCCAGGCAGCTCTGCCGCAGTCTGCCTGGGGCCACTTTCAATAGAGAAATCGCCTCCCAAAGCACAAAAAGACAACGCAGCGCCCGCGGGGCTGTGAGAGAGACCCTCGTGCACGGACGAGCTGGAGCAGAGGCGGGGCTCGCACCCCTGCCAGGAACGGGCGCTGCTCGCTGATGCCCATCGGTGCCCTCGAGATATTGTGAGCATGGACTTGGGGTCACGAATGCCTCTCAGCGAGTAGGATATTTGCAGGCCTGGAGTCTGTGGTCAAAGAGGAGCCCGAGAAGGGGGCGGGGTGTCACGTGGGCGGGAGGTGGCGGTGCCTCTGGCCCCGCTTCTCCTCCCGGGCTGGTCCTGTCTCCTCGGACGCTCCGGAGCCGCGCGCATGCGTGCGGTTCTCCAACCTCGTGCTTCGTCTGTTGGAGCCTCGGTGGCGGGGCCCTGGCAGGTCTGATCACAGCCCCCTGACTCACTGCCTGGTGGGAGCTGTCGGGGGGGGGGCTTCCGCAGAAGAACGTTTCACCTTTGGGGGGACCACGAGCTCCCTAACGTCTGAGGGGGAACACCCCCCGAGGAAGCGGGTCCAGGAGGCCTTTGCTCAACGCGGGAGCTGAGCTCCCTGGACGTGACCCAGCATCTGTCCACTTTCCTCCCGGCCTGTCCAGCAGGCGTCCCCGGAGAGCCGCGGGTGTGATGACGTCCCAAGCTCCCTGGGGTGGACCTCCCAGCTCCTCATACTTTCTGTCGGAGCAGGAAATGCAAACATTTTGGCTGGAGAAGACGAAACGGTCGACGCTCAGCGCACATATGGAAGCACTCGCGTGGTGAGACGGCGCACCCCGAGGAAGATCGCTCTCCGCAGCTGCGGCAGCCCAAGCGTTTCCAAACGAAAATCGTTCTTCCAGTCTGGGGGTTGGAGGAAAGTGGATTTAAATGCTGCCAGCAAAAAATATTTCACGTGGCAGGTTTAGACAGCTCTATTTTCTCAAGAAGGATTTTTCCAGCACAGAGTCGACTCTAGAGAGATTTGAATGAGTTTGTATTCAGCATCTGAAGCTTTTGTAGAACGAAGAAATGAGAAACAATCACAAGCCCCCCAGTGTCCTGGATCCACCTGCAGTTCGAGTGGCCTTAGGATACCCCAGTGTTGTTGTCGTTACTACTAATTAATTGATTAATTTTTTATTGGAGTATAGTCGATTTACAATATTGTGTTACTTTCAGGTGTACAGCAAAGTGATTTGGTTATTCATATATATATATATGGAGATATATATATATATTCTTTTTTTGATTCCTTTCCACTATAGATTATTACAAGATACTGAATATAGTTCCCTGTCCTATACAGTAGGTCCTTGCTGTTTATCTATTTTATATTTAGTAGTTTATATCTGTTAATCCCAAACTCCTAATTTATCTCCTCCCACCCCCTCCCTCGCTATCCCCTTTGGTAACCATAAATTTCTTTTTTTTTCTTTAATTAATTAATTTATTTTTGGTTGCATTGGGTCTTCGTTGCTGCACACGGGCTTTCTCTAGTTGCGGCGAGCGGGGGCTAATCTTTGTTGCAGTGTGCAGGCTTCTCATTGAGGTGGCTTCTCTTGTTGCGGAGCACGGGCTCTAGGTGCACGGGCTTCAGTAGTTGTGGCGCACGGGCTTAGTTGCTCCACGGCACGTGGGATCTTCCAGGACCAGGGCTCAAAACCATGTCCCTTGCTATGGCAGCAGATTCTTAACCACTGTGCCACCAGGGAAGTCCCATAAATTTGTTTTCTATGTCTGTAAGTCTGTTTCTATTTTATAAATAAGTTCAGTTGTACTATTTTTTAGATTCCACATATAAGTGATATCATATGATATTTGTCTTTCTCTGTCTGACTTCACTTAGTATGATAATCTCTAGGTCCATCCATATTGCTACAAAAGGCATTATTTCATTCTTTTTTATGGCTAAGTAGTATTCCATTGTATATATGTACCACATCTTCTTTATCCATTCATCCATAGGTGGACACTTAGGTTGTTTCTATGTCCTGGCAATTGTGAATAGTGCTGCAGTGAACATTGGGGTGCATATATCTTTTCAAATTTATTATTATCATCACCATTACTGCAGTCCCACACTGAACCTAGGAATGACCCAGGCAGTTGGAGGGGGCAGTTTCTGCACCCCACACAAGGTCTCAAGGCTCAGCGATCAGATCGGTGCTCAGGGAAACCTGCTTTGAACTTGCCCTTCGATAACAAGCAGGTAAGTGAGTGATCAGCCATCCCTCCATGTCCCCTGCCGTCCGGGCCCAGATACCCAGCCACCCACCTGCTCTCTGCCCGCAGTTCAGACCTCCTCGCAGCACACAGAAAGCTGCTTAAAGCCTCAGATTTCCCTGCTTTCCTTCTCAGAACCTTCTGGAGGTTTGTGAACCTTTTGGGATGAAATGGCAAGTTCTCTGTCTTGAAATAACCTCCTAGGCCCCCGATGGAGCCGTTCCCCGTGGGACCCTTTGGTGACGTCCGTGTCCCTGTAAAGGCCCCCCTGCCCAGAAGCCCAGGGTCCCTGGTCAGCCAGACCCCAAGCGCCAGGCCAGCCCTGGGCCCTCTCACCCCAGATGAGGCCGGCTGTGGCCCTAGACACTCAGAGAGTTGCTGTTTCTCTTCCTTGCTCTTTACTCTTTGTCCTACAAAAGCTTCCTGCCCCCCTGCACCCCACTGTCAGTTCTCCCAAAGGAAACTCTCCGCTTCGTGCCGTGTTGGATAAAGTTTGTTGGTATCACTTAAGTTGTCTCCTTTAATCCTTGTGTGACACCCCCAAAGCTTTTCATGCTGGGGTCACTCAGCACACCTGGCCAGCCTGGGGGCTTCACGTTTCCTGGTTCCCGCGGACGCTGGTGAATCGGGTCCGTCTGTCTGTACCGAGGCCTGTGCAGTGACAGCTGGACAGAAGCAGCTCCTGAGGTCCCTGGGCTGCTGGAGGGGCCTCATCAAGCAGACCTCGGGCAGGACTCAGAGCGTGATGCAACCTGGGATCTCCCCAGGGGCCCGGCCCCCCATCAGGGACAAGCAGGCCACGAGCATGGGGCCTGGAGGGTGACCCGAGGACGCCAGAATCCCCATCACTGGAGGAGATCTTCTGAGACTCAGATTCCCCAGACCGTGTAATTTTCCCGTAAAATTCAGTAACACACAACCACAAATTTAAGTCACCCTCTCAGCCCCCAGATGGTTCTGTAACATGAGAGTAAAGTCATTTATACATCTTCAAAAACAAATTCCGGCTGGACCTCATGATGAAACATTTTCACAAATTGCTTTTCCTTCTCTCTGTCAAACTCAACATTCCACCTTCATATTTTTCCAAAACCTTCTTTTTCTGGCTGCAAATCATCGCTGCCTTAGCCTCCTGCACTTTCTCTGAATTTCTGTGGTCGGTACTAGCAATTAATGGTTTTGAAGGAAATTGTTTTTTATAAATAGTGACATTTTCCCCTAATGATTAGCGACCCAAATGCACATTGATTTAAGTTTGTACCTCAGCAAAGAGACAAGCTGGAGGCCGCCGTCCAGTTCCGGGGACGCCACCGGCTGCCGGGCAGAGGAGGCGGGACTGTGGACGTGGGCCTGGCCCCTGCTGGGTGGGGGAGGGACGCCCCTTCTGGCTGGAGGGCGGGGGGACACGGGGTGACGCCTGGAAGTTGCCTGGCAGGAGGGGTGGTCCACTGAGGTCCGGGTGGGGAAGTGACCAGGGGACACAGTGGCACGTGAGGGCTGTGCCCCACAGAGCCGCCTGCCCACGTCCAGAGGACCCGCTTGCCTTCTCTCCGCTGGAATTTAGAACATCCTGTCTCGCCGCCTCTGACCACATGGGGCTGGGCCCTGACCCGCCCATCGCCGGGCCAGGCCAGGGGAGAGGCCTCTGGATGGCGGGTCCCTCGGAGGGGCTGCGTCCCCCACGCTGGCCTCACCTCCCTGCCCAGTGGCGCCCATGGAGCGGCCTGCGTTCCACCAGGCAAGCTGGGCTCGAAGCGTCCCTTCCTGGCCCCAGGATGAGTTCCAGAAGCTGGAAGGAACCCACTTCCTTAGGTCTGCGGAAAAATCCCGAGGTGCGTCCTCCGCCCTCTAAGAAAATAGGTTTCCCAGCTTAGGTTTTTATTTGAACAGCGGGGCCGGTGTTTGGGGAAGGTTTCTGGTTTCCCACCAGACAGACCAGAGTGTGGTGCTTCTGGGGTGACGGGGACGCCGCCGGTGGGCACGGCCAGACCTGCCGGCCTCTGTCACACGGCGTGAAATCCACCCCCGCACCATTCTACCCACACAGCAGCCCCGTGCCTGGGTTGGCGGTCAAATCCTGGAGAGGGGCCAACCACACTCGGGAAAGCTAGCTGCCGGCCACAGCTACGCAGCCAGGGGTGCCGCCACAGAGGGGCGTGTGCCGCCACAGAGGGGCGCTCCCCGCCCGTGCTGGGCTCTCCCGGGTCCTGATTTGTGGCGTTTGC
Source organism: Balaenoptera borealis (assembly GCF_965194805.1). Lineage (NCBI taxonomy): Eukaryota > Metazoa > Chordata > Mammalia > Artiodactyla > Balaenopteridae > Balaenoptera > Balaenoptera borealis. Next base: position 91,249,401 of record NC_138871.1, read on the forward strand.
TGATCTCAGCCTGCTTTCAAGCAGCACACAAATTCCCTACGTTTGAGAGAAGTTGGTGCCCCTCCAGCCCACCCCTGCCGGACAGACGCCAACCACAAGGGCACAGCGTTGGCAAGCCCAGGCAGAGCAGAGGCAGGCCCCCTTCCCGCCCCGTGACACAGTTCACCCACACGTGGCCTGGACACATAGTGGGTATTTTGCATCCTGAAGTTTTGGGGTGATTTGCGCCACAGCCGTGGAATCAAGTGCACGTCGCGTCGCTTGGGGACGGGGCGTGGGCTGCGGCTTCCGGAGACAAGCGGGCCTGGGCCGTCGGGAGAGAACGGGGCTGCGGGGGGTGGGAGGCGTGATGAGGACAGGAGGAGCCTCCAGCCAGAAGCCACGCTCCGTACTAACCCTCCAGTGGGCTTCTCTGAAGGCGGAGCAGCTGACGCTGAGTGAACCCGCAGGGCCTTTCAGACCCAGGTTCCTCTGCTTCATTCCCACGGCCAATCTGAGCTCTGTATGGGGTCCAGAGAAGAAGAGGTGACGTGTGATCTGATTCTTGAAGGACGGACAGGGGGCCTCCAGGGAGGAAGGGAAGGAGGCCACACCAGACAGAGGGGCCCGGACAGAGGGGGTCATCAGAAAAGTCACCCGGATCCTGGGCTTGAACGTGCTCAGTCCGGTGGGGTTTCGCAGGGCCCCGTGCCCAGCACGTCTGTGGACGCATTTCTGCCCTTGGCCTAACGGGACATCAGTTCTTCCCGAAGCAGTGCAGACGGGAGCTTCCCGGAGCCGAGCTGGGGCACAGCCTCGTTCACACGGACACACAGCTTGGGCTCCTGGAGACAGCACCGCAGGGGAACGGGTCCAGGGAGCTGGGAGGCGTGTGGACGGCCCAAGGACAGATGCAGACGGACACAAGGACAGGACGCACAGAAAGAGGCTGAGCTGCCAGCGCTGCCCTTGCGCGAGGCCCCGGCCTCGCCGCCCGCTGGCGGCCACTTGCCAGCTCCGGGGACGGACACCGCGCGTGATGCTCGGACCTGAGTGTCGAGGCGATTTATCCGGAGCCGGCGGCCGAGGTGAGAGGCCGTGACTGCTGCCTCCCTCCTCGCAGGCCGGGCGGCCGCGGAGCCGCTGGGCGCTCACGGCAGCTGTGCTGAGCTGGTGCCCGGCGGCCCCAGCCTGGAAACGCCGCCGCAGGCCTGCTGCCCAGGCACCGCGAAGGATGCAGGCCCCGCGGCGCACGCCGGCCTCCTCGTCGCGAAGACGTACGGACTCCGGTGCTGACGGGATGTGGGCTTGAGAGCGAATCTCAGATACTTCACTTTCGTGCAGACGCGGTGGCTCTGTGAGCTGTGGGCAGGCTACCCCGGGTCCCGTGGGTGTCCCATCCCCAGGGGAGACACCCCCCACCTCCATCCTTGGATGTTTTGACGCAACTTGTTACCCAGTCTCAGTTCTGTTGTGTATCTACTGTATTTTTTTCTTCTTAGTCTCATGAGCTTAGTGTCCAGCCAAGGTGAGCATATCGGCCCTTCAGATGGGTCCCCAGGAACGGGGGTAGGGGGGGCAGGGGGCCAGGAGGGCTTCGTGCAGAAGGGGACACTTAGGGTATTTCAGCATTTCATTTTCTCTTCAGACCTTCAGGTAAAATGGCTCCTGAAGTTTATTACCGATTAAAAACAACTCTGAAAATGTTCACAGTGAAATAAACTCTCAACGACTCCCATGGGAACCTCTACGAGAACATTCCTTCTACAGTGAGGTGCGTGCCGTTCCCGAGGTTGGGGCGCCATGTTCCCAGCGGGGCCGTGCCCGCGGGGGGAGTCGGGGGCAGCGTGCCCTCGTGGTGGGCACGCCCGCGGGGTCCCTGGGGACCCGGGCGGGAGAGAGAGAGAGAGGGGGGAGGGGAACAGAGAAGAAGGGAACTAACACCACGTTGGAACCGCCCCCCTCATTCTTCGGCTCCTGTATTCGGTCACTCAAGCTCCACACGTCAGGAGCTAAACATCAGAGAAACATTGCTTGTGCCCAGAAAGCTCGTAAAGGTCCCCAGAGAAAGTTCCATCCCACGTCCCAGGCTAGTCAGGGCTGAAACTCGCTGTAGATACATTCACTTTCAGCCTAGACACCTTGCTAATATGCAGGGGTAAGAGCGGTAAAGGAAGAATAACTGCTGACACCTTGAGGGTTTGCAGGACCTTGTGATCCAGCGCACAGGGCAAGCAGAAGAGCAAGGAAAGGCTGTGCTTCCTTGAAGGCCGGGGGCTCCAAAGTCTGCCACCCACCTTCACCCTTCCGTGCCGAACCTCCTGCTTCCCCTTTCCCTTGGCGTAAGAAAGCCTGAGCTCGACCCCAAGTTCACATGCTTCTTTAGGACATTAGCCCACCGCCTTCTTGGTCTGCTGGCTTCCGAATAAAGTCACTCTTCCTTCCCCATCACCTCAGATGTTGATTTATTGGCCCGTCGTGCGGTGAGCCGTACGAACTTGCGCTTGGTACCAGGAGGACGAGGGGCTGCTTTCAGGGGGAATGAAACATCCCGCCTGGTCCTCGCGGGAGACAGTCAGGGGGAGGATTCGGGGGACAATTAGACGAATGGGGGGACGTTTGGCAGGAAATTTAAACTGGAGGCTGTTGGTGTTTAAGGCAGTGGGCAGGAGTAGCCGTGTGCAGGGAGAGGGCACAGGAGGGCGGAGCCAGGGCTGGCACAAGGAGAGGGAGAGGCAGCGGGAGGCTGGCGAGGGGCAGGGGACACTCGGGAGGCAGCGGGGGGTCTGTGCAGCGGGTCAGGCCCAGCCTGCGGCCCCTGCACTGTCACCCCTACGCGGGCGTCCCTGGGGAGCTCTTCCTTCCTCTCTGCTGTGCGAGTCTCCCTCCTCCCTGGCCCTCGGGGGGGCAAACAGGGCCCTTGCTGCCGCGCTGCGGCTCTCCGTGTGCCTGGCGGGTCACCAGCGCAAGGACTGCAGAGCCGCGTGGGGGGTGGGAAGTGATGACGAGGCGGCCCGCGGGCCTCCTCCCCAGCGCACGTCAGACAGGCCTCTCCTCCCAACCCCCGCCCGGCTCTCAGGCTGCTATTCAGGAAGTGCTCCAAAGCCACCTTGGCTCCCACGGTGAGAACTTAAAACTGAGGCCCGTTAGCTAATGGGAGATGTCAGTGTTGTTACCGTACGTCCTGATTTCTCACAGGGTATCCACCTGGAATATTCTGGTTGCTTGGATTTAAAACAGAACTTCCAGCTGGGGAATCGGGACACACTCTTATCATGTCCTGCTTCCTTGGAAAGCTCCCTTCCCAAGGCCTTTCTCGGTAAATGTTTTCCTTCGTGTTCAAGGCCAAAAGCTTTTGGAGAAGAAGAAATGACACCCAGGAAGCCGATCCATCCTCAGCTCCAGCCTTGCTTTTGTGACCCCCCCCCCAGACGCACCCCACCACCCACTCCCGGCCCGCCGTCACGGCTCATTCTGAGGGTGGAAATACTGTTAGTGAGAATTTTAGGACAAAACTTTTGAGCCCAAAGTCTTCACTCCTCCTTTGTTGCAAAGGGTGTTTTCTGGTGCTTCCTTACTATCCTGGGATGGGCTTTACAACTAATAGAACTTACCTGCACATATAATGAAAAATCAGGATAGTGTCCTAAATGTCATATAAAGAGAAAAAAAGAAGGGATTTATTAAGGCTGAAAATAAGTAAAACAATACTCAGCTGGATGTTGTCAATGCTTTTTATTTCTATCCCACATCTTAAAATGATAAGCATATATTCATACAAGTACAAATGCAACCACCTCGAATACAAGTATTTTGAATGAGTGACCTTGAGAAGAGTTTTGGAGAGTCTAACGCTTTTTCTGAAACGATGGAGAACTTTTGGCAAAGTTCTGAAGAAACATCACCATGGTTTGCATGATGACATCATCCCTTAAAGTTCATTGCAATTAAAATTGTGCCAAAAATATGTTTGTGTTTCAGTGTACATTAAGACCATTAGAACACCAGAAACGGGTGTGAACTGCTTTTCCTGTATCAGGGTCTGGTGGGATGGTCAGAAGCCCTGTGGGAGCTGGGCCAGTCCTTCCACGGCTGGGGCTGCCAGAGCAGCCAGGACGTCGGACCCCCGGGCTCTGTCCCTCAAAGCCACCAGCGTCCCCCCGATCACCGTGGCCCTCCAGACCCTGCAGACTCTCCAGACACCCCGAGGTGGTGGTGGCCTTGCTAAGAGAGGCTGCTCTAAGGCTTCCTTCTTTGTGGAGCCTGGGTCTGGTCTCGTACAGAAGCCCTGGGATCTGGGGACCCAGGCGGGTGGGCACAGGCCGGCAGGAGGTCTGCTTAGAGCCCGCGGCTCATGGACGTGTGTCGTCACATGCAGATAGTGGGGTGACTGGGTGCATGTCCATTTAAAAGTCACCATGTTAAGACTTCACCAAGGTGTGGAGTATTTTGTATTTTCTCCTGCCTACTGATAGGTTAAGAGGGGGAGACTGTGATATTTTGCAATAATTTGGGGAAAGTGCATCATTTCTCATCTTCTAATTGCATAGGAATCACCCAGGCAGACAAGACTCATTCAAGGGTAAATTATTTTTCCTGACTTTTTGCATTAATCTAAGCAAATTAATTGAAATAGATAAAAAGTAGTTTGTGGAAATATAGAGGGTACAAAGTAATTTTCATTCCTTTGAAATGAAAGACTGCTTGACATAGTGTACTTTTCCTTCCCCAAAAGTCGTGACAATTCAACAGAGATGAAAACTGTCAAATGTACTTTGTTGTGAAAAAATTATACAATTTTGAGGATAGAGCTTTATTTTTAGTTTGGACTATTTTTGTCACCGCACTGACAGATACAGAATGTTCTTTTTACAGATTAAAAACAAATTAAAAACTATTTTAAAGAATACTCTGTTCAAACAACATTTAGCAGTTAGGCCCTAAGAGGAGTCAAAAAAAAAAAAAGAAGATCTAAAAATCTATCAAAAATTTTGCTAAAGCTAAATCACACCAAAGACCTTTCTGTTTGCCTGATAGTTTAAATGTTTTATTAATTGTTTACTGTTTTGCTCTAGATTTAACATTTTAGCTCTGCTTATGTAATAACGATGTCCACTGGGGAGGGCCTGGGGGTCAAACCTGGGCAGGACCCGACCTGGGAATTAGCCTCCCCTGATCTTACACGTGACGCAGCCGGCACGTTCTCTTTTTTGCACGTGCAGGAGAGAGGCTGGTGGTGGAGGTCACGCTGGGCTCTTGGCTCCGGGATGCGCCTCTGCGTCCTGTCTGAGCGCTCAGGGCCCCAGGCCCCTCTTCCCATTCCCGGCGCGGGTGCTGGCTGTGGCCCCGGGGGTTTAGCCTTCCGGATGGGGACCTGAGCTCTTCACCCCAGCTGGCGGGTCCTCTCCTGCCAGGTGAGCCCTGCCTGGCCCACGCAGGGCACCTGCGCCCCTGCTGCTTCCGCCCCAAGTCGACGCCCGAGTTCTGCCTGGGATGGAAGGAACATGCTGGGAAACGGAGGATCCGCTCTAAGGACGTGCTGCCCGGGGCCATCTCCCCCCCCTCACCCCCCGGGGCAGGGTCTCTGTGAATTCGGGTTAGTGAGTGCTGAGGGGGGGTCTGCTGAGCACGTCTGGGGTCTTGGGCCGCTGGGAGGCGCGGAGCAGCTGCTGCTAGGAGGACACTTGAGCCCCTGCGAGCTGGTCCCAGAGCCCCGTGGGCCGCAGGAGACCGGGCGCCTCAGGGTCCCGGCCGAGTGACACATACGGTGGTGACGCTGAACCCTCAGGAGAGGAAGCAGCTAAAGCAGAGGCTGCCCGTGTACGAGGCACAAGTCGGTGCCCTGGAACCAGAGACCGAGTCCTCTCAGCAGAACACGAGAAGGTCCGGGCGGAGAAAGCAGCCGCAAATCGGCGATCCCCCCGTTTCCCAGAAGGCGGCGCTGTCCGCCCGCGGAGCCGGCTCCCTCCACCTCCGTAAAGGAAAGGCCTCGGTGACAGTCCTGGGCTGCTGTCGGCTCGGGGCGGCCTCGAGGCGAGACTGACGCTCTGAGGCCCGGACAAGGCTCAGTTCTCGTCAGTTTGACCGGATGAGTCGTGAATAGCAGACGGTTTAACGCGGAGGAAGAAGATGCCCTGAACACAACGCACAGCTCCTGGGTTTGGGGCAGAGACGGCGGGCCCTGCATCCCACGGCAGCCGCCAGGGGCTCCATCACCAAGAGCTGCCTGTGAGCCGTGTGCCCGTCTCTCCTTGACTGTAATCTGCTGCGTGATGCTGAGCGATTCACCTCTATCGCCTGGGACTCAGCTACTTCCTCTGTGAAACCAAAGCTGCACCAAGTGATCCTTGGGGTGACGTCCAGGGTAAACATCACCAGATGCTGAGTGTCCCGAGGGCGGGCTACGTCCACCGCCAGTTTGCAGGTCGTCTCGCGTGAATTCCCCACAGAAATAGTAAGAATGGGAGGCACAGCAGACACAGACAGGCCTGGGCCGGGCGCTGGTCGAGTCCTAGACCCCAAGGCCAAGGGCACAGTCTCCTGGGTTAGACTTTCAGAGGGAACAAAACCTGGGCAAATGAGTGCCAATCCTGACAGCAGACGGGCCGGAATTATTACAGCAGCAGAATAACTAATACTGTAACAACCTGACCTCAGGGGGAGCAAGGATTCGGCACAGATGGAAGGCGGCAGGTGCAAACACCGGGCGAGCTGGGCGCTGAGGCCCGTCAGGACCCGGAGCCGGTGAGACAACTGACCCGGGACTCGTAGGAGACGCGACTGTTCCTTCCAGCCAGTTGGTCGTTAACGCAGCTCAGGGGCCGGAGGCAGCACACGGGACCCAACAGACACATAAGAACAAAACAAGGTCCCAGAGTCCAGAGGCTGAGAGCTGCACGGAGCAGAGCCGCCCGGTGGTGATGTCAGCTCGAGGCTCCGAGGGAGCAGAACAGAGCCGCCGGCCAATCAGCCAGTGCCATCCCTCTGTCTCCGCAGCAGAAATCGTTCAGAGACTCGGAGCTGCTACACTTCATTTCCCGCAGCTGGTGCAGTGACTTACAATGTGTGTTATTTCGCTACGTCCCCTCTGATGGAAACCTTAGCTCTGCCACAGAAACCGGCTTCATCTCCCAGGGCGCAACGGGAGGCTGGTTAGAGCGTCTCCCAGGCTGGTCCAATCAAGTCTTTAACGGGTTTTCTATGAACAATGATAAGAACTTGGGAACACAGAACAGGATGACCCAGGACCTACGAGAAGCAGTATTTTTAGGTGATGAACAGTAAACCTGTCTCTCCACGTAACACCGCAGTTCTGTGACGCATCCAGAGCAAACCTTCAGTCCCCTGGCGGTTTCGCTCCTCGCTGGCGCAGAGCTGGGCGGCAGGATCTCACCTGTCAATCCCTACCTACCACGTGGTCTTGGAACACAGCAGGTGCAGGGCGCGGACACCTCAGGAGGAAGGAGGAGGGTCCCTGCGTCCTGGGTGAGGGCAGGACCCAGCATGGGTGGGGGCTACTGCGGCCAAACCCCGCCCCACCTCAGAGCTGTCACTTTGCCTGCCCAGCCTCCCTGGGGCTCGCGACTCCACATGTGAATCAGGGGCCCCGGTGACGACTGCTCTATGGGTTGATGTGACTAACAGCTCCCCCAGGACTGCCCGTGAGCCCGGAGGGGGCCCCTCAGAGGATAATCAGGCTAAGGTACCCAAGCGAGGGAGAGAGACGGAGGGGCAGAAACAGGGCCCAGCAATGGGAGGGGCAGCGGCTGGGAATGGAGGCCTCGGCTCTGAGTCCGGCGGCAGATTCCCAGACGAGGAGACAAATCGCTTATCCTGTTCCGTCCTCAGAATCAGTCTTTCCAGGAAACCTCGAGATGCGCTCCCAGGAGGGGCGGGACGCAGGCTCAGGTCGCAGGCTCAGGCCTCCGCAGTGACGCATGGGCTGGCCCTGGGCTGGCACTGTCCCTCCTGAGAGTCAGCAGAGAAGCTGGCTGAGCGGCTAGGAAACGCGGGGGAAAAGGAATCACAGGATAAGAGGCAACATTAAACTGGAGGAAAAGTGAGCCTGGGATGTGAGGGCGGTGAAGATAATCTTCCATTCCTTTGGTTGGAGGGACAGGTTTATAAATGTGTATAACATGTAAATACGCTCTCATGGCGAGCCCCCCGGGAGGAAGCAATCAGGCAGCGCTTGCAAATAGCGCCAGACAACCGCGAGGCGGTGGGGTTTATTCGTCCACGCTGGGTCGGCGTGTCCCGATCAGACGCCGACGGCGCGCGGGCGTCCTGCCGCTCCCATTGGTCCCCGTCCTCGGAAGTCAAAGCACACGAGAGCGGCGTGTGGCTCGGGCTCCGAGAGCCGTGCACGCGTCACACGTGCAGGCTCCTACTTGCAGAGAAGGATTCGGGATCCACAGGCCGGGTCCTGCAGGAGAGAAGCCGCCAGCAGCTTCAGACCGACAGGAAGCCTCGGCCTGGCCCTGGTCCCGGCAGGCTGATCGGGTGGCCGGCGGGTACGCGGCTCCCGGCGTGGCCGCAGAGGCCTGGTCCGGGCGTGCCAGTGGCACCACCTCACTCCGGGTGCCGTAGTTTGGGTTCCACGCTTGGGAGGCAGGTGCCAAGGCTGATTCCACTCTGCCTCCAAGGAGAGGATCATTTTAGCTCCAAATCCCACCCAACCCTGAATTTCAGGCAGGCCCCAGGGAGGAGCAGTGACTTCTTAGTATAACACCACTTGGGGTCACGCGTATAAAGATAGTGCAAAGCGCGTTTAGACTGAGTCTTTCACACTGATTATAGTTACTCCATTTTCTAAGAAAAGCACGTTTTAAAAGCCAGTGTTTTCTTTCAGCCCTGGCCCCTCTCCCATCACCCCAGCCCGCACCTGAGACGTGCTGCCACAGATGCCCCACGGTTAGTCTCGGGGTTGAAGCCGTTCGTGCAAATGAAAGGCATTCTCACTCCTTTCACTCTGGCTCACTGACTCCAAGGTGTCTTTACTTTTTAAAAAGTAGGTTAACATTCTGACAAATTAGCATTCTCCTGTAAATACAGTTTGTAGGAGAAGGAAACACGCAGCAGCAAGGTGCAAAAGGGATGGGGACCGGGCGTCACACAGAAATGCAGGAGGAGGCCCCGCCGAGCACCGGCAGCCCCGGGATTCCCAGGGACCTCCTGGGTCTTAAGGGAAACGGCTGACACTGCGAACCGCAGGAGGGCCGGGTGTGGACCCACCTGCTCCGAGTCCCCAGCAGGAGCGTGGCGCTGCGGAGAGCTCACGTCCTGGGGTTTCCCGTGTCCCAGCCGGGAAGTCCCTTCTCCCTCTCCCTCCAGGATCGGCAGTGAGGACTCAGGGTCGGCATGTGTCCTGTGGATACACACTGCTGTCATCGCCTACAAGAACCAGAGGGAGCCCCAAGCCGTGTGACCTCAGAGGGTCACCAGCTCGCTCCCCGCAAAGGCAAAGGAATGCCTGTAGATTCAAGTAAACACCTCGGTTTAGAAAACAAAACTGAAAATTCCGTGGACCACAGCTGGAGGTAGAGGCTTACCCCCCGCGGGGTGTTTGCGGAGACTCTGCCGCCCAGAATTCCTCACCTCCCCACGAGCGAGCGACGGAGATGACAGCGGAGGTCATAGCCTGAAAGTCGCTTCGATCTGACTGTTTCTAAGACACAATCTAATACTGAGATATGGGGGACTTTTAAAAACGTGTCCCAGGGGCTTCCCTGGTGGCGCAGTGGTTGAGAATCTGCCTGCCAGTTCAGGGGACACGGGTTCGAGCCCTGGTCTGGGAAGATCCCACATGCCGCGGAGCAACTGGGCCCGTGAGTCACAATTACTGAGCCTGCGCGTCTGGAGCTTGTGCTCCGCAACAAGAGAGGCCGCGATAGTGAGAGGTCCACGCACCGCGACAAAGAGTGGCCCCCGCTCGCCGCAACTGGAGAAAGCCCTCGCACAGAAACGAAGACCCAACACAGCCAAAAATAAATAAATTTAATTAATTAAAAAAAAACAACAACGTGTCCCAGGATATAAGGACAACTAACGTGGTGCAGGCCATCGACCTTCACCTCTGCAGGGCCTCTGAGGGAGGGGACAGTGGGGGTAAAGAGACTGAGAGTTGAAGAAACCAGGTCTCATGTTGGGGAGCTCAGCCTCGGGAACCGGAGTCCTGTGAGGGCACAGCAGGGAAGGAGCACAGGGGACTGAGACGGCACCCCACAGGGCACGGGGCCCCGAGTCACGCGCCTGGACCCGCCCTGGACGGCGGGACGGGATAGTTGTGCTGAAACCACCTCCCCTCACTTCTCAAAGCAAGAGGCGTAAATCTATATTTTTCTCAAAGAGAAACTGACAAATAGCAAAAAAATTAACAGCAACAAAAGCAACAGGACTCTGCATTCCAGATCCAGCCGTCTGAACTGCAGCCACTCTTATGTCAGTGAAAAATATATGTACTGTTTCGCCAGCTCTGGGCTCCAGGCGGTAGAGCAGGTAAGGCCGACCTCCCCGTGGGTCTGTCCCAAGTGGGTCATCCCGTCATAAAGAGAAGGGGAGGTGCGGGAGGACACGCACCGACCCGCAGTGTGGACGGAAGCTTAGCCTCGGGCATAGGAGAAGCCACACCGCCTGGGGGACCATCACCTCTCAGGGATAAGTGGGAAATAATGCAAATTCACCCTCTTTCCCCAAGTTACAATCATACTTCCGGTAGAAAGAAACAGTGCAAAATGCAGCTGCCAGCTACCAAAGGCACAGGACAATGGTACCCTAAACAAAGATAAACTGAAGACTTACACCTCAGATGCCGAAATTGATGGCAAAAACTTACACTTGGGACAAACGATAAAACAAGAGCCCATCGGAGGAAATGACATGTGCATCTCACAGTTTCCACTGGCTAATAACCGATAGGTAAACACAGTCTGGATGAAATTTAGACCGAAAGGGTTGACCCGAGAAGTTCAGACCCGCAGAACTAACTGTGCAGAGGAAGCCCTCCCGGGCTGGAGACCAATGAGCGAAATGCATGTGGACCATCAATCAAGTTTTTAGTGTAAAAGTTGCACAGAAAAGGATTTATCTTGGTGAATATCATTTCAATGAGACAAACAATGTCAAACTGGGGTGTATTTTAACTGTGTAAAGAAAGCTGATTGAGGAGTTGGTTTAATGGGGTTAACTCTGGATCAGAGTCTTTCAGTGAAAACACATCAGTGTTGGTATATTTCTGATTGAAATATTTATGTTAAGAGTTGTTGCCCCCAGATATACAGCCTTAGACCCAAAGTAGCAGGGGAGGTATAAATGGGGGGGGCGAGAGAATCAACACGGAATGAAGGTCAAGGCCCATGGAGCACCTGAAAGGTGTCCACCATTCTGCCTCTCTCTGTCTCTGTCTCTCTGTGTATGTCTCTCTATCTCTCTATGTCTTTCTCTGTCTCTGTCTCTGTGTCTCTCTGTCAGGCCCTCTGTGTCTTTGTCTCTCTCTGTATGTCTGTCTCTCTGTCTCTGTCTTTCTGTGTCTCTCTATTTGTCTCTGTCTCTCTGTCTCTGTGTCTCTCTGTTTGTCTCTGTCTCTCCCGTCAGTCCCCCACTGGCGTCCTCGTGGCTGGAATGATCAGTTTGGAATCCTCGGGGCAGCGGCGTGCAGGCACCCAGGTGGTCTGTAGGTTTTGGCTCCTTCCATCAGGCTCCGAGGACGCAGTGTTTGCAGGGAGCTGCGGTGACTCAGGGGCTTGTGCACAGAGGCCCCCGTGTGGCCCCATAAAGAACGCCCACCCCTCCCCCTCCCTGCCATCGGCCTCCCCTCCCCCCGTGGGGTTCACAGGTCATTCAGGTAAGTAGTACTTTGCAAACCAAAGTGGTGTCGGGGGCATATTTTTCAGGCTCCAGAGTCTACAGTCAAGTGTGCCAGATGTTACCCTCCCAAACTTCCTCAGGAAGGTGTTTATTTAATCTGTGGCTATCAATCTTAAAGAAAACAGCTATTTTTCTTGAGTGTGTGGGCTAGAGGCATAACTTTTTCATAATAATAAGGTGATTGATGTTTAATAGAGATGTCTACAAATACAAAATTGCATCCGAATACTAAGTTACAGTAATATCAGCTTTTCACAGTGGGAGCATTTAGTAGATATGATTATAGAACCCAGCTGGTTTGGGGGTGTTCGCCTACAGCCCATCTCATTTTTATTGCTTAATTGATTTCATGGTTACCTAAGGGTTTTAATTATCGATAATATCTAAGCTCTTAAAGCCAAGTGATTCTGAAAACATGGGGGATATTTTCTGACACTGCCCTCATCTAAAACTCCAGACGCCGTTTGCAGTCACTGTAAGTCATCTTCTCCCAGCGCAGGGGAGCAGCGAGGCCTTGAGGACAAGGCAGGTGTAAAATACTCGGTGATTAGTCAAAATAACAGTCCTGAGGGTGAATCTCCCCGAGCCAAGTCGACCTTGAGGACCGGAGGAGGCCCGATGGGTGGCCAGGCCACCTCAGGCAGGTGTGTCAGTGTCTGGGGGCCACTGGGGCTGGAGGGTGTGGAGAGTAAGCACCTGCTCTCTCACAGTTGGGGGTCTAGACGTGAGACCCAGGTGTGGGCGGGGCTGGTTCCTCTGAGTCTGTGAGGCCCCCCTGCTCCCTCCTGCCGCTTCGCTGACGAGCCTGGGTGACCCTTGGCTCTAGGTGCGTCACGCAGATCTCTGTCTCCACGCTCACTGGCCTTTCCCCGTGCATCTGTGTCCCAACTCCCCTTCTATAAGGACACCAGTCCTGTTGGGTTAGGACCCACCTGCTCCAGCACGATCTCATCTTAACCAATTTCATCTGCAATGACCCTGTTTCCAGATAAGGTCACATTCCAAGATACTAGAGGTTAGGACTTGAACACGTGAGTTCTGGGGACACCACCAGCCCGTAATGAGTACTCGCCACGGACAGGAAGACTGAGACAGTGACTGAAATTACTCAGTGCCTCTGACACGTGACTTGTGGCTGTTCCGCAAGCTTGTAATTTGGAGAAAGAATTTCTCCGTGGCATCTGAACTACGGCAGATATTAGTGCAGTCAGAAGCTGTGAGTCCGTTAGCAAGTGTGTCACCGAACTGTCATTCACCTGGAGATCACAGCCTTGTGTCATCTGAAGTCTGGGTGGCAGAGAGCATCCTGGAGTATAAAAGAAACGGTCTGGATTTACTACTGCATCTCGGCAGGGGGCAGAGCAGGACCGGGGGGTCACAGACACAGAGGTCCCCCTTCCAGGTTCTCGGAATAAACGAAAAGGCCGGGGCCTTCAATTACTGATGAGACTCAGTTATTGACCACAAGTCGTGATGTCAGTCCTGAGACCTGATCGCTGAGGTCCAGGGTTCTGAGTATTAGAAACGCATTCCTGTAAGATGAGCAACTCCACGGGGAGAAGCTCCCTTTGGGGTCCGGCAGCTGGCGGCTCTGAACGTGCCAAGGAGCCTCTAGAAACGACAGGGGGTGTGAGGCGTTGAGCTCACCAGGAAGATGGGACGCGAACCAAAGGCCACCTGGGAGCAGAGGGTCAGTGTGACGCGAGGATGGAGGCGGGGCTGGCGCTGCGCCCGAGTCACAGAACCAGGAATTCTGCAGCTGGGCAGAGGGGAGGCGGCCCCGAGGGTGTCCGGAAGGCCAGCCCAGCTCAGAGGCCAGAGAGGACGGGGCCTGGGTCTGCTGCTGGCCCACAGCGGCTTCCACATGGTCTCTATTAACTGCACACCAGAAAACCGAGTAGCACCGAGTCTGATTCCTAAGACCTGGGAGACGAGAAGCAGCAGCGAAGGGTGGGACGGAGTCAAGTGCCCCAGGGGAAGCCCTGGCTCGGCTCTCACCCCCAGAAACGCGCAGATCCGGCCACCGAAGGCCTCAACGGCTGTGCCATTTTTAACGTAAAAGTTCACCTTTCAATTTCCCAGTTTCCCCAGAGTTTGCTCTTGAGAGGGGAGAGAAATGAAGAACAAGGTTTTATTCCAGGGATGACCTTTTTTCTCTGAGAAACCTTTGTGAGAACCTTTACTCCTAACGAAAGAGACTTTCAATACAATCATTTAATGTGACCAAGAATCCGATACCCCTTGAATCTCCACCCACAGATGTTCGATACCCTCTAATGTGTACGAACGGTCACCCCACTTTCATTATTTGGAGCAGAATGAAAGAGCCAGGAAGGCTAACACTTTGAACAAAGTAGCTCTGGAGATAGATGGGTTTGGACACCGGTGCTCTCTCCTGGCTTCAGAAATATAAAAAGGCAGCATCATCAGCCGGGCCCATAGGAGTGGAAGTTGCTGAAAAGCGGGGACTTACCACCTGCAAACCACCGTCCAGGTGAGGCCTGCCAGGCCACAGACGAGCACGGCGCCCAGCACGATGGAGACCATGGACGCCCGCGGGAGCCTCCCAGAGTCTGGAGCAAGGACAGAGCCGGTCGGTGAGCCTGCAGGCCGAGGGCAGCGGCCAGTGTGCCCTCCCAAACCCCAGCCCGACCCCCAGCCGCCGCCCGAGCATCCCCGGCCCTGGGAAACCAAGTTCCTCTGGGTCATTTTCCTTCCATGGACCTCCTTGCTCTTCCCCGTGGGCTGTCCATCCCCTGCTGTCTTTGCTGTACTTGGAGTTGAGCTCTGCTCTGTATTGAGCTCTCCTTTTCCTACTGCAGGAGCTTTAATAAAATGCCTTGCCATTTTAACAGGTCCCGGTGCATAATTCTTCCTCTACAGGAGCCGGAAGCCAAGTTATGATTCCTAGATTTGCAGCTGAGTGGCTGTGTGACCCTGAGCAAGCCACTTACCCTCTCTGTTCTGCACATGGGGATCAAACTTCGTGCTTCCCTCCCGGAGATAATTCACGGGGGGGTGAAACTAGCTGAGGGTCTGGAGCGAGCCCGCCCCGCCCAGGGTTTCCCAGCGGTCCTGTGTCTCAGACACGATCTAGCCTCAGGTACGAACCGGCTGGCTCCCTGCTCCCACCCAGCAACAGAGGCCGTGGCAGCGCGGACACACACGGCCGGAGGGTGACCCTTCAGTCACCCCTGCCTGTATGTCGGCACCCCCTCCCAGCCTGGATGCTGAGGGCCGTGGTCTCACCCACGCAGGTCCTGCCGTCCTCGCCGAGCACGTAGGGGTCGGTGCACTCGCACCGGAAGCTGCCCTTGGTGTTCTTGCACCGGGCGGACGCGTGGCACGGGGGTTCCGTCACGTCTTCACACTCGTTGACGTCTGCACACATGACGTGAGGTCAGGGCCGGCCTCCTGCTCCCCTTCCCCACGAGGCCGGCCCCTCCCCGGCTCTGTCCCTTGTCCGGGAGGCAGAGGGACGTCACCCCACGTCGGGGCCGCGTCTCCTGGATCCCCGCACCTCTGAAAAGAGAACATCCCCTGATGCCCCGCGGACGTTTCCCTCCCGCCCCACCTCTGCTCACAGTGGCCCCTCAGCCCCTCAGGAGTCAGCCCGGCCCGCGGCCACCCTCTGACCCGCCGGCCTGACTGCTTCTCCCGGCCCGTCCACAGCGGCCGCCTCGGGCCCGCAACCCCTCCGGTGCTGGTGCCGGTCCAGACTCAGTTCTGCTCAGTTCAAATTCTGCCAGGTGCTGCGAGGGCCCGAGCGTGCGGCAGGTCCCCGGAGGTTCGGGCCACACAGGCCGGTGGGCCTCGCTCGGACGCGGGGACGTGGCCTCCCTGGAGGCTGCTGGCGCTTTCCACACTGAGTAGGACCCCACCCGGGCGGGACTCGGGAGCGGGTGGGAAGGAGGCGGGTGAGGATGGTGGAACCGAGTCCGCCCTCCCCAGGCGGACAGCTTCCGGCCACACGGCCCGCTCTGGGCCTCCACCCCCGCTGGGCGAACACGGGCCGTGCCGCCGGGAGCCGGGACCTGACACCAGGCCCGCAGAGCAGGTGGACGTGGCGAGTCCCCCGGATGAGGAGCGTGTGTGGCCCCCGTGGTCTCCTTCTGTCGGAATCCAAAACCACGACCGGACCCCAGGTTCCCGTTTCCAAAGAACATGCTATCTTTTCTGGCCAGTTTCAGGGAAGCAGCAGCAGAATATGTCAAAAGAAGACATATGTCCTGAATACGTGCTGTACAACCACTTCACATTAGCAAACGTCACACGCGCGTGTCCTCGTAGGTGGTCCTTGTTCTGAGGGAGTGAAGTGAACGTGGGCTCAGCCTCCGCTGCCGGCTGAGCCCCTCACTCCCTCCTGGACACAGGACTGCAGACAGGATGTTTAAAACAAAGCGGGTTCCTTCTCTCCCGGCTCTGGAGGCCTGAGGTCCAGACGTGGCCCTGCGCTCACTCGGAGGGAAGCATCGTTCCCGGTCGCTCCCGGCTCCTGGGGCTGCTGGCCGTCTCCGCTTCCTCAGTCTGGCTGCATCTCTCCCATCCTCCGTCCTCACATGGCCGTCTTCCCTCTGTGCCTGTCCTCCTCCTAGAGGGACACCAGTCCTACTGGACCAGGGCCCACCCTGATGGCCTCATTTGAATTTGATTGCACCTGCAAAGACCCTATTCCTAATAAGGCCACATCTGAGGTCCTGAGGTTTAGGACTTCAACATAAATTTCTGGGGGGACAGAATTCAACCCCTCTCACTCCATGGTCAGGTTCTTCCCATCAGAAGCCGGAGCGGGGACTGTAGGCTCCGGTGTCCTGGTCCGGGGAGCCCACCCAGAATGTGTGGCAGCCCCACACGGTGGTGAGGACCATCTCAGGCCTGTGTGTCCCCAGATCCCACGTCAGTCTGCACCATGGCCGTGGCTCCCCCTGCCGGGACAGGTTACCTCCCAAGGGGAGCTGAAGACCACACCCCCGGGCCCAGCTACAAACATCTGCACGATGTTCCACTTCCCTAAGCACATCTGTGCCGACGGCAAACCTCACTCTCCCTGTAGGTGCAGAAACATTTCTTTGTGTTCATTTATTACAGAACCTCTCGGCAATAACTGGAGCGAAAAGCCATGGACACGTCGCTTTTTATCCGTTCTGAATTCACGACTTTAAAGCCCTCGAAAGAGACTCATTGCACTCATTTGCTAATTTTTTTTTTAATGTGATGATTTTTGGGGCTAAGCAGGATTGGAGCCGAGAAGAGAGAACGCGTCTCCTTAGATTTTGTGGATTAGATGCTCAGTTCAGCTGTTGCTGCCCTTTCTGCAGCCGTGGACGTGCAGGTGGGCGATTCCGCTGAGGACGGGCTGCAGCCCTTCTGTCACATCAATTCACAGTGGAAGCAAAATTCCCTCCCTGCTACATTCCAGAGCCATTTTTTTCTTGCAATTCTGGGCTTAGAAACTTCTAGTAGAGGCATAGATGAGGCGAAAAATATCTGTGTAAAGGAGCGAGTGCATTTGTACCGGGGGTGGCCCTCCTCCGGCTTCCTGTCATACACTTACTTTAAAGATGTTCTGCCCTAATTATCGATGTGTTCAGACAAAGACACGGGGCTGTATAAACAGTCAGCACCCTCCTCCCTGGTCCTATCTCGCCGTGCCCACGTGACCGAGATTAAGGAGCTCCTGTCTCCATGGGACACTTACCAATGTCGAAATAAATAGGACCCACTGATGTTGAAAAGTGGGTTCTCACTATTCACACAGCTCTGTCACTCGCGTTTTTCCTTAGTGATGTACTGATACGTGCCTTGCACATGCTTTCAGGGAGCGGTTAGCTGTTAGTATGAAAAATTACGTTAGAAGAAGACAGGAGGTGGGAGAGAGGGCTGGGAGGTGGGAGGACGCTGGGCGTAGAAGAGCGATGCTGGCCTCGTTTGGAGCATCGCTAGAGCGCAGCAGACCTCCCTGGGGGAGACAGTCTGAGCTGGGAGTCGGAGCACATCCAGGGGCAGTGGGGGAGCCCGAGGCGCTGACCCTCCTTTACTCTCCGGTTCTAAGCTTTTCTCCTTTTTTATTTGTACCTTGTGGACCCCAGTGAATAGAGCTTCGGGGTCATAAATAGCTAGAACAAATAGCCAGCATGAGGCAGCATAAAAGGTCCAGGGGTTCATTCAGTAAAGATGGAAGGCACACACGTGACGTTTATGCCTGGAACACGCAGGGCACTCACACCCCCCGGGGCTCGTGTCCCTGTCCTGCCGACACCAGGGCCACAGCCCTGGGTAACACGGACGTGTCAATTTTGCACCAGCACTAAGTGGAAACAACACTAAACACTTCCAGATTTGTTGTACGTTTGCTCCTGCAGGATTGTCTACAGAACGTAACTATGGGAGCAATAAAAGCGGTGGTTGACGGAAATAACAGATGCATCCGGACGTCACCGCACGTCCCAACAGCTGGGCTCCTGCCATGTGAGGTTCCTGGGACGTGACTCTCTGGCAGGACTTGCCCGGCCTTCGCCTCAGCTCCGCCTCCTCCGAGTCCACCGTCGTTCACCAGCAAACCCCAAAGAGATGTGTGAGACGCCCGCCTCGGCTCCAGCCCACGTCCTCCTGGTGCAGATCTGGGCGTGCGAAGGCTGCCTTAGCCGCTTAAGCAGGGTTTTCCAGCCCAGCGTGCTAGCTTTGGCCATAAATTCCCTCAAACCCTCAGTTTCTGACCTTCTGTTTCCGATCAGCTCCCTGTGCCGTCCGCTCTTCTCCAAGCTGTGGCCCGGACGTCGCCCTGGAGCCCCTATTTCTTCGCCTCCTCGTCCTTCTCTCTCACCCGGAGGGAGCGGCCTGGACCTTCCTGAGCCTGGTGCCCCGGGCTGAGTCTTGAGGGTCTCCGGGGCTCCGGCCTCTCCTGGGCTCTTCCTTTATTCTTCAGAGTCTAGAGGTGGGTGTGGCCTCTGTAACTTTCCAGGACACATTTTGGAGTCCCCAGAATTGAAGTGAAAATTTTGTTACTGGGGTAAAACACACATAACATGAAATTTACCAGCTTAATGATTTGTCCATGTGCCTTTTGGTCGCATTAAGTACGATCACATGGTCGTCAACTATGACCACCCTCCATCTCTGGAATTTTTTCATCTTCCCAAATCGAAACTGTAGAACTGAACAAGTTGGGCCTTGTTTTCATTTCTTGCAAACCAGCCCGATTCTTGCATGAGTCCATCTCCTGCTCCTCTCGGGTCTTCCTAATGCAGCTTAGAGAGAAACGTGAGGGAGCTTCTCCCAGGGGACGAGGGAGGCTTCCTGCTTCTGCCTGCGTGGTCCCGGTTCCGGGTCCTCCCAGGTGGAGGAAGACTGGGGCCCAGAGCAGGGAGGAGGGTGAGGTCTCCCTGGAAACGGGCCACCGCAGGTGGGGGGCCTGCTCTACTGATGCTTCCTGTGGAAACACTTCTGCTTCATTTGAGCATTGGCTCTGCAAGCTCCTTCCTACAAGCCTCACTGAAGTTCTAGCCTCTTCCTCCTCCTGTCCTTCCCTGGTCACCCCGTGGGCATGTCGTGAGGTGACCGTCTTGGTGCTTCATTTTCTAGAAAGACATCGACTTAGGAACATGGGTCACTGGGGAGGGGATACTTTATTTCCATGCAGAGAGTTCCTGGAAGATAAGTATATTCGGAGACACCTTCGGTTGAATGACATTTGTGTATGTTTTTATTTGGGGTTTCCTTTCAGTTTTTCTTTAAATTGAAGGATAGTTGCTATACGGTATTATATATGTTACAGGTGTACAGTATAGTGATTCACAATTTTAAAGTTTATTTATTTTTAAAGGACATTTATTCTTAATTTATATTTGAAAAATGCAGACTCCAGGGTCAAGTCACGAAAAGACACCTGTTAAACGACTGACCTTTACAGACCGGAGGCTGGGAATCCCATCCTCGGCGGGTGCAGGCGATTTGCTCCGGCCCTTGGAGCTGGAATCCATGGCGACAGGAAAACACCAGCACACGCTTTCCAGACTCCTCACACAGCAGGAAGTCCCCGTCTTCCACTTTGTCCGGGAAGCCACAGGCATCCTCTGGGCCAGGTTGACAGGTACATACAGTCAATGCCGGACCCCTTCCTTTGCCCTCCTCTGGGGCTGCATCCCCCGACTGGCCTCCCAAGGGGCTCACGTCGGCAATCTCCTTCCCTCCAGGTGGGACACAGCACGGGCCCCTCTCAGCACCGACCCCCTGCAGCAAAGTCACGCCTCTAACCCTTCCCCACGTATCGGCCCTGACCAGGCTTCCCCACCCACCCCAACAAAACTGCTTTAATTGAGGGCGACCACGGTCCTCGCTGCACAAGGCAGGCTGGATCTCAGCCCCTCTCCTCCTCTGACCACAACGGAGCTCACCGTCGCCCGACACTCCAGAGGCTGGGACCCGAGACACAGTTGCCCCGCTGGCAGGTGCAGGCCAGTGTGGTCCCCAGGAGGGGCCGAGGGGCTTCGCCTCAGACCCACGCCTTCCCCACCGAGGAGGTCACGCCCGGGACCCAGCAGGGCGGGGAGGCTCTTTCCTCCCCCCGAGAGGATTTGAAGCAGCTTCTCCCAGAAGCTGCGCTCCTGCCAGGAGACCCCGTCCTTGACCCTGTAGAAGAGATGCCCCCGTCCTTGACCCTGTAGAAGAGATTCTCCCGGTTCGCGGTTACCTGGAGGAGGGGCCTCCCTCCACGCGCCCAGGTTCATCCCCGGGATGCTGTCGCATGACTCGAACTCCTGGGGCCACGTCCCGACCCGGAAGGCATCGCGCGGCACGTGGGAGAGGCCGGTGTTGTCGCAGATGACGCGGGACAGAGAGTGCCGGCCCAGCTCCCGCCTCTGGGCTTCCGTGAACACCGCCTGGTTCTCCCACCAGAACCTCCAGGAGGACAGACGTGAGGACACGTGAGAGCCCGGTCCCTGCCACGCCGACCACTCCTGCCCGACCTCCGTGCCCACGCCCCGCGGCACTGGAGGCCAGGCGCACCCCGGGGAGGAGAGAGGCCAGGACGGCGCCGGGAGGACCGTTCCTTCCGTTTAGGGACCCGGTCAACCCGCTCGGCCGCACTGATTGTCCCTGGGTGCAGAGCTGCCTCTACGACACGAGTGACGAGGACAGAACCCAGCCTTCGGGAGGGCCCCGCGCCTGCCCTGCAGGACGTGCCCGAGGCCCCCTCCCCGCAGGCGCTCCTCTGGCCCCATCGCCAGGGCATTCGGCTTCTGGGAACCCGTCTCACTCTCCTCCCAGGAGGCTGCATCGCTGACCAAGCCCACAGCTGCTGACGCGAGGCCCCGGAGCGCTGCTCCCCGCCACCCAAAGCCCCCTTCCTGCGCGGGGACGCCGTCGCCACCGAACGCCCCCTCGTCCCCGCCCGCCGCGGGCGCCTACCGGTCCCCGTCCCTCAGCTTCCTCATCTGCTTTCCGATGATGCAGGCAAACAGCGGGCCAGTCCGCGCCCCGGGGAGGACTCTCTCGGCTAAGCCCCCGAGCCACACGTCAATGTTAGCCGGGTGCCCGTACAGGTCCAGGATCTTGTCAGCCACGCTCCCGTTGCTGCTGGTGGCTCTCAGGTCGGCCCGGGTCTCCAGCCTGGACAAGCCGCAGAATTCCCGCCACTCATTGTAACCTGTGCGGGGAGAGGGCCGAGGCCGCCCTACTCGGGATCCGGGCGCTCCACGTCCACCCCTCCAGCTGTGGGCCATCGAGACCTGGGGCTCCGGCCACAGGGTCCCCGCCGCAAACCCACCTCGCAGCCCCACGGCCTGCAGACCTCACTGTCGGAATATTCCAGCACGGGTGACAGGGCCTTATTGAGAGTTTGTCCACAAACGAGCCAGGCATCATGCTTGGGGACAAGGCTGAACCCCACACACCCGAGTGGGTCACACTTTTACCCACTTCTCGTCTCTGCTGAGCAGTGAAGCCAGGGCTCACCTGCCATATCCACGTTCCCACAGGAGCGGCCAGAGCACAGGCACCAGCACCCCTCCTTCCACACAGGCACACACACGCACACACGCACAGACACACACGCACAGACATACATACACACAGACACACGCACACACAGACATGTAGACATACAGACACACACACACAGACACACAAACATACAGACACACACACACACAGACACACACACGCACAGACACACATACAGACACATGCACAGACATACAGACACACACACACAGAGACATACAGACACACACGCACAGACATACATACACACAGACACACGCACACACAGACATGTAGACATACAGACACACACACACAGACACACAAACATACAGACACACACACACACAGACACACACACGCACAGACACACATACAGACACATGCACAGACATACAGACACACACACACACAGACATACAGACACACAGACACACACACAGACACACATACAGACACATGCACAGACATACAGACACACACACACAGACATACATACACACAGACACACACACAGACACACATACAGACACATGCACAGACATACAGACACACACGCACAGACATACAGACACACACGCACAGACATACATACACACAGACACACGCACACACAGACATGTAGACATACAGACACACACACACAGACACACAAACATACAGACACACACACACACAGACACACACACGCACAGACACACATACAGACACATGCACAGACATACAGACACACACACACACAGACATACAGACACACACGCACAGACATACATACACACAGACACACACACAGACACACATACAGACACATGCACAGACATACAGACACACACACACAGACATACATACACACAGACACACACACAGACACACATACAGACACATGCACAGACATACAGACACACACACACACAGACATACATACACACAGACACACACACAGACACACATACAGACACATGCACAGACATACAGACACACACGCACAGACATACAGACACACACGCACAGACATACATACACACAGACACACACACGCACAGACATGTAGACATACAGACACACACACAGACACACAGACATACAGACACACACAGACACACGCACAGAAACACAGACATACAGACACACACACAGACATACACACACAGACACACACACAGACATACAGACACACACGCACACACACAGACATACAGACACACGCACACATAGACACACACAGAGACACACACACACATACAGACACACACGCACACACACATACAGACACACACGCACACACAGAGACACACACACAGACATACAGACACACACACAGACACACAAGCACATACAGACACACCCACAGACACACATACAGACATACGCACAGACATACAGACATACACACACAGACACACACACGCACACAGGGAGAGCCACAGAAAGGACCACGTCTGTCTGACTCTGGGGCTGCAGCTCCCTCCTCGTCTCTGCCGCCCCCAGGACCCGCCCAGCCCCGGCCGCTGGGGACTCAGCCTCCTCGTCCTCCTCCTCCCTGGTGTCCACCCTGACTGCGCACCCAGCCCCTCGGCCGTCTCTGGCTTTGCTGGGCCGCTGGTGCCCCCATCCTCCCCCTCCGCGTCCCATGCTCTCAGGGGCCGCCTCCTCCAGACCCGCCATCCCTCCTCGGGCGATGGCGCGTGAACCCTTGCCTTACGCGCCACCTGGGTCTGACCAGAACCTGGCCAAGGCTCCCCGTCATTTCCTCTCTGGTTATGTGCTCTGCCGTCCGCGGCCCTTCGGCAAGACTGGGTCTCGTTTTACGCCCGGGGCCTCAAACACAGCAGACCCCCGACAGAAGTGCCGCATAAACGTGTGGACACAAGGAAACGCATTTCGACTGGGCCAGTTCCCCGCAGGGCGCGGAGGCACCGGGACACAGAAAGGGTGGGGGGCTCGCGTTCAGACTAAACAGAACTAGAGGAAAGGATCCCCTATTTTCCAGTTAGAATGGGAGGGGCTACAGAGGCTTTAAAAGCCACTTCTCAGACGTTGGCAGTAGGTCTGAGACACATTAGAACAGCAGCTAAGCTGGCAGCTCCCGCAGGAAAGGAAGCGGGAGGGCCCACCTGGCAGGCCGTGGTCCCGGCCCCTCTGCAGGTTGATGGCCGCCAGGTCCAGGGTCCCCGAGTCCGACAGCACAAAGAGCCCCTCTGTCAGCTCCGCGTTCATCAGCTGGTCCTGCACCTGCAGCTTGGCCGCTGTCGCCAGCAGGCCCCTCATGATGGGGTCCACACCACCTGCAAACAGCACAGGGGAGGGATGCGCTTTCTCAGGTGAGTCTTGGGGAAACAGGACAAGGTCTCAGATCGTCAACTACGCTGGTTCTGAACAGATGTCTCTCATAATCTCAGGAATTCACCTCCAGGGATTCCCAGGTTTCCTGGGCCCTTAGGGTGCTGCCTCGTGGTGGATTCGCCCCGTCAGGGCCCCAACGGGCAGGACCGTGACGTGTGTCTGAAGGAAACCAGGATGGAGCCTCAGGGGTGGAGGTTTTGTGCTTGTTTTTCAGCAGCAGAAACGTTACAGTTGAAGGAGGTGTTTGCTGAGTCTAAAGCCTGGACCAGTGAACAAGCCGCAGCCTGGCTGAGGGAGCCCAGGGCCGCCCCTGGGAATTCTGGAGGCTCAGAAACCCCAGAGAAAGTGTCTGATGACCAGTATCACTTTTTAAACCTCTTCGGATGCATCTATTTTCTCCATGCCCGCTGCTGACCCGAGCACCTCCGGCCAGCGGGCAGGTGACCGCACACCTGGCCCCCCCTCCCGAGCATGGCCCAGGGGCGCGCACCTTCCTCAAGGAGCCGCCAGGGCCGGAAAAAGGCGTCCCGCAGCGGCAGGAGCCCCAGGCGCTCCTGGAAGCGGACGTCTAGCCGCCGCACCAGCGGGTGCACTGTGGCGTGTCCAAAGCGGAAGGCGGCCGTGGAGAACACGTTGGACACCGTAGGGTCCACGGCGGGGTCGTAGCCCCTGTAGGGGCCCACGTGCTGCCCGAAGGCCTCGGGGCCCAGGATCTTGGGGACGTAATCCCGCAGGGTGATGATCTGCAGAGAAAGGAGAGTGGGTGGGAACCGGGGCAGGGGAGCCCCTGGCTGGATGCGGGGTCACAGTCAGAGCGATGCCGGGTTGGGGGGCTTCTTCCCGCACAAGCCTGGGGGCTGCTGCATCTGCAGAGCTGTCACCGGGGGTCATGCCACCTGGGGGCACAGGGAAGCAGGAGAGCAGGTACAGGAGCACCACCTATTCCAGATAAAGTCCTGAGCTCTCGGCTTTTACGGGGTTGTACAGGGCATGTCAGAGACGCCCCCAGACACCCTCCCGGCCAGGCCAGGCCACGGAAAATGAGGGGGACCCTCAGCGCGTGAAGACGAACCAGGGAGGCTGCCGCCCGCCGCACTCTTTTAGAAACATGAAAAAGTTTCTGTCCAACAATCAGCCCCCTTCACTCCCACTTCACCTACGAGCCCTCCGTTAACACCAGGACCTAAAGCAAAAACAAGAAATCTAGTCCCTTCGCTGGTTTTGGGCACCAGAGGCTGAAGATTTAGATCAAGGTGAGTTGCAACCCCATACCCCCCCCTTCTCAGCTATGTGACTCTGAGAGGTTGACCTCTCTGAACCTGTTTCCTTTTCTGGAAAAACCCCTTCCTTTGAGTTTTTGTGAGAATAAAAAATATACATGGGTTTATATGTATGAGATACATGGTATTATATATAGACATTCTATCGAGTACATGTATATATTGTATACTGTATGGCTTTATACGTATCAGACATATGGTATCATACGTAGACATTATACGGAGTAGATGCGTATATTGTATATAGTGTACACCGCCATGCACGGATAACTCCTTGCCCCCAGGTTTGAAGGAAATGATACACAACCTGAAGATCATATACGGTCGGAATGGCTTCCACGAGTTAAAATGTAAGCAGGGACCGAGATCCCTGCGTTATTCCTTTTTTCCCTTCTGAATTGTCTCCATCAACACTTGTTAGTTCTTTGTAAAAGCCAGAGAAATACGGCGGGAAGGGACCATCTGCAGTTTCAATGGGAAATGATTTCGTGCCGTGAGTTTTATAAATGAGTCTAAATTCCTACTTTCTGTTCCAGCCTTCAGTGACGCATGGCACCGTGTACAATGAGGGGACAGGCCCTGACCCTGGGGAGGTGCCTTTATATCAGAGGATGAAGTGAGAGACAGGGATACAATTGCTAATTTGACCAGGTCTCTGCAACAAAGGCTCAAATTGAACTCCTCTGAAAGGATTTTGGGTTTTTTTAAAAGGCTGTTCGGGAGGTTACAAGGCTAACTACACACCCAGGACGGTGATGGGCCCGGGGGCGGCCGGGTCAGTGGGCACCAGTGTGGCCTCAGGCTCTGCCTGTGCAGATCTACTCCCCGGGGGTAACCTGCGGTGACAGCGACTTCCTCTCCTGTGAAACGACAGTAGCACCTGATTCCTTGATCTGTTCCTAGAGTTAAGTCAGAGAATGACACAGGCTGACGTGCCCTGTCAATGGTAAACCAGGTGCAATCACGGACCTTGTCATTTCTACTTGCCACGTGGTCCCAGGAGAATTTCACGCAAGGGTCTGCTTTTAGGTTCAATAGCATTTCTTTCAGCTGTAAAAATCAGGGTCAAACTGTCTTGATATTTAAGAGACTATTTTGGTCCATGAGCCACATCTAAATGAAGAATATAAACCAGTAGGAAAGATTCTATCCTAGAGGGAAAGGTCTTACATTTCAGCTTCTGGGTGCAGGAAGGGAACGTGTACCGTTCTCAGAAACAACATGAAAGTAACAGCAGAGCATGTGCGTCCTTGTGGGCCATCCCTTCCAAACGATGGAGTGTGCCTTCTAAGTGCACAAGCCTCCGAGACCTGGGCTGACTGGAACGGGGGCCTGGCTGGGGTCCCTAAACCGAGGTGTCATCCCTGAGCTGGTTCACGGGTCCGAGCAAAGCACCCATGTGCCCGGCCGGCGTTCGAGCAGAGTCAGGACTTGATCACACAGAAGCAGCCGCCAGCTCACACCACCAGCCCGGGGCTGCAGCCGTGCCTTCTCCCCACCCCGGGAGGGGACCTGGCAGCGACTTCCATTCCCACCAGCGTTCTTCTCCGATGCCTTCTGCCCCCAGCAGACGGGAGATCATCTCTCTTCTCCGCCAGGGACGCGAGACAACTTCAAACTCAAGTGGGAAGCGTTTACTGGTGGATCCTCCCCCGCTCCTCTAACTCAGGCTCGACCTGTGACCCCAGAGGACGCAGGGGCTGCCGTCACAGGCTGGCAAGGCTCCTCTCGCCCCCGAAGCAGCTACTTCAGAGAGCGGAGGGCGCCCTCCAGTCCAGCCCACACGTCTTCCCTGCTCGACCTTGGAGCACAGCCCCCATCACCAGTCTCTCGCGATCTGATCTGAAATGTGACTGGAAGCGATTTTGCCGAAATGCCTGGACCTCTCCCCAGGGTGAGGGCTGCAGCCCTGTTTCACTCTGATCGGCGGGGCCCTAACCCTCCTTTGGAATTGCCAGGCCAATGCTGAAAACCCTCCCGGCGGTTCCTCACCCGCCGCGGTCCAGCGAAGCGCTCCTCCCTGCCCCTCCCTCCCGCTTCTCAGGGCCATGGTCGTACTTATTACCTCACTATATGAGAAGCACAGGAGCCACATGACGTTATTTCCAGGCCAG
The DNA here is from genome assembly GCF_965194805.1 of Balaenoptera borealis. Classification (NCBI taxonomy): domain Eukaryota; kingdom Metazoa; phylum Chordata; class Mammalia; order Artiodactyla; family Balaenopteridae; genus Balaenoptera; species Balaenoptera borealis. The sequence goes on from NC_138871.1 coordinate 91,276,963, forward strand.
CAGGGGTTCTCGGAATTCTCGAATGCAACCACCTCTAACGTATGAGTCTAGGGCCGCGTGCACCCACATAACCGCCCCCCCCCCACCGTCCCCACGGTGGTCGTGGAGCCTCTTCTCCGGGAGGGTCCACATGGATCTGAGACCCAGCCACTCAGCTCAGGCCCCTGCGCCGACTGAGTTCTTGTGCGTTTAAAGAAAGTTTAAGCAACATCCCGGCTCTTGGGGACACAGCAGGGCAGGCCTCCTGGCATTGCTCCTGGGATATGGTCTTCGCTCATGAATTCACACTGTGAAGCACCTCTTAGAGCCAGGCTGGGTCCAGGTGCTGGGAAGTCTCCCTGGACTCCTTCTCTGTCTCCCTGGAGCTTACATTCGGGGGAGGGGCACAGACGGAACCAAACAAAACATAGCTGGGTGGTGACAACAACCCGGAAAGAGGCATGATCCCGGGACTTATTTCACCAGGGAGCCTGCTGAGGGAGAAGGACGGCTCGGAAGTGGGGACCTCATCCTAACATCTCCCGACTGGCCAGGCCACTCTGTTCAAGGGGGTCAGGTGAGGGCTGACGGATGAGGTCCTTGATTGTTACTTAAAACCATCACAAGACTTCTGGCCATGCTGCACTCAAATTCCCCCTTCACAAATTCCTGTGCCTTTCTTTTTTTATCAATCCTGTGTGTTCACATCTGTCAGCTCGTTTACACTAAGCTGCAGTGTTCATCCAGGCAGCAGGCAGACTGTCTGTGTGTCAGATGCCCGGTTTATAGTCTACCTGTCTACCTACCGCACCATGAACACACATGCACACACACACACACACACACACACACACACACTCCACAAGCCCACTCATCCAGGGCCGGGGCTCACCCAAAGCACCCTGGTATTAAAACACTGACATCCTTCCTCGGCGGGTGAAGAATCACAACCTCCCAACTGCTGCCCAGACTCTCCTGGATCACGTCCGAGTCCCCCAACCCACCAACATCTATGGGGTGGCGCCAGGCACAGCAGGGCTCTGTAGCCTCTGCTCTAACTCCTGGGTGCCTGGGCCACAGGGGACCAAAGGTGGGCAAGGGACAGACAGTGCCTGGGGACGGCCCATCCCATCATGTGGTCCCTGTGAGAACCTGGACAAGACCCAACTTCCTCTTTTGTAAAACAGGACTTACAGGGTCACTGAGGGGATGAAGGGATGCTATCAAGGGCCTGCTGTAGCGCCCAGATCAGAGACACATGACTAGCAACCACTGGTTTAAAACAAGGCACTCCACCTTCATAACAGCCCTGTGAGACCAGTGGACTTACTAAGGTTATTTGACGGACATAAGTAGTTTTTCCAACATCGCTCCATTATAACTGGCCAACTTGACACTCCACCCAGTATCCTCTGAGTCAAGATTTAAAATATCATAATAAATCCTTACTTTAACTTGCTAATTTGCAAATCTCATACAGATTGTTTTTCTTTTCATTCCCTCCAAAGTATCACAATACCAAAATCACTGGTGGACACCCATCTGAAAGGGTCGCCCTGAGGATTACATGAGTTAGAACCCTCAGAGCACTTAGAATGGTCTGGATATCAGGGGAAGACCGGAGGGGCCGTGCCTGTTCCTACTGCTGTCAGTCTCCTGGTGGGGTAATCACCGCCAGTCCCTGGGCAACCGAGCAGCTCCCACGGGAGCGCCAGGGACCCAGTGCTTCAGACGGGAGCGGGGTTAATCTCCACGCGGGGCGTCCACCCGCAAGGCTCTGAGCACCCAGGCGGGGGGCCCACCAGACCCCTGCACGCACCCCCGCGGGGCGCCCGCGAGGCCCCTGCGCGCACCTGGTGCAGGGCGCCCACCACCTTGCGCGCCTCCTGGTAGGCGGTGTCCGCGCTCCAGTGCGCGTTGAGGGCCTTGAGCGCGGCGGCCAGGCGGTTGTGCTCGCGCAGCCACAGCGTGTGCAGGGCCGCCAGGGCGGGGACCTCGCTGGCGCGGCCGTCCCCCGCCAGGAAGCAGGGCGCGCGGGCCCCGGGGGCGCCGGGCCGGGCCGCGCAGGCCGGGGGCGCGGGCGGCGGCGCGAAGGGCAGGAAGGCGCGGCCGGCGTCCCGGAAGCGCGCGTTGACGCGCAGCAGCCCCTCGGCGCTGGTCCAGTTCCGCAGCCGCAGCTCCGAGGCCGGGGAGCTGCCGTACACGGTGGACGCGTCCAGGAACGAGGTCAGCCCGTTCATCTGCTGGCGCGGGTTCGCCCGGGACACGTTGCCGAAGAAGGCGCCTTGGGTCCCGGAGCCGCAGGTGGGTGACGAGCGGTAAAAGGGCAGACAGGCGGTGCCCGCGGCCGGCGAGGCGTTGGCCTGGAGCTGCGGGAAGGGCACGGCCGGTCAGCCCGGGTCCTGGGCCCCCTCCTCCGAGACACTAGGCGCTCCGGGCCGCCCACCTCCCTCCAGCACCGGCCGCCCTCTGCCAGCGCCCCAGGGGCCCCGTCCGCTCTTCTGCGGGCAGCCCTCCCTCCTCCCAGGGTCTGGGCGATTAGACTGGTCGGAATTACCTTTGCTCTGACTGATGCAGCCGTGCGGTGGCGCCCACTTCCCCCGTCCCCCCAGGTCTTCCTTTTGGTGTGTTCTGCCTTGCCTGGGGGGCCACCTCTGCGGATGCCAGGGGTTTATAGTCTACCTGTCTACCTACCGCGCCATACACACACATGCATGCACACACACACACACACACACACTCCACAAGCCCACTCATCCAGGGCCGGGGCTCACCCAAAGCGCCCTGGTATTAAAACACTGACGTCAGCTTCCCACCAGGCAGCTCCTCCTCCCTGTCCGGCCTTCCTAGCTCAGGGCGCCACATGCGCGATCGCTCGCTGCTCAGCCAAGGTTTCTGGAATCAACGTGAGTGAGGACCCCAGCCCCAAGCAATCTTTTCTCCTAGGTAGAAAATGCCCCTTGCCAGCCTTGGAGATATTTTCTTAGGAGGAGTAATTAAAAACCCTACCTGTATACCTCTTCCCTTGCAGGTCGGAGGGAAAACCAGAACAATATTAACAGACAAAAGTTCTGCAATCTCTGTCAAAAGTCCACGGCGCCTGCTCTGAATCTAGCGCTTGTATCCCCAGTGGTTTGTCTGTTAGGCATGCACGTGTGCCAAGATTCAGGTCAGAGTGTGTTCTCTGCTTCGCTATTTGTGACGGTGTAACAACAGCAGCAAAACTGGAGACAACTCCGGTGCTCGTGAGTAAGGAGGTTTGGTTAAGTCAGTCATAATGCAAACACAGTGGGGTAGGGAGGGTCGTAACAACCCAGCCTCTGTCCGTTTAATGAGCCGGAGAGAAGTGTAAGAACTATTGCCAAGTGACCCGTACCGGGTTCAGGACGTGCGCATAGTAGGACACAAAAACTGTAAGGTATAAGCGCACACACACATGTAATCTTCTACACATATATGTGCAGGTAACTTCTGGCAGGAAACACAGGAAATTCATAACAGCTGTTACCCCCTGGAGACAGGACCAAAGGTGACTTGTGTCTGAGTTTTGAAGACGGCACCTGTTAGTTTCATAGTAAACATGAGGAAGTTTGAAAATTCTACCTGTATGGGAAAACACGGGCTTCGGTTCTCACAGGTCTGCTGGCAGTCGGCCCCGCCCCCGAAGGCAGCGAGGCTGGCGCTCTGTGGCGTGAAGGCCATGTCGTGGTCAATGTACTGTCCCCACGCCATCAGGAGGTCAGAGTACTGGCCGTCCTCCGTCACAGCCTCGTTGGAAACGTGGATGACCTGCCTGCTCACCTCCCGGACCTGGGCGGACACAGCGGCCGTCACGTGCGGGAGGCCGTCCTGCAGGGCCGGGGGAGGCAGACCCCTGGGGTGGGGTTAGCCCGGGGGCTCAGGGCTCCGCGCCCGTTCACAGGACGCTGGCACTCCTGGGGCAGGATGGGGTCCCTGGAGGCCCCCGGCTCTCCTCCCCGACACGCACGGGTGGTGATTTAGGGCTGAGTGTAGTTTCCTCACTTGTAAATAAACATAAAAATGCTGACCTCTCGGGACTGTCGTGGGGATTAAACTGAGTCATCTAGTGATTAGTGCCATTTAGTCCTCGACCTAGAGAGCAGGGCCTGGGGCCCAGGGGCAGAGCCCTGAGCCCGGAGGGTTGTTCCCAGGCCTTGAGGCCCTGTGGCGGTTTGCCTGGCCTGAGTCAGAATTGTTTGGGATCAGTGACTTCTTTTCTCCTTTCCATTTTTTTTGTTTCTGAACCAGGACGTCTACAGCTGTTATCCCGTGCCCGTCCCACCACTGCATTTTGGGGGCAGGCTTGCTTTCTGGTTTCATAGGCCCCAAAGGAGGGGAGTTTTGCCCCAGGAGGGGTCACACCTAGAGCTTCCCCATCCCTGACTCAGATTATTCAGAGGATGAGATTTGGGGGTCTGAGAATGGCGAGATTTAGATCAGGTTTGGGATTTTGAGTTGATGCTGTAGTGGGCTGAGACTCTGGGGGGCCTTGGGATGGGGTAAATGCAGTTTGCGTGCGGAATGGATATGACTTCCGGGGTCAGAGGGTGGACTTATAGGCAGGGTAATGGCCCCTGAAGATGTCCATTCCCCCATCCCTGGAGCCTGTGAATACACCGCATGGCAAAGGGGACTCGGCAGATGTGGTTATTTTAAGGACCTCGAGATGGGGGCGAGCCTGGATTCCCAAGGGGGTCTGATCTAACCACGTGGGTCCTTAGACTCTGAGACCGTCCTTGACTCAGGGGAGAAGAGGCGCAGAGAGACGCAGCCTTGCTGGCTTGGGGAGGGGGGATAAGCCGAGGAATGTGAGTGGCTCCCCGCTGGTTTATTCACTGAAGCGAGCAGTCGAATTGGGGACAGATGACCCAATTTTGGACCCAAGTGATCAGTAGATCAGGTGGGTTTGTTTGGCAAATGGCTTGCCTCTGGGAGTATGTAGCGGTGACCATCTTTGCCACTTAAATGAGAGAATTAATCAATTGTACGTGTCTTTGAACGTGTCTAGTCTTGTACCTATTTGTAAAGAGTCGAAAGCTGGACGAAGCTTAACTCTGTGTTGTTCCCCTCACTGGCTGAGTGGCGCTGATCTGTCAGAGCCAAGTTCCCGAGCTATAAGGTGAGGAGCCCTTCTCCACCCCACAGGGGCCGGGAGGCCCATCCATCATATAGGCGCCCGCGCAGGGGCCTGCCCTGTTGAGCGAGATCTCCTCAAAGCCTGCCTCCCTCCAAGGTGAGGGGAGGTTTGCTCCGTTCCGGGAAACCGGCTCCAGCCCCGTTTCAGCGGCACTCACCGGGGGCAGGGGGAACCCGTTGTACCGGAGGCGTGGGTTCCAGCCCCGTTCAGCGGCACTCACCGGGGGCAGGGGGAACCCGTTGTACCGGAGGCGTGGGTTCCAGCCTCTGGGTTCGCTGATGCCGTCCTCATAGGCGGGGGGCAGCCACCTGGCCAGGGCTGTGTTGGCGGCTCCCCGCCTAGGGTGGTCTCTGTGGAGACAGCGGGGCTCCGTGTTTGAGTCGAGGAGGGACGGAGCAGCAGGGCCGATGCCGTGAGCTGTCCCCAGGGACACGGAGCGGCGCCCCTGGGGCGACTGTGGGGGGTGAAGCCCTCTGTCCAGTGGGGACCACACGCCCCCGTGGTGCTGAGACGCTTCCCGGGCTGTAAGGGCGCAGGTGGTCTGAGGGAGCTGACTCCCAAAGCCCGCATGCACGTGCCCTCCGCCCTCAGCGCCGGAACCTGGGGCGCCCTGTCCGTCCATGTGTCTCCCACCTTCACTGCCCAGTTTCCCTGCGTTGCCTCTGAAGGCTGCGTCTCACTCGGGAGCTCGCCGTGGGCACCTCCCTGGGGCTCCAGACAGAGTCACACCTGAAACCCCGCCGTGCTGAACGTGCTCCCGTCAAAGCTCCTACAACCACCTGGGCAGGATGCCCTTTCCTATCGCCTGTATTTACCTTTAGGACAAAGTTTCTGCGAGAAAGTGGAATCTTTGGAACTTGCTGAAATGTCCTAAATTCAGAAGTGAGATGGTTGTGTAAATACACTTGTTTGAATCAGAAATAAGTCAAGCTTTTTCTGAGAGAAAGTATCAACAAGTCTCACTTGGTTCACGGATTTGACAGAGAGCATGGACTCAGCCAATTAAGGTAAATGGGAATGTTTTCCGTAAGCAGACTGATCTGCAGTTTCATTCTATTGGTCAAAATATATTTTGACAAAAATATAAAGTGCATGCTGAGGCAAAGTTGTGTCTAATGATATTTTGATTTTACAGACTACTTTCGAGCATGACTTTTGAGTCATGCAGGTGCCTCTAAGTCAAAGGGACCGGTATCAATAAGAATCAGTGTGTCCCAGAACTGTTTCCAGCAATGAGGAAATGAGAGACAAATGATTGGTAACTAGTCCTTGTGCAAATCACATATGAATAGTAAATATATACGTATGTGATCACATACGTAAATGTATAAAATAAATACATGACTATGTAACATTTAGAAAATACAAGAATAAAATGCCTAGAGAGCATACGTAAAAGTAAAGGACTATGTAAAAGGAGAAAGTAAAATACTTTAATCATAAAATAGCCTACATTTAGAAAAAGACCATCAGACAAATTAGAATGGAAATGTTAGTTCAAAGACAAAAGAAAAAAAGGGGAATTTTCTGTTAGAGAAAAATTTGTTCTGTTTTTTAAAAATGGATTATTTGGGTACAAAATTCTCGTGGCATCCAAGGTCCCTCGGCCTTTATCAACACATCCCTATGGCAATAATAGCCATGGGGGTGTTTGTTTGGTGGCTGCAGAATCTTCCAAAAAGAAAGGAGTGAGGCTGGAGTTTGCAGGTGGACAGGAGACAACTTTGCTGGGCTCTTTGAGGTCACGTAGCAAAAGCATTTGAATTGGAAAAGATTGGGATCTAGGCTTTCTAATATTCTTTCCTGCATCTGATGTGTGGACACTCAGAACATTTAGGGAGTGAAGTCTACAAGAATCGTGGCAAGCTAAAGGATTTTTAAAACTTTGAAAGTATTTGTAAATATAAATACTGAAGAATTAGTTGGTTTGTTTTGACACTAAATTATTACACCATTTGAGACATAACGTCCACCCATCATTCTTCTATAAATGGGACTGGTTTGGATGCTCTGCCCAGAAGTAAAGGAACCGTGGGCTGCTGAGAACTTTCTAAGCTCTTGTTTGAGGCAAGAGCCCACAGTTAAGGCCGGGACGCCCCAGGGCTCCTGACGCTGGAGAAAAGGGACTTTCTTGCTTCTGTGGCTCCTCCCAGCCCTGCTGCTGTGTCCGGGGCCACTCAGGAAGGACGAGTAGCAGTAGGTGATGATGGTTACTTCTGCATGTCTGAAGGGACAGGAAATGGGGATAATTCTAGTTGTAATACTCCGTTGGTCTCCAGCACAACCAAAGTGGCTTAATTTGCAAAACCGTATGGGACAGTAGTGCATTTAATCAGCTGCAGTCAGTCAGGTTTAATGCAGCGTTCTGGTCTGTTACGGTTGGCTTGTCTTTATTGAAATTCCATAAAGTGCGGCTCTTTCACTCAATTAAGAATAACGAGAATGTTAATTTAACTGCTCAGGGGATTGGTTTTGTTTTTTTGTTTGTGCTTTTTGCTGATTGACTGTCCTGTTTCAGCAGCTCCTGGGACATCACACGGTTTCTGTGACCATCTCACCCTCTGGTCGGGTCAGAGCCCAGCCTGCTGGGCAGGACCCAGGGGCATCATGTGGGGACCTCGCAGCCACCAGGCGGGCCCCCTCCAGGCTTCCGGCATCGCTCTCGGATGCTGCTAGGCTGGAACAGAAGACCCGCGGCGGCCCCAGGGGGTCAGCTTTCACCAGCACGTGGTTCCTTTAGTAGATCTGGATTGACGAGCACATTGGAAATGGTCGCAAAGCTGACAGCAAGCAGGTGACGCGTCTCTGGAGGAGAGTTTCACGAGGGGGACAGGTGTCTGCTCCCCCCGCGGCTCCGTGTTACTGGGATTGGTTTGAAACACCAGCTCTTCTCTCTCAGACACCAGGCAGCTGAAAATCTGCTCTGGGGGCTATTTTTATAACGAGTGGATGTGTGAACGTTTGAGTTTGGTGTGGGCAGGTTTTGAACTAGCAAGTCTGAGCCTGCAGAGAGGATCGGCCACCTTGGGGCCGATACTCAGCGGCCCTTGTGTCTCATTTATAAAACAGTTAGCGAGGCTTCAAGGTGGTATCACTGGAGTTTTCTGAGCAGGTGTATTATGCTTGGGGCAGAAAAAAAAGTATGAAGTCCCTGCTGGTCCTTTGGATCTAGGTCCTGTAAATACTGTGACACGAGATTCAATCGTCATCACGGAAGGGAAGAAAGGGACTCGGCCTCCACCCCCAGCTCCCTGGAAGGTGCGTCCCCCAGAGCCCATCAGCAGGGGGCATTGGCTGCCCCCTCCTCGGCGGTGGGGCTGAGAGCGGAGCCGGGAGGGGGGCCGTGGGCAGAGGAGACCCCTGACCCTGGTCCTGCCGTCCATGACCCCACATCCACCTGCAAGTACAGTTTCCCCGGAACACGGCACATGGGGCTCTGGGGGCGCCGGGGGCCCAGAGGTGGTTGGGGTCTCCTGGAATGTTTGGGGGTTGCCCGAATGGACTGACCTTCCGGAAAGAGCGATCAGAGTATGAGACGGCCTGAGTCGGTGGCTGAGAGTGGACAGCAAGTACACAGAAAAAGAAATGGAAGAAAGTTGGGATGACCTCAGGGACACCTGGGAAGGTTTACGATTAGCATTGCTGGTGAAAGTGGTACCTGGCTACCAGGGAGCTGAAGACCTTTAAAATCTGCGTCTTATTAAAGATACACACAGAAGTATTGGAAACACGGGCGTAAGGAAGAGGCTTGACCAGTTCTTAATATAATGGAGTCAGTATTGTACACTGTCTTTAATGAAACCTCAAACAATCTATGGAGACTCTGCCCTGATGGCACCTGCCATGTTCAAGTACAACCTACAGGTGAGAGCGAGGGCGCTGCGGAATTACCTGTTGTTGCAGGCGCCCGTGATGAGCCTGAACTTGTTTGCCAGGCAGGTGTTTGGACACCTGGGGGGAAGCATGTAGGGCTGGCATCCGGACAGGTGTGCAATCATTTTCAGTAGGTCTTCTGATAAAACATCTAAAGAACAAGCACCAAAGCTTCAGCCCTCTGTTGTAATAGCAAACCTACCCGACCGGGTAAACGTTCTAACGTGACCGGGATTCACACAGACCCCTCCTCATTCTTTGCAGGAAGCCCTTCCTTCTCCTTGAAATCAATCCTCTCTCATTTAACCCCCTTGAGTGTCCTCATAGCTAGGAATGTGGGGTTTAAAATTTATTTTTGCTTTGCGATCTTTCAGAAAAGCAATTTTGAGAGCTCTGACCCCGGAGGTAAGCACTTCTCAGAGGCATCTGCAGCCTCGCCTGTGGAATCTCCAGTGTTTGCCATGCTGCTCGGCTGAGGCTGGGGGCCCACGCCCTGACCTCAGAAGACGGCGGATACCTGGCCTCTATCCTCCCCGCAAACCCTACCTCAGTCAAGTTTCCTAACGGTATCCGTGTGTCCATCTACAAAACCCTTCTTTTTTCCTTCATGTTGATGTTTGGTTCCTTCTCATAAATCTTTCTAGGTTAGGGCCCCAGGAAACAGTCTCTTATTTTTTGCCAATTTTGTTGCTGTTTATTTGACAAATCAAAGCGAGGACCACTTTCTTGGCTGTTGGTAGAAGGAATCACTGGTTACTCTCCAAGGTGGTTTGTATAAATCTTCAAAGATAATGCCATAAAACTGGCCAGATCCTGATGAAATCAAGATAGAAAAACACTGGAAGACACGCATCCCATTTTCAAACTAGAGAGAAACAAAACTAGCTTAATTAATGTTCACTGAACAACCTCTATGGAATGACTGCATGTGGACAGTTAAATGAACCTTAGACTACAATTTTTATTTAGTCGATAGAGAAATACACATTCCTTAACAAGGTGAGTACAGAGGCTTCGTACCAGGAAACGCTCAAGCACATACGAGAGTATAACAGACAAAGTCCATGAGAAGAACCACAATAGGACTTCCCTGGTGGCGCAGTGGTTAAGAATCCGCCTGCCAATGCAGGGGACATGGGTTCGATCCCTTGTCTGGGAAGATCCCACATGCCGCGGAGCAACTGAGCCCGTGCACCACAACTACTGAGCCTGAACTCTAGAGCCCGCGTGCCACAACTACTGAGCCTGCATGCCACAACTACTGAAGCCCGTGCGCCTAGAGCCTGTGCTCCACAACAAGAGAAGCCACCGCAATGAGAAGGCCGCGCACCGCAACGAAGAGTAACCCATGCTCGCAGCAACTAGAGAAAGCCCGTGTGCAGCAACGAAGACCCAACACAGCCAAAAATAAATAAATAAATAAATTTATTTTTTAAAAAAAGAACCACGATCATAGCTATGTTCATACAAAACCAATGTTAGGAAACATCCCTAGGGGAGGGGTGCCAACATTTGATTGTAGATACTGTTTGGTGACGAACTGATGGGGAAACATTTGGATCCTTTCATTTTACTAATTCTGAAATTTCTAGATTGGCCATGCTGATAGTGGAAATAATAGAAAACATCTTAGACTATGGGGTTCTTCAATTCTGCACCACAGCCTGGCCCAAACCCATCAGCCGAATACACCCGCAGACCTGGGCAATGGCCCTGCGACTCTACACTGTGAACCCGAGGCCGGCAGGACCTCTGACTGCAGTCACTGCGACCAGAGTCCCGGCTGCACGGAGACAGGATCGCGGACCAACAGTCCTTAGAGACAGTTTTCAGCTGCTTCAATAAAAACATTTCAAATGGATCTTTGGTTGCTATAAAGTTGATTAAACTTAACTTCTAAGTTTAGTATCTGAGAATTCAGGTTAATCCCGATTTAGCTGCGTCTGTCTTATTCTAAAAGCAAAGTAAATCAGCATTAAACTAATCTACAGCTAATTGGGCGGGAAAACTCAGAGACCAAGTAGCTCATGGCACCACACTGAAAAAAGTCTCCGTAAGTTTTGGACTTAGAATTATGCCTGTGATCGAAATCACTTTCACTCAGTATCTTAGTGTCAACGGAGCCTTTGATGGGATGCAGCTCGCCCCTCGTGTTTGCTGGTGTGCCTGTGGCCAGCCGAGTGGACGGCCAGGGTGACTGTCCCATCTCAGGGAAGAGCACGCTGGCTCCCAGAGACCTGAGCAGGACCCTGAGGCAGTTTTCTCAGGAGAAGCGGGGCCGCTGTCCTCGTCTCCCTGGAACACGCTGCGTCCCACAGAAGTGAGTTTCCCCCAGGTTTTAACCAGGTCGGTCGGGGCCTTGGAAGTACCCCTCAATCATTTCATACCACAGAGCGGGGCGCTTAGATCATTGAGCTGGTTCTCCAAACCCGATCTGAACAGCAGAGAAGCAGTGATTTCCCAGACTAACAAAACCAAACTACTGAGCCTCTTAAAGAACCGCTCATTTGTCCTGTGAACGAGTGGGCATCGTGCCCTGCGGGGACCCCCCCCCCGGCCCCTGACCTGCCCCCCTCCCCCGGGTGCTCACCTGTGGGCGGCCCAGGCGGTGCAGAGCCTAGCTGAGCCCTCCTCATCGCCTCCTGCACCGACATCTCCATGACGTCCGCCGCCCGGGACGCAGCGCGGCTGGCGGGCTCAGGGAGTTTGGAAAAAGACAGAAGCTGTGACGGAGAAATGATTTCTCTTTTGTGGAGGTTTCTGGGCACAAAGAGGAGATGTAAAGTCAATTATTCTTTTATGGTGTTTGGTAACTTACTAATCAATCACATGCACCTTTACTTAGTACCTGCCAGGCGACAGGCAGGTGGGGATTCAAGGACCCCGTCCACAAGGACCGCGGGATTTAGTGAAGGGATGGGACCCAAGTGTAGACAATCTGCCAGTGTTGAAAGGCGAAGAGAATGACCAACGTTTGTCTTTTACAAACTTGCATAGCCAACTCATTTGGTCCTCATAACGGCTGCGTGAGATCAACCTTCTCATCAAAGTCCAGTTAGTAAATGGGTTTGCTAACGTTGCCTGTACATCTACCATGCATTGCCATGAAAACTAAACTAAGTTGGTTTCAGAACACTTTCTGACAGTAGCCCATCTGTGTATGTTTGCCGCTGATTCATTCTTCTTGGTCACTTTGTAATATACTTAAAATTTTTGTTGAGATAAGGTCGTCTCACTTTTTATGTTGATGGTTTTTCTAGCTTATTGTGAAATACTGATTTTTAGTGTTATTTAAGGAGATTTTAAGTGCTAATTAATGTTTCACTGAGAATATCACTGTGGATAAATAAATTGATTATGTAACTTGAAAAAACAACCCAGTTAGACGTGAGGGTTCCAGCTGTTGGATGGGGCTCTGAGAGCCAGCAGCCTGTCCCGGTCCCAGACCAGATGTGCTGAGGCTGTGACCGGCTGTGTCCGTGCCAATCAGGCAGCTCACGGCACAGCTGAGCAGGTTTTGGCCCCATGAGATACGTGTTGGACTTTAACCCGCAGGACGGTAAGATAATAAATTACGTTGTTGTAGCCACTGAGTTTGTGGTGATCTGTTACGGCGGCAGCGGCCATGGGCTCTGGTCCTGCAGAGGAAGCCGGGTCTTTCTAGGAGGACAGGAAGCCTGGCCTTTACTGGAAGGAGTCCTTAACCGCGCGTCGGACAGTGAACAAAGCTCTGTCTGCCAAGGCTGTTCGCTGTGTAGACACCCTTGGAGAGCCGTCTGGAGAGAGGCAGCCGGGGCCCCTTCTCAGGAGAGCTGGTGTATTAGAAAACAGACAGGATCTTCCTGGGCCACCGCCCACCAGCCCCCCGGGCCCTTCCCCAGGCCGCGGCCGGAGCCCCAGGGCAGCAGGAGGGCCTGTGCCGGCCTGGAACTCACCTCCCTGTTTGCTCAGGTCTCAGTGGGGACAGACTAATTTCAAGGTTTCTAGTGTTTTTCTTCTGCTGTTACTAAAATCCACTGTTCAGCACAGTCAGCGAGTAGCCTTTGTTTCAACATTTACGTTTGACATGAAGCCTCCAGGCCACAGACTTTGCAAGCGGGTCAGTTCCCCCTCGGGAGAAAGCAGGTCGCCTCAGGAGAGGACGGTGCAGCCCTCCGCTGCAGGGGGGTCCAAGGAAGCTCAGTGCCTTCTCTCCACGGGGGTGTCAGCAGCTCTTCCCCTTTTTCGTGAATAGTTGATATCACAGTCGGGGACACACTAATAAAGTCAGACTTCAAGAGAAGATTTCTTCTTTCTTTCCCCTTTGGTTCAAGTCTTTATAAAATAAGCAAAACTTAGTTGCAGCCAATGTGGACAATTGGGACTTTTTCTGGTGGGAATAATAGAAATTTGAAATAAACCGACCTCTGCCTTGTGATATTTTGTATCTTGAGACCTTAAATAATTATTAGTCAGCTTCCAGCAAAATAACACACTTGTGAAGATAAAGCCTGCTTTTTAGATTCTTGTGTGTTTGTCGTGTTTGCTTTACAAACATCTAATGTGAGACTATAATATTCTTAATATTGATGTCACTTTTATGTCTAAAACGAAGGTGTTTCTTAATGATTTAAAAGGAATGGGGGGCAGATTTAATTCCTAGGTAAGGTTACAGCTGTGTCACAGAGCCCGGACGCTGGGGCCGTGTGTCTGGACCCCTCCTGCCCCCTGGGTCTGAGGCCAGTTCTGCAGGAACCAGGCTCCCTCATCTGTCTTTTGAAGCAGGATGTATTCAACCCTGGCTGCATCACCGCCCTTTGCTCTGTTTTGCTAGAGAGGGAATTCGAATACGGGTTCTCTCGGTTGTTTGCGTGTGACCCCAGAAACGAGAATAAGCTCGCGTGAGTCTCAGCCCCTAATCTGTAAGGTGGAGGAAACTGTGAAGAAGACGATGGGCAAATCCGCTAAGCCCCGGGAGCCGGCGCTCCTCCTTCCCACTCCCGGGACGGTACCTTCTCATCGTGGAGTAGGCGGCCTGGTCCACCAGCAGCTTGCTCGCCTCCACGATGCCCCTGACTCGACACTCCTCCGTCTCTCCTACGAACGAAGCATCACACCGTCAAACGCAAAGTTCGCAAACTCCCCGCCACGTGCAGCTGGATGTAGTGACAACCACGCGGCGTCTGGGCCCCTCCTCCGTGGGGTCCTGGGTCCGTTTCCCCATCTCAAGTGAGTGTTGGTTCCTCGCTGGCAGAGACCCTGGGGATGGGGTGGGGAGGGACCCAGCACCATCCTTACGCGGGCAGCCTGGCCATTCCTACTTCTCACTTGCCCCAGCCACCTCCAGGGATTCTGAATAACTTCTTTTCTGAGCGTTTTAGTTACCTAAACCAGTGGTATAGAAAGTTTATAATAATAGTTGCCTATTTTAACTTGCTCATTTAAGAGAAGATAAATGACTCCAATACACCTGCAGTTTTCAGTGAAAAGACCCTTATTTTTTATTTTAGTTTTTAGCACTTGGCATGTTTAACAAGTTCTGTGGTATAAATGTGTTTCCCCAGAATGCGTACGTTGACATCCTAGCACTCAATGGAACAGCGTCAGGAGGGGGGGCTTTGGGAGGTGACGAGGTCGTGAGGATGGAGCCCCCATCATGGGGTACCTGCCCTAGTATAAGGGACCCATGAGCTCCTGCCCCTTCCTCCAGGCGAGGGCACAGTGAGAAGACCCCGTCGGTGAACCAGGAGGAGGGTCCTCACCAGAATCTGAAGGTGCTGGAGCCTTGATCTGGGACTTCCGGCCTCCAGACTGTGAGAAGCAACGGTCTATTGTTTATAAGTCCCCCAGTCCATGGTTCTGTGATCGCAGCCCAAGTGTACTGAGACAATAATTTAAGATTCCATCTTGGGGTTAAAATGTGAGGTTCCAAATGAATATTATAAAGTAGGCGACTCCTTCCAATAATGTACACAAGTAACTTCTGTTACTAAATTACCTTTTGCATAATCAATACTTCATCAAAGGAAATGCATTCATTTCTAAGAATAAATAGAATATCAGAATGTTCTTGAACGTTACACATCTAAATAGAAAGAAAGCTATTTTTAAAATGGTAAATTTCCATATCTTTAGAATTACGTGGGCATAGCGTATTCCAGAAAATATATTAAATTCCTAAGCAAATTTAGGAGGATTAAGTTACCAGATAGCTTTTGTCCTAAAATTTAACGGAAGATTTTGTTGCAAGAAGAAGTAAAGGGACTTGAAACTGTAAGAAACGTTTGGGGGATTCAGACGGCAGGTTCCTGGGAGGCGGAGAACTTATCAGAGTACATCCTGCACCCAGGAGCCCAGCATGGGGCCTCGCCCTCGGTGGACCCACAAGGCACCTTGAAGGACGGTGGGGTTTCACCTCCAGCCCCTCAGTGTCCTTCCCCAGCCATCAGCGCATGTTCCACACCGTGACTCCCTCTGGTCCTTTCTCTCTGCCCCCTCTGCTCCTCCAGCCCCGGGCTGGTGGAGGGCACATGGGGCGGAAGCGGCCTCAGCTCGGCCGGGTCCAGGCCGCCACGGCCATGGGTTCCTGCCGTGGGGTCTGAAGCACACGGCGGGCATGCGGCACAGGAAGGGGGCAGAGCGGGGGAGTCAGGGGGACCCCAGAGGCGCCACCAGCGTGGGGCTGCAGAACCCGCAGGAGAGGCCGGCCTTTTCAGGGACCCCTGCCCTGGGGCTGGAGGGGATTTCACTCAGCTCTCAGGACTGGGAGCCCCACGAAAGCTCGGGGTTTAAGGCCCTTGTGACCTTCATGTATTTCCTTTCGTTCCCGTCCAAACCCTCCATCCACATTTTTGTTTCTGAGGTCAGCCTGGCCCTGCATTGGCCGAATGCACTGACCCCCCTGCCTCTTAGGTCTCCTGCAATGAGATCAGCTGCTGGCTCTTCACAGGCACTTGGCAGTTATTTGAGAACGAACAGATTCAGTAAAAAGAAAAATGTTTATCTGTCACCACTATCTTTGGAATTAACAGTTGCTAGACAGATCCTTCCTTTTCTTGACGGTATTAACATTGTCATTTAAGCATCATCGATCATATTTGACTTATTCTCCAGTATCTTTCTTTACTATGAAATATTTCACCGAGTTCCTAAAGATAGTGTTACAGGCTTGCAGATTATTATATCTTCAGATATTGCATAAGAAATATATTTTTGTGCTGAAAATTCCCCATAAAAGTGTAGTTCTCGTCTTGAATGGCCTCCCGTCTCTGCCGGCCGCAGGCGGATGTGACCCGTTTCGTTTCCTCCTCACCGTGTGGCGCGTCAGCCTCATCTCCCTTCCTGGCTCTTCAATCACCTCCTTCAGCTGCAGCTGAGCAGCCACGGGTCACGGGGTGGCGTCCAGAGACGCAGCATCTGGTCGTAGGATCACAGACTGGGAGATCTGGAGCCTAACCTCTTCTTTTCAGATCCGAAGACTAAATTCGAGGGAGTTTCCTGATTCGTCTGATCTGGAGACATCAGCCTTCTGAAGGTGGGTACCACCCGAGGGGGAGAAGGTCCCCTCCGTACATGGTCATCTCATATGGAAGGAGCTGGAATTCGGAAGCCGTTATGCAAGAAAACACTACAGGCCAGAAAGAAGGAAGTCACTTATTTCCAAAGAGTGATTACTAAAAAAACAAGGCAAGAGTGCCGGACTCTTCCTCTCTGAGCTGTACTCTCGACTAACTCCGAGGACGTGGCTTTGCTCTGAGCTCTGTGTTTAGTCCTGACTTTAATGATACCTGTTTGCTGAAACCCAATGAACTGGAATAAGTCTGCCAACTTCCCTTGTTAAACAGATTCACTCATCAGGCCGGGTCCCCAAATCCCCCATCTGCAGCAACGCCTCTGCTGCCTTTTGTTCATTTGCGTCTGATTCTCTTGCAACAGCTGTGACGTGTTGGAACGTTTGCCACACAGATGATTGCACTTAGATCTTGACTTTGCACAAACACGAGAAACGAACCCCAATCCGTGTGGTGATGAACTCACGTGGTTTCCACGATAAACGCTCTATTCGGAGTTTTTGAGAGAGGACTTAAACTCTTGCTGTGCAAACATGCCTAGAGTTCACAAACGGATGTGAGACCTAAGGATAGTTGTTCCTGAGTGTTTATCAGCCAGATTCAAATGTGTGTGTTGTTTCCACGTGCAGACCTGGGAGGTGAGGGTGAACAAGGCCACAGCTCCGCCATCTCTGAGACCCTTGGGGCCTCTACTTTCTAAGCTGTGAACGGGTGACTGGACCCCACGGGCAGGAGCAGACCACGGAGAAGGCACCCCACCCCGAGGGGCTCCCCGCTGGCAGGTGGAGATGGACGTCTGCGGTCCAGCCCGGACCTGTCCTCATGCCCAGTGCCCCCAGCTGGTTCTGAACAGGCGAGAGGGAGCAATCCGACAGCTCGTGTCACAAAGTCTGTGAACACAAGTAATATAAACCCAAACTCGGACAAAAAGTCTGGTGGGATCGTCATTGAAATTTTGGCTACGGAGAAATGTGACTGATAAAAGTTATGTTTCAAAGAAAGTTCGACACTTCTATATATAAAATAGATAACCAACAAAGACCTACTGTATATAACACAGGGAACTATACTCAATATTTTGTAATAAACTGTAAGGGGAAACAATCTGAAAAAGCGTATGTGTATAACTAAATCACTTTGCTGTACCTGAAGCTAACACGATATTGTAAATCAGCTCTTCTTCAATTATAAATCAATAAATAAATAAATAAAAAAGAAAGTGAACCAGTGCGCAAGTATTTTGTTTAAAATGACCATTGGCTTGTCAACTGGGAAAAAAAAATCATTGTATTAAAGGCTGTAAAAGTGAAACACTGTAAGAGTAAGGATATTTTCTAAATAATTAATTTACAAAGTAAACAAGTAATTAGCCAGTTTCAAAATATTCTAATGACCAATACATTAGGCTCCAAATTGCAGCATTTTTATCAGATGCTATACTGTGTATTATTTATACATATACTGAAAGTTTGAGGGAAAAAAAAAACCTCTTAGAGATGGGGAAACAATAAAAAATTGCTCTAGCAAAGCTGTAGATACACCTTACCCAATTTTTAAAAAATATATGATTTCTGAAACTAAAAACTCTAGTGTGCAGATATATTTATATTCTGTTGAATGGCTCTTACTCATGACAACTTTGTCACTATGGTTTTGTAGAACTAGGACTGTAGTAAATATGAAATGCAATGACTAATTCACAAAGCATTTGCTGCGCCCATCCTGTGATGGGTTTACCGGGCTGGGAGGAGGGGGACCACGTTGCTTGAGGATATTTAAGATGGAATCGGTTTTTGTTTTTTTCTAGTTCGTACTATCTAGGCACGATGCACTCAGTACTTTAGACGGAGCATCTCACTGATACTCACAAACAGAACTGTGGTGGAGAATCTTCCAGTTTTCTCCATTTTACAGACAGGAAAGTGGCCCAGTCAGTAGTGGGTGGGGACAGAGTCTGACCCTGGCCTCCTCACGGCCTCGACGGCCAGCCCATTTTCTTAAGGAGCATATGGGTCTGCAAAGGACTTTGGTGCAACTGTTCACGTGGCCCTGAGGCCCCCGTGTTCAGTGAAACTGGAGACTCGGTGGCTCTCAGCAGGAGACACCCTGGGGTGGACGTGGCTGCGTGGACTCAGGCCGCTCCTCAGGCCTGGAGGGCGATCAAGGGGCCGGGGCTCGGGGGAGAGGCCAGGGGAGCAGAATGTCCAGCCCTGAAGAGCCCAGAGGGGCGAGCCTGCCCGGGGGGCCCGTGTTGCAGAGGCTGGTGATCAGAGAGCACCCTTGAAACGCCCTCCGACACCCTGCCCCAGTCACATCCCTTCTCCATGCTTGGGACCTTTTTTTCCTTTTTTTTCAAAACAGAAGCGGAGTTTGAGCTGTGATGGTTTCAACCACAGCATAGCTATACCTTTCTTAACTGAACTTGACATTGTAGCACCCTGATTCCAGAAAATACAGCACAGAAGTGATTCAATGAAAAATGATTTTGTGGTACAGGAACAAACAACTACTCCCAAAGAAATGTTTTTCAAATATATGAGTAGGTAAAAATGGACATTTTCTATTGTGTCATCATAGGAAAATCAGTTATTTTTCAGAAAGAATTGTATTCTAATCCTTCTAAACTCAAGAATTATTGTTCTTTTCTTGGAAAGTGGAAGAAACACTGAAGAGGTCTTACCTGATTCTGGAGAACCCACGATGCTTCCTGTTCTGGTCGCTGGGAGCAATAACTTTATGACTTCAGAAGACCGTAATTTATTGTTACTCACCCCAAAAGAGGTCCTTGTGTCTCAGGAGGAAAGAGAAGACAGCTCCGGCACAGGCCACAGCCAGCGTGGTGCCCAGGACGGCCCGAGCTCCCATCCTGAAGAGGAATTGAGAGCGTCAGGCGGTCAAGGGCGCGGTCAACTCCTCAGTTAGAGCCCCTGTCGACGACTCTGCACGCACTGGTCCCTGTGAGGCGGCTGCTCTCAGAAGCTTGGGTCCGAGCTCCGGGAGGTTCTGACCCACATGGCTGTGGTGTGGACAGGACTCACCCGCCCAACTATTTGAAAACAGATCCCCCCTCTTGGGCAGCTGTGGTCGCCAGAATAGCTCAGTGACAACCTGTTTCAATTCATGGTGATGCCTAATGCCGTAAAACTTCTGGGAATAATTACAGGGAATAAAACAAATCTATTTCCCATAACACATCTCTATAGAATAAAAAAAAGTGAATAATACAAGGAATTTAGCCTTTAGAAAAGAGGTAAATAAAATTTCTAAATGCATGTGGGATTTCCTACCACATTCTTTTTCCTGCTTATAAACTGATTTCAGAATCACAGAGCTGTTAAGACAAAGCAAAAACTGCAAATCACTCATTTCTATTTTCCCAATTTTTCTTTTCCTAGCCTCGGGTGTTCTGCTGCTATTTTTGGGCCACGAACTTTGTTAAACGGGGTGGTGCTGACAGGGCATCCTGAGGGGAGCACGTGTCAGGGCCTGCTGACCTGTGAACCGACCTGGCCACACCTGCTGGCCGTGCTTTCTGCACTGAGGTCGCAGGAACCCTAACAGTCGCCAGCCCCGCGGCCCTGCTCAGACAGGCTCCCAGATGTGCCCTGAGTCCGAATAACAGCCTCCCTGGAACTGCTTTACAAGTTTCAGTGATGGATTTCCCCCAGATAAAGGAAAGCCAAAAAGTTTCGCAGCCAGACCCTCTCCTCCGCTCAGCCAGCAGGTAGGTGTGCAGGACAGGTGACCCAGGACATGCCCGGCTGTCCGGGGCCTGGCCTCCCGCCTATAAAGAGGCTCCAGGCTCCACTCCCCGCCCACGTCACCGGGCTGGACCGGCTCCCGTTCCTGGGTTGGCTGGACGTTTACGTCTGTGTTTGCACAGAAGGCCGTGTGCTGGCCAGGTGTGGCCTCACCTGGGTCCATGTGAGGTTGAGCCTCTGGCCCTGGAATGAGGAGGAAAGGGAAAGAATGCGTATGTGCCGGGAGAGAAGAAACCAAGTAAAACCGGCCCCGCGTAACCTCGCACGGTCCTCTCTCTTGCTTCTCTGAGTCGAGCGCCTTATGAAGAAGAACACGTCCCTCTTCAGAGGCAGCGGCCCCAGGGAGTCCTGCCAAAGCCCTGCGTCCCATCTCAGAGCGGGTGAAGCCCGTCTCCTGGCTCGTAGGGAGGGGGCGGTTTCTGGACCTCTCCACCTCCCGTCTGAGTCCTGGGTTTCTTCTGCATGAAAATCATCTTCCTCTTCTTCCTGCTCTCTTTCCCTCTCTTCTTCGTGCCTCGTTCAAGCTTGGGGACGCTCCCTCCAGGAAAGCTGAGGTTAGACGCTAGCACGTACGCAAGGCATCGGGACATCAGGACGTATCTGAAGCATGAGAGTGTCATGATTAGCATAGGAAAGGTCAGTCTGAAAGTAACACAGTAAATGAGTTAGAAAAGCAGGTGGGGAATCATCAACAGTTATGGTAATTTCTCCCTGAAATGGTGGGAACAGGCTGGGACGGTGAGAGGAAGGGCCAGACTCCAAGGCCCCTTCCCAGCAAAGCAGGGACTTGGTGACTTGCTTCCCTGGGAGCAGGGAGGGGGCAGAGCCAGGGCCCCTCCAGGCTGAGTTGCTAGCCTGAAGTCGTGGAGGTCCCGCTTCTGACCCTGGGGAAGCCAGGGAAGGAGGGGAACCGGGTGAGAGAAGCAGAGGTAACTGTCCGGGTTTGGACATTGGATTTGAGGCATTGGGGCTGTGCACAGGCAGCCGGCTGGCGGCGTTTGGAAACACACTTTCGGAACTCTGGGTGGAATTTGCCCGAAGAGGGTCGTGAACGTAGATGAGGCAGCTGGATGTGACACACGGGATGGTTCAGGGAGAACACAGGGACCCAGAGGAGTGTCTTTACTGGGACACCAGCTGGTGTCGGCCTGTGTTTAGGGCCCTGGACGTGAGGACGATCCCAGGAGACCTGATGCTCCTTTGAGACCTCGGCTGGCTCAGGGCAGACGCTCAGACGGGTGGCCTTGCGCACTCAGCCCCAGACGCCGGTGCCCTGGCGTAGCCCTGTTTCCACGGGAATCCGTGCCGGCTGGCTGCACCCAGGAACAGCGGGTCCTCGTGCCCAAGTCACCCTCCACGACGGGGCCCGAGATGTTCCGTGACTCACGTCAGAGCCTGGAGTTTGCGTGGTACCCTGTGGGGACGAAGCACTCACGTCCCACTGAGCCTTCTAGAGGTTCCAGCTCACTGGGGTCCCCACCCCACGTCCTCACACGAGGGGTCAGAATAGCACAGGGTTGAGCAAAAAGCATTAGACTGAGATGGAATCCTGGACCCTGACCCTTCGCCCTTGCCGGTGCTCTGAGGCTTTTACTCCTGTTCACCCTCCCAGCCCTGTCCCGAAGTGGCGGGGCCCAAACAGAGGTCCTCTTCCTCCAGAAAAGAGGTATAAGAAGGTCACATCGTTATTCTTTCTTTAGTGAATTTAAATCACTACAAGGGATGATAGAAATGTTAGTGGGTGTTAAGTCAGTAATGTCTTTTCTGGTTTATTAAATGTTCTGACGACCTCTGTTTTATATTGTGCATTAAGAACACTGATATTTGATGAGTTATAAACAAAAAACTATACGACTCTCCTGAAATACCTGTATCATTTTACTAACTGCTTAAAGACAATCTAGGAAAGGGAATCTTTTGGGAGATTTCTAAAAAGCAATTGTGCCCTTTTTAAAAAGAAATAAAGAAAACATGTTGGCTTTTGTTAAAGTAACAATTACACAAGGAAACCTATCCGCTTGGTCAGTCTGGGAAAACCAGCTCAGGGTTGCACTTTTGAGAGGTATTCATTGCATTTCCAGCTGCCTTTGAAGGGTCCAGAGCATGTGCCCTTTTCAATGTTCTGAAAAAATATTCTCCAGCTTCAGGTAGTGAGACCTGACGGCCCCTCACCTCATACGCACACATCCCAGTTGGTCACGAGGACTGTTGGAATTTGTTGATGTGACCGTCTTTCTAAAGGTATTTTACAAGTCACGGTGCATATGATTTGCCCATGTTCACGTACACAGAAATGAAAGCCCCAGGACGTGTGTCCTGAAGCTTCTGAAGGACTTGTCCTACATTACTAATTGTGTTGCCCACCGTCCGTCTCCCCAGGACCTGGGTCCCCTCCACGCTGTGTGTGACTCTCCATCTCTACACCTGGAGAAGTGGATGCTTCTTTGTCGTCCACTTAACACATATGAAATGGGGGGAGGTGACAACTAAATACATCTGGATATTCCCTCTGTGTCCACGACCTTCCAAATGAAGACGGGGTCACATGATCCGCCTCCTTTGCAAACATCGTGTCCAGAGTGAGACGTGGCCTCATCTCCTTCCTGGACCCCAGGGCGCTGGGCCGAGTCCCGCGGGTTGGAGACGGCGTCTTCCCTGTGTCCTCACCGTCCTCCGCTGTGTGTCTGTGTCCTGACCTCCTCTTCCTACGGGGACACCTGTCCTCCTGGGCTGGGGCCCCTTCTGAAGAGCTCACTTTACCCAAATTACCTCTTTAAAGACCCTATCTGCGCATACATCCTGAGGTTCTGGGGGTCAGGGTCTTGGCGTGTGAACTTTGGGGGGACATTATGCAGCCCATCCAGGCTGCAGTGAGGTGCAGCGGGTCCCCCTCCCGCTGGGTGCCCGTTCAGGAGCCCACTCCTCTCGCTCCCAGCACCAAAGCCGCTGTTCACGTGCGTACCCGCCAAGGAGAAGATGCGCCCTCACTGCAGTGTGCGAGAGGCAGCCGGGATCCAGGGACCACGCGTGGCAGGTCTGCCTACATGGGCTCCGTGTGAAGAAATGTGTGTCCGCGGGCCCCGTGCTTTCCGCTTCCAGCTCACGTGTGACTCTTGGGCGCGGTCTGTGTCGGGGAAGTGCGTGGCCTCCCGCCGTGTGTAGGTAGGTTGACCCTCCGGCCCACGGTGCTGGTGGCCTGCTGTGGGGTGCAGGCGTGGTCCTGCCCGGGTCACTCGAGCCTCCCGGACTCTGGCCCCCAGGCCACGTGGGCAGAGCCAGCCTGGGGACGTCAGTGGTCTACGTGCTGGGTGAGGCTAGTGGTCCACGCCCAGGGCTCTGATTGGGAAAAGCACCCAGTGCCCACTTAGCGGATGGGGCCACAGGTGTAGACTCGGCCGAGGCAGCTGGGGGCCTCGCCCTGACGCCAGGCTCTGTGATTCGAGCACCCGAGTGCCCTCCCGCCTGCCCATTGTGCTTTGTCCTCCGGGTTGCTAGCTCAGCAGGGCCTCTGGGCAAAGGCTTGCCTTGGGGCTCCCCTCTCCCACCAACCCCGACCCTGCCCCCGGCCCCCCGGAGGAATCTGGAATTTACCCTGAGAGACGAGTGCTCAGAGCCCTGTCACTGCAGAGATGTAGTCCCCGGGTGGAGCCCGGCGGCCGGGTTAGAGGCGGGGGTGGCACCGTGCCCTCGGGTGGCAGATCCCAGCCCCCGCTGGAGGTGCGGGCTGCTCCTGGGCGCCAGCGGGACGGGGGGCATGGGGCACAGGGAGCGGGCGACGGACACGGCTGTGCAGGGTCTTCTCCTCTGGGGACATCGGTGCTGAGTCATCCCCAGAGGTGGCCTTGCTGGGCCGACTCGGGGCCCAGATGCTGGAGGCCTCTGCGATCTCACGGCCCCGCTTCCTGCATGCAGGGGCACCTGGACCGAAGCTCCCTGCCTTTCGGACGAGGAGGAGGACGCCCTGTCCAGGCCGAGGAGAGACGCCCGCAGCGCAGGGCCCAGGGGACCAACCGGAGTCACCGCCAGGCCCGAGGACGGGTAGGACGAGGGAGACTCTTTAGGTGGGGTTTTCATTTTACTTCTGTTTCTCGCAGGTGTTGCCACAAGGACGCATGATTAGAAAGCAGTCTCTCTATTTATATTTTTGTTAAAGATAAGAGGAATTTTTTTAAAAGTTCTCCTTTAGGTTTAGTCATTAGTGACTGACTTGCCAAGACATGAAGAGAGTCTGTGTGAGTATTTGATTCTTGCCGATAAAAATCCTGAACGAACTCACACCTACAATGAACACATCATCAGTTTCATTGAAACGTGAAGTAAATTTACATTTTCACTTAGACTGCTGGGTGAATTCGCATATTATAATGGAGCGGTTCTTCTTCTCAGACACTTGCAAAGTCAAGTCACAAATATTTCTGGTTTTCAGGTACATCTGCACGTGTTTTCTTTAACCCAGGAGTCCCCCTACTGATTTTTAATAACTTTGCGAAATGAGTTTTCTGAATGTAAGAAGCTTGCTAACAAGGACAGAAGGTCAAGTGCTGTATGAAGCATGGAAATTAAAGTCCACGGTGTCCAGGCTGAAAAGGGCTCTCCAGCCAGAAGCCCCGCGTTTCAGGTTGTGTTTTCTTGTGGCAAAAGGGGGTAACTTCCCTGGTAAGCAATAATAATCACCTAATTCAGAGAATGTACAGAGACAACATGCTGTAGCAAACATGGAAGCACTGGTTTTCCAGGCAAGGCACCTGGATAAAGGACGTGACGCTGCACGTGTATGACCGTGTGCAGCCCCTGTGGCATCCTTACGAGGCATCTGCCATCGTTTCTATTTCCAGATGAGGAAACTGAGGCTCGGAGATGCGGAAGTTCCCGCCAACGGTCAGACACCCAGTCGCTGCTGGGTCTGAACGAAAGGATCACGAGCAGGGCGGCTGTCTGCTGCCCTGGGCTCCACCCCCTCCGGCTGCCTTCCGTCTCACCCAGAGCAACGCGGGTGTCCCGACCCCGACCGTGGCCTGCGGGCGGGGCCGCTCTCACAGCCGCGTCCTTTCTGAGCTCCCCTTCCCGGCTCCCGGGGCATCTTCATCCTGCCCCCGGGGGGCTCTTCCCGGCCCCAGTGACACCACACCGCACGGCCTGGCCTGACCACGTGGCAGCTCCCACCTTGTCAGGACGCGTTTGTGTCAGCGTGATTCTCCGAGTGATGGTCATCACCTGACACGGTGAGCATCTGCCTCTTTTCTGTTTCTCGTGGTGGAATAACAAGGTCACAGTTCCTCACATTAGTGGGCTGGAGGTGGGCTAAAGGGTGATTTTTATTTACCTCTGCCGATTTAACCCATGGATTATTTAATAATGAGCAATAGAATAGTGAGTCAAAATGTGCATTCCCGGGCTTCCCTGGTGGTGCGGTGGTTGAGAGTCTGCCTGCCAATGCAGGAGACACGGGTTCGAGCCCTGGTCTGGGAAGATCCCACATGCCGCGGAGCAACTAGGCCCGTGAGCCACAACTGCTGAGCCTGTGCGTCTGGAGCTTGTGCTCCGCAACAGGAGAGGCCGCGATAGTGAGAGGCCCGCGCACTGCGATGAAGAGTGGTCCCCACTTGCCGCAACTAGAGAAAGCCCTCGCACAGAAACGAAGACCCAACACAGCCACAAATAAATAAATAAATAAATAAAAATGTGCGTTCCCTTTTATTCAATGTGATGGCAAATACCTGATATTTTGTGTGCTAAAAGTATCTGTATATAAAATAAACTGACAATTTTCAGTGTATAAGAGAAAAGTGAATTTTACTAGCACAGGTGGACAAAGCATTTGTCTTCTCACATTTGTGAATGTAGTTGAGACAGTACAGCTGGTAACGATTACTGCAGTGAACTAAATAAACAGAGTTATTTTCTGAGGCCCTCTGAAGCTGGGCTCTTCCCTCCCAGGACGGGAGACAAGGCTTATTCCTTGACCTCGCAGTTCAGAGATGTTTCCAAGCCCTTGAGAAAGATGTTCCTGGGCTGTAAAGCTGGCAAGAAGCCTTATTTAGCTTTAAAAGGAAATTATCTACATTTCAAAGAGAAGGAGAAAGAACTTACAGTTCCAAGTTTTCCAAAGTCCATGCTCTACGAAAAAGGAGGAGGGGGCAGTCTCTCCCCTCGTTACCGCAGGAGAATCAAGCCTCTTAGTTTGTATTTGCTCGCTCGAAACACGGGTGAGACACAGCTCACGAGATGAACTCATGGTCAAAGGGAAGAGATTAACAGAGCCCTTGATCCGTCCGAGGGCGCGGCCCCGGGGCCCACCTCCATCCCCTGCGTCACGGGAAGCCCGTCCTCTGGGACGGCGCAGACCCTAGGAGCCCTCCCGTACCCACCATGGGGTCCAGTGGGCACTTTCCAGGGTGCAATCCCTTCCCCAAAGTCTGAGCGTCCCCAAGGGGCCCTCAGCCCCATGGCACGCTTTGGGACGTACGTGCCTGTCTGAGTCCATTGCTGGTCCTGTGTCCCCAGAGGTCCTCCCGTGTGATGTGGCGACCAAGGCTCCCCACGTGTGTGCTCAAGCCCCACAGGCTGACCCCCGGGTCCCGTCCTGCCTTCGGTGGAGCCGGCCGGGCGGGTCTAGGAGAGGCAGCTGAACTTGGCCTCGAGGAGGGCTGGGGACCCAAAGTCACAGCACGGGGGGAGGAATCTCTGGCCAGGGGTGGGCGGGAATGCTGTTCTCATGCTCCTGTATCAGAGAAGCCCTCATTTATTAATTTTAAGATTTATTTTGTCAAGCTCTCTTACCATCGCAGAACCTAATTCCCCGAGGGAAGCCCCTCCCCGTCGTCCTGCTGGGGTCCCTGCCCCCACCGCCCCTGAGGACAGGCCCTAGATCATTCCACCCTCATCCTCCAGGACGGGCCAGTGCACAGGGAGCGCCGGACACCTGCTGCTTCAGGGTCCTCCCGGAGCCTCCTCCGGGGCCGGAGCCCAGGGCGGCGGGCGTGGGAGCGCCAGGACACCTGCTCTGCCTCGGGGAGTGGGGAGGGCTCGGCCTCCACCCAGGCCCAGCAAGGACGGCCGCGACGGGGAAACGGGGTCACACGCCCGCCTCGCCCCCCGCAGGGCCAGCCCCGACCCTCGGCGCTGACAGGGCTCGCCCTCCACGTGGCCGCTGCTGGCCCTGGTCACTGTCACCGCTGACCTCCATCCCTGTCAGCGCTGACCTTGGTCACTGTCACCGCTGACCTCTGTCCCTGTCAGTGCTGACCTTTGTCACTGTCACCGCTGACCTCCGTCCCTGTCAGTGCTGACCTTGTCACTGTCACTGCTGACCCTGGTCACTGTCACTGCTGACCTCCATCCTTGTCAGTGCTGACCTTGTCTCTGTCACTGCTGACCCTGGTCACTGTCAGTGCTGACCTTGTCACTGTCACTGCTGACCCTGGTCACTGTCACTACTGACCTTGGTCACTGTCACCGCTGACCTCCGTCCCTGTCCGTGCTGACCTTTGTCACTGTCACTGCTGACCCTGGTCACTGTCACCGCTGGCCTTGTCTCTGTCACTGCTGACCCTGGTCACTGTCAGCAATGACCTAAGGCCGTTCCAGTGCTGACAGCGTCTGCTGACCCAAGAGAGGCCGGACCTCCCAGAATAAAAGCCCGAGGAAGCAGCAGCTGAGCCTCCGGCCTCAGGAGCGGGACGCCCACGCCCCTGGCCGCAGGGGTCAAAGGTTCGGGCCGAGCGAGCCTCGGGGCACCGGATCCCAGCCCTGCCGTGGGGGTCCCGGAAGCTCAGAGGAAGAAGCCAGGCTCCCCCGGGGTCAGCGTCCGGGCACTGAGGCAGGAGGGGCCCCCGAGCCCGACCCCCGCTCTCCCCAGCCCCTCCCGTCACCTGCTTGTCACCGTACCTGGAGGGTGCACCCGGCCCCGCGGATCAGGGACGGCTCTGTGACTGTGAGCCCCTTGGTGTCCGAGCCGCTCCACGTCACCCGACCCGATGGCGACGTTTGTTTTCGGTTCTCAGTTAGAAGATCCTCAAATGGAGAGTCTGCCCCGGGGAAGGGGTGGGGCTGGTAGACGTTTGCTGTGTCCTCACTTCTCCAGGTTCCAGGTTCTGGAGACAGAATCCATGTTTATTTCTGAAATTGCCTCCCTCCTGCTCCATACACACACGTGCACACACTTACACACACACACACACGTGTACACACACACTCACACATGTACGCACACACTCACACATGTACACACGTACACACACTCACACACACATGCACACACACTCACACACGTAGGCTCCCATGCAGGAACACACATACGCACACATACACGCACATGTACACATGCTCACACATTTACACACACACACACATAGGCCCCCATGCAGGCACACACAGGCAGGAACACGCACACACAGGCAGGAACACACACGTACACACACACGTACACACTCACATGTGTACACACACACGTAGGCCCCCATGCGGGCACACACAGGCAGGAACACACACATCTGTGCACACACATACCTATGGTACACACACGTGCAGGCACATATTATTCTTGTGGAGCTCATGAATCTCGGGCCGAATCCGAGACAAAGACTGTGTTCAGGGCAGGCAGGCTTTTCTCTCTGCGTGTGAGTCAAGGTAAAAAACAACGTCTACCTGGAGGAAATCGGGAATATTGATTTCCCTGAAGGAAACATGCGGATATTCTTTTTGTTTTGCATTCGCTTTGAATTCCAGTTTTAAAGGAACAGTTTATTCTAGGAGAAAATTTTTTCTCAGGAAAAATATATATTATTTAATATTCTTGTCTCTTACTGTGGTGTAAATTTACTGTTAGGTACCAATAAAGCATATATCTTTTTTCCAACCAAATTCTGTATTATCTATTTTGTCATTGCCAGAATATAAACCACTTTTCAGGAAAGCTGTGCTCGTGTTTTTGTACCGCTGTCTGTCATGCTGCCACGGCCCTCGGGAAGTTTTTTAGAAACGTGCATTTGGTTTTCTTTCATCGCCAGAAGCATTTAAGTTTGCTCAGTTCTGAAATACCATTAAATTGATCTCGGAGCGTTACCTGTGGTTAAATGCCTTTATTCTCAATTCTGGGGAGAAAGGGGGAGTGGGGAGGAGGGCTCGGGCCTGGGTTTGGCTCGGAAGGCACGGCCCCTGCTCATTTACGGCCTGGGCCTTGGCCGCGCCGTAGGGCTGTGCCCCTGGCCAACTCTGGGCCCCCCTGGCAGGAGCAGTGTCACCTGGCCGCGACCCCTGGCCCTTCTGGGCTGAGAGTGCCCGGTGCCCTGCGGGCGACACGGAGACGGGGCTCTAATTTTACCTCACGCTGCGTTTTGGAACTGAGGCTATTTATCAAAACAAGGGAATATAGCAGAATCGTGGTTAGTATGCAGCTTCAACAAAACACAGAAATAGAATTTAGAATCCGAAGCCTGAGGGATCTGTAGGGTTGGAAATACTGAGTAATTCCTGCCTCTGAATACATTTTCATGTGATGGTGTAAATGCTGTAAACCAAAATAGAGCCTCTCTTCCATTATGAAGACGAGCTTTTAATTCACCACTTTACTCTGCTAATGTAGACCCAAGTTAAAAGTGTGATTTTTTTCTATCGTCTACATGTTCTATCAGCAATTTGTGATGGAAGTAATTTGATGCAATTTACTTCATGATAATTTTTTCTTTTTAAAATTTGAAAATGAGAAAAAAAAAGAATGAAAAAGCTCACTAATCAATCTTTTTGTTTAGATGTTTAAAATTCACATGCATCTATTTAAAAGATAAATCTACCAATTAAAGGGCTCACCTTTTCAGGTGTGCTGTTCTTTCCAAAGAATTCCTCTGTCAACAATGTTGCATTAAATGTTTTCAGATATTCTCTGCTGAAAGTTAGACCCCTAAAGGGCCAACATTTGGTTCTACTAGATAGGAAAAGCCCAACACAGCAGGGATTGTTTCCCTGAGAGGTCGTGGGTTGGTAAGTCTGTAACACACTTGGAAAATTCATTATCCACGACTAATAACAAAAGATGAACTCAGCCAAAAATTCAGCCGGGTCAGTGAAAACAAAAAGGAACACACACTCAAAAGCCTGGGGCTGGCCGGGGTTGTCCCGGGGCCGGAGGGGCAGGAGGGTTTCTGGTGGAGGTGACCAGAGGTCCCCGCCACGGAGGAGCCGGTGACGCGGCTGCGGCACAGGAACTGGACTCGAGGGGGTTTCCGGTTCCTCGCATTCCAGCAGTTTGGGCGTAAAGAACGTCTCTGTCCAGACTGGATCCTTGTGACCTTGTGAGAGAGCGTCCGAAGCCTTGACCCCGAGAGCAGTTTGTCCGAGGAGGCCTGTTGCTGATTCCGCGTCCTGGACTCCTCGCTCCCTTGTTTCAGATCATCCAGAATACGTCTTCTGGATTCCCGGTCGGAACTGTGGCTACAGTTTGGGGAACACGGCAAAGATTTTTGTCTGCTTGGCTCACCGCTGCTGTCCTGGTTCTAGAATACTCTGTGGTTAGGGGCAGAAATCCATTTGAGAGCGGTTCACCCCCGACCCTGTGAGCTGAAGCCCTGGACGGCTCCGAAATCCTGAGCAGGAAGAAGACTGCTGATTCCACAGCTGATTTTCTCAGCGTTATTCTACCTGCGTCCCGAATGCACGCAATGGGCAGGTAAAGGGAAAGCGTGAGAGAAACAGAGAGGCCGGGTGGTGACAGTGGAGCTGCTTTGTCTGTTAGGCTGAAGAGTCTTCAAAGGTGGTTTTTCTTCCCAAGGGGAGAAAAGAGTTCTAAACCAACACAGGCATTTCTATACCTATCAGCATAAAAACGATGTTAATTTATCACACTCAGCCTATTACTTATGAATTTGAAATGGATGCTGTAGACATACTGTAGGTAGCAGCTTACTTTATCTTTTAGAACGCCGTTTATATTTTCCTTGAATATTCTGAAGCTATACATGTTCCTCTCACCATTGTTTGGGGTTTTATTCATCACCAACGATTGTATGTCAGTGCACATGTTGGAATACATTCAGGCTTGGGAACTTCAACTATCCATTGACCTTTGAAATTAATGACACCAAAAAAACTGAGAAAAACAAAATTAAAAAAAAAAAGAAATTAATGACATGGGGAATGACAGTGAGACTGAAGGCTGGGCAGGGAGTTCCTTCAACTGTGAACACATGACCCTGAACTCTCTGTGTCTGAATTACCTACAACAGTTAATGGTTAATGGCCCTGAGCATAGTAGGGATTTATCAGTGCTTTTTGAACAAATAAAAGAATGTCCTCTAGGACAGAACTGTGAGTCACCTGCATTTCAAAAAGTCAGGAAATTCTGTCCAGACTCTCAGCACTTTGAGAAAAAAAATACAAGAGCTGTATAAAGCCAGTTAAATTTGTGTTCTTCCTTATTGCTATGACTGTTTCTGCCCCCCCCAAATTCATGCATGGAAGCCAAGCCCCCAGGGTGCTGGTGTCTGGAAGCAGCGCCTCTGGGAGCTGATGAGGCCACGCGGGTGGATCCTCATGATGGGTGACCTTACAGCACCCCTTCCTCCGGGTGAGGACACGGCGAGAAGACGCCATCTGAACTGGGAAGAGGGTTCGGAGTCTGCAGACGCCTTGATCTCAGACTTCGGCCTCCAGAACTGGGAGAAACAAATGTCTGTGGTTTATAAACCCCCAGTCTGTGGTTTCTGTTACAGCAGCCCGAACGGAATAAGACACTCACTCTTATCCAAACGTCCAAGTATGCACTGTTTTATCAAGAGTGAGGAAATTCTAAGTCATGTGGGTATTGCCTTTGAGTTTTAAAATTAAAACACACAAAAAAGAACACTGTAAGCCAGATTATGGAAATCCTGCTAACGTGGTACAATTACCATCACATTTATGAATGGTCCAGGGCTTTAAAGTAAACCAGCTTCCTAATTACTATACAAAATTCTAGAATTCTTAACCTGTGGTAGACAGTCATAGTTTATACAAAACGTGTTATATTACAAAATGATGTCTATTTGGAACCAATATGCCAACGTTCTTCTGGAAGCATGAAGGCCACATCCCATGTCTGAACTGACCCACGAGGGTGGATCTCGGCTGCTACCTCGGCTGCCGTCACCTGTCACGTTGGTCTCCTGAGGCCACCTGGCCTCATCCGAGCCCACAGGCTGCACCGGGTCCTAGCCTCCTCTTGCTGTGGCGGTAGGACCAGCCACAGTGCCTGCCCCGAAGAACCTTAAACAAGTGTTTGTTTAATAAATAAACCTACCATCAGCTGTTCACCTCAGACCTCCACGTTTTTCTCACGCTAGCTCGGTTGACTCTGTCTCCCTGGATTTAGAGTCTTTTAACTTCAGTGTAGTGCTATCTTCTAGAACATATACTGTGCTAGTTTTATCCCAGGGTTAGCCAGTTGGGAGCTTTACAAAGTTTCTAGGGTGCGTTTTCACCAATTCCGTCTCTCTTTCTGACTTAGCTGTGCTTCTGATGGGTGGCCTGTGTCCCTTTTCCCCCAACTGCAAGTCTGTAGGGCTGCCAAGTGGCCCAGTGTTCACTTGTCCAAGGTGGCCATGGTGGGCAGAAAGGCCTTCTGAGATGGGAATCCTGTGTCCACAGCCCTGTGTCCAGCAGGGTCTTGGCCACTGAGAGGAAAAGGCTTTTCTGAGTGAAATCAAGTTGGCTGTCAATGACCACTGCATCTTTTTATCTTTCTCTTTATATATATATATAGTAGTGTGTATCTGTTAATCCCGAACTCCCAATTTATCCCTCCCACCCACCTTTTCGCCTTTGGTAACCATAAGTTTGTTTTCTACGTCTGTGGGTCTATTTTTGTTTGTAAATAAGTTCGTCTGTATCATTTTTAAGATTCCACATATAAGTGACATCATATGATATTTGTCTTTCTCTGTCTGACTTACTTCACTTAGTATGATCATCCCTAGTTGCTGTATAGCACAGAGAACTATATCCCATGTCCTGGGATAAACCATGATGGAAATCCAAAGGAAAACTTTCCATTCTTGGGGAAAATAAAAGTGGTGAGCTCTTGGGATTTTCGATTGTAAGGAAATAGAAATGGAAGTGAATTGTGGGTCTTAGCAGTGTGTGCTGCTGGCACCTTCACGTGATCTGGAGGACTGTGGTGACACGCCTTATTTCACAGGGAAGCCGAGTTTTCTCAGCCACAGCTTTGCCTGAGCGGAGGCTGTGTTCCTTGTCAGATGGAACAAGTCTGACCCATCTCTGGAAACTAGTGACATGTTTTATTGGTATCACAACCATAGGATCATTATAAAACCACACAAAGTCGCAATATTGTGCAGGAAATATTCATTTCTTAAGAAAATAATTTAGATTTCAGCACTCAACAGAAGCACTGTTCAGCTTCTGTGCATGTATTTTCTGGCAACACTCTGACTGTCTATAAACACCGGATCCACCGAGGCCACCCTCGCTGCTATGAAGGAGTGGACGCAGTGCAGGACAGCCGTCAGATCCTGAAACTCCAGTTCCTGGAAGGAAACACAGCATGTACTTATGTATCATAAATGTCAGAAAACACACGACAGAAAATGTAACAGATTCTACGTTCTCAGAACCGCAAGGAAACACAGCATGTACTTATGTATCATAAATGTCAGAAAACACACGACAGAAAATGTAACAGATTCTACGTTCTTAGAACCGCAAGGAAACACAGCATGTACTTATGTATCATAAATGTCAGAAAACACACGACAGAAAATGTAACAGATTCTACGTTCTCAGAACCGCAAGGAAACACAGCATGTACTTATGTATCATAAATGTCAGAAAACACATGACAGAAAATGTAACAGATTCTACGTTCTTAGAACCGCAAGGAAACACAGCATGTACTTACACACTATAAATGTCAGAAAAACACACGACAGAAAATGTAACAGATTCTACGTTCTTAGAACCACAAGGAAGTTGCTCAAGTACAAACACACACGAACTAAGAAAGGTGGCTGTAACATGAACACACTGGTCCTCTGGGATTTTTGCATCGATATCCTGACAATTGGGTTTAATTCTTGATTTTCTTGTAACTAACATAGGTTAGCACTCAGGTCCTCTGTTCGGCATCCTGACTGCATCTGTGCTGGGTTTTCAGTCACCTGACCAGCAGCATCAGGTCAGGACTTCGGCCTCCACTGAAGCCTGTCAGAGCTCTCACACGGCAGGGCTCACCGTGTTCCCAATTTAGCAGAATGAATCGTGCTAGACCCTGCGTGTGTGCACGTGCGCCTGTGCACATGTGTGAACGTATGTACTTAGGTGCCCATGTGTGTACGCTCTGCATGCATGTGTGCCCGTGTGCATGCATGCACACGTGTGTTGTAAGTGTTCGTGCACATGGATGTGTGTGTCCGCGTGCTCGGCAGGTCAGAGAGCTGCTAGCGTGGAGCTAGAGGCTGGGGCACACGGCCAGCAAGTTCTGTCTCATGTTCTGTGAGTTTCGCCCACTGAACCCTGTCACCCGGTTACTTTCCTCTGCAATTTATTTGTCCCAATGACCTCGATTTTTATAAAGTCTTTTAAGATTTCATGGTGGCTGAAACACTGATTTTAAATATGATCTACGGCTTGGCATAATTATCAAATTTTAAGTGTTTTAATACCTTGATCTTTTCCGTAATTAGCTAAACCTCTCAGGAAGCCATGAGGGTCTATACTGGGCTCGTCAAACTATGAGGACTGAGGTCACCCAAACTTGAGAAAACATTTCTTCTTTTATGATCCTTACTCTCAGGAATGTTCCATCTATCACAAGGGTGACACTTGCAATGAACGTGTAAGTGTTAACATTGCCCGGATGTCCTCAATACCTCTCCTCGCGCAGAAATCACGTTTCCTTATGGCACTACCCCTATTTCCATCTTGCTGCGCAAACCGCAGACATGTGTCAAAAACTGTCTGTGAGATGACAGACAGCCCTTCCGAGGAGCGGTAGCCCTCCTGGGCTTTTAGTTTTCCCTAATTGTCATCTAATGGCCCAGTGCACGAGGGGGAAATTTTAAAGTCTGTAACCGTTTAAGAGACCAGTTTCCACTCAGCTGTAGCAATTCAGACACAGACTGTATTTCAAAGGGAGCCTTAACCACTGTCCTTCCCAAAGAATTCAAGATGGAAGCTGATCAAAGCTATACTTGCAAGAGAGGATTGTTAAATAAATGAACGAGTCTCTAGAATAAGTGAATACACGCTGTAATTTCCCTTAGAAAATGCCCCAAACGAGTATAACTGAATGTGACAATTAGCAGGGATAATCACGCACAGAACACAGTTTACCATGTGTTATTCTACAGGGGACTCAGATCGGGGCCCAGCCGCTGAGTGTGGACACAGGCCCACTGCGGGGATCGGATACGGGTCTCCCACTCGTGGAGTCCGCGGCCCGGGCAGTGCTGTGCCGGGGCCTCTGAGCTGCAGCGTTTGCTGATGGCTCTGGTATTTGTAAATACTCCCCACGGACTGATGACAGGCTGGCAAAGTTCCTGAAACTCCACCGAGTGGCTCCCCATGGGGTGTGACCCACACGGCCCAGGACGGAGCCGGGCCAGGCGGAGGGGACAGTGGTTCCCTCCACAACCAGCGCAGGAGGCCGTGGAGGGAAAACATGGCTTCCGGTACAACGTCGGTACCCAGCCAACGCCGGTCCTCTTCAAGCCATCTGTTAATAGAGCATCAAAGGTCAGCCTCAAAGGTCAAAAGTGAAGCAGGACACCCCGAGTAAGGCACCAAGTTCATTTTCCAGAGGTGGAAATGGAAGTTTTAGGGTTTTAGGTAACTTCTGCGAGGTGACAGGCTGACTAGTCACAGAACTGGCACCGAAATCCAGGACAAACTTTGGCCCAATGGGCCCTCGCCGTTTCCTGACAAAACATCCAGAAGAAACCTAGTGCACTAGCTCTTACACCGAGCGGTCCTGAGGCGTCAGCACATCCGGGAGCGTCCTGGAAAAGCAGATTCTCAGGCCGCATCCCCCTTGGTGCCTGCTGGTCTGTGTGCCCCTCGGAGACGGAGGCTCTGTGGAGGGGATGTCGTCCTGCAGGAGCTCAGGGAGCAGGGTGGCACCTCACACACCTCACAGAGGCACCCGGGCCTCATCCACCCTGGAGGAGAGCCGTCCAGTGGGCGCGGCTGGGGCCCGAGAGCGGGTGGAGGGGAGGAGATGGCTGGGGGCTGAGCTGCCCTGGAGGCATCCAGCAGGCATGCAGCGGGTGGAGCTGGGCAGGGAGAAGGGTTCAAGCACAAGGTGAAGCAGCAATCGCTGACGTAGAAGCTGCAGCAAGTTATCCAGGAGATCCAGAGAGGATAATTCATAGCACGGCTACAGTGAACCACTGATCTTCCGTGTAGACAGAACCGCCTTGCATTGGAAGCACTGCCACCTAGGGCTCGCATAGCTGGAGAGGAGAAGTCAATTCCTGGCTTCGAAGCTTCAAAGGACAGGCTGACTCTCTTGGTGGAAGAAACATTCACGTGTTGAGGTCTGGGGAAGTCGTTCTGGCTTCTACGTGAGTTAACGTAAACTTTATGCCGACTTGAACAATCTGTTTTGTGCCATATTAAACACACATCGTGATGCCAGCGCTCCTCTCCTGGGCTGGTTGTGGGGATGAGGCAGTTGTGCCTACGAAGGGCTGAGCACAGTGGCGGCTTGTAACGTAACGGGTGCGATAAAAGATCCACCCACCCACCGGGCCGCGGTAAAGGCCCGACAACCCAGGAAGGCTTGGAGGGAGGGGTGGGTCCCCAGGCAGGTGTCGTAACCAAGACGAGCCTTGCACAGAGACCCTCGGACCCAGCAAACCTCTGACCGATGTTTTCCAAGCAAACGTCTACGGGAAGCACAACGTCCAGGAAGAAAGCTGAGAAGCGGAGCCAAAGGCCAGCAGGTGAGAAACGGCGAGGCGGCCGGGTGGTGCTGGGCCCTAACCTGGACGCAGGCGGGACGCAGCTGGTGCACCTTCCCTGTCCCCACGCGGACGAGGGGCACCTTACTGACCGACCGTGCAGGGGACCTGGGAGGAAGGAAGGAGGGAAGAAAGGGAGGGAGGAAGGGAAAAGGAGAGCAAAGAAAGGAAAGCTCTGTTCCGTTCCAGCTTCCGGGAGAACAGATGAAGGACAATTTCAGACCCATATTTGGAACGGGCTGCACTCGCGTGTCTCCTGTTCTGTCGAGGCCCCGCTTCACTCCATCTTCAGGAGGAACCTGGCCTTGTCTCCCTCCACCATCTCTCCACAATCCGACGCCGCCACGGTTACTTGCTGAAGCCGGCAGCGGCGTGATGTACCCCTGCTCAGCCCCCGCCGTCCACGTCTGACCGTCTGCGCGACTCATGACGCCGAGGAATAGTTTCCAGTGGAGTTTATCCTCCCGGGTCATCACAGAGTGAAAAACACCCGCCTCTGTTCCTCCTGAAGACATAATTCTTCTTCATCACACAGTGTGCTGCCTTCAAGGACCAACGTCTGCCCCGTGGATTCTCAACTGGGCTCGCCAGAAACCTCCGTGTGCAGAGGTCTGTAGTCGTCAGGGATTTTCACGATAATTGGAACAATTTTTTCCTTGGAAACTGATAAAAATTTTTGTGAGTGTATCTGGTAGTTCTTTCAATACTAACTTGCTCTTTCTTTCTTCGTTAATTTATTCATTTAAAACACATCTACTAAGTGCTGAAGATAAAAAGCTAAAGAAAAGCTCCCCTTGATGGCTCAGTCTAGAGGCAGAAATGAAATCGTAGAGAAACGCGTAAAATACAAACAACGGGCATAGGAAAGGGGTCGGGGGGTAGAAGGGCACCATCCCTCCCTGCAGTGGACCCCAAATTCAGTCCTTGTGACTTAACTATAATTCGCTTATAACCTATTAAGCAGATCAGTAGGCAAGTAAATCCTTCATTCCAGAAAGCTTGTTTATGCTACACTCTTTTTTTAGGAGAAAGATGTAGAAAACATGAAAACAAATACTTTCTTTAAAAAAGACTGCAACCCCAAAGCTCCAGCCATTGGCGTCACTATGGGGTCCGCCCAAGTCCCGGAATTGCATGACGTTTTTGTAAATAATGGATAGAAAAAATAACTTCCCCTCCGTGCTCCCAGAGCCCCAGAATCCTCCCTCGGATTCCAGCGCAACTCGGCGTTTTCTCTTTACGCCATTCCTGAGGCAGCGATCGGTTAAACATCCCAGCAAGATTCTCAATAAATGCTCAAAGGTTAACTGCTCCCCGACTACCACTCCCGTAACTAAAAGCTCAGTTAATAGGAACAGTTTTCTCCGAAACTCTTGGTTCACTGATGACATCACGCTGCTCTCCCTTCCACCGGCCATAGCCCTGGTTCCTATTCAGAATACAGGGCCCGGCTCTTCGTTTAAATCCAGCGGTAGCTACAGGTGCTCTCACGGGTTCTAGATTCCCGACTGGCGTTTCCAACCTTCCCTCTGTCTCACAAGCTGTAATAAACGCAGAACATCAGCCTGAAGCTGTTTCTTCAAACCGCCGCCCGTGTTTATTGGAGGCTCTCCACGTGCATGTTTCCTGCTCCGTGTGACAGCGTGGAAACTACTTTTGTCCCCAGTTTTATCCCCACTTGCAAGGCCCCGGGAGGGGCTTGAGCAAGGGGTCCCTGGTCCTTGTGTTACCTGCTGAGGCCCCGGCCCCCCTCTGCCCTACTCTCTTGCACCCCACGGCCCCGGAGGGGAGGCACAGGGGGGCTGCCGGAGGTCCTGGGATCTGGGGGGAGGGTTCACGTGGACATGGGTTCAGTTTGGGTCTCCTGGGAGCTTTGATGTATCTCACACTCATTTCTGTGTCTAGTTAGCTTATCGTATTTGCAATTTTGTATTTTTTTTCATAAAGAGACACCTGCAGACTGTTTAAGCTTCAGTTCTGCAAATCCTGTATCCGCCCCTGTGGCCTCCACAACTTTCTAGGACTTTCTCTTTTCCTGAAAATGGAAACTGAAGCTGCCTAAACCGAGGGCCACAAAGAAGCCGAGTCTGCTTCAATACGCATGCCCCAAAGTTTATGTCATCTGTTTCAGACTGTCTGGTTTAGATCATCCAATGCCTCTACTCCCTTTATCAACACAGATAGCCAACCAAGAGTTGACTAAACATTAAAAAATAAATACTTTAAAATCGAATGAAACAGGAGTCCCTGTGAAAAGGGAATCCAGGTGTCATGTGAGCATGTCCTGGGACATCAGGTGCTCTGGCGAAGCCCCTGGAACCCGTGAGCACAGGATCCCAAGGCGCACTGGGGGGCTGGCTTCCTAAGCGTCCCCCTGGCTCACACGGACGGCACCGGACCTGAGCCTGGAAGGGGTCCCGGGGCCCCTCCCGGCCGCAGTCCCTAGGGCGAAGGGCAAATCAATACATCAGCAGAGGAGGAACTGCTGCGCTAGCCGCATCCATGCAGATCAAGGACCCAACACACGGTACAATCACTTCCAGCCTCCCTCCCTCTCCCCGCTCTCCTCTGATCCCGCTCTGCTGGTGGCAATGTCCACTGGACTCCGCTCAGGGCAGCGTGACTGAGCGTGGCCGCCTCTCCATCACAGCCCAGGGACCCGTGTCCCTGCCAGCATCACTGCCCCGTTGGCTGCCCTGTGGTACCCCTCCAGACCCAAAAGCCTTGACAGTGGTTACGGTCTGATTTTGATTGTATCCACTCCCTACGTACAAGAATGTCAAGCGTTTCTGCACAATCTCAGTTGTACTTAAACAGTAGATGTGGTGCATTATCTCATTAACTGCAGTGAAGAGATGTTAAAAATTGACACAATATTCGGATATAACAATGTCACATGAGATGTGTCCCTCTGATGAATTTCATCAAAAAGTGCATGCAAAGTGCTGACAATCAGTTTCCAAACAATATGTGTCTGTAGGTTTTGCATGTTTGTTTTCTCTTTCTTTTGGTTTTGTGTATGGAACTTATCCTTCTGTTTGTCTTTAGTTTATATTAAAACTGGGTTGTTGACAACACAGTTATACATAAAGTATGGAAAAAATCAACAGTTGCTGATAGTAAAATGACAGCTCAATGCAATGAATTTGTAAGCTATGTCAAGATCCTTTGAATTAACAGAGTGGTTTGTTCCTAATACCACAGACAATCCATCACTTAATGCAGTTTGTAAAAGTCTTCCTTTGAATATTGACTTCCCCTGTATTTTTAAATATTGTTTTCCTGCTAATACTGACTAAGCAAATTGTGATTTTCAGTGGAATCAAATAATGTTTCGATGATTACAATTTTAGGATATTAAAGCCTCTAACAGGAGACATACTATGGGCTCTTATGACATCCTTGCTGATTTCTGAGGAGCATTCACACTCCAATTCTGATTGTTTTCCCTAGGCCGGTGGAATGGCACGTCCACCCTCGGACACTCGGGCTTACTTGGGTGGGGCTGGGCTCAGGTGGATGAGTTCCTACCTTCATCTCAATCTGCTTGGTGTCCAGATTCTGAAACAGCAGCTTCACACGAGCTTTCCCATCATCTGAAGATCCTTTCAGCTGAGAGAATTTAAATCTCCAGAGCACATTCTGTAAAGGAAGGCAATTATCTAGTGGTTTAGACACAAGAGCTCACTTCTTTAATTAACATCTGCCAATATGTTAAATAATCTATTTAAATAAATGCAAACATTTTCTCGGTTATCTTATGTACACTGAGCACGTGGTGACTTAGAATCTCCACCTTCTCTTTCCGAGTCTAAGAGGCTGACCCCCTCAAGCCACCAGACTTCCTGGGGGTCCCTTCTGTCAAGGTCCAAGGAGTCTGTCCTGGTGCCCGAGCGCCCAGGCCCCCATGGTCTCCTCTTCAATCCCATGCTACCCGCACCGCCTTTCTCCTGGGTTTTCCTTATGTTTAAAAGCATCATAAGCGCTTTGCTCCCTTTTCTTCTTGTAAAACTTTAAAAAATCCACTCCAAGGCCCAGGTCTTGCTACATAGAGTATATGAGACACGGTCAGCAGTGCAGAGAAAATGAAAACCTTTCTCCCGCCCCCTCCCCAGGTTAAGTTCAAATCACTCAATGTTGGTTTCTCCTGAACCAAGCTGGAAAACGTAGGTGCTATTACCTCTTAATACTAGTGCAACAATTGCTTAATGTTTGCTAAGGTACTTTAGAGATGATGTGTACTCTATAAACGCTTACTCTTCAATTAAAAAAAAGGGCTGCAGCAAATAAAGACTTAATGGCTGCCTTTTATAAAAGATAGTCTTTAATTATAGACTCTTTATGATAATAAATCTTTATCTTCCCAGAAAAAATCCCAATAGAGAACAGCAATTATTTTATAGCAAGCTATAAGTT
The DNA here is from genome assembly GCF_965194805.1 of Balaenoptera borealis. Classification (NCBI taxonomy): domain Eukaryota; kingdom Metazoa; phylum Chordata; class Mammalia; order Artiodactyla; family Balaenopteridae; genus Balaenoptera; species Balaenoptera borealis. The sequence continues at coordinate 91,318,649 of NC_138871.1, forward strand.
TGTATTAAAAGCATTTATTTTGAAATAATGAACATACGTTTCTCTAAGTATCACAAAAGGCCAAGAGGCTGGGACGTGGGGAGAATTTCAGAGGCGCTGTTATCCCATCGGCTCCTTGGCCCATCTATTCACACCCGCACTGGCCTCGAGGCTCCTGGCACATCGTTCTCTTATATTGAATCTTGCAGCCGAACAGAGGCTCTGCAGCTCACGGTCAAGTGTCCCCACGCATGTTCCTTCTCGATGCTGAGAAGTTGGAACCCCGTGGGGTCTCGGGGAACAGTGACTCCAGTGCTTCCACTTTCACGGTCAGTCACTGGGGTCCATGCTGCCCGCTTCCCACTCGGGCACCAGGGCCCTTTCAGCTCGGAATCACTGCACCCACCCAGAATGAGGGTGCTCAGGGCCGCTTGCACACCCCTGCGGTAGCTCCAGGAGGGTTGCTGGTCCACTGAGATAAGCCAGAGGCGCGAACCACAGCCACAGCCCGGCCGGGAAGGCCCAGCACCAGCGATGAGACCGGAGGCGGCGGGGAGAGCTCTCGGGCCGCCTGCGACGCCCCCTCCCAGCAGCTCCCATCTCCCCGGGCGTCGCCCCGGCTCGCCCTTGGAGGGCAGGGAAAGACGGCTGTGATTTCAGCCGCTAAGATTCTGTGAAAACGGCCCAAATCTCAGCTGCCTTTAAAAGCACCCACCCTCCAGCTGTCCCGCCAGGAACTGTAATCATGAGGGCGCGTGTCCAGAGGAGCTGGAGGCATCTGGTGTCATGGTTTTGCGAAATTCCTCCCCAAACAAGCAAGACCCGGCCTGCCCTGAGAACATCCCCTGGCGTTTGCTCACATTTGCTTATGAGGAAGAAGAGCTGAGCAGTCGTAAGATTCTAGGAATAACCTACCTAATTATCATTTACATAGCATCACAAATGGCTGTTAAAAAAAAAAAAAAAAAGAAAGGCAAGATCAGCATAGGACTTAGAAATATGGCAGCAAACGCCAGAAAGCAGCTAAAACTGTTGCAGGATGGTACTCTGGGGAGTGAGCGTGACAAGGGACAGTTCAGAGGACTGCTTTTCCGTTATACGTCTGTTAGTACTAATAAGCCTTTTTAAACTTTGCACATGTATAACTTCGATTAAGGTAAAAATTAATAATGTTCATTCTAATCATGAGAAAAGCATCAGGCGAATCCCAATAGAGGGGCATTCTACAAAATATTGAATACCTAACCCATGCTCTAGAGAATTGTCAAGATCATCAGATACAAGGAAGTGTGAGAAACTGTCACAGCCAAGAGGACCCAGAGACATGGCCACTAAATGTTATGTGGAATCCTGGATGGGATGCTGGAAGAGAAGTGGGACATGAGGTAAAAACTAAGGAAATCTGAATAAAGTATGGACTTTCATTCATGATAATTTATCAATATTGGTTCATTAATAGTTACAAATGTACCATACTCATATAATTTGTTAATAATAAAGGAAACTAGGGGCAGGATATATTGGAAAAAAAAATAGTATAGACAAAAAAGTGCAGAAATCCCTCTGTGAAAGCCCTGCTTATCGTTTAAAGAATCCACAGCGGTTCTTACAATGAAGTCCTTTAGCTGCATCATCGTTATCTGTTTGGTACGTTATTTTTACACTGAAACTGTCCTGCAAGGTGATATGTGGGAAATGCAGCTTGTGAGACGTACACACACAGCTCCCTTGCTTAAAGTCATGCACTCATGTCACATGGTGGCCCATTTGGGGTGAGGTAAGATGTCCTAAACGTGGGAGCGGGAGGACAGCCTTCGGGGCCGGCCTTCTTCCCTTCCCACCACAATCAGGAATCTTCAAGTCACTAATGGTGGCCTCTTTGAACTCCTTCTGAACTTCTAAGTACCTATAAACGGTCATTTTTATTTAAAAAAAGAATTTTCCATTGCCATTATGGATGACATTTCTGCACATTTTATCTACAGGTGGTTCCAGGGAACAGTCTAACTTGAGGACTCTGAGCTTTTCTGCACGACTGGACTTGCCAGGCCAGAACCTGACACGCTGTCCGCTCACAGCTCAGAGATGCCGCCTTGACTGACCGCTGAGCCCAGCAATGCCCGGGCTGGCTCAGCAGCCTCGGGATGCGTTTGGAGGGGCCCTGGGTCTCCCCGCCAGCGCCTGAAGGCTGGAGGGAACCCTGATCTCTAGGACTCAATCTTGGAAGACAGAAAATGTCTTTCCAGCATTTCAGTAATTAAAGAACAGTTTTACAGTTAAGCAAGTGTTACAGGAAACATGCTAACGTTTATGTTTTATTTTTATGACTGAAGGAGGTTAATGATAACCTTCCTTTGTAGCAAATTTGAATTATTTTAATTATTATTACACAGTGATAGTGGACAATTGACATAAATTGATAATAAATTGATAATTATTAAAACATGCAACAAATAACCCAACTAGCAGTTCCAGAGACTTTACGAGAAAAGGATGAGGCACTAGAGCAGATTCACCGGTTGGCATTTTCCTGGGCGGTCCTGTGGAATCATTCTTCACTCCTCCAGTCAGGCCAAAGCCAACTCTTCATTTCCCCTCCTATGAGAAAGTCAATTCCCTGTTTTTTCCCCAAAACGATCCTTTCTGTTCCTCCACCTCGGTCCCAGCTCAGCCCTGCAGCACCATCAAGTTTCAGCCTAACAAACGGGTGACGTAGGGGATGAGGCCCATCGTGAGGACCACCCCCCATCACCCTGATACAGAGACGTCAGTTTTCTGCTAGGCATGGGGACCATCAGAAGGTAAAAAGAAAATGTGGATGCACGTTGACATTTAGAGACAAGGCGGATGCCCCAAGTAATAAGTAAATGTGGAAAGAAGTTCCCTTTGTTTCCAGGTCCCAAACATCTGATGCCGTGCACATGGGCAGCGCCAGAGTCCGTGGCCCATGGAGGACATGCAGCCCGGAGGAGGGGCTGGTCCGTGGCCCCATCCACGTGTGGTCTGATGTCCACACTCTGTTTTCTAAGTCTTGTTACGTCCTCTCCCACTTCTGCTTAATTACAGCAGAGATGGGGCATTGGTTGGCCCTAAACCAGAGGGATCAATAAAAAATAGGTCAGTTTGGAAATGGGCAGAGATGTACTTCATTTCTATCATGGAAGTGCGGGGGGCACCGAGGATGGAGTTCTAGTTCATTCTGGGTTAATATTTTAAAAATAGTTTGGAAATTTAAAAATATTAGGTAATGATCTTCTTACTTACTTTGTAAGTGCAGAAAACGTTTCCAGGTCAAACGTATTTCTTCTCCCCTGTGATTTCAGATCTTCTCAGCTTAACTCATCTTTATCAACGTTGAAAAGGAGAACTGATGGTGAATGAATTCATGCTTGGAAATAACTGTTCAGCTCTTCTCTGCCAGGCACAGAGGTGGGGGGTTAAGAAATGTGACCTCACGTGTGCTTCTGAGGTGGACGCCATGCAGATGCCAAGCATCAAAATTTGGGCTGTTACCAAATTCGAGGGGCTTTTTTAAAGCATTTGGTTAGTAAGTAGCACTGCCACGTTGTGTATTTAGTTTTACCCACACGTCATACACAAATGGTCTGATCTAATGGTGTAATGTGGTATAGGAGTGCTAATTATCTTGTGAAAATAAGGGTGATAAATCGCAATCTAAATATTTTGGGGCCCCCAAATTTTTCCATAATGACTTACATAAAGGGCATATGGAGAATACCGCATTTTCATAATGTTCATAATTATTTCATATTCAGTAATTATTTAATTATTTTCATAATTATTTCATATCAATCTAGAAATACTGAAATCCTATTAGTACTGGACTTGCAAATGTCATCCTACATTAAAAGACTGAAGATGATACATCAAATGAAGTAAAATTATAACTATTTTATATATTTACAACCCACTGGTATACTCTTCACTGTTAGGTTGAGAAAGCTTTTTTTTTCAAAATTAATTCAAATATTGTAAGTTCTGAAAATAAAATTTCAAAAGGAATCCATGAAACAAGCCTCTAGAATAACTTTCTTTTTTTCTTTGTCATTTTTTGGTTTCATTTTCCATTACTGTCTACTGTTTATTGTGTAAATAAACGTGTAAGTATTAGGCCAGAACTTCTTGAAATAAAGAAGAAATCACAAGAAAAATGTGGAGTCAAGAGTTCACCTTCAAAGGGAAACAGGTCAGGAGAGGGTTCTGGCGTCTGAACCAGAGGGTCAGACGAGCAAAAAGAAGCCTTAATCGGACCTTTATAAAAACGTGACTGAACGAGAGTGGACCGGACGTGAGTGGGTGAGGGCTCCGCCGAGGGCGTCAGGAACGCAGAGCCTGCGGTGCCTGAAACCTGCGGCCGCGAGCGCCAGGCGTGGCTCAGCCCCGACGTGCCCGCCGGAACAGCCGCAGCTGCCCACGCCTCCCGCAAGCCCAGCGGCTGGAGAGGCCGCTCCGTCTCCAGCAGGGGCGCCGCGGGGCAGCGGCGGGTTGAGCAGAGCGAGGCGGTCAGGGCCATCGATAACCTATTTCAACTAGGAGAGCTCAGCTGAGTGACGCGGTTCGGTTACCAGGACATTTAACACGACGGCCCGGCTGGGCACAGCGGTAAGAAACACAGCGTACCTGCTTCAAGTCTTATTCGATGAGCGTGAGGGCGAAGTGGGGAAACGTGCGGGATTCAGGGCTGGGAAGAGTCTCCCAAGGGCCCCGGGCCTGGACCTGCCTGCCCGCTGCCGGGAAACAGCGGGACACGCAGAGGGCGAGGCCCTAAAGGGAGAAAGACCCGGGGCAGCCAGGGAGGCAGGGAAGCTCAGTGGGCAGGTAGGAGAGAGGGTGTGGGCGTCACGGGCCACCCGTGGGCTTCCCAGAACCCCCAGCGGCTTCAGAGGAGCCACAGCGACCCGTGCAGACCTAACCCGGCTGCAGGCCTGTGGGACGTGCGCCTTTAGGGAAGCGGCTTCCCGTCCTCGGCGCCGTGCCGGCGGGGTCTTCTGCTGGCGCCTTGGGGACATCAGGGTTCTAGGCTTCGGGGTCCCCTGAAGGGAGAGTGCCAGGTGCTCGCTTCCGACCTCTCACAATCACTCACACCCCCTCCCCGGCCTGGCCTGGCGCCGACAGAGTGAGACCGCACAGCGGGGACCCCGCGGGAGACACGGTGACCCCGGCCGGCTCGCTGGGTGCCGGGTGTTATGCAAACCGTGACCAAAGAACCAGAGCTGCCGGCCGGGAACAACGTGCCCACGGAAAAGCTGACAAGGAGTGGCGGCTTTGCTCCTGGTCTGAGCAGGCGAGGCCCTGGCTGCCGGCCCGCACGGAGCCCGGAGCAGCCAGCGAATGGGCACCGGCTTCAGAAACGCACTCTGAAGGCGAACTCTGGAAAGCCTCGGTTTACATGTCCTGACACACAGGATTCCTTGAACCACAAAGCAAGAAACAGACGTTATAAATCAGGGTTGCTGGTTAACAGCTGTGTTCAGGGCTTCTCCCTTCTCTGGGGGAGGTGCCCTGTCACTTCCCTGTCTCCGAGGACACGTGGAAGGAGGTCGTGCATGTCTGGCTAAAGGCCAAACAGCATGAACGGCGAGTCATGGAGCCCGAGCTGGTGGGAACCGTGGGTGGACCAGGCACGTGGGAGGATGCCCGCACGGGGTCAGGAGCCTTGGTCCCCTCTGTGACCTGGATGTCGGAGGGCAGACAGGAGAGCCTTCTCAACTCCAGTTTTATGCAAGCAGACCTCTCGTCATTATAAACAGTCTGTGGACCCCTACTGGGGAAACATGGTAACCATCTTCCTGGGAGGAAGGAAAGTGACAAGGGCACAGTGGGTTTCCGGTGCAGAGTTCTGTGAAGGGTGTGGACTCCTACCCAGGACGGGGCTCCCTGCTCGCTCTGCGGGACCACCCCATGCACTGCGATGTTTGACCTCTTCGCTTCACCCCTCCCTGCTAGATGCTGGTAGCAACTCCCTTCCAAGCCGTGACATATCGGTGTCCCTGGCAGGTCTCACTCCTCTTCCCATCACACCGGTGCTCTCCCCTCACCTCCGTTCCTAATTAGCAGACAGTGGATTTTAAAAAATATTGAAGGACAAAATAGTGGCTTCATGTTTGCAACAAAATTCTCAGCACTTGTGTGAGTGGGTGAACACCCAGACCCCTTCGAGAGGCTGACGGGAGTGGGTCTCGTTTCCCATCCCTCACGCTGGTTGTTTAATGTCCAGTGAAACTGAAATCCCGTCACATCTCACAGGTGTGGAATCAGCACCTGGTCAGCTCCACCAGGTGTGGGGCGTCGACCCCCCAACCAAACTGCCCAGATGTTAGGTCTGGCAGGGGTGAGGGATCTCCCCAAAGCGCTCAGTCGGTGCGGAGGGTCCTCCCCCTGAGCGGGACAGCCCTGCCGACCTCCCCCTCCCCACCCCAGACCCTGGGGCACCTGCCCACGGGCACCACGTGGTGTGGTGTCAGCCCTGCCTGGCTCTGGGGCTTGTGAGATCTGAGCTTTCAGAGAGAAGGTCCACCACAAAGGACAACTTGCACAGGACACAAGACTGTCGGGGCTGGTGATGGCTGAGATGCACGCAGGCGTTAATGGCCCTGAAATGTAACGAAACGCACCGCTGATGGGCGCCTACCCCCAGATGCTTGGCCCTTACCTTTGTTTTGCTGTCAAAGCAGGTGAATCCCAGAGCGAAATCCACTGTGAAGCACAGAGTGTCTCCTTGCCAACTGCACACGTACGTTTTGGACTAGAAAAAAGCATTAATTGTGAGAAAACATTCTTTAATAATGAGTTTTAACATTAATCAGGTAGTTACAATACTTCCCCCCAGTCAAAACCTATTTTTTTTAATAGTGTTAACGTGTAAACCACCTGGAGGGAACCTGGAGGCCCGAGGTCACACGAGACCTGGGACACGGCTCACACGGGCAGCGCTCCTAGCTTTTGGTCTGTCAGCAAATTGTAGAAGTTGGACCATCTGCACGGGCGTCACTCTAACTAGAAATAAACCAGCAGAGCACACAGAGCTCCATTCGCCGAAGCCTCTTTGAAACACATCCCAGATCAGTAAATCCCTGTTGTGACTCATTCCAGAAGGACCATCCCTGTTACACAAATGGGGGGTATTGTTTTGCTCCTACAAATTGCCTCGGGACAGGCCAGGCTGGAAGTGTGTCCAGGAGAACCTAGACCCGGCTGTTCTTGGGAAACCGTCCAAGGAGGAGTTTGATGTAAAACGAGAACAAAGGACAGAAAAACGGCAGCAGCGACATCACCAAAACCCAAACCAAGGACCGAGGACCCCTCACAGGTGGCAGATTGCTGTGAGGGGCCAGCATTCCCCGCTCTGGGGCTGGTTCAGGTAGGTCAGCCTCAGCTGTCACGTGAACTTCTGTGGGCCCAAACCAAACTCCACGGGCCACCTGGTTTCCAGGGACCAGCGCTGTGAGGACACGGGCACACGCAGGCACATACACACATGTGCACACACATGCACACGCACGTGCACACAGGCCGCGGGTGCACATCCACACTTCCAGCCACGTCGGGCAAAAGCACAGAAACGCAGAGGCCTGTCCTCTACTGTCTGGGCACCGCTCTTAATATCAGGTGTGACTGCAGGAAGGTGAGCCCTGAGGTCCCGGGAGCACAGTAGTTACAACCCTGAGGTTAACCTGCAGGTAAAACGCTCCACTCAGCGGGAACCTCACCATCGGTCTGGACAGGAAAACGCGGCAGTGCCCCGTCACCTGAACCCGCAGGCTTGTGGCTTGCTGACTCGGGGAGTGTCAGTCACTGTGACTTTTCAGCCCTGCCCTTGGCCTCCTCTGTGGGGACTCCGATGACACGGGGGCTTCATGCCCCGTCCCTCCCTTTACTCCCTGAGCCTCGCCTCCAGTGATCCAGCTTTTCGTCCTGAAGCTTCCCTGTGTCTGCTCTGTACCTCGCTGCCTTGATCTCTCTGCTGAGACCTTCCAGTCTCCATCTGTTCACTGTGTTGGCTCTTGTTTTGGAAGCACGGTTATCAGGGCTGCTGGAAAGCACCCGTGGATGCTTCTAATCGCCCATGGTCTTCACGTTGGCTTCTGTGGTCGTCTTCGTTCATTCCGGATCCTCCAGGTTCTTGGCAGAAGCAGTGACTGTCGATCGACACCTGGCTGTTTCTGAATTTCGAGACCCTTCACCTGTTCTAAACCCTCTGTTGCACCCGGCTTTCTCTGACGCACCGCCCTCCGGGGAGGGGCCGCCCTGTAGCCGGGTGCCCGGCTCGGCCTCTGGAGACGCAGGGCTCCCTCTCCTGCCGGGCAGCGATGGGCATCGGCCACGTGGTCGCCACGGACAGCCCGGGGCCGTGCCTGACTCGGCCCCCCAACAGCACTGGCAGGTCTGGGGGCCTCGCCAGCCCGGCGCATGGGGCCAGGTGAGGATGGGGTCACACTGGAGGAGGGAGGCCCCGACCCAAGCTGACCGGGGTCCTCGCAGGACGGCGGCGGCAGAGCGAGTGCCGGGGGCCACCCAGCATCGCCGAGCCGTACGCGTTCCCGTGAAGATGCGCGCTCGCGTGACCTCAGCGCCGCACGCCGTCCAGGACGCGGGGACTGATGTCCCAGCAGCCCGGCCCCTCCCCACAGGCACACGCGGCGGGAAGGCGGCAGGAGAAGGTCATGCCCTGCAACGGGGGGACCCGGGTTCCTGTTCATGAAGGTGGATCAGAACAAGCCACCCCCCTCAGGGGAGGCACGGAGGGAGAAGCTAGAGGCGGCTTTGATTCCCCGGAGCTGCCGCTTGAGGCTCCGCGCTGGGCAGGGACCCGGTGCTGGTGCCACGCGAGGGCTGCGTCTCGGGAGCCCCGGGAGGGCCGTGTCCTGCCCCGCGTCTGGGGCGAGTGTCCATCGCCTTGTGTGCCCTGCACCTGGGCTCGGAGCGGGAAGGCCGGGGCACGTCCCCTTCACTGCCGCCCCCGTGAGCTCAGCCCTCTCCGGACGTGAGGCTCTGTTACCAGCGACACTCTCCGAAGACCGTGCTTTTCTGAGAAACGTGATCTGTCTGCAGACCCCGGGCCGGGCAGGTGTGCGTCCTGCCGCACCTTCCCTCCGAGCGGGGCTCCCACGCCGGGAGGGCGTCCAGGGAGGGCGCTTCGGGCGGGTCGGTGGGTGTCTGAACAGCGCAGGGGGTTCAGGAACCAGGGGCCGCCCCGGAAGACGGGCAGGTGGTCCGTGCGGGTGGGCTGCTTGCACTTCGTCCCCTAAACAAAGGGGTGACCGTGGCCCCAGCACGCTCGGGTTCTGTGAAGGTCAGGTGATCAGTACCTGCGTAGCTCACAGCAGTGCTTGGTAAGCGTGAGCACCAGACGGGTGAGCGAAGGCTTCTGTGGGCGCTACTCTGCCAAATTCTAAGCTGGGTGAACAGACCCTAACGCAGGGGTGGGTGACGGCAGGCACCACCAGGCTCACTCGGGAGAAGCTGAAGGTGAGCTCTCCACCCCCGGCAGGGGACCGTGCCGTCTGCAAGTTCTACTTCCGGAGACGTTTCCTCCTGTCATGGCACTTCGGGGGTACGTTTTCCATGTCCTTATATAAGGCCTTTGGGGAAAGTTAAAACTAAGGAATATTTGAGGCAGGAAGATGGTAACTTATTGAAGAGGACATTTCCTTTTAAAAGAGTCTCTCTCCCCATATAAGTCTCTGCACCCTTTGGGGAAATGATGCTGGGAAGTTGATGTTATCCGGGTAAACGGGGAGTGGAATCCTTGGTGCCCAGGTGCTGTGCTGGCCCAGGACACATTGACCTGCTGTGTGTGGCGTCCATCCCTCTGATGCCTGGGCCGTTAATCGGAAAGGAGCCTGGGCCAGACCCACCTGCTGATCTTGGCGAGTCTCCAGGGAGGCTGGAGCTCACCTGGGGACGGGGAAGGTGGCCGCAGCCTCTTTGGGAGTGCGTTCGACCACAAGAGCACTGGCGCTGGTGAGTGCCATTGTGGAGTCTTCCCTGTAGCCTATTGGTGCCAGGACCCAGCTCCACCCACCAGCCAGTCGGCACCAGTCCTGGGACCCTCCAGGCTGAGCAGCCAATCCTGTGGGGACCCAGGCCCACCCACCAGAAAGCCAGCACCAGCACTGGGTCCCGCCAAGGGACCTGGCACCACAAGCAGGCCTGGACCAGCCCTGGGCACCCGCAGGCCCTACACCTAGTTGCATGGGGACACAGACCCACCATCGGCCTCCAGCAACGTCTGCACGAGGCAGGGCGTGGCAGCCAACCAGGCCGGGGACCAGCCCAGCCTGTGACTGTGCCCACAGCAGTCAGCCAACCACCCCACACACGGAGGCACCACTAGAGCACACAGCTCTGATGACCAGAGCGGAGTGTGCTGCTAGAACCCTCAGGATGTCTCCTACATGAGGCCACGTCTCCAAGACTGGGAAAAGTCACTGACCTACCTAATACACACAAGTAAACACAGAGAAGCAGGCACAATGAGGCAACGAAGCAAGATGTTCCAAATGAAGGAATAAGATAAACCCAAGAATTAGAACTAAGCAAAGTGGAGATAAGCAATCTTCCTGATAAAGAGTTCAAGGTAATGATCATAAAGCTGCTGAGAGAACTCGGGAGGAGAACGGACACAGTGAGGAGTTTGACAAAGAGTTAGAAAATATGCACAGAAGAGCCAAACAGAGCTGAAGAACACAAAACAAATAAAAATACACTAGAAGGAATCAACAGTAGACTAAATGATACAGAGGAACAGACCAGTGAACTGCAAGACAGAACAGTGGAAATCACCCAAGCTGAACAGAAAAAAGAACTTTAAAAAATGAGGACAGTTTAAGAGACCTCTGGGACAACACCAAGTGTATTAACATTCACAGGGTAAGGGTCTCAGGGGGAGAAGAGAGAGAGAGAAGAGGGCTCAGAACGTAACTGGAGAAATAGTAGCTGAAAACTTCCCTAACTTGGGAAAGGAAACAGACATCCCAAGTCCAGGAAGCACAGAGTCTCAAACAGGATCAACCCAAAGAGGGCCACCGCCAAACACACTGTAATTAAAATGGCAAAAATTAAAGTTAGGGAATATTAAAAGCAGTGAGAGAAAAGCAACAAATAACATAGAAGAGAATCCCCAGAAGACTATCAGCTGATTTCTCAGCAGAAACTCTGCAGGCCAGAAGGTAGTGGCATGATATATTTAAAGTGATGAAAGGGAAAAACACCTATGACCAAGAACATTCTACCCAGCAAGGCACTCGTTCAGCTTTGATGGAGAAATCAAAAGCTTTACAGACAAGCAAAAAGTAAAAGGGTTCAGCACCACCAAACCACTTAACAAGAAATGTTAAAGGGACTTCACTAAGTGGAGAAGAAAAGACCACAACCAGAAACATGAAAATTATGAAAGGAAAAATCTCCCTGGTAAAGGCAAACATACAGTAAAGATAGTAGATCAACTATTATAAAGCTAGTAGGAAGATTTTTAAAAGGTAGTAAAATCATCTATATCAACAGTAAGTACTTAAGGGATACACAAAACAGAAGAATGTAAAATATGATGTCAAAAACATTAAACATAGCAGGATGGAGTAAAAATGCAGGGTTGATAGAATGCGTTCAACTTAAGAGATCATCAATTTAAAATAACACACACACTCACACACACTCACCCTCACACACATACACATGCTCTCTCACACTGACACACACACTCACACTCTCTCACAACACACACTACACAACACACGCTCACACACACATATGCACACAGTCTCTCACACAACACACTCACACACAACACACACACACACTCACCCTCACACATACACACACTCTGTCACACTCACACACACACACTCTCACAATACACACTACACAACACACACACACTCTCACACCACACAACACACAGACACTACACAACACATGCTCACACACACATATGCACACACACATACACACTCACACACACAGTCTCTCACACAACACACACACACAACACACACTCACACACTACACAACACACACACTCACACAGTCACACACTCATACAGACACTACACAACACACACATACACACTCTCACAGACTCACACACTCACACACACAAACTCTCACAGACACACACACACACACACACTCGCATGCACACACATATATATGTTGATATATACATAAACTTCATGGTAACCAAAACCCAAAATCTTCAGAAACACACACAAAAAAGAGAAGGCAATCAAAACATAACACTAAAGATAAGTCATCATACCACAAACGAAGAGAACAAAAGGAGAAAGGAACGAAAGAGAACTACAAAAACAACCAGAAAAATAATTAACAAAATGGCAGTAAGTACATACCCATCAATAATTACTTTAAATGTAAATGGAATAAATGTTCTAATCTAAAGACACAGAGCGGCTGAATGGATACAAAAACAAGACGCATGTACATGCTGCCTACAAGAGACTCACTTCTGATCTAAGGACACACACAGATTGAAAGTGAGGGGATGGAAAAAGATATTCCATGCAAATGTAAATGAAAAGAAAGCTGTGGTAGCAATACTCATATCAGACAAAATAGACTTTAAAATAAGACAGTTATAAGAGACAAAGATGGACACTACATAATGATCAAGGGATCAATCCAAGAAGATATAACAATTGTAAATATTTAGGCACCCAACATAGGAGCACCTCGATATATAAGGCAAATGTTAACAGACATAAAGGGAGAAATTGACAGCAACACAATAATAGTGGGGGACTTTTCACACCCCACTTACATCAATGGACAGATCATCCAGACAGAAAAACAAGAAGAAAATACTGGCCTTAAGTGACACATTACCAGATCTATCTATCTATCTATCTATCTATCTATCTATCTATCTATCTACCTATCTATCTATCTATCTATATGCCATCTATCATCTATCTATGTATCGAGGGGGAGAGAGAGAGGGAGAGAGAGAGAGAGAGAGAATTGGGGATAACAAAGCAGCTTAGGCAATAGCAGCAGATGATGGATACTGCCTGAAGGACACGGGAACACAGGTTATTCACACAGCTGAGTTGAGGCCGAGAGATCAGTGACAGAGCAGTTCTGGGAGGGGAGGGACTCAGAGACACAAGTATAGGTGTGGATGCCAAGGACAGGGTATATCCCAATGCTAGTGCATATATATATATATATATATATATGAACATCTCACAGTGAATGTTTAGTAAGTGTTGAGTTGTGTGACTCACAAATAAAGCTGAATGTTTCCATCGAAAACAGAAATGTTTATTTTGTAAGACAATGTATGGATGCAGTACTTGGAATTGGTGATTTTGTTGACAGTGCCTTTAATGTTCTACTTGTTTTCTGAAAACTTACCTCTACGTGAAATCTTAAAAGGTAAACCCAAGTTAGTCTTGTCTTACTCAAGATTACATGGAGTTCTTTTTTTAGGGATACAAACATAACCTTTAAAAGAAAGTGGTTTGGAGTCTTATGCCAGAAGGAAGTAGATGTCAAGAAACGTACCCTATTTTTAGATTGTTTTATACGTTTTTGGGAGGCAGCTGATCTGTGATATCATATGTTGGAGACTCTGGGTTTACAGTGAAAAACTAGGACAGGATCCCCCCATTATTGAGCTTGGATTCCAGATAAATGCTTGGAATCGTGATTCTCCGCCACATTTTCAGGTCACGTCGGTGTTCCCTTCCTGTCCTCATCCATCAGAACCAAAATGGTTACAGCCTGGAAAGAGGAAGGTTTAAAATGTGAACAATTAATAAAAGCTAATTTGGCTGTGCTCTTCCATGATGGGAATGTTAATTGGAAGACTAGATTGACCCCGAAATAAATTCAGGAGCAGAAATAGAAACGTTACAAGCAGCGCTCTGAGTTCCCATTTAATTAAATTAAGCTGTGATGGTTTTTAGAGAAATGAGTTGCTGAGCTGTAACCTAATCCATACTCCAGCATCTTCCTGGGAAAGACTCAGAAGAGCTCATTTGGACCAAGAACAGCACTAAATAGCACCTCTCACAATTACACAGATGTCGGCGATTCACTCTGGAGACTTTCAAATATTTACCATGGCGATTACTCAATTTAGAGTTTTCAAACAAAATTTCCAAGGAGAGCACAGCTCCAGGAGTCTAGATATGTTTTCTCATCAGCGGCTCTGTCTGTATTCAAACAGCTGGAGAAGGAACACGGGCTCTTTAACTGTTTAATCCCCAAGCGGTATGGACGTGGCAGCCCACTTGCATCCCTAGACGTTGCTCGGCGGCTATCTGTTCCGCACGGGTGCAACCCGAGGGTGACCAGTGTCCCTGCGGCCTGGGGGTCACGCTACATCCAGAAGGAAAGCATGGAAAAATAGGGTGTGGGCGGAGGACGGGCCGCAGATGCAGAAGGAGCCGCATGGGTGCTGCCGTGTGGGAGGGTCGGGGTGCAACGTGGGGTGCTCAGTGAGCCCCGAGGATGAAGGCCAGCAGTCCGCCAGGGCCCAGACAGTTTCGCGGGCCCGAGTGGCAGGCCTGGACCTGCCTGCAGTGTTGTCGCCGGCTGCACAGACGCACGGCTGCAGGAACACGAGGACGCACGGTCCCTGCCACTGACAGGTTAGGTTAGGATCCGGGGGTGGAGAGGAGACACACAGGAGCCTGGGACGGTCTCCCTGCTGCGCGCTGGTGCGTACGGCCAAAGGACAGCAGGCGGCACCCCCGGGCCCGAGTGGAGGCCCGGGGGGCTCAGGCAGACAGGAGGGCAGGGTGGTAGAGCCCGGACCCGCAGCCCGAGCTCGAGTGCTCGGGAGGACCTGGATTCAGGGCGTCAGCGCGGGGAGGGCACAGGCCGTCTGCCGTCCTCCTGGCCGCGGCGGGGCTCGGGGGCATCTGCAGGCCTGGAGGACGGGCTGCCTTCCCCGGGCTCAGAGGACCTGAAACCCCAGGCCCGGCGCTCCTTTCAGCTCAGCCGCAGACCTACGACGGCCACGTCTGCCTTAACGTCTGCATTGCGAGCATCTTGATTATATTTTAAACATAACTTGGAAAGTGGAGGTGCAAGTTCTCTGTGGTAAAGGGATGAGCAAAGGGGGCTCAACTCACTTTAATGAACAAAAGTAGAGGTGACACCAGGAAACGCAGGGGTGCTCTGCTGACGGGGTCGGCTGTGAGGGGGAAAACCACTCCAGGAGCAGGAGCTAAAGACACCGGGCTGGAAAGACGTTCGAGAGGGCTGTGCGGTAAAGCCAGGGAGAGCCACAGTGACTTACGCGTGACGAGATTTTGCAGATACACAAGCTGGATTCTCTTGTTTGGTAGAATTTGGGAGGATTGTAATTTTAAAGCCAACTACACAGATGCCACTTAGCCCAGCTTGAAGCCTGGCTTCCTCCACATACTGGCCGTCGTTTTGACTTCAAAAGCACGCAGTTGCACCTTCTTATATCCACAGTGTTTCCAACTGAAAGAGTTGTCAGTTCATGAGCAATAAATGAATAACAGATTCCCTGGGAAGATGTTCACATCATCAGAGAGAACTACAACTGAGCAAGGGTATCTCGGGGCCTCAGGAGGAACCAGGCTTGGTTTCCGTGAACGTCTGCGTGGGACCCACCGTGTGGACCACGGATTTCAGAGAACATCACACAGCTGAAGGGAGGCTCCCTTCTCCCCCCCTAGCACTGAGCATCAGGGGACTCGGTACATTTTTACATCCTGAACAAGAGATAAATGATGACACAGAATCTTTTCACATTCAGAGCAGTGCTGATAAATGAAGGAGCTGCTCCCAAGCCCTCACCCAGAGCGACTGACGCCAGGCCAGGAAGGAGAAGGAACCCAGAACTTCCGGGTGGAGTTAAACCCACCCCACGACGCTGCATCTGTTTTCTCACTTCCAGCCGTGCGAACTCCCCCGTGAAGGGCAGCTGCTACTCCCAACAACGCGGATTATGACGCACACTACCTCAGCCGCTGAGTCCTTACACACCCCGACCTGGGAGAGATTTATTTGCTGTCCCGAAAAGGGAGAAGCGACCCAGACACATGAGCTGTTTTATGTTCCTGCTGGATCATTAAGTTTGAGAGTAAGGGCCATTAAAGTGCCTTAAAATATGACAAAGGTCCGGGTGAATTCACAGCAAACACGGCTGGTGAGCAAACACCAGGGACCTGACCACACCGTTGGCTGAGGGCACTTCCTTTACGCGGCGTTGGAGGCCGTTTCCTCACATTGAAGAGAAAGACTGACGTAAACGAGATGAAAGCTCTGCCTCACTTCTCCCTAAATTCACCCATTTCATCTACTGGGCACACTTGACGTAGGGACCCAGACGAGAAACGCTCAACTCCTGACGACTCCTGTTTTCTGGAATACTCGCTACAGCTGCTCTAACTTATGTCTCAGGTACCCGAGCAGGTTCTATCAGAGACGAGCGAGTCGCTCACCCCCGTCCTCTGCACGTCCAGGAAGGTGGCCCTCTGGAAGGACAGCTCCCACACAGCCAGCTCGCTCCCCAGCTCCACGCTGAACACGTGGCTCCTGCCGTGGCCGACGAGGACGCTGAAGCAGAAGGGCCTGTGGTCCCCGCGGTTGGGGTCCTGGAGACCCAGACAGAGGCTGGCTTGGGCCCAGCAGTCATCCGGAAGCCAGAACTGAAACAGAGAGGGGGGCACGCAGGTTAGAGGGGACGGCCCCCAGGTGACCGGTCCACGGAGGGCGCCCGGGACAGAGGGGCCTCTTCCAGGCTGGGGGCTGGGGCCACACTCCACCAGGCGACCTCCCGGGCACGCGCCTGGGTTCAGGAGCAGCGTCCCCTGACGTCGCTGCCGTGGAAACGGGCCCATAAGTTAATATCTGGGAGTCAGTTACATCCAACCGCCAATGCTCTGCAAGCATCTTGCACCTAAAATATCAGTGGCCACAACTTCTGTTTCTATGTTTAGCTTTAAAGATAAAGAAAAAAGTCACGAGATGTTTATGCTTAAGTTGAGCACAAAATCAGCAAACACTGAAGACGGCGAGACCACACAACTCTGCCCCCTCTGCTGGGGTCCCCGAAGGGTGACCCGCTCCTCGGCCATGTGCGGAGCGTCTAGGGTCCCCCAGGGACACAGGGCCACCGAGACCTCACTACGTGAACCCAGAGGTCCTGGCCACACAGAAGACGAGTTTTAGAAATAGTTTCAAGAGCAAAGGTTGAAACAAGAAAGAAGAGCCGTTGTTCAGTTCCTGGTTAAACATTTAAGCAGAAGACGTGAATCAGCCTCGGCGCGTCCGTGGATCACAGGCATACCAGGTGGACGCCCTGGCAGCTCTGAACCTCGGGGAGGGGGGTCTCCGCCACCGCCTCGCCTGAGTCATGGACGCGCCCAGCTAAGGAGCAGCTGCGTCAGGCTTCACGCGGGGACCAGGAGAGGTGGAGCCTGGGGCCTCCAACGAGTCAGCGCCTCAGGCCGGAGCCTGCTGGTACCTCCCTCTGTGTCTCTCTGTCTCCCTGTGTGCGTGTGTCTCTGCCTCTGTGTCTCTGTCCCCTGGGGATTCACGTCCGTCTTCGTCTCCCGCTCACCCACCCGCTGCACAGACACCCTGAAGAGTCCGCGCCTGCCCTGCACTAGGGTGGCCTCTGCCCGCACGGCCTCCCCGGGGAAGGGGACGCAGGTGGACATCCTGCCAGGGCTGCTGAGACGTGGCGTGAGCCACAGCCCGGTGGCAGCAGGAACAGAGGCTGCCCACAGGCCGGGCCTTCACGACCCGACTCCGAGCTATCCGGATCCACGCGGGCTGTCCCGCCAAGCCGCACCCACCACTCACACTGGTGGCCAGAGCTCATTCCCTGAATCCCCGTGACCCACCCTGTGGGCTGGTCTGGTTTTATGTGGAATGCGCTTCTGCCTTCTGGGCCCAGGCTCGTGAGTGCAGTGGCTGCTGACGGGGGTGGGGATGGGCGCACGGCTCCGGGTGCCCTCTGCCTTCTCAGGGCCTCGCGGCGGCTCTGCAGGCCCCGATCCTTGCTGTCCCCGCTTCCGCCGCCCAGGAACCTGTCCTCACGCGTCACTTAGACACTTGCTGCCTTGTGGCATGCGACGTGAGGGTGCGTGTGCGTGCGTGTGCATGCGTGTGTGCGCACGGGTGTGGTGTGTGCCTGGTGCACCTGTCCTGATCCTAAATGAACGCGGTACAGAGGCTGCACCTGGATTTTGGAGCCCCCAGGTCCTTGGCCTCAGACTGGCGTGCACAGAAACTCCTCAGGAAAGAGGGCAACAGGTCCTAAGCCAAGAAGAGCAGGATGCGAGTCAGCTGGCCTGACTTCTCAGAAACTCCGTCCGTAACTACTGACCTTGAGTGTCAGGACTGACCACCAAAGAAGGACTCTGAGCAAGTGTTTGTGCAGGTGGCACCGTCGACGGCCCGGCTATGTTCTTTCCTGTACTGGTGTACGTGGGGGGCTGTGCGCTGCTATAGGAGAAAAACAGGCTTTGGGGTCAGACAGACAACACTTGGGACCTTCTTGGCCAATTAATAGCTGTTGACCTTGAGCTTTTCACTTCTAAGCCTAAATATCCATAAAATGGGGTGTAAGAGAAAGGTTGTCATGGGTTTAAAGGACAGCACGGATGAAGTGTGTGGCACCTGCATCCTCGCCCATGTGGCTCGTTTTCTGTTTACATAGAGCCCACCGTCCACAGGCAGTGCTGAGTCGTGGCGTAGACTTAACTTTCACGTCTAACTTATAGCGAACTGTCTCCCGACAAAGTCAGCGACTACACAATCCAGCATCAAGTTTCCAGCTGCCCACTCCTGATGTGGCCCCCCTGCCCCAGACTGTGAGAAGACAGAAACCATCCTGGGTTCACTTTTCAGAAAACAAAATGCAAAGACTATTTTAGAAAATTACCTGGATTTTTTTCCTGCTTCTATTTATTTATTTGAGACGATTACAGCAACAATACAGGAAATTTAAAAGACCGATCATTCTATTATGATCTATCTTTTGTCATCTAATTTGTTTTTATATTTCCTCCATGCAATGTCTCTTTGTACACATAATTCTATAAATGTGTAATGTGATTTTAATGGAGCACTTGAAATATACAACCCTATTAGGTCTTTAGTTCTCAGTGGTCGTCTGACAACTCTCCCAATGTTCACTACTTAAGAATATCATTAAAAATTTCCATGCGCACAGCTATTTGACTCTTGCTAATTCCTTGTTTTGAGTCAGTTCTGAGGAGTGAGCGCGTTTGATCGAGCAGTGAAGTGTTTGTGAGCCTTCATTTGAATGGACAAACCTCAGCTCTATGTGCAAGAACAAACAGAAGAGTTAAAAAGAACCTTTGAACCACCTGAGAAATCCCAAGAAAGGACACTGAAGGATTTCATAGATGTGATTACTTTCCGCACCTCAAACTGTTGAGCCTCACAAAAATAATGTGCTATAAATGCTGCGACGTGAGTGAAATCACTGAGCCCTACACAGCTCATTTCCCTAGATACTTTCTGTAGCTTCTTTTGGAAACAGTAACTCAGTTCTTATGCGCTGCAATGTGTCGTTAAGACTAAAAAATCGGGAGCGATTACAAAATTAAAGGTCCCTGAGCTGCTGTGGAGACAGCAAGTGACTGAGGCACCCCCCAAATCGCTTCCCGCAGCCTGACCAGCTGCAAAGGCCCCTTCCTGACTCTGGGCCCCCGCCTGCCATCCTCGGAGCATTTACGGTAGAAAACTCATCCTTCTAAACCCTCTCTCTGCCCCTTGGAAGTGTAGATCTTTTTAAAGCCTCCGCGGGTTCTACAGGGCGAGCCTGGGTGCCATCCACACCCCTGGAGCGCGAATGTCCAGGAATGGGGCCCGTCCTCCTGTCTCTGCGGGCGGGAGCCTCCCTCCGCGGGACCCAGGCCAGGCTGCACAGCTACTTCCCTCCACGAAGATGGGAGAGAGGTTCCTCTTCCTTTGGGTGGGGCCCACCTGGGCCACACTCGCCCCTCACCCAGCTCGGGGACCCCCGCCCTTTGTTTCAGTGGAGTTGAGGTCAGTCTCTGCCCCCAGTGACGTCTTCCTTGTCTGTTTAACTTCGATGGGTACAGGTTTTCTCTGACTGGACTTGAGGAGGATTGTATTCTCCTTATTCACAAGGCTGCACTTGAGAGGCGGCTGGAGAACAGGTCACAAGAGGACACTCCAGAGAGCTGCCTGCGAGGCCAGTGCTTCTGACAGGTGAGGCAGAACAGGATTTAGAGAGGTGGCATTTCAGGTCAAAGGACGTGCACTGTTTACATTTTGATAGACCTTTCCTCACATTGTCACCAACCTTTTCATCTTTGACAGTCTAATTGGCACACATTATTTCACGGTTTCCACTTGCATTTCTTTTTTTTTTTCATTAAAAAAAAATTTTATTTTATATTGGTGTATAGCTGATTAACAATGTGTTAGTTTCAGGTGTACAGCACAGAGATTCAGTTATACATATACATGTATCTATTCTTTTTCAAATTATTTTCCCATTTAGGTTGTTACAGAGTATTGAGCAGAGTTCCCTGTGCTGTACAGTAGGTCCTTGTTGGTTATCAAAAAGTAAACAGTCCACATCCTTTGACCTAGAAATTCCACCTCTCTAAATTTTTCCTGGTGATACACTTGCACCTGTGTGAAATGATTTATTACATTGTTTGTAACTGCAAAAAAATGGGAACAAATTAAATATCCCTTGATAAGGGCTTGGTAAAATAAAATATGATACATTCATGGAATTGAACACTAGGTAGTGGTTTTAAAGTGGGATCATCTCTTTGTGTATATTGAAGAAAGATCCACAAGATAAACTGTAGAGCAAAAAGTGATGTGTGGAATAGTGTGTATGCTTCCATTTGCAGAGGGAAAATAGAATAGTGTACATATAAAAAAAATAGAATCGGATTTAGCTGAGCTTCAGGCCAAGGGAACCTGGACCCCACCTGCCTCCAGTGAGGCTTCTGGAACTTACTACCCCCTCTGTGCTTCTGGGTCTCGGCTGTCAGATGGAAATGACAAGGATTAACTCCTCAGTTGGGGACAGGATTAACTCAGGATGTAAATGGAGCACTTAGCAGGGCTCCAGGAGGCTCACTCAGTAAAGGTAAGATATTATTATCAAGATCCTTTGCCAAACATATGAGTAAATTTGGTTCCACTGAAAAATGCAAACGGAATATTCTTACGTTGGGAGTGAATATTTATGCAGGAGGCGCCTCACTGCTGAGCAGTGTTTTTATTATTCACTACGTGGAGGCCGTTTATGATTTAAGTCACGATTGCAATCAAGTCTGATTGATTCCATTTTCTCATCTCTTTCATGGTGAGGGTGGAATACAGACATAATTTTAAGAACTGGAAAAAGGAAGTTTTGGAGAGGAGAAAGCGTCATAGAAAAACACCACCACAACTACAAAATTTGATTTCTGGACTAAATATTAATGACTATACTTTGAAATGGTGATTATGAAAACAAATCATTAAAAAAATTCTATACTAAAGTGCTAGTTCTTACAATAATCATACATTTATTTCAATTTTTGATAACGGAAGTAAATATCACAGGTAATTTAAAACTCATACGTGCAAAATGACCAACATCAACAATCAAAGGCATCTGAGAAAAGGGGAGATTTTTGTAAGATCACTGTTTAAAGACTCCCAACAAGACACAGAATTCAATCTCCTTTTTAAAAATGTTGAATGCTATACATTTATTATGATTATTATTTACCCTGCATTGAGTTTAATACTTTTGCTGTAGCCATCCTCCTGGCTAACTTCATGATTTCAGTTACTTCATAGCATGTTTATTGATTAAAATTTTTTTTCAATTTTTCTGAAAAGATATGCTGGATAAAAACAGAAGAGGCTGGATAGTTTATTAATGAAGCACACATATAAAATATGATGGTCCTATGAAGACATCCCAATACCAAATGAACATCTCAGATGTCTGGAAAGCCATATAAACAACTTGAAAATATAAAAAGGCCAGAATGAAATAATGAGGCACCTACATAAAAAATAGAAAAAGGACTTAAAAGTTCCTCTATGATATTCTTTTGTGGAATTTTGATGAATGATTGTGGGATGAAGCTAGATGTTCATGTTATTTTACTATTTCAACAGACAGTGGGAAACAAATATTTCTCTCACTCTTTAAGCCCAAAGGGTCATCTTGTTAATATGAAAGCATCTAATGTGCAAAGGAAACTTACCTTGTGAACTTTAAATAGTACCTCACAGAGGTTATAGGTTTTTTCCGCTCGGACCCAGTCTAATGTGCTCACCTGCAAGAAATATAAAAGAGACACATAAATCCTACGTGTTCTCACCCAAAATAAGGGGAACTGTGTGAGGTGATGGAGGTGTTAACTAACTTGATTGTGGGAACCACTTAACAATGTACGTGGATATCAAATCATCACACAGTACACTGTAAATATATTCCATTTTTGTCAATCGTACCTCGATGAAACTGGGAAAAAATTTAAAGTATACATGCAAAGACACATGCTATTTTTAGTATGAGAATTTAAATATTTACAACAATGGAGCTAGTCAATGTGTCTTTACCTTCATTAAATTCTAAACCAGGAGCAGGACAGTTGAAAAACTAAACTATATGCCATGGCAGGTTTTGCTGAATAATTGCATGTCCCCGCTGTTGGCGTGAAGTATGAAGATGTTTAGATACATTATTATTATTTTTTTTGATACATTATTGATACAAGAACCCAGTAATGGTGGAACTTATCTATTACACACAATTGGGCATAATTTTAGGAATTCATTTTGGGTGCCTTTTACATTAACTTAAGGACCGATTTTAGGTTAAATTTAGAGACTGCTCACCCATTCTGCTACGCTCCTAACTTCCGTTAAGCAGCTCCTATCTGTGTGTCTGCATGGCCATCTGTGGTTTGAGCTGTCCCCTTCCATTTAGTTCTCCTTGCTGATGGTCACTTTCCTTTCCCCCCTGGAAGACCCCCTCTCCACGCCCGGCTCCCGTGCTCCTGGTGGGTGACTGCTCAGCCCAGGGTGGAGGTGCCCTCGGACGTGAGTCGGTCCGTGCGTCTCACCCTCTGGGCCACGGTGACTGTTTCAAGGAGAATGTGCCACAGTCAGAGACACAGCTGACACTGAGAAGATGCTAGGACTTCTGGGATGGACCGCTTCTTCCACGGACTTGAAGCGAAACGCTTCCACCCTGAGAGCCGTTGGAAGCTGCGTGGGGACCATGTGGCCGTCAGTCACTACGATGTACCCGCACTGGTCATCAGCCGTGACACACACACACCCACTAAGGCAGGATGGTGAGAACAGGGAAGATGGGGGGCCTGAACTCTCTACCTGCCACTCACTTTCCTGTAAACCTAAAAAACAAAGTTTATTAATTCATTTTCAAAAGCAGGTCTTTCTCTTCATTGCCTTCTGCCTTGACAATTTTCTATTTTATCTGACCACATCTGATTTGAAATAGAGCAGAGAGTGTAGATTCTCAGATGTAGTATCTTGGCATATTTTAATATTATTGTGGAACACTTGTGTAGCCCCAGAACTGACACAGAGTAATATTCTATATTAGATACATAATTGTCTAATATGCCTTCAGTCTACAAATCTTCACTTAAATTACTTCTTTCCAGGTAAATATTTTTTTAAATGATAGAATATACTTCCCTAACTGACATCCTTAAAATCACTTCTAATATTTCTTGCATATTCATAGGTAACTGCTATATAATTTATATGTTAATGCTATAAGATGCTATAAAATTGGTTTTATAAGTATTATTTAACACATTTTAATGGTGTCTGAAAACATGAGTAGCTGAAACATTATTTCTCAGATTCCAATTTGCAAATCAGAAATAACGATTCACGCTAAAGAAGGAGAGCTGAGTGCATGAGAAAGGTCAGAGAATCCTGGTTTAATGCAGCTTTTCCAGCATGCATCAGCACACAGGAGAGACCTGGGGTCACCACTCCCCACCGCCGACTGTTTACTCTTCGTAGGTAACTCAGCCCCAGAAAACCCACCACCTTCCCCCGCCCCACGCTGCTCCTTTCCTGTCTTCCAGACCTTCTCCCTTCTTTTTCCTCGTTGCCTTCAACATCTCCCTTTCCCTCATCTTGAAGGAGCTTAGAAACCATCCTTGAAGACAGGACTTTCTCTTTAATTTTTCCTAATTTATTTGCCACAGAATCTCTGGGCCTTTTAAAAGTTCATTTAGATATTCTGACACAATGTGTTGGCCACAAGGCTCCATGAGTGTGGTCGGGCTTTCTTGGCAAAGGCTGCTGGCCCGGGGACGGAGGAGGAGTGAGGGACCCAGGCTGGGGGGTCTGAGAGCAAATCAGCAGGGGCACTTGTAGATTCACTCCCCTGGAGGCACTTACTTGTTCTCATTCCAAAGAGAAATGGACCAGAGGCCCGCCTCCCACGCCCTCCCAAGAGAGCTGTTTACTTTACCTGAGCTCAGAGAGGCTTAAGGACTCCGAGCCCCTCCCGTGTGGCCCAAACCTCTGTGCACACAGAGCCCACCAGCCTCACTCGCCCGCCCATGAGGCCCCATCGGAGGGAAAATGCTGTGACTAATTAACAGTCCGCCTCACAGCCATGACCTCACATTTCATGTCAGCATAAAGGAGATCAGTAAACATATGGATTAAAAACTTAACATACGGTTGTTTCCGATTTGGGCAATTTGCCTCCAGCGTGAGGATACAAAAATCCAAGGGCAGACAAAAACATGTGCAAATATTTAGGTGTAAATTCACCCGCCATATTTTGTGTATTGCCTTTACAATGAGAAGTTGCTGAACATTAAGAGTAAAATTTCTTCTGTTAAATTCAAATGCGCTGGAGTTTCAGACACACTTATGAATACATAAATTAAGTCCCTCAGTGCTCCGTTTCATCCTGTGAGGTATTCAGCTAGCATTTACCACCCCCATCCTTAAACTGAGGAAACTGCTGAATAGAGGGTGAATTAGTGCCTGTGGTCCCACAGCCAGGAAACAGAAAGATTCTGTTTACAGCCCAAAGCTTCCAATCATTCACTTACAACTTTTTCTACTTAGGCTCTTTTTCCTAACATTTTGCAGAGCAAATATTTCCATTGTCTTATAAAATCTTTCAGCCCCCATTTTCAAGTATGCTTTTGTTATTTTGGATAGTATAGGAACATGATTTAAATCAGCATAATGCCGTTATGTAGAGGTAATTTTGATTTTTTTTTTTTTTTTCTATTTAAAAAGTTACAGTATTTCTGGTTCTGCATGTAAGGAGCTTGAACATCACCACTCCTAAATAACAATCAGCCTGAAACGGAATGGATGGAAAAATCAACAACTCTTGTTGGATCCATAACAGAGGGGAGGACACAGGGCCAACCATGGCCCCCAAGCACATATACATTGACAGCAAGTGGATGGAGAAAGTATTCCATGTTAACACTAATCAGAGGAAAGTAGAGGAGCTATTACTTTCCTACAGAGCACACTTTACAATAAGGAATGTGATCAGGGATAAAAAGTATATTACATAAAGATGAACGGTCAATTCTCAAAGGAGACATAACAATACTTAACATGTGTGCACCTAACAACAGAGCATCAGACCATGTGAGGCAAATACTCACAACCTCCAGCCATGAGAATGGAACTCGAAGCTAAGACCCACTAAGACCAGGAACGAGGAAGGATGCCCACTTTTCACCATCTAACTGGAAGTCCTTGCTGTGCTATATGGCAAGAACCACAAGTAAAAGGTGTACAGATTGGGAAAGAAGACATAAAACTGTCTTTGATTGCAGATCTTCTCTGTAGAAAACCTGAAGGAGTTGACCAAATGAAACAAACCAAAAACCTCCTGGAAATAATAAGCAATTATAGCAAGGTTGCAGAATATAAGGTTTACATACAAAAGTCAATCACATTCTTGTATGCAAACAATGAACAATCAGAATTTGAAATTAAATATATATTACCAGGGTTTCCCTGGTGGCGCAGTGGTTGAGAATCTGCCTGCCAATGCAGGGGACACGGGTTCGAGCCCTGGTCTGGGAAGATCCCACATGCCGCGGAGCAACTAGGCCTGTGAGCCACAGCTGCTGAGCCTGCGCGTCTGGAACCTGTGCTCCGCAACAAGAGAGGTCGCGATAGTGAGAGGCCCGCGCACCGCGATGAAGAGTGGCCCCCACTCGCCACAACTAGAGAGAGCCCTCGCACAGAAACGAAGACCCAACACAGCCAAAAATAAATAAATAAATTAAAAAAAAAACATATTGCCATTTATATTAATATCCCCAAAATGAAATACTTAGTTATAAGTCTAACAAAAACATACGGATGTATATGAGGAAAACCACAAAACTTCTTTGATTAACAAAATCAAAGAAGTAAACAAATGGAGGGATATTCCACGTTCATGGACAGGAAAACTCAACATTGCCAAGATGTCAGTTCTTCCCAACTTGATTTACAGATGCAACACAATCCCAATCAAATTCCCAGGAAGTTATTTTGTGGATACTGACAAGCTGATTCTAAAGGTTATACGGAGGCAAAAGACCCCAAATAGGCAACACATTTGAAGGAGAAGAGCAAAGTCAGAGGCCAGAGACCACCTAACTATAAGATTTACTATAAAGACAGTGCGGTATTGGTGAAAGAAAAGACAAATAGATCCATGGAACAGAATGGAGAGCCCAGAAACAGATGAATAGACTCATCTGATCTTTGCTCAAGGAACAAAGGCAAAACAAGGGAGCAAAGACAGTCTTTCTAACATATGGTGCTGGGACAACTGGATATACAAATACAGAAAATGAATCTAGACATACATCATACACCCTTCACCAAAAGTAACTCAAAATTGATCACAGACTTAACTGTAAAATACAAAACTATAAAAAACTCCTAGAAGATAACCCAGGAGAAAACCTAGATGACCTTGGGTGTGGTGATGCCTTTTTAGATACAACACCAAAGGCACCACTCATGAAATAATAATAGAAAAGCTGGACATCATTAAAATTAAAAACTTATGCTTTGCAAAAGACAAAGTTAAGAGAATAAAACAAGGCATAGACTGGGAGAAAAAACTCACAAAAGACACATCTGATAAAGGACTGTTAACCAAAATATACAAAGTACTCTTAAAACTCAGCACTAAGAAAACAACCTGAGTAAAAATGGACCAAAGACCTTCACAGATCCCTCACCAAAGGAGACAGACAGATGGTCAATAATCACATGAAAATGTGCTCCATGTCATATGTTGTCAGGGAAATGAAAATTAAAACAACACTGGGAGACCACCACACACCTATTAAAATGACTAAAATCCAACACCGACAGCACCAAATGCTGGCAGGGATGTGGAGCAACAGGAACTCTCGGTCATGGCTGGTGGGGATGCAAACTTGTGCAGCCACTTCGGAAGACAGTTTCTCACAAAACTAAACATATTCTTCCCATATGATCCAGCAATCACACTCCTTGGTATTTACCCAAAGGTGATTAAAATTTATGTCCAAACAAAATCCTGAACATGGATGTTTATAGCAGCTTTATTCATACTTGCCCAAACCTGGAAGCAACCAAGATGTCCCTCAGTAGGTGAATGGATAAATAAACTATGGTCCATCAGAGAATGGAATATTTTTTCAGAGCTAAAAAGAAATGAGCTCTCAAGTCATGAAAAGACATGGTGGAAACTTAAATGCATATTATTAAGTGAAGGAAGTCAGTCTGAAAAGGCTACATTCTGTATGACTCCATCTGACATTCTGGAAAAGGCAAAACTCTGCAGACAGTAAAAAGATTAGTGGTTGTTAGTGTTGGTAGGTAGGGAGGTACAAATAGGTGGATCAAAGAGGATGTTTAGGGCAGTGAAACTACTCTCTAAACCACAGTGGTGGACACACGTCATTGCACATTTGTCCAAACCCATAGAATGTGCAATATCAAGAGTAGTTGTAATGGAAACTGTGGACTTGGGTGATAAGAGGTGTCCATGTAGGTTCATCCTTGGTAAAACGCGTACCATCTGGGGGGATGTTAATGATGGGGAGGGCTACGGATGTGTAGGGCCTGGGAGTAGAGGGAAATCTCCGTGCCTTCCCCTCTATTTTACTGTAATCCTACAACTGCTCTAAAAATAAAATCTTTGAAAAAAAGTTACCCAGGCTGTTTCATGTCTTTATATGTTGTGTTTAATACACAGCCTTTTCATCTCAAAGCAAACTACAAGGTGAATTATTGTCATGTGGTTACCTTGGGTACGTGCTAAACTACATACTATGGCATCACACACACACACACACACACACACACACACACACACACACACACACACCCCCCAAAAAGAGCCATGAGAATCCTGCCTTCATGCTCTGACTTTGGAAATTTTTGTGGTTCGTACCTTTCTGATCTCTACCCAACTCTTGTATGTACTAACACTGTGTACTCAAACGTTCTCAAAATATTTGACTTTAATAGGAAAATATTTACATACTTGTTTTCTTTATTTAATTAAAATAGAAATGGAACCGCTACCATTTTTACCTTAAATGATATGAATGAATTCTTGGAAATCTTTCCAAAAGTCTGGGAGATGGAGTGTCAACGTCACACTGTCTCCAGCAGGGAAACGTCCACCCCTGAGAACTCGCCGTGCAGAACTAGGGGTAGCAAGTGCACGGCATGAAGGCTCCGCCTCTGTGGGCACCTGGATCGCGGCCTCATGCACGATCCCTCACCCCACCTCTTCCTTTAAGCTGCAAAGGCTGGAAAGATTCTAATGTAGTCTGTCTTTGCTTCTTGTGGAATTTGCTCGTTGTTATTTGAGGGTTTCCATCACAAACTGTTTTGAGATTTGTTGGCTTACTGTCCACACCTGCCCCCCAAAATCTAAAGGGTTGATTTTTCCTCTATACAGTTGACCTTTGAACAGCACGGGTTTGAATTGCATGGGTCTACTTTTACGTGGATTTTTTTCAACAGTAAATGCATGTAGCAAACACTATGTGATCTGAGGTTGGTTGAATCTGCGGATGCAGAACCGTGGATACAGAGGAACTGCATATAAGGAGGGTGGATTATAAGTTATACTGAATTTTCCACTGTGTGGAGGGTCAGAGCCCCTAAATCCTGCATTGCTCAAGGGCCAACTGTATTCTCTTTAGAGGATTTGATGATATTTCCAAATCACATGGCTCAGCCACAGAGCTTTAATGCTTATTATTAAATATTTATATTAATAAATATATTAGATATTTAAATAATATTCACTTTACAGACTATCCAGCCAGTAACCAAGGAGCATCTTCTTCATGTTCGGTGTGATGCTAGATTCACTGGGAGCCACGCTAAGAAGCTCCAAGGACAGCGGAAAATAAACAAATTGGTTGGTAGCATTTACTAATAGAGAGAAATTCTCCATAAGCCATCTTTCAATCTCACAACACCTCTCAAGTAGCCATTTACTTTGTACTTGTTTATAGGTGATACTTAGTAAGGAAATTTAAAAATTATATGAAGACATCAGGAAGTATACAAATAAGTCAACTCAGTCTCATTTTTGGAGTGGATATTTATAAGTACTACTGCCTTCATCCTTTCACTTCTTCCTGGGCATTACTAGTATTGATTACCCTGGAAAATAGAAATTATGTAGATTCAGGAGAAGCAGATGGCTTCTGCAACTTGTGCCCACGCAGAATCCAGTGAGATGAACATGGAGGCTCACCTGGTCTCGCAGCCTTAAGGACCATCTCGTACTGATGCCTCCAAACTCCATCCTGCCAGACAGATGTCGTCCCTGCACTAGAAACAAGGGTACCTAACTCTACTTGAAAATCTCCTTCGGGCATCCCTAGATGTCTCCGGCTCAGGAACCCCCAGCGCTCACTACTGTGCCCCCCGTGGGGCTCCGTCCGGGGCGGCAGTGGTATCCCCACCCGGCTGGAACCACAGCCACAGGCACCGAGTGGTCTGCACCTGTGTGCGTGTCTCAGTGGGCTTCTTAAATTCTGCTGCGTTCTAGGGCTTCAGAGGCTGCGACGTGCTATACTGATGGGACGTACGGTTTTATATTTACACCTAAAAATCACATTGTGAAACTACAGGCTTTCTTCAGGATAAGAAAGTTTTCATATTTCAGTGATCTGAGACCCTAATCTGTCAGCAGGCAATCTTGAATGGATGTGAAAAATTTACGTTAGCATCCGGCTACCCTAACTCCAGTGTGATCCGTAAATGAACGCGGGGCTCATTCAGTCTCACAGGTCTGCAAACTGGACATCACTTCCAGACTCCCCTGGGGTCTTGCTTTTCCTTTACAAGTAACAGCATGAGCCAAATATATAAAAAAGCCCTCACTCTTTTTTTGATGTCGACAAAACTATAATTATCAAAAGATGTTGCTGCTGATGACTCTTGAGAAGAGATGGGGGGGCGGAAAGTATCTCCTGCAGAAACTGTTAGGAATGCGAGTTAATGAAAGATGCACCTGCCAGGAAACGTCTTTATTGGGAGAAGGAGATGTCAGTTATAGGAAAAGATGAGAGGGCGTTTCTTTTTTCTTTTCTTTTTTTTAAATTGTGCAATTCAATGTTTTTTAGTATGTTCACAGTTGTGCAACTATCACCACAGTCAATTTTAGAATATTTTCATCATCCCCAAAAGAAATCTTGTACCCTTTAGCTGTCACCCTCCGTCCTTCTCCACCCTCTCAGCCGTAGGCCGTCACTAATCTACTTCCTATTTCTATAGATTTGCCTGTTCTAGATACTTCATATAAATGAAATCATACAATATGTGGTCTTTTGTGACTGGCTTCTTTCACAGGTGTTTCTTTACTACAGGGTAACGCGGCCCTTTCTCCATACCAGAGATGCAACTCTGTCTCAGAGGAATTAGAAATCAGGTAAGGGAGGAGACCCTGGGCAGAGAGAAGAGTGGGCAGAGAGACAGAGAGAGTGATAGACAGACAGACAAGCATTTCCTGCAAAGCATCTGCTTTCTGCAAACGCCTTCTGAACGGGCCCCACAGAAGAGACAATATGCTGCCGGATCCCACATAATCCAGAACCGGCAATCTCCGGATTTCCAGAACGTTCGTGATACGGGGCTGATGGCCAGATGTAACTATGAGCTCCCACGGGGGGCTCACGTCTGGCGGCAGGGGAGTGGAGTGGCTTTGCTAGGATCATGTGCGAAGTAAGCGAAACCTCCCAGGGCACAGACACTAACGGGCAATCCAAAGAGCAGCTGCCAGCCCAGCACGGGATTCACCCAAACCTTCATCCACTGGTAAGAACTGGGCCAGTTCACCTCGGTTCACGGAGGAAACCAGGGTTCCTCGCGCTGCCCTTTCCATATCTGAGGGTCACCTGAGCACCTCCACCAGCTGCATCCAGAATCAGGAGGGGCAGGCATCTGTGAAAAGACGCGGTGCATCCCGTGTGTGCCTAAAGTACCTGTAATGTAGAAGACGTTGTCGCCAAACCAAAGGAAAGGGAGAAGCAGATTGTGAAAGCTGCTCACTGGTGCCGGGGAAGCCGGGTGGGGAGGGACCCCGGCCCCGAGGGGGGCACATGGGGAGGACTCAGCCCTCGGCCAGGCCGGAGCAGAGAGCTGAGCAGATTTCAAAGTTCTATGAACAGTATTTACGGCAGCAGAAGGTCTGCTCCAGGCAAACCCGAGCAGCTGAGGTCAGCAATTGATTCGCATGATGTGCTGCTGGTGACACGGAGCGATGCAAGAAGACTGGCCCTGGGATTTTAAAGTAAACAAGCCAAGCCTGGTGTTAATAAAGACGACATTATCCAATGGGTGACTGTGGAGATCCCCTGAGCCCCCCAGATTAGAATTTCTGTCCATGAAGTTGAAACTGCCATGGGAAGTGGATGAAATCATCTTTCACTATAACAGGTATAGAAATCTGATTAAATATTTAAAGCATTTCTCGTAATTTAGAATGTTGTACTATGTAGGGAAAACTTATACCTTGAGAATGTTAATTAACAAGAAAAGAAAAATTAGGAGAACTCTCAGGCGTGTGACCTGGGACATCAGTCACGTCTACCCCAGTTCTGCGGGGAGGAACCCTCCTTCCAGGTACATCGGGTGCAGGTGGGGTGACCCTTTCCTCCTCTCCCAACTGTCACAGGCCAGCGGGAGGCCCCTCTGCTTGGAGCCTCACGGTACTGATTCTCGATCCCCTCCCTGATCCACCACTCACGCCCCAGCCGCCTTCTACGTCACTCCTCACTCGCTGCTGTAGCCAGAATTGAGGCCATCGGGGTTATCTGTGGTTATTCTTATGTTTACTTTGTTAGACAAAACCACAGAAAGTTACATTTAGCAACAAATGCTAAATAACATTATTGCATTTGAGAAGAACTCAATTATTATGCAAATCTGTAGATAACCCTCCAGCATCAGTAAATTCACAGCCTTGGTTTATGAAAAGCTCGAGTCCCTGGTGGAATACTGGCCTGGGTGTTGGGGAGAGAAAAGAAGTCCGTGGGAAGACTGGTGAGGTCTGACGGCATCCGTGCTTTAGTTCCCAGTGTTGTGTCACTGATAATCCTTCAGTTTCAGCAAACAGACCACAGTTCTGTACGGGGTCAGCCCTCAGAAACCCGGAGGGAGGGTACGTAGGAATCCTCCTACCCTGTGGGCAGGTTCTCTGTCAATCTTTTCTTAAACCATTTATTGAGGTATGATTGACGTTCAGAAAGCTATACAAATTTAATGTATACAACTTGATGAATCTGAAGATGAGAAAACACCCAAGAAACCATCACCCCCGTGTTTGCCATAAACGCATCCATCCCTCCAAAGTCAGAGAGGACAAGTGCTGTGGGGGTGTGAGCAAAGGGAACCCTCGTGCACTGCTGGTGAGAATGTAAAATGGTGCAGCCACTGTGGAGATGGTATGGAAGTTCCTCAAAGAGATTCAACACAGAACTGCCATATGATCCAGCAATCCCACTTCTGGATATTTATCCAAAGGAAATGAAATCTGAGCCTCAAGATCCCTGCACCCGCATGTTCATCCCAGTACCATTCACAGCAGACAGGACACGACGTAATCACAGTGTCCACTGATGGATGGGTGGATAAAGAAAATGTGCTGTGTGCAGACAATGGCATAGCATTCAGCCTTAAAAGGAAGGAAATCCTTTTATTTATTTTTAATGGCAGAAAAGTAACAACATTGTAGGTAAATGGCATCTAACTTTCTAGATGCCTGAAGCTATCAGGTTTTGCTGCTTGTTTGCAGCTCCGATGTTTGGACTCACAGAAAGTGGAATTGCTTTAATTGACAAACTTGGAGGCAGGGCACACACATTATCTTTGGTCAGTTTTGGGAGAATGGTGCTGGTAGGAATTAGAAAATAAATTGTAAACTGTAGCATTCACCATTAAATTTCTATTATGGGCCCTACTAAATCAGGCTGTTTATTTTTATAAAACTTGGAAGATATGAGGGAAAAATAGCTTTTTAAGTTTCATTATCTGACCATTAAATTAGAAATGTCTTAATAGAAGGGTTTTCTTCTATTTTGTTTGTTTTTTGGATTCTTCAGCTATATACTTGATGCTCTAAGACATCTAAGCCTTTACATCCCCACGTCCCAGTCAGCTGATATTTTAAGCAGGAAAAAACTCTAATGTCTTAACGGCTGTTCGATGGAAGGAAAACCATGGACTGGTTGATTTACGGATTTAGAGTAAGAAAAGCCAGCAGGTGCACACAGGAGCCCTATCCATCCGCGTACGTAGGGGCGGAGGAGGCCGGCCGGCTGGTCGTGCACCCTCTCTGGCCTCTTCCAAGCGCTAGATCAGATCCCTCCCAGACTCCCGGAGGCCTGCTTACCGGAGGAGAGGTGAAGATGTAGAAGGACGAGCCCTTCAGGGCCAGGAACTTGGATCTGAAGGTTTGAGAGCAGCCGGCCCCTCCCAGTCTCTCGCTGACCCACCCCATGTGGACGACCTGCGGAGCAAAACCTTCAGAATTAACAACCAGGCCTTAGGAGAAGCACAGGGCCACCGGGGTGGAGAGAACAAGCAACACACCACAGGCCGCAGACAGGGACGGGGGAGCCCTCAGCCATGTCCAACCTCCAATCAAGTGGACGCCACAAAAATGTGTAACATCTGGGGTCAAACGTCCAGACTTCTGCACTGGGCCGGGCTCGAAATATGAGCTTCTGAGTTCTCTTAGTTTGGGCCAATGCTGGACGTCTCAGCTACCTCACAGCTGTGCCTCCCATATGTAGATTTTTACAACCACAGTATTTAATTACATCCTATCAGGGGTTAGTATTTGTAATCTGTCTATGAGGTTGCAAAAGCAACTATTATATTTTCCTTTTCTGTAGTAAATATATCGTTAATACACGTGGGAGAAATGATTGTTTCTTTATAGTTCAACTTCCTAACAACAGTGAAAATAATACAACAATATTAGATTCCCACAACTGGCACTGACTATCTAGTGACACAAAATGCAAACTATAACAAATCAGAATATGGTTAAAAAGTTAATGGAAATAGTAGTACAATTTAAAAATTGAGTGCATGAATTTAAACTAGTTCTAAGGTAAAATCCCTGTGTTGTCTCAGCTAAAATTGTAATGTGACACGTACTTTGCACATTTAAACAAAATTAGTAGTAAACTATCATAGACAGGCCGAGGGCTTTAGGGGATGAACAGTCCTCTGGGCTGTCTGAAGGGGGCTGCCCTCCAGGTCTGGGGACCGCAGCCCTCGGGAAGCGCCCTCACGGCAGCCGCGTGAAGTGACTCGAGCCGCGGGGGCTCAAGGTAGGTCATTTCCTTTCCATTTTTACTGGCTAAATCACTGAGAGCTTTCACTCACGCCTGGTGAAAGACTTCCCAGGTCAAGATGCCAGGTGAAATTTTACAAAAATCCTATTTTCACAGTGTTCCTGGCGATGGAAAAGAGAAAATGAAAGTGTGTCATTCTCCGGAGGGTGGTAGCCACAGCTAACCAGTCACGGTGTTTCACAGAAGTTGTCGAGGGCACCAGTGTCCCAGGCACACAGAGCTTCGCAAAGTAACCCGAATATTCCACTGGCTCATGGACTTGTCTTTTCCCTCTCGGTTTAGCTATTGTCTCGTGAAGGCTTAGGGTCACATCAATGTGATACGGTTTGAATGTTATAACAGAGAGTTTTAATATTAGTATACAAGACAACCTTATTTCATGTGTCCTTGGACTTATTTAATGTTTCCGGGTCCGTTTTCTCATCATAAAATGGGACTAGGATTCTCTCACATGGTAATTTTGGGAATTTAAGGCTGTACCACAGAAAACTCCCTCCCAAAGTACTAGCAGGCAGGAGGCAAGTAACACACGGCTCGGATGGAATTAGAACTCTGCGGAAACCACCCAGATAGGACTGAGTCCTTGAATGTCTTGTGGATGTGAAACTGATTACACACGTTGCTTAAAAATGTCTGATTGACTTTTCCCCTTTTTGTCTGGTAGGATCACACAGATACACTTTTGTTCATTATAACACTAGCATTAATACTGCTGTAAATCGTAAGACGTGCTCAATTTCCACGATTAAAACACGCTTCATTTTAATCGGGTTATTTGTTTTCTTACTGCTGAGTCTTAAGAGTTCTCTGCATATTTTGGGGAAGAAACATTTCATTTTCTCTAGCTAGTTCAGCAGCTCCTTGATGTTCTAAAATTAACACAAATTCAATGGGTGGTTGTGAATTCCACACTCACCACCGCACGAGCACAGTGATTTGTATAGTTTATATAAGACAGGATTCATTTTAAGCACAGTTACTAAAAACAATGAATTGCAACTGGATTGAGTTTTACACAGTGAAAAACAGGGATTTGTTCAGAGATCAGCCTCTGTTCCATGCAGACTGGACGCGTGGCATTAAGAGGCCGTCCTAGTTACTCTAAGTTAGTACAAGACCATCTTGCTGAGCATCAGCCAGAGGCAGTGGGTGTTTGGTAACGTTTTACAAGCCAGTCATCACTGTAGGTCTCAAACGGCACGGTTAGCAGCATGGGTGTATTTTTTTCTTAGTATACGTTTATCAGCGCTCATGAGACATCCTGTGGTTCTGGACAATATTCACCCCGTTACCCTATTTCTGAGAGGGTTGCCTTCTCAGTAGTGGGGTGGGGACCACAGGTGACACTCAGTGAAAGCAGCTCCAGGGGCAGGAGCTCTGGACGTCAGGCTACATCAAGCCCATCAGGGGCTCTGTGTTCCACGTCCTTATCCTCAGAAGGGGACGGATGTCACTGCACACGCCTGTTTTGAGGGCAGGTGCAGCCGTTTGCTCGGCGATACTCAGCATCACGTGATGTCACATCCTCTCGGCATCTCCAAGCAGGATCAGGGCTGTCTTTTCTGGGGCTCTCACACTGCTTCCCTCTGGGTCTGCATTAGACCACGTGCTCTCTGAGGACGAGACCTGTGTTTAACTGTATCTACTCCACACCCGCAGGACTGGCAGGGAGGGCTCGTCCCCTAAAAATTTCTTGAAAGAAACCATGTGTGGCTCTTCATCTATCACTACCTGTGACTTTATGGGAAGTTAAATAATCACAGCAGGGAGGACCTGCTTATTGTATCCATCAGGTTGGAGGACTGGAAACCTTTTGTTTTACTGATTACCCTCCAAGTGTGGAACCAGCATTTCTAGAAAACATAGGAAATTGTTTAAATTCTAAATTATTGCACATTTTTAAGTCAGCAGCAAGCTCAACAATCTGCTTTGATACTATATCTATTACCAGGAATCTTACCAAGATACTTTTCAAACTACTAAGCTAGCAAGGGCTGGTAGGAATAAAAAATAATTGCCATCCGGATGAAAAACTAAGTAATGGAAAGAAAACAGCCCTCGGCAGGTCTCTAGCAATATGGCGTGAGGGTCCCTAAAACCTGTAAACACATTATTTTCTCTGCCAAGAACTCCTAAGAGACCAAGCTTCAGCTTTGGGTCTCAAAGGGGGCTGTAGGGAAGGCAAACTCTGCTGGTTTTTCCTTTATTTTTTCATCATATATTCAAATGCTGACAAGTCTCCCATGGTCCTCTTTCTCTGCATGAAATACTTAGTCATAGACTGCAATGTAGATTCCACAAGGGATGAATGATATACTGGAACCTGATACGTAGGAGCTTAATTTAAGACAGGGCTGTAATACACACAGACATGGAAATATAGATAGATGATAGTTAAACGATAGGTAGCTAATGATAAGATAGATGATAAGATATATAGATGATAGATGATAGTTAGATGATAGATAGATAGATATAGATAGATAGATGATAGGTAGCTAGCTAGATGATAGAGAGATGACAGATGATAGATAGTTAGATGATAGATAGATGATAGGTAGATAGATAGATATAGATAGATAAATAGATGATAGATAGCTAGCTAGATAGATGATAGATAGGTAGATAGATAGATGATAGATAGGTAGAGAGGTAGATAGATATGATGGATGGATGGGTAGATTAGATTCACATTATAGACTGGTCAAGGGTGAGTAGAAAGCTGAAAGTGTAACTTCTAGGCTGAAATGGAGAAGCTGGGATTCTTTTTCTAGCACAGCAGCAGCAAGCGTTCTTTTGTGAGGACAATTTGTCAAGGGATAGGTTTTCCATCTGATTCTCACTCAGCCTGAGCGTTGCCCTGTTTCTCCGGAGACACAGACACTGGTTGTGGAGCCCACCCCTCCTCGGTCCTGCCATCTTCCTCCTCCTCCAGGGCTGGGGCAGTGTCTTATTTTGCTGCTTCTCCTTCCCACATCTGGTTAATACAGTGCTGGGCACAGCATCCAACAGGAGTTACATATTGAGAAGCGAACTAGGAACTCCTTTTCTGGCCAAGATGGAAACATACAGATTGTTAATAACCTGAAACGTCTATAAATCAGATGTGAAGTTAATGAAATTCCATATGTAATTTAATTCTGCCTATATTAATTAGCAAAGAAATAAGTTGTCGCTTAGCTATCACTGGAAACACTGGCTGCTTTATGAATCTTTTTTAGGTATATGCAGTTCATAAATAATTTTAAGGGAAGCTAATTTTAAATTTTACATTATGAATTTTCTATGGCTTATTACATAATCCAAGAAATGTATATTATAATTTTATGAACACGTACCTGTCCGTCAGATAATAATTGTACAACTGCTCTGTTCCTTTTCACAGAAAAAGCTAGAATAACTTGAATTATTTAAGCCTCTTTTGGATTTGGTGATTAAGGTACCCATATTTCCTTTAATTCAGGTTTTCGGGAAGAAATTTATTTTGGAAAATAGATTCTTGCTGTTTTCGCAGGGTGAACACATGTCCTGGTTTTCCTGGAATGATCCTAAAGTTACTCCTGTTGTCTTAGTATTACTTTTAGGTCAGTCTCCATCCCAGAAAGAAGTGTCCCAGTTTGAATGACAAATAATAGTCATTTTACTTACCAGATATGAGTCTAAAAATCTATACTTATGCCTTTTGTATTATCCTTCTAATTCTGTTTTCTTTGGTTTTTGTCAATTTCAGTGGTTGTCAATATCTTTACTTTTTTATTTATTCAATATTATGTTTCGCTACATACCAAAATAAACAATTGTTCAAAATGAGAAAAAAATCCTTCCTGTTTTTAAATAGGGCCCAACACCATAAATCTAAACTCCTATAATGCATACAAAATGTTTAGTTTTTGGAGAAAATGTGAAAGCATCCTCTACTGAAGACTCGGCAAATTGGGGCAGGGGTTAGTTCTTTTACAACCTCACATCATAGTGAGGCCTGTCTCTGATGTTTCTTTCCAGATAAACAAATTCAAGCCCTTAAGTAAATTCAAAGTTATATAGAAATTTTAAGGTTAAAAAAAGACTTTCGATTACCCTTTGCAACTTTCTTGTCTTATAGATTAAGAAACTAGGGCTCAGGTGTTAATGTGTTCCAACTGCACCACCAGACAAGGGATCAGGTGGGATTAGTATCCAGGTTTGATTCACCTAAGGCCACCGAGACTGACATCACACAAACGTGGCTTCATATGTGACAAAATTTCACTAAGATAAAACCAAAGCGAAATCACTCCACTGCCTCGGAGGCCTTTGAACCATAATTCATTTCATGTCTTTGTGTTGGGCGTTTTGCTCCTCAGATAGTTTTAACTTTCCCTGAACCTTACTTCTTGATTCTCTCTTGTGATTCAGTGATAGAGGAGTTAAATTTCAAAACAAAACAAAACACGCTTTGGTTTCCAGACTAGTGTTCTTTCCAGCCGGCCAGGCAGTCACGAACAGCCGCAAAAACGCAGAGTGCGCTCCAAATGCGTCAAGTTCAAGTGCTGTGAAAGCCGCTCAAGTCTCAGTGTAATGGGCATTCTCGTGTGCCTGCGCGTGACTGTTCCCAAACCACTGACCGTGCATGATCTGTTTGGGAAGTCGGGGACAGGGCGACTCCCCTCTGTGGCAGGACATGGAGAAGCTGAAGAAGGGCTCCACCTGCAGGGTGCTCTCCCCTGTGGTCCTGACACGGAGCACGGCCCGTGGGGCTCCTGGGCATGGAAGCCTGTCTGTGCTCCCTGTTTCCTGTTTGTAGGAAATAGGCTGCATTCAGCCCCCACGACCTTCCCTGCGTTCCAACGGGCAGGTTCAAACAGCTGCTAATCAGGGAAGGGAGGGTCTGCAGAGACAAGGGAGGAGCAGTCAGGAAACAATAGTGCAGCCTCGGGGCAGGGCCCTGGTTCTCCCTCCAGGGATACACAGAACAATGTCTTTGAGCTCCTCTGCAGAACTAAAACCTCCACCAAATAGAAGATGTTAGTATTCTTCATTCCAGAGAGAAGGTCATAGTTCGGAAACCTTGAGAACCACAGGAGCCCGTCACAGACCACCTGACGCCAGATGATCTCTGGATTGAAGGAATGCAAGCCCTGCAGGCACCCTCGTCCTTACCAACAGCCCTGCCTCTTGACTATAAGACTCCTCACTGCCCCCTCCAGGTCAGGACACACAGTTCTGAGGGCATTAGCCCACTGCGGCACGCTTTGCCAGGCAAAGCAATAAAGCTCTTCTTTCCTACTTTACCCAAACTCTGTCTCTGAGATTCAGTTCGGTGCCCGTGTACAGAGGCCGATTTTTGGTATCAGTCTTGGAAGAGTCTCTGATTCACGACAAAAAGGATCCCCCGGGACACTTTGCTAGTTTTGCTTGTGCCAACAGAAATCCAATTTCAAATGGCAAATTATTCTTGGAGACAAAAACACCAATTTGGTCTATTGTCCCACCAGCTTTGGTAAATAAATCCAGAGAAGACAGGCTTTAAGTGTGAACTACGGGGAGGTGTGTCCTCAGGGGAAAAGTCCAAGAGAAACTTCTGTCTTAGAAACACTAAGCACAGCAGAAAAGCTGTATTCTATGTGTAAGAATATGAAATGAGTCCTACGTTAATTTGAAGACATTTATGGGACTATTACTCATTAAATAGCTAAACACCCTCATTTAGCTATGTAAACAAAAATAGCTGTTCATAAATTTAGAAAAACATTACAACAAATAAAAGTTAGAAGAACCTTTCTTAGTGTTTCTTATCTAATTTAAAAATGTTGACTAGAGGGGTTTAACTTAAAACATGGTCCTAATTTCCTATTTTTTTCAGGAAACATTTGATTGGCAGGTACTTACTCACCTGAATGCCTTCCATTTTAATGCAAATTTTCTCTCTCAGCACTATGTAAAGAGCGTCTCTAAGTGCTATTTAAAGCAAACTGAACACATTCCTTTAGTTTGCTTAACTTGAGCCTACAACATGTACTGTCTCAGACCTATGAAAGACACAACCAGAAAGCTAAGAAGCTCTACATTTTAAAAAGTTCACACTTACAGCTTGAACTATGACTTTATCAAAAAGGAAACAGAAAAATAATGTAGTGACTTCAAAGTGTAGTTACCTGATACACAGCTAAGTGCTTACAGACCTAGTAAATGAGCAGTCCTTGAATTAGAAAACTGGGCATATTACAGGTTGGCCTTTGCTCTTGGAAGGAATGAGCCGAGGGCTCCTGAAGACGCAGGGCTACCACCATCAGAACACGTGGCCTCACGGTGAGTAAAGGCCAGCACGGGGCGCAAGGGTGGGGTGCTTCCTTCCCACCTGCAATAGCAGCTGCCCAAAGCCTCCCAAAGTGAAACTTCCCGAACGAGGCCGTGATCTAAGAAAATCACACGACGCTGAAGGCTCCAAATTACACAGGTGTGTCTCAGCCGTCAAACCCCTCTCAGCTTAAACAATCATATCTAGGTTATCATTTAATCACGGTTCCTTAGAAAATGTAACTGCCGATAGATCACTGATACCACGGGAGCACTCAGGAGAACGATTCCTTCTACACTATTTCCAGGACAAACGAGTAGCTTTCTGGAGTTAACCCTGAGGGTGAGCGTCCTGACTTCAGTCCGATGTGCTAATGCTTTCCTGTCAAAATTTCCAAACCAAATCTCAAAAACAGAAAGAGGCTCCCTTCGGGGACATTGTATAATCAACACAAAACCCAAATCCTACCTGGTCACAAGGAGAACAGCATTTATTTGCCATTTTCATCTGTAGAGAGAGGGAAGCAAGGAGTCAGTATGACAAGTGTATTGATGTCATAATTTTTCAACCTAACTGGCAACTGAATTTAATTAGCTGCATGAAGTGTCCCTGCATGAAACGTTTCCTTTATGAGGTATTTCTTACCTGAAAACCAAACCAGAGCACGTACAGATGTCTGGCAACGACTCGCATAACAGAAAACCCAGGACTAGCAATACAGACGCTGTGTTTCAAGCATCAGCTCGTTACTAAGCGAAGCTCTGGGGCAGCGGCTGCTTAAATTTCCACGTCTGAAAACACTGGGGAAAATGATTTCTGTACTACATGCTCTTAGGTGATTATAGTTTTCACAGTTCACATTTGCTCCTCCTCCCTTGATTCTCCCAGCAATCCTGCAGAATTTAACCAGTGAGGAATGAACGTCCAGAATAATAACAAGGTCAAGACTACCCAGTTGGAAAGTGGCTTTGAATCCACAATTCCGGTCCTAAGGCGTTTGCGTTTCCTTCCCTCTGCTCTGCCCAGTAGCTACAATGTGTGAGATTCATCTAGAACCATGCATTTCTGCCAATATCAAGCTACCACCACCTGGTTTTTTCTCTTCCTTTTATCCATCCAGATACCTTTGGAATTCAAAATGTCAAGTTGGAAAACTGAGGTCTTAGAGAGGGTCTGGTACCTCCTATGTAGCTGAGAGCCTCTGAGGTCTTTGGAATAGAAATCTCACATTGCTGCTTCCCTGATATTTCAAAGTGCTCAGGCGACCTCTGTATAGTAGTTTCCAGGAAGGAGGCAGGTGTGAGAGGAAGAACAGAGCTGCCGCGGGGCCTGAGGCTGGCTGGCTACGCCGTGTGCATCCAGACCCCCGGGCGCCTCCTGCCACCAGCTGCCCTGGGCCAGAGCAGGCCCTGGGGTGCAAATGTGGACGACGGGGCAAGTCACCCGCAGGCACTGAGAACAAGGAACCGGTCCACGGCCTCCTCGGGCCAAGGGCTGGTCCCTGCACGAGCCTCCCGCAGCTGTGGCCATCAACTTACTGCCCGGATACAGCGGTTGCTTTAGGGACCTGAGTACTTCATTCATGTTTTACTCTCACCCCATCTGGTTTTATTGTTTCATTTTGAAGTTTCATATTGACCTTGATCATCAAACAGATCAGAGACAGAGACAGAGCGCTTTCTCTTTCCTGGGTGCCTGCGGTGAGCCACTGAGAAGGGATATTTGTGGTGGAGGTGCCTCTTTATAAGTTTCCTTAATGTTTTGGAGAATTACATCTTTAACCCAATTGGGTTCCCCAAATAAAAACGTCACATTACATCAATGCATTTGGATAGAGTATATATAAAATTACATGCACACAAATACTTCTGTGTAGGTGCGTGGAAAGGAAGAGAGGGAGAGAGAGAACCAGCGGTGAAGTGTCCAGAGGTTTGATTCAGTCTACACTCTTATACCAGGAAACTTTTAGATGACTTAATCTTTAACTTTTTTAGTCAAAGCTTTGTTATGTTGAAAAAAAAGTACATGTTCTTCTGTTTAATGTTATTACCAACTGTTTTAGGATTCATCATAAATAACAAAAAATCATAATTATTTTCGTGGATTAAAAAGCAAAAACAGGGACAGTGGAAAGTCTCCGTGCTCACATTTTGCAGCGTCAGGTCGCTGATGTTGGCAGACACGGCCCTCAGCCAGTCGGCGCTCTCCTGGGCGGTGTAAAACCAAAGGATTCCCGAGCTCGCCCCATCCAGGGCCTGCACCTCAAATGCACTGGACCTGCAGGAGGACGACAGGAGATGCTGGAAGGAGGGCCCTGGGATCCGATGCCCCAGGACCGGGAGAAGGCGGCGCCCACTCAGCCCTGCTCAGCACCGACCTGCAGTCACCGCGGGAAGCACAGCTCACAGCCGTGGGCACAGCCTAACCCGTCTCCGTATCTTAGGTAGGTTTACTGAAATTAAGTTCAAAACGCTGAAATCCCTATTTCTAATTTAATAAACACATGAAAGGCAGCTCCTGTAGGAAATACACTTGCTCTTAGAGCAGTGCTGGAGTTACTGTTTTCTGGGGTCCTTAGCAGTGATTCTTTCGGAGACCACTTATCATGGTACTGAAGGCTCCTGACCCAGTGATGATGGAGCAGGTCAAACACCACCATTCCTCAGCGTCGATGGTATTTTAGGACCACACGTATACTTCTGATTTACAACAGAGCTTTGGAAGAAGTTGGTTCTCCTTTATTTTTAACCATGAGAATCAACCTGCCACAAACCCACCCATGGTAAATTATTCATAACGGCGACATCACTGTCTCTAATTCAGTACTTCTCCCCTATCATGCAAGCCTTTTTTTCCAGAGATAATTTCCATATAATTATTGCTATAGACTGATGTGTGTATTCCCCAAAACCTACATGTTAAAGCCCTAGTCCCCAGTGTGGGTCTATTTGGAGATGGGACCTCTAAGGAAAGAAGCTTAAGCGAGGTCAGAAGGGTGGGCCTGATCCAACAGGACTGGGGTCCCTATAAGAAGAGGCCCCAGAACTCTGTTCCATGTGAGGACACAGTGAGAAGACAGCCA
This sequence comes from Balaenoptera borealis, assembly GCF_965194805.1. Taxonomy (NCBI): domain Eukaryota; kingdom Metazoa; phylum Chordata; class Mammalia; order Artiodactyla; family Balaenopteridae; genus Balaenoptera; species Balaenoptera borealis. The sequence continues at coordinate 91,362,894 of NC_138871.1, forward strand.
TCAGCGAGCCAGGAAAAGAGCACTCACCAGACACAACCCTCTGGAACTTTGATCTTGGACTTCCAGCCTCCAGAACTGTGAGAAAATAAATTGCTGTTGTTTAAGCGCCATCCCGCCCCCTGCTCCCCATCTGGTGTTTTGCTAAGGCAGCCTGAACTGACTAACACAACCGTTACAAAAAAAGAATGTCACTTACACGTCTGGTCTGTTCGTTTTCTCTTAAGAAAAATGCACACTAACCCATGCAGCTTATATCTCCATGTCCTTAAGAAGACAACTGAAAGGCTAAAAATAACAAAACAAACTTTTTCTAAACAAGGTTCGCGCTAAAGTATGTTTTAATAGTCTTTCAGATGTGGGTTCAATCATGGTTTCATACGGGAAAGGATACAAGAGCGGGAGAAGGAAGTATAGACATTATAAAACAGCCCTGCATGTTCTTGGGCCAAATCTACCACCCAGAGTTTCTCTGATTAAACAATCCTTCTGTCTTTTTTATAAGCAGATATCGCTGACTAGGTGTCATTCCCACCCTAATCAGCACTGCTTGAATCAGAACATAAGGTTCATTTACAGACAAGCGTGTCATTGTCCCCGCACCCTGCGCCAGAGCCCTGGCTCAGAAATTTTACCTGGGGAGGGGGTGAGGGACAGGCCACAAAACCTACAGCTCCTGGTCAATTTCCACAGGAAGTGACTTCATTTGCAGTAGAACATGGAGAAGTTCAAGGTCATGGGCACTTCAAAAACAGTGGAAGTTTCGGTGAAAGGCAATTAGAAAGAGTTTCATAAATTAAACGAACACAGGCTGAACTGTTGGCCGGCTAGTTTTCAGGAGAAAACCTGGGAATAAAACAGCTGGAAGGAGCTCTCCTGGGGTCAGAACAAATCTCAGACACCGACCCCAGGAGCTAGTGCTTCAAAGGAACCCAGATTTGACTGGAATATTCTGCCGATCCAATCCATTTACACCACAAAGCTTTGCTGAAAATAACAGACCAATCAGCTGGAAATGAGTGAAGTTTAACAGCCGGGTGTGGTCACAGAAAGAAACCAACCTCAGGCTTAACAGGACTTGGGGGACAGCGGTGCCCAGACTTCACTAAAATGATCCAGCCGGTCACTAAACAATAAACAGATAAGAAACCGCAGGTAGGGGTGTGGGGGGAGGACCTGCACCCGGAGCTGCTGGAGACAGGACAGTGCGACGCGCGGCCTGGGGAAAAGCAGGCACGGAAGGTGTCTGCGAGGTGACCAGACGTCACATCAAGCAGAAAGACTTCAAAACAGTCATTATAAACATGTCCAAGAAACTAGAGGAAATCTTGCTTAAAGAAGTAAAGGTACAATGACAACGTCACTTTACATACAGAATGTCAGTAAAGAGACAGTAGCTACAAAAGGAAGCAAATGAGTGTATTAGGGTGAAAACGTATAATAATGGAAAAAAATTTTACTAGAGAGGCTCGATAGTAGGTTTCAACTGACAAAGAACTGGCAAACTTGAAGACAGATCAATAGAGTTTATGCAATCCAAGTAAGAGACAGAAGAAGGAGTGAAGAGAAACTGTCAGAACCTCTGACACTCAAACTAGAAGATGAAGAAAAGGTCTCCTGTTACTGCATGGAGGTTCTCCAAATGTTGCCATATCTATTTGGTTTATAGTGTTGTTCAAGTCTTCTATTTTCTTCCTGATGTTCTGCCTGGTTTTTCCATACACTATTAAAACTGGTGTATTGAAGCCTCTGACTATTACTGCTGAATTGTTTATTTTGCCTTTCAATACTGTTAGTTTTAGTTTCACGTATTTTGGTGTTCTGTTTTTAGGTGCATATATATTTATAATTGTTATATCTTCCTGATGCATTAAACATTCATCTTTTTAAAATGTCCCTCTTTATTTCTAATAACATTTTCAGTTTTAAATTCTATTTTCTATGATATTAGTATAGCCACTCCATTCTTGTGTTTGCTGTTTGTATATTTTTCCCATCTTTTATTTTCAATCTATTCGTATCTCTGAATCTAAAGTGTGTCTCTTGAAGACAGAATACAGTTGGATCTCGTTTTTTCTACTCAGTCTGAAAATCTTCACCTTTTAACTGGATTATTCAATCATTCAAATATAATTTTATTATTGGTATAGTTAGATTTATGTCTGCCATTTTACTTTTCATTTTCTATGTGTCTCAAATCTTTTTTGTTCCTCTTTCCCTGCTTTCTTTTATAGTATGTGAATATCTTCTAATTAAGCATTTACATTTTTTTAATGATTTTAAATATATATGTGTATATACATATATATATATGTAGTATATACATACAAATAAAGATCAAAACATAAAGAAAGCAGAAGGAAGAAAATAATGAAGATTAGAGCTGGAATTAATGAAGCAGAGAAGAGAAAAACAACAGAGAAAATCAATGTAACCAAAATCTGGTTCTTTAAAAAGAACAGCAAAATGGACAAACTTTTAGCTATATTGACCAAGAAAAATGAAAGAAGACTCAAAATACTAGAATAAGAGGTGAAAGTGGAGATATTACCATCAATATTACAGAAACAAAAAGGATTATAAAGGAATCCTTGAACAACTGTATACCAATAAATGAGATAAATTAGATGAAATCCTAGAAAATACAAACTACCAAAGTTGATTCAGGAAGAAATCTGAATAGACAATATTACAAGTTTAGAAATTGAATTTTTAACCAAAAAACTAACCACACAGAAAAGCTGAGGCCCAGATGGCTTTACCACTGAGTTCTACTAAATATTCAGCGAAGAATTAATAACGATTATTCACAAACTCTCCCCAAAATAGAACAGAACATTTCCCAAATTAGTTTATGAGGCCAATACAACCTTAATACCAAAACCACAAGTCATCACAAGAAAACTACAGACCAATATCTGTTTTGAATATGGATGCAAATATCTTCCATGAAATACTAGTAAACTCAATCCAGGAACATCTATTAAGAATTATATATCACCATCAATGGGATTTACCCCAGGAATTCCAGGTCAGTTTGACATCTGGAAATGTTATACATCATAGCAACAGAATAAAAAAAAAAAATCACACAGTCATCTCAACAGATGCAGAAAAAGCACTTGACAAAATCCAAAATGCTTTCATGCTAGAAAACACTCAACAAACTAAGACTAAAGCGGAGTGTTCTCAGTCTGATAAAGAGCTTCTACAAAAGCCCATGTAGGGGGGGTAGACAGTCATCTCTCTGAGGAAAAGGGATGAGTTTTGAATCCCAGCATGTTCATGCTTCAGCTCTGTGAGACAAGCTAGACGCCTAACCTTTAAAAGATCCTTGTCTACACAACGGGCCTTGAAATGCCAATTATACCACAAATGGAAATATTGGGAGAAACAAGTGGGGTAACCTAAATATGGTTATACCAAACCCACAGATCCTATACAAACGTTGCTACCCGTGAGGTTATCTGTCAAGGAAAGCAATACAAATTAAACATTATATGAGCAGAAACGGTGAAAGTGTTAGCATGAATGCTGATGATAGACGCCAACATACCAACAAAGTATGAAAACAAATTCGCACTTTCGCTTATTGTACAAAAGTCATATTAATTAGAGTCAATGATACAAACTCTGTGCGTGTATGCCCAAACGATGGATGAACATTCATGTCTCCTGATTGACTCTGAGGTTTTATTTTCTCAGCTTTTCACGTGTGCGGTGTTCAGGCTCCCCTACAATGTCCCTCCCCCGTCCACAGGCGGATCCTGCCTCATGGTTCTACGGTCATGGCATTTGCTCAGGATTCTGAGGATTTTAATCCTATGGTCAAGGTCACAGTCAGAACTAGAAATCCCAGGGTACTCGCTGCTCGGGACTCAGCGTGCTCTGTGAGGTCACATGTCAGCTTTTAAAAATCAGCAGTAAAACCTACACCCAGAGAAGGCAGAGTATTTGGTGCATGAGTTTTCCGGGTAGAAACCAAGCCAAGTCCCAGACACCATTATCAAGGGCCAGGGAAGAACTGACCCTGCCCGTGCTTTTGGAAAGCCTACCTGCTTCCAGGATTCCCTTGAGTCCTGAGAGGATTTTTGATTTTCAAAGAGAAAACTGGTAAGACAGTTTCATACTGTAGGGAATGAATCAATTCACAGTTTCTGGCTAAGAAAAAGAAATCTATTCCAATAAGGTTCAAAGTACGTGTATCTTAACTTATTAGAAGATTGAGGAACTGAAAGTTCAATGTTGAGTCTGCACTGCCTTTGGAGGAGGAGGGGTCTGCATCTTCTCTTCCTGCCCCTTCACCCCCGCTTCCCACTTCTCCTCAGACGACAGCACCAGGGCTGGCTCCCCTCCCGCCCCTGCAGACCCCAGCCCCCCAGCCCTGCCCAGACTCTCCCACAGGCCCTCCTGAGACGCTCTGCATCAGTACCTTTACCAGGCCAGCTGCTGGAGGCTGCCGGTGACCTCACAGCACATCTCAGTTATTTTACAGCCCTAACGCTGGACACCTGTCTGCATCCCACGTCCACATCCTATGGCGACAGACAACCTTCCAACACCTACCTCAGCTGTGCTGTGGAATTCCAGCATGACCCAAATCGGGCTCCAAGTACTGAGCATTCTTAATTGCCCCTCAAAGCTTCAACATTGGAGAAGAAGAACTCAAAGTTTATAAATCATCTTTTTAACATGCTGTGTGTTTTTTAAGGAACGAAAACACTCGAGCTTCCAAAATGACCCACAGAACCTCTTACCCACGAGTCACGGCTCACGGCCATCCAGGCCCCCAGGTTCCGGCCAATCCTGACCCTTTACACCTGGACAGCATCCAGGGAGGACTGACCGCACACAGCATCTCTGCTCTGATGAACTTGAAGCCCTCCTGCTCTGGAAGCTGGAGGGTCGGTGTCTGTTTATTTTACTCATGTTGAGAATTATGAACATTCACTAGACAAAATGAGAGAAAAACGTGTATGTTCCTCAGAATTTGAAAAAAATCTCCCAACTGCCATTCACACGTCACATTTCAAGCCTGCCTCTGTGGCATGTGTGTTATTTTTTCATGGAAGCCAGAGAAATATTTTCTTTCTGCTTCCCCACCATGCAGCGGCATCTCTAAGGACTCCATATTAAATAGTAACAAAGAGACCCAATTTAAATGCAGGCACCCTTCTCCCTGTATCAGTTTTTTTTATTAAAAAGTCATTATTCCTGGAAGATTCCAGGCACAACAAAAGTCCAGCAAGTCCAGGAAAGAAAGATAACTTCTCCTTCGTGCTGCCCCAAAGGCCAACTTGTCCTCCTCTGTCACCCCGATCACCATCCTGAGACCAGGTCCGAGTCCTCTGAGCCCCTCGCCCATCATGGAGCAGGGGCTTGAGAGATGTGAGGGCAGAGGGTCCCACGTGGGCCGCGCCATAGCCAGATGGCGGAGCCCCTCCCGGGGATCCCACTGAAAGAAAGCGGAGATAAAACCACCTCATCCAGGTCTCCCTGCTGGTCTGATCTTATGTCTGTTTCCTGCCTGCGTTTCCTGCCGGACGGGAAGCTTCCAGAGAGCATGGACTCCTGGGTTTGCTCATTTCACACCCTCACTCTGCAGCATCTACGGCAGCGCTGCACGGAGCGGGCATGCTAGAATACTTGTCGCGTGAATAAATGCTGGAGAACACGCAGCACGATGGAGAAGGCTCCCACCTCCAATGCCCACTGCCCGCTGATACAGAAACCGCTGTCCCCCAACCCGGGCAGGGGCGTGTGCACACGTGCACATGCGTGTGTGAGGAAAGCGCCCCCACTGCCAGCGACTCCTGCTCGTCACATCCGCGGGGGCTCCGTGTCCTTCAGAACTGCATCTCTTCTTCCCAAAGGCCCTCTAACAAGCTGCGTCCTCCAAGTCTGATGGTCCCTCTCGCCCTTGAACTGTAACACCTTACAGCTTTAGGACATCTAAATTTTTCTTCCAATTTAACTGTTTGCTAGAATATAAACAACACTTAGATGATAGAAAGGAGGTTTCTTCCCCTTTGTAGCACGTGGCACTAAATGGTGGTTAAGGAACGTTTCCTGCACGAGTTCCATGGTGGAGATTCAATCTTTGCAAGTTCTTAGGGGACATTTAGACGGGGCTCAGGTGGCCGACACCAGGAAGGGTGAGTGCTTCTCCAGGCAGCGGTGCGGGAGCCCATCTTGGAACCCCAGAACTTCCAGGGTCTCCCCAGTGACACCTCCTGGTGCTGGTGTGCAGTGTGGACACACTGCAGACGGCGGGCGGTACGTGGGACTGGGAACAGGAAACGTAGGGAAGTTATCTGGTTCCCAGTTAGAGGGAAACGGGGAGACTGTGCACCATTCCCACGACTGGAGAAGGAAACCACGCTGACTGCACAGCTGTGAACAAGCCTCCGAGACCGTGGACGGGCCAGTGCACGCGAGCCTGGACTGACCCCTGGGCTGTAAACGCAAAGACAGCCAACACCTTCTTACTTCCCAAGAGCTGAAAAATGCCGTCTCTGGTCCTCATACTTTCCACTTCCTGCGGACATCTGGCAGTGATCTTGGTAATAATTTGTAATAATTCCCTGGTCCACAAGATGCTTAAACTCTACCCCCCAGGGAGCCTCCTGTCAATGTTTTCTAGCTAATATTATGCTATTGATCTAATGGAAGCACAAAAATGAGTAAATGATAAACTCAAGAAAGTATGAAACATAAGAAAACAAAACTCTGTGCCTGTCTTATTTCCATGTTTTGACTACTCCTTTTAAAGAGGCCAATGATGTGCAATGAACTCTTACATCTTTTTAACAAAATAAACTGCCTTTTTTAGACTCCTATGTAAACATTTAAAGTCAAAAAATTAATAAATTTTGGAGAGGCAAAAAAGGACAACACATATATTACTAACAATGACATTTATAATAAATGATAAAAATAGCTAGTTGGCCTTTACTGATCCTGGCTTTGTGATGAGCGCTGTGCAAAATACTTTATAAACTATGCTGGTTTCAACCTTCACAATAACCGCGTTCAGAGCGTCTTATTATTGTTACCATTTTATAGATGAGGAAACTAGGGCTCATGCAGATCAGTCAATTTACCCAAGGTCACAGGGCCTGGAAAGGCAGACGAACACCCACACACAGGCACACACGTGCAAGCACACACAAACACACACGTGCACGCACACCCACACACAGACACACACGTGTACGCACACCCCAAACAGAAAGAGCTCAGAGTCTGGTTCCACAACCGCAGTCTGAACTGTGACATCAGGCCACCTCGTGAAAACTGCCGGCGCCTCTTCTGTGCAGTAAAACCACACAGACCCTGCCTTTAGGACTATGCAGAGTTCATGCCTTCCATACCTGATGCTTTGTTTTAAACGCATGTTTGTTTTGATATTTAATACAATTAAGTCTGCTGGAACGGTTCCACGACTCTAGTAACATGACCATTTTTTGCACTTTGAGTTTTCATCATTTAGATCTTTCTTCTGAGACAGAAACACTGCATCTCAAGGAGACACCGGAAACACAAACTCTAACCCGAACACCCAACACCAGTCTGGCAGCTGGGCTGAGTGCGGTGAAGGAACAAATCTCCGTGCCAGGACGGTATTTTACCCCCTTAGACAGGACTGGGCATAAGATGAGGAGGAAGCTGAAAGCACCCTGCATCCTTGACAATCCCACTGGCACCTGCTCCACCAGGAAGCCCTAGGGAGCGCCGGTCCTGAGTCTGGGGAAGGAGCCGTGGTCTCGGGGTAAGAACAGAGCGGGGGCCACGAGGGGAAGGGGGCTGCTGGCTGTCAGAAGAGGAGGGAAGCAGGCTGACAGACAGGGCAAGGCATGGGGTCAAGGGTCAAGGGTCGTACGGCATGCTCGGGACCACCTGCCAGGCGGAGGCAGGGATGGAAATGCAAACGGAACGAGGTCAGTGTTTGAGGGTTTGACCTCAAAAGTAATTAGAAAGTCGGTCGAGCTCATAAAAAGCGGGGTTCCCTGCACACCCCCAAGCCCGGGGTCAGTGTCTAAGGAGCAACGGGACACGTTCCTAGAGACAGCAGCCCGCCCGCTCCCTGTGCCCGGGGTAGTGTGATCCGGTAGAACGAGGTCACTGAGGCCCTCTCCTCTCAGCAGCAGGAAACTCTGTCACTTCAGCTCATTTGCTTTGCTGTGATGATAGGGCTGCTGGTGAAGTGAGGACAGAGACGTGCGATCCCTCAGCAGCTGGTGGAGATGGAGGGTCTGAGAGAGGCGACAGCCAACCCTGGAGATGCTCTCAGGAACGCAGGGCGCCCACAGGAGGCCCCTCGTCTATAGCGACGCCATTCTCCCACCTAAAAACGCCCTCCTACTTACTGTCATTTCAAACTTTGACAGCCTATTAAATTTCTATACACAAAGGAAAGGAAAATCAATTTAACGTTCCAAGGGGAAGACTTGTGATGACACCGACCCCACTTGGATAAGAAGAAAAGACCCGAACATCCGAGAGCTGAGGCTCTGCGGCATCTCTCAGTCGCTGGGGCTCTAATCCCCTCACGGTCACGACGAATAATCCTCGGAGGTAAGATAAGAGGTGCTACATTGAGAAACTGCCATTTGATGCACCGGGAAAGAGGGAGAGAGAAACAACGTTTTCTGAGGCAGCGAATCCGGCGGAGACAAGGAGCATCTCCCAGGATAGGTCTCGAGACCGCACGTGTGGAACGGGGGGGGGGGGGTGGTGGCCGGGGAACAAGCGTGAGACCCAGCGAAGAGGAGCAGGAGTCCTGCCATCTGCACCAGAGACGGCGACTCAGAGCCGCTCTGCGCCGGCGGCACCAGGAGGGGACCTGGCCGGGCGGGTCACCCAGCTCGAGTCCCGAGCAGCACAGGCCTGGGAAGGTCACAGAACGGTCCTCGGGGGTCAAGTGGGCAGCGCTTCCCACGAGCCGCGGAGGGAGGGGCCCTGAGGCTTCCACGTGTCAGCAGCGGCCCCCCCGCAGCCCCCCGGCCCCAGAGGGCCGGCCAGCGAGCTAGACGGTCACCGCTCCCGCCGGGGACCGTCCAGACCCGCCGTGCCTTCCGGCCGTGGTGAGAAGCCACTGTCCCAGGGCAGCACGTCTGCACGGGGGCGACTCACGCGGCCCGTGGTTTGGAGACGATCACAGAGAAGGCAGGCTGGCCTCCAGGGTTAAAGCCGGTGATCAAGGACCAAGAACGCACGGTGAAGTGAAAGGCTCACTTCTCTCCGTCGGCGTCCTCTGTCCACACCCGCAGTGGGACGGCCGCCCCGGCAGGCTCTCCTCCCCAGGCTGCCCTCCGCAGCGGCCGCGGCCCGGGGACACCCCAGCCACGGTCCCGTCACGACCCTGTCGCAAGGCCGGGCCTCCCCGCGACTCTGCAGACACGGCCGACCAGGCGGCTCCTGCCCCGGAGGAGCTGGCCCACCTCGTGCCCCCAGGCCGTCCACACCCCGTGTGCAGGGCGCGGCCAGAGCCGGACGTTTGGGGAACATTCCTAGAGGGACATCATTCCCTCTCAATAAGCACACACGCCCTAACCTTCTCTCCCCACGACGGAAATTTCAGAAAAAATTGAAGACGCAGTGAGTTGAGAAAGACAGCAGCCTTGTTACTGAAAGTGGTGTCCGGCTGCTGGCTGCTCAAAAGCCAGTAAGGAGGCCAGGAAAGTGGAAGGGCAAGTTTGCTTTAGTTTGGATGCTGGCTACCTGGGGGCAGGGTGGACTCCTGTCCAAGGGCCGACTTCCCCCCATTCCCCACTGACAGCGGGCAAGAGCTTTTATAGACGGAGGGAGGGGGCTTCATGCAGGAACAGCACGGTCCGCTCTGACCGTCATCTTCAAACTGGTGCTGCCGTGCCCTGACCAGCATCATCTTGATTGTCTTAAGTACAGTTAGTCTTCGGTTCCAGGGTCGGTTTGTTCCCATTTCCTTGAGGCCAAGTCTGCGAATTGTGGCAGCTTATGTCACGGCTACAGCCTGGTCATCGTGTAGTTCACTTCTTCCACCAGACACTGGCGGTGTTTTCAGTGTCTACAAGACGGCTCCCAGGATACGGCTCAGAATATGATCTATAGCCCCTGAGGAGGAACTAAAGGTCCTTGACTCTGCTTACTGACTAGACTCTTATTATTTTGTCCTGTTTGTTTTCCTTTACTTCTGCGTTTTCTCACTTATCTGATTAATCTTATTCTTTGACTAAAGTTTTTCTACAGACAAAAGGCAGGCGGACGACACGGGGGGTGGGGAAGGACCCTAGGGTCCTGCTGCGTTCCAGCCTGACACCAACAGCTCCCAGACCGGCTGTGGGATTCTTCTGCTGAACATAAACATTTCCGAGCCCCCCCAGCAGGCGAGGGCTCTCCCCTGAACTCCAGGAACAAGACAGAAAAGGGCTCGAAATCCTGCCCGAGCAGATGGAAACACAAAGGATGTCCGGCCACCAAGACCCTCCCGCATCCCACCCTGATGACGGTGCTCCCCCAGGACAGGCCCGGCCCTGCTCCCAGACACCCCAACCTACATCCTCCTGGATAAAGTCAAACTCAACGATGACCCCAGGGGCCCACTCTCCGAGCCCACAGTGCAGAGCAGACCCTGAGCTCCTGACCCTGCTATGACCCCCCCCAGCACGAACCCCACCCTACAGAAGCCCCTCCTCTTGTGGAGACGCCCACGGCCCTGGGATTCTGTCTCCCCTGCTCTGCTTGACCCCCAGCATCAAGAGAGCTGCACTTTGAGGATTTCCCAACTACAGGAGAGGGGGTTTTGGCACAAGTACCTAAACATGAAACCATCCTTTGCAAAACAGATCAGAGTATTTAGCAGGATAATTTTGACTTGTAGCATCACTTCTGAAAATGTGCTTATCTGCAATATGTCTCCAGCATGGCTGCTGTAAAGCCCATCTGGTCCCTTCCATGCTCTTTACTCTGAAATAAGGGGACCTCCTACAAAGCAAAACGGGGTATTACTGTCAGTGAAAAGACGTCATCTCACTGCTATTTTCACAAATACGAAAGATGTGAGACAAATAGAATTAAAGCTTTAGTTTCCTTCCGTCCCTTTGGAAAAAGGAACGAGATAAGTGACTCCTTACACTTTTTCAGGCCAACATAAAGCAAGAGCCCTGGGAAGGGCTCATCTGAGCAGAACCACAAAAAGCAGCGCCTCGTGTGAAGAATTCACCAGCGCGGGGAGTGTGCCGACTCGGCAGTGATCCCTCAGATCTGAGTTTCCTTCCTCCTGTTCAGGCATGTTCCTCAGCCCACAAACAGTTAACAAGGACTGTAGCCCCACACCTGTCAGCTCACTTCTAAAGGGGTTCAAAAGCTCCCTTAAACCTAGTGGTATTTTACGCTTTCTCCATAAACCATCTTAGGAAGCAGTGGAGAATTCACATCATCTCCTGCCCGCTCGGCTATCAGGAAGGGGCTCCCTGAGGGCAGGTCACACGGCCCCAAGAGGCCCAGAGGCAATGCGGGATTAGAGATGGTTCCCTCCAAACCCTGTTCTTTCCTCCACACCATCCGCCCCCCTCCTCTCGCCCAAGTCCAGAGCCCCAGGCTTTAGATCGTCTGGTCTGAGGCTGCCCCGTAAAAGCTCCCTCGTGGCTGGACTGACCGTCTGGTGAGCACACATTTCTCTTGTTCTTAAGGAGGGTCCCTCCCCCCCAGCTTCCTAAAATACACACACTAAGGCGGGCACCTTGCTCAGCCCGGGTCTGGGACCCTAACCGGACTCGTCATGGGGACGTGAAAGCACAGCCAACCGCAGACCAAGGCTCAGTGCGTCTTCGAAGGGCAGATTCCTAAGATGGGTCTGAGCACGCCCTGCACTTAGGCTCAGATCACAGCCTCCGGGGCACAGGCAGCTGCACCCAGTTACTCCGTCAGACACAAAGCTAGGTGTTGCCAGGCGGGATTCTGCAAAAGTAATTAAGATCTGAAATCACCTGGCTTTAAATCAGGAAGATTATCCAGGTAGCCCGACATGGTCTCATGCCCTTCACATCTGGATCTGAAGGTCAGAGACAGGAAGTCAGATTCCAGGCACAAGAGGTCATCTGTTGCTGCCTTATAGGTGAGGGGACATGCAGTCTGGAACTTGGGTGACAGCCAGCACGGAGATGGGGAACCCAGCCTTACAGACCCGAGGGCCTGAATTCTGCCAACAGCCAGTGAGAACCCTGGGGAGGGGCCCGGCTTCAGGTGAGAGCGCAGCCCGGTCATACCTCAGCATTGGCTTGGAGACCCCGGCACACGCACACCAGCTGACCCGTGGAGACGGTGAGGTGATACACTCGCGCTTTTGAAGCTAAATTTGCACTAACCGGTTACGTAGCAACAGAAAACGGATAGGGTCCTGCTCAGAAAACTCCCACCCTCTTCCCAACCAGCAGTCACCCCAGGAAGCATGCTTCCCTGCTCACAGTGTCAGAGAAAGGTGCTAATAACTACCTAATAGCCAAAAGCACGGGATTCTGCTGAGGAATCTGTGATGTCTCATGCTACTTCCCAGTGTCTGCAGACGTGGTCTATCTTCCTACGTGAGGGCTCGAGGAGCAGCCCTACTTTGTAAGGAGTCAGCTGTTACCCCCACGGGGCATCGTGCTGTTTCTACGCCTGTTTTCGTTTCATGTCAAGATGCTCTCCCCCAAATTCTTATGGAACCATCTTTTCCTGTCCTGGGCAGTCAATGATTCGACCTTCATTGCTAGTGATGTATAACTGATGTAAAAGCTTAGTTCCCACTGTGCCCAGGAACCACTGACACTAACGTCCACCTGACAGTGAACAGGCGCGAGAGGCCCCTGGCGGAGGACGAGCCTGCAGCCCCAGAGGCGACGGGACGTGGGAACCGTCGTCCTCACTACAACTGAGTTTTATCATTTCAATACGTATCTCAAGTGTTAGGTTTAAATACGTGTCTACTCTTTAGAGGATCTTTTGAAACATTTTCGGAAAACTAAGGAACCTCAACCATCATTGGCCGAATGACTGTACTTTCAAAAACAGGAAAACAGAGCAGCTGGTGACAAATGTTGGTCCCACAGCTGGACGGCGACAGGAAGCCAGGACACCGGCCGCTGACGTGCTTGTCCCGCTTGTCCTTTATCCACTCAGAGGGTCGCCGAAGAGTCCTCCCCAGGCGACAGTTCAGAGCTCTGGCGTTTCGATTCTGAGAAGCGTGTGACTTCGAGTTGGCGATGTCTGAACCCGCTCCTCGCACGCCCCAGAGCGAGGGTCCCTCGGGAGAGAGCAGAGCTGCAGGGCTAACTCGGGCTGTCTGAGGCCGAACGCTCAGGCCTCCTCTCCCTTTCCTCCTCTTCACCGTGGGACCAGAGGGCTACAGGGCAGGCGAGGGAACCGCATCCCCGCTGAACGCGCACTTTTAACACTGATGTGAGTCAGACACACTCGATGAAATGCAGAACTGTAGTCATTCATTTTACTTTTTGCACCTTCCTGCCCATATCAAAATCCTGAAAGAGTCAGCAAAGCTAATAAGGTATGTTTGTTTCCATAAAACGACATGGAAACCTTTGGTTTGCTGTTAGGATTTGACAGCACTTCCCAGGGCAAAGGGGGGGCCGTGTGACCACCCAGGGACGCCTTCTTCAGACACTTTGTGTTCACGGCCTCCGTGGGCACACGTGTCTCATCGAGAAAGTACTCAATTTCCAGACAACGAGCACTCCTCCTTTGTTCACACAGTTCTCTCCCACCTTCTTAAGAATGAAAGGAAACTCACCACCTACTTACTGCTCAGCCTTTCCACAGTGACCTGACAGCGCAGCTGGCCACAGATGACACGCTGTATTAACTTAGAGGGAAAAAGGCGACCTTATTCCACAAAACAGTGACGGACACACAACCTTTACAGATGAAACTCTGAAACTACTTCATTAACCAGGCTTGAAAACTAGCGAGCATTTACTGAACACTGGTGCTAATCTAACCTTCTCATTTTATTAATGAAGAAAATGAGGCCCATGGGGTTTAAATGACTTTTACGTAATTGTATGCAACATGGATAAGAGTACAGTCTTATTTCCAGTCTAATTCTGTTAACAGTTAAAACTGAAAATACGATTTCTTCTTCTAATGACTATGTCTCAGAAGAATGAACAAACAGTCACTAGACAGAACCACTCCTGACGACAAATCAGCTCCTGCTCTGATTAGTGTTTTCTTATGATGCTTGACTTTTAGTATGATTATGATTACTTTTGCAAATGCTAAATCCACCTGGAGACAAGGACCTGCACTTCGGGGTTTATTGGCGTTTCCCACTCCAGACGACGGTCACACACCTTACTTTTTCTGCTCCAGCTCTGCACCGTGAGACCCGAGCCATGGACAGAGGGAGTGACACGGCGTCCAGCCAGCGCTTCTCATATTTTGGTTCATGAGCGACGGGCGAAGAAGGCGAGGACGGAGCCTGTGCAAAACAGACGAGAATCAATGGTCACAGAATCAGGTGAAGGCACCAAATACAAGGGGAGGCCCCGACAGGCCCAAACATCACGTCCCCCAAACCCAAATGAAACACGTTTCAACTGCTGCAAAAGCACATGTGATCATTTTCTCAAAGCTCTGGAAAGAAATAAGTGCTCTTCTATTTCGACGTAAACGATTTTCTTCCTCTGTTTTTTAAACAACATACTGCGCCAAAGACAGAAAAGTCCCAGGGAAGGGGACGGGGAGAGAGCCTAAAACTGGAAGGAACCTGAGGGACACGACCAAGGCTCTGAGTCCAGGAAGGCTGTGAACGACCACCTCCACCTGGAAGGTCAAATCAGAGCGAGTTTAATACATAACAATATTGACGACATGCTAACGGGTGCCTAGGTCACAAGACCCTGCCTGTTCACCAATGGTGAAGTCCCCGCCGTCTGTCCAAGGTGAGCAGAGTGGGAGCCAGCGGGGAGGGGCGGCCCGGTCCCTCCTCGGCGGGGCCTGCAGGGAAGAGGAAGACGCTCCAACGCCTGAATGAAGCCACGCAAACAGCCACGTGGCCAGACAGGACACCGCACATGCCGTTAGTCACAGGGTCGGACGCGGCCCGTCTCGCCCCCCGCGGAGAAGACAGCGCCGGGCCGCGCAGCTGCACCTCACGGGACGCCGGGCTCCCGCACCCGGAAGCATCCTCGCGGCAGCCGTGGCTTCCAGCCACAGGGGCAGGTTCTCCCGGAACCTTCTAGCTCAGGACGGGCGGCCAGAGCAAGGTGCGAATCCCCGGGGCGCAGGCAAACAGACGCGCTAACTAGGACGGCAAAGCTGGATGTGCCTGGGAGTGCTGGAAAGGCCCCCAGCTCAGGGAGGCCACCTCTGTGCTGTCCTGACGGGGTCGTCGGGAATGGGGGAGGGTCTCGCCGAGCAAGACAGGGCCTGCAGGGCGGCGATGGTGAGCGCTGGAAACGGGCTCTTACTGGAACGGCTAAGGCTGCGTGGGACACGCGGTGCTGGAACGCTGCGGACCCACCTCTGCTCTCAGACTCCAACAAGACCCGAAACCGCTCTTCCGGTGAGGATTCCTTCCAGGCCAAACTCCCAGCAAGTCGAGTGTCTGACCATCTCAGGCCGAAGAGCGGCCACCCACAGATAAAGCATATCGGGGCCTAATCCCGGGACCTGGCACCTTATTTGGACAAAGGGTCCCCGTGTGTGTGATTAAATTAAGGGTATGTACCTGGACTATTTGGGCGCCCTAAATGCTGTGGCATCTATCCCTACCAGAGGGATACAGGGGAACCCAGACAGGAGGGAGAAGGCCCTTGTAAAGACAGAGGCGGAGACGGAAGCCACATGGCCGAACGACCAGGACGCCGGGGGGTGGGTACCAAGAGCGGGAGGGGGCAGGAAGGACCCTCCTCCGGAGCCTTTGGAAGGAGCAGCCCTGCCAACGCCTGGATTCCAAGCAACCAGAGGCTGGGTTTGGGGTGTCCTCGTAACATTCTTTGTTTAAATTTATTAACTCCACAGCCAATAGCTCAAAAGCAAAGGTACTGTAACATCAGAAGATTAAACTAGATTTTACTAATGTTCATTTATTGTCGTCTTTTTGCATTATGTTCTAGTGTTCGGTAGAATATCTGCTTTTGGTGTACACATGACACAGCATCGGAAGGCCTACAGATTTATTACTTTACTATGGATTTCACACTGGCTTTATTGAGATACCCGTTTGCCTACATGCACTGCTGCTGCCTGTGTAAGAATTCGCTATAATTTATTATACATTGTGGCATGTCTTCAGTTATCAGTTTTCACTGAGTTTTATCACTGTTATTTGCATTCACAACACTCCATTTAAGGTATCAGAGTTCATCAGGAGTAATGTTTTTGTGCATTTTCTCTGAATGATGTTTGCTGCTCTCACTGATTCAAACTTGTAAGCAACAACAGGCGTTGATAGTCAGAGTTATGAGAATAATCCTGCAAAATCACCGCTTAAAATGTCACAATGGATTCCGTATATAATGAGCAATATTTAAATGAGCACAAGAATATGGTTATTAAATAAAATCATTTTAAATTTACTTTTCAAAATGTAGGATAAAAAGCGATTCCCCACTAAGAAAAACAATTTTTTCCTTTATAAAATCAGGTTGCATTTCATAACCTATTGGGCACATTTTAGCAACAGACTATAACTTTTTAAAGGAAGTTTTTTATTCCCTCTGCTTTGGAAAGCTTCTACCTCAGGGGCCACTGACAAGCCCAGAGTTTCATGTCAGATTTGACCAGTGTTTCCTCTGGAAGAATACTTTGTATAATCCTGAGAAACATGAGGCTGAAGGAGGACACCAGGTCTCCGGAGATCAGTGGGGTTTTCTGTGATGCTCACATGGCCTCCTTCATGGTGGGTTCAGGGGATGCCTGGGAAAGGAGGAGGAGCCTGGCTGGGGTCCCCTCCAAGCTTGCTCCATCCCTGGACTCCTGCCATGGACTGCAGGACACAAGCTGCCTGCCCTCTGTAGCTGCGAGCCCTGGGGTCTGGGGGAAAACAGACTGGGGGCCCCAGCACTGCGGGAGCCCGGAGCTCCCGCTCCTGATGGGACACCAGTAAAGTTGTGCCCGGACAGACCTTCCAGAACCTGTGGTCAAGGCTGGGGCCGCTCAAGGGCTGGGCAGGCTTCCCCTCTGTGTGCAAGTCCCCGTCTGAGGGGAGCTCATCACCCGCAGGAAGCAGAACATCATGATTCTAATTTCAGCCCGAAATGGTACATCAGCTTTAGAGCTTGCAGAAGTCACGAGGCGTGTTCCCCCCAGCTGAACCGAAACGCCGTGGGTTGTACCCGTCAGCTCTCCTGATCGTGCGGCACAGCCCAGGGAACTCAGGTCTTACGACACCATCTACTGCTACCCACCACCCAAGACATCGATTTTAGAGGAGGAGGGACAAGACGTGTTTCCTTCCATTTGATGTATGATGCAGTCAAAGGTGTCAGAGGAGTGAGGAAAAGAAGGCCGTCCTGGTTCTAAAACATTTATATGTGACCCATCAACTTACAGAGCCGTTTACTCTAGGCCACCTTAGTTTCTTTGAGCTGGAGATTCTGAGTTGAGATGGCTCAGTGGAGGTTCTACCTCGTGGGGCAGCATCTCACCTGTTTTGGGGATCCCTAGCGCGACGGGACGCTCCCCGTGGAACTCACGGCCCGCAGAGGGCTACGCACCACAGAGGGTTCTGAAGGAGTGCGTGTCCGCCAAGGGCACTGCGTTGCAGCCACGATCGTGCTTTCCCTGAGGTCACGGATACGAGCGGCAAACTAGTGAGGGCGGACCTCCTTGTTCTCGAATGCCCTACCTGTGCACCCTCCACTCCTCACCTGTCTCGTTTCTTGGGTGCTGGGATACGTCTTTAAGTCATCTTTTTCATGAAGAATGTTCAATGTTCAATACCTGATGTTTAACTAGGAGATTTGAAGCCAACTTTTTAGGTACTGCCACCTTATTTCTACTTTGAATGGTTGAGGACTTTCCACTTTATTCTTCTATTTTTAACTGAACTATACTGAGGCGTCAATTACATATAATGACACGTACTGATTTAGGTGCACAGTTTGATGAGTTTTGACAAATGTATCCACCTCACGCAACCAAGCCCTAAATTATCATACAGAATAATTCCACCCCAGCCGCCAAGAAAAGTTCCCTGCGCCTGTGTATAGGCGTCTCCCCTCCTGCACAAGGCAGCCACTGATCTGACTTCTGTCACTGTAGATTACTTTGAGTCTTCTAGGACTTCTATGCCTAGAATCATACAGGACATACTTGTGTGTGAGGCTTCCTTCTCTCGGCAGGAGGTCTGTGAGAGGATCCTCGTTACTGCGTATTTCAGCAGATTATTCATTTGCATCACTGAGTAGTAGTCTACTGTCTGCATGTGCCAGCATGTCTTTATCCATTCACCTGTTGAAGGAGATCTGAAACATTTCCAGTTTAAGAACAATATAAATAAAAGTGCTGTGTTGTCAGTTAAATTTGGGTGCCAAGCTTGCATTCCTCGGATAAACCTCATTTGCACATGACACATTATTCTTCCTTTGATTTGTTCATATATTTGAAGATTTTTGCATCTACGTTTATGAGGGTCATTGGTCTGTAATATTCTTTACATGTAACGTCTTTGAAAGATTCTCATAAAATTATTCTGGCCTCATAGAGTTAGCCGGGATGCATCAAATCTTCTATTTTCTGAAAGTGTCTGTGAAATTGACATATTATTTCTTTGAAAGGATTCACCAATTACAGAATACTCGAGTTTTCTATAAGCCTTTGTTGCCCTGAACAGTCTTTCATAGCCTTGCATGTGATCCATCTTGATGAATGTTCCATGTTCACTTGACAGGAACGTTGATTCTACAGACTTTGGACACAGTATGCTGTGAGTCACTTAGTTGACTCATAAGGTTGGTTACATCCTCTATCTCCTTACTGATGTTTTGTCTCCTTGTCCTATCAACTTCTGAGCAAAGAGTATTAAAATCTCCAACTACGATTGTGAGTTTGTCTGTTTCTGCCATTTTGCCAGGTTTGGTTCTTATATTTGGAAGTTCTGTTACTAAGTGCAAACCACATCCAGGATTATTACATTTTCCTGATGAATTGGTCTTTTAATCATAATGCAACATTCCTCTTTGTTTCTTGTACACTCATTGCCTTAAAGACTACTGTGTCATATATTAATATAGCCACAATTATTCGGTTTCTGTTTATAAAATATATGTTCTCCACTCTTTTAATCACCACCTATTTGCATCTTTACGTTTAAATTATAATTTCAGTAGAAAGCATAGAGTTGGGCCTTTCTTTTTATCAAATCCAGTCTGACAACTTGTACCTTTTAATTGGAACATTTAGTCCACTTACATTTATTGTAATTCTTATGTCACTAGGTTTAATTATTATTTAATTCCTATTTGTTATTTGTTCCTCTTGATTTTTCTGCTCTGTTGAACATACTCTTTTTAAGGGGTTGATCAATTTTTTTCATTATTCTCTTTTATCTTCTCATTAGTTGTAGGAATCATAATACATATTCTTAATTTATCAATGCTTGTTTATTATATTGTATCACTGCAAACTTCCCATCTGACACATCACTGTTCCTACACCTCATGTCACAAATATAAGAATTTTACAGCAGAATAATTCAATTTACCTGACCCTATCCTTTGTGCTATTCTTGCTACATCTTTTACTTCAACATACATTATCAACTCCATTTTACCATCTTATCATTTTGTCCTCTGAAGTATTTATATTTAAAGGAAATTATGATAAGGAAAATAGATATTTTATACACACACCCACTTATTTACCGTTTATGCTGCTCTTTACTTCTTTCTGTATGTGTAAGTCTCCATCTGGTGTCTTGTCCTTTCAGCCTGAAGAGCATCTTTTAGTATCTCGGGTAGTGCAGGTCTGCTGGTGATATTTTCTCTCAGCTTAAATTTCTTTTAAAATGTTTGTATCCCCTCACTTTTGAAGAATATTTTTCCCTGGATATAGAATTCTAAATAGATATTCATTCGTTTCTCTGTTCCTATGTAAACAATATGTCTTTTTTAAAAATCTGGCTTCTACCTAGATTTTCTCTTCTTTGACTTTCAACAGTTTGACTGGGATCTGCTGGCATATAGTTTTCTTTGTATTCATCCAGCTTTGTCTTCGTTCCCATTTTCCTTCTGGACTCCAAGTACACATAGCCTTGGTCCACTTGAGTTATGCCACAGGTCCCTGGTGCTCCCTTGTTTTTCAGTCTTTTTCCTGTTCTTCAGATGCGCAGATTTCTGTTGGTGTGTCTCCAAGTTTACCGCCAGGCCTTCTGCCATCTTTAATTCATATGAAGCCTATCCGGTAGATTTTTTTCTTTTCTTAAAATTCTAGTTATTGCACTTTCAGTTCTACAATTATCATTTGTTTCATTTTTGAAATCTCAATTTCTTTACTGAGAGTTCCTATCTGTTCAACC
This sequence comes from Balaenoptera borealis, assembly GCF_965194805.1. Taxonomy (NCBI): domain Eukaryota; kingdom Metazoa; phylum Chordata; class Mammalia; order Artiodactyla; family Balaenopteridae; genus Balaenoptera; species Balaenoptera borealis. The sequence goes on from NC_138871.1 coordinate 91,383,391, forward strand.
ATTAAAACCATATTTTCCTCAAGGCCTTGAAGGTGTTAAGGTCTTTGTTGGCTAAACACAACATCATGTGGGGTCTATTTCTACTGACTGAGTTTTTCTTAGCTTTATATCACTTTGTCTTGTTTCTCTGCATCACTAGTAATTTTTGATTGCATACTGGACATTGTAACCTAAGGTAGGGACTATGGATTATATTATCTTCCTCTAAAGAGCTGTTTTTTGTTCAACAGGCAGTTCAGTTATATAAGCACCTTAAAATTAAGAAGTTTTAAGCTTTGTTGAGGTGGGTTTTTGGAAAATCTAAGCTGTTTACTAATCTCTGTAACTTAGAGGAATCAGCCCCAAACTCTGTTGTCTCTGCAGATGTTTTCAAAGCTTGGTTTTGGACTCTGTTAAGACAGGTTTAATGTGGTCTCAGTGAGAAAGGTGTAGCCTTTCTGGGGTTTCAGCCGCCATGTCCTGGGGGGTTAAATCTTCCCCATTCCAGGCAAAGGGGAAATGAAATTTCATCACCACTGCTTGACCTCTAGCATCTTCGCTTGCTCCTACCCCTCAGCAGCCTTTCCTGGGTGGGCACTGATAGTATTTCCCTGTGCATGGGTATCCTACATTCAGCCAGGGAGGGGCCCAACACCCCAAATCTTCTGACTCCCCCTCTGCCACCTCCTTCGGGTTATGACTCTTTGGTGCCTTGTCGCCCAGATTCTAGCTGATTCAGAAGCTCTACATCCTTATTTTTGCTTCTCAGTGCAGTAGGACCATGCACTATGTTTGAGTTCCACTGTCCCCAGGTGGTACTTAACTTGTGATGTTCTCTCTTTTCAAGGGTCACTGTGTGGAACTGCCAGCTGCCCAGCACCTGAGAACAAATGCCTTATTTTTTTCAGTGTAACAGGATATTTATTTTTGCAGGAGATATACTGGGTTGGTTTTTCTTGGTGCATCTTCGTCTTATCCTTTGGGTGCTCACTGCTTCTCCCCGGAACAGGAGAATTTTATAAACAGTTTTGGAAGAAACTTCTTCCAAACTCCTGATAATGTTGATATTTTGACCTCTTCCCAGGAATCACAGATGTTCTTAATGGCATCTAGAATGGTGAATCTTTCCAGATCGTTTTCAATTGACATTACCCATCAGAGGAATCACTGTCTATGGCAGCTATAGCTTTATGAAATGTACTTCTTAAATAATAAAACTTGAAAGTTGAAATTACTCCTTGATCCATGGGCAGAATGGATGGGTGTTAGCAGGCCTGAAAACAACATGAATCCTGCTGTTCATCTCCATCAGAGCTCTTGGGTGACCAGGTACATTGTCAGTGAGCAGTAATATGTTGAAAGGAACTTTTTTTCTGAGCAGTAAGTCTCACCAGTGGACTTAAAACATTCAGTAAACCATGCTGTAAACAAATGTGCTATCATTCAGGCTTTGTTCCATTTATAGAGCACAGGCAGAGTAGATGTAGCATAATTCTCAAGGGCCCTAGGATTTTCAGAATGGTAAATGAGCACTGGCTTCAACTGAAAGTCACCAGCTGTTTTAGCCCCTGACAAGAGAGTCAGCCTGTCCTTTGAAGCTTTGAAGCCAGGCACTGACTTCTCCTCTCTAGCTATGAAAGTCCTAGATGGCATCTTCTTCTCACAGAAGGCTGTTTCTCTACATTGAATACCTGTTGTTTAGTGTAGCCACCTTCATTAATTAACTTAGCTAGATTTTCTGGTTAACTTACTGCGGCTTCTACATCAGCACTTGCTGCTTCGCCTTGCACTTCGATGTTATGGAGACGTGGCATCTTTCCTTAAGCCTCATGAACCAACCTCTGCTAGCTTCAAACTTTTCTTCGGCAGTTTCCTCACCTGCCTCAGCCTTCACAGAATTGAAGAGAGTTAGGGCCTTACTCTGGATTGAGCTTTGGCTTAAGGGAATGTTGTGGCTGGTTTGATCTTCTATCCAGACCACTCACATCTTCTCCGTATCAGCAATCAGGCTGTTTCACTTCCTTATCATTTGTGTGTCCACTAGAGTAGCACTTGTAATTTCCTTCAAGAACTTTCCTTTGCATTCACAGCTTGCCTAACTCTTTGGCGCAAGAAGCCAAGCTTTCAGCCTATCTCGGCTTCTTCTGACATGCCTTCCTCACTAAGCTCAGCCATTTAAAGTGAGAGACATGTGACTCTTCCTTCCACTTGAACACTTAGGGGCCATTGTAGGGTTATTAATTGGCCTAGTTTCAATATTGGGTCTCAGGGAATAGGGAGGCCCGAGGAGAGGGAGCGATGGGGAGATGGCCGGTTGGTGGAGCAGTCAGCATACACACAACATCTATCGATTAAGTCCACTGTCATATGGCTGAGGTTTGTGACCCTGCCCCCCACAATTACAGCAGTAACCTCAAGGATCACTGATCACAGATGACCATAACAAACATAATAAAAATGAAAAAGTCTACAATATTGAGAGAATTACCAAAATGTGACACAAAGACATGAAGTGAGAAAATGCTGCTGCAAAAATGGCACCGATAGGCTTGCTTGGGTGGGGTTGCCACAAACCTTCAACTTGTAAACAATGCAGGATCTGCAAAGCAAAATAAAGTGTGGTGTGCCTATGTCAACTGCAAGTTTTAAAAATAATTAGAATAAAATATGATGGCTAAAATGATTATCAAGAATGGTTTCACATGAGAAGGGAGTATTATATAATTTGTGTTTGTTCGTGTGCTCTCTGTATCCAGTTTGATAATTTGCAGGTTGGGCTCATAGGTTACGTTCCACAGCCATGTAATAATAATAATAATAATAATAATAATAATAATAATAATAATGCTTATTTCCATGAAATTAACTAGTAAGTCACTAGAATGGACAGCAGGTATTTGGTGTTATTACTGAAGGTCTGGATTTTGGATATTCTGACCTAGCAGAGTGCAAACATTATGAATTGACTGCTCACAGGAGATGCTGAGAATGTGACATGAAGCCTTCAGTGACACAGGCAGCAGACAGGAAACTCCAAACCCGGGTTTTATTCTGCATGGCTCTCAGAAGGTCCTTCTTCATGGCATGCTGTAATGCCCAGATGTTGTTTTTAGATAAGCCCAGTAATGTGACTTCTATTCCTTTCTAAAAGTTTTGATCAATAAAGACAATTATTAAACCTAAGGGAAAGACTCAAAAACTAGCAAGCAGCTAACTGTTTACCACTTCACGTTCAATTAAAACAAGGTGTCTACCCAGCAGACACACATGCCTGTGGGTCGCGGTCTGTATTTTCTACCTTTATACATTTTGCTGGAGGACGGGCCTATTTCATATATAATTTCAGACTACATTATGGCACAATAATAATGGCAAAGAACAGTATTTCAGTATTGCAAACAGAGATACAGAGCCCTGTGAGGGTGCCTCAGTTGGAAGTGACCAGAACTGTAAAACACCGTCCAAGAGAACAGCTACCCCTGCAAGGACTTCAGGACTTAGAGGGAGTCTGAAATCTCTAAGCATCTAGTAAGTCCTAAGAAGGAAGGATTTCTGTGAAAAGTCCCAATCACCCCAATACTTTAACTTCGTGAGAGTTATGTGGACTTCATGGCCTTACGTGGCCACAGGGTGAGACCCCTGAGGGTGCTGCTGGGGTCTGAGCAGCGGGCAGGACACCGGGGGGGGGACAGCCCTGCAGGCATCCCCGGGCCCAGCCGCCCCCAGTCAGGCCAGCCCCCGGGCCCAGTAACAGCCCCACCTGCCCTCTCCCCGCTTTGATTTTCTGGGCATTTTGGCTTCTAAAGAGGAGAGGGTGACAGGTGACGTGGAGGGAAGGGCAAACCGCCGTCTGCTGCCTCGTGACACAGTCACCGGCCCCGTGGAGAGGCTGCTGCCCTTCTGGCCCCAGCACGCCGGCGCCCGCGGGTGTGGACGGCAGCCCGAGCCCCGCGCCTGCACCAGCTCCCTGAACACGGCAGGTCCGGCTTCGTGAGCTGCGAGTCCGTTTCCCCTGTGGCCGTTCCGTTTCCACGTCTCGAGTCATCTTAGCGGAGTCGGGAGACGTTCGGTCGGCGACCCCGCACACGGCGTTTCCCGGGAATCGTGCGGGGGGCTGCAGGCCCTGACTGTCTTCACGGAATGAACTGCAACTCCGTGTGCCGCCAAGTGGGGTCCAGCCCCTCAGAGAAGTGCGGGGACCCCACGGACACGCCTGCTTTTCACCTTCCCCCGGGAGAGTCAATTCTGCGCTTCTGAAGAAATCCAGCGCAGCTCAGAGTTTTCGACCATTGACTGTCCTTCCCGAGGCCTGACGTCCAAAGGGCCGAACCTCTGCGTCCTCGTGTCGGTCAGTCTCAGGACGAAGAGCAGACGAGCCGGCGGGGCCTGGGGTGCGGCGGGGACGCCTCCTGGAGCCCTAGGTCTTCCCATCGGGCTGCGACAGCTGCTGACGATGTCTGCTCAGGGCCGCCCCCGAGCTCCCGGTGCCCTGCGGACACCGAGAGGATGTGGCAGGCCTGCTCTGAGTCGCCAGGCCTGATTCAGGGACCGACGGGGACGCAGGGTCCCAAGTTCACAGGAAACAGGGGCTAAGGAGTCCGGGGCTGCCCCAGACGCCTGCTTAGGGACAAGCGGGCAGAGCCCCCCACTGCCCTCCAGTTCCCCCTCTGTCCTTGGTCCTGTGCCCCACGCCTGCCCCTTCAGCGTGAACCCTGCCTCCCCCATGGGTCTCACGTCGCCCAGACGCTGCGACGCCCATGCCCGAGGCCCCTTCCCCTGCTCGGACTTTGCTCGAAAGCAGTGAGTCCGGCAGGACAGTCTGGCTCCCGCCCCTTGGCATCAGGCTGCCCCACGTGGGCGTCTCCCCACCAGCCTTGTTCACAGGCGGGCACCCTTCCAGGCCGTCTTCGCCTTGGAGCAATTCTGCCCCTACTCCTGTGGCCCCGGATCTCCTGCACTAAAGAAGCTGGCGTTACCATTTAGACCAGGCAATTGTATCAGGGCCCCCCACCCCCAGAAGATCCTTTAGTATCTTTTAGATGAAAAAGAGCCAGGGGAACAGAAGTCACCTCCCGATGTGGTAACATCGATAAAGGGGATCACAGCAGCAGAGAGAACCAGGAACTGCTCCGAAAATAATCTCGTCCACGTATTCATATCAGAACTGAGAAACCAGAAACTCTGGGGGAAAGCGGGTCCGCACCGAGTAAATGCCTCGGAACTTGGCTCTTCATTCTGTGAGCTGGGAATCGGAGCTCGACTACGGAAACTGCGGTGAGTGACCTCAAAATCGATACGCAGCCCCACCTTGTCTTTGGTAGATGCATCCAAATTTACTCTCCGTCACCATCCCCCAAGCAGACACATTCTGAAAACACTCCCTGCCTTACTACATTATTGACCATATATCATAAAGTTAGCGCTTTTAAAAGTGAAATTGATTACAACAAAATTATTTATATAAAACTTTTATAAACACTTCTTTTTTGGGGGGAAACAAGATGCACCAAATCTATACTTTTTAAAAAATTGAAAAAAAAAAGAATTCAACATCAACTGAGAAAACAGATTATTTTTTCCCCCAACTAGAAAGACCTAAAATTGGATATGAAACAGTCACACTGCATTTTGGATGTTGGCCCAGATACTAGATTGGAATTTTAAACCTGACCTGTCAAAAACAAAAAAACATGAAATACTATGTTTTCAGGATCCAGAGATTTAGGACAGAAAGGCAGACACAAGAGACTGAGCAGTTAGCTCAGAGTTTCCCAGCATATTCTTAAGAGAACAGTTTTTCTTTATGGGGAGAATTTTTTATAATTATATAATTAATTTTACTGTCAGTATCTAATTTGAGATGAGAGCATAACGTTTCTGTGACAGATTATTTTGACTGCAATAGGATGGTCCCTTTGGAACACTATTCACAGGCGATGCTTCTGTATTTCTTATTTTTAAAAACTGTAATCACGCTGGCATACGGCGGGCCTCGCGCTCATTCCGGGGAAAGAGTTGGTGGTCACGCTGGGTCTCTGCTGTAATTTCTCCTTCAGCGCTCTGTCATGACTTCCCCGTGGTAGTTTTTACTCCAGAAATGACCCTCCTCGTGCTTTCATCTCTGCTGTGTGTGACGGTCCAGGCCCCGCTCCTCACCTTCTAAACCACCTGCTGCCGCCCCATAGCCTGTCCGTCCCCGAGCAGCACTCCGCCAAAGCCCTGCTTGGCCCGAGGACCGCAGCCCCCCGGCCGCCCCCGCCCCAGGAAGAAGGGTACTTGGGGCTCGGCGGGGCTTGGTCCCAGGTGCAGCCTGGGGTCTTAGCCTTTGAACACAAAACAAACAAATAGTTAATACAACAGCACTGTAACGCGGCAGTAAAAGTGTTTCTAGCCCCTTTTTACGTGAAAATCAACGAGGGTTAAAACAGGCTCAGTGAAGGGACGCAGGATTCCTACAGAATTTGACTTTTAGTCCAGAATTCTTATAATTTTCTAAATTAAATAACTTATTGGGCAATATTTTTCAGGCGTTTTAAAATGCATACATTCCCCGGAAGCACAGATTGAACAGTCTTAAATCCGCATGCCAGTCTCCTGGGAACGGCCTGGGTCCATGTCCGTGTTTGCCGTGGAGTGGAGGTGCCGCAGGTCCGTGAGATGAAGCCGGTGAGCTTCGTGCAGAGAAGACCTCCTTCCACCACAAACTCATGCCTGGTTTGCACGGAGACGGTCACCGTTTCTGAGCCAGGTCCTCACGGGTGTGACGGTCCCACGGCCTGAAGCGCTGTCGCGGAACCCAAATCACAGGGGACCAAAGCATCTGTCAGAACGTGACCATCTCTGCCGAAAAGACCCTGGTGCGGCTCGAGCCCTAGGGGCCCGGGCGGGCCGGCCTCCGGCAGGTCCAGCCTGGCGTCCATCGGCACACGCGCCCAGAGCCCGGCTTGGAGGAAGGACTCATTTAGAGAGCATTCACTACTCTGTGCTTTGAGTTCTCTGTATTTAAATCTGCAAATTTACCAATAAAACTGTCCTATTTGCACACTCAAGAAATGTCTCTTGGGTGAGACATACTTGGAATATTTTGCCCAAGAAGAAAACTCTGGATCCTCAAGGCGCAGTTAGTTCTGAGTTACTCACCGCCCATGGCTGTTGAACTTGGTCTAACCTGAGCTCTTCTCTCTAACGTCACAGACGCCAGAGTTGCAGGGCGTCCACGCGAGTGTTCCCTTTACATTTTTGTTAAATATCTAGAAGCTTGAGAAGACGATAAGACTTCTATTCTTATGCAGCGTGGGGTAAGTGATCCACGTCAACAGTCACTTCCTCTGACATCCTGAACGATGCTCACCTCGTATGTTCAGGTTTCTCCCGATGACCCTCAGAGGGGCAACGTATTCACAGCTCCCAGTGCCGGAGGTGACTTTGTTACGAAGACATTTTTTCAGGAGAGATAAGCAACGCTGCAGGAAGAGACACCTAGTGCATCACCCTGACAGGCCTCCTACATGTTTCTGTCTTTCCATCACTGAAACAATGAAACATCCATCTCTGAGGCAGGTGGGGAGTGGAGGGATGATACTGGTGACATCAGAGGGACGAGACCCACCTTCCAACCCTGGGGCCCCGCCTGCTCCCAGGGGCTGCAGGGTCACGCGTGAGGCAGGACAGGGAAGGAGCCCCCGGCCTGGGGAAGCAGCTCCCTGCCCGCCCCCGGCCCTCGTTTCTCTTCCCGTCACTTCCCAAGAGGCTCTGGAGTCAGTGAGGAAGGGACGGCCCTCCACTGCGCCTGGGCGGCCACCCTACGCCACTGCTCTCAGGGTCAGCACCAGGGACACACCCTGGCCTTTCCTGGGGAGCCGCCCGGCTGCGCAGAACCCAGGGTCCACGCAGGCCAAGCGGCCAGCACAGGGTGTCCTTCCCAAGCGTCCCAGGGGCTACGAATCCATCTCCCCGGCCAGTCTCTCACTCTGCTGGGGAAACAGTCTTTCACACATGAGGACACAGGGATTCTTACTGAAAATCTCCAAGGAGGAACCCTCATAAGCAGACTGTCCCACAGGGACTCGGGCCGGGAGCCTGGGCTGCCTGCAGTGTCGCTAACTGGATGTGCAGGTGGTGCCGGCTGATGCTGGGGGCGCCCGGAGAGGGCCAGGTGACCCGGGCCGCGGCCGGACCCAAGCTGGCCGTCCACACTGGTGGCCAGAGGCGTCACCTGAGGACCACCGGTGGGGCGTTGGGGAGGGAGGGTCCCGGGGAGCGCTGGTCCTGCTCCCTCCTCCCGTGAGCTGGGCCCTGGGGCGCTGGGACAGGCCAGCCGTGTCCCCAGCATCCGGAACAGCCTGGCGGATGATCCACTGAGACCAGAGGCCTAAGGGCGACAGCTGCGGGGGCAGCAGAGCGAGAGTGCCTCGGGCCCAGCAAGTGGGGGAACTTCGTATCAGGGAAGAGCTTTGGGGGGGGACCACCAAGGAGACCACAAAGCTCCTTAAGGAGAAAGTGCCACAATCTCACTCTGTCCCACGGAAGCCATGAGGCTGGTGGCAGCTGGGCCGTGGCCCCGATAAAGCAGCCTTAATACGCTTTGTTGGGCGTCAGCCCTGAACTCCTTCTGTGTTCGCTTCTCACCGGTCACCTCCCGATGGTGGTAATTTCCCTCGGGGACGGGAAACAAGTGCCTTGGGCCCTGTGGAGGCTTGGGAGGAATCCTCTTCTTCCCAGTTCTTTTTATTTATTTTATTTTATTTTATTTTTTGGGGAATAACTGTTTTTTTAAAAAATATTTATTTATTTATTTATTTGGCTGCGCCGGGTCTTAGTTGCAGCACGTGGGATCTCGTTCCCTGACCAGGGATCAAACCCGGGCCCCCTGCATTGGGAGCCCAGAGTCTTAGCCACTGGACCACCAGGGAAGTCCCCCCAATTCTTTTTAAAATAGACCCAGAACTAAAATATTTTTGTAACAGAGCTTCAGCTTTTACAGCATTTCCAGTTCCAATTTTCTTTGAAAATGCCTCCTGTCAAGCTGCACCTGAATCTGTCAGGGGCCCGGCCCTTCCTGGACAGTCGGACTGTCCTGCATGAAGCCCTGGACAGAGCAGGTGCACACAGACAAGACACCACGGGAAACCCAGCTCAGCAGGTGTGCTGTGGGTCTTTTGTGAGGCGACCTATGAACAGGTCACCAAGGTTACAGGGACCAATGACAAGTGCATCTCAGGAAAGTAATTAAAGAAAACACAGGCAGCTTTGCACAAACTATGTTCACATATTCTACCGAAGTGTCATATCTGTCAACTTTTAATCGTGTGTTTCTTGCTAAAATAATTTTTGTTTTCTCTCCAAAGGGCAGCTCTTAAAGGCTCAATTAACCATCAAATATTAATTATTATTGAGAGAGAAGGTTCATTCTAAAATATTTTTCTGCAGCAAATTTAAGATATATATCTCAGGAATGAAACAGCGGTGCTGTACTATATGGTCTCAGCATGCCATAAAAATATGTAAATAATTTTTCTATTTGAATTTGACATATTTTGAGTGGAAATGCTTGGCTTGTTATTTTAATGAAATTAATTCATTAATTTTGTGAAGACAAGTATCTAAAGTATTTAAGTCGTATAAATTTTTAAATATTACAGCAATACAAAAATTTAAAAGTAAATGAATGTATCTGACAACAGGTTATTGTTATATTCTTCAAATTGAAATCATTATTATGATGATAAGATTAAAAATATCTTATGAAACACGAATGATGGAGTAAAAACAGGGCCTGATTCTTAAACTCTTCACTGAGTGGTGGTAAATCAGGCCAATTTGGAAGCCAAGTGAAGATTTACAGCTACCAGAATCTATTTAAGATACAGGTCAATAAAATGCTGATGCACATGATGCAAGTAAGAGGACTGTGCAAATACTATTTTTAGAAAAACATGATATTATTAAACAGGACTGGGGGGCTTCAGAGGTGGAACGATGCCCTAATGTAATCCTACGACCTGCAGAGCTGAGGCACCAATGCAAGGAAAGGTGCATCATTTCCTGTATCAAGATTATTAGGAACAGACTTGGTTCGTGTGAAAAAGATGGCACAGAAATTATATGAGAGAAAAATTACTTCTGAGTTACAAGAGGAAAAAATCAACATTTTGTGAATTGATAATGGAAGAAAAACAGATCCATTTCAAAAATAGTTACTTGAACTGTTCCATCAGGTTTGGGCAGGGCTCCAGGACCACATCATGGAGTTCAAATTCTGACTTGAGTATGTACCAGCTGTTTCCTTGGTATGCACTAGCATGTACTAGCTGTGTTCTGTTGGTGTGCACTAGCATGCACTAGCTGTGTTCCCTTGGTGTGCACTAGCATGCACTAGCTGTGTTCCCTTGGTATGCACTAGCATCACTAGATGTGTTCTGTTGGTGTGCTCCCTTGGTGTGCACGAGCATGTACTAGCTGTGTTTCCCTCCCATGTGCTAGCATGCACTAGCTGTGTTCCGTTGGTAAATGAGTTAAATTCTTGTGCCTCAGAGTTTTACCTTCTCCCATACAAAGAAGGTAATCATGACAGATACATAATATTTAGAAAGATTCCTGCTATGTAATAACTACTATGTAAATTGTTGTTGTTAATACTATTATTAGTAAATAGATCTATACATATAAGGAAGAAAATTCAGGTGACCCACATTCTTTCCTTCTATGGATAATCCACTTTAGCATTTGGCATATATCATTTATTTTCCAATGCCTTTGTAAATTATTGTGTTCCTCACTATATACACTTTTGAAAGTTAACCTGATGTGTTTTCCAGTCAGTAAACAATCTTGGTAAAATTCATTTTAAAACACTGAAAAATCTCATCACATGAATCTATCCCCATATAACTAATTATTTCCCCATTATTGAGAAGCCAGATTGAAATCACTTTTTCTTAAGCACACATTGAATGTGCTCTAAAACACAGCTTGTCATACATTCCTGGGTGTGGAACTGCTACGTCTGAGGCGTGAGGAACCACAGCGGTGTTATCACCTGCTGCCAGACGCCTTCCAGAAACGCTGCTGCGCTGTGCTCCGTCAGGCCTGGTCAGTCATCCCCACAGAAAACACAACCACAAGGCCAGCTTTGTGGGGACCACTTTGCAACGCCCCCTGCAGAGCCCGCAGGTCAGGACCAGTGGAGTCATCTTCGCTTGAACTTTGCTGAACCTCTACCCACCGGCCACCAGTTCTGACTCAGAACCTTCTGGGAGACAAGCCCTTCTGCCTCGCCGGCCCATTCGTGGTCTGCAACAGACCTACTGTTTGTATATAACTATTGTGTTTTTGCCTAAATTCCTTGGAGGTAAGGTAGCTATTCACTGCCTTCCTCCAAATAACCCTTCTCAAGTTTTAAGATGATTCCACATTATTTATTTAAATGTCTTTCTAGCAGCTTTTCTCCTTCAATCTGCTACATTGAAATTTTTGTTGTATTTGATATATACAGAGTGTAATACATATATTCTTATGTACACAAATCATAGAGGAAGTTATGAAACATAAAACTAAAACGAAGCCCCCGGAAGCTCCCAGGGGACTCACAAATTAGAGCATCGCTGCTGCAGCCCTCTGCGTCCTCCTGACTTCCCCCGTGGGCACGGCTGGCCCCCATCCCCCCCGTGACCGGTACCCTGAACTCTGGAGCCGATGCAGTTTTCATAAAGCCCAAAGACGATAGAATGTGAAGGGGGGATTCTTTAAGAAAAAGAATACAAAAGTAAGGCATACACAAGAGGAAATCCAAATGCACTAAGAACTGCTAGCAAATCTTTCCGCAGCAAAACTGCCCTCAGCTGGAACACAAACAGTTGCCCAAACACCACCCCATGGGATTAGATGAGTGATGCAGGGGAAATCACAAATGTTGCAGAAACCTGAGACCCCGCGGAGACACTGCCATCTGCTCCCAGCCCCCCAGATGACACTTGTTACTTCTTGTCATTTTGATAATAGCCATTCTGACAGGTGTGCGGTGGTATCTCATTGTGCCTTTGATTTACATTTCCCTGATGATTAGTGATATTGAGCATCTTTTCATATACCTATTGGTCATCTGTATGCCTTCTCTGGAGAAATATCTATTCAGTCCCTCTGCCCAATTTTGATTTAAATCGTTTGCTTTTTGCTACTGAGTAGTATGTATTCTTTCTAAATATTTTGGATATTAACTTCTGATAAAGTACATGATTTCCACATATTTTCTCCATTTTCATTATGTTGATGATTTCCTTCATTGTGCAGAGGCTCTTTAGTTTGACGTAGCCCCACTTGTTTATTTCTGCTTTTGTTGCCTTTGTTTTGGGGTTAAATTTTTAAAAAATCATTGCCAAGACCAATGTCAAGGAGCTTACCATTTATGTTTTCTTCTAGGAGTTTTATGGTTTCAGGTCTTACATTCAAGTCTTTCATTCATTTTGAGTTAATTTCTGTCAGTGGTGTAAGACAGAGGCCTAGTTTCATTCTTTTGCATGTGGCCATCAAGTTTTCCCAACACCTTTCGTTTATGAGACTATCCTTTTCCCCATTGTATGTTCCTGACTCCTTTGTCATAAATTAATTGCCCATATAAGTGTGAGTTTATTTCTTGGTTCTCTATTCTGTTCCATTGATCTATGTGCCTTTTTTATGCCAATACCATACTGTTTTGATTATTATATCTTCGAAATTTAGTATGAAATCAGGAAGTGTGATGCCTCCAGCTTTGTTTCTCTTTCTCAAGATTGTTCTAGGTATTTTTGATCATTTGTAGTTGCGTATACATTTTAGGATTGCTTGTTCTGTTTTTTTGTGAAAAAATGCCATTGGAATTTTGATAGGTATCCCACGAATCTGTAGATTGCTTTGGTTAGTATGGACATTTTAACAATAGGTTTATTCTTCCAATCCATGAGCATGGAATATCTTTCCATTTATTTGTGTCTTCTTCAATTTCCTTCATTAATGTCTAAAATTTTTCAGGGTACAGATCATTCATGTCCTTGGTTAAATTTATTCCAAGGTATTTTTTTCTTTTTTATGCAATTATAAATTGGATTATTTTCATAGTTTCTCTTTCTGATAGTTCATTATTGTGTATAGAAATACAACTGATTTTTGTAATAGATTTTACATCCTGCAAATTAACTGAATTTGTTTATTAGAACTCAAGAGTTCTTTAGTGGAGTCGTTAAGGTTTTCTTAATATAGTACCAGGTCATCTGCAAATAAAGACAATTTTACTTCTTTCTTTCCACTTTGGATGTCTTTCATTTCCTTTTCTTGCCTAATTGTTCTGGCTAGGACTTCTAGTACTATGTTGAATAGGAGAGGTGAGAGTGGGCAGCCTTTTCTTGTTCCTGACCTTAGAGGAAAAGCCTTAAGCTTTTCACCATTGAGTACAATGTTAGCTGTGCAGTTGTCATTTATGGCCTTTATTATATTGAGGTATGTTCCCTCTATATACAATTTGCTGAGTTTTTTAATAATTAATTAATTAATTAATTTTTTGGGGGGCTGCGTTGGGTCTTTGTTACTACGTACAGGCTTTCTCTGGTTGCGGCGAGCGGGGGCTACTCTTCGTTATGGTGCGCAGATTTCTCATTGCTGTGGCTTCTCTTGTTGTGGAGCACAGGCTCTAGAAGCACAGGCTTCAGTAGTTGTGGCACATGGGCTCCGTAGTTGTGGCACATGGGCTCTAGAGCACAGGCTCAGTAATTGTGGCGCACGGGCTTAGTTGCTCCGCGGCATGTGGGATCTTCCCGGACCAGGGCTCAAACCCGTGTCCCCTGCATTGGCAGGCGGATTCTTAACCACTGTGCCACCAGGGAAGTCCCGCTGAGTGTTTTTTTTGATCATGAAAAGATTTTGAATTTTGTCTCATGATTTTTCTGCATCTATTGTATTAAGATACTCATATGATTTAATCCTTTATTTTGTTAATGTGGTACATCATGTTGATTGATTTGGAGATACTGAACCATCCTTGCATTCTCAGAGTAAGTCTCACTTGATTATAGCATAAGATCCTTTTAATATATTGTTGAATTGGGTTTCCTAATATTTTGTTGAGAATCTTTGTATCTATGTTTATCAGGGATATTGGCCTGTAACTTTCTCTTTGTGGCATATTTGTCTGGTTTTGGTATCAGGGTAATGCTTGCCTTGTAAAATATGTTTGGAATTCTTCCCTCCTCTTCAATTTTTTGGAAGAGTTTCAGAAGGACTGGTATTAATTCTTCTTTAAATGTTTGGTAGAATTCACCAGTGAAGCAATCTGGTCCTGGACTTTTGTTTGCTGAGAGATTTTTGATTACTGATTCAATCACCTTACTAGTAATGGGTCTGTTCAGACTTTGTATTTCTTCATGATTCAGTCTTTTTAGATTTTATGTTGTAAGAATTTATCCATTTCTTCTAAGTTGTCTAATTTGTTAGCATAGTATTGTTCAGAGAAGTCTCTTATGATTTTTTGTATTTGTGTATCAGTTGCAATGTCTCTTCTTTCATTTCTACTTTTATTTATTTGAGTGCTGCCTTTTTTTCTTGGTAAGTCTAGCTAAAGCTTTGTCTATTTTGTTTATCTTTTCAAAAAAAACCCCAGCTCTTAGTTTCACTGATGTTTTCCATTGTCTGTTTAGTCTCTATTGCACTTATTTCCATTCTGACCTTTGTTACTTACTTCCTTCTACTAACTTTGGGATTAGTTTGTTCTTCTTTTTCTAATTACTTGATTTATAATTTTAGGTTATTTATAAGAGTTCTTTCTTATTTCTTAACATATGCATTTATCACTATGAACATCCCTCTTAGAATTGCTTTGGCTGCTTCCCATAAATTTTGGTATGCTGTATTTCCATCTTCATTTGTCTCAAGATATTGAGACTTCTACTTTGACCCACTGGTTGTTCAGTAGCATGCTGTTTAATCTTCACATATTTGTGGATTTTTCAGTTTTCTTCTTGTAATTGATTTCTAGTTTCATACCATTGTGGTCAGAAAAGATGCTTGACAGGACTTGAATCATTTTAAAGATTGAAGTAAATCTGTGGTTCTTAACTATAACTAGTAAATTCAGTCTATGTATATTGATTTTATTACTGCTATGTCTGTACTCATATCTACCTCCTTAAGTTTGGCTCTTTCATTGTTTTATTTTTCTATTCTTTTTTTCTTAATGCATTTTAGTTAAGGATTTTTTTGTTATTGATTTGCTTTTTTTCATTTGATGTTTTACTTTTACTGGTGTTTTATTAATTCGTGATGTGTCTTAACAACCGTAGCACTTAGAATGCTTTATATCCAGTCCACTCACTCTGAACCACATATGTTGTTTTCAGTATTCTGTATTTGCTCTCTTATCTTAACCTAAGATATTAGACATTAACTTAAGTGATGTTATTACTTTCTGCAGAGAACATTTGTTTAGATTCACATACATAGTTCCCTCCTTTAATCTCCAACTGCCCTTCTGGGATCATTATCTTTTTCCTGACATGTGTTCTTTAGAAATTCTGTTAGTGATATACTCTTTCAGATTCTCTTCTATGAACAAGTCTTTATTTTTACCTTGTTTTGGAAGGATGGTTTTGTGAGGAACACAAAGATAGACCAATAGTTATTTTTCTTGTCTCCATGATTTTGAAAATATTATTGGGCTGTTATCTAGCTTCCATTGTCACTATTGAGAAATGTGCTGTTAATAAAATTGTCATTGTTCAAAGTCATCTATGCTTTCACTAGTTGATTCTAAGATTGACTCTTGGCAACAAGGTCAGACAGAAGAGTACGACCCCATCTACATGAAAGTCAAACCCAGGTAAAATTAATCTATAGTAATTGAGGTAAAAATAATAGTAATTTTTTGAGGGAGAGGGTAGTTTGAAATTATGGTGATGTGCTATATTTTGACCAGGGTGCTATAACATTTATTGAGCTGTTTCTTCAAAGTTGTATACTTCCCTGCATGTGCCTTATACTTTAATTAAACAGTTAAATATCATTCACTCATTCGTTATCTCTGCCTGGGAGACCATCCCTCCTTCCATTTAGAAGACTCAATTCAATGTTTAACTTATGTGTTTATTTGTTTAATATTTTAAAATATATTTTGTTTGTTTAATTATTTTTCTTATTATATCTGCTTTTCTTTTTTTTTTTTTTTTAATTAATTAATTAATTTATTTATTTATGGCTGAGTTGGGTCTTTGTTTCTGTGCGAGGGCTTTCTCTAGTTGCAGCGAGCAGGGGCCACTCTTCATTGCGGTGCACGGGCCTCTCACTATCACGGCCTCTCTTGTTGCGGAGCACAGGCTCCAGACGCACAGGCTCAGTAGTTGTGGCTCACGGGCCCAGTTGCTCCACGGCATGTGGGATCTTCCCAGACCAGGGCTCGAACCTGTATCCCCTGCATTGGCAGGCAGATTCTCAACCACTGTGCCACCAGGGAAGCCCTGCTTTTCTTTTGCAACTACTATTTATAAGTTTAGTATCTGTTTCCTTATAATTTCTGTAAAATCTTGTTTCTGGTTTGATATATTGTTCCTGTACACTTTTGAGTCATTCAATTCTCTGTAATGACCCTAATCGTTTGAGTTAATCTTTTGAAATTCTTAACTCAGAAAATCATGTATTTACTGTCATAAATTCTTTGTTATTTAATTGCAGCTCCTTATTTATTTTTGCTAAAGTTTTCCAACAAAGGGAAACTAGTCAGACACAATTTAGCCTTGCATTTGCCACAAGTAAAGCAGAGACATTGGCATCTGAAGTCCCTCAAAGGACCGGGTCAGCACCCAAATTCCAAGCACACCAGGTGAAAGCACCAGCTATCTCTCAGGAAAAAGGAAAACATTTTTGGACAACCAGGTAATCAAGGAATAACCCCTCTATGTTCCCTCTGTGAAGGAAAACATGAACACTAACCAACTAACAAGGGAGCCAGAACAGGACATGCAGGAGTGTGGAAACAGGGGCGGAGGGAGAGAAGGACCTGACAATATACACGCTCAATTGAGATGAGTGACACTGATGTGAATGAGACTTTTTGTTGTTATAAATATTCAGTAAGTTTTCTGACACGAAAACAGTGCAGTATGAGTGATGAACTTAGAATCTTAAGCTGTGTGAGCCGTTCCTGCATCTGGAGGAGAACGTGGGGCCTGGGGGTGAAGCCGTGAGCAGACTCCTTCTCATAGGGGGTAGGGAAGACTGAGCAGATGTAGCATCTGGGGAGGGAGCAGTTAATAATTTAGTTTCAAATGAGAACCCAGGGAAGTTGTCAAATACACAAGGTAGCAGTGGAATGGCTCTGGGAATCACAGACAGAGTGAAAACGCATTCTATCAGCTCCCCCCTCCACAAGCAGGGGTTACAAATGTGTTGGGGGTCAGGGGCACACAGTCATGAAGGGGAAACCCAGCCTCCAGCGCTCCTGTGATTGTAAAGCTGCTCTGAACTTGGCAAACTCTGCCTCTTGCTCCATCACATCTGGTCCTGGGAGAAGGAAAGTGATGTGAGCATGTCTGAAAGTGCAGCCAACGAAAACTGCCTAAACCCTCTGTGTCTGAGGAAGGTTCCAACTCATTTCCTTTGATAAAACAAACTGCAGAGTGGAGCCCATTTTCTTCTCCAATCCAGAGATACTGTAGATCCTAGTCTTCCAAAGACTAAAGCTTTGTGGTCACTCCTTGTACTCAACATGGCTTATATATAGTCCACAAGAAAAAGGTAAGTGAGAGAGAATGGAAAAAATACAAAGACTTAGGATGTTGTGAGAGAGCGTAGCCTACAGTGACAAAATTTATTATAAATACAGAGTAACTAAGCAGTGTGGTTCTGGTATTGATATTGACAATCAGAAAACAACCAAGGTCTCAGCAATAAACCCAAGACCAGGAAACATGCGCTGTGATCACAGTGACCGAGGACACGGGTTAGCACAACCGGTTACCCAGGAAAATCAATCTGGGTCCCAGCCTTTCACATGTTCTACAAAAATAAGTATCATATGCTTTGGAGACCTAAAGTGAAAAACAAAGCTTAAAAATATTTAGGAAAGAAACACAAGGAAACATCTTTATGAGCTTAGGATAAGAAAGGATTTCTTGAACCAGATCCTAAAACCACAACCTCTACCAGAAAGAAATGGACACATTTGTCTACACCGATTAACTTCCATTTATCAAAAGGTAGCGTAACTGTAACGAAAACGCATGCTGTAAATTGTGAGCAGAGATTTGAGACCCAAATTCAACAAAATATTAAACCTAAGTGTGTATGGAGCTTCCCAAGGGATCAGGAAGGAAAAGACAAACAGCTTTACAGGTAAAGGGGTGAAAGTGATGGACGCACGTCACGGAAGGGGAGAAAGCAAAGTAACCGCAAGCAGGAGAGGCAAACAGACCTCCTCAGGCAACCCGGGAGCAGCCAGCAAATACCCCTGTGCTTGGAAAAATGAACCCAGAGCATGGAGCCCTGAGAAGCCATGGCCACCTGGAATGCCCCCTGCTGCTGAGACGGTGACCTGGGATAGCCGCCTGGGAAAATAAGTTGTCGTTGCTTTGAAAATCAGACACTGGCATCATTTGTGCCCAGAAATTCTAGCTCTGGGTCTGTAGCCAAGAGATATTTATAAGCATGTTCATGGCAGCCCTGGTTTCAGTGACAGCAGACTAGAGTAAACCAAGAAACAAAAGCCAAGTGTCTAGCGATGATTGATAATCAGTAAATAAACTGCAGTATATTCACACAATTAAGTATAATACAGAAAAAAACAAACAAGCAAAAAAGAACCAGGGACATACATAACATTTGTGGATCTCAAAAACATAATAGCAGGTAAAAATGTAAATCCCAGAAGGCTATGACAGAATAACATTTTATAAGGCTCAAAATGAAATGGTATATTTTAGGGATCTATACATATGGATAAACTTTTTTTTTTTTTTAATCAAGCCAGTGACAAACTCAAGGTTCAGGATGCTGTTTATTTTGGGCAGGCCAGAAGATGGGATATGGGAATGACACACAGGCAGCCGTATAAGCTGGGGACAATGTTCCTAGTACCGATTTGAGTCTTGAGTTCAGGGACATTTGTTTTATTATCCTGCTTCATAACTCATGTAGACCCTAAACGCAATTTTTAAATATCAAGAACTATATTAAAGGGTTAAAAATGGAAAAGAATGGTATTTTAAGAATAGACTCTGCAAACATGAATCATTTCCTCTGGCTCCGCCTGCCGGTCAGGTAGGTGGTGGCCGGAAGGTGCGAGTGGATACGATTTCCAAGAAAACATTTTTTCAAGCTACTTACAGGATTCTAATCCGTATCCACTAACGGCTCAGTGGTTGATGAGCCCGCACCCTGGACGCTGGCTCTTCTCAGGGCCCAGCCAGCCGGGCTCGGGGTCAGGCCAGGCCTCCCTGGGGGAGGGGGCGGCCGTCCAAGCCCAGGTCGCCTGCAGCCCTCCCTTTCTGCTCAGCTCTGGTTTTCTCGGGAAGGTGAAGATTTGGAGGATGATGGAAACTCACTGCAAATACACAGCATCACGCGTCCTAGGTGACTCCATTCGCTTGGGAATGAACCCCTTTCCTGTGAGTCTGGAGGAAGCTTCCAGAGGACAAACCCCGGCAGTTCCCACCGTCAGATTCCAAGGAAAATTGGAGCCACGACTCCGCATTCTACCTCAAACTTATGTACTCAGGCCTGTTCATGAGATATTGTGAGTTAGGAGCTGAAAGGACCCTACGGTGAAAGCCCAGGCGTCCACGTGGGAGCAACGCGCACGCAAGCACATCCTACACCCACGTGTGCATCTCCCTCTGAAACGGGCAGCGAGGGCTTTTTCTAAATCTGCCAGGGGAGCTTCCAGTTAAATCCAAGGTGAGGAGGAGCGAGCTTACCGTGTTGCTGGAGTTTCCGTTCAGATGCAAACCGCTGTCAAAGAGGGGTGACGAGGTCCCGCTGCCGGGCTCGCTGGACGGTCCTGGGGACCCTGCCAACGAAACAGAGACTCACTGCAGGTGGAGCCACCGGAAGAGTCACAGCGCGTTCCCTGCGGGTCCACCCACGGGGGTCACCTGGGGAGGTCCCCAGACAAGCCCCCGGGGGAAGCAGCTGCTGGTACGGGCTGTGCAGCCAGCGCTGGCCCCTCGCCGCCCGCCCACCGTGTGGACGCCCCGTCTGCACCCCGCAAAACGCCTGCCAGAAGGAGGGCAGGACCGGCTTCTCGCCGGGGCTGCACCAGGTCCGGGTGCAGAGAGACAGCGGCCGGTGCAAGCCGGTCCCCCGGCCCCCGGGGCTCCATGAACCTGCACTCCCCACCACTAAGATAACGAGGCTAATTTCCCAACACTTATTCTTGACTTTCCAATGTTAATTTTTAAATTATTTATTTGTTTGACATTTTCTGATTATCTTTGCACTGCAAGTTGCTTTAGTGAAAAATAGGAAGACCAATCGGGTAAGTTTGAAGAAAGTGATATTTATAAAAAGAGGAAGCAGCTCTGGACTGGGGAGGGAGCAGGGAGCCGCCGCTGGGCCTGGAACACGGGTGCTGGATGAACAGAGGGTCCAAGTCAAGTGTCTGTCTCGGGCAAGTCAGGGCCCTTCCCAAGCACAGTCCTCTTTTCAGGACGTACAGGGATGGAAAGGGATCTCCGTCCCGTCGCTCCAGCACCAGGCGGGTCCTGTCCCCACCCTTCCACCACCGCTCAGCCCCCTCCCTCCCCTCCACCGCGGCCCCGGATGTGCCATGTGAGGTGGGGCAGCTCCAGCTGCCCCCAAGCCTCCCCCGAAAGACCAGCACCCCAGGTGGACAGCAGGCGTGGCAGCGGGCCCTCAGCGCACATCGGCCCTGACCACGTGCCCAGGACCCCTCGCGGGACCCCAGACGGGCGCCAGCGCCGTGGGCAGAAGGAGCTCCGCGCCCCCTCCCCGAGTAGAGAGCCCTCCTCCCGACCACGACGCACCAGCAAGACCGACTCGGCGGCCCTGGGCCCCAGGTGCCGCCATGGGCAGGTTCACCCACTGCCCTCCTGACTCAGTCGGCAATTTCAGGGAGAAGCCAGTGACCCCGCATCTCCCGTTATCAAAATGGGCGACGGGAAGGACCCCGACGGGCTGTGTAGGGTCAGGGGTGCCCCGGCCGAAGCGGGTGCCAGCCTGATACACGGGTCCTTCATTTTCTTTTAGCTTGAAAATTTTCAAAGCCAGCGTTAGCCTTCAAAAGCCAACTACTCAGGGGATAAATCACATTAGGCAGAGGTTCCAAACTGGCAGGTGAAGCTGAGTCAGACCTGCAAATTGGTTTTGTCTGATCAAAGCCAAGGCATTGCATTAAAAATCCAGATTTCTTACTTTCTTGGAAAATGACAAAAAACTTTACCGGCGTAAAGTTCCCAGATGACGGTAACTGGCTGGGGCCAAGGGGGGTTCACAGCAGGGACCCCGGGCCCTCCTTGTCCTGTCCTGCCCAACCTCCACGTCAGGTCTGAGGGTCTGCAGGCACCAGCATCTCCCCGCACGCGGAGCAGGACGAGCACGGGTCACACACGTGTCACCAGCACCCGTGTCACTGAGGACAGAGTTGAAAGCCTCGCGATGTTGTTGTAGTTACTACTTCGACACACAAGCTTCAGGTGTGATTGTTATTCATTATTTTCACCAGTTCACAGATGAGGAAAAGTAGTGGGATATCGTGCAAGTTACTTCTGTGATCTCACTTTTCCCCTTGAAAAGTCGTGAATGCGTTTATGCGCGCACCTTCAAAGCAGCTGGCAGAGTTCAGGTAAAGCAGGCGCTCCATCAACCTAATTTCCCTTTAAACACGAGACAGGACAGCCAGAGCTTTAAACCGCTCGACAAAATCAGATAAATTCATGGGTCTTCACACTGACGCTTCCAGGCCACCTCCAATGTCAGCGAACAGCTTCAGGAGGGAGGCTGTGTTCTTCTACGTCCTTAAGACCCCACCCGAATGCCTTCTGGCCAGAATATGAGCGTGGGCAGCTTTTCCGTCCACTCGCTCCGGGGTGCTGCGACACACGTGGCACCCTGACTGTGCAAGTTCCCTGCTGTGAGAGTCAGAAGCATCTGGGAAATACAGGAAAGGAGACCCTTACAGACCCCTGAGCAAAATCCAGGGCCTGTTACAGGCCACCTGGGTGCTTGGGGAGGGGAGAGAAACACTGAGGCCAGCCCGGCAGCAGGACCAGTCGTAACAAGTAGGCAATGCTTCCCGCTTCCTCACTCCTGAGGAAAGAAGCACGTGAAGCTGACATGGAATCCGAGGGATGCACTTCTGTGCACCCACTCCCACCCCCGTGTCCAGAGCGCCTGTGAGGCCCGACACGTCTGTAAGACACTCCACACCGCGTCCCTGCGGGCGGAGGAATGGACCCACTCCCACCCCCGTGTCCAGAGCGCCGGTGAGGCCCGACACGTCTGTAAAACACTCCACACTGCGTCCCTGCGGGCGGAGGAATGGACTGAACAGCTCCAAGAAGGCCTGAGAACATGACAACAACTTAACTCTGCTTGAACAGCAGTTCTCACTGCATCTGAGCACCCAGCTGCCTTCCCGTTCTCCTAACCCTCCAAACATCCTGCGACCAGCTCCCCAAGCACAGAACTGCTTCTGGGCCCAGAGTCCGTTCTGCCAGCACCTCTACCTACTTCTTACTGCATCTTCTATCTGCAGCTCCTTCCTGGTGGCACATGTGTTACTTCCATAACTAGCTTATCAGTGACTTGGGAGCGAAATCAAAATATTCCTAATTTCCTTCATTCTCCAGATGCTCTCACTGGAGGGACCAACTCTGCCAAATCAACCCCGAGGGGAGGCTGAATGAGTGAGTGAGTGAGTGGATTGTAACCTGACAGTCATTCATGCACTCTAGGTTTCTATCAACTCACTGCTGGTGAATGAGCATCTTTTCATCTACATCCCCAAAGAGAAATCTGAACATTGTAATATTTTTTTCTGCTTATCACTACTTAAACACGTTATTTAAAAAAAATCAGTGTCAATAATTATTAATAATAAAAATAGTGTCAAAAAACAACTACTGGAAAAGAATACAACACAAATAGTTTCAATGAGCATTTACAAAAACACCTAACCTAAAAAAATGAGCTGTGCTCTACAGGAGCTACGCTGACCTCGTGCAGGGCTGGTGGGGCGTGAGATGGTGCAGCCGCCGTGGAGGCAGCGTGGCAGGTCCTCAACAATCCGACCCAGACTTGCCGTATGACACAGCACCTCCACTCGCAGGTGTGTGGGCGGGAGAACTGAAAACACGTCCACGTAGACCTGTACATGAACGCTCACACCGGCACTGGCACAACGGTCCCCAGGTGGAAACAAGCCACCTGCCCGTCGGCTGATGAAGACGGAAACAAAACACGGTCTCTCCCAATAATGGAAATTATTCAGTTAAAACAAGGAATGAAACACCTGCACATGGGGTACCACGTGGATGAATCTGGAAAACATGCCGAGTGAAGAAAGCCGACACGAAAGGCCCCACACTGCACGGCCCCAGTTACGCGAAGCGTCCAGAACAGGCAAATCCAGGGGGACAGAAAGTGGATTCGTGGTTTCCAGGGGCTGGGGGAGGGGATGATTGGTACAGAGTTCCTTTTTGGGGTGATGGAAATATTCTGGAATGGGGTAGTGGTGATGGCTGGACGGCACAGTGAAAACTTAAAACGGCCGAAGCACGCGCCTGAAAATGGGGAATTTTATGTTATGGGAATTCTACCTCCTAAAAAGTCTACGAGTCTGAATCTATGCAAAATAATCGAAGTCGGCACTGACTGTCTCCAGGGGAGACCCCTCCCGCCTCCTGTGCCCTCCCGGACACACCGTCAGGCGAGCGCAGCTTTCTACACACAGGTGCCCGCCGGAGGCATGTCCAGGCAGGGCCGTGCACACGCCCCCCTCGGCTACACGGTGCTGTAAACGCACACGCGCCAAACACCTGGGCTCCAGGCGGACGCTTGGGGTTGGCTGTCCGTGGGCCTTTTACCCTCTTCTGGAAGAGTCACTGTGAAACCCCAGTAAACTCTTGTGCTGTGTACAGCATTTATTTCTCTTTGAACTTGTGGCCTCATTTCTCACGTTGGTCTTTTCAGAAGTCAGGACGTGTGATGAATCCTACTGATGTAGTTTCACACCCGTGGGGGGATTGCCAGTTTTCCTTAGATCGGTGAGCAGCGTGGTTTCCAGGTTGAGGTCTGATGCGGACAAAAATCGTGCTGCTGAAACCGATGTGCTCGGTTACTCAGGAAGACGGATGAGGAGCAGGGCCAGAAGTTCAATGGCCCTTTTTGTGACCGTGGATTTGAAGGTGAGATCGGGTCTCAGCAGCTGCCGTGGCCCCAGAGAGCTGGGCCAGGCCCGGGGGTGGCAGCAGAGGCTCCGAGAACAGGGGAACGATGGAAAAGAGAGAGAAGATACCAGCCATAAGGTCAGCCCAGGAGAGAGAAGCTGTTCCTTCATGTGAGAGAAAAAGCCGGAGAAAGAAGGGAAAAGAGAAGAGAGGGGCTGCTGCGGGGGGAGGGGGCCCCGCGTCCCCGTGAGCCTGGACGGCGCTGAGCCGCCAGCAGAGCTGCAGCCCCTGGGCCCGACCTCAGCCCACAGCCCCTCTGGTTCCAAGGTCAGCACCCAACAGAGGCCCTGCCGCTACATCAAGGAAGGACGGTAACTTTATAAATTCTGTAAAGCCATGCGCCTGAGTAGAATCAGTCATAATACCTGTTTTGATTCACTTCCCTGCTGGATCACATCAGGTATAGTAGAGAATTACGAGCTCTGCAGGAAAACATGGGCGACGGTGACACATCACGGTGCAGATTTACTGTTCTTTCCTCTTTTACATTAAATATTTCTCATGTCAACATAGATATCTTAAATATAAACTTTGTTCCTAGATGTGTGCATGTGCGTGTGTAGGTAAATACAGTCACAGTGAGGAGATCTGAGGAAGGCAACTTAGTTAATTCATTGACAAAGGGCCGTCTGGGGACGCCCTCTTTTAAAAAGTCTGTGGACAGGGCTTCCCTGGTGGCGCAGTGGTTGAGAATCTGTCTGCCAATGCAGGGGACACGGGTTCGAGCCCTGGTCTGGGAAGATCCCACATGCCGCAGAGCAACTGGGCCCGTGAGCCACAATTACTGAGCCTGCGCGTCTGGAGCCTGTGCTCCGCAACAAGAGAGGCCGCGATAGTGAGAGGCCCGCGCACCACGATGAAGAGTGGCCCCCTCTTGCCACAACTAGAGAAAGCCCTTGCACAGAAACGAAGACCCAACACAGCCATAAATAAAAATAAATTAAAAAGAAAAAAAGTCTATGGATGGATTGAAGGGTAGGACGTCTTCGGAACATGCAATGCTGAGGCGCTCTCCGCGTCTTTCCTCTCTCGGAATATGAGATCAGGAAACGATCTACACTCCTGCCAGTGACATATTGTTTGGATAAACAATGTGCTGCTTGGCACCCTTGAACTTCTCCCCTCCCCCTTACCTAATGGGAGCTTCAGAAATGATGGCGCTTCCCTGAGATACTCGACAGTGACGGTCAATTCATCGCCAGCATTTCTCAAAAGATGCACCTGTCAATGTGACAAAAGGCAGTTACTTTACCATCACAAAGCGACCAGCACAGAAATAGAAATAAATCCCTACACGTCTCGCCTGTCTCCCGAGAATTCAGTGTTCGTGATTACCTTTGAAACTCTGAAAGTCTTGCGAGCCTTACCTGCCATAACAAAAGGATGGCTGTATGTGCCCAGGTACAGGACTCTGGCGCCTCAGCTACACACATGTTCACACGTCAGCAGAGGTTTGAGGCGGGGCTCCCTGCACACTCTACCCACACCATCCCGGAAACTCAAGTCATGTGAGAAACCCGCGTGGAGCGCAAAGGACAAATTTCAGATGCTGGCGACACACACCAGCTGGTTAACTGGACACTGCAAACCGAAAATATGAGCTTCGAAGTTTAAACGACATTTTAGTTTTGGAGAAATCAACGGGCATCACTTCGCCCTTCTCGGCGGCAGTGCCACCATCCCCACGGTTCAGGCCCTTCCCCTGTAACCCAAAGAGCTCATTCCTTTAGCTCTAGGGTCAGCTTTTAACGCTCAACGTTTGCCTCGTTTAAGCAAACGTGATTCACACACATTAGCCAAAGCCCGGAGTAAGAAGCTGTACATGTGCGCGCCCCCAGCGTCCCATCGGGAACGCGTGCGATGCTTCCACGCGGCCCCGGCCCTCCCCTGAACACGCCCCTGCGGACGACCTGCTTCTGCCTGGAGAGCCACAGAAACGCCTTTCCCGTCACCCCGGGGACGTTCTCCGTGTCCCCCGAGCCGGAGCTCCTCCCCTTTGCCTCGGCCCGTGAAACCCGCTGCCTCGTCCTGGGGGCTCATGGAGCTTTAAATTCAAGACCAGGTGTCACCTGGACAGCACGAGCCTGAGATGTGTGCCCCTCTCTGCGGTCAAGTTCTCCCGCTGCTTCTGTTATGTGGGTCTGCCCACGTGTGCACACGCACACGCACACACACGCACCCCTACCTCAATAAGTGAGCATATATTTAACAACTTTACAAGTCTTCCTGGAGATAAAATGGAGTTTAAAGCATTAAAATCTATCTAATAAAGGCTAATTAGCCCCCAAAAGACTCGCTCACATATTTACACGGCTCAGTCCTTCAGCGTTGTTCCCCAGGCCCTTGAAGAAACATCACTTTGGACAAGTTAATTTTATCCGGAAACAACAGTAGAGCATGAGGCAGGTGCACCTTTGATTAAAGAGTGGGCTTAACTTCAACGTATTATTATTTTTCAAATCCCAAGTGTCTACCTTGCCTTGATGCTTCCAGACTCTGAAATGCTTGGACAAGGCAAAGGTTTTACTTCATCACCAGTTTCTTTTTTTTCAACTTAGTTCAAAGTATGTATGTGTTGTCTGCAAAAAAATATTTTGACTACTGACCATTAATGCCTCCAAATTCAACGAATGACCTCAAAGCTATGTCTGCCCCTCAGACCACGACCTTTGGACTGACGGGTGTCGGGAAGGAGCCTGACTCCACGCTCGGCTCTGGATGGCGGGGCCCCTGCTCCGCCTCAGAGAGACACGGACTTGCTTTTGCATCTATTTAAGACCAGCAATTCCGGCACCTTCCTGCCTGCGTCCCCGTCACCGGGCACATCTGCTCTGCTCTGACAAAGTAGGTGCAGGTTCCGATTTCCCACCTCTGACTCACCTGCTGGGCCGCCAAGTTTTACCAGTGAGTCAGACATATTTCTTTTTTAGGAAGGATTCAACTCTCGTATGAATCTTCCCCAAGCTTTTAAAATGCCGCTCGAACCATTTAAACTGCTGGGTGTCTCAGGTAAACTACTTGAGCTGCCACAACAAAAAGCCACAGGCTGGGGCTTGGACGACAGACACTCTCTGCCACGGTTCTGAGGCAGAGCCCGCGGTCAGGGTGCCAGCCGGGTCAGGGCTCTGGTGAGGGCCCTCATCCTAGCTGCAGACGGCCACCTTCTCGCTGTGTCCTCACAGGGCACAGAGCGAGCTCTGGCGTCCCCCCCTTACACGGATGCTAATCCTACTGGACGGGGCCCCACCCTCATGACTTCATCTCCCTGGATTCTCCTCCGAAAGGCTCCTCCGCCTGACGTCATCACCCGGGGGCTACTGCTCCAACCTGTGAATCTGGGGCACAGACACTCGGTCCGGGACAGGGGCTGGCAGCCTTGCGGCCTCAGAGGAGTTTCTCCAGGGAGTCTCCAAAGTTGCCTCACCTGGGACGCCTTCCAGGGAGTGAAGAAATCATCCCATATGGTTATGACTGAGGAACCAGCGCAGCTTTAAAATGTTGTAACTGAAATATGATGACTGGATATTTTAGAATAGGAAGTAACAAACAGATACACGACGAAAGGATGGGTGTCTTTCACATGCCAGAGCCCTGGATGGACACCTCAGACACACGGCTACTGGTGTATCTTGTGTGTCCTTCCAGAGATCGTCTACGCATTTGCGAGAACGCCTTCTCTCTTGAGGGCACTTCGGTGACATCTAGCAGAATTCACAATTTGTGTGCCTTTTGGCCCTGTGCCCACACGTGTAGGTACATGACCACGTGGGAACAAAGAGGCACATGCAGGAAAGCACACTACACCACGTGTACTGTCTGTCCACTTCTTTGGCCCTGTTTTCACGTCAATGGAACCATGCCCATTAGACGAATCACTCTCTTTGCCTAAAATCGAATCTGTAGTTCACCCCACGTCAGCACATAGACCCGTCCTGCTCCTTCACACGGGTGGTGGGCTGCACTTCACGAATGTCCAGGGACGAATCCCCCTCCATCCTCCACCCGCATGTCTCTGCTGAGAGGGTCACAACCCCCTGCATCACTAGCCCCACATGCACCTTCACTAACATTTCTAGAATTCTTTTCAGAGCTTCTCTGTCCTGTATTACTACACGAGCAAACTTGGGATAAACTTTCGGTATTTTGAATGTCTCTTTTGCTTGTCCTCTACATTTTGAGATTCTTTAAAAATGTGCACCTTCATCTTTATTATTTCCTTCTTTACCCTTGTGGGTCACTCTGTTGCTCTTTCTTCAAACTTTTGAGGTAAAAAATGGCGCTTTTTTGTTTACCTCCTTGCTTTCTAATGAACATACTTAAAAACTGTTAATCTTCCCCTAAGCATTACGTAGTTGTTTCCCATAATTTCTATATGAAGTGTCTCAACATTGTTCATGTCTGTATCTTTTCCTTTAGCTTTTCTTTTTACACAAGTATAACTATTTTTATAGTTTCCAGATATGTGGAAAATTTTTAAAAGCAGTTTTCATTTTGCTTAGAGGACATAACCTATATTATGCTTATTCTTGGCTTCCTTTGTGGCCTGAACAATTGCTGTGAATGTTCCACGTGCTTTCGAGAGAATGTGGGTTTTATGTGGGACAAATATGCATAGGCTCACACCCCCTCACACTCCCTCACATACAAATACACAGGCTCACACACACACACACAATCACATACAAACACATAGGCTCACACACACACACATACAAATACAGAGGCTCACACACACTCACATACAAATACACAGGATCACACACACACACACACAATCACATACAAACACATAGGCTCACACACACACACATACAAATACAGAGGCTCACACACACTCACATACAAATACATAGGATCACACACACATACATACAGAGGTTCACACACACACACACTCACATACAAATACAGAGGCTCACACACCACACACACATACAAATACATAGGATATCACACACACAAACATACAAATACAGAGTTTCACACACACACTCACATACAAATACATAGGCTCACACACACATACATACAAACACATAGGCTCACACACACACTCACATACAAATACATAGGCTCACACACACACAAACACATAGGCTCACACACACACACATACACTCACATACAAACACCTAGGCTCACACACTCACATACAAACACATAGGCTCACACACACTCACACACAAACACATAGGCTCACACACACACACACGCACAGAGGCTCACACCCCATCACACACACACACACACACACACACACACACACACACTCGCACCCGCTGGCCCGCTGGCCCCTTGGCCGTCACCTGCAGGGTTGGGTCCCCCCCCCGACTCCCCCTCACTAACACCACCACTGTCGACGTCTGGACCGCTGCCTCCACGCTCCGCGCCAAGCCCCGACACCTGTGCCTGCCCTTCTCGCCTCCAGCTCCACGGACGTATTCTCTGGTCCCACCGAGACCTACCGCCTGCCGGTAACTTCCGCCCTCCCGGCCCTCATGGTGCCGATGCCCTCACCACCTCTTTATTGCACTAAATACCCAGATCCGCCCCCAGAGCCCTGGCTGCACACGCACCTTCACCCCCGTCTGAGTGTCCTTCTACCTGACGGTGACCAGCGACCCCTGGGCTGGTCCACTCTGCACTCACGGACAGGTTCCCGGGAACAGGCCCTTTGACGTGGGCCCCGAGGCTCATCAGGCCTCCCCCGCCTGCCCATCTGCGTCCGGGCCCTTCTCTGCAGACGCACAGGGGCCCGGCCATCACCCTGAACACACCCTCTGCCCCCAGCGGCAGGTGGCAGTGCCTGTGGTGAGAACCCAGGGATCCTCCCAGCTGCTTGGCATGGAGAACCGCATGCAGCTCAGTGTCTTCTCAACAGTGTTTTGCCTCTTTGCTATATGAATTTTCAAATGCTTCATTTGTACAATCAGGACACTCTGAACATAGAGGCTGTTTTGCTGTAAATGATTTCAGCGTCCGTACTTACAGCCACAGTGAGCAGGAAGGTTTCCTGAGACAAAGCACAGCAGTTCATGGAGCTGAGGTCCCCGCAGCCAGCGTCGACCCCACTCACAGCCCGAGCGCCACGGGGAGGTGAGCTGCCTAGTGTCTGACGGCCGAGGTGCCCGTCCTGCTGGCTGGCAAGGGAGCTCAAGGCACTCACTCCTGTGCGGTTCTGGAGAGAACTGCTTCAGGCGAGTGAGCGACTTCACCCCCTCATCGAACGACCCGTGAGCCCTCTCGCCTGGACTGCACCCTCCGCATTCTTCCGGGCCCGGAGGACTGCCGCCCTGGTCTGAGGGCAGGAGCGAGTCCTCCCAGGAGTCGGGAAACACCTTTTACCTGAACAGAGACAGAGCCACACTGTTCTCTCCTTTGGAAAATGAATTCACTCACTTCTGCCTGAACACACTACATTATTAGACAAACTAAACTTAACATATGCTTTTATTCATTCTTAATATATATTTTTTACATTTTATATATTATATATAATTTTAGCGTGTATTCTTCGCTTTGCCAGGATTCTTTCAATATTTGAACCCCATGTTTGTATTCACATGAAGCCTATTTACAGGAGCCAGAGGACTGCTTCAGACCTGGAAGTGGTAACCGGCTATGCTTCCACTGACACTGGTTTCCTGAATCTGAAAGAGACAACAGGACCCTGGACGGCAGAGCCACAGAGGCAGCGGCAGGTAACCACCAGCACAGGTGGTCTGGTTCCCGTGATGGGCAGGAGGGCTGAGGGTGTGGTGTTGACTGATTGATCGTGGAGCCCTGAGGACTGAAATATCAATAGATGAGGAATATATTCCAGCTGTAATTGATCTGCGCAAGTGATAAATGTCTCCACCAGGCTGGCAGAGACCTGACCTGTTATCACTACACAGAGCCGTAGATTCTCCATCAGTGCTGAGAACCGAGCTGATTCATAGTCTCACCATCCCTTGAATAAAGGAGAGTCTAAGTCCATTTGAAGAAAGACTGCCAAACATTTTCTCTGCAAATATCCCCCCATCCTCTATACACGGACGTGCGGAACCAGTGACAGCTCTGTGAGAGCAACGCTTCCAGACGCCGGGTCTGCGCTGGCGCCTGGACACCCAACACCTGCCCTGGTCCACGAGTCAGAACAGGATGCTGAGGTCGGCCAGGTGACCGGTGTCCTTCGCCTTGGACCCACCTCACATCTGTCCCTAACACATCCTGTGGTTCTCTTTCCCTTCCCTGAAGAGAGGGTTGCACAGACATATTCCCTAACTGGTAGAATCTCCAGGCTAGTTTCCTGACTCAGGCCTATCAGGCAAGAAGGGTCAAGTGGGAACCCCCAGAACTGCTTCTCTGGGGTCAGACAGGAAACCACAGCCGTGCTGCATGGAAGACCAGGAAGATGCGGCCCCCTCCGCCAGCCAGCGTAGGTACTTGGCCCCGGCAGAAAGCACGTGAATTGCCAGTAACAACCGTACCTTATTGTAAGTATAAACACACAGAACTACAACGACAACCATGGCTCCAGATGCGTTCTCCTTCCCAGAACAAACGGAACACGTTCCTGGTACCTGGGTTACAACCACAGACACAGCCAACGCTTCCCTTTCCTGGAGGTTCTGGCTGTCAGCAAACGCCAGCAGAAGCGGCGGCAGTAGTGGACCCTGACCTGCATCCGGGCCAGGCCGGGCGTCCGTCTTTCTGTCACCCCGCCCCCAGCATCTCACCAGCCCTCGCGGCCCCCGGCTGGTCAGCTGCATCGTGACATTGTGTGTATTCAACTTGGGGGGACACGAGGCCACCCCCTAGAGAGTCTGTGAAGACGCGGAGTGCCAGAGCGGGAAGTGGCCCCAGAGACAGACGGGGGCTGGGCCTGGCACCTGTGACGTGAGAACGAGTTGCCGCAGGAGCGCCCCTGCTGCCAAGACGGCAAGGCTCGCGGGCGGTTGGCTTGGATCCCGATGGGGGCGCGGCCCACGGCTGGACACGCTGCTCTTCCCACGCACCCACGGTCCGTCGTGCCACAGACACGGAGACACCTCTGCACTATATCCACGCTGCCCCGGGCAGGCGCCCTGCCACCCGGGCCCGCCGCCCGAAGACCCCAGGCGCCGCAAGTGTCCGTGGCAGATGGGGTTTCTAGGCGGCGTCCGGAGGAGGCGAGCGGGATAATCACACACATCCCTTTGTGTTTGCTCTCCTCGTGGAAAAGCTCCTACCTGGTTACTGGGCTCAGGTAGGGTCTGGATGCTCGACCGTGGTCAACGCTACAACACAGAGTCCCGTCCGTCAGAGTCTGAGTGTCCTCTGTCTCCCAAGGCCATAGGGGCTGGACACGTGCATCTCTGCTACCAAGGGCAGCAGTTTATACAAGGCCGGCCTGGACCGGGCCCCCGGGGAGGAAGTGAGCACGTGAACAAGAGCCAGACTCCCCTGCCCCCGGTGCTACTGCACCAACGAAGCCCCACAAAGCACACCGGTGACTTTCCTGGGAGTGTAGATGCCCATTCCAATGACTTTGAACCCTGCTAGTTTCGAGGCCCGGGAATTAGGGAAGAGTGATGCTGAACCAAAGCCACCTGCTGAAACCTCTGCGGGTGGCAGGTGATTCTCGTGCACAGCGGGGTTGAGAATCACGTCTCTGAACACTTTTCCAACTCATGCACGAGAAAATACTGTTGGTCGGTTATCTCTATGTCTATTCTTCTATCCATTCACCCATCCACCCCTGTTCTATCAGCTATCTGTCTATCTATCGGTCTACCTGTCTATCTACCTACCTTCTATCCATCGATCTTCCCTCTACCTAACCTACTTATTTCAGCCTGTTTCTTTCCATAGCACTTAGGCTCCTTCCAACAAGACGGAAGGGCTGCCTTAACCTCCTGTGTTCGGGACAGTTTCTCATGTGAGCAGAGACTGAGAGAAGGTGACCATCGCCCAAGGAGGGAAGATGTGAGGAGGTGGGGGGCCGGGAGTCAGTCGGCTGCCGTGGGGAGGAGGAAGCCCGGACGGCCCAGGGCCCGAGAGCAGGCTCATCCTTGAGGGCAGAGGCCTTGCTGACGCCTGCCGGGTGCTGCGGTACTCAGGGGAAGGAGGGGCCACCCGTACTTGCCAAGCGACCTGGAGAAACCGGCGACCGGCCTCAGCTCCCTCAGGACGCCTTCCACCAAACGCAGCTGCAGCTGCCGAGTGACGGCCCACGAGGTGCCGTGAGCGGGGGTTCTGGGGGGTGACGGCCTGGCTGCCGCTTGGAACAGTGGCCTGGAAGGTTCCATGTCTACCATTTCTTAAACACAAGTGAAGACTTTATTTCTAAGGGCTCTCGAGTTCAGAATCACCAGAACTCAGACTCTGTCCTGAGACCTTAGTGACAGCCAAGCTGCTGTGCATGAATAAAACGTGTATAAAAAGGACTCATTTCGACCCGAAAAGGAGGCCTCAGAACACAAGTCTGTGACGTTCTATCAGTTAGGGCAGTTTGTAATCAATGGTTTTCATGGGACTTAAAACCCTGGCCTGCCATTCTGGACTCGAAGTTAATTTAACATTTGAGATTTTTAAAAAAAATTCTGAGCATGTTGCATAAAAATGAAGTTCCGTAATGTTTCTCGTTCTGAGACCCTTCAGGACGGAGCACTGACCCTGCGCTGACTCTCACTGGACAGCGGTCTGGGTTCTGCTGTGGGGACTCTGCTGCCAGGTCTCCTGCCATACGTGAGGGCCTGGGGGTCCCACAGGGGGACCAGCTGCCCCCGCGTCACCTTCCCCCCAGGCATCACTAACCTCTGCACACAGGTGAGACTGAGTGATTTCCAAACATCATTTTTCCTTCCTCTCTGAATAGTGAGATGTCTCAGAATTTGCCCAATAAAATTATGGAAAGTTTACTCTCTGCCACGTCGGCTACGATATTACATGTTGATGTGGATAAGGACACACGGTGTATTAAAAAGAGGGAAATAAACACATTTTTGTCGCCCGAAAGCAGTACAACTTTTCCAAAGCAGGAGACAATATACAGTATGAGGCTCATTTTGTGGATCTTTTGTGTGGAGCAGAACTGACTTTTTTTCTTTTAGGATTAAGTGAATCCAGAATTTACTCTGAAAAATGAGTTTCACGGTGTGAAACTGTGATTTATGAGGTCTTTTACAAATTTAATATTTTTATGAACTTCATAAGTCTGAAAAGCTGAGATTGTATGTCATTAGCAGTGCTCCAATCATGGCTTTTGTGTCACATAAGACTGTAGACTTGTAATTTGATAATTTGGTCCAAAAAGTATATTTGTATCAGTCAAGTATTGGAACAGCTCCATTTATAAGCTTTACACATCATTTACTTAAATTAAAAGTCTTTCTTTTCAGATGAATGCTTTTTACTTTCCCTGGGCTGGGATAAAGTTACCTAGGTGTACACTGTCTCTTTTTGAATTACTATGTATTTTCTCACATTAAGAAAGCAAACTTTTGCAGAGATTGAAAACTAACCCAAATGTTAAGTTTAGGAAGTAAATAGATGAGAGCACGTCATCCATTTGAACCTAAACCTAAAACTACAAGTCCCTTGAGACCAAGAAACATGTCGTCCCACCTGCAAATCTTTCCTCTGTGCCTGGAGCAAGTTAAAGTAATTCTTCACCTAGTTAACGACCTACTAATATGCTGTGTTGGAGCCTGACTTGACCTTGGGCAAGGTTCATGTCTGCAAAGGGGTGCTGGGGCGGAGCCTGTGACCCCCATGTCCACGGGCCAGCATCCCGGACACACACCAGAGGTGAGCGTCCCGAGACGTCCTCCAAGGCGACGAGCACACAAAGCCAGAGGGGGCCGGTGTGCGGACCCTCACAGGCTCCACTCGGGTCACCGGGCGGGGTCCCCACTCCCTGAATTTCAACCCTCTCATCTTTAAAATAGCAGCCACCAAATCTACCTTTTACAGCATCGGAGAGGACCCATGACGTGTGGATTGTGAAGGGACGTGGCACAGAGGCCCCTTCGAAACACGACTTCCTAAACTTTCTAAGCTTTTCTAAAGCTCTGTGTCTATGAATACACTCGTGAAATGAACTTTCAGAGAAAAAAATAATGAGAATAAGAGGCTATCTAATAAAAAGAACAAAAACCGTAAAATATCAAACACTTACCACTTCTTCGTGGGTTGCATTTTCTACATTAATGCCATTAACCTGAAAGAATGACAAATTAAGAATTTTGAGGATAATAATTGATGAGTCTCAATTCAAAACTAACATGAACTAACATGCAACAGAGCTAAGGACTGAAGTTTAAGATACTGACCTGGAGGAGGGCGTCCCCTACGAATAACATCCCTGTCTGGTGGGCTGCAGGGTCGCAAAAGGGGCAACAGTGTTAAGAGAGGTTCAGAGACATCGTGCCCCTCCTGGCAGTGCTTTAGGGTTAGAGTCTGCAGCACTGGCATTGTGTGTGTGCAGATGTGAGTGTGAGTGTGAGTGTGTGCACACGTGTGCAGTGTGAGTGTGGGTATGTGTGCACACGTGTGCATTGTGTGCACACACGTGTGTGTTGAGTGTGGGTATGTGTGCACACACGTGTGCATTGTGAGTGTGGGTATGTGTGCACACACGTGTACATGTGAGTGTGGGTATGTGTGTGCACACGTGTGCATGTGAGTGCGGTATGTGTGTGCACACGTGCATGTGAGTGTGGGTATGTGTGCACATGTGTGCATGTGTGTGGATGTGTGTGCATGCAGGAGTCTCTGTGGGTGAACGTGTGCATATGTGAGTGTGGGTATGTGTGTGTGCACGTGTGCATGTGTGTGGTATGTGCAAGGATGTGTGTATGGATGGATGTGTGTGGATGTGTGTGCATGCAGGAGTCTCTGTGGGTGAACGTGTGCATGTGTGTGTGCACACGCTCGCATGTGTGATGCGTGAGAACGTGAGCACGTGTGTGTGTGTGTGTGCGCGCGTGCACGTGTGTACACGGTGTGGGGAAACGCCAACAGCACAACCCCAGCGCCCCCCTCGCCCGGCCCCTGAAGCTAAACATTCAGCTAATTTTAAGCACATTAAGAGAGTTACTTTGTAAACGCAGAGCCTTGTTCAATAAGAAGCACAAATGTCACTTCCTCCTAATGAAGGATTTCATTACATGTGTGGAAAGTCTGATCCCCGTTTTTCATTAAGTCGACACAGACAATAAAATAGGAATCCCAGAAGCCACTCAGCATTTTCCCCTTTCTTGGGAACACATTTACATAGACTGCTTTAATTAAAGAAAATGTGCCCAGAATATTAAAGGGAAAAGGAAAGAAAACCTTTGTATTGTAAAGTTTGAGTATAATCTCTACAGCATTATTCCACTTCACTTTTCTATTTTCACAGAGGCAGAGAGATGACTCCTTTCAATAATAAGACTGAAAGAATTCGCACCAAACGTAAAGCATTTTGCAGTGTAAACCCTGACAGCTGTTTTTTCTCCTTTGTAACACAAGTGCCCGACTTCAGCTCTGCTCCCCTCGACGAGTCTGCAGGCCACACACCAGTCAGAGCCAGGGCCCCGGCCCCTGCGCCGCAACGAGGACCCCGCACTTCAGAGACCTTGGTTGATTTCAGTAACTGACCACTTGGCCCCTTGTGTTTTCTCTTCCTGTGCTGTAAGTTCCCACCTTTATGTTTAAATTCCCCAATAAAGGGCGATCCCGGGAAACCCTAGGCCCCGGCCTCGACCCCAGTGAAAGCAGGACCCCGGGCCTCGTGCACTCTGCCGGCAGCCTGCATCTCGCTGTGCGACCCAGGGGTGCTGTGTGATTTCCAGGTCCTGTCAGCAACGAACTTTTATTTTTTCAGCCCCCTCATGGCTACTGCTGAAGGCATCGTACGACCATAATGAGAGCCACAAGGGCTGGTCCAGCCGCAGCACAGGTTAGAGACAGGCTGAGACCTGCAGAAAACACATTTTCACAGGTTTTTTTGCCTTCCTCAAGATTTGTTTTCATTTATAAGTCATTGGTTAAATATTGGAAACCAAATAATGAGTTATTAACACTGGAATTCTTTAAATTCCAGGTAAATATTTAATGTCAATTGTTAATATTAGTTCTAGTCATTAACTAGTATTAAATTTCATTGAAAATAAAGTACAGTCTTTATATTAATGAATTTAATGGTATGGTTTTAGGTAACTAATAAAGTTCTCATTTACACTGAGCCTTTGCCCAGAAAACCTCCGTCACCCACTAGGTGAGATCTACACTCCCCCACAGGGGGGCCCTTTCAGAATCCCCATCTCTGCCTCTGCCTCTCTCTGCCTCTGTCTCTGTGTCTTTCTGTCTCTCTCTGCCTCTGTCACTCTGTCTCTGTCTCTGCCTCTGTCTCTCTCTGTCTCTGCCTCTCTATGTCTCTGTGTCTCTGTCTCTCTCTGCCTTTCTGTCTCTCTCTGTCTCTTGTCTGTCTCTCTGTCTCTGTCTGTCTCTGTCTCTCTGTCTCTCTCTGCCTGTCTCTGTCTCTGTCTCTTGTCTGTCTCTCTGTCTCTGTCGTTAAAGCAAAGCTAATTAAAAAGACTTCCCAGTTAAATCTTTGAAATGTTTTCTCTTTGTTGGACACTTTTAGTCCTAAAGAAACAAATTAAAAAGTGGTAAAATGGACGATAAAATAAAACCATGGAAGTTTGATTTTAATTTAAAATTTTAATTAATGTTCCTAAATAAACTCTTTGGTGAGATTAAGCTAGGTTTGGGGATTTCAGCTGAAAAGTGGCTCTAGTTGATTTCTGTGGTAATCTTGCCATTACATCAGGATGTAAAATGGAAATACAGTGCAATGTATTTTAACCCACATAAATATTCAAACATGCAAACTAGCTACAATGAGATATTTTCTATTTCTGTTATACTTGCCTTTTCAAGTCAAATTAATCGCTATTACTATAGTGTTATGTGAGACTGTGTAAATTTAGTCATTGTTTGCAATACAATTGTGTTATAACGGAAACTATTCTTTTTGCAAATTAATTAGTCTTTGTAAAATTCAGACGCCTGTTAAATATTCATTCACATAAACTTCTGGGTAGTATTAGAAAATGATAACACTTCTTAAAAAGTCTTACGTGCACTGAACATCTGGATTAATAATGACTAAAACCCTCTTCATCATCCTTTACAAGCACTGAGTCCTTGAAGCCCCAGAACCCAACACGTGTGGACGTCATCACCACCGAGCGGTCAGTGGGAAGAGGCACGGGGCTGACCCCACCCTGGAGAGACCCTGAGGGGCCAGCCGCTTACTCTGCCTCAGAACCAGACTCAGGGGCACAGGATTCACTTCCAAATTCTGCCCTGGTTCCATCCCTAGACCTCTCCAACCTTCCGTTGCCCCCCTGCACAGGGAGATTATCCTATTACCTCACAGGACAGTGCGGATTAAATGTTGGTCCATGGAAGTGCTAACAAGGTTTCTCTTCCCATCTTCCAAGCGGCCCTGGGAGGTTATGTGTTATTGATAATGGGGGTAGTTAAATTCTTTAAGTAATTCAAGATATTTCAGCCATTTCTAAGTATCTTGTAAATTAAAATTAAAAAGTACTTCCATCTTCCAGGATGGCCCTCAACTGTGGAAGCTGACACAGTGGATGGTATTAGGAGGATTCAAGGAGCAATGACAAAGTGGGTCCAGGACAGAAAGGACTTGTACGGAGAGCCTCTCAGACACCTCCTGTAGCCATAGCAACTGGATTCTTTGCTGCCAACCTGCCTCCCTCTGATCTTAACATCAAGTGATCCTTCAGCAGTAAGAACACGCTGGCAACCTGGCAGCCAAATTCTCTGCTGCATTTCACGCTTAGCAATCAGCTACCAAAGACGAAGGCTCTTCTCACGTGGAATTTAAATTAAACCTGCAACATTTAACATGCATCCTTCCAAGATTCTGACATATCTAGTATGTCTCGTCCAGGTTCCAACATTCCTCATTCAGCTACAAAGTCAATATTTATTGTCTGTTCCAAGTTCTACTTATTCTGATAGCTTTAAAAGCACATTTTTCATTGATTCATTAACAATGAAGGAGAAAGAATGCTGAAATATTCTTCACTCAAGGAGCTGCACTTCCATCTGGATCCAGGGTGTGGGAAGGGCCTCCCTTCACCCTATATATCCAGCTCCTGAGGCAAAAGGAGCAGATTCTGGTTTGTTCTAGGAAGCAGGGTCAGGAAAGCCTGACCTAAAAATTCCAAATCCGGCTCCACAATCTCTTCCTGAGGTGAGAGGACTGTCTCTCTACTTCTACACAAATTCAGTCGGATCCAGGCTACACCGTCTAAACTAGGGCTCTGTTAAATATTAACAGACTCTAGAAAGAAGTTAGCAACTATTGGTGAGACACACTGGCCCGAATATTTGTGTCAGATCTTAATGTTTCCAAAGCCGTGTCCTTTGCAGCACACAAATGAGATGGGGCAACAGCAGGCCCTGCTGCTGGGGTCGGGGGCCACACAGTTAACACGGACAGAGGCAAAGGCCTGCTGTCTGAGCCCCAGACACCAGTGGGACAGTCAGTGAGACAGTCGCATTCTCTGAAAAGGTCGCCCGGGCTCTGCAACCTCTGCTTCCCTAAGCCTGGACCACGTATTCAGACTATGCAGTGGGGAGGGGTGCCACGTGGCCTCAGAATTAACACAGATGAGGGGCTGACGTGTAGACAGAGGGGAGGGGTGCCACATGTCCTGAGAATTAACGCAGATGAGGGGCTGACGTGTAGACGGAGGGGAGGGGTGCCACGTGACCTCAGAATTGACACAGATGAGGGGCTGATGTGTAGACGGAGGGGAAGGGTGCCACGTGGCCTCAGGATTAACACAGATGAGGGGCTGACGTGTAGACGGAGGAGAGGGAACCAGAGGGATGCAAGGATAAAGGGGAAGATAAAGCCTTCCACTGAATTCAGCAAAATCAAATTAATGAAATGTCATAGATGTGAAAAGAAGTTAATCACAAATCTTGTATAACGGCGGCATTTCACGGCTGTAAGACACCAAATACAGGTCAATATTCTAGAGAAAAATAAAAAGTGGGCGTCTCAGGGGACCTCACACCCCAGGAAGCTCCGACGTCCCCCTGAAGTTGGCTCAGCAAGTGTGAGGAGTCCCGTTTCGACGGATCTCGAGGCCGTGGCTTCAAAAGGCGGAGGTCCCCTGCACTTAGGTTACCCCCGCCGGCCCTGTGCCTGTCGGGGTGAGCGTGCAGCTCCTGGGCACGGGCTTGGTCCCCTCGCCCTGGGGTGATACCTGTGTTTGGACGATAGTAGCGGTCATGCTGTGCAAACGTGCAGTGTCTCCACGAGGGACACAGCCGCCCCATTTCCATCCACACTCAGCTGTTACAGAAACGTCCCTATGACCCCACCATCCAGCTGCAGGTAACGATGACTGTTCCCCTTAAAAAAGGCTAAAGGACCCTAATTCTTTTTACCCTCCTAATGGGACAAACTTCCCCCCTCCCTACTTTTTAATTTCAATTTTCTGGATATATTCTAATTGTCTCATCTGTCTCCTGAATACAAGCACCAAACCTGTCACAGGGTGCAGGCCTGCCTGTCGAAATCCTTACTGAAACATTATGACAATAACTGAATTAAACCTCGGCTGTGAACGGATTTTACTAGTACATAATGTGATGACACGGTATGGAGGAAGAACGGGATTCAGAGACAGAAAAATCTGGTTTATAACTAAGCCTCCCTTTCCTGGCAGAGTGAGACTGGGCGAACCACCGTTTCTCTGTTCCCTGACCTGTGAGTGTGAAAAGCCAGCCACACCTGCCTTGTCCAGTCATGAAGACCTGATGAAAACGAAAAGAATTTGAAAAAGAAGAGATGCATGTATATGTATAACTGAATCACTTTGTTGTATACCTGAAACTAACACAACATTGTTAATCAACTAGACTCCAATATAAAATAAAAGTTAAAAAAAAAAAAGAAAATGGAAGTCCTTCCCACGTCACGCAGCATTATTCCAATGTAAGAAATTGCTGTTAAGATGACAATTTCTAGCTCTAAGCCTCTTTGTCATCCATGTTTCTCTTCAGCGTTTATTTGCTATACACAGTTTGTTTTGGGTCTCTAAGTTTTTGCAGTATTAGAAATAATATATTTAAATTTCATTCAATTGTAGAAAAACTCCTCACTCTTGCTTATTTTTATAAAGTACAAAGCGGTAATTACTAACAGCAAGCCGCTGTGACCAACGATTCAAAGGAGGATTGGAGAACGGCCCAACACTGCTTTTGCTTTCCAGAAGCATAAAATGTTATTAAGAAGATGTGTGTCTGACTCAAGATACCTCACACCTATGTGAGTGCGCGTGTACGTGTGCACGTGTGTGTGTGCCCGTCGTGCATTCATCACAGAGCACGCGTGCAGCCTCGCGGTGGGGGTCAGGTGTGTGGGAAGCAGAGCTCCCTGTGGGCATGAAGGCGGGGGCTGGGAGGGGCACCGGGGTGCTGGGCCTCACACGGGGGCAGGGCTCACGTCTGGGTTTGCAGAATCACCAGTAACACGGAGAAGGGCTCAGATGTCCAGCCTGAGCACTTAACGTGTAAGCAGCAGAGGGTCAGGGGAGATTTCTGGGCAAGGGGACGGAAGAGCCACACAGAGGAATTAAGCTCAAAGCGTGTGGACAGAGGCCATGAGTCTGCGTCCTCACTATGGGCGCCACACTCACACAAAACCTAGGCAGCGACCTTTCTAGACTGGCATTAAATCCTACGGCCCCTGGTGGTTCTGGGGTTTTAATAGCATTCCTGGTGACGGGCCCTGCTGGGTACATGGCGGGACACCCTGGTGGACGAGGACGTCTGTCCCTGGAGCAGCTGGGCCTGGGCAGGTGCGCTCAGCCCCTCGCAGGAGCGGGAGTGCAGGTGTGCAGGACGCACCCCTGAGAACGGACAGGCCTCATACAGAACCCAGCAACAAGCTCTGTGCCCCTTGGAATCCTCCGGAAACAGCAGGCCCAGCGGCTGAGCCGGACCTCACACAGAACCCAGCAACAAGCTCTGTGCCCCTTGGAATCCTCCGGAAACAGCAGGCCCAGCGGCTGAGCCGGACCTCACACAGAACCCAGCAACAAGCTCTGTGCCCCTTGGAATCCTCCGGAAACAGCAGGCCCAGCGGCTGGCCCGGACCTCACACAGAACCCAGCAACAAGCTCTGTGCCCCTTGGAATCCTCCGGAAACAGCAGGACCCCAGACCACCAGCAGGGCCTGGACGGGCGGAGCCTTTGGCCAGAGCCCAGCCAGGGCGCCGAGCTCTCACAGGGATAAGACGAGACCATCACCTGCTTCTCCAGCAGAGTCTCTGGGTGGACGGTCACAAGGCCATCTGAGAGCCTCTGTGACGCCTGAGGACCCAGGAACGACGCGCGGCTCCCTGGCCAAGATGGGGGGCCT
The DNA here is from genome assembly GCF_965194805.1 of Balaenoptera borealis. Lineage (NCBI taxonomy): Eukaryota > Metazoa > Chordata > Mammalia > Artiodactyla > Balaenopteridae > Balaenoptera > Balaenoptera borealis. The sequence goes on from NC_138871.1 coordinate 91,426,216, forward strand.
CCCTGCCCTCAGCGAGGGGGACCCCACGACCTGACCCAGACGCGACCCTGCAACAAGGAGCGTGAAGCCACAGCTGGGCAAGGACCTCACGGGGCTTTTCCTTCAAGACTCCAAGACTCCAAGGCCAGTTCTCTGCTGGTGCCCTAACTCGCCCCGGACTCTGCAACGTACTCTCCTAACAGCAGCCCCGGTGATTCTTTAACATAAGACCTATCTTATGACCCTGCTTTGGGAAGTCCTCAAACGACCCCTCTCCCTCCTAAAGAAAATCCAAGTCCTGCCCCAGGCCCACGAGGCCCGAGGACCCGCTGCAGCTCCGCCCGCATCTCGCGCCCCCCTCGCCTCCGCCTCAGCCGCCCTGCCCCGCTGGCTTTCCTGCCTCTGAGCGAGCCCGCCCGTCCCTGCACCGAGCTGTCACCCTTCCTCCCCTCCGGCGCCAGGATGCCACGTCACGGTCTGCTCACCCCTTACTCTGGGTGATTCAAATATTTGCTTAACTGTCGCCCACAGAGGGATTCCCACCGAGCGCCCTATAAAAGTAGCGATTCTCTATCCATCCCTCTGCACACCCCAACACTGATTAATCTTCCTCACAGCAGCTGGCACTGTCTGAACGTGTACTGTGATCTGTTCCTTTACCGCCTGTTTTCTCCCACGGGACACGTGGGAGAAAACGGGCAGCGTTCGCCCCGAATGCCCAGACCAGAGTCTAATCTCGGCACGGTGGCTGCTGAAGGTGGCCAGGTTCGTCTGTGGATAAATGACTGAATAAACGGGTTACGCTCCGCTCTGCTCTAACGGTCCACGGCCGCCTGACTCCTAGACGCAACGCCAGGTGGACGGCAGGCCGCCGACCTCGCTGGTCCCCACGGTGAGCGCTGGAGGGAAACTCTCCACCTCTGGACTGTCCTCCTGGGACGACTGGGCACCTGCCCTCCTCAGGGAGGGGATCGAAGCAGGGTGCTGCCCCCGCAGGAGCAGTAGGGACCCCAGTTCCCGTCACCTCCCCTGAGCGCTTCGCCTCCCAGGAGAAACCCTGACTCGCTGGGTTGCTGGTTGGAGTGACGGTTATCAGGTTACCAGTGCCGTGTGCGCCCGCCTCCCGTGTGTGGCCCAGCTTCCCGGAGCCCAGGCTCCCGCACACTACGGTCCCTCCTGACACCGACATGTGCAGCAGCTCAGTCAAGGGGCTCCCTGCCTGTAAGACACACGTCCTGAGCCAGACCCTGAACATACGAACTAAGTTACACCAAGCCCGGGTCCCTGAAAGCTCACAGCTCACTGAGCATTTAATGCAAGAGTTTCGGGTGTAGAAGCAGCCCACGGTGAAGAAAGGAAGACATCGGTGGGAAACACCTTAACTCTGGCCACAGCGGATGGCGAGGATCCCAGAGGGAGGGGGAGGGCCTGCTGGTGATGGAGGCAAGGGGCCAGGAGACGCAGGGGGCGATGAAGACCTGGTCTGGGGACTCGCTGGGTCTGAGCTGCTCGAGATGCGTCCCAGACGCTGCAGAGCAGAGTCTCCGTTTCAGAAGAGACAGTCGTATCCGCACGACTGGACTCTGCTGAGGCGGCCGGGAGCCCAGTGTGCCCCGCAGCCCCCGGGGAAGGTGCAGCTTGTCACCCGTTGCCGTGCGCGTCCTCCTCGGCAGAGAAGGTAGATGCTCTTCCTGAACTGAGCATGAAATCCTTTTCTGATTTTAATCTTATTCCCTTTCTTCTCTGAAACTTATATTCATATCCACAAATTTAAAACTTTACTTATGAAAAAGAACTGAGAATGTTCACAAGGATTATAGGAGCAGAAGCGGATTTGAGCAATCCTTCCTTCAGGTATTAATCAGCCAGCCAGATGGCTACGGCCTCGCAGAAATGACTAAACACTCCAAGTTCAGTGACGAATTGACTCATTCTCCCCGTAGACCCTCACTCCAAACGCAGGGACCTCTGAGCTCCTGCAAGCTTTTCGATTCCACAACTGCAGTGCTTGATTGTACAACTGTTGCACTTGGCTTGTACAACATTCCACTTGCCCATTACAAGAAGGAATCCCGTCCCCACCCTCACTTCTGCACACACTGATCTGCTCCCAGAGCCATCGCTTCACTGTGTCGGCGATTCACGAGCTACCGCCAGCGCCGCGGAGGCCTCCCGCTCGCGGCTGTGATGCCATGTGACACGAGACACCTCGTCACCACCGGCGCTGGGCACACTGCATCCCCCCGTGCTTCGTCTTTCCTGAGAAACCAGAGCTCAAACCACTGCCGTGTCCGTGTCTCCTGGGGATGACTTGACACCACGCTGCGAGTCAGTATCTCTCTTAAGGGCTCACGGGATCAGGGGAAACGAAAAAGGGCCGCATGGCACCAGGGATGGGAGAGCGGACAGCTACAAAATAAGACGGCAGGCAGATAACCAAGCAACACACACAGCTGCTATCTTCTCCTTTAAGATAATGCACTGTCTTCCAAACTGCTGCCATGCTCACAGTCACTCAGCGGCTTTTACCTGCGTGGTCTTTGAATATCTTTGATATGACGACCGGGACTCCGTGTTCCACGCCGCCCTGGAAGACAGGAAGCAGGGGCGCAGTTGAGATCAGCGCGGGGCCTTTGAGGAAAAGCGTGTCGAGGAAAAGCCAGTGCGCTCATACCTTGACGCTCAGGCCCAAGCCGCCCACGCGCTGTCTGCGAAGCGTAACAGTTCTGTGCTTTAAAAAATTTAGAGAACAGACCCAGTTTAGGTTAAAATGCACGATCAGAAAGTGAATGCAAAATGTATACATAACTTCTTAATTAAAACTTTAGTGACTGTTTATACTTCCAAAGGGACGTTGCTTAATTACTACAGTGATGGCACCACTTCAAATCTCCAATCTGCAGTATTACATGGAAACAAAGATACTGATAAAAACAGACCCTATTAGGTGCATTCTTTACACAAAATTCCTGCAAAGCTGGGGTCATCTTACCCCCATTTTGTCTGAGGAATTGAGGCCCCTGAGGGAAAAACCGGCCCTGGTTCCCCAGGTAACAGACAGTGAGGCCGCAGAGCACACACTCAGCTCTGTTTCTAAAATCTGTCTTTCCACTAATCCCCAAACGGGCTCCCTTTGCACCACACTTCTCTGTATAGTTCAATCGTTTTTAGTCCACCTGTTAAGTAATCAACGTTAACTCGTGAACAATCGATTATCTCACGTCCTGACCTTGTTTAAAGGTGTCGCTGCTGATGAGAAGCCAAGATCCATGCTGCCCCTGTGGGCTGACGGGCTGGTCAGGGTCTCCATCTCTTACATGCTCAATCATGTAACGTATTTTATTTTGGTCTCAACTGCCTATTTGTTAGTTGTGAGGCTGAGAGGGCGTGAATAGGGCGGCCTGGGGTTAGATGAAGGGGTGTAGGAAGTGTGTTTACCTCCAAAAGGTACTATCGGAATAAAACAGAGACATGCGTTGCTGTGATTATTAAGGGAAAATATAAGCGCTTTTAGACTCAATGACTCTAAAGCCTGTGTGTTTGCAAAGCAACAGCAGAGAGGGAGTCAGGGGTCTGGGAAGAGCCGGGGGTCCTGCCCGAGCCTGGGGCCCACTCACCACCAGTGAGAAGAGAGGCGGAAACTGCAGAGCCACTTGTAATCTTATTACAAGTTTTTATTTGTATTGTTTTATTTATATTTATCATATTATTTTTATTTATTATTTTAGTATTTAAAATCCACTTGTAATTTTATTCTTAGGAGTGAATACATTATAAGCTTAAAGTAAAGAAACCAAAAATTAGAGCAAATAAAACTATCTTAAAGTGTATACGTGGAACACATTTTATAAATCTGAGCTCTTTCGCACATGTAACATTTTGAACTGATGAAATACTTATATAATCATACATGGAAAAAGAGCTATAATTCGGGACTTTTGCAGCAGAAGAATCGTTTTGCCTTTTCCCTGGTCCTGGGCTGGACTCCCAGTGAGACACTGGAGACCAGCAGGTGACACTCGTGTGACAGGGACGCCAGGTGACATCGAGACCACGTTCCAGGAATACTCCTGTCACCTACACAGAGGCAAAGCACAGCCGACACGGTGGGCGGAGGGGGGACCTCTGGGTCCAGCTGTGCTCAAAGTGGGGACAGGGAAGTTCCCACGTGTGACGCAGTCACACTGATGCTTCCAAGGGAAACTTCCTGAGCATCAGAAGATGAGAAAGTTGGATTACCTAATACATTAACCAGGAATCTCTACGATATTTCTCAAAACATTCGATAATGTTTTTCATTTTAGCCATTAATATAAGCATCTGAACCTCACTGAGAGCAAATATTGGTGAAAATATATTTTGAGAAGGAGTAAGTTGGTTTCTGCCTCAACTGACCTCACCAAAAAAATGACCTTTCGAATCCATCATTTTATTCATGTATCGATCTTGGGAAGACAATCTAAAGGAAATGTCAAGAAATGGTCAGCTGTGGCAAAGTGTGTTAATGCACACCAAAAATCTGTTCTAATATGCCTAACTGGTGAGGAAAGGAAATTATGCCATAAAGCTCTTTAGTGTTTGTTTAAGAGAACTCAAAGAGCCTACCGCTGCTTATTCCGGCCAAGCCAGAACACTGCTTATTCAAATATTTGCTCTATGCAACCTGCTAAGATGTCCTTTCTGAGCACATGTGGTCCCGGCATCTAAAGCTCGGCAAAGCTGAGTTTCTGCACGCTTCTGAGTTTCCTACACAGGAAGTTGCTGTGAACCGAACTGTGTCCCCCAGATCCCTATACTGAATCCCTACCCGCCTGCTGACTGTATTTGGAGATCGGGCCTTTCAGAGGCTTAACCTAAGGTTAAATGAGGCCACAGAGGGGCTGGTCCTACAGGACTGGGGCCGGTATAGGAAGAGCAAGAGACCCCCGAGCCCTCTCTACACACACAAAGGACATGGCAAGAGGACAGACGTCTGGAAGTGGGCGTCCAGAAACCTGGCCAGAGCCTGGCCGCCACCTTGACCTTGGGCTTCTGGCCTCCAGACGGTGAGAAAAAGAAACGTCTGTTGTTCAAGCTCCACCCACCCACCCCCATCTACCCCCTCGTCTGCGGTATGTTGTCAGGGCAGCCTGAATTGACAAGACAGAGGCCAAGCAAGAGAATTATGGGAAGGAATGTTGCAAACCATCGAGTTTCATAAAAACACCAGGATGTTTTGTCTCTTCTATGAAAAGTTGTTCTTCCTTATCTTTTAAACCCCCCTCATTCAAGCATCACAAATTCTAATATTTTAAAGTTGGAAGAAAAGGCTCAGCTAATCCATGCTCTCGTCAATGAGGATTACATAACTATCGATATTAAGGTTCTAAAAGAGGTGAACATTACCACATACAAGCACTTTATTTTTCAAAACACAATCTGTAAAAATTAGTGGATGGTGAACACTAAATAGGAAACAAAAGTTCTGCAGCTTTTAATTGAAACCTTTTACACCATAGCCCAGATAAAGCCACTCTTCCTTCTGTGTCCTGACATTCACGACCTCACAGCCAAGCCAGAGCTGATCCTTGTGATCTAAGGCCCTGCGTAGCTCTGTCAGCTCTCCAGACAGAACTAATGTCACCAAAGGCATCTTCTAACTAAACCAAACAGTCATTCTTCAGTTGGTTTACTCAGTACACATCTGCAGGGTCAACTGCCCAAAGATCAGGAGCCAGATATGACCCAACGAGAGGCTCAGTTATAAGAGGAAACGGTGCGGGAGGGGCCTTCTCTCCCTTCAGACGCGTCTTCCCTGTAATCCGGGCTCTTCCGCCCGCCCAAGGGTCCAGAGCACAACCAGACTGGCTGATGAGACTTCTGGAGGATGAACTGTGGAACCTAAGGTAACTATCCAACCAATTCTCTTCAATTCAGTCCCGCTCTTCTTTCTTCACAAACATAAGTAAGGTCCTTCAGCAAATATTCTTCTGCACTTTATCATTTAATCCCCAGCTATGTCTGATGGTCATCACGTCTGCATCCTGGAGCTGCCATCACCGTAGCAAGACTCCGCGACGCCCACGTTATCTTCTGACTGTAAACATTCTGAGACAATTCTTACCTGTTATAAGAGAAAGTGACTTGGGGATACTGAAAGTTGGATTTCCTACTCTGTCTTGCTCTAAAATACTGATCTTCAGGTACTGCCACAGCATATGTAAGATCTGGCCACACGTTTTTACTCAGGCATTTAAAGTGCAGACTTAACACTAACTTCAAATTTGTTACAGCTGTTAACAGATGTTCAGATTTGACTGTTGCCGTCTCCAGAAAGATGGGTTTCAGGCCGTTGTTAAAATAAAAGTTGCCTTTGTGGGGCTGTGCCAGCAGGCCCGATACCCTCTCCCCGGCCTGGGCTTTCTTCTCTCAAGAACCTCCCATCAGTGGAGGACTCCAAGTGGGGCCCCTGCGCCCCTCCCCGGGGGCTCCCACCTGCACCCCCTCGGGACCACCTGAGCCACACCTGCTGCTCAAGGAGGAAAGGAGAGAGCAGGTGGGAAAACAGTGACAGAGGCATGAGCCTGAGTTTCCATGACATAAGTGAAGGGCCTGAAAGAGAAACTTAAAATTAGCAACTTAGGGAAAGAATTTTCTGAAGTATTTGATTTCTCACATACACACACAAATACTTTAAAAATTATTTTTTTTTCCAGAAAATAAAGTGTTACTGGACTTTCATGTTGAGGAGGGTTTTGGAGGAGGGGTGTCAGACCCCAGGGGCCTCCGTCCACAGGGCTGGGATCCTCCAGGGAGCAAACACCTGGAGGGCGTCTTTCAGGACAGGGTCGTGGCCTCTCTCCACTCTTTTTAAACCGTCCACTCAAGCAAAATTCCCTCAATCTGTGAAGAGTCTGGATTTGTCACTTGAAATAAGTAAATTATTCCTCCATGAATTGTGGTTAGTGTTTCAAAACAATAATAGTTATTTGAAAACTCTCGTGCATATTTGTTCAATTTGGTAACGGAATCAAATCTGCCTTAGGAGGACTTAAAATCAATATACCAGACTCGGAGTTTCCAAAAACGTACTGCAATTCCTAGAATGTAAAAATACCGAATACCCCTACAGTATTCCAGCTTCGGGAGGAGTTGCCAGAACGCTACGTGAGACCTTTCAGGCCTGACCACGGCAGTGACGGGGGAGCGGCCCTCCACACCCCAGACCCGCGCACAGACGGCGCCCTGAGGCCGAGCTCCTACACGTCCACACCTCTGCATGCCCTGCCCCGCACGTCCGCTGGGGCCCTTCGTCTGAGGCCTCGGCCAGGCCTTGCTGCGGTGCAGGGAGCCCTGGAGATGCTCCACCCGGGCTGGCCCAGCACCCAGGACCCTCCCGCCCCAAACACCCCTGGAGACCCATGAAACACAGGAGCTTTTTGCTCAGGGCTCCGGTGGGCAGGGACCCTCCACCTCGGGCTCATCCACCCGACCCTCCCAGAGCCACCCGGCCTCAGAAGCTATGCGGCCCCTCCTCCCCGTCAGCTCTGCCTGTGCAATCAGAGTACGTGATAAAGGCTCAGCCTTCACTGTCCACTTGTTGCCTTCGCTGGCTGTCCTGACCCCTGGCATCCGATTGGCCAGCTCCTCTGAGCTTGGCTGGTTGCTATGCACACGAAGCTGAGGAGCAGCTGAGCAGATGCTGCACGACCACCCTCCTCTTCATCCCTCAAAACCCCAGCGAAGAGGGTTCACCACACTGGGGTCAAAATGGATTTGAGAGAACGTGTGCATTACTGGGAAGTAAGGTTACCTGAGATCAATATATTGGCTGAATTTAAAACACAAAGTCTTCTTGGGGGGGGACTTGAATCCAAACAAGAATGTGCAGGAAAGGCATCAATCACCTCTGGGTTATTCACAGGGGAGTCTGCCATCATTACAGGGATGAAGTAACCATCCACAAGTATCACGTCTCCATAGTATCACGGGTAAGTTTAAAAAGCACAATATTCGCAAATGAAGGAACAATGTTATTCCACTCATATAAATCTGAAAAGCACCATTTGGCTGTGGAAAATCCACGTAAAGTAAGAATGAAAATTTAAATGGAACAGCATATACGAGTATCAGTATAGTAGGGCTTCAGAGGTATCTGCGCATTTCATTTCTTTAAGAAAAGTGGAGAGATTTAAAGCAAATACGTTGGTATATGGTAAATACGGATGATAATTACATGGGGTTCTGCTTATTACTTTTCAACTTTTTCTATGTTGAAAAATTATATAATTAAAGGAAAGAACAATAAAAATGTTTAGCAGATTATGCAAAATACACTGCTGTTATGATTTCAGTTATTCAAAGTTTCACTGAATGACATATTTTTGCATTTCATTTCCTTACACAGTGGCTTGTGTGCACACAAACACACACAAACATGTATAAATTATTTTACCCTTCAACTAAATCGCGGTATAAACCTTTATAACGAATTCGCCCCATCTATTCCCTAACTCAAGGTTTTCATATTTTTAAAGCCAGAACTATCCTACTGAAGTGAAGCGGACTACGGGTCGAATCCGCAAGCATTTTAATGAGCGAACGCACAGCACTGAGGGCCAGGCCCGGGGAGAATTCCACAGGAATCAAGAGCCAGCCACTGTCCCGGCGGCACGAGGGAATTCCTGGCAACTTGCTGACAACTGCACTTCGGTGCTTGTCTGGAAGCCTCTTGGAAGAGCCCGCCCACCCTCCTCCTGAGGGTACGACTTCGGTAGCACTGGTTAAACTCCACGGCTGCCACCTCCTCACCTGTGACGGCTCACAGGTCACTTCTCAGGACCGACCTGCACTCTCCAGGGCTCCTTCTGTGCCTTGGATCCGTTTCCACACAAGGGCACCCTCTCTCACCACCCAGCCTTCAGCTATGGAAAGGATTCTTCTGGAAATGACCCACCCGAGAAAAAAGGCAGCGGCCTTTCCACTACGCACAGATTTCAAACAGGAACGAATCGTTAACGCCAACACGTGTAGAGGGCTAGTTAGTGATTTCCAAAAGCAGGATTTCTTCCAACTAAAAGTAAGCCAGTCAATCAGAAAAAAAAAAAAAAAAAATATATATATATAGATTTCCTCTGGGACAATACAGTACTAATAATGAGTGAATAATTCATATTAATTTTTTTATACAGGCCCACCCCAAAGATCGTATATAATTCTTCAACTGCTGGGTTAATCATTGAAAAATGAAAGCTCAGAAGGTGGTTTTGTCTTTGGTTTCCTAGTTTATAGGAACGATCGCCAATCCTTCTTCTGTGGTGTTTCACTTTGCAAGTAGGAGTATCTGCCCTGCATCGATGAAGTGGCTGGAGCAATGGCCTGGGGTCCAGTGACCTGCATCTCACAGACCTAACTGGGGCTCTCTCCTCACCAGCAGGATAATGCAGGAAACTTCTGGACCAGTAACTCACTAAGACCCAGGAGGCAGCACTTAGAGACCCAGAGCCAATTTACAGTGTGAATATACACGTAGAAACCAATTTTCAGAAACTAAAAGGAAATGGATTTTCAGCTGAGGTTCTGGAAAAATGGAAAAAATTAAGAAACTAATGAATGTTTGTCAGTAAACAGATATCAAGAACAGGGAAATATATAAAGCTGAGGAAATGTATCCAATGAGTTCAGAAGAGTGTTTTGTTACTAGGTCACTGGTACTTTGGCTGAATGACAAAACGCCTGATGGGAAATCAATAATTACTAGTGTAAGAAAATACAACACTGTAATAAAGATTAAATTCAAAGAAAGAAATTAAATTCAATTAATTCAATTCATTAAATTCAAATTAAAGAATTCAAAAAAAATTTTAATTAAATACTAAAATAGATAGAGGTGGTACCTACTCCTGATTTATGGACCCAAAGAATAGGAAGCAAAAGGGGACTACAGAAAGGGTATCAATTTAGGTGGATAAAAGTAGTAACAAGGCATTTATTGTACAACAAAAAAGCAATTATAGAACTGTGTGTATTGTGTACTATGTACAGAATTTATTAGAAACTGCCATTACTTTGGCAGTGTCATGATAACAAATTCATCTGTCTCAGAAAGTTTAATCCAAGTTTAGTTCTTTAATCAATACACTAAATACACTAAAATAGCAATTTGCTGATACTCTTCACAGGACTTGTCACGTAAGCCATAAACCTAATTTTTAAAAATGCTTTTAACAGGCTCCGTGGACCATCGGGATGTACCAGGAACAATCTGCAGATGCCTCTCGTGGGCTCAGGACCACGTGGCCACCAATCAGGGCATCACCTGCGCTCAGCGATCCTCACGAACGTGATCAGAAATGCATCTACTTCTGCTCAAATGCCACTTGCCCACACAGGTGCAAAGACGCAAGTGGGAAACCAAGGAGGGAGCAAGCCAGCTCCTGGATGGGAGGGTGCACACAGGCCCAGAGAGCGGCAGGGCCAGCACACAGACGTCTGCAAACGCCCACATGTCAACAGCACGGGGGCCACGACCCAACGTGTGTTCACAGGGGACAAGCAAGTGGAAAGCCGTGAGGTCAGGTCAGGGCCAGCGTACGCGGTGCCTGGAACGCAGAGCAAAAAGTTTCCGGACCCGATTCTAATTTCTACGATCAGTTCACAGGTTCGTGATATTAGCCAGACAGACCTTCCGTGAAGAAGACCGAACACCGACAGCACACACACGCTTCCAGAAAGAGAGACCAGAGCGGACACCTCCAGCTCCGGGCGAGACCCCTGATCACAAACCAGAGGAGCAGGGGACAGAAAAGGAGAGCAGGTCCCCCCTCTTGCAATCTGTTGGGGTCCCCGATCCAGGTCCTTCACCAACTAGGTACTCGCGGGGCGTCTGGTCCCGGCTCCCCTCCCCCCATCTTCTTCCTGAGTCTCCACGCGTCCACCCACCAGCCCCCTCGCTGCCCGCGGGGCCTCCACACCACTCGCCTATGTGTTCCAGCTCTTGATGTTTCATTCCTGAGATTTCTTCAGATCTACTTAACAGCTCGGACGCTTCGTTTCTAAAATGTTATTTAACTGGTACGTTGAAATTCCGATTTCACTGACCGTTTGTGGCTGGTCTCGCATTGGCTGGCTCACTTTTTATAACCCTCCTTCCTTTGTCCGACTGTTAGAACCTCCCGTTTAGTCTTCAGATGTAATGCACATGCACCTTGCATGCAACGCACCGGACCCTCTCAGAACCCCAAGTCTCCGCAGGCCCAGCTCTGCGTCTCTGGCTCACCGGCTTTTCCTCCCTGTGGCTTCATCCCCGCAGGTCCCCGTGAACCCGCAGCTGGGAGTCGTCTCAGACCTAAAGTGTGTTCCTCCAGAAGGGCCCTGCATCTTCCTTCCGCGTGGACCTGGGGGGACCCTCACACCTGACACCACCTCGCACTTCGTTTTCAGCTTGAGGTTCTTTTTTTTTTTTTTTTTTTTTTAATTAATTTGTTTTTATTTTTGGCTGTATTGAGTCTTTGTTGCTGCGCAGGCATTCTCTAGTTGTGGCGAGTGAGGGGCCACTCTTCGTTGTGGTCGCCGACTTCTCATTGTGGTGGCTTCTCTTGTTGCGGAGCATGGGCTCTAGGCATGTGGGCTTCAGTAGTTGTGGCACACAGGCTCAGCAGTTGTGGCTCGCGGGCTCTAGAGCGCAGGCTCAGTAGTTGTAACGCATGGGCTTAGTTGCTCCGCGGCATGTGGGATCCTCCCACAGCAGGGCTCGAACCCGTGTCCCCTGCATTGGCAGGAGGACTCTCAACTACTGCACCACCAGGGAAGCCCCAGCTTGAGGTTCTTCATGCCGCACGGGACGTGTAAACTCCAGCACCAGACCCGAGTGAGCGGAGGTCGGGGAGGGGGTCCTCAGGGGACATTTGTCTGGTTTCGTCCCTCTTCCTCCTGAAGCCAATGCCAGCCAGGCAAGAACTCTTACCGCCCCTTCTGTGGGAAGGACTTGGTTTTCAAGTTCCCACTCTAAACCTGTGACCTGGGGCTTTCTTCCTCCAGGTGGGGCTTAGCAGAGTCCGGTCTGTCCCCTCCTCTGGCTCGGCCCCAGGCTGCCTCCTGATGTCCACTCTGACGGCTGTGCCCAGCTCGCGTGGGTGGCAAACCCCGGTGCAGCTCACACTGTGTGAAGGGTGGCCCAGCATTTTCAGGGTTCAACGCTGCCTGTGATTCCCCGGACAGCCTGCACTGCTCCGCGCTTTCCTGACAATTTACCAGGCAGCGTCCCTCGACTACAAGTTAGCAGAGGAGCAGCTAAGATGCTGCCTAATTCTGTAATTAACTTTGTGAACGCAGACCAACAACCTCCTCTTCCTGAATCTTAATTTCCCAAACAGTAAAATGAGGGTATGGAATTCTCCAGAATACCTTCCAACCATAAATGTGCCATGACTTAAAGGGCCAAATACAACACAGAGATCTTCTAATTTTGTTTTCTGTATATGCAACTCCTTCACTACACTCAAACCACAAATGTAAACTTACAGTTTAGAAAAATAAAATATGTCAAAAATATAAAGCAATCTAAACAGAAACTCGGAAACGTGAGAACAAGCCAGCTCTTTCATACTGCAAAGCACACACTCTCTTTAGGAGATAATTAGAAAACCCAGAGATTTTAAGCATTCAAAGTACCATGTTGATCTGAATGGATAGGAATATAAATGAAATATGAAGTCGCCGATTCTAAACTCTGATAATGAATCAGCAGATTTGAGAATCTATTGGTTTTTATTAAAGAATAAATTGAGTTTCCTCTCCCTCTTTCCTGATAAGAATAACATCCATCCTTAAACGATATAATGTTTATTTTTTCAGCAGTTTCAAGAAAACAAAATACAAGTCTACTCCTCAATCCTGACTTCTCAAACAATCAAGAATATAAGTGCAACCCAAGGTGTAAAGTTCAGTGTAAACGGTCTTAGGTTTTGAGAGAACCAAATTCCCTCCAGGCTCACATTCTGAGTAAGTGTTGGATCACAAAGTGTGTTGATTTTGAAGCGAGCATATACCTCCCACTGAGAATAGAGCTTGAAATGTAAGAATCGATCATCAGTATTATTTTCTATTAAGAAAACTGATCTTGAATATCGAAGCACCAGTGTGAGCCGTCCACACGGCCGGGAAGTGCCTGTTCTAAGGCACTAACTGGGCCCTGGGGTCCCAGTGACAAGCCAGGTACTGCTTGACTTCACCATCTGTAAACGTGTGTTGAACTGAATCTGATGATACATTTTTCATCTCCTGGGATCCCAGGGACTCGAGGTTCGGCGAGATGTAAAATTCACACTCATCTCTTCTGCTGATCGGCTGAGGAATCATCATTATTACATCTTCCTAAGGTTTGGCGAGATGTAAAATTCACACTCATCTCTTCTGCTGATCGGCTGAGGAATCATCATTACTACATCTTCCTTTCCTGCTCCTCAGGATATTTTAAATGGAAAATAACCGCTCTCCACCAGCTTCTCTGGTGGAGGTTAACGTGGAAACATTCAACGATACGAATATAAGAGAATCGCTATGGTCCGACCCCCTTAGAGGTGTCCTGATTCTGTACCAACAGCCGTGGCCTTTGTTAAGAGTCATCTTTCTCATTCTCCAAACACATGATAAACTCTCATGTCCAGATTAGCTTTATTTTTATAATCAACTGAAGAACACAGGGTTTCAACTGTTCCTCAAAGTAATGGGACTGAACCCAATGCGATTCTGTATCTGGGGCAGAGTAGACACTCTGATCTCAGTAGCTGAGTATGCTCTTCTAGGTACAAAGATGTCCTCGGAATCCCCCTCCCAATTATCCAGCCCAGACAGGCATGTTTATTCAAGGAGATATTCACTCCTTTCCTACAAAGGAGGGCTTCCTAAGGAAGCAGCAGAGATCAGTAAGGATGGAGCCGGCAGAGACCGGGAACAAATCCACGTGACCCACCCTCTAACTTAGAGCAGGGAGTTCTAATATCAAGCTTTAGGCACCAATAAATCATTTGAAATTGTAAACATAAATTTATAGGTCTGAACACTCACCCATTTTTCCTATGAAGGAGCCGATAATTTTCATCAAGAACATAACCTTGGGCAGAGAATCCAACGCTGAATTCTAAAAAGTGTAATTTATTTTTCCTGGACAATACAGCACAGAAACATTACCTGCTTTTACTGTAACTTGTCTGCGATTTTCTGTAGAGTACAAATTCACTATTAAGAAGGGGGACACTTAAGTGTTTACAAAACACCCCTGCTTCTCCCTCTCCCCGCCACCCCCCATCCCGTGTGGTATTTAGAACACGTGGAGGGAAATTAGCAAAGGGAAGGTCAGTGATGGGGCCAGAGAAGGTGAGCACAAAACTGCTCTATCTGTTCTAGAGAGATCAGATTTGGGGCCAGCGGGAGTCTTAGTAAGAGCTGGTGCCGGGGTGGGGTTCCGCAGGGTGCACTGGGGGTTCTGGAGGTCGGGATGCAGGATCCGGGCCTGAGGTTCCAGGGAGGAGCCCTGGGAAGGACGGCGTCTTGTCTCTCGCCCTCCTCGTGTGGCTCCACCGTCCTGGACCCAGAGGGGTGCCCTCAATCAAGGCCGGCGGCCAGAATGGGCGCAGCAGGCGGGCAACGGGTGGTGGAGGGTGGCCTTGGGCTCCAGGACAGAAGGAGGAGGACGCCATCCAGGTGGAGACGTGAGCGCTGAGGGTCATGAAGTGCCGTGTGTGTGTGGACACAGAGGCGAGGTCACCTGACGCCAGGGAACCTGATGAGGACACGCTGACTGCAGGACTGCGGATGGACCTGTTTACGTCATCTCCGACATAAAGGTCACGAGGACCCAGAAACCCTCATAAATAAGGGTCTCCAGAGCCTCCAGAAGAGCCAGCCGTGACCTGGGGACGGAAGAGCTTCAGGGATCCTTCCAAAAACACACAGAAGGAAACTCCTTTCCTCTACATGGTTTCTTGCTCATCATTTTTGTAGCTAATGGGAAGGTCTATTCAAAGGAAAGAGTAATGACTGATGTTGATAATTTCTATATATAAGCATACATGCAGATATGTAACACGAAATGCACATGATATATCCACAGCCATTTAAGTCCACTGGAAGGAAAATAGGAGATTTCAAGTATAATATATTGTATACATATATACATCATTTGCAATAGTCCCAAGTTAAACTTGGAGATAAAACTTGCAAAAGCATTTTTCCCTCATCTTTATTCAATATTCTAACACATCTAGTACATAAGTTTCTTACCCTTAAGAAAATTTCACTTGTAACTGACTGAAGCTGAGAAGGACCAAGCGTTACGTGAAAATCCCTATTTGTATCCACAGAGGCAGGGATCAGGCTGATACTGAAAACCACCTGCTGTATCTTCCATTGCCTGTCGCTCTAGATGGAAACCCTCAAGTTATTATTCTTTCAGGAACTGGATTATCTGTCAAGTTACGTACTTTCTAGTTTCCAATGAGAATATGTCCAATCTCATGCTGTGGTGTCTGGGGATATTTTTAATATAAAGCTGCTCAAGGAAAATACATTAATGAAGAAATTAAGAAAGTCAGGGAGAGTGTAAACAATACAAACTTGAAAAGATGCTTTGCTTTGCAATAATGGGGACATTTAGATACGGCCGAGGACCTTGTCAGGCCACGTCCTGCAGGACCACTCTTAGGGGGCTTTCATCCGGGGAGACCTCTGGGCTGATCTACGAGACACAGTCTGAGACAAACCCCTGGGGCCTGCAGACGCAGAAGGACTTACATTTGCACTGTGATTGCTGCCACTAACACAGATGACATCTTGTTTTTGAATTGTCAGTACCTCTTTCGTTAGCTTCAGGCGGATGTCATAGGCGTGTCCAGACCCTTCGTCGTGCAACAGGGCAGTCCCGGTTTTAGTCTGAAACAAAACAGAGATGAAGAGGGTGTGAGGATGGGAGAGCACGGACCCTGACAAAACACGCCTGCCCCTGTTCACAACCTCCTGAAACACGCCTGTGTATTTATCACATACCCATGCATCTGACTAGGATTTGATTAATTTAACACAAAACAATGGAATTTTTAGCATTTCTTCCTGAGTAGTTTTTATAGGATTTGTATAAAACATGTTTTTGGCAGGTGAAGAACGGATGAGCCAGAAAGGCACCTTTGGATAAATTAGAAGTCACCTTGTCCGCGTGAAGTCATGGACCTGCCCCCGGCTGAGCGGCGCCCGGTCACACGGGTGGGCACGGGTCCCGGGCGAGCACTCGGACGGCCCTCCTGTCTCTCTCGTGCCTGCACAGGGCTCTGGCCAACACAGCCTCGGACACAGCCCTGCAGCCAGGAGGCGGGGAGGAGGGTCGGGATGCTGGGAAGGGCCGCAGGGGTCTGGTGGTCAGGCCAGGACCAGACGGCCCAGGGCTCACTGGAGTGAGGGCGCGACCAGGTGCGGCCTCTCCCCCCGCCGTCCAAGCCGGCACACATGCACACACACGCACACGTGACGTGCAGCATACTGTCAGTGTGCAGCGATCAGGGCAGGAAGGTGAGGTTTGGCTCACACAGACAAGCCTTCAGTTGCGAACGAGGAACCCTGAACTCAAAGTAAAACCAAAGGCTGATTAAAAAAAAAAAAAAAGACTAAGAGGCAGTGTCTGCAAGGAGGCGTTTTTTTCCTACTGCGGGGTCAGAGGTCATCATGCATCCTTTTATAAAACAAGCTTTAATCCAGCAGGACGTGGGGTCTCTGTGGGAACAGGAGGTCCGGCCGGCTTCCCGTTCTCCTGCTCCCGAGTCACGGATACACCCACGAACACGCTTGTGGGGTTGACCGTACGGAGCAATCGTTCCCTGGGGGCCTTGGCCACGTGGAGTCGGTGGGGACACTCAGGAGAGGACCCGGGGTGGCTGCTGGTGGGGGCAGGGGTGGAGGGACCCAGCACCCAAGGGAACCCGAGACCAGGGCAGCTCCGCAGGGAGAGGGCTGATCCTTGCGTGTCGTTTAGAGGGAGAACCGTTTCCGGTTCACATCAAAGAGGCACAACTTCGACCCATTTCTATCGATGTGTAAAGCACACGCTCACGTACAGTGTTCATTTCCAGCTAATGCATCACGACCAACCCACGTCAGTCAGTTGTCTTAGGGACGAAACCCCCTCCACCCGGCCCACGAGGAGAACGCAGGTCAGAGGCCAAAGGAAGGGTGGCAGAGCTTTAACAAGTTAAACACAGTATTTAAACTGTGTTAGACATTTAAAGAGTCAGCTACTGAAAGCAAAAGGATTCAGTGGAGAACTAAGTCGAGTCGTCTGTTGCCTTAAGGTGCCATCTGACCCCGTGACGCTGCCAGAAGTAAAGCCAACTGCTGCTCAGAATGTTGAAAAATAAAGTCAGGAACATGAACAAACTGGAGAGCATTCAGCATTCCACTCAAAATCACAATCTTATTCTCATCACTTTCTTCTAGAAAATCACTCCCCTTCTGTCAAATGACATGAGTGCGCCAGAGATGCATATCCCCGTAATATAAACATAACAGCCCCCTCCCCGGGATCCCAGCACCACCGTCCTCAGGGGACCCGCCCAGAGGCGCAGAGGCAGGACAGAAGGCGGACCGCCGAGCCGGGTTCTTCCCTCGCACAAGCCGCGGTCAGCAGGTCCCCCCTTTACATAACTGAACACACTTTCTCGACATTTCTCGGAAATAAAACAACTTCTTTAAATTACATGTTGGTCTTTGCCATTCAAAAGCCAAAAAATTAAGAACAAAACTATACCCAAAAGCAAAAACATTAAGAACAAGCCTAAACTCCCCCCAAACGAGAACAAAAGGAACGCCTGCCCGTGCGGGGCCCCCCTCTCAGTGCGTGGTGAGGCCTCGCTGTGTCCTTGTCCCGTCGGCGGCCCTGTGCCCTGCCCTCCTCACCCGCACGGTGAGTCCAGAGGCCCATCCCGCAGCCTCTGCCTACGAAACGTCCAGAGCCCACGCTGCTCTCAGTACCTGGGCTGCCGCCCTCCCCCCTGCAGCCCGGCCCGACCCAGGCTGACCCTGTCAGCCCACCGTCCAACCATCCTCTGAACAGGGCCCCCCAGGACCACAGGGCCGCTCGCTGCCTGAAGAGCCTCTCCCTCTGGCCCCGGTCCTCGTCCCAGCCCGGCGGTGGCCCCCCAGCCTGGCCCAGGATCTGGTCCTCGGCTCCTGCGCCCCTGGTCCCTCCAAGCCCCACGCGGCCCCTCTCGTCACCTGTAGGTCTTGGCTGAGACTGGCCTTGTGGACAGGCCTCCCCACCAGCCACAGGGCCCTAACCCCTGTCCCCTGCTTCGTCTTCTCCCTTCAGCCCACGGGACTGTGGGCCTCGTGCCAGAGCCAGGCATCCCAGGTGGGGGGCCCTGGCCTCACTGCCGGGTTCCCAGCTCTCACAGCAGAAGCCATCGGCCAGGGGCACAGGGGATGCTCTGTAAACAAGTGAAATAGGAAGGCCACCCTCTTCCCACAAATGCATCTTCAGGTCCATGCAATTCCAATAACAATCCATGAAGACGACTGTGAAATTTACCATGATACTAAAGTTACATTTTGTGAAATAAGACTGGTGTTGCGGGAAGATAATTGATCCATAAAACATTAAGCCCACCACATATTGTGGTGCTAAACAGTCGGATGGAAGAGGCAAAGGAAGGCTCCAGAAAGTTTAATTACATCATTGGAAATAGTTCATAATATCTTTTGCTTTTGTAGCCGTACCACATGGCTTGCAGGATCTTAGTTCCCTTACCAGGGATTGAACCCAGGTCCCGGGCAGTGGAAGTGCTGCGTCCGAACCACTGGACCGCCAGGGAATTCCCCAAAATATCCTAAAACTATTGCTTAGTGATTTCGATCATTATAAACATGGTTCTCATACCTTACTTCAAAAACACTCCCAGAGAGATCAACCCTCGTAAAAACATAGAAAAACAAAAGTTCTTGAAGAAAATATTAGTGTGTGTGAGGAAAAACTACCAGGTTAGCTTAACTCAAAAGCCAGAAATTCTTGAGAAAAAGATTCATGGAATTCACTACATGGAAATATAAAATTTCGTATGACAAGAACTCCATATACAAAAATATATGCATATAGTAGACACAAGGTTAATAGGAAGAGTCTTACAACTTAAGACGGACAAGTGAACATCCTATAAAAACTGAGTCAAAGACATGAAAAGGAATTCCCAAAAGAAGGAATAAAATGAACAATACACTTGAAAAGAGATGCAAGCTCACCAGTAATCCAAAGACTCAGTTACTCAACAATGATTTATGCTTTTTAAACTATTTGATAGGCAAACATTTAAAAAGAACAGCAGTACCTAGTGTGGACGGGACCTGGAGGAGCAGGTGGCCCACGTGTGGCTGGTGCGGGTGCCACCTGCCTCCTGGAAAGGGTCCGGGGATAACGAGGGCGTCTGTCATGCCTGATCTGGAATCGGGTGTCTCTGCCTCCAGGAATCCACCCACAGGCGCAGCCAGGCAGCCGCCCTGGGGGTGACGTGAACCACCGTTCCCCACTCTCTTCACGGTTGGAGTGTGTTACCCTTTGATGTGACACTAAGCGTGAGCCTAACAGACTTAACACACCTGATGTACTTAGAACATCAGTTCTGTATCTCTCGGCAAGAAAAGTGTCCACAGATATCAATTCCTGAAGAGCAAAAGAGCACACAGCACCTAAGATACAAAAAATTAAGTTTGTACATAAATATAAATGTAAAGAAATGCATGGAGAAAATTTAGAATGATAGGATTTCAAAAACAAATACTAGCAAACAGAATCCAACAGCACATTAAGAGGATCATACACCATGATCAAGTTGGGTTTATCCCAGGAATGCAAGGATTCATCAATATACGTAAATCAATCAACGTGGTACACCATAATAACAAATTGAAGGAGAAAAACCATATGATCCTCTCAACAGATGCCGAGAAAGCTTGTGACAAAGTCAACACCCATTTATGATAAAAACCCTCCAGAAAGTAGGCATAGAGGGAACTTTCCTCAACATAATAAAGGCCATACATGACAAACCCACAGCCAACATTGTTCTCAATGGTGAAAAATTGAAACCATTTCCTCTAAGATCAGGAAGAAGACAAGGTTGCCCACTCTCACCACTATTATTCAACATAGTTTTGTAAGTTTTACCCACAGCAATCAGAGAAGCAGCAGAAATAAAAGGAATCCAAATCGGAAAAGAAGTAAAACCATCACTGTTTGCAGATGACATGATACTATACATAGAGACTCCTAAAGATGCTACCAGAAAACTACTAGAGCTAATCAATGAATTTGGTAAAGTTGCAGGATACAAAATTAATGCACAGAAATCTCTTGCACTCCTATACACTAATGACGAAAAACCTGAAAGAAAAATTAAGGAAACACTCCCATTTACCACTGCAACAAAAAGAATAAAATACCTAGGAATAAACCTACCTAGGGAGACAAAAGACCTGTATGCAGAAAACTGTAAGACACTGATGAAAGAAATTAAAGATGATACCAACAGATGGAGAGATATACCATGTTCTTGGATTGGAAGAATCAATATTGTGAAAATGACTATACTACCCAAAGCAATCTACAGATTCAATGCAATCCCTATCAAACGACCAGTGGCATTTTTCACAGAACTAGAACAAAAAATTTCACAAGTTGTATGGAAACACAAAAGACCCCGAATAGCCAAAGCAATCTTGAGAAAGAAAAATGGAGCTGGAGGAATCAGACTCCCTGACTTCAGACTATACTATAAAGCTACAGTAATCAACACAGTATGGTACTGGCACAAAAATAGAAATATAGATCAATGGAACATGATAGAAAGCCCAGAGATAAACCCATGCACATATGGTCACTTTATCTTTGATAAAGGGGGCAACAATAGACAATGGAGAAAAGACAGCCTCTTCAAAAAGTGGTGCTGGGAAAACTGGACAGCTACATGTAAAAGAATGCAATTAGAAAAAAAAAAAAGAATGCAATTAGAACACTCCCTAACACCATACACAAAAATAAACTCAAAATGGATTAAAGACCTAAATGTAAGGCCAGACACTATAAAACTCTTAGAGGGAAACACAGGCAGAACACTCTATGACATAAATCACAGCAAGATCCTTTTTGACCCACCTCCTCGAGAAATGGAAATAAAAACAAAAATAAACAAACGGGACCTAATGAAACTTAAAAGCTTTTGCACAGCAAAGGAAACCATAAACAAGACAAAAAGACAACCCTCAGAATGGAAGAAAATATTTGCAAATGAAGCAACTGACAAAGGATTAATCTCCAAGATTTACAAGCAGCTCATGCAGCTCAATAACAAAAAAACGAACAACCCAATCCAAAAATGGGCAGAAGACCTAAATAGACATTTCTCCAAAGAAGATATACAGATTGCCAACGAACACATGAAAGGATGCTCAACATCACTAATCATTAGAGAAATGCAAATCAAAACCACAATGAGGTATCACCTCACACCAGTCAGAATGGCCATTATCAAAAAATCTAGAAACGATAAATGCTGGAGAGGGTGCGGAGAAAAGAGAACCCTCTTGCACTGTTGGTGGGAATGTAAATTGATACAGCCACTATGCAGAACAGTATGGAGGTTCCTTAAAAAACTAAAAATAGAACTACCATATGACCCAGCAATCCCACTACTGGGCATATACCCTGAGAAAACCATAATTCAAAAAGAGTCATGTACCACAATATTTACTGCAGCTCTATTTACAATAGCCAGGACATGGAAGCAACCTAAGTGTCCACTGACAGATGAATGGATAAAGAAGATGTGGCACATATATACAATGGAATATTACTCAACCATAAAAAGAAATGAAATTGAGTTATTTGTAGTGAGGTGGATGGACCTAGAGTCTTTCATACAGAGTGAAGTAAGTCAGAAAGAGAAAAACAAATACCGTATGCTAACACATGTATATGGAATGTAAAAAAAAAAAAAAAAAGGTTCTGATGAACCTAGGGGCAGGACAGGAATAAAGATGCAGACGTAGAGAATGGACCTGAGGAGACAGGGAGGGGGAAGCATAAGCTGGGACGAAGTGAGAGAGTGGCATGGACATATATACACTACCAAATGTAAAATAGATAGCTAGTGGGAAGCAGCCGCATAGCACAGGGAGATCAGCTCGCTGCTTTGTGACCACCTAGAGGGGTAGGATAGGGAGGGTGGGAGGGAGACGAAAGAGGGAGGAGATATGGGGATATATGTATATGTACAGCTGATTCACTTTGTTATACAGAAGAAACTAATACACCATTGTAAAGCAATTATACTCCAATAAAGATGTTTAAAAAAAAAGGGGGGGAAAAAACAAACAAACAAAAAACCAACATTTTATGTAAATGTCCACAATTCTCATATACGTATATGCATCACCTATTATGGATGGTTTAATCTGGCCACTCTTACACTCGCTGCTAAAATGGCTTGTCCTTCACATGAGTGGAGGTGGCATGAAGCAGTCCGCTCGCTAATTTTAAAAAATCATAAAAACTAAAGTTAACTATTTTATAGCTTTTTAATTTACTTATACAACCAAGAACACCCCTCTCAAATCACTCCGTGAGGTATGTGTTAGGAGTGTGGCAGAGCTGAAGGTTTCCAGGAGAACCACACGAAACAGAAGCCTATTCTGTAACAGAGCACGGTGGACAACCTCTCACTCACCAGATGTTCATGGCTATTCTACCGAAGAGCACTGTACACAAGTTACAATACAGAGATGTACACAAGCAGTCTTAATGCATTTTCCTTGTTTATTCAGAAATAAGCATATTTTCTTCACTGAATCATTGACAAATGAATTAAAGAATGAGTATCAAGTGCAAAAATAAAATAAAAACAAAGAACTATGAAAACACACAGAGGAGGGAGACAGTCTATCTGTATTCCTTAGCAGTTTATTCACGGGGAGAAAGACAGGGATGGATTTTTAATTTAGTCCAGTTTTCAGCAATACATACCTAAGGGCATTATAAGTAGTACTTTGTTATAAAGAATTCTAAACTTCTAATATTGTCTCTTTGATCTTGGTTTACTGGGTCTAACAAATATGAAAGATCATACAAAATATTCCCTGAAAGGCTGTAGACATTCTATACACGGTACAACTGAAACTGTGAGGTTTATGTACTTTTGAGCAATTACTTTTGCAATACGTAAAAAATGAAAAGATCCTGTAGAGAAGTCCAGTGATGTCATAGAAAAAGCATCAGAGGACATAAAAATTAATTCCACTTCTGTCACATGCTGGCCATACACATTTGGGCCATCCATCTTCCTCCTCTGAGCCTCTGTTTCCTGATGGGTAAAATTAGATCATTCCAACTTCCCTGGGTGATAGAATGAGTCAATGAGACATTACCTGTGAAAGTTTCTAACAGCCTGTCTCAAACCAGCAGAAGGTGAATGCAATCCAGGGGTTTTTCTGGTAGGTTATCTTTTCACACTATTTACATATCAGTAAAAATAAAGCCATTTTCAGTACCAGAAAGAAAAAATCAACTTTGTTAGTCCTGCAGCACTTCACACAAAATGAAAGGATCAAGGCATCAATGGGCAGACAACCAGGAAGAGCCATCTGCACCAGGAAAATCCACAACCCAGATTTCAGAAAGAAAAGGGCGGAAAGGGAGGCGGGATGAATTGGGAGATTGGGATTGACATGTATACACTAATATGTATACAATAGATAACTAATGAGAACCTGCTGTATGGCACAGGGAACTCCACTGTACAGAAGAAACTAACAGAACATTGTAAAACAGCTATACCCCAATTAAATAAAAAAGAAATGTCCCCAAAGAGTTCAGATACGGAGGGAAAAAATGATCATCAGGCAATATTCCACTAAAAGTACATCAAAACAACTACTGCTTGCCTCTTAGGGGTAAAGAAAAGCAGGACCTTAATGCATTCATTTTATACCAACCAACAGAAAAGAAAGCTTTACACTGGAAAAACAGATAATGTTCTGCCCACAAAAGCAAGAGTTTGAAGTTTAAAGACATAAACGACATCCCCAGGAAAGCTGAGACTTGCGGTGCAGGACGCCCCAGGCAGCTCATCTCCACGAGGTCATGTCCTCATCACCTGAGCGGTGCCTCGGACAGGCGGGCTTTAACTTACAAATGCACACACACAGGCTACATCTGTTTAATCGGAAATGCTCACCTGACCTATTTTTCTTGGTTACACGACCTTCTGTAAGTTATCAGTCCTCTCTGGCCATCAGTTTTGGCATCTGTATTGGGAGATAAGTGGGCCCTTATGGTCCATTCTGCATGTTAACACGTGATTCCATGATTATTTTATTCATTTTGATTTAAAAGGACATTATCTTTTTTTTTTTTTTTAACAATCTCTAGATAAATCCTCATAAGATAAAGACCAATTTTTTTTTTAAATTTTATTTATTTATTTATTTATTTTTGGCTGTGTTGGGTCTTCGTTTCTGTGCGAGGGCTTTCTCCAGTTGCGGCGAGCGGGGTCCACTCTTCATCGCAGTGCGCGGGCCTCTCACTATCGCGGCCTCTCTTGTTGCGGAGCACAGGCTCCAGACGCGCAGGCTCAGTAGTTGTGGCTCATGGGCCTAGTTGCTCCGCGGCATGTGGGATCTTCCCAGACCAGGGCTCGAACCCGTGTCTCCTGCATTGGCAGGCAGATTCTCAACCACTGCACCACCAGGGAAGCCCAAGGACATTATCTTTGACCCACATGGCAATGCAATAATGAATTAAATAAGATCACATACACAAAAGTGATTCAAAGTACAATAAAAATTAAAGGGATACACTGTCAACATTGCTTCTGTTAGGACATTCTTGCTGAAGCTAGACTTTTAATTTAAGCAGTACCTGTTATAATAATTATTTAAGTTCTGCTAAATCAGGATTTGAGCTGCTTTAAATTTACACTTCACTTACTCTTGAAAAATGTTTCCTAAGAAAGTTATAATGTAAAATTGCAGGGGTGTGTTTGGCATTTTATATATACAGTAACCTTTAAATTCTTTAGGGGTGTTTGTAGGTTAAAGGCAGTTAATTACAAAATAGAGACACTCCTAAAATCTCTTCATTTAACCACTCCTTCCAAGTTCCCAGGGGGAACAGACCTAACTTAGTATATTTTGGCCAAAAAGAATGTCAGGAGAAAAACCCCCATCAAAGCTGGTGAGGTCACAGTGCTTTAGAGCTTACAATGTGCTGTTTTCACAGGTGTCACCTCCTGTGGCGGCCCCAGGCTGAACGGCAGGTGTGCAGGGCCCCTTTTGCAGATGAGACCCCTATAAACGACCCTTCCCACAGGAAAGGCACATGGAAGCATCGCTCATCTGAGATGGACTCAGCTCTGCCTGCCTCACATCTGCCACCAGGCAGCTGGACATCTCTCTAGCCAGCGACCTCCTCCTCCTTCATCCAGAAAAGTGGGGCAGAGAGACGAGAGCTTGCTTGGGTACCACATCCCCAGAGCCAGCACCCGCCACACCCATCTGCCCTCCCATGGGGGCCACAGCGGTATCAGTCTCCTCCAGGGGCCTGGATCGTGGTGCTCTCCCAGACTCAGGGTGCCCGCCAGGACGAGCCCACACTCACCATTCCCACTTTCATAATCGGTGGCCAGGACTTTGATGGGAATATAGTTCATTTTCACAGACAGATCAGACAATTTTAGGATGTAAACTAGAAGACAAAGATTTTTCCACTTACATAAACTTACATAAAAAACTCTAAACATATAAAAAGACACTCAGGCTATGTGAATGTCCATCGCATACATTTGGGTACATCTGTCCGTGTTCAGCTTGTGATAAAGTAACAGTCTTGTCACAGGATGGGCCTTTATGTCATGACTTATTTGTTAAGGTATTTAGCATTTTATGAAATACTGAATATAAGTTCAAACACAGATATGTTTTTTATGATCAACTACAATCAGCACTTTCCACCTTAATGCTTCTACAGAACACTCCTCATCAAAATTATAAAACAGACGCAATGGCACTGATAAAGGTGTTACAGATATTACAATGTCTGTCTTTTAAAATGCACATTTTGGTTCAGAAGCTTCGTTCTAAACAGCCCCAAGGAAAACCCCTGCCGTTTCCTGTGAAGGCAGTGGCCTTGCAATGATTCAGCGGTAAACAGCTGGCTCTCAAGTTACATGATCTTAATGCCTGGAAAGCGAATGTCTTGTTTAATTACTATGAACACTGTAGTAGGTCACAAGCTAATTCCACATGATCCACTACCATCATCCACGTGCAGCTCCGAATGTCTAAATAAAATCATTAAGTCTCCACGTCATGCCTTCCACCAGTACTGCCAGCAGAAGAATTTAAAGCAAGTGGTGCGTATTTTTAAGCAAATGCCAAAACGGTTTTTGTTATGAACACTGGAGCTGAAACCTGGTAGTAGGTCAATGTATAGAAAATAACAAAACAGAAAATGGCTGTGAAAATTAGAACATCTAATTGCCATTGTCTTCAGTGTGTTTCTGATTTTTACAGCATTTTATCACTAACAGTATAGACGAAGCACATAAGGAACAATCACGCCGTGATGGATCCAGGACTAGCAATTACAATAATAACCTTCATCACTCATCTGACTGTAACATCTTGGATGTGGAAAGCATGTTAATTTCCGTCGTGTTCCTAGGGCCTGTTGAGTGTGGGGAATAGGAAGGGCACTCAAGAGAGTAGAGGAATATTTTATTCTTTGTCTACTTACATGTAAACTCAACTTGCAGGAAAACTATTGTTAAAAACAAGGCCAATCGAGTGAGTTCCAGGCTCCCTGCGGTCGGTGTGCGCACACCTGGTGCCCGACAGCTCCTGAAAAGGTGACCCTGGGAGTGGCCCTCGGCTGGAACCAAGGTGACTTCTTAGCAGAGGCAGGAGGAGCTGGGTTTGTCAAGCCCCCCCCCCCCCCGCGAGGACAGACTGACTCAGAGGTCATCAGGCCCCGTGTGCGTGCCCTCCCCCTGCTGAAGCTTCACCCCCAGCCCCGTCCTACTCAGAGCAGCTGGACCTAAGTCTTAGTAGACCCTTTTCTCTCATTCTGTGTCTCTCTCAATGCGATCCCTGCAAACAGCGCAAAGTGGGGTCTTGTCAAGTTTCCAGCTTTTTAACTGAACCCTCAGACTTCGCCCTGGAGGTGACTGTCCACATGGTCTGACTTATTTCCACCATGTTTGGTCTTGTTTTCTGTTTGGGCATCTGTTCTCCATCCTTCTGGTTCCTTCTTTCCTGCCATCTTTGGATGAATTGTAAGTATGTGCTAGTTTTCCATTTCATCAATTTAAAAAAAAACTGTTCTAACCATATAGCTTTGTTCTATTTTTAAGTGTTTTCTCTGGATATGGAAACACGCATCTTCCTGTATCACCATCTACAACCAAGCAGCATTGCTTCGTGAACAGTGTAAGAATGTCATCCCTCCGACTCCCTCCTGCCCTTCGTGGTCTCCCATGGGTCACTTCCACATGTCACAGACCCCAAAATACATCACTTTATCTATGTACTATTTTAATTTATATTTATGTTTCATTATGGTTACACAAAGACATTATGAAATAATACATAAATGTGTAATTATATATCTAAATACTACAATGAACATTTTTTTATATCACTCCATTCTAATGATCAAATTCAGAAAATTTATCACTGACACTGACAGAGGTCCTGAGGTTTGACCCAGATTGCAAGAGAGCGAAGTAACCTGCTGGGATTTCACGGATGGTGGTGGAAGACGGGAGACACACTTCTCTCTCTGGTTAGCAGTGTAAGTCAGCACTTGCACGGTCTGTGTGAGGTCCTGGGTTATGTCTTATAACGTGAGGACCCTGTGACAGCACTTACAGTCTGGTGTACTTGGCACCTACACAGGCTAGACAGGCAGGAAGCGAAACAAACATTTCTTTAATGAAATAAAAATGCACAGGATCAAGAAGAAGAAAAAAACAGCTCATTTTGGCAGTATTATTTTTTTAACTTTGAAAATGCCTAATTTTTATCACATATATTTCAGGTGAACTTTTATTGAATTGAAATGACTCACATGATTCAGTTTTACCCTGTTTGTCTTCCTAATTTAGTTTCTTCAACTGAAAATGTACCTTCTAAGAAAATCCATAAAATACATCAATTCAACCTCCGATAACGTGAGAAATGTGATATTATCATTGCCTCCTGGTTTGTATAGAAGATTTACTCGTGGCTGCGGGGTCATGAATGCTGCTTTCACTTGAGGATTTACGGAAACACATCACCTCTACAAAATCCCTCATGGAGTCCACAGCCAGGACCCAGCAGGGCCCAGCAGGGCTCACACAGGCTCGCACAGGCTCACACAGGCTCACACAGGCTCGCACAGGCCCACACAGGCCCACACAGGCCCACACAGGCCCACACAGGCCCACACAGGCCCACACAGGCTCACACAGGCTCACACAGGCCCACACAGGCCCACACAGGCTCACACAGGCTCACAGGCTCACACAGGCTCACACAGGCCCACACAGGCCCACACAGGCCCACACAGGCTCACACAGGCTCACAGGCTCACACAGGCTCACAGGCCCACACAGGCTCACACAGGCTCCCACAGGCTCCCACAGGCCCACACAGGCCCACACAGGGCCACACAGGCCCACACAGGCCCACACAGGGCCACACAGGCCCACACAGGCCCACACAGGCTCACATCCGGACAGGCTATAGTCAGCTTCACCACCCGCGCCGGGCCGCACCTCAGGTCCTGCTGGAAGGACCAGTGGAAACGGCAGCGGGGGCTGAGGTCTGCTCCCCGGACCCTTCAGCTCATCAAAGTGATGTCTGTACGCAAAACCCCAGCCCTCTACTTATAACAGAGAGTCAGAGCATTAAAAACTCGGATCCCAGAAGAAGTAAACATTTCCATGGCATCAGGAGGGCTGCCCTCCAAACACCTTCGAGGAGTTCACTCATAGTAAAGAAGCTGCAGCGGGCACAGACCCGGGTCAGCCTCCAGGAGACGGTGGTTCCCAGGGGGCCAGCAGCAAGGCTGGGGCCGGAGGTGCTGCCCCCTCAGGACCACAGGCTCCGGGGAGCATCTCCTCATCCTGCGTGGCCCCCACATCTGACCACAAGGTCAGCACCAGCGTGTCAGGCACCACATCTGTCCACATCACTGGCCTCACAGTAGGGGGCCCAGAGTGTCAGGGAGGTGGGCGTGCACTGCCCACTGCCACCTATGAGTGAGGGCGCAGCACTTATACACCAGGCAGGCGTCACTAAAGAAGACGTAGGGACCACCTGGCTCCACTCCCCCCTCAGAACCACCACCACCAACACACGCAGACGAGCCCTCTCCCTCCTCGATGAAATAAAGAAATGGCACAGCTAAAGATCACAGCACAGGACGCACTTTCTCAAAATATTGTGAAACTGAGGGAAAAATGAGGAAAGATTCTGACAACTGACATAGAATTCCTCAGACTTGGAACTCTATGTTTCTCTGAATATAAGCACACATTCCTGAAGGGTAATCTGATGACCTGGGGCTTGTAGGCCAACAAAGTGTGGGTTAAACCCCTGTAAGGATGAGCTTCAGTGCAGTGCCGGAGAGCAAGAGGGGGCATGGGGATGTGGACAACTGGAGGGGGGATGGGGAGGGGAAGGAGGGGAGGGAGAGAGGAGGGAGGGGGAGGGGGGAGGGGGAGGGGTAGTGGGGGAAGGGTGGAGGGAGGAGGGAAGGGAGAGCTGAGGGAGGGGGAGGGGAGGGAGGTGGGAGGAAGGGGAGAGGAGGGAGGGGGAGGGGAAGTAGGGGGGAGGGAGGAGGGGGAGTGGGGGAGGGGGAAGGGACAGAGGAGGGGAGGAGGTCAAAGGGTCAAAATCACTCAGATTGTGTCCTTTTCACATACTCTACAGTGGAAAATGAGCCAAAAAAGATACATAAAATCTCCTCTCCTTCAAAGTTAAGCAATCTGCTTCCGAATTACCACAGATCAATGTTGTAAAAATCACAGTGGAAATGTACTTTGAATGGATAATGAAGTTACAACTCTTTGAAATGTGTTTCAAAGAAAATTTACATCTTTTAATGCATTATTTATTTTTAAAAAGCTGTTGAAAATCAATGATCTAATCTCAGGGCAGCCAAAGGCCTGTTTGTGTAAATAAAGTTTTATTGGAATAGCCACACCCACCCGGTTACTCCTGTTCACCACTGTTTTCATGCAAGTATTACTACATGTTTTAAAAGCTGAATTCACTATTAAAAATCTTTCACAAAGTAAACTCTAGGCCTATATAGCTTCAGCAGTTAATTCCACATATTTCAGGAAAAAATAATGCTATTATACAAACTCTTCCAGAAAAACAAAAAAGGAACACCATTTAACTCATTTATAACCCCAACCTAAGCTAGTTCTAAAACACGGTAAGGTTATAGTAAAGTAAATTTACTTACCAAACAGCCTCTTGAACATAAATGTAAACATCCTAAAGAAAATATTACCAAATTGAATCCAGAAAAATATAAAAAAAGGAAAATACTTTTTGAACAAGTGAATCAAGGAAGGGAATGTAGTTTCTCATCTGAAAGTAACTGTCCCTCCATGTACAGTTACCTATCTCTGCGTAATAAAACACCCAACACCTCACAGCTTCTGGGATCTGGATGTGGGTCCCCTGCGCCCGCGGTCAGCCATGGGGGCAGCACTCAGGTGGGAGTGGGCTCCAGGTGACAGGTCGGCCGCCACCCGCTCCTGTGCTGCCGGCCGGGGGCTCCCCGTCTGGGCCCCGGGGCCTCTCCAGCTGGCCATTCACAACACAGCATCCCCCAGAAAGCGTGATCCGAGACAGAAAGGACCTGCCTCCAAGAAGGAGCGGGGTTTCTGTAACTGAGTATCGTCACATCAGCCCAACGCTATGGACACGCAGACTAGCCCTGGATAGAAGTGGGACAGGACCACACAGGGCAGGCGGACAGGGCTCCTGGGAGGCACCCCATCACAGGCTCAGAACACGGAGACACTCCTGTGACCGTGAGCAAGTCTCAAAAAGCCATTTGATAAAAGTCATTCTCAACGAAGCCTTTTAATAAAAGGTACTTTCCCTGGCCTTGCGGAAAACCTCTAAGAAAGACTCAGAGCATCTGTGGCCCTCAGTGTTGAATCTGGAGAACTTCCTCCTGGGGACTGAGACACAGATGCCCACCCCGCCACCTCCCCACAGCCACGCCCTGCAGCTCCCAGCCAGCAGCTGCCTTTGTACACTTACAAGGCCTGAAGGTTGGAAAGGAAAAAACAAAGCATTTTTCCACAGATGCCATTACTGAGCACAGAGATAATCTTAAAGTATGAAAATAGATAAATGATTAGTCATGGCATTAATAAAGGTATCAGTTAACGGTATACTATGTCAATATTTTGAAAGTACATGTCAACACATCAGCAGCAAGTATAACAACTGAAAGATATAAGAAGATACAACTTACAGCAGCATTAAAAGTCACCAATACCCACAGGGAGATCAGCTTGGTGCTTTGTGACCACCTAGAGGGGTGGGATAGGGAGGGTGGGAGGGAGACGCAAGAGGGAGGAGATATGGGGATATATGTATACGTATAGCTGATTCACTCTGTTATACAGCAGAAACTAACACAACAATGTAAAGCAATTATACTCCAATAAAGATGTTAACAAAAAAAGTCACCAATACCTAGAAATCAATTTAATAAAAGACGTACAAGGTTTTAGGGCTTCCCTGGTGGCGCAGTGGTTAGGAATCCGCCTGCCAGTGCAGGGACATGGGTTTGAGCCCTGGTCTGGGAAGATCCCACATGCCGCGGAGCAATTAAGTCCGTGCGCCACAGCTACTGAGCCTGCGCTGTAGAGCCCGCGAGCCACAACTACTGAGCCCGTGTGCCACAACTACTGAAGCCTGTGCGCCTAGAGCCCGTGCTCCACAACAAGAGAAGCCACCACAATGAGAAGCCCGTTCACCGCAACAAAGAGCAGCCCCTGCTCGTCGCAACTAGAGAAAGCCCGCGCGCAGCAACGAAGACCCAATGCAGCCAAAAAAAAAAAAAGATGTCCAAGGTCTCTAAAAATTTTAAAAACGTTATTAACAGGATATAAGGAGACCTAAATGTCATAGAATAGATCGTGCTCGTGAAGTGGATGAATTAATATCGTCAAGTTGTCACTTCTCCCCAGATTAATCTAAGATTCAAAACAATAGAAAATCATAACCTCAGCAAGCTTCTAGAAATTGATAAAGTGATTCTGAATTTTAAATGGAAATACAAGACTCAAGTGCAGTCAAGGCAATCTTGGAAAAGAGAAACAAAGCTTAAGACGTACACAGTCGGATATCAAGAACTATTACAAGAGCAAACGGGGCATTTGCTCAAGGAAAATAGCTCAATGGGAAAGAGAGAATCCAGGATCCAGAAAGAGATACACACACACATGATCACATCATGGGCCATGAACGTGGCCCTGCAGTGAGGTCTGGAAAGAATCATCTTTGCTACACACAGAAAAGTGAACCTGGAACCCTGCTTCACAGCATACAAAAAAAAAAAAAAAAATTCTGATTGGACTTAAGATCTAAACGAAAGGCAAATAATAAAATGTTTAAAAGAAAACAAATGAAAATATCTTCATGAACGTGGAGTAAAGTTTATTTCAACATCATGCAAAAAGTTATACCCATAAATTAGAAATTGATAAAGTATTCTGCATTAAAATCGAGAAATTCTGTTCAATAAAAGATATTATTAAGAGAGCAAAAAGGAACCCACAGAGTGAGAGATTTTGGCATCACATATGTTTGATAAAGACTCAGATGCAGAACATATAAAGAACTCCAAAATCAGGAAGAATAATACTAATTCTGTGAATGTGTAATAGAGCAGCTGGTTACAGCTCCTCCAGTAAACATCATTTTGTTTACCTTCGCTTACCATGAGACAGGAGAAAAATGGCATAAAAATTCAATGGCATTAACAATATTCACAGATGGTATTCATATCCACAAATAAAACCAAAGACTCTATAGACATATTAGAAATCATGAACATCTAGCAATACAGTTGGATAAAGTTGCAATCTATCAATATGATTCATGTATTTATACAATAGAACCAGGAGAAAAAAATTAAGAATATAATCTTTCTTCCCCGAATCCATTAGATACCCATGAATATACAAAACATCTTGAAGTCTTCAAAGGAGAAAATTTAATCCTTTATTGAAAGACATTAAAGAAATACTGATTAAATAGAGAAATGCCTGTAGATGGGAAAACTGTCCCCAAATCGGTCTATGCAGTCACTGTATTCCAACCAGAATCTGAATCAGTTTGGACCTTGACAAAAAGACGTTGATTAAAAGGAAAACAAGGCCAAGAAGAGTTAGAGCATCACTAGAAAAAGAAGTGGTGGGACCCTCCCCCTGTCAAATACCAGTAACTGAAGTTTGCCACTGGGTCTAACATGGATTTCTGTTCATAATTTAGCATCTGTGAAATCAAGGTGTATATTACAATGGATGTTCTTTGTGGTACAAAAAATAACGGGGTATGTTGATGTTAATTGCATCTTATAATTGAAGGATACGGCATTACCAAGTTATAACAATTAAAACTGTGGAAAAAATGATACAGGGTTTGAAGAAAACGACCAGAAGAACAGAGGAGCGCCCAGAGTCCCTCTGAACATGGAGACTGGATGTCGGCAGGCACTGCTGATGGTGAGGAACCAAAATACAGGATGCTGGGACAACAGATTAACTCCAAGAGGAAACTGTACGTTCGACCTTTATTTATGCCGCGTGCGTTAAAGATGAAATTGAAAACTTGAAATAAATATCTTCTGGACGGTTGGGACTCAGGAAGTTTTTCCTAACAAGGCACAAAACCCAAAACTAAGTGGGGAAAAACTGTTGCATACACTACGGTTAAATGTTCTTTCATCCAAGGACCCCGCTGACGGTGACACAAACCAACCCTGGGCAGAGGGACCGTGACCCAGGAGAGAACTCAGCCTGGAACACAGGGCACAGGTGGGCAGGTTTGCGGGACCAACGCAGGAAGCTCACCCCGACTGCCTCCCAGGATTCACCTGACAACAGATGCTCACTTTTGTTTCTGAAAGCCTCTGAGTTTAAATTAACAGCAGTTTCTGCTGAAAATCCACCCACTCGCTTGACTGAAAGTCGACAGAAAAAGCGAAGCGAACACGAAGCAAACGCAGAAACCAAACGCTCGTTTGCGGGCACACCCGTGCTCAGTCCCACAGGCCTACTTCTGCAGCACAGAGAACGTCAAAGTCAAGGGCGGCAGGATGAGGAGAGCGCAGTTATTCCACTGCCTACACTATCACTCTTTCCAGCCTCCTCGGAAACGATGGTTTCCATCACTTCTTGTGAACTGAGACATGCCATCAGGTACGATATTAATTTCAAAGAAAATCTCTAAATTATTTTAATCTGGAACACAAAAAGGGAAATTCATGTTCTAGGAAACAACGGTTCCCTATCACCGATAGACTCGTGTGATCCGTGGACCCACCCCGACTTCGGCAACGGCCGATAGAAACCCCATACGGAGCCCCTGCACTTCTCTGAGCTGTAGGACCAAAGAGCCCTCGGGGCCGCCCCAGGAGCCACAGGGAAAAGGCTGGGCTGACGGGGTTGGCAGGGCTGGGGGCCAAGTTTTTGAAGAAGGAGAGCAGAGAGGAAAGCTGAGGCCAGAAGCTCAGGAGAGGGCGCTGGGGGGGTCCCGGCTGAGCTTCGGAAACCACTGCCCCCGGGCCCCCCCGCCAGAGAGCCTGGCCTCACAGGCAGGGGTGAAGGGTCTGCAGACTCCCTGGGTGACTCTACTGGGCAGGAAGGTCTGAGAACGACCCCGCTGGAAACTGAGGATGAGGAGGCGGCCAGAGGTCCCCCGAGGGGGCTGGAGATGAAAAGCAGGAGGGGGGTGGCCACCGCGGGCATGGGGTCTGCACGAGGGCCCCCGGGGCAGGTCGGGGCTGACTGAAACGCCCTCATTTCCTCCGTGACACGCCCTCCATCCACCTGCTGGCTCAGATCCAGACAGCCCCCCACGCGGCCGGACGGGCCGCAGGGCTGAGCGGCAGGTGCCCCCCAGTGGTCTGCGCGAGGTCGCGGGAGACCTGAACACGAGCCCGGTCCTTCCGCAGGAAGAGTGATGCCCAGAGACACGGCTGCACAGTGGTGGGGAGAAGCAGGGCTTATATTTTCCCATAATCCAGGAAAAAGGTCATGTGGTCATATTAAGTATTTTAATCTTCTGTTTGAAAATTTGTTTAGGGCCAAACTTTGATCAGTGACACTGACCTTGTAACTGCCACTCAGATGTCTGCTTGATTCCATCATCCCAGTGAATTTATAGCCATCAAAGAAACAAGCAAGATCTGTCAATAATGACCTACTTAGGATGCACTTTTTGAGGGGGAAAAAGGTAGGACTCCATGCTGTTGAATGATTTCTAATTCTGCAAAAATAGACTGCTATAATGAGCCCCAAAGATCAAAAGACTCTTACCAAAATGGCATAACATTTGAATAACTTGGATTTGACACACAAAAAGCATTTCAACGTTATTTAAAATAGATATCTACTTCCTTAAACTGTATTTTAAAATGAAGTCTAATTGTGAGAAAAATCTTAGGAAAAAGAGACGTGTATACACATATAAAAGTCATAAAAGACATTAGAACAATCACAACAAAATAAATGAATCGCCGTTTCTCACTCAGATTCAGCGGTCAGTCCCTCAGACACTGTTCCCGAAGTTGTCCAAACAGGTCTTTGTGTATTTTAAGAGGGGATTTATCTCCGCGTCCAAAAGTGGCAGTGAAGACTCTCGTTACCGCGTTAGAGACTGGCGCTTTCAGCAAGGGGTCTGCACCGGCTTCTGCACGCGTTACAGGAACTTATGGATTTGCAAAGAGGAGCGGACTGTCAAGGTGAATAGTCTGAGTAAAGACTTCATTCTGCAAAAAGGTACGAACATACAAATACGGGCTCATGTGGGAAGAGCAAACAGCCGGTGGAAATGGAGAAAAAGCTCAACGTGTCTAAATGTTTCACGTGTGCCCTGCATTTCAGTGGAGATGTCCTTCACATTTGACTCTGAAAATAAATCAGGTACACGCTTCTCACTTTAAATAACAAAAACCTTAGTTACTGAATTTAGCAGGGTCCTCGCGGCATCAACTCAAACATTCGGTAAACCTGTTACAAAGCAAACTTGAGTTGCACGTGTCAAAACCATCATACAGCTGAGACATTTAATAACCGAGTTCTTCAGAAGACAGATCCTCCTGCATAATAACGAAGACCCATCTTTACTATACTGAATTTCTTTACATTTTAACTCACAATATCACAAAAGAAAATGGCACAAATGCCTAGCCTGGACGCTACTAAACGTGAGCACGAGAATGGCTGATGGGAAGGACCCGCTCCACGGAGCACTGCGGTCAAGGGCAGGGCAGCACGTGACTTCCTCCAAGGGAAGGGTTTCCAGGAAGATGCTTGAGAAGTCGCCATCTATTTCAGATGCAGAATCAGCCGTGCCCCAACTGCTTTTTGTGCCACAATAATGTGTCTGTTGTATTTTTTCCAATCTGGTAATAGAAACTTACAGATTCACTCTGTGAGAATGTAGTTACAAAAGAAACAATCTTGCCTAAGTTTTCTAAGGGAAATAAATAATGCACAAATATCCTTACAGTAAGATGATAACAGCTCCCTTTGTAAAGGTTTTGATGACTGGATCGATCCTGATTTTTATATATATATATATAAAATATATATATTTGTATATATATACACACAAATCGATCCTGAGGCCCTGGATATTTTTGTAAAGATGATAAAATGTCTCCAAGGATAAGGGAGAAACTCTGACACAAACACAAGGAAAGACTGTGTGACCCCTGATGCCTTAACTCCTCAGACACGAGGAAGGACACACCTGAGGCAGCAGATCCAGCCTTCAGATACAGCATCTGAACACCAGCAGCGATTTTAACAAACTCTTAAATGACTGACGTAACTGAAATTTTGTAACTGTCAAAGGAGGGAGAGATGCAGGACAGAAGCGCCTCGCGGAGGAGCGGACGGCGTCTGCCCAGCAGGGGCCCGAGGTGTCTGCGCAGAACACGGGGATGAACCCCGCACAGCAGCCCCCCGACTCTCCACCAACACATCCCTGCTCACTTCCGGGAAGAGACCGACTACCTGCGACCTTTCCAGCGTTACAACTGTCTTCATCCTCCTGTTGAAAATCTTCTGCTTTGCACCTTTGTGAGGATTCACCTGCTCTATTTTTATTCAATTTATTTAAATTAAAAAACACCAAGTTCACCCACTTCTCCCCCCACCCCCGCCCCGCCTCTCGCGGACACCACTCTGTTCTCTGTATCTATGAGTGTGTATTTGGTTTTAGTTTTTTTAGATCCCATGTGTAAGAGAGATCTCGCGGAAAACACTTTCTCTGGCTGACTCACTTCGCTGCACACAACGCTAAACAAAGGCGCGCTTCACGGGTGAGGAGTTTTATTGGCACATAGGACGGCCGTTCATTCACTCTCCATCCAAAGCGGCTGCTGGGCCCCTGCAGGAGCCGGATGGCATCCCTGCCTCAGAGGCCACACAGCGGCAAATACTTACTATCCGGCCCTGTGCTGGAAAGGTTTGCCAACCCCTGCCCTAAACAGCTGCCACTAGCGCAAACCACGTGCTACCTTTCCCACATCACCGGCTACCCGTTCGCACACCGACTGCCGAGAGCACCTTCTGGGTCTGGTCGGGAAGCAGAGGTCGTGGGGCTGAGATGCAGCTACACCTCGGACGCTGTGCGGCGGGCACAGTGACGGGGGCTCCCCAGGGAACCGCTGACACTGAGCCCGCTGGCCCCACAGCACCGTCACCAGAGCTGCCTGGGTGACGTGGGTCACCCGAGTGGCGCTGTCCACAGGTGGGAGGGTCACTGGGGTCGGGGCCGTCGGTCTGACGGCTTGTCCCGTGAGGCCGACCCTTCGAGTGGCCGTCGGATTGGGGGCACGACCCACCGTTCAAACTTTCAGATTTATGATGCCACGAACATTCTAACAGTAACTTACTACCTACCTGAGACATAAATTTATATTTTATACTTTAACAAAACATTGTGTTTAACAAAAAAATTGAAGCTGTTTAATCTCCGTGTTCCAAAACAAAGACTCAACACCATCTATGTGCACTTTCTGACTGCAGAGAACTGCTTTAAAAAACACATTTCCCACCGTCCAGATGCACACCCAGCACGCCCCGGCAAGTCACCCAATTTAAAGTACCTCTTGCTGTTTAAATGGAGAAGAACATTCCAGGAGTGAGACTGGTCCCCCTCCCCATCCCCGGGGCGGGGGGGGGCTCCTGAGGGGAGGACGCCCCCCGGGCCAAGCGACCATCCAGGCTCCGAACTTCAAGCCGCCTTCCTCAGTCCAAGCGGACAAGCAAGGTGAACCCCGCCCAACGCCCACCTGTGCAACAGGGCAGGCGGCAGAAGCAA
Organism: Balaenoptera borealis; assembly: GCF_965194805.1. NCBI lineage: Eukaryota > Metazoa > Chordata > Mammalia > Artiodactyla > Balaenopteridae > Balaenoptera > Balaenoptera borealis. The sequence goes on from NC_138871.1 coordinate 91,464,838, forward strand.
GGAAAGCGAATCGCGTCGTCACTGGTAGTGGCTTAGACATAAAGTGACACAGTAAACCTGCCACCGCAGTCCGAGCTCAGGCGGTGGCGGCAGCAGACAGACAGGGCCACCCATTGCCCCGCCGACCCAGCTGGCCCCCAGCCTCCCCCCAGCCCGGGCTCCTCCTCTAGTTTCCTCTCTTCCTAAAGGAAACCTTGACTGTGCAGGTGCCCTGGCGGCTCGCTCTGCAGGCCTATTTCCACCTCCATGGCGATGAGATGCGCTTCGTCAAGCCCAGACTCTGGCGGGCAGGTGGGACCCGAGGGTGGGAAGCGCAGGCCAGGAGGGAGGAGGGTGTGTGGCCCTCGCACGGCGGGGAAACGGCTCCCCACGCACGCACCCTGCGCTGATCTAAACACGCCGGAGCTGCCCCACGTTCCAGACACACGGTGCGACACACGTGCGTGAACGCGGCCCTGTCCCCCAGGCCCGAGCCAGGGCCACCGCCCGCCCCTTCCCGCTCAGGGGGTCTGGTGTGACCCTGGGTCCTAGGAGGGTGAGCTGCCTGATCGAACTGGGTCATTGTGCAGGTAAGTCCCTCCCAGACACTCAGGGGTCTTTCTCCTGGGCCAGTGGGGACCTGGGCCACATCACGGAAACTGGGGTTACAGCCTGAAGGACGCTGTCGGCCAGGACCCACCTGCTCTGACTCAGCAGCCTTTAGCTGACGCTTCTCCACTGAACTGGCTGTTTGCTCTGCAAAAACTCGGTCTGTTCATTTGTAAAATCAGAACTGAACCTAGGAAGGAAATCTAATGTGCGTTTTTCTTACTTGAAGGAAAGGAATAACATTTTCCAGATTAACATCATTACAATTCCTGACTTGAAGTGCTGATAATGTGAGCTAATATAATGTCATGAAAAATGGCTTTCTTTCTTTTGGAGACACTGTCTTAGTTACGAACCTTTGCTATATTTAGAAGCAAGCACTTGTCACTAAATTTCTATACAGTTTCTTTAATTTCTTTGGGAAAATTTACATGAGAAAATCCAGCTAATTTTCAAGACTGATATTATCATACCTCTCAGGACACTGAATTAGAGAACTTCATGTTAGACATTTTTCCCCCTTAACTTTCAATAAACCGTTTAAATAGTTCACTGTGCCCACATGGTAGTAACCACACATACTTCATTTCACTAGTTTACTTTAAAAATAAAATTCAATATCCCAGGGCACTGACTGTAACACTTGTAGTCTTGGGCTTTTCCTTCACGTAATATCATGCTTCTTACTAGAGAACTCACTCTTTCTTAACAAAAATTATGGACAGAAATCGGATGTAAGATATGAAATGAACATACTAGCTTTTCTTCTCCAAATACATGTAATTCAAGTACAAAGGACAAATATAGAATCAATGCCAAAATTATTTCATTGTGCCAGCTAATTATATAAACATGGGGGCGGGGTTGGATACCCCCAAACTCCCCATGTTCTAGAAATGATTGCCCAAACCATTCCCAACATCCTGAAAGCTTGTTCTGTGTGATGTAAATAAAACTCCTATGAGACAGTATACAACAAAAAATCATATGGTCTGTGGGAGGGAGGGAGACGCAAGAGGGAAGAGATATGGGAACATATGTATATGTATAACTGATTCACTTTGTTATAAAGCAGAAACTAACACACCATTGTAAAGCAATTATACTCCAATAAAGATGTTAAAAAAAAGAAAAAAAAAGAAAAAAAATCATATGGTCTAAATTCAAAGGAATTTATTAATTATGTATGACTATGTGTCAGCAAATCACCAAAATTTTGAATTCCAAAAATGGGTTTTGCCTGATTCATTATCATTTAGTATTAAAAACTGTGGTTCAGTAGAATTCAAGAGATAGCAAATTTTGAACATTTTTTTAAGTAGAGACCAATTACTACCTAATGCAAATTGAAGTTTTAATGGCAAGTTTTGGAACCACTTCACTGTACTTTATCGCTTATAATGTTATGATATAAATTAAATCATTGCTCAATTAATCGTCCAGAGATAATACTGTAATGAAATTTATTAATTCCTTAATGGTACACTAAACATAATCACCAACTCTAAAATGTGTGCTTCGACTTGGTAGCACAGAGCAGACTTTTCATACCAGAAAATATATTTGGCAGAGAACACAGGCTGACAGCAAAAGCCACCTTGGGGAAGTTCTTACCGAGATTCCCTGGAAGATGACGGATTTCCATCACCTCTGTGGTCCGTGCTCCACAGCGGCCTTACAAGAAGCAGGAATTCCCTGCTGTCTGATGCAACGGAAGTGAATTAGCCATCAGAATCCTCAGATGATACTTTCTATAATGACATTTATCATCAGAGCCATGTTTGGTCAACATTTAATTAAATGATAGTATCATAGCAATGCTACCATAGATATGGGAAAACTCCTTTCCACAATGAAGTTAGAGAATTAATCTCAGATTCCCACTGGAAAACCGTAGCTTTTAAAATTTAAATTGATAGACATCTTTCAAAAACTTTAGAGGTTAACAAGGAGAGCAGGTAAAATTACCCACAGCCCACATCTGAAGCGTAACTAGGAGACAGATAATAATGTAAACTTACATTTGCATGGGAAGATGAAAATACACACATTCAGCCAGAAGCACAAACCCCGTGCCCACACCTGAAAAGCCGTGTATCAAAGCTCTGACTCATAAACACATAAACATGTGACCACAGTCCCATTGGTGAACCCCTGAAGGAAATAAATCGTTCGGCTAAGTGCAAACCCTACTAGCCCAGGGAAAGAAACTCGAATCCCCTAACAAACTATGCATTTATTATTTGACCCTGCCACACCTCCTTTAGGATTCTAACTTCAAGATGCCCGTCACCTACAGAAAACAACATATGCACAGAGATACTGACTGCAACACTGTCTGCATTTGCAAAAGCCTGGGAAGAATACAAGTGTCTATTAATAGGGGGCTGGACGAACACATACACTGTACCGTCACGCAATGACTACTGTGAAGCCCAGCATAAATGAGGGGACACCAGCATGTCAGCACGGAGTCAAGTTCAAGACGTGCTAAGGCACAGGGCAATGTCGACAGAGTAGATAACCTTGCATCTGAAGGAGAGGAACATGTAAGAAAAGGAAGAAAATACATATTTACTTTTTTCAAAAGTAAATATCATAAACATAAATTTACCCAGAAAATAACCAAAATGGTTACCAACAGGTGCAGGAAGTGTCAGGATTGAGAGAGTAGGGACTGAAGTGAGAATTCTCTGAGTTTTCTTTTTTTATAGTTTTAATTTTTCACAATGTAAATTTTTACAAATTCAAAAAGTAAATTAAGTGAAAAGAAAAATATTAAAACCCAAATATTAGAAATAATTTAAATAGTAAAGCCAATTGCATAATAAACTACAGAGAGATAATAAGTATCTCAAAAAACTTTGAACACTATACTGACCTGTATGTTCATAATTGATTACATTCCAAAGATCAAAGATGAGCAATAAATAAATATTTGATCAATAATTTTAGAGCTCATATATTGATATAATTTTGAAAATATTTAAGGTACTTATGGGGTTAATAAGTAAGTAAGGATGAAAAGGTTATTAGGATTCAAGATCTTCACTGAAGAAATAAAAAATAGAAAAGAAAAAAACCTAGTCTAGGCAAGAAACCTGTCATGTGAAGTTTGAGTAAACACTATTAATATCATGTCATGAAAATTTAAAAATATTTTCTCTTACTCTGTCCAGGGAATGGTCTTGGAAGCTTTTGGTTTCTAAAAACTCAACTGAAAATGAAAAAAAGAGCAACTCCAAGTCCTTAGGAAACAGGAGATCCATGAAGAGGTTACAAGGGTGAGCCTGAGATATCTTTTATCATCAGAACGACAAGCATTACCTGCCCGAAGGTTAAAGGAAACCAGCCTGCGGACCTTCCACTGACCATCTCATAGGGACGTACCTGACTGTGATTCACGGAACAAATGTGCAACCTGGACTCACGATGGTTCTCAGGCTAAAGAGAAGGAGGTGGAGAGGCAGACACGGGAGGTGGTGAGCGCCACCACGGGAGGGATCAGGTCACATCTCCACTCCTGCCCGTGAAAACTGTGACTCAGGAGACAGAAACAAGCACCGATCCTGACATTTCACGAGGGACAGTGGTGCTTCTCCAGTCGACGACAGAAAGCTCTTCTTTAGAGGAGAGAGGCCGTTGATAAATGGAACAGAAAACCAGCATTTGGCCATATTCAATAAATTAGCTCATCAGAAGGATTGTCAATAAATGCTAAATCCATTAGTCGAAAAATTGCTGGTGAACAGTATGCTTTCATGCTGCCACCACTTAGTATTTGCAAAAAAAAAAAAAGAAAAAAAGTTGTACTGTTAAAACCAGAGTAATCAGAGTCCCGCCCTGAACCAAGTCAGGAATTCAGATCAGGGATAACAGAGCTGCCAGCGAGGTGGGCAGGCTGACACGACTGTGGCTGAAATTCACAACACACGCGAATGACTTTTCAACAGTTCAGCAAAAACAAAGCAAAACACACACGCACGCGGATGAAGAAAGTATATACGAACATGGATGTGGAATCTGGGCGATGGGTTTACGGGCATTTACTGGGATTATTTTTTCAACTTTTCTGTTTTAGCAAATATTCATCGACACAAATTTGGAGAAGAATCGCAGGAATCAGACCCGTCTGGACGGTGTTGGTGAGGAACGGTTTGTGAGCAGTTCCCGTGTAAGAGCGAGTCACCCCGGGGCCCTGCGGAGGCGCCCTCCAGAGCCGTGCTGCTGTGTGACCCGTCCGGCGTGCCCTCGGTGGCCGTCTGGCCCGTCCAGGTGCCAGGTGTGGGGTCGGAAGAGCCAGGCCCACTGCCGGGTCTGCGGTTGCAGCCTGTGCTGTGGACACTGGCCCAGGACCCCAACCTGGCTCAGGTCGAAAGCCTGGGCATCCCCCCCCACTCCTCCTCCTCCAACCAGCAGGTCCTAAGAGGCATCTGACTCCCCTCGCTCCCACTTCCACTCCTCGCACGTCCACGGCCACTTCCCTAAACCCCAGGAGATCCTTCAGGAGCAGCGACGCCTGCGATGGGGCCGGGAGGCGGTCTCCGCGGGACCACCAGGAACGCCGCTTCTGCCTCCTTGTCTCTGGTGCTCTCGGCAGAACTGAAGAGCCTCTTCAGAACTCAGCCAGCTCTAACGGGGTTCTAAAGGCGTCTGTGAATTAGTCGTCTTCAAGTCCTGATCGCCCAGCGGTCCCACACGGGAGTCAACCGAGACCCCTCCCTGCACTCGGCTTCACACCTTCTCCAAACAATCCACTGACCCACAGGCATCTACTTATTTCTTGTGTGTGGATGCCGTATACAGGCCAGGACACACATCAGGGTACTGCGAGGAGGGTGAGGGTGCAGAGGGCTCGGGGGTGGGGCTGGGGGCACCTCCCACCTGGACACAGACGTGCCTCTTCATCGCAGCACTTAACTCACAACCGGCCGTTCCCAGAACACCTGCCACGTGTTCTAAACTGGAAGGTTACACGTGTATCTTATCTCTGATGCTCGTAACAATCCTACTAGACAGTATTCAGTTGCCAGGGATCAGAGCTTCCCTGTGATGGGGAACAAAACCTAGGAGGACAAAGCCACTGACTTCTTTTAATTATTTCAGGTATGTGTGAGCTCAGAGGCAACCTTTAAAACTATGATGTGTGTCTATTTATCCAACACTAGATTTGTGACATCTTCACTGATACCATAAACACGGATGTACACACACGTGTGTGTTTTTCTGTTAAAAGGCATGCGTGATGGCGTCTGCTGTCCCCCCGGAGCTGGTCTCTACGACAACCAGGTCCAGGGCTGAGGGGCCGGCCCGCGTCTCCTGGGACACAGCCTGCTTCCAGCCCGCGTGTCCTGTGCGCCGCAGGCCGGCCGCCCCCTCGTCTGTGTTCTAAGAGCGCGTCACCTTTTACAGACACAGCGACGCCAGCAAAAGCCCTGGCCTTTCAGCCAGGAAAGTCCGCTTCACCACCAGTCACGACGGCGGCGAACAGGGACCATCCTAACGGGGCTTCTTCCCCGCTAGTCAGAACATCCGATCTAAAACTGAAAGAATGAAGAGAGGGTGGGAGGAGAGACCCTCACTCCCTACCATGAACCTGAGATTAGGCAAACTTAAATGAAGATAAACTCGTGTGTGTGTGCGCACGCGTGTGTGTAGCTGAAGGCAACATCAGGGCAGCCGTGTGTTCTGCGGGGACAGGTGTGGCTCAGGCACGCACAGTCCCAGGGCCAGGTGTGACGGCCACACAGCTGGCTGTGTGACAACAGCAGTGTCTCTGTAAAAACAGACGTTCCTGGGTGCTTTTTTTTTTTCTAAACAGTGTGTCTTTTCCTTCTTAAGGATGGTAATTTGAAAGACAATTATGTGTGTACAATTTTGTGTTGTCATAAATGCTGTTCTTTCCTGCCACACTGACATTTAATAACTTGAAACAGCGTTTTCTGTCACATGCACTATTATATCACCTAGAGTCTGTCAAAAAAGATTGAACTGAAAATTACGTTGAGTGGGAAACTTTAAAAAATCAAGCTTAAGAACAATTTTAAATATATGTAATTCATAAGCTTGTATGTATTTTTATGTAAAAGAAAAAATAATTACTATCCAAATCTTCTCCAAATCAGACGTCCTTTCTTATCATTGTATTTTTTTTTCCACAATCAAAACTGTAACTAAAACATTAAATGAGGATTTACGTCATCTCTGGTCAGCTCCGTGAAGCTGACAAATAACAAATAAAATCTATTCAATCATGTAGACACCCAGGCATTTAGTCTGTAATTCCGGTACTTGATTCAGTATAGCTTGTGTTTTTAAACTGAAAATATTCACAGTACTTGTGCTACATATTGGTATGTGATGATTTTTATATGGGGGCTGTCTGAACATCCTTCTTTGTGCATCTCAAGAAAAGTGATAAAACTCTTACAGAAATGACTATAGTTTTTGTGAAGCACTGAAAATAATCAAGAATGGCTATAAATACTCTATACTAATCTACCAATGTGAAATAAAATAAAGAGATAAGATTATTAGAATCCACTTAGAGATTGTGAAGGTTATAAACATACTAAATTCCAAATAACTAAAGTAACTTTACTTACAGAAACACAGATCAATATGTTCTTTTGACCTAGATTTGACTCAGGGCACAATGCAAATGGATTTTAAAGAAAAAAAATGCTGCAAGGAAGCTTCTCCAATAAAATTAAGAATCCTCCTTGGAAATCACTGTAAGATAAACTTAACATCCATTTTTATTGGCTGTCATTTGTCCTGAATGTAATAAACAGTCCTGAGGGCCACTCTGCAGTGGACGGGCCACACACCAGGCTCACCGATAAACAGTGCAGACCCGGTTACGCTCAAGTAAAACACAAAGTACCCACAACCTAAAAACAAAGTCCAATAACACTCACAACCAAACTTCATACCTACCACCAACTAGTATATCAGGAAAAGTTAGTAACTGTTATGTCTATTTTTAAAAACTCACATTGTCGGCTATAACTAGTAAAACTTAAAAAAAAAAAAAAACTTTGTATTATAGGATCAATGTCATTCTACCTAGGTTTCAATCCTTAGACTGCAAATCTCATGTTATTATTTTAGAAAAGGAGTTGGTTTTTTTTAACGTACAGCAGGTTCTTATTAGTTATCCATTTTATACGTATTAGTGTATATACGTCAATTCCAATCTCCCAGTTCATCCCACCACCACCCCATCCCCACTTTCCCCCCCTTGGTGTCCATAAGTTTGTTCTCTACATCTCTGTCTCTAAGAAAAGGTGTTATTTTTAAGCAGAGATTTCAAGCATATTAGGAAATAATTCACCTTTATTTTTAAAGGACAACTGAAGACGGGAGTTTGTGTTTATAAGACACACCCCCCCCCCAGGAGATTTCAGAGCCACAATAATCACAGCACATTAGCCTTTAAGTGTTTAACCAGAGAGACCAAGTGACAGATACAATAAAACTGTATCAACAGACCTGAAACACCACATGGCTGGTCCATGCAGAGAGAAACTGGTCAGAAATCCATTCACGAGTGTGATGCAAGCTTCTTATCTCGTAAACTTTGTTTGCTGAGAAAATTTCCTCTGTTACATGGCAAGAGCATGGATCATTTTGAGTTTGTTACAAAAGCCTAAAGACTTCAGTAGCGAAAACAAAAATTTACGTCCTATGAACAACCATCTCCCTGCTTCAGAGACTAAGGATGTAGTTTCCGTCACATGACAGTAATGTCAAGCACTATTATTAAAAATAAAGCAAGGCATCATTTTCTAAAAATCAAAATTAATATATGTTGTATCTTTCAGGGGGGTTTGCATGCGCATTACTATGCAGCAGTTTCATTTCTAACCGTATCTGCTTTGCAATAACTCACTTCCTAGGCAAAGCCATTTAGGTCACGGCAGGTATTAAAATGAAGTGTTGAGTTTGCACTGGGAATTCAGAAGCGTGCAGTACAGTATACATTGAGGGGTAAATAAAAGCAAGAAGCATAACAATTCACAATTGCTTATTTGAGAAATAAAAAGGCTATATACTAAGAAAAATGGTGTTTCAACAAAGCTACATTAAGTGTGCATCTTGAGCAATAACGTTTTCAAACTGAACTAGGAGGCACCATTACAGAGATGTGTACAAGCCCATCACAAGGCGGGGGTCCGACCACTGACGGATCAGGGCACGGCCCCCTCACAAGCAGGAAACCCCTGGGGCTGTCATCTCCCTCACTCTCACCTGTCAAAACACCCAAACTAAGGCACAAGAAAGGAAGGCTGTCCAAACGTGGACAGAAATGCTGAATCTCTTTATACTTCATTAAAACAGAAATAGAGGTGGCAGTACCATCCCAAGCAAATCTAGAGCTTCTGGGCTCTCGGCTGATGTGCTGGCCTCACGTCAGCTGTGCAGCCTTAGGGGACCACATGGGTCTCACGCCCTCACAGCTGAGGACACCCGAGCCCTCATCCCAGCATCTCGCACCTCAGCGCTGCCCGGAACCACCTGCTCTGTAAACCTCTTTCTCCAGCCTCACCTCCTCTGATGCCACCTGCATTCTCAAGTGTCGACCTCCTGTAAGTGACCTGTTACCAGGACAGGACCTACTATTTCTATGCGGCCAGCAAGTGCCGAGCGTTCAGCGCATGAGAGGCACCAAGGTGAGTGAGAAAGGGCGCAGCTTCCCCATGGGCTCGACTCCAGCGACTAGAATGACCTCACAGACACGTGCCTTTGACTCCCGGCCTCTGCTGTGGGATCTGGGAGGGAAAGACCGGGTCAGAGAGTCCTGGACGGGCTTATCTGAGGAAGCAGCAGGGGCAGGAACCTGAGAGCAGAGGAGGAGAGGAAGGAGAATTTGGGGGCAGAGCAGGGGCACGAGCAGAGGCCCTGGGACAGCAGAGAGCTGCTGAGATTGAAGGTGAAAGGTCCGTGCTTCACAGGCGAATTCCGAGGGAAGGTGAATTTTGTTCAGTTGATGATAATCTATTTCCTTTTTTATTTTATTGATCTATTTATTTTGCCCTGCAGGAGTTCCCCAAGTGTTCTATTTATTTTTGAGATTCCTAATGTCAACAGTGTACCTCTGAAGATGCCAGAAGTAAACTCTGAACCAAGAACGTTTTGTAATTATAATTAGATTCTTGCTTCTGTCCCATTACTAGAACTTCGCAACAGGAATATCTATCATTTGCTCTGCCTTCCATATCTTTTACTTTTCTCATATTTGTGTATAACCTTTTCCTCCATATTGACAGAAATCAGTAACTTTCTCAGTATCTCTAACTCAGTTTCTACGGCTGCCTGTTTTCTGCTTATTTATTTTTGCTACTGCATTTTAAGTTTTTTGTTTTATAAAGTAGTCAAATGTCTGCTTTTCAGTTTGGTACTTGGTGTTGATAATTTATATAAACGTATGTCGTGTTCTGTGGGAAATCCTGCTGGATGTTCCTTGGCGTTTGCATGGCCTGCCTTGACCGTGGACACACGCGCCCACTGAGTCAAAGTCACTCTTGCTTCTGGTTCCTTCCCTGAACAGCAGGCGAGCTGAAGCCAGGGGCTCCGTCCTCTCCTGGCTAGTCCGTCTCAGTACAAAGTGAATCCCCTCCCAAATTTAAGCTTATGGGTAATGTGACGTGTACGATCTCTCAGGAAATTTCTCATCATTTATCAGTGGTTATAATCAACTGAGGTGGATAGTTTCTCACAACTGCTGCCTGGTCTCGTGATGACAGCAAGGAAATTCACTCCTGGGAAAACAAAAGAAGTCTGTGTTTTCCTTTTCTAGAGGGAATACACATTATACGAGCAGCCAAGGGGACCCACTCTTATGGGTTTTACTGTTTTTGACGTTACATACGGTAGGCGCATTTTCAAAGCCTCACAGCACTGGTTCACGCTACTGTGCATTATTTGGGGGAAAACTGTCTCACAACCCAACACATGATTATTAAGTCAAAAGCCATAAGAGGGTTATGGAAAATAAGCCAGAAGGACTCTAGTGAGTTGCTGATTATACGTATTCCAGTACAAGAAGGCAGGCTGTGGGAGCAAACTATTATATTGTCCCGTCAGTTTGGAATTAAAGTCACAGCTTTGTGTTTTCAGATGTTACAGAAATGATACCTTCCCTCCTCCAACCCCACTTCCCCGAGAACTTCAATTAACATGCTGCCTGGATTGAACAGTTATGCCTGACTTAGGAAACTGAATCGCTTCTCGGAGGTACTCGCCTTCATCCTTGAAATTCATTAGATATTAATAGTTAGAACACACTTCCAGGGAGATCTCGCTCTAATTCCTAAAGCTAAGGAACAATAAAATCATCATCTGGTTTTCTCTGTCTTTAGTATTAAGTTATCTGATTACTAGCAGAAACATGCAAATTCAGAGCAAGTTTTCTCAACAGCACGCCAAGAGGCATGTACCATCAGCATATCTGAAGGTTGTTACTAGTCTTTGGATGGTAACTATTCAATGAGTAAATAGGAGAGAGAAAAAAAGGACAGTGAACTGTGGTAAAATGAAAAACCATACAAATCTCACTTATGAAATCATCTACACCTTCCTTCTGGTCTGCAGAAATAAAAAGTAAGTCGATGACTGTAAAAGCAGATTTCCTCATTAGTCAGTCAAATGCCAGAAAATAAATTCAATCTACACGGAGTCTCTAAAGCAGTGGTCCCCAACCTTTTGGCACCAGGGACCGGTTTCATGGAAGACAATTTTTCCATGGACCAGAGGAGGGGGAATGGTTTCGGGATGATTCAAGTGCATTACATTTATCGTGCACTTTATTTCTATTATTATTACATTGTAATATTTAATGAAATAATTACACAAAGCAATTGATTTATGATGGTCTCTGTGCAGTCAAACCTCTGCTGATGATGATCTGCATTTGCAGCCGCGCCCCAGCGCTAGCACCGCCGCCTCAGCCCCTCCTCAGATCATCAGGCATTAGATTCTCGTAAGGAGCGCGCAGCCTAGATCCCTCACACGTGCAGTTCACAGTAGGGTTCGTGCTCCTATGAGAATCTAATGCCTGATGATCTGACAGGAGGCGGAGCTCAGGCGGTAACGCGAGCGATGGGGAGCGGCTGTAAATACAGACGGAGCTTCGCTCACTCGCCCGCCGCTCACCTCCTGCTGTGGCCCGGTTCCTAACAGGACACGGACTGCTAGCGTTCTGTGGCCTGGGGGCTGGGGAGCCCCTGCTCTGAAGGATATACAAAATTCATTAAGTACATTATTAGGAAAAGGGCACCAAGTTTTTCCTCCAGCTTAGGATGACATTTCCAAAATAACATTATAAAACGAGTTACTATACAGCAGTTTTATTGGATGTGTTTTAGCAAACATGCGCTCTGTCTTCAGCTTCCCTAAGAAGATGCACGTCAGCAATGCATGGACCTGACCAAGGAAAAGATGCCACAAAGTGTAACCAAGCTTATGAGGGCGGCATCGCCTCTGGTCAGGACGCAGAACACGCGAGCCCACGGCTCTGGCCCCAGCACAGAAGCTGAGGCTCCCAGGCGCCCGGGACCAAGCTGCAGGATGACGGGCACCCATGGGCGCAGGTGGAATTCATCAACTTTTTGCCTTTGGCAAAAACCAGGAGGAAAGATGTTGGGAATAACACCAGGAAAAACAAAACCCAGAAATGCCAACAAGGGCATAAAGCTGAGCGGGGCGCAGGGGAGGGGGTGCCCTCCAGGGCTTTCCTGAACCCCAGCTGTGCTCAGCGGATGAGGAGCCCCCGGCATCTGTTTCCTCCCCTGAAGCAGAACCATCTGTCCCTGGGTGAAGGTACAGGAAGACCTCCCAGGCGCCCCCATCCCGGGGAAGCCACCGCCTCTGGGGGAAGGACACCCCCGATTCTGCTGCCAGAGGGGCAGGGCCGCAACACCAAGAGGGGGTCTAAGCACAGCGCTTCAGAGACTGGGGCTGCGGGCGGGTGCAGTGAGGGAGAAGGGAGAGAAAAGACCCCTCGAGAGACTTCTGGAAGGAGCACGGCAAGGAGGCAGACCACGGAGAAAGGCGGGGGTGGGGGGCATGCAGGGTGAGCGGGGTCCTGGTGGGAGCTGGGAGGGGCGCTTGGGGCATCACACCCGGCGCGAAGCGAAGCCACCGCTGCCGCAGGCTGGCTGGGCCCTCAGAGCGGAGTGACCATGGCAAGAGGGAAACCCAGAGCCAAACACCGGCTGGGTCAGCTCCCCTGTCCTCGCCAAGCCTCCCGGGGCAAGGGAAACAGTCATCTCGGTCTCTTCTGCTCAGTGCCCAGCAGTCCATGAAAAAGGCTGCCATCCTCCCAACAGAAGCAAGAGATTTAAACAAGCCATTGTCACCACATAAAGTCACCAGTGGAACATACAGGCACCTGCCTATGAGAATGTGGACGAGGCCTTAAAGGAGCTAGGATGAACAAGTTAGGAACACCCACTGGTAAAGCTGGATGCGCGCATGAACAGGAGGAGAATCTCAGCAGAAAAAAACTGAAATTACAAAAAAACAAGTCCACTGGAAATTCTAGGAAAAATCTGTAATACAGATTTTAAAAAATTCTTCTATAGAGTTGTCAACACACTAAACACTTCAGGTTGAAAAATCTGTGACCTTAAAGAGAGATCACCAAGGTGGAAAAACAGAACAGAACACACCCAGACACACCATAGTCAGACTGCTGACATCCAAAGATCCAGCGAAACACGGAGTGCTGCTCTGAGAGACAAAGATGAGACTCACAGCACGGTCCCCGGACAGCGAGGCTGGAGGATGGCCCAGCGATGCCATCAGAGCACAGAAAGGAAACGAGGAGGCATCAGACCAGATTCCACACAAGGAAGGTGTGTTTCCAACGTGAAGGCAACGCAGAGCTGCGTTAGTCGAACAGAAGTGCAGAAGACCTGCAGGTGAAGCTGTGGGTCCACACAGGGAAAAGCGGAGCACCAGAAAGACGAAAACAAGGGTATACGTGAGCTACGGCTTTCTTTTTTATAATCTCCTTAACAGATAACTGTCTAAAGCAAAAGCAGTCGATCTTGCCTTTTTATCCAATCTGTCGTTCTCCGTCTTTTAATTTACGGGTTGAAGCCATTAAAATTGAATGTAACGTAGTTATCCTTATGGTTTAGTAATTGCTTTTTAGTTCCATCTGTCTTTTTCCCTGTTTTCCGGCCTTTTAGATTCAGTAATTTTATTATTTAATTTTATTTCTGTTTTTGGCTTTTTAAGTTTATAACTCTTTCTTTAAATGTGTATGTGGCTGATTTGGGATTTACACTACACATCTTTAACTTACCACCATCTCACAGTCTGCCTTCAGGTAATATATGACCTCACATACAATGTAAGAACCTTAAAATAGTATCCTTCCCTCCCCCCACCCTCCCTACTATTGTTTTCAAACCTTCAATAAGTCCTCCCATAACACATTGCTAAAGACCGGAAAGTGTACACCGTCAAACACCCATCAAAAGCTGGAACGGCTATAATAACATCAAACATTCCTTTGAGTACACGTGAAATATTAACCAAAAAGGACCATGTTCAACCTATATCTCAAAGAAGGAATCATAAGGGGGATTAGAAAACATTTTGAATGGAATAAAAATTTTTAAATGACGTATCAAAATTTGTGAAATGCAACTAAAGCACTGCTTAGAGGAAATTAATAGAATTAGATATTTAAATTAGAAACAAAGAAAAGTCTCAAATCAGTGATCTAATTTTCCCCTTAAGAAACTAAAAGAGGAATCATCCTAAAGCATGCAACAAGAAGTAAATAAGTTAAAATAAAACAGAGATCAGCATTTTTTAGAAAATAGAGAAAAACAGTAAAGAGAGTTCTTTGAAGAGATCAACAAAATTGATAGCCCTTTAGCTAAATGATCCAGAAAAAGAGGGAGAGGAAGAGGGGCAGAGAGGGGACATGACCAAAGTCAGGGTTCACAGATGGACATAACTAAAGTTCCAAAGATCTGAGAGGATAAGAGAATACTGTGAGCAACTTTATGCTATTAAATTGAATAACATGGATGAAATGGACAAATTTGTTAAAAGAGTCAAATTACCAAAATTCACTCAATAACAGATAGCCCAAATGGCCCTATGTCTATTAAAGGAATTGTTACTTCTGCAAAGAAAGTTCTAAGCCCCAGTTGTTTTACTGGTAAATTCTTTTAAAAGCTCCCAGAAGATAACAGAATAGAATGTCCCCACTTATCTTACGATGCCAGAATTACTCAGATATCAAAACCAAACGAATATATTAAAAGAGAAAAAATTAGATTTATATCCCTCATAAGCACAGCTGCAAATATCCACAACAAAATAATGTCAAATCAATTTTGGCAGTTATTAAAAGAATAATAGCTAATGTCCACTGGGATTTATACCAGTATTGCAAGTTTCCATAAACATTTGAAAATCAATGCAATGGACCATCAGACTATAAAATTAAAACCATCCGAACAGCTCAACAGATGTAAAACCAGTTTTTCACTAAATTCAACACATGCAAGACGAAAATGGTCAGTAAACGAGGAATGGAAGGAGAACCTCCCCCAAATTGATAAAGAAAATTTGTATAGTTGATGTGATAATTAATGATGAAAACAATCAGTATTTATCCCCAAGATCAGAAATAAAGCTTTGATACCCCCTTTCACTTCTTTTTAACATTTTACTAGAGATTCCAGCCATTGCAATATGGAAGGAAAAAAAAATCACCCACTGGTAAAGAAAGAAGAACTAAAACTGTCTTTGTCACAGATAATATAACTGCTTACATAGAAAATCCCCACAAATCTAAAAGTAAAGCTACTAAAACTAATCAATTGGTTTAACAGGGTCAAAGGATTGAAGGGAAATATACAAAAATCAGTTATATTTCTATATGCCAAAAACAAGAAAAATTTGTAAACTGTAACTAAAAAAAATTTACAATAGGATGAAGTATATTGAATAGGCATAAAATTACAAAACATTGCTGGCAGAATTTGAAAAGCCTGAATAAGAACTATTTCATGTTCATATGTCATGCACTTACTTAGTTGGAAAACTAAGTATTTTTAAGATATCAGTTTTCCCCAGATTGAGCTATACTTTCAACAAAAATCTCAATTAAAATTACAGCAGGCTTCTTTTTTTTTTTTGTAGAAATGGAGAAAGTGACTCTACATTTATATGGAAATGCAAAAAATCTAAAATACCCAAAACAATATTGAAAATAAAGGATAAACTTGAATAATTCACATTAAGTGATTTCTAGGCTTACTGTAAAGCTACTGTAATGGGCAGTGTGTGTTACTGGCATCAGGAAATACACACAGACAAGTGAGACAGAGCCAGAAACACACCCACACAGATGTGCCTAATACATTGTTAATAAAAGTGGCAAAGAAATTTAACGACGAAAGGGTAGTCTTTTCAAAAACTGCAGCTTCAACAATTAGAGAACCACATGTGAAAAAAGAATCCCAATCCATACTTCATTAATTATACATAAAGTGCACACAATGGATCCCAGACTTAAGCGTAAGAATTCAATCTATAAAATTTCAAGAACAAAACTAAAAATTTTATGACATTAGGTGAGGCAAATATTTCTTAGACATGACAAAAAAAAGAGAAGCCAGAGCACAAGGATGGAAGGAAGGAAGGAAGAGAGAGAGAGAGAGAAGAAACGAAACGAAAAGAAAAGAAAAGAAAAAAGAGAAGAAAGAAATTTGATAAATTGGATTTCACCAAAATTCAAAGTGTGTGCTCTGTGAAAGGCACAGTTAAGGAAATGAAAGGACCAGACAGAGACTGGAATAAAATTTTGCAAAATAAAGGTCTGAGAAAGGAGCTGCATCAGAACATACAGACAACTTTTACAACTCAATATAAGGGAAAAAAAACCAATAAAAAATGAGTAAAAGATAATCAAATACAGGGTTTTCATCAGAATATGAAAAGAGATTTTGCAACTTAATTACAAAAAGACAACACAAAATGGGCAAATACGTGAACATGCTTCATGAAAGAAGCTACCCACGTGGACAACTTACACTGAAAAGACGTTCAAAGTCATAGTTCATTAGGGAAGCACGATTAAAACCGCAGGGATGTAGCACCACACACCACATGGAAGAGCTGAAACCAAGAAGCTGGAAGGGTCAGGTTCTGGCAGAAAACATCGCTGGGGACCAGAGTCGTCCAGCCCCATGGAGAGTGGCCTGGAGTCTGCCTGTAAAGTTATAAATGCATCGTAAGAAAGACCCAGCCATCATGCTCCTAAGACTTTACCCAAGAACCACGAAAATGTGTGTCTGCAGAAAGTCTGCTCATGAAGAATTGCAGCCACTTTATCTGTAACTGCTCCAAACTGGAAGCAACTAAAAGTCCATCACCTGGTGAAAAGATAAAGTGAGGTATTTCCTTTCAGTGGTACACACCCAGCAATGGAGGAATGAACTTCTGATACTTGCAAACTCCTGGGTGAATTTCAAAAGCATTGTGTTATGTGAAAGAACCCTGACCAAAACAACCATGAAAGTTGCACACCATCAGACTCTGACGTATATGACCTTAGGAAAGAGGCACAACTGCAGGGACAGAAACCAGGTCACCAGGGGCCAGGAAGTGGAGAAAGGGGATCAACTGCAAAGGAGAAGAGAATTCGGGATTATCTTGGTCATGGTGTGGTTCCCCAATTCTATTTGTCAGAATTTATAAAACTATACAATTTTTTCTGTGTGCACAGAAAGAAGCCCCAGAAGCAAGTACTGGGGGGCTTGTTCTTTCTAAAGTCTCTAGGAGAAGGTCCTTCCTGGCCTCCTCCAGTGTCTGCAGGCTGCCGCATCCCTCGGCCCATGGCTGCTTCACTCCGAGCCCTGGTCCACCCTCTCCTCTCCTTCTCAGACTCTGACCCTCCTGCCTCCCCTGGGACAGGACTCTGTGACCTCAGGCCCCTGGATGATCCAGGATGGCCTCCCCAACTCAAGATCCTTCATCACAGCTGCAAACACTCTTCTGCTACGTAAAGAAACATATTCGCAGGTTCCGGGATTAGGACGTGGACGTCCCACATCAAACCTACCATCTGGCCCTACAGTCCCTTCTCAGACCATCCTTACACGACCATTCCTGGCTTCAAAAATCCATCTCCTCTTGGCTCACACAGGACAGCCAGGCCCTGTCAACTGAGCCTGTGTCACCGGCTGTCACTCAGACATGCCTCCCTGGCCAGGCAGTGTCATCTCCCAGGGGATGCAGACCATATTTTCCATAACTTGTGCATTTTCCAAACCTTGTGGCACAGTGTTAAGTAAATAATCAACGTTCCAAAAATTTGTGTCCGAAAATTATTTGTCAAAAATATATATATGTAAACATATATATATATAATATAGTATAGTATATGTCACTCATTTACTAACTACAAAAAAAATTTCAATTTTAATATAAAGCTATTAATGAGGGAAGAGCTACTGTATTTTAGGAATATTCTGTAAAATTTAGCCCTTAGCTATTCACTCTGAAAATGCTAAGCATTTATTGGCTTTTCTAACATGTTTTATCTTTCAGGAATGCCAAGGACATTTTCTTTAAACAACACAATCTGTGCTTTAATTTGAACAGTGCTACATTTTGTCTTTACTGAAGGAACGAGAATCCTTTATTTAAGGAAGAAAAAAATGTCCCACTCAGTAAGGAAGCAATTTTCCCTGTATCTCTCACAGAATTACTGAGAGTCTTTAAGGATCTGGGGCTATTTAAAAAGATGTCCGCCTCAGGTACCACCCCGGCCAACAGATTTCTTCCTGCCTCGTCCTGAGCTGCCCAAACACTGCTCTATGTGTTTCATCTCGTCTCCTTCCTTGTAACTAAGCACGGTGGCCTCACTCAGAGCATTTGATAAACACCAGCCTCTCCATGGAAAGCATTGTTTAATTATTTTAATTTACATTATCTGCTATTGAGTCCAGGCCAACTCACGTACAGGGCGTCTTCACAAACATGAAAATGAAAACAGAAACCTGATCCCATGTGAGATTTTCTCTTGTTCTGAGGGTAAATTTCCTCTTTCCAAAACAACCCTGTTAGAGCCTGTGAGAAGAGTCGCTGGGATATCCCAGGAGATCCCCTGATAGGAGATCCCAGGAGATCCCCGATAGAAGATCGCAAGAGATCCCTGCTATGAGATCCCAGGAGATCCCTGCTATGAGATCCCAGGAGATCCCCTAATAGAAGATCCCAGGAGATTCCTGCTATGAGATCTCAGGAGATCCCCGATAGATCCCAAGAGATCCCTGCTATGAGATCCCAGGAGATCCCTGCTATGAGATCCCAGGAGATCCCCTAATAGAAGATCCCAGGAGATCCCTGCTGTGAGATCCCAGGAGATCCCCTAATAGAAGATCCCAGGAGATCCCCTGGCTGGGCTCAGGTCCGAGGGGGCAGCGAGCAGACATCATCCTGCCCGCGGCCACACGTCCTTGCGCTTTGCCCCAGTGCTCCAGCCCGCGGTGTGAGAGGAAAGTGGACATTTAGCAAATACGAAATTCTCTCAGCACCATCTCTCTCTCAAAAAAATTATACGATTTTATTGTTATTTGCAGGAAAATATACACATGTACTTTATATCTATAATTTATAATACATAATACAATCACTGACACACACACACTGGAAATGATGCAAACAAACAGATAAGAGGCACTTTCCCTTCTCCTCTTTCCTCAGCTTTGCTTCTCAGAAAAAAAATAGTTTGGGTCTTTGAACACTACCTTTTTCTCTGTTCTGTCTTTCCCATCCATGAAGCTCTGATAACACCTGCCTGCATCAGTATTAATAATTCTTGTGAGAAAATCCAGGTAAGCAGTTATGAGGGTTCATGATAAAGCAGCAACACTTATGTCAGTTCCAGGAAGGGCTCCCTGGGGGAAGGTCCCGGGCCCTGCACAGATGAGGGGTCATCGCAGGCTCCTGGGGACGGACAAGCCTTCCTGTGACATCACCACAGACAGCCGGGCTCTGACTGGAGTCCCGAGAGGCCAATTTACCAGGAGTCAGTCTCTGTCTTAAAAGAAAATTATTCCGTAGACATGCTCTGAAGTTAAATCACACAATGGCCTCGGGTGCTAGATTTCAGTCCTTCTGGGGACATCTCTGCCTGGACCAGCACTGTGGGAGCTGAAGGGGTGATGGCTGTCACCAGCACTGGCCCCAACATTCAAGTCGAGAATCTGGTTTGGCCACATCCTAAAGAAAAGGCCTACCGAGAGAGACAGAAAGACACATCTGTCAGTGAGCACAAGCCATGCTATTTTGGAGGAAGGAAATTTCTTAATTACAGAAGCTGCTGCAGCATGAAATGCTTTCCTGCCAGTTTCTACATGTGCCAAAAAGAAAAAGAAAAGAAAAGAAAAGCAACTAGTCTTTATGTTTAATAGAAACAGGCACACATGTTTTGGTAGATTTTCTTTTTTGGAATCTGATATATATTCACTGAGGAAAAGGCAATTACTCTATAGGAGTTGGAGTTTTCTTCAGGAGACATTTTTTTTCTTTAGAAACCAGATTGTGTCCAAGAATGAATGTGATTTATATACACTTGGTTCTCTGGCAACACTTGATGATTGGATTCTGTATCTTCACAAATTGAGGTGACTGCTTTCGGGAAAAAATGAACAAAAGTTTCCTGGGAACAAAAACGACATATAATGTACTTATGCCCAGAAAATCTCTCCCAGAAAATTGTGTAGCTTATAACATCTCTTTTCTACTGTTACTGAAGAAAACCCTGTACAAGGAACAAAAAGGTCCACGTCAATCCTTGTTAAATTCTGATACTAAAATTCCCTCTCTCCTATCATAAAATCGGCACTGGACCTGCAGACTTCAGGTCTGGGCTCAGGAACTGAAAACGAGGTGTATGCTTCATGTATCTGCGGATGTTCTGTTACTATATCCTCAGCTTCAACAATGTGACCCCTGCCCTCTGCTTCCTTGCTCAGAACTGCTGACATACCCAGCGCTGTCCTTCATCCTCGGGACAAGGCTCTGCCCACCTAACGCTGCCTGTTACAGAGGATGCCCACAGCAGAGGCGGGTCTGCAGGAGGCCATGCGGGGTGAGAGCACAGAGCCGAGGGGCACGGAACAGCCGTGACGCAGGGGGCAAGGCGCTGAGAACAGAGGGGGTGGGTCATGCCCGGCAGAGAGGAAGGAGGCCCCAGTTGTGGTCCAAACAGACAGAAACACAGAGGTCCTGCCTGAGCGGCGGGAAATGAGCTGGAAATGGGGCCTCCCCCGGCCCGCTCAGGGGACTACGTCCCATTCCGGTTGCTTTCTCTAGACTGTGGGCTGAACGGGCAGAGGCACCAGGACCCCGGCCTTCTTCTTCGTCCTCTGACCCTGGGGGCTCCCGCAGCACGCCCGCTCGGGGGTCGCAGGCGTTTTAGCAAGTTACCTCCCTGGACTGAGCAGACTGAACCAGCACCTGTGCACGACCGCCTCCTCTCTCCTCACTATGCTCCCAACAGGGCGTCCCGGCCACCCGAGGAACGGGTCGACGAGTCTCGGGGACCAGAGCCTCGGATTTGAAAACAGTTTCTGCGCCGGGGGCTTCCATCTCAGGTGGGAGCCGGCTACCGAGTGACCAAATCCACCCAGACTAACTAGATTACAGCCACGCCGGGCTAAGCAGGGGCCGCACAGCAAGCTCGACAAGAACAGCAAGGCTGCCATCGAGTCAGAGCAATCTGGGCGCCTGCATGGAGGAAGCACCCCTCCCAGGCGGAAATGTAAGAATGAAACCGAAACGTATGACCTGTTGGCTTTGTCATAGGCTGTGTTTAAGGCATAAGCTTCACGACTTTAAGAAGTTTTCGGCTGGAACGGCGTTTCCTATTTTACATGAGTGTGTGACTTCCTCCTCACTTTTACTCCCAGCCCCGGGGGAACAGGACCAAAGATGATCTAGAAGAGCAGCGTAGACCCACAGGGTTCTCCTGCACGTCGCAGGCTCACTGGCACCAGCGAGCTGAGCGCTGGGCTCAGCTCTGATCACCCCCACACCCAGGGGCACATGACGCAGCCAAGGAAGCGCAGCGCACCTCTGAACCGTCCATTATTCCCAAAGAGAAGTGGGGGAAACTACAGCTGATCCTTCAACAACTTGGAGGTTAGGGAGACCCACCATCTGCACATCGAACGCCGAGTGTAACTCACAGGTGCCCCCTGTACTCGGGGCTCCGCATCCTCGATCCAACCAGCCCTGGGCTGCGCAGGCCTGCACTGTTTACCGCTGAAGAGCCTCCCACGAAGGGGGGGGTGGTCCATGCAGTTCAAACCCTTGTTGTTCAAGGGTCAGCTCTAATTCCCTTAACTTTTAAGTAACTCTAAGCCTTGTTTTATATTAAAACAATCTTATATAGTATGAAGGAGACTGTGACTTTTATGTGAATTTTAAAAATAAAACTCATGGGAATGAGGAGACTGGAGTTCTAGTCAGGGTGACGCCAACACAGGCGAGTAACCCTGCTCGATTCTGCAAAGACTGGAGTTCATGTCCGAAGACAGCTGTTCAGTGAGGAGATGAGGCGCCCAAGGACAAGTCCGGGGATGCGTGTGTGCACGTCTACATGTATACATGCACGTGTGTCTCTGTGCACGTGTGCACGTGTACATGTATACATGCACGTGTGTCTCTGTGCGCGTGTGTGCGCGTGTACATGTATACATGCACGTGTGTCTCTGTGCACGTGTGTGCGTGTGTACATGTATACATGCACGTGTGTCTCTGTGCGTGTGTGAGCATGCCTGCATGAGCGTGTATGTATGCCTGTGTGCACTTGTGTGTGCATGCCTGTGTATACACATGTGTGTGCATGCCTGTGGCCCTAACAGGTAGAAGAAGCAGGCGGGGGGAGGAGAGAACTGGACACACGAATCAGACCAGCAGGGGAAGTATCAGTCCTGTGAGCAGCCTGTCCAGGCCACGTCACTCCCTTCCACGATGCCGCAGGTTCTCAAGGAGAACGGGAATTTGTCCCCATAACTTGCTCACGCCCACTGCCCAGGGTCACACTCCACAGGTGGGTGCAGATGCCATGGTGGTAAAGCTGAGCTGAGGACGGGGCAGAGGTGGCTGGAATCCCAGCCCTGAAAGCCACAGCTCTAACCTTGGGAAACCATATGTAAAACAAGGAAAGAGCAGGGCCGCTGACCGGCTGTCAGGATAATGAAACAGTCCTTAGTCCAGGGCCTGGAGGGAGGGATGGATTTGGTAAACAATTTGCTATCCTTCAGCACCTCAACTGTTAATGCCTTCCAAGAGAAACTAAAAGTATTTTCCCTTTGTGATGTCAAATATTAAGTCAAGGTTTCATTACATACCTTTATTTTTATTTATTAAAAAGTAAATAATACCAGATCAATCCATTTATTACACTTTTATCAGACAGCTCATGAGGCTAAAATTCCAGATAAACGTCTGGTAGAAAATATGAGCTTTGCAGAAACCACTGTATTCTTGGTAAAACAGGATAAACCAAAATTTCACTTTATCTTAAATTTAAATATAAAACAGTGGATGAAAATGCAGATAGTATCATCCAAAATGTATTGTTTTCTCTGTGTTGGAGTCCAAGTGACTCAAAAACACTACAGTTCCTTCAGGTAATGCCTTTCCCCCAGATCTGTAGGAAACAGAGAACTTTCCATGAATTATTCATCTTCAGATGTTTTTTAGTTTACTCCTAGACACTTTCTCTGTTTTCAGTGTTTACTATGAAAATCATCCTCTCTCATCTGTTCACCTATAAATAGGGACCCTAAGCCTGAGCTGTGACTGAAAACTTGGTCCAGAGCATTTAACACGGTAACACTTGGTTAGACTGGTAGGTGTGTATGTGTGAGATTAAGAATTAACTATAAATAAAAAGGAGGCTAATCTGATTACTCTGGATTTGAGACAGGCTGTAATTCAAACCTGCAAGTCCCATGGAGGTGAGGGGCACTGCATACAAAGCATCAAATCATAAATGATCTGACTTCCGAAAGATTTCTTCCACTAGAAATTCTGAATGATGACATATAATTAAGGATAATAATTAAGGATTAGTAAGGACTTAATCCTTAACAAAAAAGTAGTACAATACTTTCATAAAGTTATTTAATCGAATGTAATTTAAATCGAATGAGAGTCTTTCTGTAAATTTCAGCAAAAATTTGGTTAAAAGGCTTCAGCACTCTGCGGGCATTCAATGGGTTAGAAAGTTGCAAATATGACATTAAGAGTTAAAAGATCTTTAAGTGGAAAATTGCTCTAGCAGCTGTTTGAAAGGAACCCACATATCTGCATAATAAGTGGGACTGATTTGTTCCTATTCTTGCAGTTTTGAGAAAGGGAAATATCTTTAAAAGGAGAACAGAAAAAAAATCACAGGCAATGGTGCACTTTTCCTAAAACCACTTTTTGAAGAAGATACTCCTCAGCACAAAACCCCGGGGCATGTTTCAGACACCGTCCAGCTCCCCAAAGGTGACTTGGCAAGTGACAGAGATACCCCGTTTAGTCCACAATCCAGAAGACAAGGAGTCGCGGGCAGGACGATGGGGTCAAGGGGTCAGTGAGACAGAGCAGGTGAGGAAGCTCCCACCTGCCCCCAGACCCAGGGAGCCCACTTGGCCCTCCCCCTGCCCCCTTCTTTGGCCGGTGATCCTGTTGAATTCTGGGCCGGCAGAGGAGAGCAGGCAGGTCGCCGACTGGCAATTCAACCCTGGCAGCCTGAAGTCGGCCACGCGCAGCACTGACCCCACAGGGTCAGCTCACGCAGCGAACCAGCTGTTCCCTCCCTCCGATCTGCCCTGGGAGCCAGGGGACCAGCCCGTCACAGGTTTCTGGTGATATTCTGAGTTACGCTTCAGGCCTTTCCCCTGAGATGGAGGTAACGAGAGGGCACTTGATAGATCCTCAGCGCCTGGCACTGAGCGGCGACACACCAGGTGCCCCGTGAACACACAGCCTTGAACAGTCCAGCTTAACACCACCAACCAGGTGTATCCTTATAAACAACTTTACAGACGAGTGAACTAGCACAGCTAAGGTAAGGGATCTACCCCAGCTTGCGTGATTGTCTACAAGAGTGGAGAACGTTAAGTGTAAGATCCGGGTTCCCGCCCCGCCCAGTGCCCCATCCATCCTTCTGCTTAGATGTGTTCGAACCTCAGACAACGGTACTGGTGCACACCACACGCATCACACACACGAACGTCCACATGGGTCAAAATATCTATAATTTAAAAGTCTTTTCCCAATGACCTTTAGCTCATGTGAGTGCCACGGACCACAGGGAAGCTTTGCTTAGCCAAAAGCAGGGTAGAAATGTCAGGCAAAAGATTTGCATCTTAATAGCTTTTGGGTGGAAAACTAAAGAAAGGGCAAAGTAAACTCAGCCTCTGTTAAGTTTATGACATCCACAAAAATTCCCCCTTTTATTTAACTTTGGAGACAAGTTCCCTATTGGACAAGAGTTAACCTTTTGGATATGGCCCCTGAAAAACATCAGATGACTTTTACCCACTAAATTCGAAAGAAAAAGTGATAATTTCACAATTCTGTAGAAAGGAACTTTTCGTAAAGTTCCCGAACCATTTTATTAATGGTTTAAATCTTGATACCACAAAATACTACTCAAAAAATGTTTATTTTGTAATTAACATTTCTAGAGTTTATAGAAATTTCCCTTTCAGAAGACTCACTGTTTCTTTCTTATATTTACCCTAAATATATTCTGCCTCTAATTATTTCAATGATAGTAATAACCACAAACACCAGGTCCATTATCTGTGCCCCCAACGCCACTGCGTCCAACTCTTCCAATTTATTCTTAGTTCAAGCCAAAGGCTCCTCTTTCGAGAAAACAAATGCCAGTAGTAGGAGAACCTGTTCACACTGCTGGTGTGTGGTATGACTGTATGCAACCCAGACAACTTCTGTCTAGATTTCATTTTATGTGCAAGATTACATGAGACCCCATTGTACTTTCTTTGTCATGACTTCTTTGTCACATACTAGGGCATCTTTATAGCGCATTAATAAAGGTTGCCGCCAGTAACATAAAATTTTCAAGAATATCTTCAGAGAGTAAACGAGTAATAATGAGGGCTGTGCCCATAGAGAGTAATAACCTTTCTTATCAACTTACTGGTTTGAAAAACAAATTTGACATATTTAAGGCCAAAATGTACTAAATACATTCAAGGTGAACACATAGTTCTAGTCTTTGAACATGTTTATTTCATTATTTTTTAAAAATTGTGTATTTTTGTCAACAATAAAACTGTGAGAGTGTGTGCATGTGTAGAAGAGGTTGTTTGGGGTTTGTTTTGGGTTTTATTTGCTTACTGATTAATTTATCAATTTTTAGAGCCTATTATACATGAGATCTTAGATGTATTTGACATCATCCGTGGAGAATTTTCAGAGCCTACGATTTAGAGAGTAGATTTTCTGCATGTGCACGTGTGCACCAGGACCCAAGTGACTGTCCTACGTGTGCTCCACACACCCTCTGTGCAGAGTAACTAAAATGTAAGAGTCAAGAAGTTGGAAGAGATTAGTTTTGGATTTGGGCTCAGTTTCGTTTCTGTTTCTGTCTTTTGTGTAAAATAAAGACATGAGACAATGGCCCCACCAAACGAGAGCCCATAGTACCTTCTTTGTTATGATTTCTTTGTCAAATAGATGAAGAGTTTCAGCAAAAAGTGGGAAATGTAAAATAAAAGACAAAAGGGAATGCAAGAGAGAAACACATAACATCACAGATGAAGAATCCCTTCAAAGGGCTTATCTGTCAAATGAACACAGATAAGTAAGGACAGAGTCAGTGACCTTGAGGACAGGTCAGAATTACACACACTGAAAGACAAAAAAAAAAGAATGAAGGAAACAGAATAGGGCATGCACAAGCTATGGGAAAATATCCAACTGTGTAACATCATGTAATTATAGTTCCAGAAAGAGTAGAGTTCAAAAAGTAAGAGGGAGAGGAATATCTAAGAAATTAATGATGGAAATCTTATAGAATTAATAAAAGATAAGCCACATACCCGAAAGCCTAGAAAGTCCCAGTAAGGATCATCTCCCACCCCACCCCCAAAAATACCAAGCCTATATGCAAGAGAGTCCTGAAAACCAAAGGTAAAGAGAAATCCCTGAACGTATGTAAAGAAGAAAAAGATTAGATACAGATGAACAAAGTTAAGAGCATTTTAAGCAAATCAGAAGACACTTTTAAATTAATGAAAAACCGAAATGAAAACTTTCAACCCAGAATTCTATACTCAGCAAAAATACCTTTCAAATACATAGGCAAAATAATATAAAGACATTTTCAGAAAAACAAAAGCTGAGAGAATTTAATGGCAACCAACCAGCACTGCAAGAACTGTTAAAGGATGAGAAATAATATACTGTGTGGTTCCCAAAAATATAGAAGCAAAAGGAAAGAGGGGTGAGAAATGTAAGTAGACTTGTAAGGTTCTTACGCCATACCCCAAATGGCACAACATCACATAAAGGTACATACTGAGAAGTTAAAGATGTGCACTGAACAAACAATACAAAAAAAAGGTATACTTAATAATCCAATAATGGAGCAAAGTAAAACCATGAAACACTCATTTAATCAAAAAGAAGGCAAGAAAATTTGGGGAAAGGAGAACAATGTACGGATGGGACAAATGGAAAATTGGCAAGATGATAAATTTAAATTAAACCATATAAAAAATTATATCATATGCAAAATGTCTAAACACTCCAATTAAAAAGCAGAGATTATCAGACTGAATAAAAATGATACCAGATTCAACTCTATCATATCTACAGGAGGCCACTTTAACTATAATGAATGGATTTCACTTTATAATTCTCATTTAATAAAGTGAAAAATTTGTAATTATATATAATACAAATACTAATAGAAATTGGAGTATATACATTAATATCAAAAAAGTAGACTTCAGAATAAGAATTATTTCCAGAGATGAATAAGTACTAGAACAAACAGAAAAAGAAACAGAACCTATGAACTGTGCTATCAAATAACTTTATCTATTTGACATTTACAGAACCATCAACAAACAGCAGCAGAATATATATTTTTTCAAGTGCACATGGAGTGCTCACTAAGATAAACCATATTCTGGACCCTAAAACAAATCTCTACAAATATAAAAGGACTGACAAAGGGTGGACAAAAGTATGTCTCCACTCACAACAGAATTAAGCTAAAAATAAGTATCTAGAAATCCTCAAATATTTGGAAAGTAAACTACATATTTCCTTGTAAACCAGTAAGTCACTGAAATAATCAAGAAGCAAATTAGAAAATATTCTGGCTGAATGCACACGTGTTGCATCCCCAAGGACTGCCCTTGTTGGGAGGTTCACCGTAAGTATTGATGTAGTCATGCTCACGGCTAAGAAGCGTCACGACGGGGCTGGGAGGAGGCACAGCTGGGTCCCAGGGACACACAGGTACAGTGCAGAGGACCCCCGCATGCTCTCACCCTCCCGAGGGGCTCACGGCACGCTCTCTTCCCCAGCAAAGGAGATGCAGCCCTCATATGACCCTTCTGCATCCGGAGCAGATTAGAGAATGGAGCCCAAGGTTCCTATGGGGGCAGGTCACGTAGGCAGCCTCTGCCTGCCACACACCAAAATTCCAGATTTTCAGAAGGAGAGCAAGTGCTCAACAGAAGTCGTGCTGTTTGGACAAGGAGCCCAGGAACAGTGAGTTGCCCTTATTAGCAAGAAAAGGGTAGTGACACCCTGAAATGCAAATCCCCAGGGGCCAGCAGGGGTCTGATTCTCTTGCAAGAAGACCTTTCTAGGGACCAGAAGTCTCAGACCTGCTCTCTTGACTCTTGTAAAACATAAAAACACAAAATGTAAAAACCTGTGGGAAGCAATTAAAATAGCGGTTACTTGCAAATGTGTAGGATTAAAAGCTTATAATACAAGCCAAGAAATGTCTCAAATCAACAGTCTAAGATTCCACCTTAAGAACCAATAAAAAATAAGCAAAGGAAGCCCAAAATCATGCTCTAGGAAGAAAATAAGAAGAACCAAGTCAGTGAAGTTAAAAACAAAATGGAATTAAAACTGTGTCCTTGTCAAGAACATTAAAATTGACAGCACACTGGAGAGACTGATCAATTAAAAACAGAGAAGTCACAAATCACCAGTATTATAAGTGAGAGAGGGAACAGCACTACAGAACCTACAGACTTCAAAAACATTAATAAAGGTTTCCCTGGTGGCGCAGTGGTTGAGAGTCTGCCTGCCAATGCAGGGCACACGGGTTCGAGCCCCGGTCTGGGAAGATCCCACATGCCGCGGAACAACTGGGCCCGTGAGCCACAATTACTGAGCCTGCGCGTCTGGAGCCTGTGCTCCGCGACAAGAGAGGCCGCGATAGTGAGAGGCCCACGCACCGCAATGAAGAGGGGCCCCCGCTTGCTGCAACTAGAGAAAGCCCTCGCAAGGAAATGAAGACCCAACACATCCAAAAAAAAAAAATAAATAAATAAATAAATAAAGCCAGAAAACATTAAAAAAAAAATTAATAAAGAAATACTGCAAACAACTTTATTGCAAAGAACTTTATAACTTAGATAAAAGGATAAATTTCTTAAAAGACACAAACTACCAAAATTTATCCAAGAAGAAACAGATAACCTGAATAGTGCTTTATCTTTTATAGAAATTTAATTTGCAGTCAGAAAGCATCCCACAAATAAAACCCCAGGCTCATATGGATTCAGTATGAATTCTACTCAACAGAAAAATAATACAAAACCACAGAAAGTTTATGAAATTGTAGAAGAAGAACACTTCCTAACTCATTTTTGAGGCCAGGATTACACTGATACCTGGATACCAAAACCAAAAAAAAAAAAAAAAAAAAAAAAATGGTGTTATACGAACAGAACAATACAAATCAATACCCATCGTGAACACAGACACAAACATACACTGACAAAATCTTAGCAAATTGAATGTAGTGATATATGAAAGGATAAGATAGTGACCAAGTAGAATTCATTCCTAGAATGTAAGGTTGGTTCAACTTTCAAAATCATTCATGTAATTCACTAGATCAACAGCCTAAAAAGCATAATGTCATCTCAACAGATGAAAAAGACTTTCCATAAAATTCAACATCCACTTCTGATAAAAATCTCAATAAACCAAGAGATGATAGGATTTTCCTCAACCTGAAAAAAGCATCTACAAAAGACCTATATTAACATAGTTAATGATGAGTAACTGAAGCCTTTTTCCTAAAGATCAGAAACAAGGCAACTTCTGTTCATTACTGTACCTGTGTCCCACCCACTGTACTAGGACAAAATAAATACTGGAGTACAGATTCTGAAGGAAGAAATAATAGTATCCTTATTTGCAGACAACACGATCATCAATATAAAAAAAAGTCCCACAGAATCTATGATCCTCCCACTGTTTTGGTTGGGACAGCATGTATCTTTTCATATATTTATGACTAGTTATAATTCTTTTTGTTTAAAGGCAAGTTTAAATCCTTTGTACATTTTTTTCTCTTAGGTTTTTTTTTTTTTTGCAATTTCACAAGGTCTTTTTAAATTAAAAATATAGTTCTTCAACTATCATTTGTATTAGAAATAATTTTCTCTTTCATTGTTTTGAATTTGTTTATTTTCTAACTTATCTATTTTTTCCTACAAGATTAAAAAACATTTCTTTGTAGTCTGATTTGTCTGCATTTTCCTTACGGCTTCTACATTATAAAAGCCTTTCCAAATCTTAGAACTCTCAGAGACAAAGTTTAAAGGAATATATTCCTCAAAGAATGCTCACCATCAGATTTCCAAGAAACACAAAGAGAAATTATTAAAAACACAAGAAAATAAGTAATACCCCAGGAGTTAAGCAAAATTAGCAAACCGCAGAATCAGGCAATCAAAGGTTACAGATGTTAAAATTATGAATTGCAGAATATAAAATGAGTACATTTATAGATTTAAACATATAAAAGAAGTTACTGTAAGTGAAACGACAGAATAAAAAATTCTCAAAACCAACCAGTTTTGATGACCAGGAAAGTAAAACTAAAGACATTACACGGAACGCAGCCCAGAGAGACAGAGAAGTGGGAACAAAAGACAGCGTGCTGGTGCAGTCCCTTCTAGAAGCAGACACCCACCCAGGGGTCCAGGTACACCTGTGAGGGGTGGGAGGAGCGAGAGCAGGCAGACAGGGCTTGGTGTGAGGTAGGGGTCTGAGGGCTGTGAGGCGAGGGGTGAAGGAAAGAGGGTGGGTACCATGAGCCTGGGACCCCAGCACAGCTCTCTGAACACCCCAGACAACAGGGCACCTGAGAAAGGTGCCTGTGAGGGGATCCTGCCCCAGGACTCCTGCTGGCGGGGAGGCAGCAAGCCAGGTGCTCTGGAGGGAAGACCTGAGTACCCATCTCCACGGACAAGCAGAGAGGCCGCAGACAGGGAGGATGCTTCAGATCCCATCACCTGCAGGTGGAATTCCCCACAAAGAGAACAGGCACTGCGGGGAGGGGCAGACTTCTCAGAGAAAGTGCTTGAGGACTGCTTGTAACTAACGCAGACAACGCCACGACACTGAAGACTATGAAGAAGAAAAGGTCTTTCAGACACAGAGTGTAAACAGTCACCCGACCAGAATGACAAGTCCACTGATGGCCGAGTTCTGAACAGCAACAGTGAGAGTAAGAGGAAATAACACCTTCAGAATACCAATGAAAAATAAACCAGAATTCTGTAACTTTTTCAGGAAGAGAGTGTGGTAAAATGAGCGATTTTAGTCCTAAATAGACCCTCACCACTGAAACCTCTAGGGATGTTCTTCAGGAAGAACAGGGATCCCGGAAGGAATGCCTGCGATAACAAAGGAACAGCACAGAGAAAACCGCAAGATGTGGGAAGAGCTTGTAGAAAAAGCAGTCCTAAGTCTGACTTTTGAAGTTAGAAAACAAGAGAGCACACATCATGTCAACAGCAGGGCACGAGTGGGTTGGAGCCGATGGGTTTCCGTCTCCCGTGGCCTCGAGGGTCTCCTTCCAGGAACCTATTCTCTCCCCTCTCGTCCACCTGGACCTGCTTCTATCGCACCTTCAGCTTTGATGAGCAGTTGCACTGGGTATAAAAGGCGGGACTAACAATGTTTCTTCTTCCATCAGCACCTTGGAAAGCACCATCCCACTGTCTTCTTCCCTCCACAGTCAGTGGTGAGATATCAGAATCAGAAAGTGAACCACACAAGCCCAACCTGAAAACATAATTTATTGATGCATTTCTGACAAATGAGAACAAACAGCTTGAGAACTGGCGAGCCTTGTGGGATTTAGAAATCTGGAATTTTCTCCTCATGGGATTATAAACTGTGAGTAAACTTAAGTGCTAACAAGGATTCCTAAGGAACACAGTCAGCTTAGCCAAAGATAAGTGAGCCAGCAAGAAGGATCTGGAAGGGCTGGTGCTGATTTCCACACACAAAAGCAGACATTCATCATTAAATCCCTTCTTATGGGAATAGCTGCAAAGCCTCTCTGCTGATACAATAGAATATTGAGCAGAGATTCAACAATACTGACGAACGTGTCTAAAAAGTGTGAAAATTATCATTTTTATAGTGAGAAAATTTTAAATGCAGGACAAAAAGTGCATCTAAAGGATGGTTTTAGCTAATAGGATATATAGTGAAAAAAGGCCAGAAGAGGTGTATGAAATGCTAGGCATAAACATATGTCCAGGTCACACTCTTTCTTAGGCTGTTCAATGTTTTACACACTTTCCACACTGAGGCAGGAATATTATGCTACCATTCACACAAATGCCAAAATGTGAAACAAATGTATTTAAACCAAAGGAGGTAATAGAAAGAGCCAGAATCCCACAAGGAAGGACCGGAGAGGGGGCTCAATGCAGCCTCGTCCACGTGCTTGCCACGCGGGGCCTCATGACCCTGCTTCTGGTGTCCAGCTTCATCCCCCGTCACCTCAGTCCTCCCCTCCTCCCTCCAACCCAAGCACAGCCTGAGGCTTTCACAGCCAACGTGGTGACACCACCGCGTGCCCGCCCCGTGGGGGCTCTCCCGGCTGAGCCACTGTTTCTCATTTTCCCCAGGACTGGGTTCCTTATTCCAGAACCCGCTGAGCAGACCCCTCTCAAACCTGCCCCTCCTCCTTCCCACCTGTGAAAAAGGAAATTACAAATCTAAAAGCATTTTGATTCCACCTGATAAAAGTGAAAAGAACCTATAGGTCACAATGGAATCTGATAAAGCGTAGGAAGGAAATAATTTTAATGCACAAAGCACTTAGAATTTCAAAGATCTGGGCTGGTCCCCACCTACATCAGGAAGAGAACGTACAAGGCACATCACTCTCAGATGCAGTCAAGGTTTTGTATCTTGTCCTGACAGGAAAGCTTTTCAATTTTACTTCCACTCTTTCTTAGCTACCAGCTTTTCCCTCTTCATTCTATTAAGTATTCTGCTACTTAATATAACATACCACACTATATATGCTCATATCAAATTAATAGCTAAACTACTTTATCCAATTTAGAAATTAATTTTTTAAATGTGATTAAATCTTATCTAAGCATTGTACTTCCCATTTATATCATTAGTTACTTCCTCCTATTTCATTTTGGTAGTTAGAACAAATCTATTTTATATACAGAGGAAGAGTATGTGAGTGATCATGTCATTATTCATCTTTTATTATCTTTTGTTATTAGCAATTTCAGATTTAGATTTTAATTTCTTAAATCTTAGAGAAATACAATGGTTTTAGGTGAATATTCTTCCAGAATCCTGAATGTCAATTTAGAATGTTTGACCTTATTAACTATATTAACATCAAAATATAAAATACATACATTTTACTTATATTGCATCTTAAAGTTAAAATTAAAACATTTTGCAAGCTCAAATTAATTTTTTAAATCTCTCTGGATTTTAAATGGACCAATTTCTTTTTAAAATGCCACTGATTTCAATCACAAGAAATTTTAGCTGTAAATCCTGGTTCCCACTGTATTTCAAATCCTAAACACCAACTCAGATAAGTGGCTTTAGAGTTTTTCTCTCAAGTGATTACAGGAAATTCACAAAGCTTCAGTCAGCCCAGCTTCACGAACATGTCCCTTCTTTGCAGAATTTAAAAATATGCCACATTTTACATCCAAATCTTGCATTATGTATTCACCAGTTATCACTGCAATGAGATGGAGAGTAAAAGTTAAACAACAAAAATACTTCATTTACAAATAGATATTTAATATATAATAATAAAGGAAACTCTCCAAAAAAATCCATTCCAAATTTATTAAACTGATCTTATAATTTCAAACTGAAATTTGAAAATGTTTGTTTGAATTTGAATTTTTCAGTAAGCTGAAACAAAGATACTTAGAAATACAGTTTTGAGGGAAAAGGAAAAATATTTAAAAACTTTAGTCTTCAAGAATTAATTGAGGAGAGCACCAGAATAGCAACTAACTGCTGAACAATCATCAACAAGAAGACAATGGAACTCACCAAAAAAGATATCCACATCCAAGGACAAAGGAGAAGCCGCAATGAGATGGTAGGAGGGGCGCAATCACGATAAAATCAAGTCCCATGACCCCTAGGTAGGTGACTCACAAACTGAAGAACACTTATACAACAGAGGTCGACCCACTGGAGTGAAGGTTCTGAGCCCCACGTCAGGCTTCCCAACCTGGGGGTCTGGCAACAGGAGGAGGAATTCCTAGAGAATCAGACTTTGAAGGCTAGCAGGATTTGATTGCAGGGCTTCAACAGGACTGGGGGAAACAGAGACTCCACTCTTGGAGGGCACACACAAAGTAGTGTGCGCATCAGGACCCAGGGGAAGGAGCAGTGACCCCATAGGACACTGAACCAGACCTACCTGCTAGTGTTGGAGGTTCTCCTGCAGAGGCAGGGGGGTGGCTCTGTCTCACTGTGAGGACAAGGACACTGGCAGCAGAAGTTCTGGGAAGTACTCCTTGGCGTGAGCCCTCCCAGACTCCACCATTAGCCCCACTAAAGAGCCAGGTAGGCTCCAGTGCTGGGTCGCCTCAGGCCAAACAACCAACAGGGAGGGAACCCAGCCCCACCCATCAGCAGACAAGTGGATTAAAGTTTTACTGAGCTCTGCCCACCAGAGCAACACCCAGCTCTACCCACCACCAGTCCCTCCCATCAGGAAGCTTGCACAAGCCTCTTAGATAGCCTCATCCACCAGAGGGCAGACAGCAGAAGCAAGAAGAACTACAATCCTGCAGCCTGTGGAACAAAAACCGCATTCACAGAAAGATAGACAAAATGAAAAGACAGAGAGCTATGTACCAGAGAAAGGAACAAGATAAAACCCCAGAAAAACAACTAAATGAAGTGGAGATAGGAAACCTTCCAGAAAAAGAATTCAGAATAATGATAGTGAAGATGATCCAGGACCTCGGAAAAAGAATGGAGGCAAAGATGGAGAAGATGCAAGAAATGTTTAACAAAGACCTAGAAGAATTAAAGAACAAACACCTAGAAGAATTAAAGAACAAACAAACAGAGATGAACAATACAATAACTGAAATGAAAAATACACTAGGTGGAATCAATAGCAGAATAACTGAAGCAGAAGAACAGATAAGTGACCTGGAAGACAGAA
Source organism: Balaenoptera borealis (assembly GCF_965194805.1). NCBI lineage: Eukaryota > Metazoa > Chordata > Mammalia > Artiodactyla > Balaenopteridae > Balaenoptera > Balaenoptera borealis. Next base: position 91,500,188 of record NC_138871.1, read on the forward strand.
TGGTGGAATTCACTGCAGTGGAACATAATAAAGGAAAGAGAAAGAAAAGAAATGAAGACAGCCTAAAAGACCTCTGGGACAATATTAAACGCAACAACATTCGCATTATAGGGGTCCCAGAAGGAGAAGAGAGAGAGAAAGGACCCAAGAAAATATTTGAAGAGATTATAGTCAAAAATTTCCCTAACATGGGAAAGGAAACAGCCACCCAAGTCCAGGAAGCACAGAGAGTCCCAGGCAGGATAAACCCAAGGAGAAACATGCCAAGACACATAGTAATCAAACTGACAAAAATTAAAGACAAAGAAAAATTATTAAAAGCAACAAGGGACAAACGACAAATACAAGGGAACTCCCATAATGTTAACAGCTGATTTCTCAGCAGAAACTCTACAAGCCAGAAGGAGTGGGACGATATATTTAAAGTGATGAAGGAGAAGAACTTGTAACTAAGATTACTCTACCTAGCAAGGACCTCATTCAGATTTGATGGAGAAAGCAAAAGCTTTACAGACAAGCAAAAGCTAAGAGAATTCAGCACCACCACCAAACCAGCTCTATAACAAATGCTAAAGGAACTTTTCTAAGTAGGAAACACAAGAGAAGAAAAGGACCTACAAAAACAAACCCCAAACAATTAAGAAAATGGTAATAGGAACAAACATATCGAAAACTACCTTAAATGTGAACAGATTAAATGCTCCAACCAAAAGACACAGTCTCACTAAGTGGATACAAAAACAAGACCCATGTATATGCTGTCTACAAGAGACCCACTTCAGACCTAGGGACACATACAGACTGAAAGTGAGGGGATGGAAAAAGATATTCCATGAAAATGGAAATCAAAAGAAAGCTGGAGTAGCAATACTCATATCACATAAAATAGACTTTAAAATAAAGAATGTTACAAGAGACAAAGAAGGACACTACATAATGATCAAGGGATCAATCCAAGAAGAGGATATAACAATTATAAATATATATGCACGCAACATAGGAGCACCTCAATACATAATGTAAATGCTAACAGCTATAAAAGAGGAAATCAACAGTAACACAATAATAGTGGGGGACTTTAACACCTCAATTACACCAATGGACAGATCATCCAACCAGAAAATTAATAAGGAAACACAAGCTTTAAATGACACAATAGACCAGATATATTTAATTGATATTTATAGGATATTTCATCTGAAAAGAGCAGATTACACTTTCTTCTCAAGTGCACATGGAACATTCTCCAGGATAGATCATATCTTGGGTCACAAATCTAGCCTTGGTAAATTTAAGAAAACTGAAATCATATCAAGTGGCTTTTCCAAACACAACATTATGAGATTAGAAATCAATTACAGGGAAAAAACATAAAAAACACAAACACATGGAGGCTAAACAATACATTACTAAATAACCAAGAGATCACTCAAGAAATCAAAGAGGAAATCAAAAAATACCTAGAGACAAATGACAATGAAAACATAATGATCCAAAACCTATGGGATGCAGCAAAAGCAGTTCTAAGAGGGAAGTTTATAGTAATGCAATCCTACCTCAAGAAACAAGAAAAATCTCAAATAAACAATCTAACCTTACACCTAAAGGAACTAGAGAAAGAAGAACAAACAAAACCCAAAGTTAGTAGAAGGAAAGAAAACATAAAGATCAGAGCAGAAATAAATGAAATAGAAACAAAACAAGAGCAAATATCAGTGAAACTAAAAGCTGGTTCTTTGAGAAGATAAACAAAATTGATAAACCTTTAGCCAGACTCACCAAGAAAAAGACGGAGAGGACTCAAATTAATAGAATTAGAAATAAAAAAGGAGATGTTACAACAGACACTACAGAAATACAAAGGATCATAAGAGACTACTACAAGCAACTCTATGCCAGTAAAATGGACAACCTGGAAGAAATGGACAAATTCTTAGAAAGGTGTAACTTTCCAAGACTGAACCAGGAAGAAATAGAAAATATGAACAGACCAATCACAAGTAATGAAACTGAAACTGTGATTAAAAACAAAAGTCCAGGACCAGATGTCTTCACAGGTGAATTCTATCAAACATTTAGAGAACAGCTAACACCCATCCTTCTCAAACTCTTCCAAAAAATTGCAGAGGAAGGAACACTCCCAAACTCATTCTATGAGACCACCATCACCCTGATACCAAAACCAGACAAAGATACTACAAAAAAAGAAAATTACAGACCAATATCACTGATGAATATAGATACAAAAATCCTCAACAAAATACTAGCAAACAGAATCCAACAACACATTAAAAGGATCATACACCATGATAAAGTGGGATTTATCCCAGGAATGCAAGAATTCTTCAATATATGCATATCATTCAGTGTGATAAACCATACTAACAAATTGAAGAATAAAAACCATATGATCGTCTCAATAGATGCAGAAAAAGCTTTTGACAGAATTCAAAACCCATTTACGATAAAAATCCTCCAGAAAGTGGGCATAGAGGGAACCTACCTCAACATAATAAAGCCCATACACGACAAACCCACAGCAAACATCATTCTCAGTGGTGAAAAACTGAAACCATTTCCTCTAAGATCAGGAACAAGATAAGGATGTCCACTCTTGCCACTCCTATTCACATAGTTTTGCAAGAAACTATGTAAATAGTGCTGTCAGGTAGTGCTTCTTCTTTGGAAGAAGAAAAAGAAATAAAAGGAATATAAACTGAAAAGACGAAGTAAAACTGTCACTGTTTGCAGATAACATGATACTATACATAGAGAATCCTAAAGATGCTACCAGAAAACTACTAGAGCTAATCAATGAATTTGGTAAAGTTGCAGGATACAAAATTAATGCACAGAAATCTCTTGCACTCCTATACACTAATGATGAAAAACCTGAAAGAAAAATTAAGGAAACACTCCCATTTACCATTGCAACAAAAAGAATAAAATACCTAGGAATAAACCTACCTAGGGAGACAAAAAGACCTGTATGCAGAAAACTATAAGACACTGATGAAAGAAATCAAGGATGACACAAACAGATGGAGAGATATACCATGTTCTTGGATTGGAAGAATCAATATTGTGAAAATGACTATACTACCCAAAGCAATCTGCAGATTCAATGCAACCCCTATCAAATTACCAATGGCACTTTTTACAGAACTAGAACAAAAAATCTTAAAATGTGTATGGAGACACAAAAGACCCCAGATAGCCAAAGCAATCTTGAGGGAAAAAAACGGAGCTGGAGGAATCAGACTCCCTGACTTCAGACTATACTACAAAGCTACAGTAATCAACACAGTATGGTACTGGCCCAAAAAAGAAATATAGATCAGTGGAACAGGATAGAAAGCCCAGAGGTAAACCCACACACCTATGGTCAACTAATCTATGACAAAGGAGGCAAGGATATACAATGGAGAAAAGACAGTCTCTTCAATAAGTGGTGCTGGAAAAACTGGACAGCTACATGTAAAAGAATGGAATTAGAATACTCCCTAACACCATACACAAAAATAAACTCAAAATGGATTAAAGACCTAAAAGTAAGACCAGACACTATAAAACTCTTAGAGGAAAACATAGGAAGAACACTCTTTGACATAAATCACAGCAAGATCTTTTTTGACCCACCTCCTAGAGAAATGAAATAGAAACAAAAATAAACAAATGGGACCTAATGAAACTTAAAAGCTTTCGCACAGCAAAGGAAACTATATACAAGATGAAAAGACAACTCTCAGAATGGGAGAAAATATTTGCAAATGAATCAATGGACAAAGGATTAATCTCTAAAATATATAAACAGCTAATGCAGCTCAATATTAAAAAAAAAAAACAACCCAATCAAAAAATGGGCAGAAGACCTAAATAGACATCTCTCCAAAGAAGACATACAGATGGCCAAGAGGCACATGAAAAGCTGCTCAACATCATTAATTATTAAAGAAATGCAAATCAAAACTACAATGAGGTATCACCTCACACTGTTCAGAATGACCATCATCAAAAAATCTACAAACAGTAAATGCTGGAGAGTGTGTGGAGAAAAGGGAACCCTCTTGCAGTGTTGGTTGGAATGTAAATTGATACAGCCACTATGGAGAACAGTATGGAGTTTCCTTAAAAAACTAAAAATAGAATTACCATATGACCCAGCAATCCCACTCCTGGGCATATACCCAGAGAAAACAATAACTCAAAAAGATACATGCACCCCAATGTTCACTGCAGCTCTATTTACAATAGCCAGGTCATGGAAGCAACCTAAGTGTCCATCGACAGACAAATGGATAAAGAAGATGTGGCACATATACGCAATGGAATATTACTCAGCCATAAAAAGAAACGAAATTGAGTCATTTGTAGTGAGGTGGATGGACCTAGAGACTGTCATACTGAGTGAAGTAAGTCAGAAAGAGAAAGACAAATATCGTACATTAACACATATTTGTGGAATCTAGAAACATGGTACAGATGAACTGGTTTGCAAGGCAGAAATAGAGACACAAATATAGAGAACAAACATACGGACACCAAGGAGGGAAAGCGGGGGCAGGGTGGTGGTGGTGCTGGGATGAATTGGGAGATTGGGATTGACTTATATACACTAATATGTATAATATAGATAACTAATAAGAGCAAATGATTTTTCCAAATGTGCTATAACATACACACACACACACATGCACGCACACACTGTCTCCTGTTTGTAATCAATTATATCCCACCTGGATCTTTTGTTATTAATCCCCCTCAAAAAAAAGAATTAAATGATAGTCATTATTCTACAGATATGAGTATCCTCCCTATTTTTCTCCCGGCCTTACAGGTGAGTCACAGAGAAGTTGGTACCTGCTCACCGTCGCGCAGAGTCACCTGAGAGCATCCAGGCCCCAGACTCTGGGGTCACAGAGCCAGGGTACAACCGGGCAGCTGATGGTCCAGGCAGCCTCCCGAGACGCCAAGCTGAGCACTTATGATTAACACACAGGATATTCTCTGAAGGTCGTGTCTCTCTCCCTCATAACAGCCATAAACATCTGCGATCATGTTTTCCGTGTGTCACTCTTTTCCTGTGCACACAGCCACAGCCGTACCCCCAGCAACAAGCAGCAGTCACCACTGGGGGCAGGAAGGAAGCACCTGTCGCCCGCCACTCGTGCCCCCCTGCCCCGCCCCAAAGCCTGCGCTTCCAGAATCTACCTCCTCTAGTGGTCATGGGAGGGGGAGCTGGGGGGTGCTCGCCGGCATGCACCTTGTGTCTGGACCCCTTCTGTCCTGCTTTGTCCTCTCAGCTCCCAACACAGCTCCTAACAGGTGCTCAGACTTTGCTCTGTTAATGATGTACACGCATAAATGGTGTGCACGCAGGTGCAGGTATGAACACATCTGTAACCACAAAGCACTTTTCCAAATGACATTTAATTTTACCTTCATGAAGTCCTGACCCCTTCAGGAAAAGCCTCAAGGCTGTGAAAAAGGCCAGCTTGGCGCCACTTCTCCTGGCTGCCCTCCCCGGCAGGAAGGCAGTGAAACCTCTGGCGTTTCTAATGCCACAAATGCAGAAGCTGCTATTTGTCTACCTTGTCACACAAGCCATGACAGCCTGGATCTATCACCAAGACGACAGGACTAGCATTGCCTACGCCGAGCCCACACACCTTCCCCAAAGCACTGCTGCCGCCTCATGGGGTCCGAGCGTCCCCAGGTTTACAGATGAGGAGTAATTTCATGCTCCTCAGCACGTAACAAAAACTTAAGATAATTATAATGTGAAGAGTCAACTAATGGAGCCATTTGGTAAAGTATAATTATCTGAAGAGAAATCATTAAGGATAATACTCAGCAGGATAGAGATGAGAAGAGAATACGGTATATTTTACCATTAACAGTTATGCTGATTTGTAAAATTGATATCAAAATGCAGCTATTATAAAAATATAAAGGCACAATATTATTCAAACCCGAAATAGCTAATCAGGGATTCCCTGATGGCACAGTGGTTAACAATCCACCTGCCAATGCAGGGGACACGGGTTCGAGCCCTGGTCCAGGAAGACGCCACATGCCGCGGGGCAACTGAGCCCGTGCGCCACAACTACTGAGCCTGCGCTCTAGTGCCCACGAGCCACAACTACTGAGCCCCCGTGCCACAACTACTGAAGCCCGCACGCCTAGAACCTGTGCTCTGCAACAAGAGAAGCCACCGCAATGAGAAGCCCACGCGCAGCAACGAAGACCCAATGCAGCCTAAAATAAATAAATAAATAAATAAATTTACAAAACAGCTAATCATAAATATAAATTCTCAGTACAGGAGCCAGAAACAGAACTTCCTCCCTCTTACAGCATGACATACCATTAATTCAGATAAATACTTATGATTCAACAGTGCGTATCAGCTGTTACGTACCAGGCATGTAATTTATTCACCCAGTCCTGCGTCTCCTTCTGAAAGAAAGGGGAACTTCCCCCCTCACTCACAAGCAGCCTCACTGGCAAAGCTGCAATCATGCCCTTTCCAAAGGCAATCATTGACTTAGACTGGTCCATATTTACACCTGAGGGTGGGATGAGGCCCATAAAACATACGGGCACCAGATACCCAGACAAACGTGGGTTCTGAAAGCAGGAGAGAAGGGGCGCGGCTGTGACTGGGAATGAGCAGGGCTGATGGAGGCTGGGACAGAGGCCAGGGACGGGGTCAACGTCCAGGGAGAGACGGGAGCGTGAGCAAAGGCCCTGAGGCGGCCTCAAGGGCACGAGCACATCAGACAGAGACATGAGCTGGCTGGGTGGTGCTGCCGTTGTCTGACATATAAACACAGAGAGAGAGCGGGGTTTCGGGATTAAGATTAGGCGGAGGATCTTGGAAGCGTTAACTGAACAGCCAAGCGGGGCTCACCGAGGCACCGTGTTGGGCATCAGTGGGTTAACCAGAGGTGGGTGAGGCCACCTGGAAACATACAGCGAGAAAAGAACCTACAGCAGAAGGTCTGTACACCGCACTCTGAAAGGCAGAGCAGAGGACCAGGTCCCCAAAGAGCCGGAGACGGAAGGAGGAAAAGCAGAGGGTCGGGGAGGGAGGCGTGCCAGGTGAGCCGTCAGCAGCTCAAACCCCTTGGAGGTGAAGCCAGAGGGGGCAGCAGGTCTGGGGTCTGGGGACACGGCGGCCTGAGTGTCGCAGGGACAGAGGTGAAGATGGTCAGCTGGGGGCAGGGACCACGAAGGGACAGCTCCAGGGGCAACACACTAGGAGGGAAAGAGTCAGGGAGGTGGGTTCAGCTCCCCTTCCACCTCTTGGATTCTGACTTAGCAAGGGAAGCTGGTCTCCCTTTAAAGAAGACCCGACGGCCACCACACTTAGTTTCTGAAAGTCGTGTCATGCAAAATGTGTGCGAACATTGTCAAATGTGACATTTATTGTCAATAGAAAGTGTTGTAATTCCTGATAGGAATAACTGGCAGTTATGTCACACTTTATAAATACAGATTATTCTCCTAAACACTAGCTCAATGAACAAAAATGTCCTAATGTAGAATCTGGGTGCATTCATGTGGTTATATTCTTACTGATATTAATTCATAAAACAGACAATAAAATATACACCTGCTGAGAGCATTCACATTCATTCTAGAAATGGAATTGGATTCTTACAATGATTTGTCATTCAAACTACTTCGATTAAAATATAAATAATTACAGTTACTTCTCTTTTAGTCAACGCTTAAATGCAATTACCACTCACTGGAAGGGGAGGGGAGTCAGCCTTCAACTAAAATCAGCACGAGAAATAAAATAGTATGAATGCTGATAGCACCATGAGATTTACAATACTGAACCTTACCATTTATATGATCGTATTTATAATAGTACAATTCAGCGCCATAATACAATGGTATTCATCCAAATTTCAAATGAATTTTGGTGCCTATCAAAACTAGAATTGCTGTCAAATGTCAACAGTTTAGAGTCAGCTTTATTCACTCAGAAAAATAAGTGTGACTGTAAATAACCTGCAGACAGTGTTGAGTGCAAAGCGCCGAGACTCAGCCGCTCTGGAAACTCTCACAAGGTCATCGCCAGTGCCAGGGCTCAAGGCAGGGCAGCTCGGCGCCCACACGTAACTGGCCTTTTCTAACTGTTTCCAGCAGGGCCTGCTGAGCGGTCCGCTAGGCAAGCTAAGGGGCACATTCACTTTTTAAAAGTCCTACTTCCTTGCTTAATTAAAACATAGCTAGTTAACAACATTTATGGATGTAAAACTACAGCCTCCGTAGAAAACAGAAACTGTCTCACCAATAATTTCAATTGAGAAATCACAACAGCATAATATTCGCCACACTTTTTCAACAGCCTTGAAGATGAAACGCAAGAGAGGAAGGAGGTGAGGCTGCGGGGAGGCCAGAGGGCGGGCGTCCAGGGCGCCGAGCCTCCGCTGCTCAGCGCAGGATGAGTGGGGACCTCGGTGGCCTGGGGGAAACTGACATCCAGTGTTCCCTGACAACAAGCCCAAAGCTCTCCAAAGGTACAATCTGAATGACAACATGCAGTGACCAGCTGATACTAAGGAAAAGCACACGCCAGTCTAAACACAAATACTTTTTTCCACAAAATTCGCATGCACTTTTCCCCCAAAAGCATTTCTTGAACCTGCCTTGGTACATTGCAAAAAATACAGGTAGATTCTAATTAGCGAGTTTCTGAGGATGTCGGAATCAGGTCAGAAGTGACTCAGAACCCAGACCACAGGTTCTTCGGGTGAGGGGGAGGCAGGGACACACGGTTCCCTGTCCCCGTCCCGCCTGGAGCGGCCACCCATCACCCGTGTCCACGTGCCTCAGAGCGAGTGTCTGCTCTGAGAAGGACAGCGCGGAGGCCTGCGGTACAGAGACGGACCTCACGTGCCCGACGCCACCTGTTTCCTGTGGTGGCAGGCGAGCTGCTCTCATAATTCTGCAGCTGGGGTACCCGTGTGACAGAGAGGGAACCGGGCTATAAACTCACTGACACGAGCTCCCTCCCTCCACCCAGCGATAAAGCAGCTCAACGTCTCCGTCTGCCACTCACTCCCTTGACCGAACTCACATCAGTGCTGCCCTCTTGTCACCCTTCGTAAGTGTGTCTCCTGGGACATCTAGGGACATGGAACTAAATTAACGTTGAAATTTAAAAAGCCACATTTATGTTTATGTAGCTATACAGACATGTAGATATAAAAGGCCGCTGTTCTACACATGTTTGGTGAAATACGGCAATTTTTACATCTGGTATTTTCAATAAATAAGCACACTTTTTAAACTTGGATCTTGGAAACCTATCCAAGATAGGAAACCTATCTCCTGGTAAAATCAGGTAATTCCCCATCTTAAAATATGTGAATCTTGCTTATGACATCATAGAGATCATCAGAAATTCTACACTTGAAATCAAAGATGAGTCAGCAAGGATGAGAAACACGTGACAAAAGCCTAGAACAAACGGACATCCTTCCCCAGAGGTTACCTGCTTCCTTTAGCTCCCGCGATAACTCACATCTCTAACTAGATGACGAAGCGGTGACATTCCTAGATGCACACTTTAAATGACCTGACATGCTCTCACCTTCCAGTCGCCAAGCTCACCGTGGGAACTCACATATGACTGGCTCTCCCACGCTTCCAGCCCCTCGACTGAAGCAGGGATGTTAATTAAAAACAGAAAATTGCGTTCAGCACAAACCAACAGCAGTGTTTGAACAGGAAAGCAGGACACCTTTACATGCACTGGCGGTTCTCTACCCAGGGGTTTAACCACAGGGACACAGGAGACTCAGGGACACAGGTATATGAACTGGCTCAACCTAGGGAATACGTGTAACAGGGAACGGCTACCTAAAACGAAAGAGAAAAAGAAGTTCCAATCCTGAGCAAGAGACATTCAAATGCGGCCAAATTCTCATGATTCAAATCAGCAGTCATAAAGAACATGTTGTTTTTCTGACTTCAAAAAAAAATGTTTACAACTAGAAATAAAATGGGTTTGAAACGACTTTCTTATATGTCATCATTTTTCTAATTAGAAGCACTAAGTTCTCCTTCTTAACTGAAATGATTAAATAACTATGTAAACTCAATGATGTTATGGACAGTTGCTGATAAGAAAAGCAGCAAATCTGCATGCTTGTCTAGACTCCGAGGATTCAAGTGAAAAATTTATGGCCATCAGAGGTCCACAGTGCAAAGATGTTTAGGGCCATTTTCCAGCCAAGGTTCCAGGCATGATTGTGAGCTATGAATGTTCCTGTTTTAAAAGACACATGTGTAGACAGAACAGTTAACAGATTTGTTATAAATGAGCAAGAATCTGAGCTCCGCTGTAGGCTGGAGCACGCAGCATCTGAGCACACCTGATTACTTAGGACACCGGAGGGACCATTCCTGCTATTACGGGATCCGTGTTACTATTCCAACACTTGTCCTTTGGTGCTGACAGAACTTCCTGGCTGGAAAACAATCATGGCTGGAACCTTGGCTGGAAAATGGCCCTAAACATCTTTGCACTGTGGACCTCTGATGGCCATAAATTTTTCACTTGAATCCTTGTAATCTAGACAAGCATGCAGGTTTGCTGCTTTTCTTATCAGTAACTGTCCATAACATCATTGAGTTTACATAGTTATTTAATCATTTCAGTTAAGAAGGAGAACTTAGTGCTTCTAATTAGAAAAATGATGACATACAAGAAAGTCGTTTCAAACCCAGTATGAGGCACATAGGATGCATCTTATAATCAAGGTTCTTATTACAAATAAGCACTAATTACAGCCTCAGCAAATGGGGTATGGAGCCCCTTTCTGAGCCCCCAATTTAGTGTCTTAATGGAGTCAACATTTAGCACCCTGGAGAGTACTTATTTGAGAACCTGCAGTGGACATATTTTTTAAAAACTTAAGTTATTGCCAATAACTCGTCCACGGGGTCAATTATGCAGTATTATCAATCCACTTGGTTCTTCCACTATAATTACGGTGGTTACACACAGGACGGCTGCAAGAACACCTCAAGCAGATGCGCAGCTCCTAACCAGCGAGCGCATGGCCGCAAGACTCCAGGCAGTGACAGAACTCCCAGCCTCTTTCTTAAGCAGTTGACTTCCGACTACCCCAAGCACGTCTTCCCGGTTTAAGGAAAACTACTCCGTGACAAAGTACTTTACACAATCAGCACTGAACTTCACATGAAATTTAATTTCAAGATTTTGTGGAAACACCCCAGAATTGTATAACTTGATGGAAGAAGCAACTGTCTCTACATAAGCTTTTTTTTTTTTTTTTTTATGAAAATCATACAGTCATTAGTACTGCCCTGGTTTAGAAGCATCCTGACACACAGGAATTTATAAAAGCCTTCAGCCCATAGTCTCCGAAACATTTCTCTGTTATCCTGAAAAGGACTGCTAGACACACGCCGGTTTTTACTGTCGCTCCCGGGCTTAGGGAGTCTGTGAGGACAAACCCGAAGGGAGGCGGTTCCAGCCGGATTAGTCAATCAGTCGGGGAGCCTCGGCTGCGGTTCCTAAACTGTTTCCAGAACACTCGGTTATGCTGGGGGGTGGCGACGCGAAGGCTTCCAATAACTTTTCGTTTTTGACTGAGCCACATTTCTGTTTTCCCCCAACAGTTAAGTTATTTATAAGTAAGAGGGTGGAGGGGAGTCGTCTGGGGCAGGGATAAGAAGAGATGTCACACAGACACGCACGCACGAATCGGTATCACGAACTGGGCGTCCAGAGCTGAGCTGTCCCCTAAGTAGCGGGGCGATCGGCCGGGGGGGACCCCAGCACTGGGCAGAGGCCCCCCCAAGACGGAGAGGAGCTCAGGAGGACGCCCGCCGCGGCCCCCGAGGCCAGGAGCCGCTCGCAGGGAGACAGGAGGGGCGAACCCCGAACCCCCAACCCTGGAGAACCTGATTCCCACGGGCCACGGAGCCGCTGCACCTTCACGACGGGGAAAGGCAGACCCTACAAGTTTCCGTCTGGGATGCTGGGCCGGGAGGACGGAGGGTCAGGGGGTCTGCGCCCGCCCGCCCGCCCGCACGAGCCGCCCCGGGAGATGGAGATGGGGACGCAAGAGGGAAGGGGGCGCCGGGTGAGGAGGGGGCGGAGGATGAGGAGGGGGCACGGGGAGGGAAGACGGGGCGCGGAGGAGAGACAGGGGCGCTGAGAAGGGGAGGGCCTGGAGGGAGAAAGGGGTGCAGAGGGGAAGGAGGCGCAGGGAGAGGAGGGGCGCGCGCAGAAAAGACGGCCGGGAGGTCCGGCACTCACCCTCGCGGGCACTAGCAGGCGGCCGGGGCGCCCGCGGGGGGCAGCCGGGGGGAAGGGTCCCTCGGCGCTCATCGCCGCCCACTCGGCGGGACCAGCGCTCCGGGCCGCGCGAGCTCAGCGCCGAGGCCCCGCGCGAGCCTCCTAGGGCCCCGCGGGCGCCACGTCCGCGCCCCTCTGCGCTCCGGCGCCGCTCAGGCTCGGCTCGGGCTCCGCGGGCAGCGGCGGGAGGAGCCTAGCACCGCCCACCGCCCGTGAGCACCGCCCACCGCCCGTGAGCACCGCCCACCGCCCACCGCCCGTGACCGCCGCCCACCGCCCGTGACCGCCGCCCACCGTCCTGAGCACCGCCCACCGCCCGTGACCACCGCCCACCGCCCTGAGCACCGCCCACCGCCCGTGACCGCCGCCCACCGCCCTGAGCACCGCCCACCGCCCTGAGCACCGCCCACCGCCCGTGACCACCGCCCACCGCCCGTGACCGCCGCCCACCGCCCTGAGCACCGCCCACCGCCCGTGACCACCGCCCACCGCCCTGAGCACCGCCCACCGCCCGTGACCACCGCCCATGCGACCCGCCGGGAGAGGAGGGGCGCGCGGCTGCCGAGGGGCGGGACGCGTCCCGGGCTGCGGCGCTCCGGGGGAGAGCGGGAGAGGTGATAGCCTCTGGGGGTTGCCGCTCCCCCGGGCCGGGGTCGAGCGCTCCTCCCGCTCGGCGGCCCCTCCCCGCCCCTGCTCCCCTGTGTATCTGACCTGGGGCGTCCCCCCGTCCGCAGTCGGGTGCCTCCGGGCCTTCCCCGCCCTCGGAGGGTTGCAGGGCAGCTGCCTGCCGGGTCCCTGGGGACCCCTCCGCCGGGGTCTCCCCGTCACGTGGAGCTGGTGCTGGACCCTGGGGACTGTCCAGAAGAGGAAAGGACGCCTCTCGCGCCCGCGCGCCCCACCCGCGCCCCGGGCTGGCGGCTCGGCGGCGCCCGTGTCCTCGCTGCGGACCCGGGGACGCCCCGGGGTGCGGGGCTGGGCGCACCTCCGGGCAGTGGGGCAGCAGCCGGTCGGCGAGTCCCTTGCTCTCTCAGGACAGTATCGGGCTGCGTAGAATCAAGTCATCCTCGTTCAAGCGTAAATGAAAGTTTGGCATAAATCTCAGGAAAACACACACACACACACCCCAAGCTACCAACCTTTACGAAGGGCGTGGGTTTTCCTCCCTTTCTACATCCCGCGTCTCCCGGTCCCGTAAACTCTCAGGGGCGCAGACGCGCTCGGCCTTTCATCTGCGGAAGCCCGTTCGCTGTCCTTCCGAGGCGGGAAAGCGCGAAGGCCGAGGTGGCAGCACCGGCGTGACCCGTCTCTGCGAGTGGGACGCCTGGCGCATGGCGGGCAAGTGGCGGTGGAACAGACACAAGAGACGCTGCTCCTTCTGACGGCAACCTGGTTTTTTCGAGCTTTATCGGGAAATAATGGATGGATAATAGTGTGTAAATTTAAGGTGTACGGAGTGTTGACTTGATACACTTACACCGCCGTGTGATTACCACCCTCGGTTAGCTGACCTTCACCAGGTCACATAATTACCATTTCTTTTCAGAAGTGGGAAAATATTCATAGCAACTTTCAAGTGTATAATACAGTCTTGATAACTGTAATCACCATGCCGTACATTAGACCCCCAGAATGTATTCATCTTATAACTGGACAGTTTGTACCCTCTGATCAACATCTTTGCAGACTCCAACTCCCCAGCCCCTGGTACCCACCCATCTACTCTGTTTCTCTGCGTTGGGCTTTCTTAGATTCCATATTTAAGTGAGATCATACAGCATGTGTCTTCCTCTGACTTAACGGAATGCCCTCAAAGTCCATCCATGTGGTTGCAAAATGGCAAGAGTTCCTCTTTCTGGTGGCTGAATAATATTCATTATATGTACATATAATATACATACATATACACATAGGCACATATATATCACATAGACACATATATATCACATAGGCACATATATATCTGATATATATCACAATACATATACATACACACAGGCACACACCCCCCACGTCTTCTTTATCCATTCATCCGTTGCTGGACACTTGGGTTGTTTCCATGTCTTGGCTATTGTGAATAATGTTGCAATAAACACGGGAGTTCATATACCTTTTCAATACCCTGTTTTCCTTTGGTTATACACCCAGAAGTGGGATTGCTGGGTATAATAATAATTTTATTTATTTTTCGAGGTACTTCCATACTGCTTTCTCCATCTTCCTATGAGCAGAAAACTAATGTGTGTTTTTATTTTTTTTATTTATTTTTTTTAAACTGAGGGTTTTTTTAAATTTATTTTATTTATTTATCTTTGGCTGTGTCAGGTCTTCGTTGCTGTGTGTGGGCTTTCTCTAGCTGTGGCGAGCAGGGCTACTCTTCATTGTGGTGTGCAGGCCTCTCTTGTTGTGGAGCACGGGTTCTAGGTGTGCGGGCTTCAGTAGTTGCAGGACCTGGGCTCAGTAGTTGTGGCTTGCGTGCTCTAGAGCGCAGGCTCAGTAGTTGTGGCGCACGGGCTTAGTTGCTCCGTGGCATGTGGGATCTTCCCGGACCAGGGCTCGAACCCGTGTCCCCTGCATTGGCAGGTGGATTCTTAACCACTGTGCCACCAGGGAAGCTCCTTGTGTGTGTTTTTAAAACCATATTTGCTACAAAAGAAGTGTGTTTGCATATGCCATAATTTCTCGATGTTGTCTAAACTAGAAATTCACTAAAGAGTAAAAAAACTAATAATTATTTAAGAAAAAGAGCATCACATGATCATTACCATATTTCTATTTTTAAACCTGATATTAATATGAATTACAACTAAAACTCACAAGAACTACATTGTAGAGCAGGTATCACTTTTTCCCAGCCTTCAGATAATAAATTTTACTGCTAAATTAATATTGTTTTGGAAATTTGTTAATATTTGTGTGCTAAGGAGTTGAAGTGAGTACTATTTTTGAGCTTTTTTGGAAAAAGTGACATTTCACATTAAAAAGGATGGTGTGATATAATCGACACTAATACGCTACTCAAAGAACAGGAAGGGAAGGAGGGAGGGAGGGAGGAAGGGAAGAGAAGAAGGAGAGAGGAGAGAAAGATTCCACAGCAGTGGAGGGGGATTCCTGTAGGAAACCTCGCCCAGGGGAGCCATGGCTGTTGGGGGCCCTTGAGAATCGGCCCATCCTCGGAGGACTCAGAAACTGACCAGGGCTATAGCACCAGGGTCCTGGGGCCTGTGCAACTGCAGGATAACGCAAGGGCTCTTAAGTCACGGTCCAAGAGTGGGTTTTAGGCAGGTGATCAGTGAATGCCTATAACTGTATGTAAATATTTATATCTTTTACCGCGTTTAATAGTCAATATTTTTTTCAATCATTCACACATTCAACAACAATTGATTGCTGACCGATGTCTAGATGCCTTAGTAGATATTGGGGATGTGATGAATGTAAGACCACCAGGTCCTCACGGAGCTCAGAGTCTAGTGGGTCACGGACATAAAATTACTGCTTCCCTTATTTGATGGATTACAGACATTTTATTACCCATGTAATAAAAATGTCCTTCCCAAATCAGGTTCTTAGCAAACGTGTTAAAATATCTTTGAGAATGTATGAGTGAACTCAAAACTGATTATGTCACCGTATCCTTACCTGAGTAAGAATATTTGGAGAAGATATTAAATATATCCAGTAGGCATTGTAATATTCAAATGTGTACCTGTATTTTTAGAATGGTCTCCAAATAGAAATAAACCATGAATTATATTTAGTTTTGACTCATAACCAAGTCCCAAATCTTATCTTCAGTTATATAAGTGTACAGAGGCTCTGACGAGAGAATTCGTTTCTGAACACAAAGATACTTTGATTCTCATAGGCTTAAGAAAAATGAATAGAAATTTGAGCAACATGATACGATTCTCCTCAACTTTTGCTGTGACAAAAACAATTATGAGGCTAATTTCTCATTTAATACTTTCTTTTTCTTAATAAGTACATTAGAAATGTACAAAGTGTATGAATTTTGAAAAGTTTGAACTTCTGATTTATTTACTTTTTCTTGCAGAAAATTGCTTGCAGTCTACAGGTTTTGGTGTTTTTTTTTTATAAGAAAGTGCTTTAGTAAAACACCCACCTACAACCAAGAATATGGGATTCTTTTGTTTCATAATTTAATAAGATAATCATTCATTTACCTCCTTCCTTATTTATTCAAAAATATGCGCTGGACTTGTGTTATGTATCAGGCTTGTGCTACACGGGACAAACACGATGGTGACACAGACCACATGCTCCAGTCCAGTGTGCAGAATACAACACAGGAAGCGTAAGCAGAAACAGCGGGAGCCAAGGGGTTTGGCATTAGTTGGCAAGTGAGTACGGGATGCCCGAGATTCTGTCCAGTCTCCTCAGTCTCCCCTCCCTCAATGCCATGGTCCTCACCGCCCACATCTGCCCCACCAGCCCCAGGAACCAACCACCTGCAATCCCACTGTCAGTACCCCTCCCGCCAGCTCATTTCCTCTGCATGTCCCCTGTGTCTCACTCTACACTTACAGCCAAATAATCTGCTGGCAACCACTGACCCCTCCCTCAAAAATGACTTCAATTTCTTCCTTATTCCATTTAAATTATAAAATCCACCACTGTCATCAGTCTCTTACAAACATTCCTAACTTCCCCCAGTTTTTCTCACTGTCATTACTTGCCTCGTGAAACCACAGACCTGGTTAAGCCCAACTATCCACCTGTCCCTTACCTTTCCCCAAACACCTGAACCCTGTGAGGGAAAACCACAGAGCCCTGCCGACTGGTCTGTTTCCATCCAGGACCACATCTCAAGCAGGCACGCAGTCACTCCTGTGGTTCGGCCACCCTTCCTGGTGGGCTTGACTTCCAGGCTCTAAAGCAACTTCCCTACTCTCTCCTTCCCATATTCCCTCTCTCTCTCTCTCTCTCTCTCTCTCTCTCCCTCTCCCCCTTTCCCTCCACCTCCATTCACTCTGCCGCAGATATTCTCTCTAATTCAAAGAGAAACTAGAAACAATTAGATAGGAGCTACCTTGTGTGTCTCCCACCCTATAATCAAATCCGCCCACCTTCTGTTCCCTCCACAGACACTTTGTGCTGCCCTTCTCAGGGGACATGCCCTGCCTTATGGAATAGTTTGCCCCACCCCAATTGCTAAGGAACCTGCCACTTTTGCCTTTTCCTGCAGTATCCCTTCCTCCCCCCCCTTGCCCCCTCCCTCATCCTGCGGAGGAATTGCCCATTTTCAGCTCCCTCCCAAACCAGATTCTCAAAGAGCTTAACTCCCCACCTCAGGCTCTCCTCCATCCTCTCCAGCTGGCTTTATCCACCTTACACCAGGAGTCAGCCTCCTTCAGGGCTCCCTGACAGCCCCCCTCCACCCAGACATTCAGGGTCCCGCACGGATCTGATCAAACTTGAGTGAATATCAACCTGAATAATCAATTAATGAAAAATGACAAAGTCTTTGTAGTTACTTGAAGGCCCAGTTACAAGTTGATCCTCAGAAAATGAAAACCAGAGTTCTTTTTCCTGGAAATTTTAAGAAAGGGGCCAACAGTCAGGATTAACCTGGACAAAGGGAAACATACACTTTCAGTCCCACTGCTCCTAAGCCAGGTCAGTGGTGTTTCCCTGCTCCTCTTTGGAGAAGAAGGCCTGGTCTCTGCGTCTTCAGAAGGCACAGCGGCGGAAAAGGCACCGGCCCTATCTGCTCACAGGACAGCTCTGTGGGCAGCTGTGCACTTACCCGGTCATTCCAACAACTTTCAGTGCTGGTATCATAGTCCCAATCTGAGGAAGGAAACCAGGGCTTGAGAGGTTGATATGTAAGCCTTTGACTCAGCAATACCACATGTAAGAATTTATCATAGTACATGACAAAAATAATTGTGCACACACACACGCAGATACAGCACTGCTCATTACAGCCTTACTAAGACAGAAAAATATCAGAACACCATCTTGATACATAAAAAGGGATTAATTAAATAAAATGTCATCCGTACACATTTTTTATGAAGCTGTTACCAAGAATGAGGTATATTTACATTTATGTCTAGTAGACAGAGTCTACAATATGTTAAGACAAAACAAAGTTATAAAATGTACATACTGAATAATACACTTTATGAAAAAACGTAGTAGCATTTACATAATAGAGCATGCATGTAAGTAAGGCGTGCTCTGGGGCAGGCTCAGGAGAACCCCAAGTCCTCCGGGCGAGGAGAGGCGTGTTGGCAGGCCTGGCTGCAGTCAGGGTACCAGCGCCTGAGAAGGAGGTGTGTGTACACGCGTTGGCATCTGTACTTCCATAGACGTGGGGATGGTGGCTGCCTTGGAAATGTATGTGATTATGAAGAATACTTTTATTTCATCCTTCATAAAATGTGTAGTTTTCACTTTTCAAAGAGAAAAACTAGTACCTGTATATCAATACAGTTCTATATGCTATCAGTACCATATAGCTTTATATGTAGTATACATATGGTAGATACTACACGATAAACACTATACAGAAATAAGTTTTTTCCTTTGGAAAAATACATGTTAATTTATATTCAACTGAACTCTACGGCAAGTTTCCAAACATGATTTAGTACGCATACTATTTCATTGGGGACTATTACTTACAACTCCTTATGAAATTTTATGTAAAATACAGATTTTTATCTCAAGTCATTTATTTTCTTTGACTTTCATTAAAATATCAGTATTTTGTAAGTCTCTCTCTATACACACACACACACACATATATATAATATGGGAAAAGTGGCAAGTATTTAACACATCATGAATGTTTTTGCACAGAGAGTGAATATCAATTGGGATTTTCTCCAAAAACAAAGATTTTGGAGCATCTCGGGAAACTCTGAACTCTCTGATCCATGGTGAGTGGCTACAAGATATTGACAAGCTTTGATTCCCCTGTGAACCTCCGAAGGTTAATTTACCCATAGATCCACCCAACTGAATAAATACTCTTGAGATTGTTTATACAAATCACCACCACAGAAGTAACTCCCACCTCAGACGTGGCCCAGCTGTGATGCTTACTCCCCACCTGGTCCCGGAGCTGGTCCCTCACTTTCCACTTCCCTGGTGAGGTGACCTGGGAAGAAGGATGCAGGTAATTTGCAGAGGTCACCTGGTCTGAGGGCAGGGAGGGAGTCACACCCACTAGTCACGTTCGGAGCCCCGGCTCTGAAACCCCTCAATATTGACCCTGGAGGACATGCATTTTTAAACACGAGATTGTGAGGTTTAAAAGAGACAATTCCCTTTCTCTTTTAAAAATGACAGTGAGAGTAGATTTATTTTTATTTTAAAAGTCCTTTTGATAAAAATAAAATAATATTTTTTAAAAATGTCATAAAATGTATGTCAAATATACCAAATGCAAATACTCAGTTGTTTTGCTCTCCCATTAAATTTTTTTAACATCCTTTTTTTCATTTTTTTTGAAGTATAGTTGACATACGATATTATAGTAGTTTCAGATGCACAACAAAGAGATTTGACATTTATTTACATTACGAATTGATCACCACAATGTTTAGTAACCATACGTCACCTTGTAAAGTTATTATAACTGACTATATTCCCTGTTCTGTGTATTACATCCCCATGACGTATTCATTTTATAACTGGAAGTTTGTCCTTCTTAATCTCTTTCACCTACTTCACTCATTCCCCCACCCCCATCCCCTCTGGCAACCATCTGTTTGTTCTCTGTGTCTATGAGTCTTTTTTCATTTTGTATTGTTTGTTCATTTGTTTTGCTCTGGGCTTTTCTTTCAGATTCCACATATAAGTGAGAACACAACATATTTGTCTTTCTCTGTCTGACTTATTTCCCTAAGCATAATACTCTTTATATCCATCCATCCTGTCACAGATGGTGAGATTTCATTCTTCATTCTTTTTTATAGCTGAGTAATATTCCATTATTAATATTCTGTCATATATAAATATATATATATATTTCACACCTTCTTTATCCATTCTTCTGTTTATGGGCACTTAGGTTGCTTCCATATCTTGCCTATTGTAAATAATGCTGTAATGAACACTGGGGTGTGGATATCTATTAGAATTAGAGTTTTCATTTTCTTCAGATAAATACCCAGAAGTGGAATTGCTGGATCCTATAGTAGTTCTATTTTTAATTTTTTGAGGAACCTCCATACTGTTTTCCACAGTGGCTGTACCATTTACATACCCACCGACAACGCACAAAAGTTTCCTTTTCTCCACATTCAATCCTGAGAGATTTACCAGCCTTTATTTACTGACATGTACATCACTACTTGTTTATTATTTTATTTCTACGATTATAATTTTTCTCTAATCTACGTATAGTTCTGTTTCAGTGGGATTTCTAAAAGGATGGAAAATGTGTGAATAATCACCCTGTCATATTCTAGGATTGTTTTTATTGCTTCGGATTTAGGTTGACAGGCTTGAGCTGGTAATACACAACTCCTCTTAAATAATCGACATTGGTTTGTTGAGGGACTTTCTTTATATCACAATAATTCCTCTTCTTTTATCTCCATGCCCATCCCCTATCTTACATGCATATTTATTTATATATGTATTTCTTTAGAATTATGTAGTGGGGTGTGTGTGTGTGGTATTTTGCTATAGAAATCATTCTATTTCTAACATTCTCCACCTTACTATGTTTTTAGAACTATTTTTCTAAACCTAGTAAACTTTTATTTTATTTTTTATTGGAGTATAGTTGCTTTACAATGTTGTGTTAGTTTCTGCTGTACAGCACAGTGAATCAGCTATATGTATAGCCCCTCCTTTTTGGATTTCTTTCCCATTTAGTTCACTGCAGAGCATTGAGTAGAGTTCCCCGTGCTATACAGTAGGTTCTCATTAGTTATCTATTTTATACATAGTATCAATAGTGTATATATGTCAATCCCAATCTCCCAGTTCATCCCACCCCCTTTCCCCCGTGGGTATCCATGCATTTGTTTTCTACATCTGTGTCTCTATTTCTGCTTTGCAAATAAGTTCATCTATACCATTTTCTAGATTCCACATATATGCAATAATGTACGATATTTGTTTTTCTCTTTCTGATTTACTTCACTCTGTATGGCAGTCTCTAGATCCATCCATATCTCTGCAATGGCACAATTTCATTCCTTTTTATGGCTGAGTAATATTCTGTCGTATATATGTACCACATCTTCTTTATCCATTCCTCTGTTGATGGACATTTAGGTTGTTTCCATGACCTGGCCATTGTAAATAGTGCTGCAATGAACATTAGGGTGCATGTGTCTTTTTGAATTATGGTTTTCTCCAGGTAAATGCCCAGTAGTGGGATTGCTGGGTCGTATGCTAGTTCTATTTTTAGTTTTTTAAGGAACCTCCATACTGTTCTGCATAGTGGCTGTATCAGTTTACATTCCCACCAACAGTGTAAGAGGGTTCCCTTTTCTCCACACCCTCTCCAGCATTTACTGTTTGTAGATTTTTTGATGATGGTCATTCTGACCAGTGTGAGGTGATACCTCATTGCAGTTTTGATTTGCATTTCTCTAATAATTAGTGATGTTGAGCATCTTCTCATGTGCCTCTTGGCCATCTGTATGTCTTCTTTGGAGAAATGTCTGTTTAGGTCTTCTGCCCATTTTTTTGATTGGGTTGTTGTTTTTTTTGATATTGAGCTGCTTTAATATGACATATAAACAATGCATTATCTCAATTACTTCATAAAATTCCACTATTTTACTTATCTATTTGCCAGATAAATAAATGATAAATCTTTAGTTTATCTATGAATTTTGCTGCTGTAGCAACCTTGTGATTAAAATCCCTTTCACTTTTTCTCCTTGTGGATGCCTGAGGAGCGTCTTTGAAACAGGTATATCACTTAGTATTAACAAATTACACAGAAAATCCTGTACAAAATTTACCATTGTTGTTCATCCTTCCCACACATTAAAAAAAATCCAAACCCAGCCTTCAAATCTGTCTCATAAACAATCGCTTTGCTTGCCCAGCGATCTTTTTGCCTGTTGCTGCCATTCTTCCAAATTACTATACTTCAGAATTTCAGATAATGGGAACTTTGATTGTAAAATGAGTCAGTGCAACAAATAAAGAACAATGGAAAACTCATTGCAAATTTATTTCTAAAGAAGGAGGACATGAATTTTGAATGTTGAAAGGTGTTTACAGTTTTTGTGAAAAGGCTTCAGAACATGGAAGCTTAACTCCTTTTCTTAAGTGGTCAATGATTTGAATTAAAAAAGTGGAGCCCGAAATGTTGCACTGCTCTTTCAAAACTTTGCAGAGTGTTTGGTGTGATGCATGATAGTGGTGTGCTGGGGAGGACAGAAATTGTTGCTGCATGGACCTAATGTCACCACCCCATAGAATACCTTCAATGGTGACAATAATTGATTTTAGGGGCAACTAAGGTTCTCCTGAGCTTTCTATACAATGGGCCAGAAGCTAAGTGTCGTCTGTGGATGAGCTCACGGTATTTTCTCTGGAGCCCTGTGAGCTCAGTGCCAGTCTCATCCCATTTTACAGATGAGGGGTGGAGGCCTGTTTTGGCCCAGGGCTGGTGAGCAGGGACCTGCGGTTGGAGCACAGTGTGTGGCCTTAGCACGGAGCCCTACGTGCCGTCCGTGCGCCTGACTAATGAATCGACGTACTTTATTCCTTGAACTTCGATTTCAAAGCCAAAATCCTAACGCCTACTTTGGAGAGTTGTTATAATGACTAATTTGTAAAATGTCTGGTGTCATCTGGAATATAAAAGGAGCTCAATAAATTTACTCACTATAATTATTACAAATTTCATCAATTGCTATGACAATTAGTCGTATTGTAGACATAATAGCTGCCATTACAGATAGACTGGGAGTCCTGACCTGACTCAGAGAAGTGTCACATCCTCTCCCCTTAAACACAAATGACTTCTCCCTCAAAAAGTGTGCTGTAACGTTAAAAAGAAATCAATCTACAGTGTTGCCCACAATTCTTTGCTTTTAATGGGCTCTTCATTTCGTTACGTATTATGATAATTCTGCTAATTCGCCCTTCAGTAAACTACAACGTGAAAACTCAATAGAAGAAAGTATTGTTTGCCTTAGCAAAAATTAGCCTCTGGCATACAACCAGACACAAAAAACTATCTATTTGGCATGGGATTTGCAAACAAGTTTTCCTAGTAGTAATTCTCAGACTCTGTATTAGAGCCCCTTCTAGTTTATTGAAAGTAATTCTGATCTGCTGTGAGTATAACTCCTACTTAGTTGTGGCTGGAGCTCACAAAGGCAGCCTGTTCTGTAAGAGTTGATAAGCTTATAAGCAGACCACCAACCCCCAAAGGATTTTGTTAATTTGGAGATCTTTAATGTTTTTTAATTGCCTGATAATATTTTTTGAACTGATTTTAAGAATTACCTTTTAAAAATCATTTTTTCCCCATTTCCTTGGTTAAGATGGTGGAAAAAATAGAAAGGACTGAGCTATACTTTTCTTGAGCTAGAAATTGCCATCAGCTTGAGTTTTCAGATGTTGCATTACTACGAAGCACGGTTATTTCTCAACATGTTTTTTACATGTCGAGTAGGAATGTGTTAAGGTGAGTGTGGAGGAGTGCTATTTTGCTGCCCTAGAGGGTTTTTGTTGTTGTGGGTTTGTTTCATTTTGTATATTTTTATAATTGCCTAAGTCCAGCTGAAAAAGCATAAGATATATGGTTGTAGATTATAACACACAGCTCTGTCCTGCAGGCAAATATCACCCAAAGTACAAATAAATGAGAGGTCTTTTATTAGAAAAAATACATAACTATAAAATGGCTAATACATTTGCTCTGTAAATTGAGAATAGAAATTCAGGATAAATTCAGGCTGGTTTCAAGAAATCCTCCTCCCAGATACTTCTGTGCTAGCTCTTTCCCTCATTCTGTAGCCATTTGTAAACACCTTTAGGCTGGTACTTATTAAAAATGATCTTGTGTTAGTGTAAATTATGCACACACACTCACATGCACACACATGAACACGCACAGATGCACATACATACACATTCACGTGCCCTGGAAGTGAAGATAGGCCTGGAGGTGAGGACAGACTGGGTCTGGCAGTGTCAACAAAGGCTCGTCCTAAAGGAACCCCGGCCACTTCTGCCAACACTCAGCGTCCACGGTTAGTCCTGTGACCCCTCCCTGCCCAGGTGGGCACTGGCCCTGTGCCCTGGCCGGCAGGAGCAGTGACCAATTCCAAAGTCACCCAGGTGAGCGGCACAGCTTCACATGCTTTCACAGGCCGAACGGGCTCCTGCACGTCCCAGGACAGCAGGACGGCCCCTCAGACCCTGGGGATGGAAGCCCGACTTGGCATCAGGAGGTTTCACGCTGCTGCCTCTTGTTCAGGTCTTGCTGCGGCAGCTCTCGGCCTGCAGACCTGGATCTGCTTCTTAAGCAGAAGGTTCCCTTCCCTCCTCTCCTCTCCGTGCAGCCGGACAGGAGCAAACTCACTGCCTTGAGCACCCTCAGAGGGAGAAGCACCCAGGTCAGGGCCCTCCGCCCGGGAGGAAGGGTCCTCAATGAGTCCCCATTTTGTTCCCTGCCAGACACTCCCTTTTGGATGTGACCTGCGGCTGCACTTCGGGGACGCCTTTGGTTTTGCATCTTCACCTCCGGCGCGGCCTGTGACCCCCAACCTGCCTCCCCCCAGCCTGCCCCGCTGTGGGAGAGGGATGGAGCGTCATTTAAATTCTCTGGCACTCGCAGACCTTCTTCAAGCTCAGGGTTTCTTCTACAGTCAACTATTTCAAACTCTTGGCGAGCTTCTTATTTGGGGCTCCTTGAGACAATAGCCGCACTCTGGTATTAGGGCCACCCAGCAGGTGTGTGGGAAGCACATCCTTAGCCCATTTCCTGGAGACAGACGTGTAATTGAGGAGACGCCGACGGTACCATCCCAACCCATTGAAATTAACCACCTCCCTGCCGGGCTGTGCATCACAGGTTGGCCGCTAAAATTATCTACATTCCAACTTCTGTAAGTGACGGTTTTTCTAAGTATTCATCACAGCAGAACAATTTCCCGTGGTTGCTGTCACAGACCGCCACAACCTTGGTGGCTTTCGTTGGTTCATAAACTGGCCCCGTCCCCAAGAGGGCAGGGAGAGACCGAAGAAACTGGCGGACCTCCAGACTGGGGGGTGGCAGGTGTAACCAGCAGGGGGCTTACTCATGAGGCTTGCCTTGGACCGCAAGACAAGTGGCTATCTGCACCCACTGCCAGAGTTTAGAAGGTTATAGAGGGCTTACCTGGGTTCCATCAGGTTCACTGTCCAGACGGCCTCGACCTCGAGGCTGTGTCTAGGGTGGGGATGGTGCAAACATCCCAAGGTCAGGGGTGAGGAGCCCCAGTTGCCCGGGACCAACTCGTGGGCCCTCTCAATTACCTTCTCCATCAGCTTTGAAACAGTACAGATCTAATTCTTACAGTTCTGCAGGCCAGGGTCCAAGGGGGTTTACCGTCTAACAGCCAGATGTTGGTGGGCTGCCTTCCTTCCACAGGTGCCAGGGGAGGGTCCAGCTCCCAGGGGCTGCCGTGCTGTCTGCGTCCTGGCCCTCCTCCCACCTGGGCCAGGAGCACTGCCTCACCTGCATCACCTGGACTTTGACATGTTGCCCTCTCATCACGTACGTGGACTTGTGATCACACTGCCCGCACCCCCTCCCTGACAGTCCGGGATGACCTCCCTTCTCAAGGTCAGCTGACCACTGGCCACAGTTCCGTCTGCAACCTTCACTTGCTTTGCCACATTACGCACGTAACCACGGGCCTTGAGCAAGATGTGGATGTGTTTGGGGACCAATTACTCCACTTGTGGCTTGCTTTCTTCCCTCCATGCTTTTAAAATAATTTTTTTTGATCACCCTCAATGGACTTCCCACTTGTGGTTCCATTTTTTATTTCAGTCAGGGTAGGTCTACAGTATTAACCACCACCCCCAAATCTGCATCCCTCACACACGAAGATTTAATTCCTGATCCGGCTGCATGTACACGCGTGTGGGCCTCACCAGAGGAAAAGAGCCCTGACACCACTCACACCGGCCCTGAACGTGCATCCTTGCCCAGATCTGGTCATGGGCCCCTCTGCCACCATCTGACATTGACACTAATGACACTACATCTGGCACCTTGTTTTTGCTAAGACAATATTTTAGTTCTTTAAGCAACCTTTAAAGCTATCATTCTGCTCTTGTTATAGATTGTATTGTCAGCTTATGCTATGTTATCTTTCTTTTTCATAATATGATTTCAATTAATATACTGATCTCTCTAATCTTCAAATTTCTTATTCTATTTTTTCAGATATGTTTTCCTTAATCCTTCTTAATTGTAAGTTTCTTAGCTCCTGTTTTTAATCTTTAATTCTACCCACTGCTCTCATTTTAATTTTTCTCTCATTAATATTCTAACTATTTAATTATAATATTGTATCATTTATTTACTGAGTTCCTAGATTTTTATCTTGAAGTTCATTTACTTTAGATCTCGTTATTATTTTCTTTTACCCAACCGTTAGTCTATTATGCCCTTACTTCTCTTATTTTCAAATTGTACTAATTACCTTTACTTTGAATTTTATTTTAAATAACTCTTTTTTTATGTGTGAATATGGAAAACATAGTTAACGGATATTACTTCTCTTCATCACAGCTTGTTCTTTCTTTAGGGAAGGAGCTAACCTTTTCCATAATGTAATTCATGGTCCCTCATACGGTGGTCATGTTGAAACAGTCATTTCTACTGCACGATCCACGGCCTGGTGGGTGGAAGTTTACCCCTCCAGCTTTACAAATTTACATCACAGATGTAAGAAATGAGGAGGAGGAGACCCGTAGAGAGAGAGCAGACATTAAAAATAAAGAATGGAAGTTGTTTACCCAAAATTTTCTTTGGGAACAAGCCCTGGACTGAATCTCTTTCAAGGGTTTTGTGCAATACCTTTTAAAGAAAGCAGAAAACTTCCACACCCCAGGCTCTGGGAGGGGAAGTTTCGTTAAAAGGCACCTGTTCTAAATGGTTGTCTTCCGCCTTCTGTGTCCTCATGCTGCTTTAACAAAGCACAACACACTGGGCGGCTTAGAACAACAGACCTTAAGGTCTTATAAGTCTGGAGGCTACAAGCCCAAAGTCAAGGTGTAGGCAGGGCCACGCCCCCCTGAGACCCGCCCCTTCCGACCTTCTGGGGACACCTCCTGGGAAGCATAGCTCCAGCTTCACGCGGCTTCTCGTAAGGACACCAGACCTACTGGATTAGGGCCCACGCCACTCCAGGGTGACTCATCTTAGCTAACAGTACTTCCATTGACCCTGTTTCCAAATAAGGTTGCATCCACGGATATTAGGGGCGAGGACTTCAACATCTCTTATGGAGACACAGATCAGTCCACAACATACATCAAGGTGCTGATTTCCAGATACCAGATTAACACCGACATCAAGTCATTTGTGGTGAGGAACACGCTGGCGAGAACTTCATCCTGAAACACAGAAGCTGGCAACTCATCCGTGGCCGAGGCTGGACCCTGCACAGCTGGTCCGAGTTTTTTTTTTTTTTTTTTTGAAGCTTTGGAAGCCATTTTATTTTTCTTTAATCATTCGTTTACCTCAGTTAATTTTAAAATCTTATTTTGCAGAGAGGCAATTTTAGGCTCCTGATAATATTTGGAAGCCTCAAAACACCAGTCGAAACGAGCATTCGATTCAGTTTTGGAAATTTTAGAGCTATGGTTGTCCAATTCAGTTTTTTGTTTTTTTTTAACATCTTTATTGGAGTATAATTGCTTTACAATGGTGTGTTGGTTTCTGCTGTATAACAAAGGGAATCAGCTATATATATATACATATATTCCCATTTCTCCTCCCTCTCGCGTCTCCCTCCCACTCTCCCTACCTGAGTTTTAACTGGTGCCCCTGAGGCTGCTGGTGGGGAAGCAAGCAGAGCACTGGCCGCGAGCCGTGTGGCCGTGAGGACTCTGAAAACCACAGAGCACTTCAGATGCACAAACGGGAAGGTCAGCAAAAAGGCCCTGGAATGTGGACAACCCTTCACTTAATCTCATTCTTTACAGCCAAACCCATTTTTTTAATACCTACTTGAAACAGAAAAGTGAATGCATTCATTAGCATGACCCAGAGGTAGAGCCCCTTTACAGCATATAAAAACAAGCGCAAACTGAATTCTATTGTTCCAAGATCTTTGCTTAACTGATGATCTTGACAACTATTTTGAAGGTCACGCACCACAATACATAATTACTCTTGCCATAAAAGTGTATGTCGGAATCATAACTGTATTTAATTGAAAGTGTACATCTTTTTTAATCTTAAAGATGATATAGGTGTATTATTAGTTTATCCAGAGTAAATCAGTGTAAGAAATTTTGAAAATTTAAATTATCTAGATTTGTCATGAGAAAACTCAGACTTCATAACAGCTTAAATGAAAAATTATAATATATTGCACAGACTTTTTAAATCAAAATTATCAAACCAAATTGATCTGTCCAAGGCTTATCTTCATTTGAATCGATTTCTTATAGGAAAAAATACTTCCATGCTAGCGGTTTCTCAAAAGTTTGTTCTTTTTATTTTTTTTCATTGAAGTCTAGTACACTTCAAGTGTTAGCAGTTCCGTTTTTTTTTTTTTTTTGTAATGTTCTTGGAATTCAAGGAATATTAGATTTATGCAAACACTTATTAGTCTAAAACCAGCCAGAGAAGGGCTCCTTTATTTCAAGGGGCTCCGTAGTCTAATTTATTGATTACTCTGGAGGCAGGACTATCTCACAGTGGCAGGTGAGGCCTTTTTCTGACTACAGGTGTGCAGACTCGCAGGGCACCTGCAGTGGCTTCGGCTTCTCAAGTTCAGCCTGGGGTGGAGAAACACAGACACACCGCAAGGCACGTCCGCATCCCTCTCTGCCGTGTCCAGACACGTCCTTGTCCAGACACAGACCAGACGGCAGACTCGCAAACCCTCCGCTGTTGCTGCCGACGGACCTCGTCACAAGCCGGCTCCTTGCCCTCCGCTGCCCCCAGCTGAGAACAAGTCATCGAGCACGCCCGACCAGGACCAGCGAGGAAGCCTGGGGAGGGCAGGCCTAGCGTCGCTCGGGCTGTGGCTCTGAAGGCCCTTTGTCCACAAGCAGCAGACTTTGAGTGAAGGAGACTTTCTTCCGTAATGTGGGTGGGAGGGCTTGAGAGCAAAAGCTGCGGTCTCCCAAAGAAGAAGAAATTCTCCCTGAAACACCCAATCCCGGCTGCTGGCCTGCCCTCCAGACTCCAGACTGCCTCAGCCATCTCCCTCTTTGTCCCTCTCTCTCAGCACATGTAGGGACCCAAGGTTTCAGCAGGGGAGACAAATCGAATTGACTATCTGACCTTCGCCGCACTTCACACTGCCGACTTGATTCTCACCACGGACTCTACAGTTTATATCTGGTAAGTTGTACGGAGTCGGGCCTGAGTTTGCTTCCTAGGGCTACTGCTTATCAGCTCTGTGCTCTTAATGTATTTCACACCTTCTCCTTTAGTTTTATCACCTGTAAAATGGAGGCGAACCCACTTCATAGAGATTTTCAAATATTGACATGAAGCAGTGCAGGCAAAGCACTTAGCTTTGATGAAACAAGCATGTCATGGAGCAGGTGCTCAGGAGATGTCAGCAGCCCTCACACCTCCTGCTGCGGTTGGTCTGATTACATGTGCAATATATACGTATTATTACCACTGGCATCTCTTCAAAAAAGTTTGGATAAAATAAATGTCCAATATTATGTTTTAAAGCCTCACTAGAAAGAATCTGATGGATTTGCTATTTTCTATTCCCCCAATTTTTGTGGCTTTTCTCTCCCTATGTTTTATGATAAAATCACTGATTTGTTTGGTCAGTAATTCTTTGCAAATAAGACTAACAGAAATAGATGTTCTTTCACTGGGCAAAGGGGATCATAAGAAGGAAGTTTATTGATTTTGGCTATTTTGTCTTTGGGGAGGAAAAACGTAATTGTTTCTTGGCAGAGTTTAGTCTGCTTCCGTCCAGGGTCGCTGAGCTTCACTCACCCGAACTCTGAAGCCGGGAAGAGAGGAGAGTTAACCCTTCAGAGGTCTTACTGATACTGAAAAGTGCCGTGATGCTTTGGACAGAGGAAGGCCAGATGTAAGGGCCAGAAGAGAGAGAGAGCCCCTTTGACTCTGCTTTGAGGGTTATCCTGACGTCATTGCATCCTCTGCACTGCTAGGGATTTGCCCTGGAGCGTGGAGCAACTCGCTGGACCATCGTCGTGATCTAGCTGAGATGGGGAATCGGTGTCTCTTCCCATCATGGGGAACAGTGAATAGCGAAGCCTCCTGGAGAAGGGACGGCTGCCTCGGGGGCGTCCTCCGAGGTCCAGGGCGGCAGTGCTGCTGTTGGGTTCTCTTCCTGGTTAGTTCTCACTTGGCAGTTCCACTGAAATGTCAGAGTAGAAGCTCATTTCTGAAATACGGAAACGGCGTGAGCGTGGGTAGACCTTGGTCCCCCCACAGCAGCGTGGACAGTTTTCGGCATCAGAGCTTACAGTGAGCACAAGTCTCCCAATCGCTGGGATGGATTTCCCAGTTCACTGGTTACAATTTTCCAAATGACTGAATTTGGCGTACAGTTTACCCAGAACCGACAATAACTTTCAGGCTTTTTGATAACAAACCTTCTCAGCTTGGGAATATAGTTTACTTCTTCGACACGGATTGTTGAAGGCTGATTTAATTTGTCTTATTTAGTAGCCACAGAAAAAGCCTAAGTCCTGTGCTTGTTTAATTATTATTGCTCAGGCCAGCATTTTAGGGGAGAAATAGGCTTTTTGCTGATGTTTGAAGGAAGATTCTGTTATGCCGCTTCTGTTAACCATGGGACAAGTTAAGGAAATGTCTCTCTTTCATGCTGAGTACCCTTAAGTTTACTTCACTGAAGCTAAATATCCTTCAGAGCAAGGAAGGTTCCTAACCCTTGATTTACTTGCCTGATGTTCTAATATGTGTTTTTTGTTTACATCCTCACAAGCATTTTGACCTTTTCCATTTAACAAACAAGGGCTTTATGTTTTCACTTTAGTTTTCCAACACCAGGTATTTTATGTCAAATTCCTGGGCCTTTGACAGCAGCTGTTACAACCAGTAACTGTTGTAACACTGTTCCCTTTCCAGGAGAGCAAGGAAACTGTTCCAAAAAGATTGATTTGCTGATATTTTGCTGTTATAAGACATAGAGTTAAACTGTTAGGAGAAATTCCCAAAGCCAAAAGGAGTTCTGCAAATATTAGCCAACTGCCCTGAAACGTATCTGGCTTTATTAAAATGCCTACAATTCTCCACCCGCCTAATCTCATGGAAACAGAAGTTTGATCTCCTTACTAAGTATGACTTCACTACAAATGCTTTGCATGACTTTATTTAAAAAGTATCAACATTTAAATAGAAGAATCAGTGTGAGTTTTTCACTCTGATTTAATGGAAATGTCAAAGAAAAAATAAAACTATCAAATCTGTACTATTGGAAAATGTCAAACTTATGGACACACACACATACAAAACCATTTCATATATCTTATCTCATTATATATTTCCAACAGCTTTTGGATGTAAGTAGAAAGGCAGACAGAAGATATATAGCATGGTAAGAACATGAGCCCTCGGGGATGGAAGACCAGGGCATCTTACCAGCAAACACTGAGTTATAAATTTAACGCGCTTATCACCTCCTGAAGCTCCACCTGAAATAGCGCCACTAACTTCCTTCTTTCTTGTCGGATGCTTTACCAGGTCCGGGTGACTGGAGGTGGTGGTGGATGGGATGCGTCTATCCTCACAGGCACTGGGGCAGGGCTGCCACACGGACACACCTTCTTTAGGAGGCGAGACCAGACCTTCCGTTAGGATGAACTGCAATCTTATCACTCATCTCAGTGCTGTTCGCCAATTCCTGGACACAAGCAGAAAACCAACGTGTACAGTTTCTTGAGCAGCCTGAGAACTGACTAAGAGATTTTGGTTGTGCTGTAGTTGTTCATTTATGTGTTGATTTCCTCAGGACACTAAGCCTTTGAAGTATTTTAGCCCTTGAATTCATCTTTATAGACTCATTAATTAGCAGACACCTAGCACAGAAATAAAATCACAGAGAATATTTGTTAAATAAGTAAACACATAGGATTTCTTTCTTTTTCATACATTAATAAGGCAAGTTGTTAGATCTGGACTGTGAGAATTGAAATAAAAGTAAATAAAATGTTTAGAAAATCTAGAACTTAAACAGTAATACTAACAATATATTGTATTAATTGATCACATATTTTTAAAGTAATTACTTTGTGCTGAGAGCGGTTTTCGGTGTTAAAGATCCAATGGAAGCAAGATTGATTTGATTTGTGTCCTTACCCGTAGAGAGCTTACCATGTAGCCACAGGGCTGTTTTATTAGGATGAGTTATCTTTACCAGATGGAGGTGAGATCAGCACCGTAGGAATGAGCAATATATTATTTGCAATGTTCTGGTGCCTTGAGAAGATTCTGTGCCCTTGCGAACTCACACTAAGATATCTTTTCAGCACATTTGGACGCTCAGTAGGAGTTTGGAATATATTTCCTCAGAAATAAACCCTTGACACTGGACTAGTTACAGAGCAGGGTTGTGTACAGAGCAAAGCATAGGAAATTGGTAAAAGGTTCTTCCAGGACACGGTTAATCCTACCGTTGTCTGGACCAGGATCTGGGCTCTGTACCTCTTCCAGCTCCCATTAGGGTCATTAGCAGCTCTCTGTTCCAACCCCTCCTTGGAACATCATCTGTCCTCTGCTTTCATCAAATCTTGATGCCCAGGGAATGATTCTGAAACCTCCATGTCTCTCAGTGTCCGTGGAGGATGTTGGGTTATCTTTACCTAATTAGCCCCCTTTTTTTTCTTAGAAGTCATCCAAGGTATTTGAAGAAAAATGAGCCAATCTAGATATTTTGAGATGCAGAGAAATGTTACTCAAAATTCTGCTACACAACTATGACCATTGGTGTAAATGTTCTCAAATATTATTCCTCCTGTGAGTGTGAGTATACTTTACGTTAAATATAATATATATTATTATACTACAGGTGTGTTGTTATACATTGAAGCCCACTCTCTATTATGCTTTCTCAACTAAAATATATTTAAACATTTGTCTATGTGATTCTAAGTTTATGTCATTTTCACTGCTACATAAAATTCCCTTTTTTGGATGTAGCATGAGATATTTAACTCATTTTATATTGTTGAATACTGTGATGGTTTATTTTACACGTCAGCGTGATGGGGTCCTGGAGTACTCAGATGTTTGGGCCAGTGTAATTCTGGGGGTTTCTGGCAGGGTGTTTTTGGATGATATTAAGTACAGTTAACTGAGTAAAGCAGATGGCCCTCCCCAGTGTGGGTGGGCCTCGTCTAATCAGTTGAAGGCCTGGGCAGAACAGAAAGGCTGATGTTCTCCCAAGTAAGAGGGAGTTCCTCCTGCCTGGCGACCCTCACTCTGAGACATAGGCTTTTTCCTCCTGAAACATCCGTTCATCCTCAGTCGCAAGCTTGCTGACTCACCCTGACCATCCAGAGACTCGTCAGCCTCCAAAATCACACAAGCCAGTCCCTTATCTTACAGCTCTTTGTATGTCACGTGTATCCTGTGTGTGTCCCAGATAGCGACTGGTTCTGTTTCTCTCGAGGATTCTGCTTAATACAGAGGCTTTAGGTGTACCCAGCCCTTTGCAATTTTGAGGAGTGTTAGAGAGAATCCCTAGGCGTGTTTCTTTGAACATTCCAAGTAAGTAGTCTTAGGTGAAATTTTCCCAGTACCTCTGTGTGTCCAGGAGCTGCTCATGCTTTAAATTCCTTGCTCAGGGCATTTCATCCAGAAAGAGATTTTCTTTCAAGCAGGCATCATGTTCTCTAAATTTACTTATCCCTTTGTCTCTAGTTTGATATTACTTGTATACATACATCTATTCTATACAAAACCGGAAGGAAAAGCACCTGTGGTTCTATCGTTGGTTGCACTAAATAAACACTCTGCACATAGTAGGTGCTCAGAAACTGTCTGCTGAATTGTTGATTGAATAGTGCAAACTCCAGAATTCAAGTGAGGTGACTTTACTTATGCAACTGCAGATAAATTAAAAAGTTACTGGTTTTTGGAAGCTACCTCTGGAGGTATGACTACACTTTAAAATGGATTTGTTTAAGTCACATTGTATAAATTCATCCTTGAAAGAACTGAGGCTTATTTGCTGCCACATCTTAAGTAACTCAGGAACCAAAAATACAGCTCTCAAGGGGCTTATGTACAAAATATCAAATGTAGGCACAGGGGGATCTTTGCAACGGCTTCTGCAATGCGGGTGGTAGAGCTAAAATAGCAACGTTTTCTTTATCATGAAAGGATTCTTTTTTCCATTTGTTTCTTGTCATGGCATTTTTTCTTGAGGAAACAGCAGCTATGGCCCTGGGAACACATTTGCAAGGCTCTACATCGCGTTTCTCGTGTGATGCTGCCTTGTGTCCTGGGTCTGCTCAGTCTGAGACCCCTGAGTATTCCACCACCAGATGAATTTTCAAAATCACCAGCATGACAGCTGGAATCGTGTGAATACCACCAGATCCCAGCACTAGTCTTTTATATGAGAATTTCATGACGAAGTCCTTTTCAGATGGCTCTAGGGAGATCTACCCGGAGGATCATGGGTTCCAAGACATTGTACTAAGCACTTTTCATGGCGTTTTACCTGCGTCCCTGTTTAATTATTTTGCTGAGGGCTTTACTCACTGATCCACGCTGAGTGCCACCCTCTCCTTGACTTTTCTCTATCTGTATTTCTGTTACGTGAGTCTAAGATGGGCAGGGTTGGCACTGTCCTTTTCTAGTCACAATATTCTTTATTTCTATTGATCCCACTTTTAAAAAAAGCATAAATTCTTTTAGTTGAGATGTGAGTTAACCCAGCTTCTTCCATTTTGTAGTTGTGTGCTTTTTGTGTGTGTGTGTGTGTTTTAATGTCAACGTAGGATTTCACATTTGCCCTGTTATTTTATTTTTTTTCTCACATCCTTCTAATCTGCCACAAAATTCATGAGTGATGACTGTCACTTGAAATATAGACTAGGCTTCCCAGCTTTGTGTTTACTGAAAATTGGGTAAACGTGCTGACCATGTCTTAAAATGAACTGTTCACAAAAGTGAGTGAAAAAAGTGAGTGAACAGCTCAGAAGGAGTCCAAGGGAACTGCAGCAATGACCCAAATTCTGCACAACAATCTCCTGGCAGTTGTTCAAACACGTGTAAATCAGCCAAACTGCCATCATTGAGCCCAAACGGGAAAATGTGGACCCTTCCGTAGGGAGATGTGTCAATTCTTAGACTGCTGTGCAAGATGCAAGTCAATTCTTAGACTGCTGTGACTTGAAGTGATTTAGCAATAATTTAGTCTATGGACATGGAAAAATAGGAAGATTAAATAGTAAATACACAGGGAGCAAATAAAGTGGGGATGTATTAAAACACTAAACACGATGAAATTTAGCCTAACCTGGTCCAAGAGTCTTGTGGTAACATTCAAATATCCTGTTAGGACAGGAATTGAGGGCTGTGTGTTGGAAACGTCTGGGAGGAAAGCGTCTGATTCCGGCCAAGGGCCCTGGTTTGACTGGACGGGTGGGACGCTGGGGGCCGGGGGTCTCCACGGGGGGAGCTGAGAACAGGTGACACACATGGAGAACACCCTGCTTTTAATACCTTACATGCCGACATTTGTAGAGTCGTTTGCAGCGCCTGGCGCGCAAGGGAAGGACAGGCAGGCTGAGAGGCCCCCCGGGTCCGCGAGCGGGTTTCCAGCTGCAGGCGCGGCTGCGGACGCTCCCCGAGGGCCGCGGAGGCTCCCCGAGGGCCGCGGATGCTCCCCGAGGGCTACGGACAGTCCCCGAGGGCCGCGGACGCTCCCCGAGGGCCACGGACGGTCCCCGAGGGCCGCGGACGCTCCCCGAGGGCCACGGACGGTCCCCGAGGGCCGCGGACGCTCCCCGAGGACCGCGGACGCTCCCCGAGGGCCGCGGATGCTCCCCGAGGGCCACGGACGGTCCCCGAGGGCCGCGGAGGCTCCCCGAGGGCCGCGGACGCTCCCCGAGGACCGCGGATGCTCCCCGAGGGCCGCGGACGCTCCCCGAGGGCTACGGACGGTCCCCGAGGGCCGCGGACGCTCCCCGAGGGCCGCGGACGCTCCCCGAGGGCCACGGACGGTCCCCGAGGGCCGCGGACGCTCCCCGAGGGCTGCGGACGCTCCCCGAGGGCTGCGGACGGTCCCCGAGGGCCGCGGAGGCTCCCCGAGGGCTACGGACGGTCCCCGAGGGCCGCGGACGCTCCCCGAGGGCTGCGGACGCTCCCCGAGGGCTATGGACGGTCCCCGAGGGCCGCGGAGGCTCCCCGAGGGCTACGGACGGTCCCCGAGGGCTGCGGATGCTCCCCGAGGACTGCGGATGCTCCCCGAGGGCTGCGGACGCTCCCCGAGGGCTCCTCTGTGAGCGTCGCTGCGGGAACGCGTCTGAGTGGGAGGACAGCGCCCGCGATCCCCGCACGGAGTCCCTCTGGTCCCTCGCTGTCCTCGGGGTCCATGCGGGGCTCTCTCCCTCGAGGCCCGCGCCCCGCATTGCAGTCCTCGCAGGGGGTGGGACGGCCCAGCGCCCTGAGTTCCGGCCCAGACACGTCGAGCCCATCCGTGGCCTGTTCAGTGTTCCTGGCGTGGCGCAGGCCGGGCGCAGTCCTGGTCAGCACAGCCTGGAGGGGCTGCTGGAGCCGCCGCAGGAGGAAGGGCCGCAGGAGCGGGGGCGATCCGGACGGACGTCACAGTACGCGCAGAGATGCGGTCACCCCGCGGCTGCGCTTCAGGGGGCTCTCCTGGACGGCCTCTTACCTGACAGCCTCCTGGCCTGTTGTGCCGGAAAGGGTGCAGAGCTCGGAAAGAGGAGACTGCACACGGAGGGGGAGGGGAGGGGAGGAGGAGGCTGGGCAGGGGATGGGGTCTGGAGGCCTGAGTGAATGGTGGGGCGGCGGGAGGGGAGGGACAGGATGGGCAGGTTCCCTCACCTCCCCCAAGCCCAGAACTCTGCGCGGAATTAGGAGGCCTGGGATTAAACCCCGTGAACATGCTGCCCAGCGCTGTGGCTGCAGAAGGCCCAGACCAGCTCCACTTCCGAGTCGGCATCCCTGGGGCTCGGTACCTCAGTGCCTGTGGCGGCCTGTCCACCCATGTAGCTGTCGTCTGTTGATCATCTACCTACTATCTATTTATCTATCGACCTATTGATCTATCGATCGTCTATCTGTCTATCAGAGACTTTGGATCATTTCTAGAGGATTCATGATGTCCATACGGCCCGTAGAGCTTTCAGTGAAAAGTACTGGTGGTTCCCACTCGTCCGGCTGAGCAGACCCTTCCTTCTTTACTGCACCTTGACCTGTGACTCTCTGTGTGTGAACGTTCTGTTTCCCCACAAGGATTGTGACACTTTAGGGTCAAGAATCAGGCTTTTTCCTCCTGACACCTCTGGCAGGTGCACTGAGAGGGTGTAGCTCTTCCTGGTTGAGGAGTCACTTAAAATACATTCAAAATCCATTTGCAGGAAAAGTGTCTACAGCCACAAAGCCCCAAGCAATCCCAGCCCTACAAAGACTAGTTTTGAACATCAGAAGGTATTTTACTTCACAGGTGGAAAAGTATTACCATTTTATGTTCATTTTGTATAAGTAGCCTAAACAAGTCTCACCTCAAGGCCATGGAGGACTCTTACTGGTTATTGTTTTGATGGGGGAAGTGGGGTGAGTCAGTGTAGAAGTGGGGTCTTCCTGATGCTCTGGCCGGGGGCGGGGGCGGGTGTCACTGGCTCCGATAGCCCAGTCCTGTTGCTCGAACTTAGCAAATGACATTCTGCTAAAACAGCTGCAGGCTTGCCTGAGAAATGTGTTGCCAGCTGTTTCCCATTTTTAATCTGCAAAGATAGATGTCATGCCACTCTAATGGAAAAAGAGATTATTCATATTTATGAGATTTTTTTTTTCCAGAGAGAAAGAACTTTTAAAAATGCTTTCAAGAGCCATATTGAATGTACTATATTTTTCTGAGGGTAGAAATCATGGCCCAAAATAGACATTCACAGGTTATATTACACATTTTTTTTGAAATACTGCTGGCTTCATAGGACAAAATAAGTTCAAGCACCTGTTTTGAAATATGCATCATGCACAGCTAGAAATAAATGGAAAAGTTAATCATATTGATTTTTATGAAGAATTGATAGAGTAAAGTAATCTGCTGGGCGGTTTCAGGGAAAATTAATTTCACAATTGTCAAAATCTATGCACTTCAGCCTTGTGTGGGTATTAGTTAGGGTAACGAGAAGCAAACACTGAGCCTGGACTCCAGAAGGCTCAGGATTTTAATCCCCAAACTCCTGCAATCCTGCTTGTATTTTATAATCAGGTGGCACCGTCCGGTGACTGAGGGAATTCTAATCTTTGTATGAGTACTGATAAAATAGTCATTAAAATAGTCACTTGAATTTTCATTGTCAAGTAGTAAAAGACATATTTATACCAAATCATTGTATTTCTTCCAAACTTAAATAAACTCGCTGCAAGTTAGATGGAAAAGGAAAGCCGCTTGGCAGTGCCCACTTATGAGAATAATCGCTTACTTCTTTGTACATTTCCCCTCGCACAAAGATGCCATAGAATCCTGTTATCGGACAATTTCGAACAATATTTTAAGCCGACAAAATGTTTAGTGGTTTTTGGGGGAAGGGAAACAATGTTATTCCCTCATTTGAATAACACTTTGAAAAGGCTCTGTAAGGCAAACAGGAAAATACGCCCCTGGGGATTTCATGGGCGGAGATTGGGTCACTGAAAAGGACAAAAGGGTTAGTGGAAGAGGAATCTAAACAGACTGGATGTTTCTAGTAACTACGGTCTGGTCCCGACCCTCATGGTTAGTAAATGTCTGCCCATCCCTGCAGGTGACCTCACGCCATCCTGCAAAGGAGGGTCCGGCACATGCTGCACCCGTCGGGTAACAAAGGTCAAGGGCCGGAGGTTCAA
Organism: Balaenoptera borealis; assembly: GCF_965194805.1. Taxonomy (NCBI): domain Eukaryota; kingdom Metazoa; phylum Chordata; class Mammalia; order Artiodactyla; family Balaenopteridae; genus Balaenoptera; species Balaenoptera borealis. The sequence goes on from NC_138871.1 coordinate 91,539,775, forward strand.
AGTTGACTAACTGGTTAGCGGTAAAACATTATCTACTGTAATAGACAAATCCACTAATTTCAGTGGCCTAAGGTGGTGAAACTGTATTTCGTGCCTGGGTCTGTGCGGCACGGCTGCTCAGTGAGGCCGCTGCTGGGAAACAGCACTGAAGGCGGTGAACCGGGTGAGGACGAGATGCGTTTGGTGATTAACTAGTCTCACCCAGTCCCCCAGGTCAACAGTGCCCTCTTCTCCTTCTCCCCACAAAGGGAAACCCCTTCCCATCTTCTCTAAGGGAGACAAGCAACCTCCCATCCGGCCGCTGCTTCTAGCTCCAGGTCCAGAACCTCCGGACAAGGACGAGGCCCCCTGCTCACCATCTGTGAGGTCACAAGAGGAAGTTTCCGAATTTGGTTGAAGGTCTCTTTGGTGCTCACTTTGTCCCTGGACAGATGCTCACTTAGTTTGCTTACTTGGACAATTAGACTTTCTTGGTCCCGTGATTTACAACCCAGAAAGGGCTTGGGGTTCTGCTGAAGTGGGTCCAGATGTGCAGCAAATCCAATCATGTTTTTCCTGGCATTAGATGTCTCTCTACTTTAGACGCAACTTACGAAAAGAGTAATTTGGGAAATACACACTGGTGTATTGGTGACTTATTATGTGAACTTGGAAATTATTTCACCTGCTTAGATAGTCCTTAGAGATTCCTCATCACTAGAATGAAATGTTAATTTTTAACATGCTGATAAAAGTAAATATTTTCTGAACAAAACAGAAGCAGGTATAATTACCAGTAAATGTTGTCATAAAGGTGCCTGAGTGTGCTGGAGAATGCAGTCAGCACGTGAACACCACGCAGGCTGGTGAAGAGGGGACTCGGATGGCTGGGGAAGAAGCACTCAGCCGCCCGGTGGTGTGCGAACTTGGCTATAAAGTCTGCCCAGGATTCGACCAAGACTGAATAAGGAACCGTAGTGACTGTCTCGGCCCCAGTTTCACGCGCTCCTGAATGCTCCCATTTTCTGTCTAAGTGTACGTACTTCACGTGTACCTCCTTTGTCCCCAATTGTCTTTCTTCCTTCAGCAACTTACACTTCACCTTGCATGTAGGAAACTCTAGTCTCTAAGGGCTCCAAACTGTCCACATTGATTTAAAATGTTGGTTACATGTTATCAGAATAGGGTCGGCTAATTTTGATGCTGAAGGGAACAAATATTGTTTATTCACAGTCACATTTACTTACTCTGCTTTGCCAACATGACCTGTTCCTAGTTAAGCAGAATTATAAAAATGTGTATAAAGCTTATCTGAGTAGTACTTATTGGGGGACGGCTATAAATGTAAGATTCCTGTCACATGATAAACTTCCTCCTTATTAAGACAAAAACAAGTAAACCAGTTAAAATAAGCAAATACCTACTCTGCGTCTACCACGGGCAACTCTTTGTCTGGGAGCCTGGGAGTGAGGCCATGAAGACCTTGTCCTGACCAGCGCAGAGCCGGACGCTGCAGGAGCGATGGGCCTGCAATGAAGCTACGTCACTCCTGGGGTGATGCAGCTGGAAGGGGTCCTGGTGGGTTCCGGCCATGGTTTGGGGAAGCACTTGAATACACGGGGACTTCAGGCAATCTGGGGAAGGCCGTGCTTCTAGGGAAGGAGAGGCGCCTTTGGAGGCAGGTGGTGAGTGAGTAGAGAGAAGAAAAGAGGGAGAATCAGGGTCTCACACGACCAAAGAAGAGACTACAGCCAGAGGCACAAAACTGTCCCTCCCATGACAAGAACAATCGTCAGCCGCCACCACCAGCCACCTGTACTGAGGAAACACGCGAACAAAGGGAACTGAGAGCTGGGGAGAGCTCTTGTTAGAGGAAGATACAAAGCGAGAATCAGAAGATTACAGCTGATGAAAATGCACTGCTAAAAAATCACCACGAAGTAGAAGAAAACGGAGCACAGTGCTATATATTCAATTAAATATCCTCACCAAGCGTTTGGTTGTAAGAAAAACAACTTTTATTGAAATATATAAAAATGGGCAAAGACAGAAATAATTAAGTGAAAAATTGCAGCATTGAAGAAAGATGAAAACAATGAAAAAATTAAATTAAAAAGTAGATAAATAAAGAAGCAGAATGAAAATGGTGAAATGAAAGAGAGACAAAGAAGAACTAACACACATATAACTAGAGTCCCAAACAAACCAGTGGACCAGACCGAATTAAACTGTAATTTAGGAACTTTTCCATAAATAAAATAATTGAAGTCGTATATTAGAAGGGTCTACTGGGTGCTTGTGGAAATTGGTCTGGGATATTTAACTCTGGGACATAGCCTAGTAAAACTACTAAAATTGAAAGACAAAGAAACAAAATCCTAAGGACTTAAAGGCAAAGATATCAAACAACTTCCGTGGGCAGAAGAATGAAGATGACATCACTCTTCTCAAGAGAAACACACGGAGCGAGGCCACAGGAAACAGCCGTCTCAGAAACCAGGATTCTAGGGCCAGCCAAGCTGCTTTTCACGTATCATGGTTACAAGAAAATGGTCTTAAGAATGTAAAACACTCAGGGAATATTGCACCTGTAAGCCTTTCTGGGGGATTTTGTCCCTGCACACACCCTGGGCAAGTGTAGGAAGCATTGCATTTGTTTCTCTTTTTATCAGGGATCACAGCCCCTGTGCTGCCTGTTTTCCAACATCTGAAAAAAGTTGTTTCATATCTTCTGCCCAGTTTTCCAGTTGTTTCTGTCCAAAAGTTAAGCATGGCCCAGTTACTTCATCATAACTGGTAACTGAAGTCAACATCTATTATATTTCAGATTAGAAAAAAGAAACAATGTTTAGTTTCTTCTTTAAAAAGATATTTTCAGAAAAGTCTTACTTAACTGAACCAATAAAAGGATGAACAATCTGGCCTTTCCATTTATACAAATATATACAACTGGGGGACGTTGAGTCTCACTTGTCACTCATGTTGCTCTAAGCACAGATGGACTCTCGGAGACAGAGCAGCAACCCTGGCCCAACGCGATGCCCCACACAGCACAATACACTGTGGTGTGTCCCTCAGGGATGAGGGGTCATGCATCTCTCTCTCTCTCTCTCTTTGAGGGCAGTGGAGAGGGAAAGGAGTGATGCAGGTCATTTCTTAGCTAAAACATACAGCCCCCCTCCCCTAAATGTGTGTGTTCTTTAGTGTGCTTTCCTTTGTTTGTTTTTGCTTTTTCTTCACTATCAAAGTCCATCGCAGAAATATGTTACGTTCCGAATGTTTGTGTCTCCCCAAATTCACGTGTTGAAATCCTAACCCCCCCAATGTGATGGTATTGGGAGGTGATGTTGTCATGGGGGGGAGCTTCCTAACGAGATGAGGGCCCTGGTAAAACAGACCCCAGAGAGGTCCCTGCCCACCTGCCAGGTGAGGACACAGAGAGAAGACTGTGACCCGGACGGGGCCCTCGCGCGCCACCCTGTCTCCTGACCTCAGACTCAGCCTGCAGAACTGAGAAACGTCAGTGTCTGTGGTTTACAAGCCCCTGAGTCGGTGGTACTTTGTTGTGTCTGCCTCAACTAAGACAAAACACATTATTTGGTTCCGCCTTAAAATTCTAGGTAATTCTATTTGTAGAAATGAAACTTCTTAGAACGGCGCGTAATTTATCACCGGGTGGCACCTTCATGTCCTTAATCCTCATCGGACGTAAGTTTCTCACATTGCTGCACAGAAGTTCTGTGGCCAATGAGTAACTCAAATTACACCAAGTTGGATTAACAAAGGATGTTCCTCTGTTTTCATCATTGGATTAAGAGCAGTATGAAAAGCAAAACCAAAGTACTAGATGCCCCATCTTCTCTCTGGGGCCGTTAATAAGATTTCTTTTATTAAATCATGAAATGTGCTTTAAGTCTCAAGAAGAAAACATCACAGTTATTAACCTGCATACAATATGTATTTTAAATTCTAAGTGAAATGTCTAGGTTGTCTGTGTAAATAGAGATATATGAAGATAAATGTTCTTGCATTTAGACTTTGAGTTTTCTCAAAAAAGAAAATTCTGAATTGCAAAATTCTTTCTCCTATGAATCATAGACATACTTATTGCATGATATATAACAGATCCGTATCTAAATATAGTTTCACCAGAAAAATAATGTAAAAATATTTTGGGCTTGAATTTTCCCTTCAGATTTTAATAAGAAAATGTATCATTATCACTTTAAAATTTTTATATGAAGTTGACAGTTGAGTTTCAAAAAAAGTATTTTTAGACAAATGAAAAACGTTCAACAGAAAATTTAATATAAAAACAGAATTATTATAGTTACTGTGTAAAGTGCATTTTAAAAGCATTTTATTATATCAAACAAAGTAGTTAAGGTTCTGTTTGAATCTCTTAGAAACGCTTCTTTAAAATGTTCTGACTACCAGTATCACGGGATGCTTTTGAATGATCCATCTGTGCACTAGAATTATTTCCATTGTTCTGCTGCGGTGCGGCAACACCAGCGCATTGGCTCTAAGAGACAGACCTGTCCTCTCCCTGTTTCCTCTCTTCCTGAAATCCCTGCCCCTGGCATTAGCTGACAATGAGAGACTTTCCTCCTCTTTCTACTCAGTACATAAAACACGGAGAGTGGGCTGACCTGGTCCCTAATCTAGTGATGGGCACAGAGGCTCTTGGATTGACTAAGACATCAGAGTCTGCGACTTCAAGGTACTTCTTAAAATCCAGGGTCGGGACAGGCGTGTGAAGAGCCAGACGCAGTGAGCTCGGTGTGTGGTGGGGTGGACCCCCTCGGCGTGTGGTGGGGTGGACCTCTCGGGCTGCCCTCTCTCCTTCCGGGCGTCTGAAAGGATAACACCCCCTCCTCTTGCCATCAAAGCAGAGACATACTTCAGTTTTCAGCAGTTGGAGGGTGACATCTAGGAGGGGGAGGGCCTGATGTGCACCTAGCATGGGACCCACATGCAGGGGGATCCAGGGCGGTGCTGTCGTCTGAGGGGCCTTAGTCACTGTTTACTGATCAGCATTTACATGGAGGCTCATGTTTCTCTGTCACAAATAGTGTTGCAATGAGCATCTGTGCTCTGTCTCAGTGGTGCATGAGGGTGACGGACTCTCAGTGGGGTTTACGCTGCGCAAGAGACCGCGGGTTCCCAGAGCCCAAGAGCCTGCAAGTTTATTCTCCTGCCAAGTTAACCAAATTGCTTTGATCAATTTATGCATCTGCCTCAGTGTCCAGTAGTTTACATTTCTGCACAACCTTACACAGATTAATTTTTGCAGATACTATGGCCATGAAATCACATCACACATTTCCATTTAACCGAATGCTGGCAAAGTTGATTACATTTCAGAAGATTAACATTTCATTTCCATATTTGTAAATTTCCTTTTCATATATATTCCTGTGTTTCAGTTGGTTGACTTTTTCTCACTGCGATTGTTATGGGCGGAATTGCATCCCCCTGAAAATCATATGTTGAAGTTCTAATCCTTGGGCCCTCAGAATGTCCCCATATTTGGAGGCAGGGTCTGTAAAGAGTTAATTATGTTAAATGATGCTGTTAAGGGGGCCCCTGATCAATACTCCTTGTGTCCTATGAGAAGGAGAGCTCAGAACACACAGAAGGACCCCAGTCTCCACGTGAGGACACGGGGAGGAGACGACGGCCATCTACAGGCCCAGGAGAGAGGCCCCAGGAGGAACCAGCCCTACCCACATCCTGATCTCGGATTCCAGCCTCCAGGAACCAGAGAGATGACATTTCTGTTGTTGAAGATGCCCCGTTGGTGGGGTTTGTATGGCCCCCGAGCTGACTAAGGCAGCTCTCCAGTGGTTCTTTAGCACAAGCTGGTAATACTTTGATATGTGTTGTTTTCTCTCTGCCATTTCTGTTTGCTTTGGTGGTATTTTCTCTTTTATAAAATTAATTTTAAAATAGTCCCCACTGCTCTGAAGTGACAACTCTGTTATACTAGATGCTGTTTTTATTCTTATCTCTAGCTAGATTGTCTGTTTGGTTTTGCTGATCAATTGCCTTCTTTTGTATCCATGATATATTGTATAAGTTGATGTACTGTTTATAATTCTGGCTGTTTTGTTGCAATCTCCACCTTATTCTTGATCTTCAGAATGTCTTGGCCATCCTTGACCCACTCGCCTTCCATATAAATATTAAATTCAGCTTAGAATATTCTTCCATGTCTTTTGCATCCCATCATTAAATTAAGTTAGGGAGCATTGGCATATGTACTGTATTATGCCTTGTCATCTATACCAATGGTATATTTCTCTATTTATTTATTTTTTTATCTTTCAAAAACTTTAAACTTTTTTCTCTGTAGACTTTGTACATGTTATATTAGTAGTCCTATTTGATAACTCAGTTTTTTATTCCAGTACAAGTGGGATCATTTTTTCCCATAAGTATTCTAATTATTATTGTTGAAAATGAATACAATGGCTTAAAAATATTGGTCTTATATGTAATTAGTAAAATCAGCTAGAATCAGGAAACCTTATTATATTTTCCTTTTAATTAAAAAAACTAATTGTTAGCTATTCAAACATACAAACATTACAGAAAATAATATAAAAGACCCTCCTGATAACATTTTTATTGCGATGAGAAGACTTAACATGAGATTATCCTCTTAACAAAATTTAAACTGTGCAATACGGCATTGCCAACTGTACACCCTGCTGTACAGAAGATTCTAGGACTGTTCATCCTGCGGAACGGAAACCTCACGCCCGCTGAACAGCCACCCACTGTCATCCCGTCCCTGGGCCCTGGGGCCTCCGTTCTACTCTCTGCTTCTGTGAGTGTGACCCTCAAGGCGCCTCATGTAAGTGGAATAGTGCAGGATTTGCCCTTTTGTGATGGCCTATTTCACCTGGCATAGGGTCCCCAGGTTCATCCAAAGTGTTCTGTACAGCAGGATTTCCTTCCTTTTTAAGGCTAGGTTATGTTCCTTTGTACATATATACACCACATCTTTATCCATCCATCCATCCATCCATCAGTGGACACTTGGGTTGTTTGCACTTCTTGGCTACTGTGAATAATGCTGCAGTGAACATGGGGGTGTAGTAGCTCTTCCGGATGCTGATTTCAATTCTCTTGGATACATTATACAGGTATGGATTCTGTAAGTTAGACTAGCCATGTATTATTTAATGAATAGATGCTCATATGGTATTTGTCACAAACTTCTTTTTAGTTTAAATTTTTTCCTTAAAAATGGTTGTAAAGATAATAATCAAAATCAGTACAATTTGTAGTACTTCAATCTAACAATATTTGCCTCTTCAATATTGATTTTATTTTCTGCCATATCACTTGTGCTTTTTTTTAACCTATGATTTCTGTGATTCCATTACTGTCTCTTTTAAGCCAGCTTTCTGTTGCCATTAATTTGGTTGTATCATTATTTTGTATTTTACCTCTTTTCTGAAACATCACTTGTTATTCAATATTATGAGAATACAGAAAGTTGGCTAAAATTAATTACTATCTCTACAGTAAAAATCTCTAGTAAAATAGTATGCCACTGCTTGAAAATTGATCATGTGAATTTTTCCAAATTTCAGTCCTGGTAATGCCTTATCATGCTGTGTGGTCAAGTGTTGGACAAATACTATTTGAATTTATTCACAGCAGCAAAGAAAGATATGTCAGCCTTTTGCATTTCTCCTTGCATCCTTCCTTCTTTATACAACACTCTTTGTGCTAATATCCTATGACTAAGCATATATTGTTTGAGCAAAGTATTTTAGGCTTTAGTTTATTCCTTGTGATTGTAGCTCACAATTTTGAGTGATTCCTTTGTGTTAGGCATAATTCTAACTGTTTTCAAGTCAATTAATTTAATCATAATGTCACGAGCCCGTCTTTTTGGATGAAAAAGCAGACATAGAGTGGCCGGGTACTTTGTCCAAAGTAACTCAGCTAACATCAGGAAAGGGAATTTGAGAGCAAAAAGTCCACAATTTAACCAGTATATTTTAATATGCCTTTATTTGTGAACTATGAATAGAAAATGAAAGATAAAGAAAACACTACAGTAAGTATGGCAGAAAAAGGGAAATGAAAATGGTGGTAAAGACATCATTATTTAAAAGTATTTTTGGAAACGCTGCTTTGACTTGCTTGAGAAATGGAATTTCCACCCTCCATGCCTAGTGGTGGTGAGTCTACGTGTTTGTACTCACTGTTCAGTCCACGGAGATGCACGAGTTTCTCATCATTCTGCATGCTTGTGCAGTGTTAGAGTCCTTTCAAATGAAAATGAAGTATTAACTAAAAATGAAAAGAACTCAGCTTCTTTCTTTATAAGTAGGAATAGTTCAAGCCTTTAAAAACTACTATTTTATATGTTTTCTGATACTGGCTGCCATTTTCAGGAACTCAGTGCTGACGAGACGTTTGATCAAAGGATCTCAGGAATGACCATCTAGTGTTTAACACGCACCCCTTTTGAAAAAGAAATTCAAAGCTCGGATATTTCAAGTCCAAGTGCCAAGGTCCCACAGCCAGTAGTTGATGGAATGTTCTCAGACCTGCTGATTCAAGGCTCACTTCCTTGGCGTGGCCCTGCTTCTTCAGGATTGTGAGTTCCAGGATATGCGGCTAAGGCAGCTCTGTAGCCGCCTGTGAAGTGCCAGCCTTGATGAGAAGACCTATTCTTTTTTTTTTTATTTTTGTTTCTTTATTTTTGGCTGCATTGGGTCTTCGTTGCTGTGTGTGGGCTTTCTCTAGGTGTGGCAAGCGGGAGCTACTCTTCATTGCCGTGCGTGGGCTTCTCATTGCGGTGGCTTCTCTTGTTGCGGAGCACGGGCCCTAGGCGCGCGGGCTCAGTAGTTGTGGCACACGGGCTCAGTAGTTGTGGCTCGCGGGCTCTAGAGCGCAGGCTCAGTAGTTGTGGTGCACGGGCTTAGTTGCTCCGCGGCATGTGGGATCTTCCTGGACCAGGGCTAGAACCCGTGTCCCCTGCATTGGCAGGCGAATTCTTAACCACTGCGCCACCAGGGAAGTCCCGAGAAGACCTATTCTTAAAATAGGTCCCCGAGTCCGACCGCAGACACACAGAATCAGTGTGGTGGGGACAGACCCAATCGTCTCTCACAGGAAGAGGGGATTTTCATGATTTACTAGGATTAAGATGACAGAGGTGGTCTCTCCAAGGATGCTGATTAACACACGTGGTTCCAGAGAATCAGGACGGGAAGGAGAAAAGGCACAGTCATCTCTGATCGCAGGGGAAAGAACACTGGCCAGAGCATCAGAAAAGGGCCAGATCCAAGGGCTCCCATGAAGCAGTTTACAGGGAGAGCTGCGTACGGGCCGTCATGTCCCGAGGAGGGGGCAGGGTCGGTGGGCCAGACGGGGCTGGGCCTCTGTCGTGGGATCGGGAAGGTTCCACGCGGAGGAACGTGTGCTGCGTGGTGCTGAGAGCGGAGATGTAAATGTGCTTATGTTACAACACGTTGTTTTCAGTAAGAGTTTATTCAGCTATCCAGAATCTAAGAATCACCTCGTGAAAAAAGAAAACCAGTTGTTCTAAAAATAAATACAGGGTGAAGATGGCTGTTGAAATCAGAGCAAGCTCTAACTCTGGGTTTCCTGCGGGACAGGCAGGGGTTCACATATGCTTTCTTTCCAAGTAGCTGTAGGACGTCCAAGTTCATCCACAGAAACATTCTCTTTTTTTTTTTTTTTAATTTATTTATTTATTTTTGGCTGTGTTGGGTCTTCGTTTCTGTGCGAGGGCTTTCTCTAGTTGCGGCAAGCGGGGGCCACTCTTCATCGCAGTGAGCGGGCCTCTCACTATCGCGGCCTCTCTTGTTGCGGAGCACAGGCTCCAGACGCGCAGGCTCAGTAGTTGTGGCTCACGGGCCTAGTCGCTCCGCGGCATGTGGGATCTTCCCAGACCAGGGCTCGAACCCATGTCCCCTGCATTAGCAGGCGGATTCTCAACCACTGCGCCACCAGGGAAGCCCAGAAACATTCTCTTAAAGTGGAGATATCTTTGTAATAAGTTGAAACACAAAACATTAATATAACCTTACCATTCATAATTAATAAAGATATTGTGAGCTGACTTTCTCTAAAGAACTCACTTCACTTGTACCTCTAGAATAGAGGCCAAAGCTCCTCCAAGGAAGGAGGGTGACACTGTGGGTAGGTACTTCAGAATTGTTTATATCGCCTGAATGTTTACCATTTCCATTTGCTACTGAAAAATTATTCTGTCAGATACGATTACTGAGGAAACATAAACCAATTTCTTTTTATTCCCTGGAATGCTCGTTCCAGCCGGCAGGAGCCGAGACAGGCTTGCGAAGGCAGTGCTTCTGAGTCTCCTGCAAGCCAGGGGTTTCGTTTCAAGCCGTGAAGTGTCTAATATATCTTCTCAAATATTTCTTATCCTTTAGAAAGTGGAGCTGTTCTTTGAACTGAGCTAATTATCATATAAAGGGCAAGTTTTCCATTTAAAGGACTTGATGCATTTCAGACTTTAAGTCCCCTGGAAATGGCCTTGGCCTCATGATGTCTTCATCTCAGGATGTGTGAGCAGTGATATCCTTTGCTCTCAAGATGAAGGGAGAGGTTGGTTGTCGGGATGTAAAGACGCCCTCACGCCACCTGGCCTTAAAAGCGCGTGAGGGATTTCATCGTGGTCACGAGGACACCGTGTGGGAAGTAGACCCTACCTGTTTTACTGCATTGATCTGCCAAACTCCTCCTAATTACCTGAAAAAACTTCTTCTCAGTTTTCAATTTCATTTTAGAGTTTCCAAACGCTCACCTTTACCTCTCCTCACCAGGTGAGAGCCTCGGCCTTGGTGGCTTTCATGGTGCCCGCATCGGAGAGCCCTGGGGCTCAGGGCCACCCCGCCTGCCAGCCCTGACCTTGGGCACTTGGTTCCCCTCTCTGGGCCTCGGCCTAAAGCGGGCGATAAAGTTACGTCCACAAAAATTATGTTGTTGTGAGGCTCAAACGAGTGAATGATTGTTGCAAGTGAGCAAAAGAATACGATTGACAGCAGGCACGTTCTGACCTTTCCTGTGTTGCTGTCCGCAGGTCACACAGCCTAGAATATGGAGCAGGCTGAGTCCATCCTCCCGGGAAAGCACAGAACGGGCACCTCGGCACATCTTGGCTTTCCGGGTGCCGGGGACGGACGCAGAGCCCCGAGGAGCTCTGAGCTCCTGGCCGGGAGCAGGGCCGGCGCTTGCGGGGCGCTGGGGCACCGGGCTTTGTCTGGGCCCCGTGCCCCTGGCGTGCTGCCTGTCACGTTGGAATGCTCTTGACCACTGGCCGTTCTGGCTGCGGGCGGGTGTCTGACGACCCGACAAGGATTCAGCTCCAGCTCCCGGTTTGCCTTGCAACCTCTCCCGTGCTTGGGGCGCCCACCCTGGCTGCTCGCGAGAATGAAGGGGCGGGGAGCCGTGAAGAGGGGGATCTCTGAGGTTGAGGTGTGTGACAGGACTGATTAATGAAGTGTCACCTTCCTTATTAATGACAGACACATTTTATAGCTGTCTTAGAAAAGTCGGAAATATTAACCTTGAGGATCCTTTAGAAGTAAAGGTATTTATTGTCAGGAAAAGGCAACGTGGCTTTCCAACAGAAACACTGAAGACGTCTGGGTATCTGACGGGACTGCAGAGGCCAGGAGAACACCACCAACTCCCACTGCCTTGCAGCTGCCCCGAGGGGACTGCGGCCCAGACACGGCATCTGTGTGTGATGTTCACTTGCTGCATGAGTTTGCACTGGAAAGACTGCAGGCCAACACGTATCACCAAACAATTCCTTAATAGGTGGCCATGTGTCCCTCACCGTAAGTGAAGAGCGAACCGGTCTCAGGAGAATCCAGAATTCCACAGAGATGTGACCCTCTTCCAGAGAAAATAGGGGTTAAAGGTTTCCTCGTGGGGGACCCTGGGGCCCCTCTCTTTGGTTTATAGAGGGAAATCCAGGAAGTTGCTTCTTTTGGGGGCAGACACCCTCGGCCTGTTTTCCTGCAGGCATCTCTTGTTGATACTGACGGGTCCTCTGTTCCTACGGAAATCAGGGTTTTTGTCAACTCGAAAAAGAGTAACAACCAGCATAGAGCACAGCTCTGTGAAAGCCAGAGATATTCCCTGGGGAGGTTTCAAAAACGCGAAGCTCGTGAATCGTCTTGGATGACCTCATCTTCCTTATTTCAGGGGCTTTTTCCCACGTCCGGGGGGAACGGGGCCTCCAGCCGCTGCTCACGTGCATCTCGGTCCCTGGGGAGGGCAGAGGCTCCCTGGGGTCTGGGCGGCCGTCTGTGTGTTTCCTGCAAGATGATTGTTGCGACCAAACCTGACGCCATCGAGGCACCAACACCACACGTGTCACCAGCACTTTCGTGTTTTTTAATCAGACTCACAATTCAAGACTCTCCATCGGTCCTCCCAGGGACCTGTAGCTCTCTTCCACCCCCTTCTCCTTGAAATGCTGCACATCTGTTCATGAGTGTCATCTACATTGGGAAGAAAGTTATGTTGTTTGCTATCCAGCTGTGCCCGTCTTGGCTCCGAACCTGAACAGACACGATTAAACAGAGAGAATATTATTGCTACGGAGCTGATCTGGGTGTTCTCCCCTTTCACACGCGAGGAACCTGAGGCCAGGGGAGGTGGGTGACATGGCCCAGGTCACAAGGACTGGGAGTCGAATCCTGGCCAAGGCATCTCCTGGCCTGGTCGCCAACCACCAGGGCTGAGCCCGGGGCACGGACCTTCACCGTGTATGGGGCACCGTTTCCTTGTATCGGCTTGAAATCTCCCCAAACAGCAGGGCTCCCGAGGTGTGGACGGCGATGTCTCATCCCTGTGGTCGGCCTGGGTCTCCTGCCCTGCATGACCAGCGTGGGCCGGCGTCCCGGCAGGAGGAGGAGGAGGAGGACCCTAGTCTGCAGCTGAGAGCTCGTGTCTGTGCGGGAACCCAGCCCCACAAGTCAATTTCCAAAATGGAATCCGATCCCATAAAAACAAAGAGCACATGTAAATCAGTCACGTGGCCTGCACCCCACTTACCTGAGCTCCTGCAAGGGCTGCACCACCAGAGGCTGTTTCAGAGACCTCAGAGGACACTCCTCGTTGATCAGAAGCGCAGTCAGCCTTGACGGGGCGGGGAGGGGGCGGCTGGAGTGAAACTTATCTAATGATCCGTGATGGATGGGTGGTGAGAAGCGGAGCTTGCTTGATTACAGAGTTCCAGAGCCTTCCCTTAAAGTGCATGAGAGCTGCTAGATTTTCAGTGGAAGGTAAACAAGCCTTCCTGTGAGACGTTAATTTGCTGGATTATTTGCATTATGGACATGGAGAAGAACATGGCATAACTTATGGACAGAGATGGAAACTTCACTGTACCGTTGCTCCCAGCTTCTCTCATCATAAAAGTAGAATTTTGAAGTTTCCCAAGTTTTTATTTATTTATTTTCTATTGCCTTTCTCCTTCACATAAAAAGGCTTCTAAATTCCTTGGGGCTCTCTTGACAGAGCATGAATGTATTTCATCTCTTGAAATAAAATGAAAACAATAAAGAATAAGAAAGTACAGAGAAATGAAAGAAATGTGGCTACTTGCACAAAACAGGAATTATGCAAAAACACTTCTTGCATCTTTAAACTGGCAGTTCCATCAAGGCTGGGAAGTCGCTGCAGTGACCAAGTCGGGTGAAGCCCAAGATCATCAATATTCCCTGCCCAGGTCAAGGGAAGGTTCAGGTCAATCCTTCACTGACTTTTCCTTAGAAACGCATCTGCTGAGAAGTCCTGGGCCCAAGTCCAAGTGCCGTGTCCTCCGCTGACCCTGGGACTCTCCACTGGGGCCCCCTGGGGGGCTGGATAATGTGAAAACTGGGATTCTGTTCACAGAGAACCTCTAAATTGACCTCAAATGGTAAAATCTATTGAGCACATAGTATGGGGCAGGCACTTATCTATATTATCTCGTTTTATCCCCACCTTTCTTCAGAAAAAAATGTGAACGTTGCAAAGTGACTATTTCTTACTCTCAGACTTTGGTCTGAAATCTGGACATGAGATGAGAGTCCAGGGGGACGGGGTATTGGTTTGGGGACCCCAAGGAGCTGAACGTGGGATGCTGTTGCTGCGTCACTATGGCCCCAGGGGTCCCTGTAGTGGGACCACATCCCGCAGATGCCCAGGGGAGGCTGACCCCCCAAACAGCCTCGGGAGCCCCCGCTGTCACAGGGCTGACCCCAGCGCGGCTGTATGTCCTGTGTGGCCCGTTTCTGTCTCCCTGGGAAGTGGGCCCCTGGACCCGGAGGCCTCGCCTGGCCAGGACGCGGTGTGCAGGCGGATGAAGGGGATGGCGTGGAGGCTGTGCTCTCAGCAGAGCCAGGGCTCGGCGGTCGGCAGCGGGGATGCCGGCCCCGGGGAAGCGGGCACCTGGACCGCACGGCCTGTCCCACAGCGTTGCCCCTTTGTCACTTTGTCAGCACGGGCTGTGGGAGACCAGTCAGAGGTGCAGGCAGGGACCCAGAGCAGCTCCCCACACGCAGGGCAGGCTGGCCTTGCAAACACAGAGGTGGTGTCAGAATGTGGGCCCCGGGCGGCAGTGACCCAGTGCTGGCGCAGTGGGCAGACACCCACGTTCGTTCTGACCCGCATCCAGTTCTGTGGAAGTTCATGGGCGCCTCTGCTGTCACGCAGGAGGAACACCACCGAGGCTCAAACAAGTAAACTTTATCCACCCCGGGAATTCTCACGAGGCTGAAACATTAATGGAAAACCAGCACTAAAATTAAGCCACTCAAAGCCCAATGCACGGGGTATCTAATTATACTGACGCCTGTGTCTGATGAACACAGACTCAGGGCTCAGGAGCAGCGAGTAGATGAGAAATAGAAATCATAATTTCCTAAAAAACTGCCACCACTCCAAAAATCAACATGACAAAGAAAAAGTTTTTATCGAAGAAATGTTCATACATTTAAGCTGTTTGTGGTTTTTGTATAAAGAATTACTTTGACGAACTCCCAGCGCTCACACATTGTCAGTAATGTGCTCACATATTTTCCAGCCTTTTTTGCTAATGAGACTCAAGCTGCATTTATGAATATAAATTATTAACATCGGCCTATTGATACATAGCAGCTAACTTTCAAGATACTGTCGGTAAACACCATAAAATTGCATTAAATATTCATATAATCATTGTGATAATTAATCCATAAAGCAATTATAATTAAAATGAAAGTATCTTGTCTTATAAGTAACCCAATAAAATAGAACTTTAAAAGATAGGACAGCAGCCCTTCAAGGCTTAGAGCTCCTGTCGCCACTTAGTTTTGGAGGCTTTTGTCTTATTTGTTACCATCCAGGTGAGAAAGCCAGGTGGTCACAGGGTCAGGCCTCAGGCCACATCCCCGGGGCTCAGGGCTACGGCAGGACGCTCTGGCTCTGAGGGTGCCCTCCCACTGCCCTGCATCTGCCTGGAGCCGGGATTGCTGTTTGGTCTTGGCCTGGGCCGTCGTCCTCAGGAAAGTAAGATGAGGATGAGGTGGAGGGCGAACCTGAGAGCCTGTCGACCCTGAGATGTTCTGGGGCAGTGGTCCAGGCTGGGTCTTCCAAAGGTGGAGCTCCAGGGCTGCAGAAGGTCCAGGGTCTGGGGGCTGGTATCCCTGCCCCTCTCCTCACCACCCTGACTTGCCAAGGTCAAGAGAGGAGAACTGGTTGCCAAGAGCATGGTGTCCCTTTCCTTGTCGAAAATTATGGAGCCGAGAAGCAGGGACCCAGGATGTGAATTGTGGTCCTTGACCCTAATTCCTGCTTCCACCGACTGCCCCTGGACCTTTGCTTAGTCACGATCATTCCAGCAAGCTGTTTGTGATTCTGCCCTTGGGGGCACACATGGTCCACAGGTGTCCCAAAGAATTTGCCCTTTTTGGGTGATTCTGTCCCTAAGAACTTGGCCCCCTTGGATGTCTGCACTGCACAGGTGGCCCAACACCGAGGCCAGGTGTCCTGGCCAAGGTCACTGCTGTGCTGTCTCAGGACCCGAGAGGGATCCTAGTGCAAGGCAAGGATAAGAGCAATTGCCTAAGTAGACGTTTCTCCAGAGAAGACACTCAGATGGCCAAGAGGCACATGAAAAGATGCTCATCAACCCTAATTACTAGAGAAATGCAAATCAAAACTACAGTGAGGTACCACCTCACACCAGTCAGAATGGCCATCATCAAAAAGTCTACAAATAATAAATGCTGGAGAGGATGTGGAGAAAAGGGAACCCTCCTGCACTATTGGTGGGAATGTAAATTGGTACAGCCACTATGGAGAACAGTATGGAGGTTCCTTAAAAAACTAAAAATAGAACTACCATACAACTCAGCAATCCCACTACTGGGCATATATCCAGACAAAACTCTAATTTGAAAAGATAAATTCACCCCAATGTTCCCAGTAATAGCCAAGACATGGAAGCAACCTAAATGTCCATTGACAGAGGAATGGATAAAGAACATGTGGTGTATATATACGATGGACTATTACTCAGCCTTAAAAAAGAATGAAATAATGCCATTTGCAGCAACATGGATGGACCTAGAGATTATTATACTAAGTGAAGTAAGCCAGACAGAGAAAGACAAATATCATATGATATCACTTATATCTGGAATCTAAAAAATGAATCAAATGAACTTATACACAAACAGAAATAGACTCACATACATTGAAAACAACTTGTGGTTACCAAAGGGGGAAAGTGGGGGGAGGGATAAACTAGGAGTTTGGGATTAACAGATACACACCACAATATATAAAATAGATAAACAACAAGGACTTGCTGTATAGCACAGGAAACTGTATTCCATATCTTGTAATTACCTATAATGGAAAAGAATATGAAAAATAATATATCTATATATATATATAATGGAATCACTTTGCTGTACCCCTGAAACTAACACAACATTGTAAATCAATAATACTTCAATTAAAAAAAAAACTTAAAAAAGTAAACCCATCCTATTCTAAAAAAAAATTACTATTTGGGATGATCTCCTTTGAGAATTGTAATGTACCAGAACACACAAATACTACAATGCTTGTTGGTATAATCTGCCTTCTGATAATGAAAGAAAATAAAGATATTTAAAATATGTTAAAAAAAAATAAAAAGAGTAATTGCAGCTCCCAGACAAGGATGGAATCAGACCAGCTGGAGAAGTGTCTCCATGGCAGACACGACTTGTGGCACCAAGAGGCCCGTCTTCCTACAGGACCCTTGCGTGGCCTTCAGGGCCTGTGTCACCACGTGACCCTCGGCCTGTGGAGGGTGTGGGGCTGCTCTACCCTGGCCCCTTCCTGCCGAGAGCCTCTTCTGGGTAAACAGGGCTCGTGTTCACCTGGGGCTATGCGTCAGGGGACCGGGTGGAAACAAACGGAAGAACAGAAGAAACACACCTCATGTCGCGTAGCTCGTCTGCAAAATGACACCAAGGATGGATGTTCATTTGCCCTTTTTGTTTTTTTTTCTCTCATTCTCTTTTCCTTTATAAAATCTCTCAAGGCCAGAAGTACTCAAAAATTTGAGATTTTAACACTGGGATAGGAATTCTTGTAAAGTTAAGAAAAAAACTTGTTATCTGGCATCCTCTTAGAAAACTGTTTGTAATTTACGCCTACACATTTTCCTACTTAACCCACTTCTGGGGATGAGGGACTTCCGTGTCCTAGAGATTAGATCTCTGCATGTCTAGTGCTGCTGCCTTACTGCTTCCTGCTATCAGGAAACGGGGCCACGGAAAGGTATCCGTGACAGACAGAAGGTGGAAACAGAACTCTGTTTAATCCCAGGCAACAGAAACTACTCTGATTAGTTTCAACAAAAAGTTTCCAAGGATTAGATGGTTTACCCAACTGCTGTGTCTGGTGGACCAAGCTGGAGGCAAAGGACCCCAGGTGACCCCGTTCCCAGCCTCAGGACTCTGGGTGTCAGGAAGCCCCCCAGGGGGCAGGTCAGTGCACAGCGGATGGTGAATCCTGCACAAGTGGGTCCAATGGGGTCGAGGGCAACAGTGCTCCCTCCACAACAAGACCATCTCTGGTTTTCAGAGAGGCCTGCAAGGCAGCTGGGGGTAAATCAAAACCTGCGGACGGTAAGTATTTGAATAAGATGCACTGTTGCATGTTGCAATCACTGCAGACTCTTTCAAACCTTCTAACGTGGTTCTCCATGGCCTCTGGCTGGTCACTTACTAATTTATTGGGGGCATTTCTAGAACTCACTAATTTCTAGACCTTGTCACCATTTAAACTTGACTTTTTCATGTGTCTTTTCCCCCATTTCCCCCCCAGCTAGTGAATTCTTACTGTGACGATGAATACATGCGTATTTACACCCACCCCAGGCTGTGTGAGATGCTGCATAAGGTTGTGGAGAATTCGCAAGTATAGGGCTGACAGCTCTGCTGGGGAAGCAGGATCTGCACCTGGTGGGGTGGGGGTGGGGGGGGGTGGGGGGGTGGCTGGGGTGGGGGGGGTGGCGGGGGTGGGCGGCGAGGAAGCCGACTGAAGCATTATCTGAGGACCAGCCTCGGATGCCGCCTCTAACCAGTGTTAGTTAGTGCGAAGCTCCGCTCTGGGGCAGAAGCACAGGCTGTCACAGTTAAGTAGTTCAAGTGGTCACTGTCCAGAAGGCTGGAAACTTCATTTTTATTGGAAAATTGCATGTACACGATTGCAAGTCCAAAATAAATCAGAGGTTGCAAAAAAAAGAAATACTCTAAAACGTTTAATCTGGTTTATAGGTTACTAGAAAACAAGTGCTCAAATCAAATTAAAATGTGTTTTTCTCTTCCATTTTAAAGTTGCACACGACCAATTATGTAGTGTTAGCAACTGGGACCACTGCCCACAAAAGTACTTTGTGCTTGAAAAAAAAGGACTACATTTTAGAATGCAATTGGAAAAGGTAATTTTCTGTTTGTATATAAAGAAATAGGTTTGTGAGCCATTTAACTGGTTATGAAGTGGTTTCCTTAAAAGCCTGTCTAGAGCCATATTTATGACCATTTTTTCTTTGATTAAACATTTTCTTCAATGCCTTTTGAGAATGTCAGTGAACAGCTGGCTGCAAATGAAGGACTCCCCAGGTAAAAAGGAAATCAATTTGTATCTCTCTATGTGGTTACAACTTTGGCTTAGATCGAAATAAAATGCCCTTTCTTCCTTTACTTCCTGAAATAGAACTTTAGTCTAGAACAGAAGTTGCTTAATGAGAAACTTGAAACTGTAACACGTTTAATTGATGTGGCCCCTACATAATCCACCTTCCATTTCGGAGCTTCTAAACTGCTTCTCTCAGGGTTCAGATGAAGTTGTGCAAAAGCAGAGCCCGTCCCCGGGAGAGACAGAGAGAGACAGAGACAGAGACACAGATTGGGAGAGAGATAGAGACAGAGAGAGACAGAGACAGAGACAGAGACACATTGGGAGACAGATAAAGAGAGACAGAGACAGAGAGAGACAGAGGGAGCCCTACGGCTGCCGCTGTGGAAATTAGGGTTGTCATGACGACTGCTAACAGGTCCTGAGCCCCTGCTTCGTGCTAAGCCCTGTGTCAGGCACATGCTGCCCTCCATCACTACCTAATTCTCTCACTCTTCCACCGGGACAAATGTTGCTACTTCATCTTCTCCACCAGGAACCTAGAGGGTAAAGGGGTCACACGACTTCCCAGGGTCACACATCTTGGAGGTGCTGCGTTGGGGTGGATGGAGAGCGCTGACCCCTAAGTCTACCTTCTCTCTGCTGTGTGTGGTCCAGATGATGGGATCACAGATCACTATGGAGACGCCACCATTTTGACCAAGTACAATTGATCAGCTCCTAACCTAAAAGGACATATACTGCCAACTTGTTGCCACACCTTGAAATTCCTTCCTTTTTACTGGGAAATAGAGTTCACCTCAAAATAGTTTATGGAACGTGATTAACGTTTGACTTGAAGTGTCTGTAGGATCGAGTGCTTATCATTCTCACACCTTGGGGAAAGCTTGTGTCCCTCAGCCACTCAGGAGGGGATAATGGGGGTACCTTGATCCCACAGTTCCATTTCCTACATGAAAATAAAAGGGGTGAGCGCTCTTCAAATTAAAATCTGCACCTAAGGAAACTGCTTTTATATACTGATAGTTTTAAGTTGTAGACATTCTACACCATATGTCCTGGGTTTAATGAAAACCTTAGCAAAGACGCTGTTGACTTTTATTTTCACGGCAGCTAATCTCTTGTTCATTGAAGCAGGAAGAGGGGCAATAAAGGAAATAAATCAAAGTCAGTGCAGTTGTGGTGCTGAGCTGGACACGACCCCCATAAATGTGTGTAAATCTGGTTACTAGTTATGTAACAGGGAAGAACCAAATCTGACTACATGTTGGATCTGTTTCTTTTACTTTATCCTTTGCTTTCCGCGGCTTTTGTTCACCGAAGGGATACTGTCTATACGTAATGACCTGCCTCGGGGAACCCTGCCCCTCCGCCCGAATGTTAAACCAAAGTGTCTTTGTTCAGGGAAACATCCGGACCCTGCCCCCCCCCCCCCCCCCCGTGGATGGCTGCAAGAAAGAAGAAATGGACCCCTCCCCTCCCCGAGGCTGGCCATTCCCGGGGACATTTGCAAAGCTTAGGGCCTTTTTACTTTACTTCCCCGTCTCCTCCCCCTCTCTGATTCTGTAAAGGAAACTGGCCTCCAGACCCCGCTCAGACGGTTATTTAGAGACACTGGTCTGCCATCCCCTCGGTCCGCCGGCTTCCCGAGTGAAGTCGTGCTGCCTGCGCGACACCTCGCCTCCGGTTCGCTGGCCTGGCGAGCGCGAGCAGGCGTGAGACCGGCTCCCACCCCGGCCGTGCCGTCGCCTCCACCCTGCAGGACGCCACGCTTTGTGTGTCCGCGGCGCTGCTGCCGGAACGTCCTCAGGACACCGGCTGGGAGGCCGGGAACGGTGCCGACAGCAGCAGCAGGAGCCCCCGACAGTGTGTGTCGGAATTTCACGTCCCGTTTCACTATTCCTTGAACACACGTGGCCAGGAAAAGGGCAGAGCAATTCCGGGGAAAGAATCTGAGAAGCGCCGCACAAGGATGAAGGGCCCTCGGTCCCGGCGCCGTGGAGCGCAGGCCCGCGTCTGCACCAGCCTCCTGCTGCGGCCGGCGCACCCCTCCGTGCGTCCGCGTCCTCGCGTTTACAGTGCCGGGTACTCAGCGCCCGCCTCGCTGGCGCCTCAGCTCGGAGAGGCCGCGTGTCCGGGTCCGCACGCGAGGCCGGGGAGTCGCAGGGCGGCCGCGCGCTCCGCGGACGGGGACCCCGGGGCGGGAAGCGCGAGGCCTCCTCTCCGGAGGCGCAGGGCGGGGAGCGGGCGCCCTGCTCGCCCGGTTCGGGCCGGGACCTTCCAGGCGGGCGGACGGCAGAGGGCGGTGCGAGCGCAGCGGAGGGCCGGCCTTACCCCGGGGCGGCGGGCCTGGGCGGCGGCCCGACGGGGAGGACCCACCCCCTCCCCTAACCCTCCCCCCCGCCCCCTCCCCTAACCCTCCCCCCCGCCCCCTCCCCTAACCCTCCCCCCCGCCCCCTCCCCTAACCCTCCCCCCCGCCCCCTCCCCTAACCCTCCCCCCGCCCCCTCCCCTAACCCTCCCCCCGCCCCCTCCCCTAACCCTACCCCCCCACCCCTCCCCCCCACCCCCTCCCCTAACCCTCCTCCCGCCGTCCCAGCTTCAGCCGGAGAGTCTCTCCTTCTCGTGGTTTTATCTGTTAGGCTACTGAGCTGGTGAGAATTCATTCAAAAATAATCAAAACCTTGGAAATCACTGATGAAGGCAGGAGAGCTCCCTGGAGGACGTGGCTGCGACCCGCGTCGTTTCTGGAGCGGCTGCGGAGCCGCGTGAGCGGAGAGGCCGCCTGGGAGGAAGGAGGGGACCCGAGGGAGAGAGGGGAAAAGTGTGATGCGTGAACTGACGCTGGGGGGGCACAGAGGGAGGGAGCCGATGCCTCTGCGGGGTCCAGCCGTTGTCACAGGGAACACCCTGTGCCTTTGACCGAGAAATGAAAGGGCAGGGAGGAGTGAGGGACCAGAAGAAGCAAAGGGTGGTCTTCAGAGGGGAATTCTACTAGAAATCAACGACATGTCACATCCCAAGTGATGGGGAATTGCTATGATGTTTGTGATTTAGAGCCAAAGCCTTGATTTACAGTAAATACTAGTTCCTTCCGAGGGTTTAATTTAGGCCCCTCATGGCCACTCTAGAGAGAACTAATTAACTGTTGATAATGCAAAGTCAAGATAATGTTGGAAGGAAGAGGTCATGTGCGTGCGTGTGTGTTTAGTGACCAAGGAGTTTAACACATCTCAGGTGGAACACCACATTCTTCGCTGCATACACCATCTTATACTCCTGTGATTAAAGACAGCTCCTAAAGATTCTTGCAGGTTTGACCAAATGTTTTAATTTCAAAGGCATTAGAACTTTTTCCAGCAGAGAGTTTCATTTACTACAACAATTGTGCCAAGTTACAAAGAGTCCTTCACAGATTTTCTGCATGCACTTAGATAAAAAATATTCTCCTTTTAAGAGAAGAAAGTCAAGGAGTGACACAAAGTAGGGACTGTACTAAGAACACCGTGAAGCAGAAATTTCCTGGTTTTGATAACCAACCCTGTGCAAATGTGTTTTGTTTGATTCTCGTCATGGTTGATCCTTCCCGAAGCGTTCCTCCAATATTTAATAATTGAGGTAGTTCATATAAAATTCATATTTATGACCTCTCGAAAAATCTAGATTCATGATGAAATTTAGCCTCTGTTTTTGCATTAGCAAAAATCAGACAAAGTACCTACTTCTTTTATATCGTATGTAGTTTTGGGTCTTTTTTGCATCGTGTGTGTTTGTTTTTTTGCTACCTTAACAGATAACCACAGACTCAGTGGCTTAAACAACACGAATTTGTCATCTTACGGTCACGGAGGTCGGAAGTTGGACTCGGTCTCACTGGGTTAAAGCCAAGGTGCGTGCAGGGCTGGCCCCTGGAGGCTGTGGGGGTCTCTTCCTGCCTTTCCTGGGCTCCAGCGGCGCCCGCAGCCTTGGCTCAAGTCCCTGGCTCTGTTCTGAATCAGCAATGCCCCTCACCTCTGACCTTTCTTCTGCGGTCACTTCTCTCTGACCGCAGCTGACCTCTGCTTTTAAAACTCACCCACCATAATAATCTCCCCGAATCCATGTCCATAACCTTAATGACATCTGAAAATTCCCTTTTGCTACCTAAGGTGACATATTCAGAGGTTTCGGGAATTAGAACTTGGTCATACTTGGGGGCCATTACTCTCCCACCACACACAGGCTGTCAGACGCGTTTTGTTCCATCCTGTTACCTGCTTGGCCCCTTGCGCTAGCCCGTGCTGGCAGGGCCGCCTTCCTACACCCTTAGGCTGGGGGCACCTCGTTCCTACACCTGCAGACACACCTGACATTCAGCACAGCCATGGCTATTGGGCTGAGGGTCCTGGTCAGAACGGGCAAGCCCCCCACTTCTGTGCACAAAGCAGCCTCCTATCCGGTGTGTCCTCTTCTCTCTGCACCGGACACTCAGAGGTTCCCTCTGGTCTAGGCTTTCAGGGATAAAGGAGATGCAGACAGATGGAGAGTAAGTCACTCCAGAAGGCCATTAGTGATTTTGTGACAAATTCTACAGCAGAAGAAACACTGAGTGTACATTTGAGGAGACAGAATCATTTCATCAATATATTTCTCTTCCGTATTGAAATTTCCAGCAGTGTTCTTCCTGGTTAGAGTGAAATTTGGCAGCCTTTAAAATGCTACCAATTTCTGATTCATACATATATCGTTTTTATATAGAAAACCCCATTCAACAGAGCACCATGGAACACAGCAGCCGCGCCTGGACAGAAAGCCACACTGAAAACTGCATTAGGAGGAAAGAAAAGAGGAAATGCTTTGGTAATGGCAGTGTTACCCGGAGGCTGTAGGAAAGAACATGGGATGCGGTGGCGACCAGATGCCCGTCTCACCTGCAGCAACGCCGTCGATTTGCTTGCCCTCCACCCACACATCCCTGACTTAGTAGCGTCGGGGGTTGGCTCAGAAGCACCAAGGCAGTTACCCCGCGTTTTCTCATCACGTTCCTGTGACTGTGGTGTTATCTTGGGAGAGTTACTTGAGTTCATGGCTCTCGTGAACCATGTGTGTGAGACAGAAAGCCGCCAGCACAGTGGCTTTGAGATTGCTTTAGAACTTGGAGCTCGCATTTCATGCCCAGATCCTGGGAGGAGGGGACCTTTGGGAAACCAGGGAGCCACTGAGTGATGGAGAAGAGGAGCATCTTGGGCAGAGGGGGCAGCAAACACCAGCCTCCGGCTGGGAGCAGGTCGGTGGTTCACACACATCAGCAGGAAGTTGGGGGGAAGCAGAAAATGGGGGACGTTGGGCTCAGCAGGTGGGGTGGTGAGCTTAGCCTGTGTCTGATGGCTCAGGAAAGGACGCCTGGATCCGGCACGTGGGAGAGGCGTGGTTTGATGGCTCTGTTCGCTCTCCTTGGTTGGTGGAACATTTGCAGGCAGGGGCACGGTGAGGAGACCCCATCCAGGGAGGGGTGAGGGAGGCCGTGGATTCGTGTCAGAGAGGTGGGCTGGACTGCGGGTCCGTGAGGACCGAGTGCCAGCAGGGCCGGCCTGGGGGCGTGCGGAAAAGAGGGAGGGCAAGTCCTCTGCAGGACCTTCAGACTTCTCCGACATTCAGATTCCTGGACTTCTTTCCTCTTTGTGGCAGATTCTCATCCAAGTGGTTTTTCCAGTTGACTTTGGAAGCCCTCAGGTGTTCAGTGCTTCCTGTTAGAATTCAATCCAGGATTGGGCTCCTCAGTTTCATCCCGATATCCTCTGAAGAGACCCTCCAGGACAGAAGCGCTGGTGTGTCCGTTCGTGGTCTCTGTTTGGAGAGGGTCTCCTCTGTGAATGTTCCTAGTTCTCTGGAAGGATCCCTGGGACCCAGCGCTTCGGGGGGTGCTTCCTTATGGCAGATGTGCTTCTAATTGAGAGCTTGAGGCTCCGTGTAGATTCTCCACCCCTGGAGATTGTACAAACAGCCTGTACTCGGGCTGAAGCCAAGGGCTCAGTGAAATCACCGCAGCAGAGATGGGTGTGCTTTAAAGATGAGGCTTCAGAAGTTGTCCTGCCTGCACTTAGGCTCTGAGCACTGGAGTTTGAAACCCTGATGAAACTGAGATTTGTTTTCTCCCAAATGTATCAGAATTCAACTTAAAGTTGAAGCAGAAGGATATCTTCTCAAACACTCATATCTGTTTCACAGGAATACATTGAAATGGCAGGCGACAGGCTGTGGGCGTCTTAAGACCCGCACGTGGTCCCCTAGTTAGCGTCAGGATGGTCTCGGAAAGGCGGAGACGCCTTCCCAGGTCGCTGGCAGACCTCCGTGGGGAGCCTGAAACCTGTGCATGTAGTCATTTATTTTTTTAAAGGGAAACACACATTTTGTTAGAAGAGGGTAAAGGACGTAGGCATTTGGGAAATTAACACTTTATTGAGTCCATTTGTCTTTATGCTAAAATTTTGTTTACTATAAATTCATGTGATTATGTCAAAAAAGTAAAATAAAAGATGACCTTTAGCTTCTGAGGAATGTATGCAGCATTCGTGTTTGTTATGTATCTGATTTAGGGGCAGAACACCTGTCATCCTGCTGTTTTTCTCTCTTCAACCCCTTCCGTCATTTGGCTCTAAATAAGCCCCATTCACAGAAGGAACTGAGCCCATTGTACAAACAGATCTGATCTCCGCAAGGAACCAGAAATGATACTTTGCTTGTAAAGTAAGTTTCCTTGTATTTTGCTTGTATTCAGAAGCATATAACATTTTGGTTTTCAGTTCTAAATATTTAGTGGGAACTGTTACTTTGTGGCAACATCTGTCTCTTTGAAGCAATAAACAGGACTGTGCAGGGATTGTTTTAAAAAATGGATCCTTGGCCTTAATTTGAGAGCCAGAGAGTTACGGACTGAATCGTGTCCCCTCCAAATGTGTGTGTTGAAGTCCTAACCCCAGGATGTGACTGTATTTGGAGGTGGGGCCTTAGAGGAGGTGACCAAGGTAAAATGAGGCCGTGGGGGGGGGGTCCCTCCCACCTACAAGAACATGGCCACGCACAGGGGAGCCAGGAAGCAGTTTGCTCTCTGTTGACTTCAGCTGCAGAGGGAGGTTTGTTTTGTTTTTCTTCGTCAGAGTTGTTGACTCACATCGCGAACAGCCGGCCTCCTGATGCTCTTTGTTAATCCGGAGGGGCTGAAGGCGCGTCCGTAAAGGAAGAAACACCGTGAGCAGTAGCATTTGTGGGTGTCAACGTGCATGCACACGAATACATTCCACTTGGACTTTCTGGAAGATTTCCTCTCTTTGTGGACCTATTAGCTTGCATAGGAGAGAGAAATTATTTTAATTCAAGAAATCTAATAAATTTAAACCCAGCTGTTTGCTCTTAAATTATAAGAGCAAAGATCATAGAAATCCAGAGCCCAGGCCATTTGACAAGTCCAAGGCAGGGCTGAGAAGGGGAGGGAGTGAAATGTTATCCAATCTGGGTGCAGTTCCACAGTGATTTTAACAGCTGTCTACTATGAATTCTAAATGCTACAGTTCTATTATAAAATGTATACATTTGACTTAGAAAAAAGGGAACAGCTTTATTGCAGTAACACTTATGCTATTAATTTAAATTGCTTAAATGCGTTTCTCATGCATTAGTAATAAAGCTAGACTAAATTACTATCTTTAATTTTTTTGCTGATGTTCTTATTACTTGGTGATTTATGGAAAATTGCAGATCTACAAAAATTTTGCTTCCTCTTTTTCCCTTGTCAGCCTCTGGAAGAGTAACAGTAAAATGAAATTCAATCAGTACATTAAAAAGATAAACTTTAAGAAAGCTTACACTAATCCATTTGTGATTTTATAGCAAAAACAAACAGTAAAGGATTATAAACTCCATATCAATTTATAATGGGCTATAGAGTACTTTGTATTTGTAAAGTATTTTATAGATCAAAAACCACTTTTGAAAATAAACTTTTTAAAATTTTGGAATAATCTTAGATTTACAGAAAGTAGCAAAGATCGTTGGGTGGGTTTCTATACACCTCACACCCAGGTTCTCCTATTGTTGACATCTTGCAGGGGGGTCGTGTATGTTATGACTGATGGACAGCATTGGTAATTATGATGAACTAAAGTCCATACTTTTTCAAATTTCTTTAGCTTTTGCCCACAGTTTTCTCTCGGTTCCAGGATCCCATCCAGGACCCAGGTTGAAGTTAGTTGTCATGCCTCTTTGGGATCCTCTTGGGGGTGATAGTTCTCAGTCTTTCCCAGTTTTTGGTGACCTTGACAGTTTTGAGAAGTAATTCCTGGGAATTTTTTTTTTTTTTTTAATTTTATTTTTGGCTGCGTTGGGTCTTTGTTGCTGCACGCGGCCTTTCTCTAGTTGTGGCGAGCAGGGGCTACTCTTTGTTGCGGTGCGTGGGCTTCTCATTGCGGTGGCTTCTCTTGTTGCGGAGCACGGGCTCTAGGCGCACAGGCTCAGTAGTCGTGGCGCACAGG
The DNA here is from genome assembly GCF_965194805.1 of Balaenoptera borealis. Classification (NCBI taxonomy): domain Eukaryota; kingdom Metazoa; phylum Chordata; class Mammalia; order Artiodactyla; family Balaenopteridae; genus Balaenoptera; species Balaenoptera borealis. The sequence continues at coordinate 91,567,457 of NC_138871.1, forward strand.
CTCAGTAGTCGTGGCGCACAGGCTCAGTTGCTCCGGGGCATGTGGGATCTTCCCAGACCAGGGCTCGAACCCGTGTCCCCTGCATTGGCAGGTGGATTCCTAACCACTGAGCCACCAGGGAAGCCCTGGGAATTTTACACAATGTCCTTGGGTAGACTCTGTCTGATATTTTCTCACGATGAGACTGGAGTTACGGGCTGTTGGGAGGCAGACCCCAGAGGTAAAACACCATCTTCCTCACATCTCATCCAGGGACTGTGCAGTCTGCCTGACTCGTGGCTGTGGATGTTGACCCCGGCCACCGGGCTCAGGGTGTTTGTCAGGTTTCTTCACTGTAGTTACACCACCAGCACCCCGTTTACCCCACTGTGGTGTGTGTGTCGTCTTGCTATGCACGGCCCACACTTAGGGGTTGGGGGCTGTGCTCACTTTCCTGAGGGCAGGTATCTACATAGAGGGTTTGGGGTCCTTCTTTAAGGCGAGTTGACCTTGTCTTATATACTCTACATATCTATGGGCAGTTATTTTAATTATCTTGTGTTCCAAAGATCACTTCTAAAGCAGTTATCCAGATCTTAGAATACATTTTCTCAGGAACACAGTGTTTAGATTCTCTACGACATCTCCAAAAACAAAAGAAGACAAGTGACCTGAGGCAGCTCGGATTGCCGTGGCTCTTATTTCTATGAAGTCGCAGTGTTTACCCTCATAATTCCATCCTCTGAGAATGCGGGAGACTCACGGGCCCCCTTGTCTACACGGAGGCCACTGGACACCCACTGGTGGGGCTCTTAGTCCCCGAGGCCAGTCCAGTTCACTCCTTCCTTTAAAGGTGATGCCCTCTCCAGGTGTGCTCTTTCTACCTCAACTTAGGCCAGGTCTTCCTCTTCCTGGACATGTATCCTCCAAGCCCTTTGCGGTTCCAGGCCTCAAATTAAGGCCTGATATTGTTACGAGAGCTTCAGCATCTGGGGAAACCAGGAGGTGTCCCATGGTCTAAGCCCCCTCCCCGCTCTGTGCCTGGGATCTAATGCCCCCTCTTCCCGGGGCCAGGCGCAAGGCCTGCACGCCCCCGGCAGCAGCTTCGGTTCCCCGCTGGCCCCGAATCCCTCAAACAAGCCCCGCACATCCTCCTGCGGGGCCGGGACTGCCAGCCCCTCGTTCCTGCGAAGCTCCCCCCACAGCCTGTCCCGGAGTGCACCCCATGTGGCCCTACACGGCTGCGGGTCCCCGCCCTGGGCTGGGAGGGGCTCCGGAAAGACCACTGTCCACACCGTGGGAAAGAGTCAAACGCGGGAGCCAACTCAGGAGGTTTTATAGTCAGTCCAGTGGAGGAGATGCTCTACCAGTAGGTGTATTTTTAAAAAAGTAACAATCTCAGATTTTTGTGAATAACATAAAATAACATAGTTAAGATAGGATAAGATTAAATAAAACAAAGCAAAATGAAATGAAATGAAATAAAAATTATTGTTGCTTTACCCTGAAGGAAAATGAGGGTTGTATTTCCAAACATTTCCAAGGAGTGAACCAATGTTCCACAGACAGTCCAAGGCATTTCCTTCTCAAAAGAAGGCATTTTGCCTCAATTAGCTAATTAATAGGTAATGAATTTCCAACTGTGAGCTTCACTGAGCCTGGGAACACCCAGCACCTGTGGAACTAGTGAAACCCTTCTTGTTCCTGAAAATCATGACAGCAAGTGCACGTGACTTAGGAATTGGATGGATCTGAAATGGGTATTTAGCACAGATAAAACCAAGATTTTTTTTTTTCTTTTGTGCTCTGATTCCAGAATGTCTGATTATTCACTAGCTTTAAAAACCCTTTCATTATTCAGAAACAATGTCGTGGATTAAAAAAAAGCAAACTCAGAGAGAGACTATTACTGTAACACCTGTGAGTTTTCATGACAGTCTCTAAATCAGCACCTTGATGGTAATGGTGGGGAGAACACAGGGCAGCACGATCTCCCCAATAACCAGGGCAAAACCACACTTCAGTTGCAGCTAACTCTTCTACTTATTGTCAGATGTAAGTCATTTTTAGGATGACAAGTGTTCGCATAGTTTTAGTCCCCAAATCATTAAGGAATTAAACTTTATTCTTATTCAAATAGCTCACTCTGTCCAACATGGTGAATGAAGTGAAGAAATTCATGAATTTATTTCATTTTACCTTTTACTGTTGATCTTCTCACCCTCAAACTTAGAATTGTGTCCAGGTTTTACATTGTTTCATTATTTTGGTTTTTTAATTCTAAACTAAAGTTGTCTCTCTAAAATAAACACCAAATATGTCTCTAAGCAATTACGTCATGATATGTAGCTGCGTGTTCTATACACTTACAAGTAACAGCAAAGACTTCTCGGGGTATTACAGTCAACAAAAGGTCGCTATCCAAAGCCGCTTTGAACACAGGAAAAGCTACGAAGATATCTCTGCCCTGATGGGTAGGTGTTCCCTCTGGATTGCTGGCTTCAGTAACAGACAGGGCGGGGATTTCAGTGGTTGCTCCTCTGAGAAGCCAGGGGCTTGCACCCCGGGGGGGCAGTGGAAAGGGCAGCAAAGACACAGGCAGACCCTTGAGGGTCTCAGTGACAGTGGGCTGAAAACACAGCCTGCCTGGCGGAGAGAAAGATGCAGAGTCGGCCGTGCTTAGTGGGAAACATGCTTTGTGTTGTGCATTCATGAGCACAGGTCGGCCCCAGGTGGGGCTGGAGTCAACGTGGCTTTGTGTCAAACTCGACCCCCCAGGTGCGGTCCACCTTGGGCCAGTGGTGGCCACTGGGTACCAGGCCAGAGTAAATGCAAACCAACCGCAGACCTTTCACATTTGGGGGCTCTCCTGAGTGGCACATTGTTTATTTCAATTTCCAGTTGTTCGCTGCTATCGTATAGAAACTCAGCTGACTTCTAGGTACCGACTGCCTGTTCTGCAAATCTGCTGAAACTACATATCTCTCTTAAGAGTTTTTTTCCTAATTCTCTGGGATTTTCTATGAAGACAGTCCCGTCCTCTGACTTGGGGGCAGTTGTCAGTCTTTCTCTTGCCTTGTCTCCACCCTTCCTGCAGGGAGGAGGCTGGCACCGCACTGCTGGCTCCTGGTGGTAGGCGGGGGGGCGTCTTCATCCTTCACTCCCCACGTGAGAGCAGCCTGGACTTCCCAAGGCCCCTCCAGAGACGGAGAAGTCCTTGTTTGCTGAGAGGTCTTTCTTTCTTTTTCTCAATGAATGTTTAGTTTTGTCAAACGTCTTTTCTGCATCTATGGTCCTGTACATGGTACATCTTTATCAGCCTGTTACTATGGTGAATGCTGTTCATGTAATTGCAGTGTTAAATCAATGTAGTTCAACATTCCCTCATTGCCGGTTCAGTTGGCTCACGTTTTGTGAGTTTGCTCCTGTGTTCCTGAGGGCCCCGCCCTGCCCTCCTGCCTGCAGTGTCCCCTGGCTTGGGGTCAGGGACGATCTGCAGAGCCCGGCTAGCTGGCCCTCCGCTCTGACTTGGTGGAGGCGTCTGTGCAGACCTGAATCCTCTCGTCCTCTGTCTGGGGGCCCCTCCCCGGGCCGGGGGCTTCCTCAGGCCCAGCAGAGGCCCCCTCCCTCCACCTGGTGTCCCCTCTGCTGGGCGGTGCTCAAGGACAGGACAGAGTTGGGGCCGGTCAGTGCTGATGAGCCCGCAGGGTGACCCTGAGCAGACGAGGGTCTGTCCGCAGCTTTTCCCGAATGCCCTTCATCCCCAGGACGGTTCCCCAGGCCCTGCCGGGCACAGCTGTGCGTCCCGGACAGAAGCGAGGCTGGAAGGCAGCTCACGACAACGCCGCCCCGACAGGAGTTGGATCTCTGTTCTTTTAAAAGGTGAAACTCTCTTTTTACTGCTTTGGTTATAATCTGCTTGTCACAAGCTGAGGAAAAGACTAAAACCTCCTGACACTATTTTACTGTAAGGATGAATTTCGAAAGGAGAATAAGAACAATATACCTATTGCATTAAAATTGTTCTCATTATAGCTACAGGGTAATACATATTTAAAAATAAGGTACTCTTCTACATGACAGTTTTAAATGGTGCCTTTTCCTTATCCCAGAAAACATGACAAAAATTTTAGGAGACGCTAACTATAATTTGTGCAAAGCTGCTTATATCTGCGTAGACAATGGATCGGAGCGTAAGCGATTAGGGACTCCCCTGGCGGCCCAGTGGTTAAGACTCTGAGCGTCCACTGCAGGGGCGAGGGTTCGATCCCTGGTTGGTGGGGAACTAAGATCCCACATGCTGCGTGGCGCAGACAAAAACAAAAAAAACATAAAAGTTTAGACGAGGGGTATTGTGCTGCCCAAGTTCACAGCCAGGTACCAAGACTAGTCTCACCACTTAGCTGTCACATTACGTAAAGCATGAGTTAATTCTGTATCAGAAATATCAGTGGATAACACTGAATATTAAAGTCAGCTGCCACAACGCATCAGCGTCCGAAGGAACAGAAGTTTAATGTAAAGCGTACCCCTATATCAACATAAATGCAATTCCTAAATAAATAATTGATGGCTTATTCTACAGTAATGTCTGACTTTTTTTTTTTTTAATTTTTATTTATTTATTTATTTTTATGGCTGTGTTGGGTCTTCGTTTCTGTGCGAGCACTTTCTCTAGTTGCGGCAAGTGGGGGCCACTCTTCATCGCGGTGCGCGGGCCTCTCACTATCACGGCCTCTCTTGTTGCGGAGCACACGCTCCAGACACGCAGGCTCAGTAGTTGTGGCTCACGGGCCTAGTCGCTTCGCGGCACGTGGGATCTTCCCAGACCAGGGCTCGAACCCGTGTCCCCTGCAATGGCAGGCAGATTCTCAACCACTGCACCACCAGGGAAGCCCCAATGTCTGACTTTTTATTGCTTAAACATTTCTGTAACAAAGACAATGAAAAAAGAATTCAGTAGAAATTTTCAATATGTTTTCAGTAGACAAAAACCAATATTTTCTAAGTGTTTGGATTATCTATCAACTTATTTTATCATTTAGCCTCTATTAAAATATCTGTCAAGTGGACTTCCTAGGGCCAGAACTTAGCATCAGTGATACAAGTGTGTGTGTATTTACTTTTACTGCTTAGTCTCGTGTGCACCCCTGCCTGTCAGATACAGTACTAAAGATGTACACACAGTTTTCTACAGCACTAGGTCAGTTAGTTGTCACTGCAATCCCGTAGCATGGATTTAATTGAATTTATTTTCAGGGAAACATGTAAAGACACAGTTTAAGTAGCTGGAGAGAATCACACGGTGACATGGGGTCAGTCAGCATCTACATCCAGGGTGGGCGTCATCCTTATCTTTTGTAGGATTTCCTGTTGCCCTTGGAGAGAGCCTTTTCTCACCACACCCCAGATTCCAGAACCTGCACACTCTCTTCCCTATGTCCTATATCCTGTATCCTGTATCTATATCCTATATATATACATCCTATATCCTATATATACGTCCTATATCCTATATCCTATATACACATCCTATATCCTACATATACATCATTCCCTATATCACATATATATGTGTGTGTGTATATATATCCTATATACATACATCCTATATCCTATATATACATCCTCCCCTATATCACATATATATATGAGTGTGTGTGTGTATATATATCCTATATACCCCACATCCACCAACGTCTTTGAGAGAAGGAGCTGACACATCCCATTCAGCCAAACAGCAGTTAACGGGCTGCATCTTATTCGCCCTCGCAGCTTGGAGGGCTGTTCCCTGAGGGAAAACTTCAGAGCAAAGGAGCCCGTGCACGTTGCACCCTGAGCAAATAGAAAAGCCATGGAGTTACAAATGTTACTACTATTATTATAAAATTATTAACAGTGCACATTTCTAAAATTTAAAAAAATGATGGTCCCATACTCATATTTAAATCAAGCTTAGCAATTCAAGCAGTGAAACTTCTCACTTTTTAATCTTTTTCTCTCTTCCCTATTTTTGTTACTATATTTTCCCTAAAAGGACTTTTTGTCACCTCAGTAATACCCTTTAACACCATTAACAAATTTCAAAATTAAGAATGTCTTTTGAGAATCTGATACAAGAAAAAAGATGTTGGATATTAAATTTGTCATCCATCATATATATGGTCAAATTTAAAAGTGAATAATAGCCATGTTTTCAATTGAGTGTAATTATAAAATTTGATACTTCATAACTAAACAGTAGGCAATCCGATGTCCTTTGTGCTTCTGTCCATACATATACCAAAAAATATTAGCATGATTTATATATTTTAATTACTCAATGATAAATATTTACAATATTTATAGGACACTGCATATCCAGAGAAATTCAGTTTTATTGGCTCTTCTACTTTAAGTACCTTGACAAAGAGCACTTATGACATTTTGAGTAACACAAATTTATTTTTAATGGAATTAACTGTTTTAACGACCTTCTTTCAAGACTGTCCACTTTTGAGAATCATTATTCCTTTACTAATACAAGGATTTGAACTTTAAAAGAGGAAACACCCAAGTGATTTTGAGTGATGTAGCATTTTTGCAAAGCCTTATGAGAGACAGACATTCTTGGAGGTAGAATCTCTGGTTGGTTATTCTGCTCAAGGTTTGAATTTCATGAGGACAAGTGAGCAAAGGTGAGGCAGATCCGGGCCCCTTCCCGCAGCAAGTGGAGACGAGTGGCCTCTGGGAGGGGCAGGAGGTGGACAGAGGCCTGTATGGACTGGGGATCGGGCTGCCCCAGGTCCAGGAGATGCTGGCCCTTAGCTCCTGGCACACAGGAGCCTCAGCCCGGGTCCCACGGAAGGGCAGGGAACGAACACGGTCAAGGAAGGAAAGTGCCCAGCTGTCCCCAGCTCTGGGGCTGACACGTGGAGTTGCCAAGTCTCCCACAGGTGACTGTGTCCTTGCGGGCATAGGAGCTGGGAAACCTTGTTCTTAGCTTATTGCTCAGAAAAGTCAGTCCTTTAGACAAAGAGAATGAGCTCCCGAGACAATGGACAACCGGCTGCCAGGCAGGATTTATAGAAACCTCACCGTGAGCGAGGCCTGGGAATGGGGAGCCGGGAGCCCACAAATTTCAACAGCAGGAAGTGTTCTACTTTGCATAATTCTGCAACTCACAAGACTGTTATTAAAGCGTTCCAGGTTAAGTTACTTTATTTTCTACATATTCTGACACCAGCTTTTAGTGGGAAGAAGATACAAGGCAAACAACACATCCTTTCTGGGTTACTGAAAAGAAACAGACGCAGTGGTTAGGAGAGGATTTCTCCCCAAAGAGCCCCTGCCATTTCTGCAGCACAGGTGACCACAGGGGGCTCCTTTCCACGCGGATTATTTTAGTTTCATCACTTGGGATTCTTCATAGTTTTGCAGCAACTCTGATAAATTCTTCAGACAGACAGGCTCCTGGCTGCATGTCAGAGTGGGAGGACAGGCGTGGCGACAAACACTCCCCTTCACCCTTGAAGCAGCGGAGGGGACGCAGGGCTGGCACTGGAGCCCGTCCTGCGATGAGGCAACTCCACGCCTGGCCAGGTGGGCAACGGGTATGTCCACGGCAGCCCCTTAGGAAAGGGACAACCAGGCACCGTGAGGGTGAAATCAGGCCTGACTTTACAAAGAGTAAAGACGTGGCCCTCCGTGTGACGCGTGGGACTCGCGCCCCCCGCCTGTTCCAGGAGCCCCCAGCAGGACCTGGCTTCCGCAGCAGAGGGACCTGCCCCATGATGGGCAAGCTCGCCGCCTGGGGCTCCATCCTGGGCCCGACGCAGCTCTGCAGGCCCCTGGGAACACGGCCAGCTGCTTGCCCCTCGGCCGGGCTGGCTCTTCTCCGTGCCCGGGTTGGTACTCCTGAATCTTCAGGTCGAATAAGCATGAGCCCTTTGTATTTGGTATAGACTTCTCAACTGCTTTTCATGAAAGCTTACAATTCCACCAAGAATGTGTAATGCATATTTTCCCAAATTCTATTTAATCCAATAATTCGCAAACTAAGAGGAACAAATCACAATTCATGATTTCAGTCTCTGTTTTACAATGAAGTTAAGCATCCTTAGGGCACTTCCATTTTGTTTATTAGTGAGTGAATTGATTCTCTATATTTTGGGCCATTTTTCAGTTTTTATTATTAATATCATTATTATTATTATTTGTAACTTTTAATTTTATATTGGAATACAGTTGATCAACAACATTGTGTTAGTTTCAGGTGCACAGGAAACCAAGTTATACATGTATATCTATCCTTTTTCAAATTCTTTTCCCATTTAGGTTGTTGCATGATATTGAGCAGAGTTCCCTGTGCTATCCCACAGTTTTTATTATTGAATTGTATATTTTCCGGTTTGTTCATTTTCTTGGACACGATGCAGCATTAAGACGTTGACCAAATTGTGAATTCTAAACCTTCTCCCAGTTTCCAGTCACGCTTAGAAACATCTCCCATTCTGATGTCATAAGAAAATATCTCCAGGTTTTCTTCCGGCACTTATATGATTTTAGTTTTCACATTTAAATCTTTGACCTAAAAAGAATTTATTATGGTTGAGTTGTGAGATAAGGATTCAACTTAATTTTTATTAGGAGAACAACCATGTGTTTTACTACAAAGTATAGAGTTTTCATAATACTGTACCTGTCCTTGAAGTTAGAAATTCCAACCAGGACCTGCCCAGGACCGTGGTTTACTTTGCTTTCCCTCCAGTTGCTAATAATTTTGTTATTCACATGTCCAAAGAACCGAGAAGTAAAGAGAAGCGTGGAAAAAGTAAAGCAATTTATTTTGCTATTTACTAATTCTTATGAATTATTGAGTTGGTTGGAATTACTTTTTGAATTTTAGCCAAAGAAATGATAACAAGTATTATGGTCTCTAGATACCATTTCCCGCTGAAAGAGTCGCCGCTGATTTGCTTTCCGGGGAAAGAACTGGACCAGATGAAGCTGGGACGCCTTGAGACACCAGAAGGCAGGCAGCTGACCAGACGGCGTCTCTTGTTTGGAAGCACGGAGGGCGTGTCCTGGAACATTCACGGCAGCAGGACTCTTGTTGTGACCAAAAGTGGGATAAGACATGAGGGCCCACGGAGAGCCACGTGGATGAACTGTTGCTTCTCACAGCAGATTAACGCAGACAAGACTGAACCACCTGTAGCCACAGCAGTGGGGGGTGGATGGCACACACAGGTGATGCTGAGCAATGATCAGACACGAAAGGCTGCTGTGTACACGGTCCCACCTGTACAGACGGCAGGAACGGGCGGGCCTGGCCGCGCTGCTCTCAAGGTGCAGCAGCTGTTTGGGGCTCCAGCTGTTACGGGGCGGGGGTGGGTGAGGGGAGGGATTCTGGAACGCGGGCGGTGCTCTCCTTGGCTGGTCCACGCACCTGTGCAGTTTGTAAAAATTCACTGAGCTGGAAACAGACTCTGTGCCCCTTTCCGCATAATGTTTCCACTTACTAAAACTTCCTTGAAAAGTGCTCAGGATACAACATAACAGCTTCCCCTGAGAAAGGACGGGACAATTTTAGCATCAGGAATGATAATTTCTGTAAGGGACTGAAGCACCTCTATTATATAAAATTCCATGAAATATTAATGATTCTCAACAAGTAAAATCAAAGGAATCCATGATCTCTTTTGGGAAATACTGGAGAAACAACTCGTAATTTTGAAAATGGAAAGAAAGGGAAAGAATAAAGCATTTATCCTGCCTTTCATATAAAAACCGTACCTCAGAGTAACCAAATAGTTGATAAAGGGAGGTTTCTCTTTGTAGAAATATTTCAGCTAATAAATAAGAAAAGAATAGTAATGTTAAAATATCACGACTTTGCTACCCATAATACATTAATGAGCCTTGGTGGTAGTGATTATTAATGCCAGAGAGAGAGAGGGAGGGAGGTGAGTAGACACTAGACACTTCTTGGTGGTAGAACACGGTGTCACCAGTGGAATAGTCTCACCAAAACATGTACCATGAATTTGGTGAAGTATCTTGATCTAACTATCAGTTTACAGGAAATACTGGGAACTGATGAAAATACTTAAAAAAGTTAAACATCAGGAAAGCAATCATCAGCGCCAGCTGGTAGGACTTCTGTAAGACAAAAGTCTCAGCTTCTTCAACTCATAAATTGTAAGGGGAAAAAGAAATGAAGAAGGAATAGCCCGACTATAGAGTTTTAAGAGATATAATAGCCAATAACAAATCATAGAATATGTCTGGGTTCTATTTCAAGCATTTAAAAATGTATCTTAAATACTTTAAAACAATTATAGAAATGTGAAGAATGACTGGATATTTGATGATGTGAAGAGATTATTGTTGATTAGTTTCAAGTTTGAAAATGTATTTTTAGTTTCTTCAGAAACTGTTTATATGGTTCAGCCACAGGTGTGGAGTTAACTGGGAGTTGATTGCTTATCCAGAAAGTGAAAAAAAAAAAATTTCTGTGTCTTTTAGAGATACATGTGGAAATATTTAGAGCTATGCACAGAAATGTACCTTGGGCATATCAGCACGACTGCATAAAGAAACACGTACAAAGATTTCACTGCAGCATTCATTATTGGTTACAGAAAAGCTGGAAACAACCTAAGTCTCCAAAGAGTGAGAAACGACCGATAACTTGGTGTGGTGATAGAAACAAGCCTGGCTTTAGCGAAGGGGTGGGGAGGGGAGAAGCAGAGGACAGGAGACTGGCCAGGAGTTGATAAAAGCTAAAGACAAGCCATCTACAATTAGAGTTAATTATACTACATTCTCCTTTACATATGTATTTGAAATTTTCCATGATAAGAAGTTATATAAAAAGTAAGAATAAAACAAAACCTTTTTTTTCCCAGACAATAAAGGATTATCAGCATCAAACCCTCATCTAAAAAAAAAAAAAAAAGAAAATCAAAAAGACCATTTCAACCAGAAAGGAATCTGACCATCCCAGGAAAGGAGTTGCGTCCCACAGCTATGTGAGTACAGAGGCCAGCAAAAAAATAAGATGTTGCTGAATTTAATTCTATCTTTTATTGAAAATCAGAACAATTTTGTTTTTAAAAGGCAGAATAAAAAATAATTATTGCTCAGCCTCATTTATGAGCATAGATACAAAAATCTTAAATAAAATATTAGTACATCTAAGCTAGCTGTGTCCTAGGAAACATAAATCCATCTTGAATAAATAGCATTTACCTCAGGAATACAAAGATTATTCAAGAGATGAACACATTAACTTAGTAATACAAAGGTAATTCAAGAGATGAACACATTAACTTAACAAATTGAAGGAGTTAAAAAAAAGTAAAATAAACAAAAGAGCACACATTTGATAAAATTTCAATCAACTAATCAAAAAAACACTAAAAGAACAGTAATAGAAGTTGTCAAATTTGATTTTTTAAAAATAAATACCCACCAAAACCCTATATCAGTGCTTTCATAGTGAAATATTGCTGCATTCCCATTTTAGTCAAGAGTAATTATAGGTAAGTCCATCATAATTTTCAACATTGTCCTGGAGTACGGGCCGATGAAGTGAACGGAAACTGTGAGTAAGAGGAAAAGAGAAAATACTAATTGTGAGCACGATGGCTTTAGAAACAGAAAATCCAAGTAAAAAAGACACCATAGAGATTGTATAGCTAAGTTTCAGTCTGAGAAGTTTTTGTAGCATTTGTAATAGTGAGTTAGTATCAAGATTAGAAAAAGACCATTCACAATCCAATAAAAAATCTATTGAAAGATAAAGAGATTTGTCACAGAAAAAGTGGGGACAGACTGAGAACAGATAATTCATACAGGAGAAAAAGAGTGAGTTTATGAAAAACATCAGCATTATTATTAATTAGGAAAATATGCATGAAAGACAATTTCATAGCCCATCATTTTATAAAAATGAACAAATCTGAACGTAGAATTGTCAAGGATGTGGCTCTTACGAACAGGCTATTGGAGTATAAATTTACACAGCCCATCTGAAGAGCCATTTTATTGTGTCCATTACAACTGTTACGCGCACCTGCTTTCAAACAGCAACTCCAGTTGCAGGAATCACCTCAGAGTAACGCCAGCACAGTCACAGGCAGCTACGTAGAGGACGTTCACGGCAGCTTAACTGCCCAGAGTGGAAAGCTGGAAACAACTCAGGTATCTAAATAGTGAGACATGGGCAAATAAACTGACGGAAATAAGGTGAGCAGTTGTGGGAAGCGATGTGACCTGAGAGGATGGCGTGGGGACCCCGGGAGGGAGCTGCTCCGTGTCCGGGTCAGGACATGCACGGGTCGTGTCGGTTTGTCATCAAACGTACTTAAGCCTTCTGTGTTTCCTGGTGAAGCTGTAAGTGCACGTGGGTAAACTATGCAGGAGATCGCGCGTGAGCTGGAAATGTGTTCAGCGTTCACATCACAGGCCGTCGTGCTGGTGTGAATCTGACACAGGTGGGTGTGTGTTCTGGGGCAGAGGAATTGAGTAACTGTGCTGGTTTCATTTAGAATGGGCGTTTCGGGCTCAAAAATGCACTCCTAAGACTCTTCAGATGTGGCTTATTGGATGCACGTGGCGAGCTGGGAGACCCCAGCATCCTCCCGCCCCGGGGCTCAGTCACACGCTTCCCAGGCTCTCAGCACAGGCTCGGCGGGCGGGGGTTTGTCAACAGCCAAGTCTGCAGCCCCGGCGCCTTGTCAGGGGCTCACAGCCCAGGAGCCGCCCTCTCAGTACAGCGGGATTTCCACCCCCCCCGTCCAGCGCTTGTGTCCTGTCCCGGTCCTGCTCCCGTGTCCCCTTATTATCCTTTCTGTCCCGCAATGGACTCTGGGGCTGTATTAGTTCCCTTTCAGAGGTGTCCCTCAAAACCACGACATTCATCTTGGTGTTTTTATGGTTTTCTCTGAGGCAGCCTCGCACGTCTGTCACGTAAGACCCTCACGACACTGTACATCCCTCACCACAGGCTCTCCTTCCCTACCTGCTGGTCTCCGCCACCTGCATTTTCGGTGATAAAACTCACCATATTTTGTGGCTATTGTTGTTTTAAATAGTCAATTAACTTTTGAAGAATGTAACAGAAGAAAGGGAAGTAATTGCTTTTCCGTATCCTCATATTTACTATTTCCAGTGTTCGTTATTACTTCTGGGCACCATGATTCTTCCCAGTATAATCTCTCTTCAGCCTGAAGAACCTCCTTTAACATTTCTTGAGGTGCGGATCTGCTGGGGACAGATTTATCCAGCTTTAATTCACCTGAAAATGTCTTTATTTATTCTTCATCTTTGAAAGATGGTTTTGCTAGATATATTTTTAATTTGACGGACTTTTTATTCAGTGACATTTTCTTCTGACGCTATTGTTATTTTTGTGACAAAATATCCTCTGACAGTTTTATCATTGTTACCGTTGTGGAATAAATCCCTTTTTGTATCTGGCTGTTTTTTTATCTTCGTTTTTCAACAACTTGCTCCCAGGGACCTTGGGTGGCTTTCTTTGTCGTTATCCTGTTCAGGTTTTGCTAGGTTTTCTGGATCTGCAGATTGCTGTTTCAGATAATTTGGGTTATTTTCTGCCAATATTGCTTCAAATATATTTTCTGTCCATTCTTTTTCATTGACGTTTTTTCCTGGGGCATAAAGTAGCAACACGCTTGAGTTGTTTATACTGTTCCTTCCACAGGGGATTGAGACTCAGTTCTTTTTCCACATTTTTTTCTCTCTGTGTTTCAGTTTGGGTAATGAGTACAGACAGGCCTCGATTTTCACCAGTTCTTTCTTCTCTTGCTCAATCTGCTTTTAATTCCATCTAAGGAATTTTTAATATCTGGTACTTGATTTTTCACTTCTAGAAATCCAATCTGGTTCCTTTTAAGTTTCCAGGTCTCACCTGAAATTCCCCATCTTTCACCCAGTGTACCCAGCTCTTCCTGTTGCTATGGTGACGGGGAGGCTTCAGCACATCCTGAGACGTGGCTCCCGCCACCAGGACACGGCGGAGGCTGTGGTCAGCTCTGGGGGCTATGGCTGTCTCGGCTCCCTTCCTAGGTCCACGAGGAGGCACGTTCGGCCCACCACCCGCAGGTGAGAGCTGCAGCCTCCGTCCACTCCCAGACCTGGAGTCTGCAGGCCGCCTGCCCCCACGCTCACCACCTGGGGCATCTGCCAATTTCTTATTTCTGGAGGCCTCAGATGCAGGCTGGAGCTCGAGAACTTCGGGTGAGGAGGTGAGCCCTTAGGGGCTGAGGCCTCGTTCTTGCTCTGACCTCCTCGTGCTGTTGGGTGCAGACCTGGGTAGACGCCGGGAACCCGGAGGAAGGACCCGCAGGTGCAGAGGCCCCAGGAGGAAACGTGCTGTGGGGTCTGAGGGACAGGAAGGGGGCGGTGGGGTCAGCACCGAGCGAGAAGGGGGGTGGGCCTGGGATCCTGTCTCCACGGACGCCCCTGGCTGAAGAAGTGGAAGGAAGTGTGTTTATAAACATCCACTTTCATTTTCCTTTCACTCACCCTTAACAACTTTTTTCCTATTTCTTTGCCTTTGAAAAGTCCTGTTTTGTTCTTCAAAGCCAAGCTAAAACATCAAATCACTGAAAATCTCCCATGCAATCAAATCTGAGCATTCACATAATAGAAATAAAGCTTTTCCTCGCGCGTGAAGTGCATAGTGTCCTCCAAGCCCAGCGCTTCTCCTTGCTGTGCTGTTAACACACGACCCCCCCCTCTGCTGGTCGGGGGGGGCAGCGGCCTGACGGGGACGATGACGGGGACGTTGATGCGAAGGTTCTGATAAACAAGTGATCTAATGACAGTTGTCAGCCGTTGTGAGTGGTCAGTTGAAAAGTTGCCGTATCAGTGTCGATCCCATAAAAATAACCACTCTCAGTAACTCATGCTCCTTCCAGCAGCCTGCCCAGCGCTGTAGGTGGGTCCCTCCTTCGGCCTCGCGGACACCATCCATCAGCAGGGTGTTTCTCATCCCTGTTCTAATTCCTGGGGTCCCCACCCCCTCCTTCCCAAACACCTCCCGCTTTTCATCAAATTCTCTGGGAACTGAGCTGGCCAGTCATCTGAAGGCCTGGATACGGATTCACTATTTTATTGAAATATAACCCCTGTGGTGTGCAGATGACGGCCTGGCTCACCTGGACAGCACTGTGGTGATCAAAAATCAACTAGGAAGAAGGCAATAAAGCATGCAGCATTAGACGCATGCAAACATTCCTGAGAGAAATGTGAATTTCCACATGCACTGTTTATCAGACCCCGAGGCACCATCAAAAAAAAAAAAGCGGAAATAAAGCACAGCATGATTCCTCAGTCCTAATTATCAAAGGGGCTAAACCTAACGAGTGTAAATTTTAAATCATGCCCAGCAGTAACCTAAATAATCATCCACAGTATAATCTGGAATTTAACATAATAGACTCAGAAATCAGTAATATCCATTATGTTGACTCTAATTAAAAAAATCTATGTAAGTCTAAGATGTATGAGGCTAAAAACACATTGCTGTTCTGCTGCAGACGCATCCCAGAAGCCTGTCACATCTGAGATGTGAAGGACCCGCATCCTCTGCGGCGTGGCTGTCAGTATCTCCTCCCATGTCCAAAGGCATCTTTTCATCTCGAGACACGTTCCTCCCCGAGCGGACGTGGTCCGGCCAGGAGCGCAGCCTCCGACCACGCTTCTGTCTTCCCTCCGTCATGAAGGGGCCTCCAGCAAGGACGCTCCCTTGCTGGGCTGAGTGACATGGGGAGGGAGCAGCGCGGGGTGACTGCAGGACAGGAGTGATGGCTGTGTCGGGGCCACGGCCAAGGGCAGCTTCCTCCCGGTGCAAGCCTCATGACGTCACTGTCCTGTCACACCCAAGGTGCCCGAGCAGGACGGGGAACCGAGTAGCAGCCAATGTCCCTGAAGCTGCGCATTCGATGACGGGCCTGAGAAGTGTGAAAACGTTTCCTCCTCACGACGGATCAGGACACGTGAAAATCTCTGGTTCTCACCCCGGGTCTCGGAAGCAGCCTCCCGCTGCCCGCCCAGCCCCCGCCCCAGACTTTCCCACGTGTTTCCAGGCAGCTCATACACCTTTCTGGGGAGTAAAGCTACTTTTGGAGACTTTGCCGAAGTCCATGCTGAAATCCGGAGACACGGGCCCTCTCCAGGCCTCTCAGTTCACCCGGTGATGGGTCCTGGGGATGTACGGGTGGAGAAAGGAGGGCGTCTGGGAAGAAGCCAAATATGACACAGTCGGAAGTTGCCCTTCTTCTGGGAGGTCCAGGCTGCGAATTCTGTGGGATCTTAGTGGCGACAGAAATCAGTGAGAGTCAAGCAGGCTATTGACTAGAGCAGAGATTAAACCTGGTCTTGGCCATGTGAGGAGGACCGTGGTCCGTGGTGAACGAGCCCTGGACGCCGGCCCCCGGGATTCGGGAGAAGCCAGGAAACAGGGGGCCGGGCAGGTTCTCAGAAGGAGGTAAAGCTTGCCAATCCGAGAGTGCAGGACAAGCCGCGAGGTTGAAGCGGAGACACCGAGGAACTGGACCCAGGGCGCCTGTCCCCAGAGGCTGAAGAGGTGCCGCCCTGCCCTGAGAGCCTGGGGTCTGGAGAGAAGAGGACCCCCGGACATTTGCAAATCCGTGGCCCCAGCGACGGCAGGAAGTGGTTCCTTGGTTCTCCCCGAGTTTAATCTGCCCCACGAACCCCACACGAAAGCATCGACTTTGTGTGTCTCAACAGCACCAATCGACAAGGAAAAAAATTACACTGCATACTCACAAATTATCCTAAATATAATTTATATTCAAGTCACATCCCTGAGGTGGAAATGAATAAATAGGAACCTTGAGAACGTTGGCAGTGAATTGCAGGCATAAGTACGAGGGAATATTTTTGAAAACAGAATGCTTATATTATCACGTGTTAAATTATTTATTTAAAAGAATCAGAACACGGTGCATCTGGTTTCCAGGGTCCCCAGAACGTTCATTTTCCTCCCTCTGAGGAGAATAAAAAGAGCTCCTCCAAAATAAGTAACTTCTCTGTGCAGAAAATGAGCAGCCTGTCATCGACGCTGCGGGCATTGTGCTATAATCACCACCTTCACGGCACTCAGATTATTTTAAATAAATGTACTGTGGACCATGTGTCAGCTGAATGGAAGCTACAGGCGAGATCTGACAAAGACGCGGTTCCTCTATTCAGGACACTGAGAATGTAGGGGTGGATAGACCGCTCAGCCCTTGTCATTTCAGTAACTTTATTATCGTTATTTTCTGTCCTTCTGGAATGTGGATTTAACCCCACGTGGACATGACCCTGATGGACGCACGGGGGGAGGAAAGCTGTCGCCCTGAGGAAATGGCAGCGACCTGTCCCTTTGCTGGGTCAGGAAGGATCCTGAGCTGGGGCCGGGATCCTCCCCAGGCCGGGGGGCCTGACCTGCACCTGCGTCTCCCGCTGCCTGGGGGCAGGGCCGGGGTCGGCCTCTGTACCTGCCTTCTGCCTGCAAATCCCCAAGGTCAGGAGGGTAAAGGTTTGGGGCGAGAGGGCCTCCCCTCAAGCCCCCGGTGGGGAGGGACGGTTGCCGTGAGCGCGTTCCCCAGGATCCCTGCGGGCCTCTGGCTCCCCTCTAACCCCTGACCCTCCTCCTGCCTGTCACCTGGCCTCTCAGGGCTCACCTGTGACCCCACATGCCCCACAGGAAGCGCTGTCATTTCCTGTCTCACAGCATCAGTGGCCCCTCGAGACCAAGAGCCGTCACTTCCCTGGGACCAACCTCGGCCTTGAGCTCTGATGTGTCAAAATCCTCTGGTTTTTGTTCTGTTTTCTTTAAGATTGAATTTTTTATTGATAATTTAGAAATAATTGTTTTAGATTTACAACCTGTTACTGGCAATAGCACATAGATTTTTTCAATTTTATTGAAATATTGGTGATTTACAGTGTTGTGTTAATTTCTGCTGCACAGTAAAGTGATTCAGTTTTACATATACATTCTTTTTCGTATTCTTTTCCATTGTGGTTTATCACAGGATACCGAATACAGTTCTCTGTGCTCTACAGTAAGACCTTGCTGTTTCTCCATCCTAGATGTAACAGTTTGCATCTGCTGACCCCAAACTCCCACTCATTCCCTCCCCCACCGCCCAGACTCCTCTGGTTTGGACTCCTTGCCTGGGACCCGTCTTCCTCTGCAGGGTCCCCCCTCCACAGTCCAGCCGACTAAGCCTGGCCCCCCGCGGTAAGTCGTTTTCTCTGCTAAAACAGGAGCCACATAAGACACAAGATGCCGGTGGGGACAGGCGCGTGGAACAGAGCTGGGCCCAGGGGACGGGCTGTCCCAGGATCCCCCCCCCGAGGCAGGGTCCCTGGGGCAGCTGTGCACCCGAGGGAGGGTGGTCTGAAGCTGAAAATTAGGGTTCTGGGTCCACTGCGGTTCGCTGCCTTTAAATTAGCCTCCAGACTGTGTATTTCGGTTTTGCAGTTTTCTCTTTTATGATAATAACCGGATCAAAATTTTTCTTAAAGATTATAGGAAACAGCATGCCCGAAGCAAGTGTAAATAGTAAGTGCTTTGTGGGTGTTGATTAAGTTATAATTAGTGCAGGGAGGAGACCGACTGAAGGGACGTGATTGAAGGCTTGAGTGGGTGGAGGGGTCGCTGCCTGCCCAGGTCTCCTGGGATCAGGCCTGGGTGCACAGCCCTCCCCTCAGCCTCAGAGCACGCACAGGCTGCCACTGAGCCTGCCATCCACATGTCTAGACGCTCAAAGGGTACATCAAGGAGGAAACTGGTGCCTGAAACCCGTTTTATATTCCCACCTCGATAATGATTTTTAAATGATTGAGAGGCAGCAAAATAAAATCTGCGACCAAACTTCATAATTATTTCCCATATGAGGGTAACAAGGCCACCTCGTTAAGAGGGTTTTATTTACTGTCTGTGTTGAGCTCTATGGTTCGGGAAGGTATGTAAAGAGATTCCGATTCAGGCTGCTGTTATCCTATAGGAATAAGGAAATTAATCAAAAACTAAATGCAAACTCTACCCTATTTAATATAATGAGTTTATTATGTGAAAACCCATCATTATGCATTTTTTCTTAACTGTCCTTTTTCAGATACTTTCTGTTAAACGTTAACAGGTATCAATCACACTCTCAAAATACTATAATTAATATCTCTGTATAACCAAATTTATGTAGTTAAAATCAGCCAAACTCCATGATCTTAAGATTTGAGATCATAAATTACTCAGGAGATTATTCGTATTTCCGGAAGTGAGATAATGAGGGGATTTCTAAGAGCAAAGCTAGTTTTAAAAATTTGTCTTTACTTGTTTGAGAAATAGTTGCCTCAAGTTGTAGGTAATCAATCTTCATAAGGAAGCAGAATTCCAAGGGACCTAGTGTTAAAGAGAAATGGAAACTTTCAGACATGCAACTTGGGAATAAAAATGACAGCAAATGAATAGAATCTCAGATGCAGGAATGATTCTCTAAATCCATCATTTGAAACATCACACCAATATCAGGGTCAGAGCCAGCTACCATTAGGAAAGGCTGGCGTGTTTTAGTCCTTCTTAGTAATTCTCGTTTCTCTGGCGCTGAGTCGAAACTTAATCAAGGCTCGCAAACTTGGCTATCGGTTCGTCAGCATCAGAAAACTACTTTGGTAAATAAGCAGCCACCAGCCCCTCCCCTTAGAAGGAGAGTCATCGCTGAGTCCGCAACACACAACGCACAGTGTCAAGAGCGGTGCCTACGGACGTGCATGAGACAGGGGTGCTGACCCCCGAGACCCGCGGTCAAGGCTTCTGGACCCGCTCGTGTCCTGACTCAGGCAGGACATGCGGGGCGGGGGCAGCGGGTTCCTCTGTTTCTTTGGGGTCTCCCTGCCTGGAGCCTGCCTGCTACCCCTCACGGGGCTGCGTCCTCACAACACCTCACAGCCCTGGGCCACCTGCCACCAGCACAGGCTCAGACTGAAAATGAGGTTAAACCCTTATTTTTTGATGACATGGCTCTCAGTAAATAGAGCTTCCTCCCTCCTTTTTTCCTTCCCTCCCTCCTGCCCTCTCTCCCTCCTTCCCTCCTTCCCTCTTCCCTCCTTCTTTCCTTCCCTCCTTCCCTCCCTCCCTCCCTCCTTCCCTCCTTCCTTCCCTCCCTCCCTCCCTCCTTCCCTCCTTCCTTCCCTCCCTCCTTCCCAGCTTCCTTCCCTCCCTCCCTCCCTCCTTCCCACCTTCCTTCCCTCCCTCCCTCCCTCCTTCCCTCTTTCCCTCCTTCCCTCCTCCCTCCTTCTTTCCTTCCCTCCTTCCCTCCCTCCCTCCTTCCCTCCTTCCATCCTTCCCTCCTTCCCTCTTTCCCTCCTTCCCTCCCTCCTTCTTTCCCTCCCTCCCTCCCTCCCTCCTTCCATAGTCTTTCAACACCGTGCACCCCTCCCCCTTGCTTCCCCAGCCCTCTTGGAAGGCAGTCGTTTTCACGCTCTTCACCTGCAAATGTGAGAAGCTTGTAACCAAGGCTGCTGTCCAGTGCTCCACTGTCTCTCTTCTCTTCAACAGTCAAGTTTCCGTGACAGGTGATGTGTGTCTGTGCTCTCGGTCCCCATGGGGCGGAGGAGGGACGAGGGAGGAGCGTCCAGGCCCGGGGGCAGCAGACCCTCCTCCCCCCCCACCCTGCCCCAGGGCAGGGGACTTCAGGAGGGGATCTGCCAGTAGCACGAGCTGTGTGCTGGTTGTGCCTGGAGGACCAGATGACAACATGTGATATTTAGGGTGAGTTTGTCAACTTTAACCCTGAAGTGTACAAAATATAGAATCTATGTCTTTCACTGACAGATAATTAAATCAATTACGATGTTACAGGAGAATTTGTTGCAACTGGCCACTGAAAAATGGTTGAAAAGGATATTTGGAAATGCAGTCACCCTGGCTTCATTTTGATAAATATTAAAAATGAGTCCCCTGACTTTGAAGAAACTGCCTTCACATCTGCCCTTCTTTTCCTGTTAGCAAAACCGATGACCAGCTTCTACACAGGGACATTAAAACGAGTCACACGAGTCCTTTAGAAATACGTTACCCTTGCTGTAGGACTGCTATTCAATCCAGAGAAGATAAATTAATAAGTAAGAAGCAAGCTCACTTGTCAGTTAATGCTTTAAATATTGATAGACGTGCATTCCCTTCAAAGTGAGCTTATAAGGGGTCACAGTGGAGAATCACTACTTCAGTCATTTTTTAGTTAAAAATGTGAAAGCAGAAGCTTGGGATTGTGAATAACAGTTCTCTATGCTAATCACTTATATGAAAGCTTTAATTGAATAATATATACATTTAAAAAAATGTTTCTTTTTTCCTGTGTTCTGTTTGTTATATATGTATTAAAATGCAAAAAATATCTGAGTTTGTATTTTGTATGTCTGTTATTTTCAGTTTCAGATTTTTAGCCATTTCTTTTTGCTGTCTTTGACACGTGTATTGGCCCATGACATATTGGAAATAATAATTAAAATAGTCCTTCCCGTAGATAGTCTGACAGACACTGGTGCAGCCAATGCCGAGATTGGGTGGGAAGTGTGGGTGCACCAGGGACAGTTTCTGGGGGTGCTGAGGGACCCTAGGAGGGGCCAGGAGGGGCGGGTGCAGGTGTGAGCTCGGCGATGACTCCCAAGACCCGGACCCCAGTGCAGAAGTAAGCAGACACTCCCACATCTTGTCTTCAGATCTGTGACCTTTGAAGTCCCTTCCCCTCTTTGCTGCTCGCACTCTGAGACCCCTCAGGTCACTTCAAACACAAAATCAGGGATTACAAGATGTCTCGGGGTCTCCAGAAAACCTGCGTTGTTAGAGACACGATCTTTAAATCCAGCTGGAGCTGGGACTGTCTTTCTGACACGTAGCTCCCGAGGCATATTAGGACTGAGTAGAATTTGCCTCCTGAGGCGCCGATGCCTAACAGCTGATGTTGACTCTGAATCTGGTCGTGGGTGTGTTTGGTCCGCTTACAGGGTAAGTTAACAGGGAAAAATATTCACTGGGCAATGTTTTCAGATGTAAGCTGAGTACACAGGTCTGTGCTAGATACGCTTTTTTGTTCTGTTTTGTTTTATTTTGTATTAATAGGCTTTATTTTTCAGAGTGAGGTAAGGTTGTTCATAGAAATAGAGAGGGGAAGGTACAGAAAGTCCCCACATACCCTTCACGCCCATGGACGTTCGGTTTCCCCTGTTATTAACATCTGGCACGACTATGGTGCATTGTTATAACTGATGAATCAATACTGACATTACTGTTAACTAAAGTCCATAGTTTACACCAGGGTTCACCCTCAGTGCTGTACATTCTGTGGGTTTGGACAAATGTATACTGACATGTACCCACCATTATAATATCATACAGAGCATTTTCACTGCCCTAGGCATCCTCTGTGCTCCGTCTACGGACCCCTCCCTTCCCCAACCCCTTGGCAACCACAGACCTTTTCCCTGTCTTCATAGTTTTGCCTTTTTCAGAATGTGACATACTTGGAATCATATAGGGGGTAGACTTTTCAGATTGGCTTTTTTCACATAGTAATCTGCATTTTTGCTTCCTGCATGTCTTTTCATGGCTTGAGAGCTCATCTCTTTTAAGAGCTGAATGATAGTCCACTGTTTGAATGAACCACAGTTTTTTTAATCTGTTTACCTCCTGAAGGGCATCTTGGTAGCCTCCAAGTTTCGCTAATTATCAAAAACTGCTATAGACACCTGTGTGCAGGTTTCAGTATGGACATAAAATTTTAAACTTCTTTTATATAAATACCAAGGAGCGCGATTCCTGGATCATATGGTCAGAGTGTTTGCTCTTAGTGTCAGAATGATCTTCCAAAGTGACGGTACAATTCTTCATCCCACCAGCAACAAGTGAGAGTTGCTGCTCTTCTGTCCTCACCAGCATGTGGTGTTGTCAGTGCTTTGGATTTTATTTGCTCTAATAAGTGTATAGTGGTCTCTTGTTGTTTTAATTTGCATTTCCCTGATGACATATGATGTGGAACAAACAACCCAATTATAAATTTTCTTTTTGTTGAGTTTTAAGAGCTCTTTATATATTTTAGATAACAATTCTTTATCAGATGTCTGTTGCAAATAGTTTCTCCAAGACTGTGGCTTACATTTTCTTTCTCTTAACAGTGTCATTTGCAGAGCAGAAGTTTTTAATTTAATTAAGTCCGATTTATCTTTTTTTTTCTTTCATGAATCATCCTTTCGATGTTGTATCTAAAAAGACACCCACACACCCAAGGGCATCTGGGTTTTCTCCTATGTTATTTTCTAGGAGTCATATAGTTCTGCATTTTACATGTATGTGTATGATCCATTTTGAGTTAATTTTTGTGAAGGTGTAACGTCTGGGTCTAGATTCATTCTTTTGAACATGGTTGTCCAGTTGTTCCAGCACCGTTTGATGAAAAGACTGTCTTTGCTCCATTGTGTTGCCTTTGCTCCTTTGTCGAAGGTCAGTTGACTGTATTTATGTGGGTCTATTTCTGGGCTCTCTATTCTGTTCCACTGAACTATGTGTCTATTTTTTTCAGCAATACTGCCCTGTCTTGATTACTGCAGCTTTATTGTAAGTCTTGAATTCAGGGAATGCCAGTCCTCTGACTTTGTTCTTCTCCTTCAATATTGCGTTGACTATCACAGGTCTTAGCCTCTCCATGTAAATTTTAGAATCAGTTTGTCAGCATCCACAAAATAACTTACTGATTGGGATGGCACGGAGTCTACAGAACTAGTTGAAAAGACATGACATTTTGTTAATATTGGGTCTTTACCCTTGGGTGTAGAATATGTCTACAATTATTTAGCTTTTCTTTGATTTTTTTCATCAGAGTTTTGTGGTTTTCCTTATATTTATTTTGTATGTTTTTAAAATTCTTACACTTAAGTATTTCTCCTTTTTTGGTGCTTATGTAAACAATATTGTGCTTTTTTTAAAAAAAATAAATTTATTTATTTTTGGCTGTGTTGGGTCTTCGTTTCTGTGCGAGGGCTTTCTCTAGTTGTGGCAAGCGGGGGCCACTCTTCATCGCGGTGCGCGGGCCTCTCACTATCGCAGCCTCTCTTGTTGCGGAGCACAGGCTCCAGACGCGCAGGCTCAGTAATTGTGGCTCACGGGCCTAGTTGCTCTGCGGCATGTGGGATCTTCCCAGACCAGGGCTCGAACCCGTGTCCCCTGCATTGGCAGGTGGATTCTCAACCACTGCGCCACCAGGAAAGCCCCAGTATTGTGCTTTTAATTTCAGATTTCAACTGGTCAGTGCTGGCATACAAGAAAGTGATCAACTTTTGTATATTAAGTGCAAATCCTAAAACTCTTTAATCACTTATTAGTTCCAGGAGGTCTTTGTCGTTGTTGTTTTTAATTCTTTGAGATTTTCTACACATATAGTCTGTCTTCTGTGAGCAAAGACAGTTTATTTCTGCCTTCCCAATCTGTATACAACACTTACTCTTTTCATAATTAGCTTCTAATGGCCAAGATGAGGTTATTAGATTAGCTTGTTATGAGATTAGATCATTAGCAAGGGTAAGGGCAGTTTGCAACAGGAAAGGGACAGATGCAGGCAGGAAGGCCGGTCTGGAGCACAGTGGGGACGCACAGAAGGTCGCTGGTTGGAGGAGCGATGAGGACGCGGGGGAGGGAAACCAGGCAGACCTGCAGCACTGGTGCCGGCGGGGCACTGAGGAGTGAGGTGAGGGAGGCTCTTCAGTCAGCTGTCGCTCAGCGAGGCTTCCTGCTGCTCAGTCATCACTCCTTCAGCTTCCTGGAAACGCAGATATCATTGAACCTTGTTTTCAAAGAAGAAACCATTTCAAGCATCAATTAATGTGTTTCTCTTCATGTTGACCTTCTATAGAAAGTCTAGGAAGAAAGAATGCTGAGAAATTAGTTCCATTAAAAAGAAGGAGCAATTACTGAAAAATGACCATTATCCTAGTGAAAATTTAGTGTCCGTTTGCATTCCTCCAACCAATTATAACCCATTAGGTCCTAGAAAGTCATTTGGAGAAGACCGCCCTCTGCATTAGTGTTCCCCGAGGATTTCTGATGTAATGGGCAGCCTTTGAACTGAATCACTCTCAGGAAACATGATAACCTGGTGAAGGATTCAATGAAAGACAATCTGGAAGCAGAAACATAGAAAGAACCTAGAATTTGTTGCAAGTCTATCAATTCCCTTGAACGTTCATAATATCTATTTCAAAATGTGTCTTAAGACACACCCTCCAGAGTACCTGCCTTCTTCCTGTTTTAAGAGCACGGTCCTCCCGTTATCACCGTGTTTCTAAATGTATTAATCTTTTCACTCCCGTGATCGTCCCCCTGCCCGTCCAGTTGCACAGACCATTCTCTGCGTGACTTGGACGCATCTGAGGCACCGGTCAGGTCAACATTTTCTGGGAGCCACCAAATGCAAAACATCCCAGGGAGGATTTCTCTTGTCTTACCTTAAAGCCCTAACATGAGTACTTCCTGATTTTCTTTCTTTTATTCCCTTTCCTATATTAACACACTGTTCTCTCAAAGGTGGGATCACAGGAAACAACACCTTCCTGGCCTCTCGCTCCGTGAGGTTCTGAGGGCAGCTGGCACCCTGGATTTTCCATCCGTGGCAGGAGGGCCTTGTTGCCCCCCTGCTGCTTCCCCCTCATCTGCTCCCCACGCCTGTGATTTCACCGGCTCCGCCTCCGCTCCCTCCCTCTCAGCATCTTTGGAAGCTGGAGCCCTGGGGCTGGGAAGTTATGGCCCCAGAAAGAGAAAATCTCCGCTGAGGGCTCCTGAGTCCTGGTGGCAGACGGGAGCCAAGTGAGCCAGCACCTGGGACCCCCGGGAGGTCGGGGGGCAGAGGGAAGCCCATCCCCGCGGACTCTCCCTGACGGCACGCTGCTCGCCCACAGCTCCCAGCCCGTCTCCACCTGATGCACCCTGGGAGGTTTTGCTTCCCCTCCATCCCTATGTGGATGTCTGGTTACATGTTCCAGAGTCAATAGCGTGACACTCAATAACTAGCTTCTGTGCTGTTATGATTCACGTCTGATTATCCGGACATAATGGACTTGAGCACCACGTGTTGGAAACGGTAGGAGGAGAAGTCAGGAAACCCAACTCGACCCCGAAGTTGTCAAGTTCCCTAACAGGGCAGAGGTTCCACGGGGAAGCCCATCGCCTGGAGGGGCCACTTAACCACGACGAGTGGTTCTTAGGCGGCTCCAGGCGAGGCCCAGTGTTCTGGAAACAAGGGCTGCCAGCAGGTCCACCTGCACAGCCCAAGCCAGACCTGACCGTGACTGCTGAACAGGTCCAGCCCGGAAGGAGGCCTGCGGGGCAGAAGGAAGGGAAGACGAGGCCTCTTGCTCTGACACAGCCAGCATTCTGTGACAGGAAAGGCTGGGGGCCCGTGGGGACCAGGCGGCCCAGGACCTGGACACGGAGTATCAGGCCCAAGACCCCCGACCGCGGGGTGAAAATAGGAAGGGGCCGCTCCGCCACCCCCCGACGAGCGTGGCAGATGGGGAGGAGGGTCAGGTCCCAGGTGAGGCTGAGGAGGCAGGTGGTAGGGCGGACATCCCTGGGCAGGAAGATCTGGGGTCCGGATGTCATTCACTCATCGGCTCTTGGAAGACGATGCCTCCGGGCCCAGCTAGTGCACCGCATGGGGACCAGGGCCATCTCCTCGCCTGTCCAGCCTGGTGACTCAGGACGGCCTGTGGTCTCGGGGCACAGAAGTCTCCACACGGGATGACTTGTACCTGCGTGCGTGGACTGTGTCGTCCTGTACCCCAAACGGTCTCACACACCCTCCGGACTCCTAGCCGTGGAGAGAGGGGCGCCTCTGACCCAGGAGACTCTGCCCCATCCCTGCGTGGAGGCCCTTCTCAAGCCTAAGTTTCTTCTGACATCACTATTATCATCAGAATTCAACCCGACTGTGAACACGGCCCCATCTGTCAGTCCTCAGTACCATCAGAAGCGACCCAGGGGTCAGGGGATTGTCCACCTGAGGCTGAAAGGGCCGTGCTCATTGGCCACGGCTGTTAGACTGTGTCCAGTCCGCTTCCTATGTGGAGGAAAGGCTTGTGCCTATTTGGACACTTGGTTGCCAGTTTAAAAACCCAACTCAGACTAAATTAAGGAGAAAAGGCAATTTTTGCTTCTCCCTCATCAGTGAAGTTTGCTCCAAACTTAGTAAATCCTCGGGCAAATGGTATTATCCTGAACACCTCTTGCATGGTGACAACGTTTGAGATTATCTCCGGCAGCTCGACATTCCTAATTTCTTGATGCCAGTGAAAGAGATGCTGTCAAAGCACAATTCTGTCTAATTTTTGTCATCCCTACCAGGGGCCCTGCCCGAGGGAAGCGCTCACAGGGGTCCGGAAGCCAGCGCTCCCGACGGCCGCGATCGGGTCCGGGGCCTCCTGAGACCCCACGATGGAGCCGCTTAACACCCACGACTCCAAATGCATGTGGCGGGCGGGCAGCAGAAGGAAACTAGGGGGACGCATACCCGGAAATGTTTTCAGAAGGGGTTCGATAGCAAAACACACAAACAAAACAAAATCCAACCAAATAAAAGCAGATATAGCCACACCATGGGACAATTTTCTAATGTGGTAAGAAAGCCGAGAGCAGAAATTACCATCTCCATATACCTTCCTCCACTGATTAAAAATAGTATATTCTTTTAAAACGCACAGTGAAATTTCTATGAAATAAAATTTAGCCTTCTATCATATTACTTTTATCACAGAATGTCACAATATGCTCTTGGTACAATGAGAAGAATTCTAGCATTTGCATTGGAAACAGCAGAAATAACTATGAATTTGCTTTCTGGCAGGAAAAAATGAACTTCAAATGGTTCTAACTTAATCAGGGCATGGATTACCCATTTTTATCAAACTGATCGGTTTACCTCCTTCAAGTAACTAATTTGGTGATTTATTATTAATTGCTTAATTTTTGAAATTAAATTAGAGCGATTAATCTTCCTGGTTCATATTTAAACATGAATCGGTTACTGTTGTTTCCATTTTGACCTTATGAAGTTATTTAGGTAAGGGTTTTTGCTAATTTCTATGAATGGGAGAATCACCAAATTATAATAAGTTTAATCAGCGGAATATTATATTTGAGATTGTCTCGTCACAGGAGAAAATACTCAAGGTACAATATTTTATGAAAAAGCAAATAAAACAGAAAGCAAAACATGATGATCTTAAGCACACACGGGTACACACATGTTCACACACATGCACACATGTTTACACACATCTACAGACATGTACACACATTCCCACACACATTCCCACTCATTTGCACACATACACACAAGGACAGACCTTCATTGTGGTTACATCTGGACGGTGGTATTGAAGGTGATTAATGCCCCGTCGTTTTCTATATTTTCTCAATATTATGTAATAAACATGTATGACCTTTTTATTAAAAACGAACTTTAAGAAAGTGACTTTAACAGTGTTAAGATGCACGGCTGTGCTGAGTCATGGGTGGCCCAGTCCTCGTCTCAGACCGAGGTGCATTGCAGACGCCTTTTCTCTCTCCATCCTTCCTCCTTCACATCCCTCTGAAGTTGGGTTCTTTCATCTTGGCCCCGTTCATTTTTAGGACCTGATCAAGTCCCGTTAACGTCAATTCCTCCTGAGCTGCAGGTCCTCTTGTCATAAATGGTCCTTCCGTCCTCCTGAGGTGTAATTGCTCCCGACTTCACCTGGGGTCATAGAAAGCCTAAGGTCACTCCCCATGTGGCCAGGACCACTCATTTTCTGTCCTTCACTATGTTTTACTTCCGATTAGACTTTAATGCCTTTTGGCGGAGTCTGCAGTATTCCCCTTTTCTGAGGCAGCGTTTGCTTGCAGAACACACAGAATGAAGGATTCTGTGTGTTGACTGTCATGGAGTTACTGAAAGGCAGGGTGGTTACTTGGTTACAGATGGGTTATGTGACTATGTTCCTCTGATTTCCACCCACAGTCACGGTATTTTGCTTAAACCAGAGCTGGTGGCTAATTAATAATAAAACCATGTGCATGATTAACTTAAATCCTATAGTCTGGTGGGTTTTGTCTCTTCATTTGGTTTTCTCTGCCGTTACTTGCCTGGTTGTCTAAAAGACCCATGTAACCCCACCTTGTTGGCATGGTCCTGAGAGAACAGAAAAGCGATTAAAATGTGTTGTTTCCCGTTCTTTTAGACACACGGTGGATTTCTGGGGCAATTGCAGTTACCATGTGAATCATATATAAGCACCGTCATCCCCAAACGAGACTTTTTAAACCAACTGTGTATCTATCCACCTACCTATCAAATGTACACATATATATACACCTGCTGGATGTGTGTATATATCCAGCAGATGCTGTCTACAATGAAACCAAAATATCTCAGTTCCTAATATTAAAAATAGACGATTTTAAAAGCACACATAAAATATTTATCTGTTCTTTGAAACTAGATACTTTTTGAAGAGAAATGTGATAGAAGGAAAAAAGGTTCTGTAACCTTTTAATGAAAACTGCTTCTTTAAGGTGCCTGGAAGAATGACAGCTCTATACTCTTGAAAACAAAATTATGAAAATTGTCTCTGTTTCTGAGACAGCCTAAAATTAAGCAGGCTTTGAAACTCCTTCAAGCAGTTTTTAAAATTCTTTTATAAGAAAGCCCTAATTATTATTTAAAGTACAACATTACCCAACATTCTCATCTTTATAAGCATGGAAGCTGTTTAAATTTAAGCCTAAATCAAGTTGATGGCATATGGCTCCTTATTTCAGAAATCTTGATGCCGAAGCTGATGAAAATATCCCCCAAATGTGTGTTCATAATGCAAATTAGGCCTTTTTTCACGGGAACCTCCTATGATGCCAACAGCAGGGGCCTTTGTGCCTCTTCTTGCCCCTCAGGTGAGGGAGAAGGATGGGCTGGCCCCCGTGGGTGTGCAGTTTGGGTTTCTCTCACCTCCATGCATGTGGATTCCAGCAAAGTAGTCAATAAGGATCTGGGGAATTGTGTTGAGTGTGCAATCAATACTTCAGGACTCCTATGGAGGATTTGGAGGAAGTTCCGCCCCCAGGAATGTTCCCGTTTACTTTGGGGAACATGACAGCAAAACAGAACAATTGGCCTTTCAAGTTTTTTTTGTTTTTAATTGAAGTATAGTTGATTTACAATATTGTGTTAGTTTCAGTTGTACAGCAAAGTGATTCAGATATATATATATATATATATATATATACTATATATATATATATATGTACATATATATATATATTCTTTTTCAGGTTCTTTTCCTTTATAGAGTAGTACAAAATATTGAGGACAGTTCCCTGTGCTCTACAGCAGGTCCTTGTTGTTTATCTATTTTATATACAGTCGTGTGTATCTGTTAATCCCAAACTCCTAATTTATCCTTCCCCCCACCCCTCTTTCCCCTTTAGTAACCATAAGTTTGTTTTTGATGTCTGTGAGTCTCTTTCTGTTTTAGAAATAAATTTATTTTTGTGTGTGTATGTGTATATATATATATATATATAGATTCCACATATAAATCATATCAAATAATATTTGTCTTTCTTTGTCTAGCTTACTTCACTTAATATGATAATCTCCAGGTCCATCCATGTTGCTGCAAATGGCAATATTTCATTCTTTTTCATGGCTGAGTAATATTCCACTGTGTATATGTACCACATCTTCACTGTAGTCTGGGATGTTCAGGAGAGACCAGTGGACGCTGATGGGAGCTGGGCTGAGTCTCCAGGAATCTACTCTGGTTCAGCTTAGTAGGCATTTACTTTTGCCCACCTTCTGGAAGCCACCAGTAAGAAATCTTAAGCTATTGGAATAACATTAGTTTTTGGAATTCCATTGAACCACTGGACTGATTAAGAGCCTTTGTGCTGGAGTCCGATGGGGACACACAAGTCTTGGGAGTGTGGAGAGTGACGGGAAAGTACAATTCAGGGTGGGGTGAGGGGTTAGACTGTACCTCCAGCTGCTGGAAAGCCTCTCGATAAGTATTTCGACCAGCAAAACCTGTGAGACTTTGCCAGTGGAAAGAGCCCTGTTGCTTTTTGAGAACAACTTTAGTATCTGGAGACACTTTTGATTTTTTAGGCATCAGTGCAAGCTCAAATTGTTACTACATGAAGACTCAGTATTTTTGAATAGAAATCAACCAGTTTTAGAAGTGCTGATTTATTCTCATGGAAATTAAAGTGTGTGTTTCTGTGTTTTCTCTACAACTGGCAAGTGGTGAGTGGGGAGGATCTGCAGATGCTCTGCTCCAGCAGGGACGGTTTTGGGGGAGATTTAGTGCAAAGTAAGCACGGAGTCCCTCCACGCTCTGCCCATCGCCACCCCGTGTCTACACGCCATGCAGAATTCTGGTTTTAGACCTTACCTGGGGGGGGATCCAGGGAGCAGTCTTTTTAGATTTCAGGTGAGTTTATACAGAGAAATTTTCTTGACCTAAGAATGTAGAGCAAAAATGCCTTTGGCCCAAATGTTATATTTCCTCTTGCTGTGTGGAAGAGCCATCAACAGCTCCTTGTTGAGAGTATTTGAAAATCTGAGGGGGCTGCAGGAGATTGAAGTTTTTCTGCTATTAAAATTACACATGCCCTGGAACCTGCCGATTAAGGATACATTTGTTGAAATGATGAGCTCTTAATAATATCCCACAATTTTCAGGAAATTGTGATTAGTCAATAATGTTCAAACAAGGAAGGAAATGTCTAAGGATCCCAAAATAAA
This sequence comes from Balaenoptera borealis, assembly GCF_965194805.1. Classification (NCBI taxonomy): domain Eukaryota; kingdom Metazoa; phylum Chordata; class Mammalia; order Artiodactyla; family Balaenopteridae; genus Balaenoptera; species Balaenoptera borealis. The sequence continues at coordinate 91,599,289 of NC_138871.1, forward strand.
ATTTGAAAGTCTGAGCCGTTCCCACCCCTAAGTGACGTAAGTGGAAGTTAAGCCCATCACCACCATGGATTCAGTTTACTTTTCCCACTTGTAACGGATGCACCAAGAGTTTATCAGGAAGGTGTGGCCTCTGACCTCTGGTAGCAAGAAAGTAAAATGGCAAGAAATGCATGGGGGCAGCAGAGGGCACCTCCTTGGGGAAGGGAACCAGCACAGAGGAAAGCTGAGACCGAGTGTCCAAAGATTCAAATAATACAGAAGAGAATGTTCCATCTCACTGGCAGTGAGAGATATTGAAATTAAAAGCTAACATTTTTGTCAATAAACAGGCAAACATTGGAAACACACACACATACACACTCATAAGATGTTGGCCTAGATAAAGGGAAACTGGAATTCTCTGGAGTTTTCCCTGGGTCCATAAAATGGTTGATATTTTGGGGTAAATTCTGGCAGTTTTTCCATCAAACATGTACACACCTACAATGTTCTCCTCAGTAATAAATAGAAATAGAGTTAAAAGTTTTTTTTTATCACAGTACTGTTGTTAAAGTCAAAGGCAGCAAACACAGGAAAGGAAGGTTGTACAGATGTGAGATTTGTGTCAGGCAATTATTAACCATTAGACTTCAGAGTAGTTACTGAAATCGATGGGCAGAAGGTACAATAAATAAAACTGGTGGATCATTGTGAAGAGTGTAATCACATTGTAACTAACTATTCAATATGTAAATGCCTGAGCAGAATTAAGTATAACCCTAAACACAGTGTGATCAGCGATTACCGCTGGCTAATGAGGTTGGAGGAGTTTTATTTTCTTCTTTTCCTCTATATTGTAATATTCTAAAATGAGAATGTACTCTTCTTTCTACATGAAATAAAATCTATATGATAGATGTAAGTGTATAGTATACAAGCATATGAAGAATATTTTTTACTTCCTAAGTGCTTTTATGCTTTTTAAGATAATCCAAAATGGAAGATTTTGCAAGAAAAGCAAATTGGACTTACTTTTGAAAAAAATGTCCTCATTTTGGAAAATATACAAGAGTAACTCTCTTGAACCCTAACTAATCTTCAAAACTAAATTCCCCAAAGACCTGAGACTTGTGTACCACTTTGAGAAGAGAATATTGTTGCTTTATTAAATGGTAGATTAGACACAAAGTTAGGGATAGGTAGAGTCTTCTGGGGATTTCATGAATACAATTGCTTTCACCCCCAAACACAGAAGATGATCTTTCCAGATCCCCATGAGCTTCTCTCTTGAACTCGGTGCGGCGTTTGTAACACGAGGACCCTGCCCATCCGCCGTGCTCTGTGTATCTCACCAGCTGACTCGAGGATGGACCTGAGGCTCAGGAAAGAGGGTTGAGCTCATAGATTAATGACAAGAAGGGAATGCACGCTAGTTGCAAGAGCAGTTGATTTAAGCCAAGAAGGATTTTTCCCTTGGCTTCTCCACTTCAGTGTCTGGGGCAAGTCGTTCGCTTAACTGAACTGCAAGTTTCTGATCTGTAAAATGGGAACCAAAAATTATTTTCATCAGTGTGGTTGAAATAATTAAAGATAATTATAGAAAGTACCTAGCATAGCTCATTGTCTGCACAAAATTGGCACTCAATAAATACTAGCTCTTTGTTAGCTTATTATTACCCTTAATTATTAGTAGTAGCAGTAGCTCTATCTCCATGGCAGAAGACTCTTAGAAAGAGCTATAAAATGTTCACCTGGCAGATTGAGGGAAGCTGTAGGATATAGATGACTTTAATTTTATCAGTCATGTATTGGAAACACCCTTAGTTAATCTAGTAATGTGCACTTTCAACTGTCAAGCACAATTTAAAATATTCAAAAGAAGAAAAGCAGCCCATCGTATCTGCCCAGATACTCGCCCTTTCTGCCTTTATTTCTCTTTTCCTGGTGTTCCAAGTCCATTCTGTTATTACTCTTGTTAGTCTTTCTTACAGAGCAGGTCTGCTTTATTTACTCTTAAATAAAGGGAAACTAAGGTACTAATTTTCTACCTTATTGTTATTTATCATAACTTGGGTGTTAATTTTAAATTATACAATTTAAAGCAATTTTATTTTAAAAAGTATTATTGCTTTTTGGGTTATTCAATATTTCAAAAAAGATGGCAATAAAAAAGATAGTTTAAAAATCATGAAAATACACTGCTTTTTTTCACATAACAAAGCAATTCAGTTTTTCCATTGTGGTTCTTTCCTTTTAATAAATAAACAAATGTAGTGTCTCTGTGTCAAATGTGGAGTTTGAATAGCGTGAGTGCTTCCATGTCAGATAAGGATGGGTTTGAGGACAGAGATGCCGGCACACCTGTGGATATCTCGTGTTTCTAGGTATTTTCATAACACCGAGAAGAAAGCCCACAGTGGCCACGTCATCACACCATTGATTGCTGTGTGGTGACCCTAAGGTTTAACCCATAAAGGGCCGCACCAGGTAGCAGCAGGGCATCACCTGTGCCACAGGCGCTCTGGCCTGCCACACTCCACACGCTGGACGCCGCTGAATCCGACTCCCCAGGTTCCTTTCCTGACCTTGGGTTTCTGACAACCCATCAAAAGTGAGAGATTCAAATAAGGATTCTCGGTCGTGGCAGGGTTTTTAATGTTCTGCACACACAGGTATCTTGAAATATGCAATTCTTCCCTCCTTGGTTCTCTTGGCGCTTTCGCTACGTGTTTAAGGGACGATTTCCGAGAGAGTGGGGCTGACAGGACTGTGAGTGTCTCATCAGAACAGCAGTGTGCCGATCAGTAAACATTTTCCAAAACATACCTAGGACCGAGGAACAGCCTTACTTATTTCTAAAAGCTAAGGCCGGCTCTATTTCCTAGGCCGTCGGGGGGGTCTGTACCGCCCTGGTTCTATGGGAGCTGCGGATCCGATATTCAGATGAAGATGATTCTGGCTACTTTAGACAACAGGCATCCAGAAGGACCCCCGCTTCGTTGAAATTTTGTCATTTATGTTTACGTGAAAGGAATATAAGTTTTTCCTACTGCCAATTACTTATCTAGATGTTACTTTAAAAATCTTGTTGGAATGCTTATTCTTACCACATCACAAAGCGTAACTGCTTTGTCAGCTTGTTACCATTCACTGCTCGTAAAGCTGGTTCAGAGCCAAGTGGGATCTCTGGGAAGAGTGATCAGGTTTCCGGTAACTCCATCGGAAGTTCTCCAGGGTGTGATGATTGTGGCTTTCTTCCTTTAGTGATTTTTATTTTCACATGTTTAAGATTATCATTGAATCATAATATAGTAAACATATTCTGTTAACTCCTGCATGTAGGATGCGGCCCCCGCTAACAGCATCCTGTGTGAGGGAGGGTCGTAGCCCTGGGACGGCGTGCACACCACCTGCCCCCAGGCCCAGGTGGGAGCGACCTGTCCCCACACCCCTGAAACCACAGGTTTGGAGCGAGGAGGTTTACCGGGGAGAAACCCTGCAGAAGGACCAGGACAGAAGGAGGGTGGGTGGAGTCAGGCCACGGAGCACCCCGGGCAGAGTCCAGAGCAGCTGGAGCCCCACACCTGCTTTAGTTCGTCGGCGGCCTGAAGGTGTGCCGTGGCCAGACCTCAAGACTCTAAGAGCGAATAGGAATCCATGGGCTCCCAAGAAAAAATAACGAGAGGATTTAAGGGTTAGCGATTCCTTGTCAACACAGCAGAGCTTTCTTAGGAAGCAAGGAGACAAGAAAATGATTAATCCCCTGTAGTTCGTGTAGAGCATGCTAATGACACACTTAATGGAATTAACTTGTTTCTTTTACTATCACATGTTCATTAATTAAGGACCAGTCTCCTTATGCAACAAATATACCAGTTCTATAAACGTGCCGCTGTTACACGGACGGGAAATATTACAGAGAGTATTTAATTAGGGATGTTTGTGTTTAGCCGATGGCTGGAACTGAGCTGAAGGGTCTCACACAGAACATTGTCATAAAAATGAGCTCGCCCCCGGGGACAGACTGTCCAGGACGGAAGCCAGCCAGTTCTCCGTCACGCGGTGTCACTGGGGGCCTTCTCTCCTCCCTGAAGCTCTGTGTCTCGGTTTAAGTTGCATGTTGCCATACACTGCTTTGGATTTTTTATACTTTTTTTTTTAAAAATAAATTTATTTATTTATGTTTGGCTGTGTTGGCTCTTCGTTTCTGTGCGAGGGCTTTCTCCAGTTGCGGCGAGCGGGGTCACTCTTCATCGCGGTGCGCGGGCCTCTCACTGTCGCGGCCTCTCCCGTTGCGGGGCACAGGCTCCAGACACGCAGGCTCAGTAGTTGTGGCTCACGGGCCTAGTCGCTCCGTGACATGTGGGATCTCCCCACACCAGGGCTCGAACCCGTGTCCCCTGCATTGGCAGGCAGATTCTTAACCACTGCGCCACCAGGGAAGCCCTGGATTTTTTTATACTCTAAAGTGATTTTCTAGTATGGAATTACCTTTAAAATATAGTGTATAATATGCACAGTACAATAATTGCTGTCAGCATCTGCGGAAAAATTTTTGTTGCACCAGCCTTGGGAGATTTTCTTTGGGTGAAAATGCAGAAGTACATATTGACAGTCAGAGAATACTATACTTTGAGAAAGACAGAGATTTATAGATTCAGTTCTAATTATACTCATTATCTTCAATTAGAGTCTATTTCCTTCAGGCAGATTATTCATACTGAAGGACATACCCCTGTAGAGATAAACTTATTCCTTATGGCACATGGTATTTTCTTGGTGCTTTGTAGTCATTTGTGCTCAAGTTCATCTCGTAACCATCAGAATCCTGTATTAAACTCTCATTTTAAACATTCGTCACGTCGGCAAAGGGAACACAGGCTCTGGTTTGCTGCGAATCAAGGCGTTGGGCTGCACTTAGGAGCAAGCGTGCAGGGACTTACTGCGATATTCTGCGTTAAAGCTGGAGAAGAGGCTCATAAAGCCTGTGATTTTGCCCAGATCACTTCATAGCTCTTGGCCACAGATAATAAAATGAGAAACTGCAGTTTGATAATCACTAAAATGCTTTCCGGTTTAACATTTTTGTCAGTGTTAACCACACAGATGATGTAAGCGCACTCTACCTAAAAGGGCTGAACTGAAGGTCCTCTTACAGCTTCTGCGAGACCAGAGCCCTGACGACGCTACTGCCAAAGACAAAGTGACACTCAGTTCGCTGACGAGCTGACAAGAGGCAACGAGGTTTCCGAGGTGGACGGAGCGCCAGGCAAAGACAAGGTCACAGCGGAGGGTCAGCAACGATGACCCTGCCCCAGCTGAAGGGCGTCGGCCTGACCCTGGCCCCAGGCTTCCTTTCCCGCGGGCTGGGCAGGCGCCCTGGAGGGAAACCCGGCCTGGGGTTGACCCAGTGTAGACGGGCCTCCTGTCACCTCTTCCCAAAGCTGAGACCAAGGACCAGACCCCGGGTGATGGTGACACCTGAGTGGACATGCCTGCAGGAGAGGGTGGGGTGGGGGGAGAGGGGAGGTCAGAACCCCTTCTCCTACGGTGGGTTCACAGCCAACGGCAAGAAAAATAGACAGCAAAGCCTCTACCTCCCATGATTCTCAAAGTTAAATTGTAAGGAATTTGGGTTTGCCAGTAATGCATAAAATGCCAGAAGGAAAAAAATGTATGTGCGAGATTTAACAGGAATGAGGTGACAGAACAGATCTACAAAGACGCAGATCTTTGTTGGTAAACGAATTAGCAGCGCAGAATATAGAATAAATGTCCTTAAATTAGTTAAAGAAATAAAGAGGTTGAAAATATGAGTAGGAAGAAACTTTGAAAAATGACCGAGTAGATCTGATGAAAATAAGGTAAAAGCCTAGAACTGAAATCATATACGGGCCAGGGGTTGGCAGGCTGCTTCTATAGCGTGAAGGCCAGAGAGCTTTGTGCAACCACAGGGCTAGGCCTTTGCGGTGGGAAAGCGCCGCCGACGAGGTGGCGGGACGGGCGACGCCGTGATCAGCGGAACCTGATTTACAAAAAGAGGCCTTGGCGTCGGGCTGTAGCAAGTCGACTCCTTATACAGATGCTAAGACTGGAAGATCCAACCCCGAGTTACAGGTGAGTTCAGAGAGACCCACACAGAAACCCGGAGGCAGCGCTGGGAAACACAGGGCCGTGATCAGAAGGAAAGTCTGGACAGACGAGAGGCGGGTATTGGGGTCAGGTTCCGGGTTTCACAGAGAGAACAAAGGGAACTTGTCTGCCAGGGGATTTGAACAGGTGAAGAATGAGCATTTCCCGGAATTTCTGAAGGACGTTAAGTCTCAGACTTAAGTAAATAGCAATGCTAGGAAGTATCTAGATGCGTACAGAGAAGTTGCAGCGTCCCAAAGACAAAATGAAGATCTTGAAAATATCCAGAAAGAAAAAGAAGATTTCCACCACAAATAAAATGGGAATTAATTTGAGAGTTGACTTCTCAAGTGAAAGCCTGGGAGAGAGTGAGTTATACCTTGAAAGTGCTAAGGAGAGAATATCACCATTACAATCACACTGGAATTTCATGCTCATCAAATCTAGATTTTCAGTGACAAAAAGATAATTTTGGACAAAAGTAGGCAGATTTTTACCCTCACACACTTTAAAGGACAATATAAAGACCGTGCTCAGATAAAAGGAAAGGAAGCATCATGATGAAATTCTGTCTCATATGAAGACACGGAGAACAAGAGATTGAATAAACCAGGGGAAACGTAAAACCGTATAGCGGTGAGCTCTGTGGACCAGAGAAAAAAGGATTCACCTACATGATCGGCCGACAGTCCTGCTAGTGGGACAGAGTCTGGTTATATTTTCAGCAGACACGCACTGACCTTCCCCAAGTGCCAGGCCAAAGGGGCGGTGCTGTGACCATTCAGACAAAGCTGTCACAGCGCTGGGCTGGCGTCCCGTGGGTTCTGTACCCATGACAGTGACCAGTCAAGGACCTTCCTGAAGCTCAGAGTCTCACGTCCTAACACAAGCGGCCCTGCTTTCCTCTCATGAGGGTTTTTCACAAAGGAGGGAGAGGAGGTGGCCGAGGCATGAAGCTGCCCCTCACATCACTGGCCAAAGGACATGTCTTAGTGCTCACCTGTGCCTGTAGCCCACGCCGTCAACAGTGTCCCTCAGCGGTGTCTGCAGGGAGCGGGCAGGGGCAGTGACTCTGAACTTTGCGGCTCAGAGACAGAATCCACTTCAGCATCTACTGAAAACCACAAGAACTCTCCCCAGGGGAAGCCGAAAACATCAGCTTTACACAAGGAGGGTTCTGCAAACCATGTCACGGCGTCATGGACGCCCTGGCCCACCACAGGCAATTTACAGGAACACAGCTATTATGACTCCCGGACCCACAGCCTCCGGGCAAACAGCTGCCCCAGGTGTGGACGCCAGCGCCTGGTGGTAGCAGGGTTTTCTCTCGAAGCGGAAGAGCCCCCGAGGGCAGCACACAGGGCGGGTGGCAGGTGCCGTGGGCGGTCCCCCTGCTCCGGGCCGGCGCGCTCCCGCCCCGCGCCCCGGCCTCCCCATCCCCGCTGCCTCCCCTTTCCAGAGATGCCACACTGCACACAGTCCAGGCAGCTGTCCGGCAGGAACACCTAACTCGCTGAATTTAATATAAGCCCTCGGAAGGTGAGAAAATGTCCCCAAAGAGAGATTCCCTACCTATCCTGGAACCTGAGTCTTTCCTACCCGAGGGTCGAGGGTCTTGAGGAGTTGACCCCAGATTGTCTGGGGCCCTAAATGCCATCACGTGCATCCCTGTGAAGGGCAGGGAGACGCTACACTCGGACCGAGGGGGGGCGTGGGGAGACGCAGCCACAGCAAGGACCCCCGAGAGCCTCCAGGGGGGCTCAGCCGGCTAGCGCAGCACATCAGCCTGCACGCCAGAGCCCAAGGGCCTGCCCTTCTGCTGTTCTGAGTCACTACTCCATCAACGTTCAGAAACGAACACGGCACCTGATCTGTGACGCAGGGGATTCAGTTTTATTTTATTCTGTCTGTAGCTCAGACCTTTACAGACACAGGGGACGTTACGATGTGCCTCTGTGTGCACCTGCCTGTTTCGTACGGACACCGCCCTCTGACCAGCGCGCGTGGGGCTGCGGAGACGAGGGCGCCCATACGCAGGAGTCAGGTGACCGAGATGCGGTGGGGCATTTGGGGACCTGACCCTGCCCCCCAGCCCTGTCCCGCCCCCTTGAACTTCCAAGCGCCCTGACCTCTGCACTCACAAAGTGGGTCACGGCCTCTTAATCGGGATCAGGCCGAGCTGAAATCCACACATTAGTGAGACAGAGACACGGGCGAGACGGGCCCCTCGTGGGAGGGAGTGTGACCTGTCCCCCGAGGCCCATGCTCCGCGGGCCATTCCCACACGGTGACACTGGGGGCGTCTGAGGTCCTCGGGGTTTCGCATCTGCTTTGAAGGCGGCCGCTCACGCCGCGTCCCGGTCGGTGTCACGTGTCCGGTGGGAAGCAGAGCCCATCCTGTACCAGCCAGCCCCGGAGCTCCACCCCCTGAGGGTCGGATGGACCGCAAGGCGGGGGTGGAGGGGCGTGGCCACTCCCCACAGAGACCCTGAGGCCTCCCCGCCCGCCAGGAACAGTCCTGGGGTCGGAAATCAGAGACGGTGGGAAGGGTGGCCCGGGGTCCGGCTGCCCTGCCAGCGCCCTGCCCTCTCTTTCCAACATCTAGAGACTCTCCCACTGGGCCTGGCATTTTTGTTTATCAATCTGGATCTGAGTTTTGCCCTCGACCTCTGGCTGCGCCCCGTCCAGGCCTCTAGGCCCGCCTCCTGCTCACGGCCCTTCCTGCGCTTTTGCCGCCATCTGTGTCGGCTGGTGAGGCGCCCGCAGCCCAGGCCAGGGGCTGCTCGAGCCACACCACCCTCCCTCCCTCTGGGAGCGCGGACCATGCGGTCCATCAGCGAGTGTGTCACGAGAGGCCGAGGGGCCGACAGACGGATGCACGGGGTCTCTCACCTCCCCCCTTGGTCCCCGGAGCCCGGGCTCCGGTCTCCTCGTGTCTGTCCGTTGGTTTCCCCACTTTCTGTTCCCCTCACTCAGAGGGAGTGGAGTCGTGCGTGGGCAGCGCGGGTGTGCAGGCTGTGCCCCTGGGCGGCTTCCCTTCAGAAACGTCAGGATTGGCAGGCTCTACACTGAACACAAGCACAATTACAATATAATTATATACAAACACGTCTCCTGTCGTGATTTCTTAATCTTTATAAGCCCAAGGAAAGGCACATTTCTAGGCACCTAGGGGGGCCCAGTAAATAGTTCTCTGCAGAAGTAGGAGGTGTGTGTGCCCTTGGGCCTATTTCTTAAAAAGCATCATGTCTAAAGCGCGAGGACCTCACGTCCAAACCCCCAGGCATTTCCTGCACCTTCTGTCTTAACTGAAGTCTTCGTAGGCGCCCACCTGGGCCAGTTTTGCTGTCTCTGTCCATCCTCCGTTTCCAAGCCAGCAGTCCGGGTTGACTTTGAGAGTCATTGGAAGTGGCTGCAGGATGCCCACGGTAGCTGCCAGCAAACACCAGCCTGAGCATCTGGCAGGACAAAGCTGGGGAGGAGGGACCCAGCCCCGGACCTCAGGAAGCAAAGGCAGGGACACCGAGGCCGCTTGTCAGTCGACACTGTGCAGAAACACTGAGTTCTAAAAACAGGGCACCCAGGAAATTTCACTGCCTCCTGGAAAATTATTTGCAGTATGTTAGCAATTAGAAACACTCAAGGTTTTGTTTCTTTTTTTAAAGCACATAGCAAGTCATATCAGCGGCAAAAGCCTAACTTTATTGTCTCAGCTTCTACTGGAAAAGACTCACGTTTGGCTTGGCTGACCCGGCTCTTGCTCTCAACTGAAACCTCCCTGGTGTAGGAAGCTGTCATCTGTCGCCCTAATCAGAGTGCCCTTCGCTTTTGACACTTGCATGACTGTGCAGGCTTGAAACTGGCCATCATCTCAATAGCGCCGGTCTGTTTCTGAACAGTCTGGGCTCAGATCCGGCCCTGCCATGTATTTGCTCACTTATCTGCAATTTGCTAGAAGTCGTTGAACTTCATGTTTCTCATCTGTCAGAGAATATAAATACTTCAAAGGTTTCATTCATTTAACAATGAATTAAATGGACTTGAGGACACGGGGAAGGGGAAGGGGAAGCTGGGAGGAAGTGAGAGAGTGGCGTGGACGTAAATACACTACCAAATGTAAAATAGATAGCTAGTGGGAAGCAGCCGCAGAGCACAGGGAGATCAGCTCGGTGCTTTGTGACCACCTAGAGGGGTGGGATAGGGAGGGTGGGAGGGAGGCTCAAGAGGGAGGGGATATGGGGATATAGGTATACCTATAGCTGATTCACATTGTTATACAGCAGAAACTAACACACCATTGTAAAGCAATTATACTCCAATAAAGATGTTAAAAACAACAACAACAATGAATTATTGACTCCTCCAAGCTATGGCTATGGCGTATGGTTAGAAGTAAGGCTTAGGAATCAGACTGACTGGTTTGGTCCTGGCTCCGCCATCTAGGAGCTTCTTAATTTACGCAGCTCCTGTGACCTCTCCAAGCCTTCATTTCCATATTTATAAATGGAATAATAATAGCACTACCTCAAAGGTTTGTTCAGGGGTCAATAAGCTCAAGCAGAAAACAATGAGAAGTACATGTGGTGCATGGTGGTCACTCAGTGGACAGTGTGACATTCTCTGCCCCCTGTGACGAGGGAAACCCCACCATGCCTCTTGGCCAAACATGAAATTCTACTCCTAAGAGACTTCAGTTATTTCTAAGAATTGAAAACACTCTTACCGTACAGATGTGAAATAAGGAAGCCACTACCAAAACTGAAAAATCATCAGCATAGACATTTAAAATATTTTCTAAAAATACCATAAAAAACATGTAGATTTGGTGGAAGGAGAGCCAACTTTATTTCAGTTGTACTTTTTTTCAGGCAGATCACGTGCAAATTTATTGTGTGTGGCTTGAGGCCATGTTCCAAGCTTTGTGTCCTTGAATACGCGTATACACGTGTCCTTGTAAACATCGGCCATCAGCTGAAATCACTCTGAGAAAGTCGAGAGTTACCTGCAGGGAGCTTGCGAGTCACCACACACCATCCCCTGCGGTCCTGTCCACCTGGGCGGCCTCCAACCCACCCAATTGGACTTAGAATTCATGTCAGCAGGTGTCACCTGAAAGGAAAGGTGACATGGCTGTGGATCCTTGTAAGTGGGGACACTGCTCATCAATTCCTATTCAATGTCTATCAGGCGTCCGACATTGCCAAGCTCAGGGCCAGCCCTGCCTGCGGTGCCCTGAGACCTGCAGTGCTTTTCAGCCCCTCCTCATCTTTCCTGCCCCTGTTTAACATCACCATCTGGGAGGAATCGTTCATGGGCTCCAGGTGAGACCAGGGCTCCAGGTCACAGTATCTATTAATACCCTGGGGACGTTCCCTTTGTGACACCATGGGCATCTGACTTCTAGGATGTTATGTTCCTGTAAAATTCTGTGCAGGAAGGTTTATAGGGCCTCTAGTTATAATTCACTTATAGTAAAAGTCTGGAAACAACCTGTATGGTCTTTAAAAGGAGAAGGGATAAACAACTTGGTACGTCCATATAATGGATTACTACCTAACAACAAAAAGGTATTAAGCAAATATCAGACAACAGCATGGATAAACTTTAATTGCATTTTGCTAAGTGAGAAAAGCCAGTCCAGAGGCTACACATTGTGTGAATAGATGGCGCTCTGAGAAAGGCAAAGGGACCAGGGTGGGAAACATCCCTGGTTGTCAGGGGCTGGGGGAGGGTAAGGCTGGGCTGGAGAGGGCAGACTGCAGGATCATTTTGATGGCAGAACTTCTCCACAAGGGGCTCTGGTGGTGCATACGTGACCCTCAGCATGTAACCAAACACCGCAAAGTGAATTTTCACGTACACAAATTTAGAAAAAAATCAACCAATATGCTGGGATCCCAGGATGGAACGCAGAGCAGGACGATGAATGTAACCGAGTCACAGGTGGTGACACACCTCACTGAAGGAGGGAAATGTTCCAACCCGAGCAACTCTGGAGAACCGAGTTTTAGCAAGACACTGTGAGGCCAGGAGCAAAGAGCACTGCCTTCCTGTCGCTGAGCTTGCCTCGCAGAGGGTAAGGCTGGCGGTTCTGGAGCCACTGCGCCTTTGAACCTGAGTTCACCAAATAGGACACGTGCTATAAACCGGGAGAGACGGTCTTACTGCCGGAGAAGGAACGTACAGAGGAGCCCGGGGAACTGCTGGATGGATCGCGGTGCACCAGATGCGCCGTGTTTACTTTAGTGTGTCTGCAGATTAACGCGGAAATCAATCTGGCTGCGGGTGCACGCCTGGGTGAGCACATAGACCAGGCATGCGCCTGCGGTCTGCACGCGCCCCGGGGCTGGCCACTGAAGGCACCCCGAGCAGTGCGGGCCTCCGGGGGGTGGACCTGGCTCCCGGCCCGCCTCCTTGCTCCCGATGCCCTGCCGGCCACAGACCAGCTCTCGACCCTCCCGCCCCCAATCGCTACTCCGACGCCTGGGGTGGTCTTGTGACCTTTCCAGGTCTCCAGTGCTTGGCTAAACAGTTTTTGTTTTAAATTGTCTCTCTTAAATGACTTGCCTGGTTTCTGTCTCCCAAGTAGACTTTCAGGGGCAGGCGGTCCTTATAATGTTCAAGAACTACCCTGTGGTGACAGATGTCAGAGGTGCGGCCGCAGGGATGGGGGGAGGGGCAAAGGAGCTGAGCTCAGGCTCCTGGGACAGGAGGCGTCAAGCACCTTGCTCATTACAGTTGGCTTTGATTGATTCACTTTTCTGGTCCTGTAACATACACACACACACACACACACACACACGTGCATCTGTGTGTGTATCAGGCAGGTGTGCAGGTGGATATAAAAGCCTGTGTGTGTGTGTTGTCAAGACAGAGCAGGTGTGAAGTTTTCAGGTCATTGCCTCGAGGTGCAAAAATTCTGTCTTCGTTTTTCTGAAACTGAATATAATTACTATTTCACACCTTCCTTCTGCTGGCTGGCACACTGTTCTTTATTAATTCATGTTAAACTCGATCCGTTCAAGGCTTTCTTCATCAATTCAGGTATTTTCACTGGAGCTGCGCCTGGAAAAGCCTGCGTAGCCGTGAGAAGGGTGGGGTGGGATCGTTACCTGCTCACGGGAGCTTCCGCGGTGCACCCCAGCTGCTCGGGGTCCCCAGGCCACACCCGCCAGCCCGCCCTGCTACGTTCTTCCCACCAGACCTCCGGGCCAGTGGGTGCGGACACGGGACACCTGCCCGGGGCTGCCGGGGCAGAGGAGGCTCTACGAGTACCATCGGCTTCTGCCCTGACTCTGTCAGTGGCTCAGAGCAGGGATGGGGTGGAAATGCCTCTGGGCCACGGGCACCAGTGAGACCTTGCGAAATCTTCTCCTTTTGTGCCTCAGTTTCCTCACAGATAAAGTGGAAGCAGAGTCACAGCTACCTCATAGGGCGCTGTGAGCATTAGACAAGATAAACTGTGGACATTTTAGAAGAGTGTCTGGAATGCAGGAAGCAGGCACTAACTGTAGTGATCGTTTATTTACGGATTTTACCGTTACTGATAAACGTGGTGCCTGCCCTGAAACTACTGGGAAAGTGAGTCACATGCCAAGACGTTAACAAGTGGATCCTCCTAGGGAACAGAAGGGGTGGGAAGACATCGAGGGCTTGATTTCTCCCATGTAATTCTTTCCCGTAATGATTGTACATGTGGCCACAGCTGTGCAGGAAAGCACACTCCAGCATCCAAAGGACAGACCACTGAAAGTTCCCAGGGAGTCGACATTATCATAGAGCTGTGTCTGTAGATCAGAAAGAGCCCCCTGATCACAAATGACACTCCTGACCTTGGGAAGTTTGTGTGTTTGCTTGAAAATAAGAGGCGAGGTAGATGTAAGTTACCTGTGATTCTGAGAGAGGGCGTCTCAGGAACATTAGAAAGCACGTAAGGTAGGGATTTGGATTTTTAGATGCAGCAGCGTCTGATGGCTCAGGAAGGGGAAACCACTCAAGGACACCAGAGCGGTCACGCCATCCTTCTCGAGGACTCGCATGAAAGCGCACAGCAGGTTGAAGGAAAGACAAACAACAGGACACATGGGAGAGTGTTTTGAGCTGTCAGGAGCCCCAGATGTTTACAAACTCACTTGGGCTCAGGCTGCCAGAAATAACAACATTAAATCCAATTTCTTCTCTCTCTCTTTCTTTTCCGTTTAGTTACATTTAGATCAGATTGAAAAAAAAAAAAACAAAGTATATCTAGGACTGTTTTTTGTTTTGCAGTCAATGGCATGATGCTGATGGATTAGAAAACAGAATCATAAGCACTTACTGTGCTATTGTCTTCCCTGTCGAGGGGACCGGTGTTGACCGGAAGGAGGTAGGACCGGTCGGAGGGCAGTGGGGAGGGCAGGAGGGTGCGTCGTGATAAAGTAAACCCCGTCGTGGAGACCGCACCAAATCGGCTGTGATTAGGCTGTGATTACTTAAGAATCGTAGAGAACAGGAGGCTTATTAGGATTCCGGAATATGCAAACTGGTTTGTTTTGATTGTTCTTGTGCTGTCTGTTAATTGGTTTTAATGTAGGCAGATGATTCCAGGAAGGAGTTTTAGCAGAAAACACAGCTTATTCCTAAACTGTGTTCAGATTAGACCTCAGACACGTGGTGATCTTTCCTCTAAACTATGGCAAAGCCCCCCGACCTCCAACCTCAGGGCGGACTCTTCCTGGGGGGAGGAGCGAGCAGGTCTGGAACGCTGTGCTTTTCACGCTGAGACGTGTGTCCTGTCCCGCCCACGTGCACGTGTGTCTCTCGGGAAGTTGGCCTGTAAGTAAAAAGTGAAAGAGCCAAGTGGGGGCGTTCACAGACCCATCGGCGTCTTTTCAGGGGCTGGGGCCCTCAGCCGTCTGCCTGGGTGACGGTGGGCGAAGTTGGGCCCGCAAGGCTCCGGACAGCGAGCCTGCTTGTCTGTCAGCCCAGGAGAGGGGCTCCCGGTGCCCAGGAAGCCCTGGTTAGGTGTGAGGGGGGCCGCAGCCGGCCCTCGGGGGGAACAAACAGACAAGGGCCCCGAGGCCGAGGGAACAGAAGGCGCTGGGGCCAGGGCGTCAGCCGTTCGTGAGTCCAGATCCAGATCCAGGGTCCAGATCTTCAAGCCCAGACTCGGGCCTCCACGCGAGCTGGAGTGGATCTTCGGAGCATCCCCGGACGCTCCGAGGACCGCGGCACCGCTCGCCGGCCGGGCGGCACTCAGCACCGGCCCTGCCGCCGGCCTCGCAGAGGAGCCGGACGTCCGGCCTGAGTCTCCCAGGAGGGAGCCGAGCCGGCCGCGCGGCCCGCGGTGCGGCGGGGAAGCGCTGCGCCGGTGACCCGGGCGCAGGGTCGCGGCCGGGACGGCTGTTCCTGGGAGGAGCGCGTGTCCCTGGTCAGAGGCGCAGGAAGCAAGGCCGCAGGAGCTGTTTGGAGCCCAGGGCCGTCCACACCTGAGGACAGAGCTCGGGACGCTGGGTGAGGAAACGATGCCCAGACACCGGGGAGAAGGAGCCCGGGAACCTGCGTTTCCTGAGCGGAGGAGGGAGGAACCCGGAAGACGCCCCGGTCCTGCCCTGCCGCCGGCGCGGGGTTCTGGAAGCATCCCCGCTGGCGCAGGAGGCGGGAGGAGGAGCGCGTCTGGGCGCAGGTGCGGCACGCTCGTCGCCAGGGTGCGCGCCCAGGGGTCTCCGAGACGCCCCGGGGGGCCCGCTACCTGTCACCCACCTGGAGCCCGGTGTGCCACCGAGCCTGCGCGAGACTTCCAGGCGCCGGGTAGCAGTTCAGACACGCTTTGCACCACGGGCCTGACTCTGCAGACAGGAGCAAAGTGAACTGCGCCCAGAGGCGCGCATCCGCCCTGCGGGAGCTCAGCCGGCTGTGCCGCGGGAGTCACCGATCCCTCTTAACAGGGACCACGTGTGGGAAGAGAACGGGCCTTCCGCCTTCTCAAGGTGAGCCGGGGCGCTGGAGGCCCAGACGGAGGGCAAGGGCCAGAGCTGCAGGCCCGGGTGGAGGAAAGATGAGAGAAAGCTCAGAAAGCACCAAAATGCTTTATGTTTGAAGCCTTCGTGGCTACAGAATAGGGGGCCCTAGAGCCCTGGCTGGGGAGCCTCTGCCTCCACCCCCTTCGCCGCCGCCGGGACGCCCCCGTGTCACGGGCGAAGACCCTTCCGTCTACCCTCACCGCTCTGAGTTTGCAGCCAGCCTGCAGTCGCGGGGTTCAGTGAGGGGACGGGGAAGGGGGCACAGCCCTCCCCGTGCTTCTCCCCAGGACCACGGAGCCTTTTCGAGTGGACGGGACGGCACGACTCCTGTGGGGTCACTTGTCCGAAGGTGTCTCTTTGTGACATGTGTGCACGTGTCACCCCTCGCCCCCATCTTCTTTGAGGCCAAAACCTCAATGTGACCCAAATTTTCCACTTTCAGTCTCTTAGGCTAAGTGCTTCCATTCATAAAGAAAACATAAAATCTCTGTATAATTCAGATACTGATTAGCTATTTTGGGCACTGATGCCGATGAAAGAGCAGCAAAGATGGTGCACATTTGTACTGTTTCTGCTCCTAGGAAACATTGCTTTTGGGAAAAAAAAAACCCCACAAACACACAGCTGTTGGATTCAATAACACTTCATTGACAATCAACCTGGAAATTGTTTATTAAAACTATCCAGCTGCTAATTCTCAATAGGAAAAATCTGCATTCAAACGAAAGAAGAAGAGCCCTTTTCTGCACTTCGTGAACATTAGGGGAAGAGCTCTGGGAAGCGGCGTCGGAATGAACCCACCACGGAGCCACTGTCTGTCCTTTCGGGAGCAGAGCAGGTGTGGGCACCTCTGTTCAGGCAGCATTCCTCATCCGGAACCGGCCTCGGCACAGAGAGACACAAAAGCCCGGGGCCGAGATGCTCACTGCCTCCACGCCCCCTGCTCCTTCAAGGCTCCAGGTGGGGCGGGGGGAAGCGGGGAGACAGCAGGAGCCACAGGTCTTTCGGAGGGGGGCCCCTCAGATGCGTGTCCAAGCCCTGCTGACGCCTGGGACGCCGGCGGAGGGGGCTGACCGGCAGGTGTGCCCGGGCGGCCCCGGCTCCGCTGTGCCTTAGTCGGCGGGTGCTGAGTCCTCGGCGCCCCAGGCCTGAGGCCAGTTCCCAGCCACGCACTCTGCTCTCCTCCTTGTCTGTGGCACGAACGCCCCAATTCTTCCCTGTGCCCCCCAAGTACATACACCTGGTTACCATCTGCTTCGTGGCCTGTAACTTTTCTGGCTACGATCTGTTTGGCCCGAAGCAGGTGGCGTGAGGCCCGTCCACCCACCCTTGGCCCTGGATCCGCTTTGGCACAGAGATACAGAGACAGGCAGAGACAGAGACAGAGACAGAGACGGAGAGAGTGAGCCTGAGGCTGATGGCTGTCTGCCCCCCAGGCCTGGGCTGCACGTCCAGGGGAAGGAGCCGATGTGGCTTCCAGGAGACACAGCCCTGCTCACTTCAAGACACAGGTGTGGCCAGTAAGTCACCTTCCTTCCTTCTTGTCACCCAAAGCCCAGTCTCGGAACCTGGAAGGACAGCGGCCTCTCCTGAGAGTTCAGAGCTCGGGCACTGGTGACAAGGGGCCGCGATGCGTCAGCCTGAGCTTCTGACACCTGAGGGAGACCCACCCTGACCCTGTCACACCACGGAGACCACGTTTTTCCACTTTGCAGGGCTGGTGATGCTGACAGACACGGGAGGGGCCCTGCTCCGGGGAGATGCAAGTGTGACCCACGCTTCTCCAAAACCTTAACCTCCTGGGTCAGCACTCCCTGTGATCCTGACCCAGCCGTTCTGGAAGCGTCTCTGCATCTTCTGTGTCCCTGTAAGAGTCTCCTGACTTTACCCTTCACCCCGCTCACTGCCTCAGTTCATCCCATCTCTACTAAACCAGCCTCTCTGACCAGCCACTCATCAGCTTTCCTCTCTGGGTAGAACAGACTTCTGTCCAGATTTCTCCTCTGGTCACCCCGTCCTGGCAGCCTCCTTCGGGTGGGGAGGAGGCCCTTATTCCCTAGGGCTCACCTTGACCTCAGGCTCACAGCCCCCAGCACTGAGACCATAGAAGAACTTCTGGGTCCCAGCCCCCGGCGTGTGGGGCTTGGTTTTGGGAGGCCCAGCCGGCTCGGGTACCACATCCAGGCATCCCACCAGGGCGGCTCCAAGAGACTGGTTGTTTGAACTTTTACAAAACTTTCATGCCTTGAATTTGGGTGGCAAGTGGGGCCCCTGGGGAGGCCGCATGGTCCCCAGAGAAGAAGCCCCAAGAGGGGGCAGGGTCCTGGCTCTTCTTTGCTGAGACTTGACCTTATTCCATGCACAGGGCACAGGGAACTTGAGGGCAAGTCTGAAAGCAGGCCTGCCTGAGGAGCATGTGGCGTCTGCTCCCCAAGGCTGGTCACCGGTCACCCCGGCTGAGCCGCATGGAGGGACGCTGGCCCCGTGCGCATCCACAAGGACCTACCGTGCTCCGGTGACACACGACGGGGAGCACGTCACCACGTAGGGTGGGGTCTCCGGGAGCCTGCCAAAGGGCAGAGGTCAGGAGAGCAAAGAGGAATTGGGTGGAAGTTGGGTCACCAGGGCGGTTCCCAGAGGAAGCAGTGACTGTGACGCGTGTGAACGTGAAGCAGTGAGAAAAAAACAAACACATTCCAGGCAGAGGAAAGAGGAAGCGTTTCCAAAGGCCTGAGACAGAAAAGTGACACTTCTAAGAAGTGGCAGCTTTCTGAAGTTAGAGCGTGGAGTGGCGAGGGGCGTGAGAAGGTTAGACATTCTGGACAGTTTGAGGTTTGTGTGCGCTGTGTGTGAACAAATTCACTATTATCCAGAAGAGGCGACTGTGCACTAGTTCCCTCCCTTACTGGCTAGCAGCCATTCATTTATATTGTCAGTTTTTTCTGCATCTGTGTTCCCACCCAAGATAAAATTTTGAGTTTGGCATTACATGCAAAAGGGAGGGAAAATGTTAGTGAGTTTTGAACTGTCATCCTATCTATGAGGTCTTAACAAAGGGAAATAATTAGTAAGAATGTAAACAACCACGCAGATGAGAATTCCCATTGAAATGTCGCTGGTACAACCATCAAATGGATGTACAGCCATTAAAAGGTTTAATTATAAGTTTGTAAGACAAGATGGAAAAATGCTTATGACTCAATTTTTACTAAAACATGCCTCGTTGCCGTGCATATAAGTACATAAAAAAGCTCCATGAAAATAAAACTTGGGGAAGGATCACAAATAACCACTGTGATTATGTCCCTCGTGAGGAATTTCAGGTGAAACATTCCCCCCCACCCGGCGTCATCTTGTGCACAAAGCACTCACCCAGCCGTAGTTCTCAGCGCTCTTGCAGCCGGCTATTTCAAAGAAGATGATATGAACGTATGATTTACATCCAACACATGTAACAGACATGCACGAAAACAGAGGCGACACATGCACAAGCTGTGGGTTACTGCACGGGGTGGACACCACATCCAGGAAGTTTGCTTCTTTCCTGCCTCTGGGCGTGACCAGCTCTGAAATCTGCTGGGACTTTGGTGAGTCAGTGAAAACAATGACCTGGATCAGATGGTGTCCCTTTAGTTTCTAATTTATAACAATACTGCTTTGGGAATAGTGACAAAATGTCACAAAGTCAGAGAAATTAGAACCATCTTTCTAATAGAAATACCGTACAGCGCCCTCCTCCGACGGCCTGTGTGAGTTTCTGCCTGTGAAACGGGACCCACGTGGGCAGAGCCTGTGGACACCCGTGTCCCCTCCTGTGGCTTCCTGACTCTCTGGAGCCCAGAGCCATCGCCGCTGCCAGTACAGAGACCATTGAAATGAACGATTGATGCACCGAGGCATGAGGTGAGCTGATGAATCGTTTCATGTGCCTTTGATTTAAGCTAATTAATG
Source organism: Balaenoptera borealis (assembly GCF_965194805.1). Lineage (NCBI taxonomy): Eukaryota > Metazoa > Chordata > Mammalia > Artiodactyla > Balaenopteridae > Balaenoptera > Balaenoptera borealis. Next base: position 91,619,352 of record NC_138871.1, read on the forward strand.
TTCTCAACTAATCAGCTCAAATGCATGAGACACAATTTCATTTTTGCAGTGTTCTGGGTATTTGAGGTCCGGACTATCATATTTTAATTACACGTATATATCAGACAAACACAGAGGAAAAATACTGTCAATTTAACTACAGGAGATAATTTAATTGTTATGAAAATGATATTAATCATCCAGATCTTAAAAGTTCATAGTCACAGTAAAAGCCAAGACTCGGAAATTCTATTAATCACTTCCACACATTTATTGAACACCTGTGTGCCCCAAATAAAATATGTGTATAATGAAATTATCTGTCATTTTCACAGCATGACCAGGCTTATCCTCTTACAGCTGCATCTTACACGCCTATACAGTGTACACGCTCTACCAGGTAAACCCGCTTCGTTAACAAACAAGGAAATTGCCTCTCCTCTGTCTACACTGTCAGACACTGAATGTTACCAACACCCCTGAATATTCACGTCCGGTCAAATTACAGACCTCCTTCTCCTCACAGGGGACCCCATCTTCTAAAGTTTGCTTGGCCGTCTCTTCCTTTTCACTTTAATTCACATGTACCACAGTTTACATTTTGCTGATCCATTTTGCTACTTACTCTTTATTACGAACTGTAAAAATGAATTGGAAACAAACTGAACAGAAAGAAAGCAGAGTAACCCAAAGACAAAGACAAGTATTAATAGGGAACTCCTTGTGAAGCCTTCATATTAACAGATTTTAATGAAATCATTCTTCACTCTGTGTTTACCAAGGTCCTTGACTTAACCATTAAGTTCAACATTTCTTCACGCCCTGAAGACTGTTAGCTCCAAGACAAAAATTGCAGGGTTGTGAAAGCAAATAATCTACTTCAAATTGAAGTTATTTCTAGTAGAAGCAGAAAGAGATATGAATGTACCCAGGAGGATTCTGACTTTCCAGACCTCTCCTAAGAATATCCTGTGAGTTTCTATGAGAAAAATTTTCAAGGAAACAGAAAGTAATAAAAAGTTGAAGTCACAAAGCGCTTCGTGTAAATGACACGTGCTGTCGTATTTCTTACGCTCAGCGTGTTTACTTGTGACTCTAAAACAACAGCTGCAGCAACAAAAAAAGGGAAGGTAAGAGAAAACTTACAGACTAAAATAAAGAATGTTCCAAGAGAGGTGAGAAAGATAAAGAGAAACACATACCACAGTTAGCAATAATGCACTTTAAATTTATTATCTCTCATTAATTCTATGTGCTGTTGGAAAAGAGTATCTTTCCAGAGGTGTCATAAAAATAAAATACTTAGGAAAGAGTGTTCAAATATATATATATGTTTTTAATTACCAAAATATATGCCCTTTAAAATGGAGATTTTCTTTTATTTACTATTTAAATTAAGGGTAGTACTTTTCATAAATATTTCTTCTGTATCTTGCTTTATTTAAAGTCACAGAATATAATATTCTTTAGATGAATAACTAACATCAGCTAATTCGTAATTAATATTTTGATTAAATAACATATCTCAAGTGTACCAAAACATTAGGGACTATTTTACATTAAAAGTTACTATGGATTTAGATAAGAAGCTCTTTTTCTAGAATAAAAATTATAGCGTATCTATAGTTTTAATATTTATAATATCCTATTTTTCTATTGCAAAGGTACACCTTTTTCTAGGGGTAGAAATTCCCAACCCTGTGCTTTCCAGTTGCAAAACCACAGGTATTTCTTACAGTTGATGAGATCATCCAGGGGTGCCCACAGCCTGGAGTAAGCAGAAGTCAGACGTCCCGGGCCCTGGGACCCACCTGGCCTCCTGGAACTTGCAACGTGCAGGGGGCGGGTGTTTCTTGGTTCCTTATCTAGTCTTACCAAGGACTCCGACGAAAGCCCTTGGAGACAGTGCCTTGTGTGCAAATGCGTCATTAAATAGTGGAATCACGTCACACATCGTCTTGGGTGTGTTGCTTCTACGTTTTTCATTGCTTTTTTTTTTTTCTTCACTTCTCACAAGAAACTTCTTATTCAGCGCATACAGCTCTTTAACACACTTTCAGAGTGTTAAATCTTTTTCATTGTATATTGTTACACAATTTTGCCAACATATCACCAGTTTATAACAGTTCTTTTCCTAAAAATTTGCTATTAGTAATGATAACATGAAACAGCCTTATGTATACATAGCTTCAAAATTACAGGAATATATTTGCCTGATGAATTTATAAAAGTAGAATTATTGAGTCAGATTATGTGTGGGATTTCAAAATTTTTTAAAGATTTATTATTTATTTATTTATTTTTTGGCTGTGTCGGGTCTTAGTTGCGGCACGTGGGCTCTTCGTTGCAGCATGGTCTTCTCTCTAGTTGTGCGGGATTTAAATTTTGATGGACAATTCCACCTTGACCTTTTAAGCATTGGTACCATATTAAATTCCCATAAACAGTGCTTAAGTTTCAGATTTCTTCTCGTCCTGGTCAAAGCTGTGTTTGTCACTCTTCTATTTTTTCTTAACCAATGTGGGGAAAATCATAGCTCAGTATGGTTTTAATTTGGAATTGCAGGACCTCAGATAAAATTGAGTGACTTTTCAGGTGTTTATAAGCTCACTTTTATTTCTTCTGTGTGTTAGAAAGTTAGTTTTCTCTTGTTGCCAAAACTACCGAAACCGTAGTGGCTTTAGCATCACCCGTTTACCTTCTGCAGCCCTGTAGGTCAGAGGCTGAGCTGGGTCTCACTGGGGTTCGGGGACGACTGATCAGGTTTCCTGGCTCATGGATTGTTCGCGGAACTCAGGTATTTGCAGCTGCTTCCTTGCTGGGCATCAGGCAAGGGTTGAGCCTCCAGCGGGACCACATCCCTGTTCTGTGGACACGTCTTCCCTCTTCCTTCTCCCTGCAGGGGCCCTTCCTCCTCTGTCATGATCGCTCTCTCGCAGACCCAGGGAAGGCTCTCTGTGCCTATGGACTTGTGTGGTTGCTCTGGACCTGCCCTGATAACCCTCTTGGGGTCAGCCCTGTAGGCGCATCTGTAAGCAGAGCCACTGTTGCGCGTAGGGTGCCCTCCTCCGGGAGGCGTTGCTCTGTCTGCTGCCTGCTGCTTGGGCTGATCGTTTATTGACTGATTTGTGACGTCTCAAGGTACGTTTTGAAATTCACTATTTTCATGTTCTTCTGTTATATATTTTAAGAATATTTTCTACAAATCTCTTTGTTTCTCATCTCTATCAAAGTTTTAATTTTTTTCAGCGATGTGGTATATTTCTTAATGACTTACTTGGTTTGATTTCGTATTCAGAGGAGCCATAATCACTTTACACCTTTAAAATGTCATTCTGTATTTAGTAGAACTTTAATAGTTATACTCTGGTTTTCCATTTAGAGTTTTAGTCATTTTCAAGTTATTGTTGTGAAAGGGTGAAAACAGGGATACTACTTTATTTTCCCCCCGAACCTTGTAGTCTGGGGTTGCTCAGACCCCGCACGCTCTCCCCAGAGGTCTGTCTCGGGACTGACCCTTGGCACACGTAGTACCAGTTCAATCAGAAAGTTCCTGTTAACCTGGTTTACGGGGACTGCGTTTTGCCTGTGGGCTGGTGTCCCGGTAGCTGAGTTTAATGCCCTGGGCATGGCCTGCCCCGCGTGACCCCACGTTCCCGACCCCAGGCTGGGCCGGCTCCACGCGGACAGCACATCACGCCCCATCCACGTGGCTGGGAGAACCCAGCATTCCCGCGGTTCCACGGGAGGGGCGCCTGGAAGCTCCTGCCTGGTCCCCCTGCTTGGTCCTGGACCTACTCCCTCTGCTGAATTTAATCTCTGTCCTTTCACAGTCCTGAGCTCCCTAAGTCCCGTGGTCCTTCTACTGGGCCATCCCAGGTGGTCTTGGGGTCACCTCCGCAAACTGAAGTACAATTATCCCAGTTACATTTACTGAGTAAACTAACATTCCTCAACTGATTGAGATGTCTTTTAAAATGCATTCTGAATTTATGCTGGGCTTTCAAAATTGTGAAATGAGTTTCCGTTCAATTGAAATTAAAGAAAAAATCACCAAAAATTAACTAAAGATACAGGTAACCGAAATACAGAAGCTATGGTACTACAAGAATAAGAGGGAAAAAAATCCCTATAAAGCACACTTAGGGAGTCAGCACACGGATGTCCATTCCTGATCGTGAGCTGTCTCAGTAAGTGTGGAATTCTGTCCAACGCACCCACTGGCCCCAAAAGCCTTTTACCATTGAGTGGGATCGTCCTGAGGTTGTTGTTTCCCTCATTAGATCACGTCCTCCATCAAGACAATACATGATGGGCACAAGTGTGTTCCAAAACATCTCTACTACAAAACCAGCTGTCATGTTGGACTTGGCCATAGGTTTTAGATCCCTGACCTGTGCCTGGCACAAAAATCAGCTCTACGTAATTACTTGTTGAAAGAACAGATAAATGTGTCCTCTGTCAACTGTTGTATCTCCAGGATTAGATGGCACATACTAGATATTCAACACATGAGGTGAACGAATAACACTGAGTATTTCACTAACCTCCCTGGGGCTAAACCCCCAGGAGCTAAATGAGAGAGTAGGTTGTCCTCAGGAGAGGATCTGTGCTCTGGTGTTTGGGATGCAGACCTTCTGCCCGTCCCAATACCAGTCCCAATAACAGTGTGAATGTTTAATTCATACCAATGGTCAAGAATAGAAAATCAGTGCTGACCACCAAGGAGGAAAGGGAAGCCGGAAATCCCTTCCAAATATCAAAGTTCTAGACACTAAAGAGAAAAACAAAACTCAACAGAACAGAGTGAAGAGCTTTGGCATGAACGTCCCCATGTATGGATATTGTATTTATAGCAGAAGAGAAATAAAACTCATGGATGAACTGACAATGGGACAGTGGGTTAAACATGAGAAAAATGAAGTTACTTCTCCTCTACACCATACACGAAAATAAGTTCTTCATAGAGAAAATGCGTTCAAGTGAAAGGAAAACAATTTTAAGCTTTGGAATTACATGGATGAGCATATTTATGATCTGAGTAAGAAGACTTCTTAAAAAGAACCCAAAGAGAACAATCGATTAAGGAAATTATGGACAAGACTGGGTAAAATTGATCTTAAATACTTACGCCAAAGGCATAATAAGCAAAGTGACTTGTCATTTAAAGACAAACCAGAGACTGAGAGAAGGTAACCGTAATACACACAACCACACGGCTTTGGTATCGTGGCTGAGTGTGACCCAGCCATCAGGGATGTGTAAATTCCAGGGAGGCGCGTCTCACATCAGTCAGACTGGCAAGAACGGAAACACCTGAGGAGACCTTGCTTGGAGACAGGGAAACTGCTAGAACAAATCTGAGCGGACACTTGGAGACAAACCAGTGGAGACACAGGTATCCTCAGACCCAGCCAGGATGCTTGTAAAGTTACAGCCTGCAGTCATGCTTCCTGCACCTGTTTTACACTGTCGTTGATGGAGAACGGCAGGGTCTGCATGGATCCTGCGTCCAAAAGAAACAGCCTTGCCAGGCAGAGCCCCGGCCTTGCACCCCTGAGGCCACTCTCTCCAGCCGCCCGAAGGCTAAGGGTGTCGTGGTCTCAGCAGGCGGAAACCCCGACCACACAGCCACATGGCCACATGGCACCGCCTGCGTGCCCAAACCTGTCCCGAGGGAACTGTCACCAAGTGAGAAGGAGGTGGTACAAGAAAGCCCACTGCAGCTTCACGGCCTGATAGAAGGTGGATGCACCCCAGATCCCACGGCCGGGGCGGGTGGAGCAGTGACGACTGTCAAGGTCTTCTTGTCAACGAGTAAATCTCCAAACGGGAGAGAGAAGCCAGGTGCAGAGGGGAACACTATTTTCAGAACAGCTCTTAACACCGGGGTTAAGAATGAGCGAAGTGAATGGTTAAGAGCTAAAACTGAGGAAGATTCGTCTCTGGGAGCTGCTTTATCTCTTTTCATGGGGTTCAGAGGAGGCACACGTGGCTGTTATGATAAGTTCTGTGAAAGCCTTGCAGAGAGTGCTCTGGGGTCTATTTTATGTCTTTGAAATATTTATAAACTCCTCCCAGTCGAGATAAGTTGGTCGACAGAAAATAGGAGCTCTTGAAAGAAACAGAGAAGACAAGAAGTTAATAGTGCCTGATTTTTCTGTTTAATCCTATCCTATCACAAGCCTTTGTGGATGAGCCAATCTGAATATAAGTGGAAAGTGCCAGGTCCACACACAGTGAAACACGCACACTCGCCCGGGCGTGTCAACACAGTGACAGAGGCGGTAAGCAAAACTGAAAACAATAGAATAGATCGAATTACATTCTCAGAAATAAGGGCCTGGCTGGGCCCAAGCTCAGGGGTCAGGGTCAGGGAAGGGACTTGGGGTCCACCCGAGGCTGCCATTGCAGGTTTCTGCAAGCTTGGAGGAGGAATGGCGCTTCCTTTGACCCTCCCAGGGTGGAGGCAGGTCTGTCAGAGCTGGCTAACCTTCCCATTGCTCTGACCGTGAGCCTTATGAAAAAATGAACACCCGCTTTCAGGAGCCGGCTGCCCCCCGCACCACCCTCTACAGACGGACTTTCCCTCTTGGCGGTGCTGTTCTCCCGAAGAGGCTCAGCTGACAATAATCTTCCGTGTCTCAGGTCTGGGGGCGGTGGAACCTGGGAGCTGGTGAAGTCGCCAAAGGCAACGCAGGCACCTAGGATGGCTACGGAGACTTTTATTTTTAATTCATAACCGGTGACTCTGAAACTTTGTAAAAATAATTGTACATTCACTTTTTTAAAAGATTAAATTTATTACCGGTTTTGAAGATTAAAAAGAAAAGAGAAATGAGAAGATGATCGGATTGCTGTTTATTAGTCAGATACTAGAAACGTCAGGCTCCGCATTTCCTTCTCTGACTTGCACCGGCTCTTTCAGCCTCTCTCCATCCCCTTCTGAATATTTTCATTTGACTCTAACAGGTCCTAAAGCAAGAAGAGCACCTTCACTAGGCCCTGGTCACGTGTATTCTAGGTTTCCCACTCAGAAATTTTAACAGGCTCCCACAGTTGACCAAGAAAGCCTTACCAGTCTACGGCGACAATTCATGCAGTGAGTGATACTGGCCCCGGGTGCGTATGGCCCTGCTGCACGGGCCGGGCCCCGGGGGGGGGCAGCTGTGCAGAAGGGCTGCGCTGAGGGGCCAGGAGGCCCACCCAGGCTGCGGTCCACGGGCGTCAGGGCAGAGCGGCTCACCCGCTGACAAGTGAGCCCCAGTGGACACTGGGCACCTGGTCCTGGACACCCAAGGCTTCATGAGCCCGGAGCCGCCCGTCCTGAGGTGGGTGTCGTCAGAGCCCAGTGATGCCCCTGGGGCAGAACAGAGCAGAACCCCCTACCAGGAAGTTATATACTCAGTAAGAGGCAGGGGCAGGTCCCGATCATAAGCCAGCGCCCTGGACAGGCAACTCGAAACCCTGCACCTCTTTGCACTGACAAGTCCCTCTCAGGACACACCTGTGTCCCCAGGTGGGCTTTCTACCAGCAGCCAAATGGAAGATAAAACCCAGGCTGGATCCACAAATGGGTCAGCCTGGGATGCTGGTGAAGCTGGATGGGGAAAGTGCTGTCCTGTGGCCTCACCCCAGGGAGGGCCTCGCCTTGCGGAGGAGCGACTGGAGAGGAGATGACCCTGGATCCCGGGGGGCCGCAGTCACGTCCAGGAAAGGGGCGCAGGGTGAAGCTCTGTGGGTCTCATGTAGTGACCCTGGAGCACGCCCTGTGGAGGAGTGGACATGCAGAGCGACGGCCTGGCCCCCAGCCGCTCCAGTGTCCACTCGAGGCCATGTGGGCGGCCCTCGGGGGCAGGAAGAGAGGCTGAGGACAGCCCTCCGTGTGGCCCCATCCTTCGATCAGCCAGTGCTGGGCCTCCCTGGACGGATGGGTAGCAGTTTGTCCTGATTTGAGGCTCAGCTTCAGGACACTCAAAGGCAAACCACCTGAAAGCACAAATTCGGGTCTCTGGGGGAAGTTGAAGGTCACACTTACTGGCCCCGTGTGCTGGTCCAGGCGGGGGTGAGTGGGCAGATCAACAGCACCACGTTTCCAAGACCATTTAAGTATCTAAGGGTATATTTATGTTGATCACACGCTTAAACAAGATTTTGAAACACTGGATTAAAATATATTAAAATTAACCTACCTGGCTTTTATTTACTTTTTCAATATGGTTACCAGAAACTTTATAATTTCATGTGGGGCTCATTTTACATTCTTATTGGGCAGGACTGATGTCCAAGTCAGATGAGACACAACTACGTTATTCTGTAAACAGGGGGTTGATACCAAAAAGGTAACAATAACATAGTAGGTAAACTGTGATCTATCTGCTTATTTGTAGCATAAACTGTGACATGTACCTGCACATATGCACATACATTCCATGCAGAATATAATGAAATGTAATGTCACAGTTGGCCCACTCCCCCCGGGGGCCTGTCACTGTCACTCTCCCCTCAGATGGGCTAAGCCTTGGTGTCCACAGTGACAGAGGGGGCAGAGACCCTCCTGGGCTGGTGATGGGAAAGCCGTCCAGATGTCTCCCTTCCTCTGCATCGGCTCCTGTCCACCAAGATAGCAAGTCCAGGCAGCCGCTGTCCGGTCAAAGGCTCGCCCGAGCGAATCCCCTCACGTCCTGTTCTATGAGGAGCCTTGCACACTGGCTCGAGCCCTGGTCTGGCTGGGACAGGACAGAGCCCACCAGGACTCCAGCTGGTGCTGGTCAGAGCGGAGGGGATGGAGTGGACTTAGGGGTGAGGGGAAGCCAGGAAGCGTTTTCAACTGTTAAGAACAGAGCAGAAATAGCCCTAGTCACCCCTGCACCTCTCCTAGACAGGCACTGAAATTAGTCGATCAATCAATCAATCAGTCTTCCTGGAAGAGTATGGTAAGACCCCCTTTACAGTAGATTTCCACACCCGATGTCAGCATTCCTCAAATGCTATTAGCTTTCCGACAACACAGCAAAATCTGGCAAATTAACCTTTTACCACGATCAAGAACTAAAACTGTAAGTGTACCTGCCTTCTTGTCACATCCCAGCTCAGAATGAATCTCCTTGATGACGTTTGCAGCCGTTGCCATTCTGCTCTGGAATCAGGTGCTGACGTTCCCTCGGTGCTTCCTCAGAGCCCATCGCCGCCCCATCTCTGTCCCTCTCTGTCCTCTTCTCTGTCCCTCTCTGTCCCCTCTCAGTCCCTCTCTGTCCCCCCTCTCTCTCTGTCCCCATCCCCGCCTCATCCCCAGCACGTCCCCAGCCCATGGATGCACCTGCTCACAGGGACACCTGCCTGCAGAGCCTCGTGTTTCTAATCATCTCAGACCAGGGAGTTTCTCTCCTTAGTTTTCATGTGAATTGACCCGAATTAACCTTCTTCTAATTCAACTTAGAAACTGATTTCCGCCTCTGTGGAGGTTCTGGAACCTGACAGGAAAGCAGAAGCAGTGAAGACTCCTTGACAAACTGGTCCACCCTGGGCCCACTGTGTCACCAGCATTCACCATCTTAACTTAGTGTCACCAGCCGCCCGGCGGGGACACTCCTGTGAGCTTCTCATTACCGACGACTCCATGGACCAAAAGATTCATTTCCAGATTCCCAGGTCTGGCACTGTGGTCACACACACGCACACACACACGCACACACGGAGCTGAGCAGAAGCATTTGAATCTCTGCGTTTTAGACGCGACTGTGGGCAGGACACTTGTTCTGTGCGTTCTCTGGGGAGAAAGCTGACAAGTCACCTGGCCCTACACCCTGCGGACCCCAGACCAAAGGCAGCTCTGTAGGCCTGGGGAGCTTTCATCACGTTTCTGTTTTCCTGCCAGAGAATAAAGGGAAGGCCAGGTCGTGGCCGTCGGGTACCCCCTGGCCCTGGGCCTGTCTCTGGTCCCCAGGTGGAGACGCCCATGGGCAGCCTGCCTGCTCTCAGGAACCGTCCTCAGCAGGTGTCTCTCAGCCACCAGCAGCTAGGAGGCCTGGTTTCGTGTCACCTCCATTTATGGTGCCCAAGGTCAGCCTGGCCGGCACTCTGAGCTCTGACCAGCCCAGCTGCTGCGGGAAGACAAGTCAGGAGAGGAGAGAGGGACGGGAAGAGGGTGATGTCTGTGGACCAAGGAGTCCAGGTGGCATCTCTGCACCTGTCACCCCGCTCACCTGGTTAGACTGCTGTCCCCCTCACCTGCCTGGGCTCCTGTGTCCTCAGATCACCAGGTGTGTCCTGGGCCCTCCAGGTGCTCTGCGTCCAGGCTGCATCCCTGTCTTGTGATGCGGGGACGGAAACCAACAGTAAGGTGAGCGGCGAGGAGCCTCACGCAGGACAGGAGGCAGGTGCGTACACCCCCGCCCCCCGCCCCCAAGCCTAGCTGTGCAATCTCAGGGCCCCAGCGCAAAATAAAATGCAGAGCCTGTTGTTCAAAAATTATGAAAAATTTCAAGACAGTGACGGCATTAAGAATAATTTCAATAATTAATATGAGTGGGGCCCTTCAAAATGTAGACACCTGGATGGATGAGAATTAGAAATGCCAGCAACATCCCATAAACACATACCTGGGAAACCATTAAAAAATGTAAAGTTAAACCTTGACAATTTGTGATCTTTTGCCAAAAATCAATGCCCGCATGAGCATGCACACGAGTGTAGATTTTACTGCAAAGGGCACGATGTGAGTATTATCGGTGTTATCTTTAAATGACTGTTCAGGGGGCAGCGGAAAATCAGCAGCTTTCGTTATTTTCACCGGAAGCTCCTCGGATGCAGCTGGGTTCAGGGACGCTCCTCCCTCTGTGAGCTCCTCCCCCAGGGCTTGCTTCCTCCGCGAAAGCCTCTCAAGGAACGCGAGATGATCCTCTTCATTTCAAATTGCAGCACAGCCTGTGACCAAAGTCTTCAACATGATTTCCGTAGACCAGTTGTGCAAACCCACTAACAGGAGGAATAATTGTCATGAAAAGTGAAGTCAGAACAGCCCCAAAGCCCGGCTCGGCAAAGGGACCGCTGCTGCCGCTGTGTCCTGGGATGTCCCGGCCATGACACTGAGCGAAGGACTTAAACCCGGATGATGCGGAGTTTCTGACAGAGTCCTGTCTCCTGTTTCCCAGCTCCTTTTGGAAGAATGCTTATTCATCCCATCTTCAGGAAGGTTACGCTTTCTTTGGACTAAGATTTTAGTCGGACTTGCAAACGGGCTTCTAATGATGTCAGTCAAACCCCAGAGCTATACAACTGGGCCTTCCATTAGTTTGCCGAAGGATCAGCTAAAGTGCGTTTTGGCAGAGTGTAAAATTATAATGCAAATGTAAAGAAATCAGATAGTGTATTTATGAGGCTGATTTTTTAATAGAAGCATGTAGTCACATCATTACTTCTGTGAAGCCTTTTGAAATATATGCCCCATATAAATCAGTACCTGACTCAATACTCAATAAATATTTATTGAATGAATATCAATTGTCCTAGTCACGCTATACACACTTGCATTTTTAATACTTGTAATTACACGCATACATTTGACCAGACACAGGTATGTATATTCAATATATACATATGTGTATGTGTGTATATATATATATATATATATATATATATATATATATATATATGCTACATACACACACATTACATATAAAGGTGTATGTGTGTATATAAATATACATATACATTTTGCTCAATATCTAAAATGTTTATATCAATTCAAGCATTTTTGATAATTGCCATGCACAGCTTTACCTCTTATTTAGAACTGGTAGCAGGTTTTAAACAGCACTTCGTGTATCTTGGTTTTCTCCTGATTAGTTTTGATTAATCTTTTAGGGAAAGCTAATGCTCTAGAGGATGTCACTTGCATGTCTGGTTGTTTCTTTCACATTTTCTTTTCCTTTGGTTCTTTAGAAATGTCACTCTCAGAGTTGAGAGTTTTATTTAGTAACTTTTTTTAAAAAAAGAAAGCTCTACTGGAATAAATCACTGTGCCCTTTTGCTTTCAGCCCATCAGCCTCACCTCTGTGATCTGGAAAGAGCACTCTTGCACAGGATGGCGGGTTTCGGGCCCACAGGTGTCTTGTAAGTAATTGCTGGTTCCCTGAGAGCTGACACTCTCCTTCCATTATGCTCTTAATACCCCCACCAGAAAGAACTTCTTTGTTTAGAAAGAGACCTCAACACCTACATGTCTCAAAGAATAACTAATTAGTCCTGGACAAAGAGGAGAAGAAGAACCTGAAGAAGTACACCCAGCAGCTAAGACGTGTGCTTGAAATAGATTTTGCTTTTATAACTGCTATTTAGAAGACTGCAATGTGAATGTCGTTACTTGACAGCAAGATGGATTTTACAAGATAAAAGTTACTATACGACATAATTCTGTTATAACTGATAAGTAGAGCACAGTTCTTATAGGTTAACATATGAGATCTATACAATGAACGTGGCTTGACCTATGTTAACATAACTATGTAACTGGTTTAGAAGGAGTTGCTGAGCCTTGAATGTCAGGTTCTAGGCCAGGTGTGTGGGAGGTCAAGTCACAGACCTTGCTGGACGTTTACCTGCCGTTTGGAGCAAAGGGAACCAAGTTGCATTCCACTGATGCAGTCAAATAGCAACAGAAAGTATCCACCACGGAGTTTAAAACTAGGGTTTGTCAAGTCCTGGGCGCAGCGCCAGGAGCTGCGTGCTGAGCTCACATACAATTTGCACCACACTCCTCGTGTGACCATGACAGACCTCCTGTTAGGTGGGCAGGTGTCCCTTCTGGAAAATGATCACCTTCTAGTTCACATTTCACTTTTGCACGTAAGTGTCTTAACTGCCCAACGAGAACACGCCTATCTTTCCTGTGAAATACCTGTGTGATTCCTTTGCTTGCACCATCCCAGATACTTCTTATAGTCTCTTGAATACAGTAGGTTCAACATTGTTGACTGAATGAAGAATCTCCACTAAAGTACATCCTAATCACTAAATCAAAGATTATAGAAAACTCATAATATTTGATTAGGATGTTTGTTAATTCTCCAATTAACATAGTATTAGTGAAAAAACAGACAATGATCTTTAGATTGGATAGTTCCAAATATACAAATATCTATATACATTTTATCTAATACATAAGAATTTTAATGTAACAATACTTTTAAGAGAAAAAAATAAATAGAAATAAACATCCTCCCTGACTTTGTTAAGAGATTAATTACATAAACCTTGAACGAGACTCCCTCTTTCTCTTTTCCTTGTTACTCTTCTCAGCCTGATGTCTGAGGCAGGGGAGCACGCTGCAGGGCTCCTGGGGGCCCCTGGAAACCTGGGAACTGTGGCCGTGCAGTTGAAACCTAGGGGGCGTTCTCCCTGGGACGCTGTTGACACTCGACATGATTCAGAAGAACTGGACCCCCATACACACACCATTGGCAGCTATACAGTAGGATCGAAAAGAAGTGGAATTCTGGAATGAGAGGGAGAAACCTCTTCCTCCTGTGACATCTTTTTTTTTTTTTTTAAGTATTAAAGTTCAAGATTTTATTAAAAAAAAAAAAACCCACAATTCTGACAACACAAAAACATCTTCCATTAGAATAACCACAGCCTTCTAGTTTGGCCCATCTTTACCAATTATCTCTACGCAACTACATAACAAAAACATAACAACACTTGATAAAGGATAAATAAGCACCGGATGTAGTAAGGAAACTTTGTAGATTATGTGACTTTAAAAAGTGCTCCAACACAGAGTTTTTTTATTTTTTGCAAGATTGAATGAAAAGACACAGGCCTATTATGTAATTCAGTGGTCCATACATAAAGAACTATGAGAGAAATTCCTTCTAAAGAGTGATAAGGAAATGTCTGCACATCTGAAATAATTTGGGACGCTTCCTTGATCTGTCAATGAGGACTTTTGCTAGGTCTTGTAGGTCTCCTGGGACTAAAGTTAGTGTCTAACTTTGCCCTCTCACATTTAGTTATTATTTTTCAAAATAAGGATGTCTATAATTTATTTTATAACACTTTGGTATTCTCAGTATGATACTATTGATATATATGTGCCAGTTAGTTTAACCTTTAATCCTAGGAGCTGTCCAGGAATGCACAGAACAAGGCAGTCAGCTGGCATTGTATTTGAAAGGGTCATACCCCAGAGTCTTGCAGAGTCAACTGCAAGTGCTTTTGATTTAGGTAGATGTATCCACAATCAACACTTCAATTATTATCAAACTGACTATAGGAGATTGGTCTTTATTGATGAGCTAGTGTCTAGTCAATTATTATGGTGGATGTATCAATGGGTTCCCTTTGGTGAAAACAAAGGCATTGAAGGATATGTAGATGAGCTAATGTAGTTAAACACTTCTTAGTCTAAATGGACTGCATGGAAGATTCCATTGAACCTGTACCTCATAGAGATGAGGCCCATAGTTTTATCCCCAATCATTCTGTATCCAGACCCTTGATTAGGAGGATTTCTGATTGAAAGATGCTGATTGAAGGCACAGAAGCCTGCCTCTAGAGTATTGCTATGTCCACCTGAAGTGAATGTTGCATACAAAGTGTGGTCAAAGTATCTAAAATGACAGAGACTCATGGTTTCATTGAGTTTACAGAACAGGTTTTGCTCTTGATTTTCTAATAAATGTTTATCTGATAAATATCAGACTGTCTGATTGAATCTAGACTTGGCTTGCTTTCATTATCACCTGGTAGTGAGGCTGTAGGGAGAAGTTCTCTCTCTGAATCTTCCTGGGTGTCCACCATTATCTTATTATGTGTCTGGGTCTGTCCAACCAGGATGAGGATGTTGGATGAGATGACAGACAGGCAGAAGTTAATCAGAATTATGGACCTCTTAGAGCATATGTACCTCCATAATGCTGCACAGACAACTGCTAGGGTGATCAAGGCCAAGCAAGAAAGGCCACTGCCCACAATTAGGGTAACTGAAGGTGTACTAGACGATTCCATGATTCTTTCTCTAGGTTGCTGAGCCAAAATGGCAAAGGTAGAGAGACGATCACGTAAGCATTTCACATGGGATGCATTGGTAAGCACAGTTTTACATCCCTGGGTGGACCAGGTTCCCAAAGACTCGTTCGTTTTTGAGTCATCCCATAACACACAATGGGGATTCAAAGTACCATTAGCCAAATGAGCTAGTTCTACCTCCAGGAACGAATCAGTTGTCTTGGGTTCAGGCCTTATGGTGACCAGGATGATTTTGGAATTAACGACAGTATAATTTCTCAGAGTGGGCAAAATTAGATCT
This sequence comes from Balaenoptera borealis, assembly GCF_965194805.1. Taxonomy (NCBI): domain Eukaryota; kingdom Metazoa; phylum Chordata; class Mammalia; order Artiodactyla; family Balaenopteridae; genus Balaenoptera; species Balaenoptera borealis. The sequence continues at coordinate 91,634,641 of NC_138871.1, forward strand.
AAGTTTTTGTACAGGACGGCTCCAAGAACAAAGACCGATGATTCATCTAATTCTTTTGATGATACGGGAGTAAAGATGCTCTTCGGAATGACCACCCTGTCTTCTGAGTTCCTTGCCCAGTCAACCATGCCCTTTCATCCTTTCATTGGGAAGTTGATGTCTGTTAGAACAGAGGCTGCAGGAAGCTTCTGAATGCTAGCCACTACATTTCCAGTCATTAAGTATGAATTCTGAAAGTCCATCATCCCCATTCCAACAATGTGTATAAAATCTTCAATCACCTGCATTAACACTATTGAGCCCGGATAAATCTTTTGTGCATCTTCCCATTTTTCCTTGTTGTCTTCATCTGGAAGGTTGCTAACTATTTGAAAGAAGTTCTGGACACCATCAGATGCAGGCATGTAACTTGCCCTTTTAAACGTGTCTGTCACATTCCTGAGGATTTCCACGGACATCAGAAGATTGCCTGCATAGAAGTTTTTCCTCTGAGTTAAATCCAGCAATGTCTTGGTGACCTGGGACATCCCATCACCTGCCAGCATTCTCCACCCCTTCACAAGGTGTTCTTTGATCTGCTACTGTTGGAGGGTCTCCTGCAGAGGCGGGGGGTTGCTGTGGATCACTGTGGGGACAAGGACACTGGCAGCAGGAGTTCTCTCCTGTGACATCTTTACACGCACATCTTCTGCTGACAGAGCTTCTCATCACGCCAGCTGAACGGGAGAGGTCCTGAGAGTAACCAGCTCCATCGCTGCAGAGCTGGCAGTGAAGAATGGATGCAGATGCAAAGCCAGAAATTGATAACTGGGATAAGTGGCATACCCATGAAATGTTATAGGGGGCGTAGCAGGGCCAGCATGACACCCTAAAGTGATATGAGTCTTGTTCGGATACTCTCTTCAGGTTGTGGTTTTACTTGCCTTGTAGCATGTCTTGTAATTTTTGGTTAAAAGCTGGACATGATGTATTTGGTAAGAGGAGCGGAGGTAATCAGGCTTTCAGCATGAAGTTTTATGTTAATCTGGCAAGAATCTGGGCTGTGTTTGCTGTTCGCATAGCTGTCAGTGCCAGGGGTTTCCGTTTTCTCTAATCTCATTTTTTCCCCTATTATATTAGGATTTCTCTAAAAATCCCTTCTTAAATAGAGTCAGTGTCTTGAAGCTCTTTCAGCTGTGACCTACTGTTGTTTCACTGCACCCTTGCTGGTGTGTGGTCAGGTGTGGGGAGAGAGAGGGACAGTCCACAATTTTATCATCAAATCTCAGGCTTGTAAGTGTCCCTGGGCTGTGACCTTCAGAAGAATGTCTTAACCTTTGCCCCCCTCCCCCTTACATAAACCAGAAAGGCTGGCAGAGGCCACAGATGTCTACATGTCTAATTGCCCTTCCCCCAAGTCACATAATGTTCTAGCAAATCAGTCTCCCTTGATGGCAGACTTTCCTCTTCCTCCTGGTGGAAGCATGGGTGGATTTTCTCCTGTCTTCACCTTGAGGACAATGTGGTTCCTGGAAGTAAAACGTTTGAAAGTGTGGGGCCCCCAAGGCTGGGCCCCAGGAGTTTCTAACTCCTGATTTTGTCCACACTCAGCACCCAGCAATTTGCCAGTCGACCTTTAAGGAGGCCCATCAGTTCATGGCTGCGGCAGTGACTCTGATCCTTGTAAGTGGATTTGGCTGTGATTCTCTGTGTTCACCAGTCTCTCCAGTTTAGGGGTGGGGCTTTTCCTGTGACCTCAGTTCTTTGATGCAGCTGAAGATAATCATGGGTTTTCAGCTTACTCACTTTTTTGCTGTTATTGAGGACAAGAGTGATGGTGTCCAAGCTCTTTACCGGTTGGAACAGGACTGGATGAGCAGAGCAGGTTAAGGTAAATAAGACACCAGCAGCATCATGAAGTGTAGACATTTGAGATCACTGACTCAGAGTCACACTAACTCAATGCTTGCTGAGTATGGATTTGGACTCATTTCTCAAAACTCCACTTGGTGCTCTTTCTCTTAGCACTCCAACATGCCTGGCAATTGCAGGGAGAAATGTAGTCCTTGAGGGCAGAATTTAGTGTCAGCGTTAAATGGGATTAGTGCTCAACTACACGAGGGCCCAAGACGAATTCATCCAGTCTTCCTCTTGTCAAGCTGGCAGAATAATTTGTGCAAGTGCTCATAAAGGTGTTCGCAAGTGGAGTTTGATGTCTTGTGCTCATGGAGTTATCCTTATCAACGAGGCCATGGAACTAATGAATCTGTAGCATCGTTGTACAAAATCGGTGCAGCTGACAGAGTCTCTGCAACCTAGACTTTGTAATCTAAGATGGACAGTTTTGAGGCAGTCAAGGATGCTGATTGTGAGCTGTGGTCCAGCAGGAAAGAGAAGGAAGAAGTCTCAGGAGTGGGGTGCTTGGCAGGTGAGTTTGCAAGGAGAATGCGTTCTCTCTTCTACAATTAGCCAAGGAAGTTGAGGAAAGACACAGAATTTTAATGGTTGTTCAATATAGGTCAAGCCCAGTCAGAGTTTGATTTGTGCTGAAGGCTATTTTGAGAACAAGAGAACAAAAAGCATGCGTGGTATGATTTCTAGAGAAGACAGATTTTACAGTAGGTTTCTAGCACCTGTCCTCAGAAGTGACTGTGTAAAAGGAAACCTAAGGAAGAGGGGGGGCAGCACCCATGTTGGGTGAAGACCTTGAGTCAGTCAGGGGTCTCAGCAAAATCCAAACTCTGCCCTTGAGTTCTGAGACCTCGGGGGGAAGTCAGTTTCAGACTCTGCGAGGCATTTAATTGTCTTTGAAGTGGGGCCACACGTGTGCCTGCCTCATGTGGTTGGTGCTAAGGGTTAAAGAGGCAACTGGTAAACCTTGGAGAAAGCCTTCCTGTTCTCAGAATGAGACACATCTCCACATATATTTTCTTGTGAAAAAAAATTCTTTTTCACACTCATCCATCTGAAACTAATCTTTGCTATGACGTTAGGTAGAAATTAATTCTATTTTTCTCTAGTGATTTGAAGCCCACCTGCTCTCAATCTACATGTGTGCAGAGCAAACATTTCTGAATTTTTACACTGAGTCTACTTTAACTTAGTTACTATAGAAGTAAAGTAAGTCTACTGTCTGGTTAGCCAATTGACTTTCCTGGTTCTGCTTTTTCAAATGTTCCTTTGCTTAAATTGGACTCCTGTACTTCCATATAAAATGTTAGCCTCACTTTCACCCGTTCTACACATTTTAATATTTCACTGAATGCACAGATTAATTTGGGGGAAATTAACATTTTTTAGAATACTGAGACTTCACCACCATGGTATATACCTCCATTTATGTATGTTATGCATTCAGCAATTATGTAATTTTCTCTAAAAAGACCTTACATATCTAGTAGATGTTGGGCTTATTGAGAGGTGCCACATAATATTTTGTTGATACATGGTATTTTTTTTATCACTGGCCCTTTCTGGAATATAATAACAAATTATGCTTTCTTGTGTATGTTTACTTTGAATACATTCATCTGTTGAGCTTAACTCTTATGGATCATTGTAGAAAGTCTCGAATTCTCTTCATAATTCTCTTTTCTTCAATCTTATGGATTGTTAGAAAGGGAAATGTCATTCCTTCCTTTAAGATACACATGCCTCCAATTTTGTCCTTTAATTTCATGGCCAGTGTACAGTATTCAACATTAGCCATGATAGAGTTTATCTGTGCCTTGTTCTTGACTATAAAGGAAATACCTTTTTAAAAAACTGAGCATAACACTGGTAACCTTTAGAGAAAAGAACTTCAAAGTTTCACCATTGTTATGTTTGATTATTTTCCCTTATGAATATCCCTTATCAGGTCAATGCCATTCCTCTCTATTCCTATTCTGCAAATAAAAGCTCCCTTTTGTTATCAGGAATAGGAATTAAATGCTATTGACAAGTTTGTTTCTGAACCCTTTAGATAATCCTAAGGTAATTTTTCATGTTGCTCATGTGGTACTTGTTAAGTAATAGATTTTCTAATATTTAATCACACTTGTCTTCTTTGGGATAAACGCAACTTGGTCATGGTTTATGCACACATTACTAGATAATATGGGTACACTGTTTTTTTTAAAATAATTTTTGCATTTAGATTTTTAAAGATTAATTAACAATTATCTTCTTTAGTAAAGCTTTATTTGATGTCAAAGTTTTGCTAGACATACGGAATTATTTGGCTAGTTTTATGTCTTCTTGTTTTGTCAAATCATTTGTTTGAGATAAAGATGATTAATTCCTTAAAGTTTTGTTCCCCTCCACCGTAACTGTAAATAAAGCTTATCCATTTTTTTCAAGGTGGGGGAAATTTGGGCCGCTAGCTGGAGGGGACTACTTTGAGGTAGCACTTAGATTTACGTGTCTTACTTCTTCTTACTTATGAAATCGTACACATTTATATACATTTAAAAAATCAGTTGCATATAATTATTCAAACTATTGCTAAGAGTGTGTTAATTGCTTTCATTACTGTCGATTTTTACCTTACCCCAGTGGTTCTCAAGGAGGGTCCCCAGCACCACCTACAAACTAGTCACAAATGAAGGCTCTCAAGCTTAACCCAAACCTACAGAACTAGTAACCCTGGGGGTGGACCCTGCAATCTGTTTTAACAAGCCCTCCAAGTAAACATGATGCACACTTAAGGATGGAAACCTCTATCCCCTCTGTATTCAGATCCTTGCTTCAGGGGACTTTTGTGTCCTCAGAATGTCTCCCCTTCCCCCTCCCCCATTCCTCTTCCCTCCCCCGCCCCCCCCCCCGCAGCCTCCTCCCTTTTTAACCTCATTAAAACTGTGTGCCTATATGATTATTCTTTGCAATAATTGAGTCTGGTAATGATAACCGTGTGCAGATTATTTATTTTCAATTTCACAATTTTCTGTTTTTGTCTTTATTACTTGTGTCTTTTCATTGTCTTTGTTGTTCATTTTAAGTATAATAGAGTTGAAGACCTAACCCACCAATTATCAGTTTTTTAATTAATAATGTGCTGTCTACATTTAAATTTGAATTATTAAAATTAAAAATTTTAAACTTTAGTTCTTAGTCACACTAACCAGATTTCAGGGGTTCAGAAGCCACATGTGGTCAGTGGCTACCACATCGCACAGCCTGGAATAGATTATTTCCATCATTACACAAGTTCTTTTGGATGGGGGTGAAATACATTAGTTAAAGCCATAAAATAGCCTTTAAAAGTGAGGTGGATGGACCTAGAGTCTGTCATACAGAGTGAAGTAAGTCAGAAAGAGAAAAACAAAATACCGTATGCTAACACATATATATGGAATCTAAAAAAAAAAAGGTTCTGAAGAACCTAGGGGCAGAACAGGAATAAAGATGCAGATGTAGAGAATGGACTTGAGGACACGGGGAGGGGGATGGGTAAGCTGGGACGAAGTGAGAGAGTGGCATGGACATATATACACTACCAAATGTAAAATGGATAGCTAGTGGGAAACATCCACATAGCACAGGGAGATCAGCTCGGTGCTTTGTGACCACCTAGAGGGGTGGGATAGGGAGGGTGGGAGGGAGACGCAAGAGGGAGGGGATATGGGGATATATGTATATGTATAGCTGATTCACTTTGTTATACAGCAGAAACTAACACACCATTGTAAAGCAATTATACTCCAATAAAGATGTTAAAAAAATATATATATATATATAACAAATCTTTAAAAAAAATCATATTGTCTGTATCCCACAGATTTTCCTATATGTTGATTTTATCATCACATTTTCCAAGTATTTCATACTTTTGATTATGATTATTTTTTTAACCTATGAGCTTTAGTGAGATATAATTCACTACCATAAAGTAACTCTGCACTGTGCAGATTAGTAGTTTTTAGTATATTCAGAGTTGTGCAATCATCAGCACAGTCTAACTTTAGAAGATTCTCATCACACACAAAAGAAATTGCTTGGTCACGAGCAGCCCCTCCACCCCGCCCGCCCCTCCCCCAGCCCAGGTAACAACCATCCACCTGCTGTCTCTCTAGACGTTTCTGGTCTGGATCCTCCCAGGACCGGAACCATACAACACGCAACCTTCCGCTGCTGGCTTGTCAGTAACAAGATTGTAGCAACTTGTCAGCGAGTGATTCACTCTTTCCCTGTTGCTGACCAATATTCCGTCACGTGGATGCACCACGTTTGTTATCCTTTCATCAGACGGTGGGCATTTGGACTGCGTCCGACTTTTGGCTGTTTTCTGTCCCTTCAGTGTGTATCCGGGTGAGGAGCTGCTGGGCTGCCCAGTACACTTTCCGTCCCCACGGCAGCGGGTGAGCCTCCAGGCTTCGGCGCATCCTCAGCGCCACGCTGCTGTCTTCCATCTTAGCCGTCCTCACAGCAGCTAACGGGCACACCTTTGTGGCTTCAATTTGTTTCTCCAGTGACTAATGATATTGACCATCTTTTCGTGGCTTACTGGCCATTTGAAGGTCTTCTTTGGAAAAATGTTTGTGTGTCTCCGTTCCTTCACCTTCTGGGCAATGTCTGGTCTGTGGGTTGATACTGAAGCAAGAGAGTTGTGCTTTGCCCCCATTTCAATCAAATTCCGACTTCTGTCCAGGGAGAACATAATTCATTTCAAAGAACTGAATGTTAATTTAAAAATTAAAAAGTAATTCAAGCTGGGTAAATACAGCAACTTTAACTTTCACCATCCTCTCCATTATCCTCCAGTTTTTTGGGGGGACCATATTCCTCCATTCGTCTGTTCTCCAATCCCCACTTCCGCTGACCAACAATCAGTTCTCTGCATCTATGAGTTTGGTTAATTTTGTTGCTGTTGTTCTGTGTTTTAGATTCCACACATAAGTGAGATCATATGACATTTCTCTTTCTCTGTCTGACTTATTCCACTCAGCATAATGCCCTAGAGGCCCATCCATGTTGTCAAAAATGGCAAGGTTTCATTCTTTTTTACGGCATATAGACGCCACCATTTCTTCACCCATTTATCTGTCTACGGCCGCTTAGTTTGCTTCCACATCTCGGCAATTATAAATAGTGTTGCTAGAACATGAGGGTGCAGATATCTTTTTTAGTTAGTGTTTTCATTTTCTTCAGATACATATCCAGAAGTGGAATTACTGGATCATATGTTAGTTCTATTTTTAATTTGTCGAGGAACCTCCGTACTCTTTTCCATAGTGGCTGCATGCGTTTACATTCCCGCATATCCAGATTTTGGTATTGGTACCGTATTAACAGTGTTGGAGCATGTTTAGACACTACGAGCCAATAGATACCACGTTCTCTCCTTTATATCCACCATATAATCTTAGTTATAAAGATAAATATGCATTTCAGGCTCATATGAATCCTAGGCCAATGTCTCATCCTTTTGGTTGTTTGAAGCTTATTCTTCTTTAGATTTCTAGGGAAACCTTCACAAGAAATATATACACTAAAAGAAAAGATACGCTAGGTTATGCATGCTTATAGCAGCCTGTGGCCTTCATGTTGGAATTCTCCCTGCAGAGGGTGATGAACTTAGCTCACAGTTTCTCTCTTAAGGATCTGACATGTGCTGCTTCACTGTCTTCTCCAAAAAAGCCTCATGACCATCTGGTCTTCATTTCCCTGCATATTATCACCTAGATGCTCAACTGTTTTTCTTTGTTAATCCATTCGTTTTATAAGTGACTTTGGTTCTGGTCTTTCTGGATTGATTTTTCCAGGTGGACAGTATAGCCTAATAATAAGTTTGAAGACTTTTATTTTTAAATTTATGTATAATTTGCTTGAAGTTTTGTGTTTAATCTGTCCGATTGTTATTTTTAATCTTCAGAGACTTTTATCATGCCCGTCTGCCATATCTACCATTTTTTCTCAGATCTTTTCATTTCTTCATGTCTTCTAATGGATTTAAGTTTTCTGTGTCTCTGCCTGAAGCCCTTATTGAAGACGATGCACTCGTCACGGGCACTTTAACATTCATCTTCACTGGGCTTCATAGACGGTGTTGCTATCAGGGTAGAATGAGGCGTGTTTCTTTCCAAACTTTAAGGTCCTGTGATGCACAACTTCTCCTAATTCAGCTCCAGCTTCAGTGTAAAGCCCTTTGTCAGATGCAATGGGGAAACTGGCTTCTTAAGGAACTCACAGTTTTATTCAAGATCCAAGAAAAAAACCAAGTGATAATTTGAAAGTTAGACACAGTTATAATCAAGCACTGACTGTGTTGTGAATGCAACATTTCAGTGAAGTGAGCAGAGAATTTTATGATAACGCAGACCATACCTCTTCACGCCTTCAGCAAGGGCAGAGGGGACGGAATTCGGTGTCTGTGAGGATGTAGGTGTTGCACGAAAACTGCTTTGTCCGGGGCCCAGCACGGTCAATAGTCTCCTCCACACAAGAACCCCCCCCCCCCCTCTCTCTCTCTCTCACACACACACCCACACACACCCACACACACACACACCCACACACACACACACACCCACACCACACACACACACACACCACACACACACACACACACCCACACCACACCCACATACACACACCCACACACACCACACACAAACACCCACACACACCACACACACACACACACACACCACACACACACCCACACACACCCCCACACACACACACACACCACACACACACACACACCACACACACACACACACCACACACACACACACCACACACACACACACACACACACACCACACACACACACACCCACACACACACACACACACCACACACACACGTGTGCCTACCTGGCTTTCTGGGCAGAGACAAAGGAAGAACCAGGGTAGAGTGGAGTCTGGAAGTACATCACTTTGGATGCAGAAGTGACTTCACAACCAGCTGAGGAATCGCTCCTTCAGGATCTCACTTCATAAATAAGGGAACAGGTTGAGGAAGTGGCACGTCTTACTTCAAACCACATGCCTGGTCAGCATCAGAAAAAGAAAATGAGATGAAATATCATCTGTTATAGTTCTTGAATGACATTTATCCAAAGTGGGGAATAAAATTGATGCAGAAAGAAATCTCTCCACCCCATTCATTTCGCCATTATTACCCTCACACCATAAGTGAGGTTATTTATACTCTAGATGCACAGATAACGCCTCCTTTTGCCCATCAGTACTGTATTCTCCATGGAGATTTTATATACATGTTAATGCAGTAAAATGCATACGTGACGCGCCTGTGCCTTCGGGTCGGGTCTGAGTGGGCTCTCGCACGGGACACGGTGACACGGCACAGGTGGTTGGTATCCTCGCATGGCTTCCAGGAGTGCATTTTCCCATCTCTCTCCTTCCTCCTGTGATTCATTTCCCTGCCGTCTCACCCAGTCTCATGGCTGTAAGAACGACGTATAAGCTGATGCCTGAGAATGTATCAGAGGCCAAATCCCAGATGCCATCTTAAGAGCCTTGCTTAATTAGCTTCAGCACAACATATTTTCTTATCTGTCTCCCTCTAATTTTAGCACGACCTGCTACGGCAGTAGAATTTTAACTTAGACCCACAGACACGTTGCATAAATTGCTAATTCACGAGCACTTCCTGGGAAAAAGCCTGCTTCCCAGGAATGCCCTCAGCGTGGAGCGCCCCTGGGTGGCGTGATTGCAGGGGAGGTGGGTTGGTGACGAGCTGGGTGGACGGCACAGAGAGGCTCAGGCCCATTTCTACTGCTTCCCCGACGAAGCAGCTCAAGTGAGAGGCCTGAGAACAGGAAGAGCAGTTTGAATGCAAAGCAGTTAGAAAGGTAGGCAAGGGCGGTTTGGGGATGGTGAGTAAAAGGGTCAGAAGAATTCCTGCTCTCAGCCTCCGTGGCTGGATGTTTACCTGTAGGTTCCTGGTGTGTGAGTGACACCCACACACCTGTAGCTCTGGTAGCCTCGTCCTCCCTGCTGTGGGAACAGCTCGGGGTTTCCCGCAAGCTCCTAGGACGAGAGCCGCCTGGGGTCCCGGGAGCTTACCACTTTCCCGACCTTTCCCCGAGGTTCCGAGCCTGGGGAGTCGCAGCCATCGTTCTGCTCTCTTCCCTGGAGAGTGAGTGGATCTGGAGGAGCGAGCCTGCGCCAAGGGCAGCGCAGGAGGGTGAGGGGCTCATTTTACAGCTCACCTTGTATCTTTGCTCCTCTTAGCACCCCCAGTTCTTTAGGGACTTAGACATTAATTAATGTAAATACTCTTAAATCAACACATTAATAAATATGTTTATCACTTTTTAAAATAAGAAATTGATTTTTTCAGTTATTCTGTCTTTCTTATTAATAAAAACATAGATTAAATTTCAATGGTATATAAGAAAGTACGTTTAGTGGTGATTTTGAAGTTATAGAAAAACATGCCAAGAAACAATTTCACAAGTTAATGAAATGCAGTATTGAACTTTAGACAGTTATAATGCACAATGAATACCCATGTTCAAAAAGATTATTATGACGATTCATGCATTTGCATTATTTATAAAAATGTAAGCATTTTGTTTTATACTGCTTCACACAGAATCTATTTAGTTTGCTTATGCATAAGTTAAAAAGTAACACAATCCATTTATAAAGTATGATCTTTAACAATGAAAACTTTAAAATATGCAATTTCACCTACTTTAGCCTATGTAGACACAGAATCAGTGAATTAAATTCCAAAATAAATTAGTTTTGGGTGCTTCTATTAAGGACTAACCCAACTTATGCCAAACAAACACCTGAATTTCCTTATGTACAAGGAAAACTATGAAAGATGTAATAGTGCAATTAAACTAAAAATAAATAAGTAATACTTGAGGTGGTTTTCAAATTAATTTAACGGTTGAGCCATTAAAAGCTATCTTTTTTAAACTGTCTGTAGGCAGAAAGTATCCTGAATGAAACGTGAACTGCATGAAGGACGGTTTCCTAAGCAAATAAAGGCAAGCTCCCCAGGGCCGTACACTGTGCGTGTGAGCTAAGCACCCAGCTCTCATCAGCTTTGCTGCAAAGGCTTGAGGCGGGGGACAGAGCTCCGGGTGCAGGCGACGGAGCGTCCCGCGTCCCTGAGGTCCCCGGGGCCTCGCTCAGCCTCCTCCTGTGAGGCCCGCGCATCCCCCAGCGTAAACCCCCTGCGCTCAGGGCGGAGCCGGGGCCCATCGCCCAGATGGAAACATGGGGGCTGCGGGCGGGCGGTGGGGGGGGAATAACCCAGACAGAGGAGGGGCCTCGGGAGGACCTGTACGGACCGCTCACTAAACCCGCCAACGCCAAGTGTTCTAGGCGTTTCCTCATCTAGGCCCAAGTGCCAAACCCATCTCAGGGAGGTGTCCCTCGTGCCCGGCGGGTCAGCCCGGCCTCTCCAGGCGGGATCACACCCACGGGGCGCCTGTCGTCCTAGCGTTTATCACCAGGAAACACATCCGTTCGCTCATCCCGCGTCCCTGGAACGTGCGGCCCGAGAGGGTGCTCGCTACTTGCTGGAAGACGACGCCTCCCGTCCAAACACGTGCTCCTCTTCGCTCACCTGCCGCCTCCCCGGGAGGGGCGTGAAGCCCCCAGGGCGCCGCCGCGCCTCCCCGCCTCCCCGAGCCCCCAGGGTTCTCTCCGCCCCGTCCCTTCCCGGAACCTTCCCGGGCCCTTCTCGCGAGAGCCGAGCTGCGGGGCTGCTGTCGCCGAGGGGCGGGGCTGTTCTCCCTGCGGGGCGGGGCGGGGCGGGGCGGGGCGGGGCGGGGCTTCCGCACCGCTCGGCCGCCCACCGCGTCCCCGGCGGAGCGCCCCGGGCACTTCCCCGCCGGCAGGGCCGACCGCTTCAACCCTCTGCCCGAGTCCCGCCGAGCCCGACGCCGCCTTCACTCTGAGCTTCGCACTCGTTTCCGTCCCACGTCCGGCACGTGGGCGCCTGGAGCGGAGGGTTGTCTGTGCGCGTCCCCGGGGCCGCCGTGGTGCCTGCCCCAGCCGGTCCGCGATGGCGGAGGGAACGGACGGACAGGCGAGGAGGGAGGAGGGCGCGGTGAGCGCTGCTTTTCCTCGTTAGCTGACTTCTCATCAAGGTTGAAGCCAAAGAACCCTCTAAGCGCCCTTGCGGAGCCCTTAACAGGGGCTCCTCCTCCACCCCCCGTGACCAGCGTCTGGGGCTGAGAGCGGGAGAAAAAGGTGAACAGCACGGCCTACAGAGCTCCGCTGAGCCAGGCTAGCCGCAAACCTTTGTTCCTCTTAGTTCAACAAAATCTGTGCTTTCACCTGACACGCAGAAGACACATGTTTCAAGTGTACATTTCGATAAGCTTTGACCAACGTGCACGCCAGTGTCGCCAGCCTCCAAATCACGCCAAGCACGTGTCCCTGAGAAAGCCCCCGCCCGGCAGCAAGATGTGTCCCCATCGCTGTTGCTCTACTTCCCCCGGTCCAGAGCTGCATAAAAACCAAGTCCTATTAAAGGTACTTCTTGGTGTCTGTCTGCATACTGTTTTTTAGATTCACGCGTGTTATTGGGCGATTTTAGCCCGATTCCATTGTACACCACATCAGATTTCTGTTTGTTTGTTTCTGTTCTTCTTTGGCAGTTTGGAGCAAGTATGAATAAAGTCACTCTGAGCATTCATGCACAGGGTATTTTATGAATATGTGTTTTCATTTTAGAATAAGTCACATCTCTTTAAAAATCTAATAAGTAGTGGAGTTTTGTTCTTTTTAAAAGGTGTAGATTTTTTTTTACAAGTAAAACAATCCAGGTGTTTATTCACAGAGATAAATACTTAGAATTTTCAGAAACTTTGCAAGCCTAGCTCCATTTAAGGTGGAGATGAAGACACAGATGTTAACTCAAGTCAGAATGGAAACTGGTGAACAGTGAATTCTCAGAATATGCACCATAAATAGGTTACAGGGAGTGACATTTCCAATATCTAATATCATTAGGTTTGGGATTTCAAGATTTTCTCGTGACTGCATTAAAAAGTCATCAGCACGGGAGGGCCACTTACTTTATTTTTCATGACAAAAATAAACCACGAGAAAAAAGTTGTGCTACAGAGATATGCAGACTTAGAATTCGCAAAGTTTTACCCCATCATAAAATTGTGTAATTTTCACCAAAATGACCGTACAACTAAAGCCTGTAATTGTTCATCTCTGAGACCAAGAGGAGCACATTGGAGGGAATGAGAACCAGCAGCTGTGCTTGATCTCCTTGAGAAGGAATCAGCCCTGGAAAGGCCGTCCGTCCTTTCAGACCTTGGCTAAACTTGTTGTTTCCCGATCACATGTTACTCCCGTGCTGTGCGTTAGGCTAAGTTCTTCTAACGTGGATTCTCTAACTGTCACCCTTACACCTTTGCCTAGATGCTGCCGCTGCTTCACCTCTTTCCTCGGTTCTGTAGCGTGTATTCCCAGGGGCCCCTGTCGCCTCCTCACGTCTTCACTTTGGGTGCATGTATGTTACAGTAGTTTTTCACTTTTGTTAAGTTAACCTTGACAATTGGCTGAGGAAGATACAAGCCCTAATATTGACTTTATTATATTAAACAGCATCAGAGGCACTGGACCACTCAGGGCTTGGGGTTCCTGCTGGGAGCCCCCCACAAAGGCCCCATATGCTCCTGGGGCCAATGGGACCCCTGAAGTGCAAAGACCTCAGTGAAGCTCAGGACGGTGGGGACAGCCCCCCTGTGGTCACTGCCCAAGCCGACTGGCCCCAGTTGGCCTGGAGCTGGTGAAGGAAAGGCCTAAGTGCGCGCCAGGCCCTGTGATCCTTCCTGCTGTGCTGACCCGTGGACCACAGGGAAGGTCGGCATTTAAAGGTAAAAGGAGCAGGTGACATCAGTACAGCACAGATGTCACTAGGAAATGTCCATCAGGAGCAGGTCTAATGTCACTACCATCAACAGTGTCACCATCCACCATTCCCAGGAGCCACCCAGCCGCAAATTCCGTCTTTCCTTTCAGTCCTTGCTGCTTCCACTGAACACTGATTGCTTTACACAGATTCATTTTTCTACTGAAGAAAGAGACCTCATTTCAAGAACAATGTGTGAGTGCCCAGACCTCCCTGTGCTCATAACTCTAATTTGCTTTGCGTGTTACAGCGAGATGGAGCTGGGAGTTGGAGCAGCTGCATTCTGAGTCTGTCCCTCCGGTGCAGCCTTAGGACCGTGACTCAAGTCAGAAGGCCTTCGAACCGCTGCTCTCCGCACCCTGTCTCTCCGCTAAGATGTCCGGCATTTTGATTGCGCAGAATTTAAGCACGTAGAATGACGAGGTGCTGAGAGGGCATGCTGGTAAACCATAGGGTAGAATCAAAGGGGAGAAATCAGGTAATGAAACAAAACAGCCAAAATGTCTGTGGAAAAGGGTATTTTCTCCTGGTTTGACATTCGAGAAAGAACCATGAGTATTTATCATACATAAAAGCGTCAGCAATTCTTTATGATAAAGCACGAATATCATAAGTTAGAATGAATTTGGGATATTAAAACTCTTCAAATTTTTAAATTCCCATCAAATGTAAGCTGTAGCTTACCGGACAAGACACACGGTTATAAACACATCTGAGGTAGCCAATGCCTATTTTGAAGCAGTTACTTTCCCAAATACGGAAGCACATCAAGCCTCTCTCGGGGGCAAACGGATGAGGAGAACCCCAGAAACCCATGAAGCTGGAGCATTTCTTTTCCCCCTTTGGGAGCAGCCCCCCACCCTCTTCCCCTCCAGCCCTGGGCCCCAAACAGCATCCTCAGCGGGGCACCGCCTCATGCAGGACTCTCCTCCCACAAAGTCAGCACACGCCCTGTACCCCTTCTTCCCCATCGCAGCTACCGGGACGTGTCCTCAGGACCAGAGCCGGCTGAGTGGGCACCCTGGTGGTCCCTGCTGAAATGCCCCAACCATCACTAGACTAGCATCCTGCACCTCATGACAACACAGATTAAAAATGGAGCAAAATCAGAAATTAACACTACTCCAAGTTTACATTCAAATCACTGTGCATAGATAACATAATGTTCACTTGCTAACAGGTAGAAGTCCTTACTGAATAAATTAAATACAGAAAACATACTAGGCTTTGTAGATGCAAGTATGTAAAAACTATACACACACAAACATATTTTAATAGAATCATACAGAAGTAAAAACTGTTAAGCATTTAAAAATATTTCCTTTAGCAATGCTATAAGGTGATTACGACTTAGAAATATTTAACCAGATAAAATCAAACAAAGCTGATTGACTTACTAGCTGTGCATTAATTAATCTATAACCTGTATGTGATATTGATCACTTTAACAGTGATGTGTTTCCTTCTCGGCTGTTTTGTGTGAAATTTTTTAAATCTTCATTTAAAAAAGATGTGTTACTAATAGTCACCTAAGTAACAAAAAAACCCCATGGTTGCTCTATTGTTACTTCAGAGATGGAAATGATTCCATGTTTTTCTTCACTTTTAGGCAAAATTACTCACATTTTCTTTCCTTCTGGAAATAATTGCTTCTTGTAGGGCCCCCAGCTGTTAGACCCTATTATTATTGTCCTAACTGAATGTATCGGAAACTGGAGAAAAGGTTCAGTCATTTTTCAGAGCTTAGTAATAAGACTTCTGAAGCTTCTACCACTGCATCTACAGGAGAAGCAGCTAATTGAAAAGCTGACTTTTGAAAATGATCTCTGGGCTGTTCGGTCTTCAAGAAGAGGTCACAGCTGGTGTTGTGCTAATTTGAGAAATCTCAAATACACCAAGACTAATAGGAGAATGACCACTCTTTATAGTAAGTTCAAACAAAACACTAATGTTTCTGAGGCACCAGTCCAGTGCTTAATAATGAATAGTCATACTTTTTATTACAATTGAAGTATTGAAAAAAATGTATCTCTGGACACAGAAAAATCACAGACCAGCTCATATGGCTTAAGCATTATGTAATATTTTACATCTTCCCATAAGTTCCTGAAAATTATGTACATTGATTTGCCAATCTGAAATGAAAATCATTATGAAGTATAGAAATAAAAAAGTCACCTCACCGCCAACTGAGCATATTAGCCTCATTATATTTCTCTTTCTTTAGGGAAATTTTAACTGAGTGTTTAATCCCATCTCAGGCAAGAAGGAGGGCAAATGAAGGGCGTCTGGAAACCCGTCTGAGACGCGGCAGCGTGTGAGTGCCGGGACGTGGGTGTCCGCTCACGGGGGCAGGGGTGCGGGTGTTGGCGGAGGGGCAGCTCCCAGCACAAGCAGGGGGGAGCCTCCTCTGGGGGTGGCCCCTTCCTTAGAGATCCCTCCCCCATCAGAGCCAGTCGGGCCCAGGATCCTTCAAGCCGCAGAGAACTCTGGCCACCAAGTCCAAGCGAGACTCTGCCAGGCTGTGATTCGCCTTCTGAGCCAATTGGGAGGTCCAGGCACATTGAGAAAGAAAACCGGGGGTTTTACAACTTTCTAAACTGCGCCTTCTTCCCGTGTTGCGTCCCTGCAGTGAGGCACCTTGCCTGGTTTGCGTACTTCACAGAAGTGTCACAGCTGAGCTGCTCCCCTTGGACAAGGCCTCGATCGTCCACTAAACGCACCATAAAAGCTGTGGCAGCGCTGCCTGAATAGCCAGCGAGTTCCAACCCTTCCCCCAAAACAGATGGACTGTATATTTTTTAAAGACACCTTTTTTTTATATGTATAAATTTATTTATTTTTGGCTGCACTGGGTCCTCGTCGCTGCGCACGGGCCCCCTCCAGCCGCGGTGAGCGGGGGCCACTCTTTGCCGCGGTGCGCGGTCCCCTCACTGTGGTGGCCGCTCCCGCTGCGGAGCACGGGCTCTAGGCACGCGGGCTTCAGTAGTTGTGGCGCGCGGGCTTCAGTAGTTGTGGCTCGTGGGCTTCAGCAGTTGCGGCACGTGGGCTTCAGCAGCCGTGGCTTGCGGCCTCTAGAGCACAGGCTTCAGTAGTTGTGGCTCACGGGCTTAGCTGCTCCGCGGCATGTGGGATGTTCCTGGACCAGGGCTCGAACCCCTGTCCCCTGCATTGGCAGGCGGATTCTCAACCACTGCACCACCAGGGAAGCCCTAAAGACGCCTTTTTGACAAACAAGCCCACGTGAAAAAGTTAAGCCTGTTAATTCCAGGAGGTGAACCCGTAAGAGGCCTGACGGAACTAACGTGTAAAGATGCTCGCGTGTTACTTTGGTGACAGCATCACACTCGGTTATTTCTCTTCCATCCGGCACCTGAGACCCGCACCTTCCACTCTAAGAAGGTGTGACGGTGAGTGGACACACAGCCTGGCAGGTGCTAATTCAACGTAGTAACTGTGCTACTGCTTCGTCCAGGCAGTGCAAGCAGAAGTTCACAAAACTGTACCAAACACAAGGAGCTCTGTCACTGTACATTGCCTGGAACAGAACTGATGACTCCAATTTTCCTGAAGCAGGAGAAAGGTGCCCGGCCGGGACCAGCACAGCCTCACTGAGCGCCTGGTCCCTGCTCCTTTTGGCTCCCGACACGAGCGTGTAACACTAGGTGATGCCCACTTTGGCTTTTTCAAATGTCTAATTGAAGCTGGGTACGGTAGAGGGAAAGGGAATAGTTTCTGCACAGAAGTTCTTGGAATCACAGTTGCAAGAATATACAATTTTTACTCCGAAGTTTTCTGATTCTGTAAAATGAGCAGGGCTTGCCAGGTGCCACATTAGATATTTAGGTGCATGTGTTTGGGGGGCTGTGAGGGTCAAGCGGAGCTTATTTATAGTATCACTTGGAACATAAAATACCCCAAGACTTTTACAGTTTCTTTGTTTTGTTCAAATTAATCACAAGATTCTGAAATCTTAGAAAAGAGATTAGATTCTTAACAAGGTGTTAACTTTGATGTACTTTGAAAACAAATCAAAGTAAAAATTAAAATTCAAGTTAAAATTTATACCTACTCAATTAAAAATAAATTTTACATCAAAGATTTTCTATGAATAATAAATTACTTGGTAGGAAAACCCTCTGCTAATTGAAACTGTCAGGGACAAGCAAGGGCAGCTGTAATTTACGGCATCAGATTTGCTATGTTTGTGTCCTTCCTTCAGGGCTCAGAGGAAGCATGTCGGGAGAGAAGCTTCGTTGGCAGCAATGAAAAGAAAGATTAGGAGGAACAACTTTGATCGCAGTACAGTTAGTTGGGGGAAAAAAATCAAGATATCATCAAAAACCGTATATTAAACAAAAAACCGTGATCTCTCTGGGTTGACAAATTCATGGGCAGAGTTAAACGATCTGTGGTCATCTCCCCAGGATGGTCGTAGGCCTGGGCTGGGCCTGATGCGAGGCCCATCCTCTAAAGGACTCTACTCACCATGGCACAAAAGAGTATTAAGATTCAACTAAGACATTCTGTTGTCCTGGATCCTTGGGAAACACAGCCTGCGTCGCCGGATGCCCTGGCTTTGCGGTTGAAGAATTTTGGGCGGCTCGAGGCCCCCCAGGAAAGCCCCTGCTCTGGCAGCAGCGTCACCCCTCACCCTCGTCCCGGCCGTCTGTTCACATGGGGGGACGTGAGACTGGGATGCCGTCGGACTGCATGATGGCCAGAGGTTCAATGGCAGATCCACTGGCCAATTGTTAACTTTTTATTAGCCTTTAGCTGATTTGGGCACAAAAGTTCTGATGATGCAGAATCTTGTGCTGGGGGCTGCACGTTCCTCTAAGCATTCATACTCCTTCTGAATGGTATTTGTCCCTGCACAATATTTGTTGCTGCCTGGCCCTTCTGAGCCCTGTCTCAGGGTCAACCACCAGCCCCAGAGGTGGGGTCTCGCCATCGGTCTATTTCAGCTATGCCTGACCTCAAAGGACAGTGTACGACCCACCGAGCACTATGGGAATTGCCAAGATTTTCTATCATTTGTGGGGAATAATACAAGCAAGTGCTAAAAGTAGAGCATCGGCAAAGGGCATTAAGGGTAAATCTGGCTGTTTTCATGTATTCAACCTCACCCCACCCAACACCAACACAACAAGCAGTGGGTTAAAATCCAGCTGAAGATCAAATGAAAGATAAATGTTTCCTATGACGCTCTTCAAAGGCTAGTGCTCGCTCAGGGAGGAGGGGCTGACTTCCCAAATTAAGTTTCTTGATAAATATTTATAAACGCCCTTTTAAAAATATATTATTAAAAACAGCTGCTTAAAAAATGCAGCTAAGTCATCAGTAAATGAAATCTTTTCAAAGAGAGGGATCAATGTGATTTCGTGGGACAGATGATGAAGCATCTAATTCTCCATTTGAGATATTCAAATTCCATATTCCAGGTGTTAAAACAATTCTAAAACCTTGTTTTTTTTAAAAACAATTAGAACAGATGCTCAGGCAAGAAACAACTGAGGTGGGAAATCAGTACATCCAGGTGTGACGGGTTCTTTGTAAACACAGCTGCCACGCACACTTCAGAAAAGTAAATGTTGGGGTCAGAAAATGTCTCAGATTGCAGCTGACGAGAAAGAGCTGACAAAAATTAATCACTTGGTTGGATAACATTATCTTATTTTTATATATCTACTCAATCTTCCATAATAATAAAAGTCTCTGGAAAAGGATTCCACAGTCATCTTAGGAAAGTACTGGAATGTGTCAGAATCTCCTTTTAGGAATTTTAGGTTAACCGGATTCTGTTGGGTTACTTCCCAAAAGGGAAGACTAAAGCCACCTAGGATGTGTGACAGCTCCCTGGGCTGCGTCCTCAGCACTGGCCATCGTGGACGATCAGAGTACCCCACCACGCGGGTTCCGAGGATGCGGGGTGCTGATGCATCCTGGTGGAAATCTAGGGGGAGACCGCACTGAAGTTAACATTTGCACAGAAAATCCCTCCCGTGAGACAGTGAATAGAGCCGGGCTAAGAAGACTACATTTTGTCAGAAATACCCTTTCCAGTCTTGTTTTACAGCAAAGCATATATACAGTAAGTTTTGTATAGTGTCCACAGGGCGTTGTAAAGTGTCAATTCTCTAATTTTGAATATGTATATCCAAGGAATAAAGGTTTTGTGTTGTTTAAATCTTGGATTTTTGATAATATTTTGTTTGTTGGACTCAACAAAATTGAGAGAAATTTAAATCTTGGAGTTCCATCAATTTGTGTGTGTTGTACAGACTGACTGAGGAAACTTAATTGATGCAAAATGTTCAGAATTATTTATTGTTCCTAATGAATTTAATATTTCACCAATATATGTTAACATTCTCTACCCCAAGACTGCTTTTTGTCTATCTCTTTATTTTTTAACCTTTATTTTGAAATAATCATGTACTCTGGCAAACTAATTTCCATAGTGGTTCTGTCTTTCTACGTTCTCACCAGACTCTTCACATCCTTCCCTGCATTTAGAATGTCACTTTTTAAAAAAGCTAAACTGTTTTAACAGGTGAGCAGTGGGTCTCCTTGTGGTGTTAATTTGCATTTCACTCGTGGGTAAGATGTGACCACATTTCCGTGTGCTGATCTGCCATCCTTATATCCCTGTGGTGAAATATCTCTCCGGGTCTTTTGCATATTTCCTAACTATAATTAGATTGCTCGATTTCACTGTGGCACTTTGAGAGTTCTTTGTATTTTTTATACACAAGTGCCACTTCAGACGGTAGTTGCGAATACGTCCTCTGCTCCTGTACCTCCCCATCCCGTCCTCTGCGTGTTACCCTCAAAAATTACGTCTAGCATGTGTGCCCATCAACATGGGGCGAAAATTGCTTTTTTGTACATTCGTCTTTCTAATCACATAGAAAGAAGAAGATGACTTACAAAATGGTGGTTATATTTCCTGTGCGCAAATATTTATCAATGTCCCTCCTTCTTCCCACGGCTCAGGTCTCATCTTGATACACCATGTGCCAGCGACGACCTGGGTCTTCATTTCAGTCAGAAGGAATCCTTTCAGCATTTCCTGTCGGACAGGCACTACATCAGACACCCCAGCTCTGTCTATCTGGGAACGGATTCATTTATCCTTTATGTTGGATGATAGTTTTGTATCCTTTTGTATTCTTGTGTATGTTGTATGTGTGTTCTGTATGCGTATATATTTGTGCATGTTGTGTGTATTGTATGTTGCATGTGTATGTTGCATGTGTATGTGTTGCATGTATATGTTGTGTGTGAGTGGTGTATGTATGTTTGTATGTGTTGCATGTGTGTGTTGTATATTTGTGTATGTGGTATATGTTGGTTCACTTGATGGCATCTCACAGACCCTTAGGTTCTGCTCACATGAGGTTCTGCTCACGTGTCTTCATTCATTTTTCTTCCTGCTCCACAAACTGGATAATGTCAGTTGGCCTATCTCAGTACATTTATTTATAGGATATTTACATTATATTTATATGATTATTCCAATTATCCACTTCATGTTGAGTGATTTTTTGTGTTTTTTTGTGGAAATGATATATTTCATGTAAGGTTTCAAATTCATGTTCACAGAATTGTTTATGTTTTTGTTATTATTTTAGAATCTGTGGGATCTACAGTGATATATCTTGCTTCATTCCCTTTATTAGTAAGTTGTATCTTTTCTCTTTTTTACCATTTTCAGTCTCACTAGAGGTTTATCATTTTAAAGAGTCTTTTTAAAGAACCAACTTTTTGTTTCATTGACGATCTGTATTATTTTCTTGTTTTCAATTTTATGGATTTCTGCTCCTATTCCCTTTCTTTTTCATGATTTGAGTTTATCTTCTTATATTTTCTTGAGTTGGGAGCTTAACCCATTTATCTGAGGATTTCATCTTTTCTAATTTAGCATTTAGTGGTATAAAATTTCTCTCTCAGCAATGGTCTAGCTGCTTCTCTAATATATTTTAATTTTTATTTATATCTGTGATTTATTCTTATTTTCCTTGAGATTTTCTCTTTGACACATGGGTTATTTAGAAATGTTTTGTTAATTTTTATATGTTCAGAAATTTTGTATTATGTTTATTTTATTGATTTCTATTTTGATTCCATTGTGGTCAGAGAGCACACCTGGTATGGTTTCAAGTATTTTAAAATTGTTTGGCTTTTCATATACACTAAGCCATGGTGTGTTTTGGTGCGTGTTCTGTGGATTTTAGGATGGCGTGTTTGTGAGTTGAGGTTCTGTAAATGTCCATTAGACCCGCTGCCTCAGGGTGTCAGCTTTCCTCGCCCGTGATGAATTTCTGCGAGTCCTGTCAGTTGCTGCAAGTTGCCAACTCTGAGTGTGGATTTGTCCGCTTCTCTTTCGGCTCCGTCAGCTCTGGTTTTACGTATTTTGAGGCCTGGTGATTCGCATTCAGGATTCTTATGCCTTCTGCACGGGTCAATCTTTTTATCCAGGGATAATATTTATCTTTGTCCCTGGTAATTTTTTTGCTCTAAAGTTTACTGTATCTGTTGTTAATATACTAAGTCCTCTCCTTTTTAAAATTCAGATTTGCAGAGTACATCTGTTTAGATCCCTTTATTTTGATCCTACATATGACATTATATTTGAAGTGAGTTTCTTTTAAACATCTTTTTTCGGTCATTTGAAAAATTCATTCGGACAACCTCTAACTGCATTGGTGTATTAAACCGTTTTCATTTAATGTAAATAGTGACATGATAGGGCTGAAGTTTGACATTTTATTAAGGAAATTGTCATCTTCTCAAATCACATTTTGACTCACAAATTCTTAGTGGATTTTCCGTCACAGCTGATTATATTTTAATTAAAGAGTCTCTACAGTTTCCAGTCTGTCAAAAAATAATGGAAGATTTAACATCTCTGTGCAATGACTGTCCAGACCCTATTTAATCATCTAATAAAACATGTGATTTTTTTTCTAGATGCTTCTCTTCTTTATCTATTGGTAGCATTAAAAGATTAGCCTCTGCTTAATATATCTGATTTAAAATGTTCTTTGTTAATAGTAATTCATCTATTTTTATAATCCAAGACCAGCTTTAATATCATGATTTTACATTCTTTTTCACTTTATTATTTTTTTATTATAAAGACAAGACACAGAAAGGAAAGAGTTGATTCTTTCGTATTCTGCACTGACAGAAGGTGATCATCAGAGGTCCAGGCTGGGTCCCTCTGTTATGAGATTGTATTTTCTGTTTTGTTCCTTTTATTCCCTGTTCCCTATCTTTACTCTCCCTCCAATAAGCACTCACTCTATTATAATTAATGAACCTCTTGGTAGTCCAGCTTGTGTGTGAAAAAACATGTGATGTTCTTCATGTACTCTAATTTACATACTTACTATTGTATGTATTGCACACCATTTTGATTCTCATTTCTGATGTCATTCATTGCTGCATGTAAAGCATTGTTTACTTCCCCAGATCGTGGAGTGGTAGTCCGGGGCACGTATAGGCTCTATTTTACTAATGACAAACACGTAAGCTTTTCCCAACTTTTAATACCACAGAAAAAAAGGTATAATAAATAAAATGGCTGTACATGTTTCCCATAGTGGAGCATACAATCATTCTCCGGGCGAGCACGCAGGACGGGGTTGTGAGCAGACACTTCTGTGACCACGTCTCTTAGCATTAGCATCGGAGACTTTTGTTTCAAAACGAAAAACGATCCCAGTAATCCTATTTTACCATGCAATCTTAAAAAAAAGTATGCCCTAAAGCTTCTATTATATGGCTTATCTCCAAATATTATTTTTATAAATAAATATATCATTTTTTCACATTATTTACATGGAATTACCTTGAAATTTGACAAAATGACAGAAAAGTGCACATCACTTTTCTGGGATGCCATGTTATTTTGAAAGCAAAGATATTAAACCAAAGAATTCACTGAGTATGGTTAACATACAGGTTTATATTTCAAGTATATCAGAACAAGCTAGTGACTTACCACAATATAGAAATTGAAGATCACCTCTGGGAAAATTACCACTGTACATATTAAAACAAAAGAAGCATTTTGTCAAGTGCGTGCAGTCAGCCTAGCACTTCTCTTCAAATTAACAACATGAAATGGTTTCCCTGAAAATACCCCATCCAGTCCGTACCTTGTGTTCTGTAACCCAGCACTGAGTTCAAAGTTTACTTGGTACCAAGATGGCAGAATCCTAAGGGTGTAACCTGGAAAGGACACATCAGCCCAAAGACACCTGTTCCTTTGCATTTGGGGAAAACCAAGAAGAAAAAAGAAAAAACTGGAACTGCTTTCAAAAATTCATCTGTCAAGTCAAAATCTGCTCCTTAAAATAATAAAAAGAAATCAAACATGGAAAACTAGCTCGAGCTGAATTAAGATCACTGGAGCCTGACTGATAGAAAGAAGCAGCACTTCTTCTGCATTATTTTATACCTGTCTTTTAACAACCTGTACTCCTATTTCCTTTCGTTTATAGCCTGATCTTTTAAGTTCAGTTGTCATTGTTTTTGAAATTAACCTAGTCAAACTAAATATCCAGTTTCAAGCATTACATATGTTCCCATGGGCATATGGCAGGCAGGACTTAGACATCAATTTTTTAAAGCACAAACAAAGATGCATTTTCATTAATCGAAAATGCTTCCTTTGTTCTACGTTATCTGGTGTAACTCAGGCCTGTAGACGCTCACGACAAATCCTACCTGTTTCAAGAGAACCATGAGATCTGAAAGGCACGTGCTCCATCTCCAAGACCCGTTACAAGTAATATAATCACCCATTCTTTTCCAGAGTCACGTTTTCATCACATTCCATTGCCTTTGTGTGTTTTCTGCATTTTGTTAGATTTCTAAGCATTTTCTTAAAATAAAAGCCACGTCTCTTTCTTCAGTGATATTCTACTGAGTTGGCAAGATTACCCAGTTTTCATGCAGTCCTTCTCCAACTGCTCTGTAGAAGAAACCAGAGCACAAATAAAAACTTAAGTATTATTTTCAAACCCATCCTTTTAAACATGACAAAACTTAATGGCAAAACATGCCAGTTGACCAGCTGCCCCAATACTTAGATTCCTTTCCTCACATTAAGAGGAAGGAAAAAATAGTTTAGAGAAAAGATGAAGATAAAAAAATTTGATCTAAGCATTGGAAGAATAATGCACTGTTAACCTAGCTAACCCTCCTGGAAATCATCGCTGGCTCTGAGTAAATCACTGTCGACTGGTAATTAAATGCGATCAGGTGGAATGTTAACTGGATTCCACCATGGGCTCTGTGCTGGGGGAGTTTCCTGTGAAGACATTGAGGGGGTCCGTGCAGGCTTGGGTCCAGGGAGCCTCTACACAGATGGAAACCTCCAGTCACAGGGTCCATGACCTGTTCTGGGGGAAATGTGTGTGGTTGCTCTGTTGGTGTTAAGATCGAGTTAGCCTCTGTGTCAGGTAAGTGTAAAACCATGACTTATGCTGGGCGTGAACTAGGCCTGCACCCATCAGCCCACGGTGGGGACGGCTCGGGAATTCTGAGCCCTGGGAGGCTGGCCCACCCTTCACTGAAGCACCAAAAGCCCCGGACCTCTTTGGAAGCTTCAAGATCACCGTCATCATAAAGGGCTGATGCTGCCGAAGAAGCACATCACTCCCCTTCTTTCTACAGCACAGAAGTCATTGCTAACGTCAAAATCTGCACTCCTTTCATATACTGGAAAACAACAATGACAACTGTCATCTCTTAGAAGACAAGGGAGCATGAGATTCTGCTGTAGCAATATACTTGGTCCCTAATAAAGCTTTTACAGAAAATGGTTGAAAGTTCATGCTGCTTTTAGGGACCCCTTCTCGTGACGGCTGAAATCTCTGGAACCTTCCCTGCAGCTCTGGAGACCCCCTCGTCCGCCCATGTCAACACCAGGCGAGCTGTCATGTCTGAATGTCCCCCCTCTCCTGTCACGGGGACCCTTGCGCCCTGACTCTCTTGGCTCCCACTCGAATTATTCTGAAAAAATGATCATCTGCATCTCTGATGACTAAAATTCTGCGTCTTGATTCCCAGCGTCATTAACAGGGGGGACAGCATTTCTTTTTGCTGTCGTGTAAAACGCACTGAAAATGCTGGGTTTGTTCTCTCACGATCATGAAGGACAGGAATACGACCACATCGCAAGGCACCGTCAGGCTTCTGGAAGTTTGTTGCCAGGGCAGTGAGCGCAGAAGCCTGTCCCCTGTCTGTTTTCACCTTCTCCTTTCCTTTCTTGGTTGTTTGCTTTACACCTTTCAAGCTTCCAAATTGTGGTTTAGTCTAGAGAACAACTCTGCTCCAGAGAAATGATACAGCTCGGCATCGCGTGCCTTGGATTTTGTTACCCAAGAGAATGTGGAGGGAAAGCCCAGGAGACGATCTGACTTCTGTCAGGAAAGAGCACCTGACTTCCACACGGCCCTGGATCGACCTCGGAAGAGCCGGTGGGGGACCCCAGCTCCATGCCTGGAGCTAAGGGGACAACTGTGGACAAATCATTTCAGTCAGGCCTGCAGGAGCTAGGCCTCTGGTCTCTAAGGCAGCCTCCTGAAAGACCCCCTTCTTGACTTTTGAATGTTGACAGCATTCTTTTTTCTGAGACAAAGTGACTTTTCATATTTGGGAGTGGGGTTAAAAATCCAAATGTCTTTGACAAGATGCCGCCTGATGGACGTCCCTCACATGCTGGAAAAAAGCACAGTGATTTTTCTATCTTTCAAGGCCAGTGGGGTCTTGGCCTGGAATTCTGGTTCAGCTTCTCTTTCGGGGCCCACCTCACAGGGTCCAGAGGACACCTGTACAGAAAGTTCCCCCGTGACCCCCTCCTGGGACTTGGACACCCCTCAGAGTCCTCCCTGGTTCCTGCTCCTGATGAAACTGCAGGTCTCAGCTCAGATGTCTTCCTTCAGAAAACCCTCCTCTGTTATGGTTTATCCCAGGAGATTGGATATTGTTCCCTGTGCTGTATACAGTAGGACCTTGTTGGCTCTGTGTAAAACTGAGTCACTCCTCTGTACAGCAGAGATTGGTACAACATTGTAAATCAACTACACCTCAATAAAAAAAAGAAAAGAAAACCATCCTCTCAAGGCCTCCCAGGGAAGCAGCCTCTCCCCCCAGCCAGCATCCCTGAAGCACGTGCTGGCTCCGAGGCTCAGACCAGCACGTCCAGCCTGCCTGCTTCCCAAACACCCCTTCTCGACGGCACGGTGTGTGCGGTCGAGTGGAGGGACGTCCACTGAGCTGGCAAGGCGCAGCCCCGGTTCCAGGAGCTTCAACACAAGCAGAAGAGGAAAAGTGGGAGAAAACTCTCAACGCAAACACTAGGTGGGCTAACACATCCATAAGCAGAAGCCGAGGAAGATGGGAACGCAGCCCAGAGGTCAGGGAGCAGAGCTGACCGTGTTCTGAGCCGGACGCGGGTGGAAGGAAAGGCGGAAAGGAGGATCTTGCTCTGACCCTGAAGGTAGAAGCCAAGTGTCCTTGGTTTTCTCAGTTTGGCCGTTAGTAATCAGGACCCCTTTTAGATGCAAATGAGAGAAACGCAGCAGGAAGTAGCTTGAACAGGAAGAATGTCAGCCCACACCCCACACACCGCCCTCAGGAGTCCAGGGTCGAGGGGACTCCAGAAGCAGGGGCACCTGGACCCTTCTGGGTGCCTGGGAGGTTCAGTGACCATTTCTGCTCAGTTGTTATTGTTCCTTGAGACATTGCAGACACAGATGCTTGAGCACATGCTTGTGTTTTGTTTTTAATTAACTGAACAATTACCAGTTTGGATTTGGACTGAAAATTATGACTTCTAAAAGAGAAACTAATGGAAAAGAAGAATGTGTTTTTCTTAACCATTCAAATAAAATAAAAGGTGAAAGAGTGCTTTTTAGGTAAAAAATATATTTTATTATCTATGAGAATTAAAATTATCTATTTATTGGATTTAATACCTACATGCCAATGAAACTAACTTTAAAGTTCTTCCTGATCTTAATAGACACAACAAAACAATTAATAAAAAGTAGCCAAGTGTCTGGAATCACCTCTGATTATGGAAGAAATAGATCTGCCAATGTGGACTTGTCGTCATGAACCCGTTCACCCATCTGTTGGACGAGGGCCACACACAAACCAAAAGAATCATCTCAGTAAGGCCCGCGTTCCACAGGTAAACGTCAATACATATGTGTTGACAGAAAGGTTGACTAAATGGATATGTAACTATTCATTTTCTCAAATACAAAGCGGGCTTTACCTCACAGGGACATGGAACCTGTATCCGCTTCAGAGGTTTCTCATTTGACAGACCCTTTATTTCTGACGTTTGTAAGAGGAGGGAACAGGGCCCCCGGGGAGAAACAGGTCTTACTTGGGCATTATTTAAAGACTGAGTCTTGACAGTAAAATTTCCTCATCTGACTTGAAAAAGACAAACAAACGTCACCGAAGGAAATTCAGTAAGAAATTTGGGGTTTCGGGAAAACACTTTGGTTTCACGAGCCTGGTTAATAGTATGTACTTCCGAATGAATATAGAAAGCTTGGGTTAAAAAGTCTTAAAATGGTTTACTTCACTCTGTATGACGGACATGTGGACACAGGGGGGAAGGGGAGGGTGGGACGAATTGGGAGATTAGGTTTGACATCAATACACTAACACGTGTAAAACAGACAGCTAGTGGGCACCTGCTGTACAGCACGGGGAGCTCAGCTCGGGGCTCTGTGGTGGCCTAGCTGGGTGGGATGGGGGGGAGGGAGGTCCAAGAGGGAGGAGATGTACGTATACGTATAGCTGATTCACGTCACTGTACAGCAGAAGCTAACACAACATTGTAGAGCAATTTTACTTCAATTAAAAAAAATGTCTTAGGGCTTCCCTGGTGGCGCAGTGGTTGAGAATCTGCCTGCCAATGCAGGGGACACGGGTTCGAGCCCTGGTCTGGGAAGATCCCACATGCCGCGGAGCAACTGGGCCCGTGAGCCACAACTACTGAGCCTGCGCGTCTGGAGCCTGTGCTCCCAACAAGAGAGGCCGCGATAGTGAGAGGCCCGCGCACCGCGATGAAGAGTGGCCCCCGCTCGCCGCAACTAGAGAAAGCCCTCGCACAGAAACGAAGACCCAACACAGCCAAAAATAAATAAAAATAAATAAATAATAATTAAAAAAAAAAAAAGTCTTCAAACTGTTTCTGCATGTAGTTAATAATGTTTGGCCGGAAGCCTCAGGCCAAGAGCGTTGCAAAGAGAGGCGGACAGTCTCCACAGTCCTGCATCAGAGGGGCTGTGAGGTGGGTCTCCCAGAGGAAAGAGAAATTGCATTTTCTAGCTCTAGGCTTGATTCACCGCCGGGTATTCAAGGTAACACGTTTGCTACAACACGAGGTGAGGGGCGCCGGGTACCGCGGAGGACGGAGCGGGAACGGCTGTCCCGGCCCCACACGTCGCGCTCAGTGAGGTCAGGGGACACGGCGGGATTAAAGCGGGGCCTGCACGAGTTCGATGCTGTGGAAATCCAGGCAGCCTCTGTCCATCTCCCGAAATCCAGGCCGGGGCTCGCACCCCGGTGGTGCTCTGGCTGCAGCCCGGCACCCCAGGAACCGGAGGGGCTCTGGCTGCTCCCGAGGGCACCGCGTGCTCGACGCTCCGTTCAGAGCTTTCAGGCGAAGCGCCAGGCTTGCATCCCACGCCGGCGTCCTCTCCCAGCCCCTCCTCCCGACCCGTGGGGCCCAGAACCCCCTGACTCTCCCCTCTCAGGTCCCCTGTGGCGCTGTCGTGACCACCCGTCCACACTGGCTTCCCCACTGTGACCCCACCCACGGGCCCCCATCCCGAGTCAGGGACCCGCGCCTCCCCCTTCCACACATTCCCACAGTGAGCAAACTTCATAAAATGATCTGCTAGGGTCTCCACAGCCTAAAGCTGCACAGCTGTTCTCCTCTACCTTCTGAAAAGAGTCCAAACAGGCAGACGTGCCACCAAGGGTGGCCGGTGATGGCTCCTGACCTCCTCGCCCTGCAGCCCCCTGTGTCCTTCTCCTTCCCCGCTGACCCCGCACCTGCCGCCTCTCCGTCTCAGGAACAAGTCCACCGCCGTCCAGCGCAGACAGGCGTCTTTCAAGCAGGGGATGAGCCCCGCTCCGGCTGCTCTGTGACGCGGACCCTGGGACCCCGCGGCCTCCACGTCACTGGGCGCTGAGCAGACACCCCTGGAGGGGAGAGAGAGGCGGGTCCACCCCACCACGCCTGGAGGTCGGCGGGCGAGGGAGAGGATTTGAACCTACGGCTCTCTGACACCCCGAGCGCTCAGCACACCTGTCATTGAATGATGATTTATCTCCAAGTAGAAGAGGAGGATTCCTGCCTGAAATCGCTTTTGAGCTGCCTCTGAACAGCTCTGTGACCTTGAGCAAATCGCTGAAGCTGAGGGTTCTGGGAGTGATGAGTTCCAATCCCCTTCCCCGAGTACCGATTGTTTATAGACAGGGTAAAACGAGCCCGAGAGGCGGACGCCTCAGACCCCCTCCCGGGCTCTCATCCCCCCACAGGGCTCCGTCTTCCAGTTCTGCAGCGCAGGTGTGCTCTGGGCCTGAGGCTCGTCCTCAAGGTCGTTGTCGGATGCAGACCCCTGCCTGCTCCCCTCGCAACCCCAAGGCCGCAGCTCCATCAGCTTCCTGGGGCGGCAGGATTAAGCTGCTGTTACTTGATAGACACCTAATATTGTTATCAAATGGGACCATTTGAATAGTAATCTGGCTTTGGGGTTAAATGAAGGCACAAAAAGTTTCAAGGATTATTAAAAGGACAATGAAAAATGTTATAAAAATTCACGGCTCCAGGAACAGAGAGAAAAAAGATGCAGTTGCTTGAACAGGACTTCAGTTAAGAATGAAAATAGACCCGCAGGAGCGTGGGGAGAGTGTGCATGTGTCCATCTAGTGGCCACACTCGGTAACAGACACGCTCCGCTCAGGGCCTTCAGCAAAGATCACTCGTGATGCTCAGAGATCCTGGAGTCGCCGTGAATAATGAACGAGGGCTAGTTCACTTCTGTTACTACTGATTATTAAGAAGATCTTAAGACTAGCTTACAGTGAGTAAAGCGGGGTGAGCTGAAAGTAATAGACTAAGGGAAATCCTTTATTCCTTCTGTTATATGTTATTTGTATAATTTTGTTGTATTCCTTTTATTTTGAAATTATTAGAGCCAAACTAAAGTGCACTCTGCCGAGTGCTTCACATGGATTAATGATGTGTGATGCGTGGTGATCAGTTTACCAGCGAACCCGCCAACTTGAGCAGTTGCCTCATGCCCAGGCGCTGGGGCCCAGAGCCTCCAGGCACAGCTAGCCGTCCCTCCGAGATCTCGAGGCTCCTGAAGGGGCCACGCGGTGGGAGCCAGGCTGTGCTGGGTGCTTCGTGGTGTGCATCAGGCACTCCCTCTGTGTGAGCTTCGCTTACGCACGCTGTCACCTGGAAACTGTCGATCCCATCTCCCAGGCAAAGGAGGCTCAAGTTCATGGAACTCGCCCAGGATCAAATAAAAGGCGACAGAGCTGGGCCTGAACCCACGTCAGGCACTGACCATGTCCAGCTCTGCCCTTTGGATGTTTTGAGAGATGAGACTGGGTTGAATTTATTTATTTCGCTTAATGTGACTGCAAACCTGGACACAGGCTGGGGGCACCCCACCCTCCCAGGGCAGGAGAGCAGGTGGTAGTGAGGGCAGAAGCAAAGGACACAGGATGGGGAGATGTGAAGAGCTGGCTGGCTAAAGTGAGGCCACATGCGGTAAAGCTTTGGAAGCCAGAAAAGGAATAATGATCTCGGTCTAGGAAGTAACCAAGAGCAGCTGTTGGATGGTGGAGGGAGGAAAGACGGTTAGAAAGCCCTTTGGGGAGATGAGTGACTTTGCAGTGGGTAATCTTACCTACTGTTCTAATTCCTAAATATTTGTCCCTGATGCTCATTTGCTAGTAAATTATACAAAACACTGTTAGGATTAAGAGTTTCAAGCCAATCATCTATTGTTTCACAAAGATGAAATTGAGACGTACACTAAGCAAAGTCTACAGAAGCAAATCAGATCAAAGTTAAGTAACTAAATGTGGTCAACAGTTAGAAACTAATTGTGGGTAAATCGATATTCAAAAGCCATGGTTGTTCCACACCAGCTACTTATTAACTCGTGTCGCGTGCACAGAAACCTGAGAGTTAACAAAGTTAACAAAGAGTTACATTTCAGCAAGCATTCGCTTGTCTCGAAATTCAGAAGATGTGCATGAGTGTCTGTGTGTGTGGGTGTGTCTGTGTGTGACTTCAAACAACAGGTAGTGCAAGACTCCTTCTTCGCCCGGCTACAACATGGAATGGAGAATAGATCGTAAACACTAAATTGTATTTGGAGAGTTTGTTGAGCATAGAATCTGAAAAATGAATGAGAACTGGGCCAGCTGGATACGTAATGGCATCAGGTTAAATGGCCTGATGCAGCCATCAGCACAGCGAGGCTGATGAGCCAGTACGACCAGGACCTCAGATGCTGGACCTCTGCGTGCCTGTGCTTCATGCGTGTGTGTGTGCACGCAGATGTTTATTTAACACTCACAGGAACTCCATGTGGGAGATCCCCATAACGAGCAGATCCCCTCTGCTCATCCTCAGAGAACCCTGTCATTCGTCCAGGATAATATGAGCTCACAAGTTGCAATAATGAGATTCAAGCCCAGGTCAGAAGGAGACCACATCCTGTGCAAAGACCCTAAACTAAGGGCTGAGTGTGTGATCTTCTTCCTCCATTGTTTCCCAATAACCGGACAGCCTGTGACCCAAAGACCTCGTAACAGAGGCCAGCAGACATGGGGCTGCTGAAGGTGACTTCTTCTTCTATGTGTGTATTTACTATTTATTACATATATTTAAATGCACATACACAAACATCTTTAACCATGATTAATGATTAATTTATTGTTTCATTATCAGGTATGGAATAGATTTAGATTATGTATTTTCATCAGCCTTTTAGAAACTTTATTTTATATATTTTTGTGGTTGGGAATGAAAAGGTCACACTAGCCTTTCAAACTGCTCATTGTATTCACAATTTATCAAGTCACTTTGGCAGCACCAAAGCCGTAATTACTGGGAAACCAGCCAGGAGTCCTCAAGGTGGTTCAGTGCGGGAGGACCCACGCGGCTTCTGGGCTCTCACCGTACGCTGGCTTCTCCACAGCAGATGGGCTGATTTAGAGCCAGAAGAGATACATTTTTAAGTTCACTGCTATTTAGCTTTGCAGCAGACAACCTCCTTCAAAAGCATTTGAAGGTTCGGCGCATATTGAATTTTAGATGCTTCTCAAAACTAAGTGTTTGAAAACTAAATCTGTTCTCCTGTGATAAGATTCAGTCAGTGATTCGTAAACAACATTTCAGGGGCTGAATCCCTCCCACATCACACTTGGTGTTTTTCACCTCATTATCTAGAATGCCTTTAAGAAATTCTAATATCAGTTTACAAATTTCTCCGCCAGCCTAGTGAAGAAACACACACATTCAAAGATCCTTCACAGTGAAAAGAAAAACTATTGGGTATGATTGAGTTCAGAAAGTACTTGTCACCTCTACTCAAGTGGCTTCCAAGTAAGTATGGAAAAGTTAAAATCTAGTAGCACGAAGGAGCTAATTTAAAAACAATAATGGCAAAGAAAAGTGTAAGGAATTCATATTTTCTACATGTGAAAAAACTATTTTAATTGCTAAAAGCTAAGATGGAGAGTGAGACAAGAAAGACCCCTGTGGTCCACCGGGGACCAGTGGGCGGATCCACCGGTGTCAGGTGCAGACCCGTGACCCGGGGACCACGGGCCGCGGGCCGTGCTGTGTGGCAACCAACATCCCAGAGCTTGTTTCCTAGAAGCGGGTGAGCAGAGGTCGCCCTGCGGGGACAGGAGGAAGGGCAGAGGCGGGAGGACAGCTTCTCAGAGTTTTGAGACTGTTGCCGAATCCCAGCCTCCGTTCTCTGGTGCCAAATACAAGCGCAGAGACAGAGTTTTGGGTGAAGTAGAAAAGAGTAGCCTTTATTGCTTTGCCAGGCAAAGGAGGCCACAGTAAGCCAGCGCCCTCAAGACTGTGCCGTCCCTTGGGAGAAAATAGGACGGGGTCTTAGAGTTCAGGAGGGGAAGGCAGTGTGCTGACAAGGAGAAGGGCAGGTGCAAGCTTGCATTCTTCTTTCCTCCTGGAAAACTTCTACGTGGTCGAAGTTGGGGTCGGGCAGTCTTGGGAGGGTTCCAGTGGTCCTTGAGGCTATCACACTGTGACTCTCTTTCTGGAACAAAGGATGGTCACAAAGGAAGGGAGTGCTCCTGAGTTCTTCCTTGGAGGAGCAAACACTGGGTGCACTGTACAGCTCTGATTAGAAAGTAACCATTTTCAGAATGGGATTAAGTAAGAAAGAGAAACATTTCTGAGAAAATGGCTGACTGGGCTAAAAGAAAAAGGCCTTGCAGATTGGAAGCAGCCCTAACCGATTTCTGCTATAACAAGACTCCACGTCCAGGTTCTCGTGAGGGAGAGATGTCTCCTGCCACCATCCTGATGGGAACCTGCACCTGAATTTGTTGATCTGCTCAGTCAACAACTGGACACCGACGGCCCCCCACATGCTGAAATACCCTGGACCAAGTCAGCACGATGCCTACAGCACGGGGCGGACACACGTGTCGGGGAGATGTCACGTGTCGGAAGGCCAGGACCTCAGGAGGGGCCCCTCCTGGGAAACGGGGTCACTGCAGGTGTGGCTAGTTAAGATGTGGTCATCCTGGGTCAGGTGTGCCCTAACCCAACACAACAGGGGTCCGTGTTAAAGGGGGAGTCTGGGCCCGGACACCACACACGCGCGCGCGCACGCACACACACACACACACACACACACACAGAACACCGTGTACAGGTGGCCAGGTGCCGCCGCGGGCTGAGGAACGCAAGGCTGCCGCACACCCTGCAGAGCTGGAGGGGCCTGGAGAGATCCCCCTCCCGGCCCGGGCATGGCCAGCCCCCGAGCTCTGCTCCCAGGGTCCAGCCCCTGACTGCGGGGACGAGGCCACCCGGGGCGCAGTCCCAGGTGAGGGCCGCCCCAGCGTTGAAGCCCCACCACCAGCACCCGCTCCGGACCCACGCGGGGGCCTTGTGCGCCTGCGCGCCCGCCAGCATCTCCATCCAAGGCGCCTGCACCGCCGCCTGTATCTCCGTGGTCCTAGAGGTGGCATAGTTTAGGGAGGTTTCCCGATTGTAACGTGAGCCCTGGTGCTGGCAAATCCAGAAAGAGCACTGGATACACTTGTGCAGGGTTCTCTGATGAAAACGCCTCCTCTGATAACCCTCCTGCAGCGAAGCTGCCTGCGAAACGTGGGTGCACTTTACCCAGGAAGCATCACTAACACTGATTCCAACCTGCGAGCTCACTCCTGCGGCCCGTGGTACTTCCCTCCCCGTAACTTAGTGTGAAAATTCTTGTTATACCTCAGCCCGTGGGCGTACAGGAAAAGGAAGAAATAACCACCAGCGTCTTCACAGGTCACGAAGAACAAATCAAGCTAACAGAGCTTATTTTTCTTATTAGTATGTGTAGTCTTAATTTCTTCTTTTTGACTCACATTTATACTGAAGTTTAGCATACTTGGGTGAAGTGGCAAATGTTATCACCTGATGCATTACCCCAAAGTGAAAACACCCATGAATTCCTATCCACCCAATCACTAGTTTATCACCAGCCCAGAGTTAACTTGTGTGTGTGTGTCTGTGTGTGTGTGTGTATTCCTTGAGCAGCAGTACATTTGTGACGGTCATATGTGCTGTCATGTAGAAGAGTTATTTTTTTATTGCTGTTTTATAGGTTGTTGTATAACACACCATGACTGATTATCCCTTTTATTGCTTGTTCATGGATACTTTTTCAACATGAGTCAGTTATAAATGATACTGGTATAAACACAGGCACCTATGCATGCATCTCTGTTGGTTGTATAACTAGCAGTAGAAATGCTAAGTTTTGTGATGCGTGTACACCCAGATTTTAAGGTAAATGGCAGAGCTTCCTAAAGTGGTTACACCAGGTGACAACAGGCAGCTCGGGGAGTTCAGCCGCTCACAGTCTCACCAACAGTGGAGCCAATGGTACCAGAATTAGCATTTCAGGTACAAGGCAATGGTGCTTCATTATGTTTTGTTATTTAATTGTGGTAAGAACACGTTGCATGAGATCCACCCTCTTTAAGGATTTTTAACGGTAGGCACATGTTGTACAGCAGGTCTCCACAACTTATCCTGCAGAACTGAAACTTTATCCCCTAGACCAGCGTCTCCCCCTTTGCCCCCCACCCAGGCCCAGGCCACCACCATCCACCCTCTGCTTCCGAGTCTGATGGCCCCAGGTACCTCCTCATATGAGTGGAATCACGCAGTGTTTATCCTTCTGTGATGGCTTACTTCCCTTAACACAAAGTCTTCAAGGTTCTTCCATGTTGTCAAAAATGGCAGGATTTCCTTCTTCTTTAAGGCTGAATAGTATTCCATTGTATATATACACCACCTGTTCTTGATTCATTCAGCCATCAGTGAACATTGGTTGTTTCTGTGACTTGGCTGCTGTGACTAATGCTGCAATGAACATAGGAGTGCAGGCATCTCTTCAAGATTCTTCCTGATAAATACCCAAAAGTGCGATTGCTGGATCGTATGGCAGTTCTATTTCTAATTTCTTGAGGAACCTCCATACTGTTTTCCATTATAGCCACACCATTTATTTTCCTACTGAGAGTGCACGAGGGTTCCCTTTTCTCCACATCTCACCCACACTTATCTTCTTTTTCTTTTTTCTTTTTTTTCTGATAATAGCAATTCTAATAGGTGTGAGGTGGTATCCCATTGTGATTTTGATTTGCATTTTCCTGGTGATTAATGATGTTAAGCATCTTTTCATGCACCTATTGGCCATTTTTATGCCTTCTTCAGAGAAATATCCATTCAAGTCCTTTGCCCATTTTTAATGAGATTATTTGTTTTTTGCTGCTGAGTTGTAGGAGTCCCTTACATATTTTGGATATTAACATCTTATCAGATATATGGTTTACAAATATTCTCTCTCATTTCACAGGTTGATTTTCACTGTGTTGATTGTTTCTGTCATTTTGGTTTTCATTTTCATTTTCCTGAGGGCTAATGGGATTGGGCAACTTTTCATGCATTTATTGGCCATTTGGAGATTCCCTGTTGCAAATTGCCCACTCATGATATTCTTTTTTGTTTCTGATGGTCTTTTCCTTATTGATTTATATATGTTATTATTATCACTGTAATGATTCTCTCGATAGTTATATGTATTACAAATATGTTCTCCTCCTCTGTGGCTTGCTTTAAAAAAAAAACAAAACTTGCAGTGGAGTCTTTAATAAATATAAGTCCCTTTTTCTTTATATCCAGAGCTTT
The DNA here is from genome assembly GCF_965194805.1 of Balaenoptera borealis. Taxonomy (NCBI): domain Eukaryota; kingdom Metazoa; phylum Chordata; class Mammalia; order Artiodactyla; family Balaenopteridae; genus Balaenoptera; species Balaenoptera borealis. The sequence continues at coordinate 91,671,989 of NC_138871.1, forward strand.
TTAATCCTGTTTAAGAAATTTTCCCTACCCCAATAACAAAGGAGAGAATCTTTACATTTTCTAGAAGCTGTTTTATCTTATTTTTCACATTTAGATTTGCAGTCCATCCAGATTTGAGTTTTTTCACTGAGTATTTCAGTCGATCCAGCACTTTTTACTAAGCAGACTTTCCTTTTTCCCCGTTTGTTTTATATCAACTTTCTGGGCAGGCTTTCTCTTGCCTGGACTCTATTTCATCGATCTCTTTCCTTCCGTTTCACCAGAACTGCACTGTTCTACTTAACTTTGTTTTCCAATAAATCCTGACATTGGATAGTATATATCCTCCTCTGGGCTCTAAGATCTTTTGCTATTCTTGGTTCTTTCTGCTTCCTTTTAAATTTTAGATTAGCAAGTCTCTTGCCAGCAAGCAAACAAACAAAAATACCTGCTCTGATTCAGGGAGAAGTTTTATTCTCAGAATGTTGCTTCCTCCAAACTGAGAAAACACTCTGCCCTTCATTTATCTAGGCTTTCTTTCCCTTCTCTCAATCATCTTCATAACTTTGGTATAGAGGCCTCACACTTATTTACACACGCTTCCTAGGACCTTGATGAGTTTTATGCTGTGGTAAATGGTATCACTTTAAAAATGTACTTTTTGTTAGTTAATTGCTGGAGAATAGACTGGGTTTCTGTGAAATGACATTGTGCTTAGTGAGTCTAACTCATCTGTGAAACTTAACAGTTTACAGAATATTTCTTTCATAAACACGTTTCATCTGTAAGTAGAGACGCGTGTATTTTTCATTTCAAATATTCTTACCATTTATTTTATTTAGCTTATTTGACTGACAAGAAACGCCTATAAAATGTCGACTAGTGAACAGTTAGGATTGAATTTCTTGGTTTTAGGCAGTTGATGCTTGGAAACATCTGAGCGAGTAACTGACAGTATATAGATAATTTCAGAGATAGTTTGGGCCTCCAGATGCCACTGTCTTTCCCCGGAGAGGGGTCACTTCGGACTCGGCTGGTGGCCGGGCAGGTGGAGGTGGGTCCCTACTGCGATGTCCCCGCTGGGTCCCCACCGCCTCTCTGCGTTCTGCTCACCTTACTTCTGGGGGCGCATTTGGGCCCCTTCCCTATAGTGGGCCCTGAACCCAAACTCTTGTCCCTTTAGTTCTGTAAGATGTAAAATGTATTTTCTGAATTTCCCAGCCTCTTTCTCCTTGGTTTCTCCACATCTCAGCTGCTGCTTGTGAATCAACACATTCAATGGAGGGAAGAGGGCACCAGTGTTGGGGTCACCTCCGCATTTTCCCGTCTTTCTAGGAACCATATCCTTGGATTCCTTATTGCCTTGCTCGGTCTCTGATGACTTTAATGTTTTTCTTCTCTATATTGATTGTATTTTTGCAATTTTCTGGTTGCTGCCAGTGGTTTTCATCGGAACGATTTGCCTCTGATGACCACTATTAGGAGAAGCAGACGTCCTCCCCCCTCTTGCTCTAGGTGTGCAGCCTAAGGAGAAGGTCTGGTCACCTGTGCGGGGAGGGCAGCAGGACAGGGGGACATCGTCATCTGCTCTTAGAGTTACATTCGCCAGCCCTTCCTTCCACTCCTGGCTATGTGGGGTCAGGTGACGGAGCAGAACACCCTTCCCGCGCTCCTTACCTTTCTTCTACCTATTTGTTCTCTGTTTTACAGATGTCATAATAGAGGTCCAAGGTTTATGTATACTTTTCCTATTTTCAGCATTTATTCTTTCTCCTAAGATTGCATTGCAAAGACAAATAAAAGAAAATCCTATCTGCTCTGCTGTCTGCTTTTATCTCCTCTCTCCTAATCCCCAATTTCCTCTCATTTATAACCATTAATATCATTAGGCTGATCCATTACGGTACTGAAGAGGACTTTGGTTACAGGCTTAACTAAGAAACTTGGCGTTGTTTCTCCTGATGTTCCAGTGGCAGGGAGACAACACAACTGGAGGACTTGTAATTTACTGTAGGACTGAATGCACGTGTCCTTGATCATTACAACACAATAATCAAGTTGGAAGTTGGCTTGAAAAGGAGAGGAAGAGAGTGTAATGTTTAAATAAGTCCTCAAACTATAGGCTGAATCCATATTGGACAGAAGGAAACGCTTTCACCTTGTTTCACATTTGTTTCCTATAAATGGGAAAACATTCTCAACAGCCGTATTTGTAAGGAAAGCCACAGAAGCAACTGGTGGACGATAGTTACATCATGTCCTTATGATGTGTGTTCTCGTAGGCGCAGCCCTGGCAGACTTCGCATACAGAGCTTTACAGGCAGGACGGGGTGAGGGAGGGTCAATGCTGGCCCCGCCGTTTCCCCAAGTGCTCAGTGGGTGGTGGGTCCCTAAAGACATAAAGAATATTTCAGGAGATGTAAAGTAGAAAAATAGTTTTGGCCTCAGGGAAAAAATTAAAACATATGAGAAAAAAGGTAAGCTTAACTTCCTAACAGATTGGCTTTCCAAAGGACGAAATGTTGCCTGCAGGGGGTGTGGTCCCCTCTCCAGAGAAAGTGCCCGCAGGTTTCCACGGTGATGCCAGAGATGATTCAAGAACTGTGTGTATCTCTGTGACACACGATTAAATTGAACAACAGTTCATGTTCATCTGACCACTGCCTCTCTCTTCTCTCCCCCCACCCCGTTTTCTCCCCTCTAACCTATGTTACTCTTTTTTCCTGTAGTGACTCTGATTTTTGAAACAACACATTTTTTAAGACTTGGTTAAATTCCCTCTTCATATTAAAAAAGATGTCTGGGTAAAAGAAGTTTCAGAACTAATGTTGCATACATACAATTTCCTTTTAAAATGTCAGACTCTATACCTTCTTAAATTTATACAACACATTAAAATTTAAAAGAGGGCATGAGTGTATTGACAATTAAATTGATTATTCAAAAGTCTCAATTTCTGGTATAATATTCTATTTTTATTTAGAAAAGATATGATCATTAAATTTGTATACAAAATGTAAGATGCCAACATTTTTGCTGAGTTTTGAGAACATGAATGAAGGAACATCAACTGTCTGAAACTGTGCTTCACGTGATCTTTAAGGTGGTCAGTAATTCCTGGGCCGAGTGAGCTCTTAACAGACGTGAGAGATGTGTGTAGCGGTCAGGTGTCCTCAGTGTGAGTCAGCTGGCGTTTTCCATATGGTTTACAATGTGTAGACATGATGAGACCTCTGACACATTCCCTCGGTGTAAACGTATCGTCCGTAAGTTACTTCAGCTGCAGGAGGACCTCCTCCTGGCGGTTTTGGAAATGCCACTTATGCTGAAGACATGGGTTTCCTTCTTCCAGTACAACAAGCATTACCAGGAATATGTAACTTCATGCTTCTCACGGCTGCTTCCAACAAAGCAGTAACTTTCCAAGCAGTGCTAAGCAGCGGGACCCTCACTGACAGAACACGGTACCAGAGGCCTGGATGCCCGCCTCCGTCCTGCTCAGCGTGGTTTCCTGACCAGGAATCAGCGCGTGTGGAGGCATCTCAGCCTCGCCTGCCGCATCCTGCCCGTGTTTCCATGCTGCTCGCCCCTGCCCAGGCTCCTCAGAGAGGACAGTGAGGTCTGCACCCTGCCCTGGAAGACCAGGCAAGTGCGTCCCCCCATCGCTCTGATCACAGCCCACCCGAGACAGAGACCCTCCAGGGCACCTAGGGAGTGAGTCTGTGCAGCTTCGAGGGCAGCAGCCGGCAGACACTGGGGGTCCAGGCAATTCAGACGCCAGAGGCGCCGGTGCCTACCTTTCCACACTCTGATGGTGCTAGAAAACGGCAAGTAAAAGACCCTATAAAAACGGGTGAGGATTTTTTGTGGTAGATTTCCAAGGGAAAAATGGGAACTCTATTAGATTGGACCTGGCAAGAGGGAAGATCTGACCCTTAGGACCTGTCAGAATTCTAAATTAACCTTCATTTATGCCAGAGTGAATTTAAAATAGGTATATAAACCTCAGTTCACCTATACTCTTCAATGAAAAGCAAGTATGTAAATGAAATAAAATAAGTACTACTGTTGCATAAATAATTTGAATTCTATTACAAACTAAGACATAATAGACTATAGAGGGAAAAGAAGCTTGGATCCTCCCTTAAAATCAATGGGGAGGTTGTAGAAAAAGCTATCTCCTACAAAGAGAAGAAGAAAGTCATTGCCCTCCATCAGGAAAGGAAAATGTGATTTAAGGCTATTGTTGCAGGTAAAGCTTCCATAAAACAGTTTAATGCATCTTTTTTTAATAAATACTCTCTGTGGCTGTGTGCAGGAGATAGTATTAGGATAGGCGTCACTCTTAAAATGATGAAATTGAGTTCAGTGTAAATTTATAGACGATGAAGAAAATAAAAATATGCTCTTGTAAGTCATATGGGACAGAGGAATTTTAAAATCAAGAGAAAGAAAGTCCCTAACCTTCTCAGGTCTGAACTGCTCAGTTTCAGACTCTCTTGGAAAAGGTGAGTATTAACACTCACTTACATTCTATATCCTGTAAATAAAATATCACACGATAAAAAAGTAAAAGCATTCTCTATGGCAGCCACTGGAAAATAATAGATGATTGATAAAAAGATTATTTAGCAATAACACTGCTTAAAACATCAAACTATCACACATGATTTGGAGTAGATTTATGGACGATTATTTTTCACGCGAGTGTTTTGTTTTGCTTACTTTTTGAGACTTGTCTCCAGGGAGGACGACACATCTTTCAGCCCAGAACAGAGCAGACATGGAACAGCACCTTTGCAAGCAAAGGAACCTGGCCTTTCTGTTTTAATTCTATCCTTTTACCAATGAAATATTAACTGACTTGGTGCATCTAATTCAAAGACCACTAAAGCAGTGAAGGGAACAGACAGTAGCAAGAGTCCGTGCCTTTTTAACGACAGGACGTAGCCGTGGGCACGTGATAAGGAAGCACCATTTAGTAATAGTTAAAGGAGAGGAAGAGACCGCTAAGCACCACCTGCAGATTTTCTGTGGAACGAAGTCAGTGTCTGAACGCATGCGATGTGTTTACCCACAGCCCTCATTTCCACACCCCTCTATGGAACGAAGTCAGTGTCTGAACGCGTGCGATGTGTTTACCCACAGCCCTCATTTCCAGACCCCTCTATGGAATGAAGTCAGTGTCTGAACGCGTGCGATGTGTTTACCCACAGCCCTCATTTCCACACCCCCCTATGGAACGAAGTCAGTGTCTGAACGCGTGCGATGTGTTTACCCACAGCCCTCATTTCCACACCCCTCTATTTGCTGACACAGCTGACCCCTGGTAGGGCTGCAAATCCATTACCCTATTGCTACTTCTTCCATGGGGACAGCAAGGGGATTCTGCCTAAACAGGGAGAGACGGCTGTAGGCAGAGATGGACCTGGATTTTCAAGCACGTCCTGTGTCAGATGGACAGATATTTGAAGCATAAATGGAGGATTAGTGAAGGTGAAGTTTTAGGAAGATCTACCTTGGTCCGTAAAGGATAGGCTGACAGGCCAGGCGGTCCCTTCGGCAGAGAAGCCTCCGTGTCAGAGGACACGTGAATATCAGTCAGCACCGTCCCTCCAGCCAGCGCTCGGTCACCATGGCCACTCCCTTTCCCCTCTGTGATCTGCCCGTGCAGTTACGATTCGCATGTTCACAGGAAGCAGACAGGTTACAGACCCCCAACAGTCAGCCGCACGAAAATCCCCTCAAACTGGGTGCCCGGGGCTCACGGTGCTTCTTCCACTGATGCCAACTGTGGATGTCTTGACCACTTCATCCACCGTTCACAATTTCACATAAAACATCACTTCTGACAAAATAACTCATTTACAGCAAAAAGGTAAAGCGATGTTGGATTCGCTGATCCGATCATGTTCCCAGTAACTAGAGTGATTGTACAATTATCATCCCAAAGTGGACATTTCTGAACTCAAAAGGGGTTGCTGTTGACAGTCTTATGAGGAAATGTGTGATCCAGGGCTTTCCAGCCGGGAAGGTGGCCCTGCCTGTCTCTCACTGGGGATGGTCGAACGCCTAGTGGTGATTCTAGCTGCCCAGACGCGTGGCGCTCCTCTTCACCTTGAGTGGGCTGACATTATTCACTTCATTCCTCATTTACACTTCAGCTGCTTTATGAGTGTGGAGGGACGTGTGCCCCCGGGAAAGGCTCCAGCTCCCAGCACACTGGGAGATGCGTCGTAGGGGAAACAACAGAGCAGACGAGTCCAGGATATGTAAGCTCTGGGAACCAGAAAATGGACTGGATTTTCTCCATGGACTCTTTGAGAATTTAACTAAGGATTTAGACATTTTCTGCAGAAAAATTACATGTAAACAGACTGAAGAAGAAACTTGGTGATTTCCAGAGCTTCATGGATCTACTGAGGCCACCATGGATAGCAGCTTCAGAAACCTTGATTTTTGTCAAAAAGGAAAGATGTATCCAGTTGGCTTTTAGTTAAATGACCAATCCATCAAAGTATGTTGTCAATTTTTCCTGCTTCTCAATAGTTAAATTCACCCTGCTGTCAAAGGAAAAAGTGTGTCATCACCATATTATTAATTTATCATTTCATCCAGGTCACAACTAACAATCCAGAGACATACTATGCAGAATTACATGTGGATTTGTGTGTGGAGGGAGATTTGTGATTCAAAACAAACTATTATTTCTGTTCACTGTAAATTTGTATTCTAGATTGGATACTGCATTCATCTTCTTATGATATTCCTTAAGATATTATTGAAATTCAGCAGCTCTAATCACAAAGTTCGTGATAATAAAAATGTCATGCTTCTTGGCAGTTGCATGATTTCAAAGCAATAACTGAAGAAAAGTTAAAACGATCACGCACGAATATAGCGACCTGCAAGCCACTAACATGCCCCGGAAGTCGGGTGTAAGGAGGACTCCCCGAGTGGGGCCTCCAGCTGCTGACTCCTGCTCGCCCCCGAGCACCCGCTCCCCTCCTTTGCAGGGCTGTGGAATTTCCATGAGCTGAAGCCGGAGGAGAGGGTGACTCAGGACAACCGAAGGGGCCGGGAAGGGACTCTGGGAGCCCAGACAGACCCCAACACGGATGCCAGGTGTCGCCAAGTGACAGACACACAACCAGAAGGTGCAGCCCTCTTTCCAAGATCTGTGCACACCCAGTTTGACCTTCAATCGATCACTTCCTTTTCCTTTTTTTTGGTTAAAGTCCTTGTTAACACTGCCATTGGCCACGTGGAGGCGGGGATGAGCTTCGTGCCCAGGAAGAAGAGAAAAGGGTTTGGTAAAAGCCCAACTCACACCTGCCTCCTGTCACTGGTCAGAAGTGTCTACCTCCTTCCAAGGAGTAACTGTACATCCTATATTCTCAAATAGACTGGAAGCAATTTAGGACAAAGAGAAACATGAACCTGGCAAGTTAAGAAATCAAGGAAGCAAAGATGAACACTGTTCACATCTTCAATAAGAGACCTATTTATTAGGCAACCTAGATCTCCAGCTTCAGAGTAGAATATCTGTGTAAATACCTCATGTTTAATGAATGCAGGAATATTTACATTAGAAGCAAAATTACAGTGATTGGATATGAACTGGCTGTAGAGTCTCAGAAAAAAGTGTTTCTGACCTTTAAACCTCTTCCAAGATGCAATATTCAACGTGCAATGGAATTCAAAGAAGCAAGTAAATTATAGTGTCCTGTTTAGAACAACACCGTCCCCAAAATAAAAGAAACAGCACTGTCATGACAAGAGTAGCTGATGCATCTCCCTTCACCTCCATCTGCACTGCTTCCCCCATACGCAGAAAAGAGTTGGAAACAGATAGAATATCCATCTTATGCATTAAAAAAAAGTTGAAAAGAAGATGCCCCGGGGATAGTTGGGATACAACAGTGCAGAAATAGTAATAGCTATTATTTATGAGGCAGATAGCATACACTTGGCACAATGCAAGGCAGTGAAGGCATATCACCACAGTCCACAAAAAATTACATCAGAAAGGCCTTAGAATGCTCATTTACACAGGAGTAAACTAGTGCTTAGATAAGTAAAAAATAATAGTCGCAAGGTCATGCAGCCAGTAAGGGAAAGAATTCAGGTTCAAATCGTTTTCTTTGATCTAAAGTCCATTTTCATTCCACTATTCCCAGTGCTTATCCCATTAGAAACAAGGACATGAAAGGTCCTCTCTCTGCACTGAATGATCCCCTTGGGAGCTGTCATGGGCTGAGCTGTGCCTGCCCCAAATTCATGTGTTGGGGTCCTGCCCCCAGTACCTCAGAATGTGATGATATTTGGAAAGATGGCCTTTAATTAAGGTAAAATGAGATTACATGGGAGGGCTGTAGTCCAACATGGCTGATGCCCTTAAAAGAAGAGGAGCTTGGGACGCAGACAGGCACAGAGGGATGACCACGTGAGGACACAGGGAGAAGACAGTGGTCTCAAAGCCAAGGAGAGCGGCCCTCGGAGGAAACCAACTTGCGGACACCTTGACCTCAGACTTCCAGCCTCCAGGATTGTAAGATAGTGAATTTCTGTCCTTTAACCCACCTGGTCTGTGGTACTTTGTTACGGCAGCCCACGCAGAATGTTTCCCAGAAAATCATCTGGCAGCTGTCACAGAAGGACTAAGATATTCCAAGTGAAGCCTATCTTCAGCCTCTCTAAATGTCCCAGGAGACGTCAATATGAACTGATCGCCACGTGTCACGTTGTGATTTTACACCAGTAAGAAGGGTGTAATATTTGGGGAACCCTGCCACCTCCATAGTGCAGGAGCCCGCAAATCTCCCAACACGATTCTTCCTGTCAGAGCACCAGCCCTAACATTCAAGGAATCCCAAAGGCTTATCTGCATATCAAGAGCCCAGGAATGATCACCTGCTGATTTTTGCTTGAAGTCACAGGCAGGCTTTTGCTGGCTGCACCACTCATGCCTTGGGGCTTTTGTCTTTCTGTGGCACCAGGACAATAGCAGTTGCCCCTAAATGAATAAGGTGAGAGATACCCAACAGAATGGCTTTGGCCCATTAATTTGGTAAGAATGAGCCAATGATTGCTTGAAGCAGAGGTGGAAATTTCCTTGTGCTTAACAACTGCATTTAAAATTATATCTTACTTGTCTCAAACGTCTTTGTTTTTTCTTTTTTTTTAAAGAGGTTGTCTGAGAGGAGAGGAGAGGAGAGTTCGACTCTCCACCCATCACGTGGGACCAGCTTCTTCTTTTTTTCTTTTTAAATTTATTTATTTATTTATTTATTTATTTATTTATTTTTGGCTGTGTTGGGTCTTCGTTTCTGTGCGAGGGCTTTCTCTAGTTGCGGCGAGCGGGGCCCACTCTTCATCGCGGTGCGCGGGCCTCTCACTATCGCGGCCTCTTTTGTTGTGGAGCACAGGCTCCAGACGCGCAGGCTCAGTAGTTGTGGCTCACGGGCCTAGTTGCTCCACGGCATGTGGGATCCTCCCAGACCAGGGCTCGAACCCGTGTCCCCTGCGTTAGCAGGCAGATGCTCAACCACTGCGCCACCAGGGAAGCCCTCAAATGTCTTAAAAATAAGCGAGATGATAAACCCCACGGCCCGAGCACAGGAAAGCCCACGTGAATGAAAAATGTTGCTGCCGTATCAGTAGACAAAGGATGCGGCAGCCATCAAGCCGTCCGCCACTACAGCTGCCCGGACGGTGAGCCCTGAGGATGCCCACTGCCACGCCCTCAGCCCCTGCAGCGCCCCCTGAAGACGGTGCCCCCTGAGGGCACTCAGGAGGGAAAGCACAGGACACTGGCCCCAGGTAGCTGAGGTGCAGATCAAAGGAACGATTCCAGTGAGCCCAGACTCTTGCATCTTCCCATACATAGAAAAGTGTTAAATTCATTAACCTGAGATGTCTGGTTTTCTTTAATGAACAGTCATCTTTGATGTTCTGACAGCCTGGTCTTTGCGGCAAAAACCCCTGTAGATCCTGGCTCCCCCCTGACCTCTTCACAGCCGTCCCTCAGCGCGATCTGAGAGGCTGCGCCCTGGGCTTGAGTCTTCAGTTTTGTCCGCCAAATAAAACATCATTCTCAACTTTTAGGCTGTGCGTTAGTTTTCAGTGGACACCCACAACGCCTTCTCCACCGGCTCTGGACTCTTAGAGGAACGCACCAGCGGCTGCTGTGAAGGCAGCGAGCGCCCTGGGGCGACAGGAGCCCACGGAGCGACCGGTCACTTCCCGGGCGGGTTGTCATGGGAACAGCAGGAGTGAGCATCAGCTGCTAAGGCATCCCGCTTGCCCTGCGTTACACGTTACACGCAGTCCGCTACCCTGACCCGGCCTTTGTCCAGCGACTCTGCCCTGGTGTAAGAAGCCATCGTCGCGAAGAGAAACACTGCCTTTGAAGTCTTGGATTTCTCCAACCCATCTCCCTGACAGGTCAGGGTAGTAAACGCTGAGTATAAGCATCCAACGTCAGCGCTAAGAGCAGTCACTGCAGGACGGCAGGCCCATCCTCAGACAGCTCCGTCTTCTAACCAAATCCTCACCTGGACAGACGGTTTAACAGTCACAGCATTTCGGGCCCTCACCCCACGACTCCAGCTTTGCCTCGAGAGAAGAGCTCAACCTGACCTAAGACCCGAACGTCAACTCAAGAAGGCAGATTGTTGGTCTGCAGAATTGTTGGAGAGTTGCATTCTGAGACTAGGCTGTATTTGCGAAGACAGTCAGGCATTGAACCAACGGTTTACTACTCTGGGGAATAGCTGTCTCCTATGCAAAGAAGTGTTTTCTAATTAGAGGGGGACCATTTGGGAGGAGGCCGACGGGGAAGGCATCTGGCAGAGTCTGTGCCACGGAAAAGTAAGTCTCTGGAATCAGCTGAGTCTAGCCCAGATCCTGACGGTGTCCCTGGCTGCCATGTCAGGCAGCGTGTTTACTTCCCTGAGTCCCAGTGTCCTCACTGCGAGGTGAATCCATGACATCCATCCCGTCGAGTGGTTCAGGAGCATTTACGTCACAGGTCAACATAGGGGTTTCTGCTTCTGGTAACGGTCAACTACACCCCCATCATGTCAACCTCTTTCAGATAAGGAAGGCTGTGGCCTGTGAAGCAGGACTGAAGCCAATTAAGAGAAGGTCCCAGAAGGAAGTCAACTTTGAGATTATGCAGGTGTTAGCAGCTTCTGGCAGGAACGAGCTCTCTGCAGGAGGCCCCTTTTGTCTTGTCACTAAACTTAAACCAGCCACCCCCATGCTCTGCTTATCTCCGACCCAAGCACACCTTTCAAATCTCTTGGTCACACAAAGCCTTGCCTAATCTGTTGGTTCTTCCCGTAGATCAAGGAAGTAAAAATGAAGAATAAGTAGTTAACAGATGACCAGATCTTTTCCTCAGCTTCCCCTTTCAGGAATCTTGTGAACAAACTGTGAACAAGCCAGCATCTAAAGAAAGAGCCAAGGAGTCGACAGCCTGCACACAGTGGGGGATGGCGATGAGTCTGATCTCCTACCCCCACGATTTAACTGAGATTACGTCCCCTCTCTCCCTTTAAAAACGTTCGCGGCCGGGCAGAATCTTCGGAGTTGGTTTTGGGGACACCCAGCCCACCTTCTCCCCAGATTGCTGGCTTTCTGATTAAAAGCAATATTTCCCATTTCGACCAAAACTTACCTTTTGAACATTGAGTTTTGAGCAGCAAGCAGCTGGACCTGAGTTCCGTAACACAGGTATTATATCCTCGGGGAGTGAGGACATATATTACTTCCTCCCTAAGATAGTGGCAATTGAAACCTACATACCTGAGCTCCTACTGAGGTTTCCTTCTTTTTTTCCCATCCACTGTGTTCAGAACCCCTTCTTCCCACTTGCTGTGTCCATTTCCGGAGCAGGCACCCCTGGGTATGGCAGAGCTATCTGTTACACAGGTTATGGGTTAACTGTGTCCCCCAAAGATATGTTCAAGCTCTAGTCCCCATGAATGGGACCCTATTGGAAACGGGTCTTTGCAGATGTGATCAAGCTAGGATGAGGCTCTACTGGAGGAGGGTGGAGGCTGACTCAGTGACCGGTGCCCTGATGAGAAGAGAAGATGGAGGTACATGTGACAGTGGAATGTAGGGCTTGCCATCCTCCATGGGAAGCTGGAAAAGGCAGCAGGGACCTTGCCCCCCTCCCTCAGAGGGAGCTTGGCCCTGCTGCCCCTGGGACTTTGGACCTCTGGCCTCCAGACTGAGAGGGACCGTATCCTGCTGTTTTAAGCCCCCCGTCGGGTGTTCCGTCAGGGCAGCCACAGGAAAGAACACAGTGCTGGCTGTGTGGCAGGTTGGGCCCCGGAGATGCCCAACGTCCAGGTTCAGTCTGGAGGCACACTGGGGTGCGAGGTGTGACTCGTGTACTGCTGGACGGTCCAGGGCTTCCCGGCTTCACCCCTTGGCCCTTCCTGCAGAATGGTGGAGGGCACGATTTGCTGGGCCAGAAACCCCCCTTTACAGCTGGAGCCGCCTTGCAAAGGCCAAAGCAAACAATGCCTCCAAGACTTGTATAAAATCGAGCCCTTGTTGGGTGTCTCTGATCTGATGGCATCTACCCCAGTCCCTGCCTTTGTAGACCCACATCAGTGCCACATGCAGAGGCCAAAGCCCACCTGGCTGAGCCCAAGGTCTGCAAACCACCACAGTTGAAACACCTGCTTGCCCCACCTAGGAGCCCACAGCCGGCCCGAGTCCACAGCCTGGCAGCCCCAGTTGTGACACATGAAGGCACAATTGTGACACATGATTTAAACCCTCAAATTCCATTTAAAAATTTCTTAGTATGTCCAGGCAATGCACAAAATGTTGTGAGTTTGACAAAGATCAATAAATATACCGTCTCCTATGTCTGAGACAGAAACATAAATCAACGGAAAGAGCACATGGCGATGTGCCCTGTAATCCATGTAGTTACAAGCTCCTCCAAGAGCCCTGAGGTCAGGAGACACTAACAGAATAGTGAAAATATAAATTGAAGATGAGATATTAATTTGTTGTATTTTATCTATAAAGCTTTTATTATCCATAATTATGGACTTTTCACAAGCACATTTCTAAATGACTATAATTTTGTAAAGGCAATCTGTGAAAAAAAGAGTCAAAAATAACAGATTTGGCTATTCCATAATTCTCAGAAAAAAAGTATTTCTCCACCTAAAATTAAATGGTATAAATTAAAACCTCTCAATTCAACAACTATGAATATATGAAAATGCATTTGTTGCAAACAACTTTACCTAATTTACGTTTTTAAAGCTGGCTGTGTCTGCGGTGTAAAGACTGGATTGTGGGAGAGTGAGGCCAGGAGGACAGAGCCATCTTATCCAGTGGGGGATGGGCAGGGCGGGGGCGCGATGGGTGGAGGGCACCGCAGAGACCTCCCCACCCTGGAAGCCGGAGTTGCCAAGTATGAAGTTTCTGGAAAGCTCCTCAGGCAGCAAGGAAGAGAAACCCTGGTGCAGCCTGGCTCACATGTTTGGGTTCAATCCTGGCTTGTTCCCCCCTTCAGGGAGGCCACCTGCCAAGAGCTCACTTTCTCCCTCCCCCTGACGCTCTGCAGGTGCCAAGTACCCTCAAGGTGGCGATGGGCTGCAGTCCTTTTCCTCACACTCTCCCCCAGGTCCACTCAGAGAACGGGGTCTGTCTCTTCACCTGACAGTGCCTGCGAGCCAGGGGTTTCCCTGTTAGTCTGCAGACACAGGCCAGGATGCCAAGTATTGATTCCATTAAAATTCTGCGTCTTGAATCAACAGAGAATTCAGGATTCCCTGATTAGTGTGAAAATAAAGGGAACCTCATTTAAGATGGAAACGGGAAGCAGAAGGGGACGCACTGAGGCAGGTACCACTCGGGCCCTCTGCAGACCCAACGCCAGGAATGTCCCTACTTAAGACCGGCAGGGGAGGGAAGATTTTCTCCTCGCCTGGCAACAGCCCAGCCAGTGAGAGACTGTCACCACTCATCCAATGAGAAACCACCAATGCTCAGCCAATGAGAAACCACCACTGCCCAGCCAATAGGAACCCCTCAGCACCCTTCACTCTCCCTTTCCTCCAATGGACTTTCCTTCAAAGCAGCTCTCTCCACTTCCCCCTTTTTCTCTATAAAATAACACGTTCCTGTCCTTTGTTTGCCCAACTTGAGTGTGGTTTTGCCATAGGTTACATGTCCCAAGCTGCAATTCTTTTCTATTCCGGAACAAAGCCATTTAGCTGGTAAAATTACTGGCCGTTTTGTTTTTAAGGTCCATGTGAGCTAGAAGCGATCAGCACCCACTTCTGGAGCTGACGGTAGAGTGAGCATCTGGAGACCGTGATTTCTCAGAGGGGCAGGGGCACTGTCCCCTGTCCCACTCCATCCACCGACGTCCAGGACACTGTCCCCCTCCGTGCAGGGCACTGTGCCCCTCTCTCTCTGGGGTCCAGGTCACTGTCCCCTTCTGTCTCCCAGAGTCCAGGTTACTGTCCCGTTTTCCCCAGTGTCCAGGTCAATTCCCTCTCTGTCCCCCGCCCGAGTCCCGGACACTGTCCTTTTCTGTCCCCGGGATCCAGGTCACTCTCCCCTATGTTCCTAGGGGTCCAGGTCACTCTCCTGAGCGATACCCCACGCCCCCAGCCCTGGGAGTTGCGGGGGAGGAAAGCAGGGACGCCCACTAGCCCCCAGTCCTCCGAGCTGCCATTTATGAGCGCCCGTCACATAGGAAGAACTAAAACGTCCCTCTCGCAGCAGCTCGGGGAGGAAAACAACGCTGGCGGCTACTCGTAATTCCTTTATATTTATTTTAACACCACGGAATCTCGCGAGATTTGAACCTGTTACCGGGCACTGGAGATATCGCGAGATGGCAGGGTGCCTGCCGCTTCCGGACACAGCAGGCATCGCGACAAGTGGAGATAACGCGAGAGGACACCAGAGGACTTCTTGACCTATCCGGGCGGGGCGGGGAAGACGAAAAGGTGGTGGTGAGGTTGGGCCTTTCCGGGGGCGATGTCGTCTGCATTCTCAGTCAGCAAGTTCCCCGTCAGCATCCCCGCCGTGATCACGGTAAGTTGCTGCCTCCTTGACAGTTCGGTCGCTGTCGGCAGGGGCCTCTCCAAATTTCCCAGCCTCCGCCGGGGAGGCCGGCGGCGCCGGCGGCGCCGGACGGGAGGCGTGGGTGGGGGGGGGGGGGGGTGCAGGGTCGGGGCCAGTATCTGGGTGGGCGTGGCGTGGGAGGGACCGGGGCGTGGCGGGGGGAGGGGCCGGGGCGTGGCGGGGGGAGGGGCCGGGGCGTGGCGGCGGGGCGAGGTTGGAGGACCTTCAGGGCAGGCGGGATGCTGAGGTGCGGGGCGGTCGGGGGTCGGGGGTTTGCGGGGAGAGCTGGGACCTCGTGGCGGCGGGGAGCGGGGAGGTGGGCCGTCCTGGGCTGGGATGGGGGGTCCGGGTGGCGTGGACCCGCTGTGGGCAGAGTGGCGGGGCGCGGGCCGCTCCGCCAGCACCCGTGACCCCGGGGGACCTGAGCCTCAAGGAGGGGATCCGAGTACAGGGGTGCGGACGAGCCCACCTCTGGAGTTGAGCAGACATGCGGTCGCAGCACTATCTGGAGGGCAGGGTGTGTGTCACAAAGGCGGGAGAAAACCACGTCTTGCAAGTTTGGGTGGCCCGGATTTCTGAGGCTTTAATCACTGCTCTGAGGAACTGGTAGCTTTGCCTCTGGGGGCGACCGAGTGCATCCCCGACCCAGGCACCACTTTCTCATCTCCCCGCGGAGGAGGGTCTTTAGATTCTCCCAGCCTGAAGTGCAGTTCTGTTCGACACGTAGGAAAGCCTTCAGTCCTGTGTGGGGGCAGCCAGGCACGGCCGGGTGACAGTCCCTGGACGTGGGTGCAGTGGGGGTCCCTGTCCCCCCTCCCCGTGTCCTGTGAGGCCTGGGGCGCTCGGGACGTGCTCAGAGGGGAGGCAGCGTGCAGCCTGGTCCAGTGCAGGGGGACCCTGAGGGGTTTCTGCTGTGTGTCCTCCAGCAGACGGACTGGACGGAGCCCTGGCTCGTGGGGCTGGCTGCCTTCCACGTGCTCTGCGCGCTGCTCACCTGCTTCTCATCGCGGAGCTATAAGCTGCAGGTGGGGCACTTCCTGTGCCTGGGTGAGTACAGTTCCGCGGGGAGTACTTCCAGTGCCTGGGTGAGTACGGCTGTGTGCTGCGGCAGCGCGTGGGCGCGTTCTCTCTGTAGCCCCAGTGATATGTGAATGTGCTTGTAAGGCCTCCCAACGCTCCTGTCTTGTGTTCTACTTTGATTGCAGGCCGCTCCCATATTTCACTTGTGGGTTCTGTAAAGATAAGGTACATTTTGGATATTGGATTTGAAAGGCGTCTCAAGCACCTGTTGTGTTCTGGGGAGGGTGCTGAATACCAGTTACACAAACGAGAGCTGGGTTTGCCGAAACGCTGAGTCTGTACGAGAGGCTCCTCTGGGGGCTTAGCTGCTCTGCGTGCTCTGGGAGGGAGTGCAAACCAGGAGGGAAAGCTCTGTGGTGCAAAAATAACACACTGCCCGAGTCAGTTTTGAAGGTAAGATCTACAGGGTTTGGAGAAGGTACAGAGCTGTGTGGAATCATTGAGAAGGATTTCACAGAGGAGATAAAGTCATGGTAGGGGCTGTAAAGAGTGAGTAAAATCTCTTTTTCTTCGGGTAAGGAACAGATGTCTGGCCCAGGCCTGGCATCTGGGGCGGAGGCAACGGGTGAGAGCACAGGGGTGACGGACAGAAAGGGTGGGCCAGGTGTCAGAGGAACCACATTCTGACGCTGACCAGTTAGAAGTACGTTCAGGCAGGAAAGGTGGGCCGGGGCCTCAGAGGCTATGCTGGGCTCTTAATCTTGCGGACGTTGGGAAGATGCTGAAGATCTTGCTTGGTAGTTTAACAAAGTCCAAAAACTCATCTTAACTGTGATTTTTCAGTTGGCCTTGTGCAAGGTGGGAAATCCAAGCAAGAGGTCGTCTTAGGACAGGCGCGAAGCAGCAAGCCTGCATCACAGAAATAGTCCTGACGGTCGGGGATGGATGTTACTTCGTTTCTTTACGTGAGAGCCCTAGTAAGGAACGCGAGGGGTGAGCAGGACAGACGGGCCCCTGAGCCTCGTAGAGCTGGTGGGGCCCCAGCGTCCACTGCGTAACCACAGCCCTGCTGCGCGTCATGGCGGGAGAGGCGGGAGCACCGTGAACCCTGGGAGGGGCCGCACTTAAGTCACTGCCCTGCCAGGTAAACTGAGGGGGGAGGGTGCGGGGGAACCAGCCAGGCAGCAGGCGTTCGAGGGCCGGAAGGGACACTCCAAGCCCCGGGAATAACGTGTGCAAAGGCCCCGAGGCAGGAAGCACAGAAAAGGTGATGGCCTCAGCCACAGAGCCTCATGCAAGGAGCCCATACTTGAACAGCTTTGTGAACCTGGGAGCTACGTTTGGGTTTGTTGTTTTCAAGGACGAACAGAGGGTGACTGTTTTAGCGTGGGGCTGATAGATGCTGGTCTAAGTGCGTTTACACATCTGATGGCGCATTTAATTCTCACACCTGCAGAAGATTGGGATGTTATTTGCTGCAGTTTCACAAATGAAGCACAGACTGGTTCACTGCTCCCCAGCTCCTGAGTGGGGCGCGTGGTCGATGCATCACGTTGCCCTCCGGGGAGGTGGGCCCCCCGTGCTCAGGCCTCTCTTCTCCTCTCCCGTCTCCTTTCTTTTGCTTCCTTGATGTGCGTCTCCGGGTCCAGTCGTCGAGGGAGGGGTCAAGGACTGCTCCCCCCATTTTACCCCAGGAACCGGAGGGTGTGCACGTTTTTACAAGGCTGAGGCTCCTGGTGGCCGTCCTCCCCCTCCTCCACCCCCTCCAGGCCCTGAGCAGCACGTGGTGCCGGGCCAGCCCGCGGTCCTCCCGCCCTGGGTGGGCCCCCTCCCCACGCCCCCAGCGCTCCCCGCGCTCCAGGTGGGACTGTGAGGGCGGCCAGGGCTGTCCCCTCGGCTCCTGTCCCCTCAGGTCGGTGCTCCCTCCGTGTCTTTGCCGCCAGCACCACTGGGGGGTCCAGGCAGCCGGAGGGTGGAGGCAGGTGGCCTTCAGCTCCGGTCTCAGGGCCCTCGGGTTCCACTGCCGGCCTTGCACCCGACGGTGACCTGCGGGGCAGGGAGGTCGGCAGACGGCGCAGTGCGGCCACGGTGGCGTCGGGCGGGAAGCCTGGTCCCCGCGGCGCTGCCCCGCTGAGGGCTGGCCTGGTCTGACCGAGACCTCCGGCCTCGTGTGTCACCTTGGGTTTCCTTTCTGTGTAATGTTCCCTCACGTTATGTGTGAAATAGAAGTTACGTCTCATCCAGCGTGGCGTTGTTCTGTCACGTTTACGTTACGTAGCACGTTGTGAAGGATGTGTAAGGCGGTGGCGGTGGGCTGGTCCCCTGACTTCTCACGTGGGCTTGCTCTCTTCTCAGTGACCTTAGTCTACTGCGCGGAGTACATCAATGAAGCGGCGGCAGTGAACTGGAGGTGAGCGGCCCGGGCACGCGGACCCTGCGTGACACCGTCCCCGTCAGCGGCAGAGCACACCGGGAGGCCCCCCGCCCCCTTCACGATGAGCCTTGGACGGTGACCACCGTCCGGTCTCCTCGGTCACCGTGGGCCCTGGAGGCCCCCCCCCCCCAAAACAGAAGCGCTCTAGTCCTGAAAACGCTGGTTCCCCGGTTTCCGGGACACCGGCCATTCTGTCCTCACCCGCGTGTCCTTTCCTGCTCACACACCCGGGCAACCCACTCCGTGTCCAGTGAGCACTGTAGAGTCGACCCTTCCCCTGGGCCCCCCTTCCAGAGCCGCCCCCAGGCCTTCTCCTCCCTCGGGGGCCGCAGCTTCTCCTTCTGGACCTCGCAGGTCGGGCAGGAACCCTCGGGAGGCTGGAACGAGTGGGGAAGGGAGCGCCGCCGTCCCCCTGTGTCCCCGCAACCCGGGGGACGACGTGGCCCGATCAGCACCCCGCCTCCCGGCTCTGCCTTCGGCACCCGGACCGCACGGGCCTCAGAGCAGAGTGACAGCCGTGCCCTGGCCGCCGTGCCCTCCTGGCGGCTTCAGGCCCCTGTCGTTCGGTCAGGAGCCCACCCTCGGCCCCCCGCACGACCCGGCCCCCGCTTTGTCTCTTCCGCTTCTAATTAGGACGCACATGCTGAGCACCCCTCGCTGGGCTCTGTTCACTGTGGCCCCAGGGCGATGACTGTCGCTGAGTCAGTGACGTAAAGTTCGTGTCCTGCGCCGCCACTGAGCGGGACGCTGGGGGCAGCCTGGCCCGGCCACGCCGTGTCCCCCTCTCCGGGGGCTCGGCCTGAGCTTGCATGGGGGCCGCAATGCCCCTGGAGGGCCTGGGGGTCGTCCCCCACGGGGTTAGGAGGGTCGCCTCGTAAAGGGACTGAGGTCGCCATCGTGTGCAGGCGGGGCTGTGCGCCCACCTCGTCCTCCTGTGTGGAGGGGCTCCTGAGACAGAGTATCACGAGAACGCCGTGTTGTGACGCCCCGTAATCTTTAAATCTTTCTTGAAACAGGTTGTTCTCGAAATACCAGTATTTCGACTCGAGGGGCATGTTCATCTCCATAGTGTTCTCGGCGCCCCTGCTGCTCAACGCCCTGGCCATCGTGGTACGTGCGTGACAGAGCTCCAGGCCTCCGTCCTCCCCACACGGTGCGTGTCCACTTCTGATGGCGTCTCTGCACGGTTCTTCCCAGGTCCTGTGGGTGCGCAAGACCCTGACCGTGATGACCGAGCTGAGGACCCTGCAGGAGAGGCGGAGGGCGAGGAGCAGACCCAAGGAGGAGTGACGGCTCGGAGCCGGCCCCGCGCGAGCATCCTTCAGACCCCGTCCGCTCCTGGAACGCACCTAGACCAGCTTCTAGGACAGAGTTTACCGCACGTCCACCAGGGCCCTCGCCGGGCCTGCAGGGGCTCCCGTCTCTCCAGTTAAGTTGTAAGCAGACGGAGCCGCGCACGCCGCCACGCGTCCACAGCACTCCTGCGACCGTGTGAGCTACCAGACGTCCGTCCACGTGGGGACGGTGACTGAGTGAGGGACAGTGCCATCCACGCGTGGGCACCTCCGTCACCCCGTCACCCCCATCAACCCCCATCACCTCCATCACCCCTATCATCCCCGTCACCTATCACCTCCATCACCCCATCACCTCCGTCACCTCCATCACCTCCTATCACCTCCATCACCCCCCGTCACCTCCCATCACCCCGTCATCCCCATCACCTCCGTCACCCTGTCACCCCCGTCAACCCCCATCACCCCCATCACCCCCATCATCTCCTATCACCTCCATCACCTCCATCACCCTGTGTCACCTCGTGTCACCCCGTGTCACCTCCATCACCCCCCGTCACCTCCCATCACCCCGTCATCCCCATCACCTCCGTCACCCTGTCATCCCCGTCAACCCCCATCACCCCCATCATCTCCTATCACCTCCATCACCCCTGTCACCTCCATCACCCCCGTCACCTCCGTCACCCCGTGTCACCTCGTGTCACCCTGGTTTGCACAGCGGTGGCCTCTCCGTGTGGTGCTGCCACAGGACAGAACACGAGGGGCTGCCTTGCCTTTCATCCAGTTAGAGATGTGACGACACTCGGAGGCCCCGGGTCGGGATCCACGGAAGCAGTGGCTGGATGAGCCCCTTGAGTTGTTTTCTGGAAGGAAAGTTACAAGTAAACACAGTCAACATTCACCTGTTTCAACTAACAGATTTTTTTATGGCAAATACAAAGATTGATTATATTCCTATGTTCCACCTTCTTTTTACCCTTTGGGTGTCCTGGGACGTGACGCTGTTGGTTTATCGGAGCAGGTGCACTATTTCCCAGTGATGTCCGCTCTGTAAACCAGCGTCTGTGCAGGACGCTCGTGGTCTTGTCACACCTGGAGCTGCAGCTGGAGGGTGACAGGTGAGCAGAGCCCCTGTCTGAACACACAGCGTTCCGTAAAGAGGCTGCTGTTGGCTCCTGATTCGGGTTTAAGAAAATACTTTGTGAACAGTTACCATAATTTTCACAAGATAAGTGAAATACATTCTTCAGATTTCAAAAAGAAAAGAAAATCTGTTCATATGAAAGCTTTTATATTTAGAAGCTCAAAAGGTGACACTTTGACAGATTATGAAATTAAATCTTGAAATCCAGATATATAAAGTTTTTCTAGGTAGTTGTAAACTCTCAGTAGAGAAATTATTTCCTGAATTTTGACATTAGTTGTAGAAGTGAGTAGGTAGAACTTCCTAGATAAATCTACTGGAGATGTTATCCTGAGATTTTTTCCAGTCCCTCCTTGATGTCTTAAACTTCTGTATTGATCGTTTTAAAAATCGGCTTAAAAAACAGCATCTCATGTGAAGTCAGATTTTAAATTTCTTGTACCTGGCAGCATGCCTCATTGTGCATTTCTGGAAATTTCCACTTCAGGGTGTCTAATGGTCTCATGGCTTCAGAAGAGTCCACTGCGTCCCGAGTGATTTCCTTGGAGAGCAGGGCCGAGCTGGCCGGTTCCCTGTGAGTGCGGTGCCCTGGGAGCACGGGTATGGTGGGAGGGGCTGAGGGTGGGAGGCTGGTCCCCTCCAGCCGTGCGGTCAGGCCGGGGCCCAGGGGACAGAATGCATGGATAGGAACATCCTGGCCTCGGCCACACAAGCCAAGGAGGTTCTGGGGCATTTTCACTGTCCATAATTATTTGGGCTGTCTTAATATGGGACTGTCTGACTGGATCTCAGTTTTCCTGTGACAGTAGTGTAATAACATTGCTAACTTTGCATAAATTTGGCGTTAATGGCATATCAACCTAAAGACATGACGTGGGCCTTTTTGTTCACTGGCGTGTGCAATTTTTTTGGAACAGTTTTATTTTCACAAACAGACTATTTTTTAACTTTTTAGTAAGTTCACATTCAGTGGCTAATTCAGTGTTAACAAATATTTCTCTGTCCTCCTGCTTGGGGAAATCCTACAAGCCAGAAGTGTCCCCAGAGGGTTTGGGGTGTATGAGCCTTGCTGCGTGGGGCTTGACAGGAGGGGTTCGCAGGGGGCCTCCTGGCCCGTTGAAGGAAAGCATATCCCCATTCCTGGTTTCCTGCGGTCCCTTCTCACCCCAAAGCTGTAGCAAAAGGGGGTGGATTTGGAGCCAGAGAAGGATGCCAGGTGACGTTGTTTGGGCATCTGATGGAAGTTTGTGTGAGTAAATGAAGCAGACCACAACACATTTACACATCGGCTAACATCTACATGAAATAAATAAGCAAAACTGTAAAGACTACAGTGTGTTTGTGACTGTTTTGAACTAACTGCGTGTCACTTGGCTGTCACCTTCTGCCGGCATCCTTACAATCTCAGCAGGCGTCCATGAAGGGATGTCAGGGCCACGGTCTCTTCCTGACGGGTTCGCTTGCCGAGAATTGTGGTGTAAACCACAGAAAATAGAAGGTGTTACCGTGAAGTTAATCAAGATAAGCTTTTTGCTCTTTAAATTGTGCTCTGCAAGTTGTTACTGATGTCATAGTTATCAAACCAAAATAGTAAATTCAGTTTATGTGAAATCAGATTTGAGTGTTAAAGTTACATGCATTTCATAGTAAAAGTTGCAAAGTTGAAAAAAGTTGTAAATTCAGACAATTTATATTTTGACAGTATAAACATTTATCCAAGAATCTCTCAAGACATACTTGGTATGTAATTCAAAGGTCTAAAGTTTTGAAATACATTGAGTAGAAATTGGTGGGATTCTGTTCCCTTTCCTGCAGCATAGCATCCAGCCTCCGTCATCACCTCACTTCCTTTTGTAGCTGATCGCCTGCTTAGGTTGGGTTAGTGACCAGGAGACCTATCTCCGCAGCCAAGGGGTGTGTGTGTGTGACAGATGCAGAGCGTCCGCTGTTTACTCCCTGGAGTCTCCGTCTGGAGCAGAATAACTGACACTGAAAACGGTCAGCGATTGGAAGTTCAGGTGCAGACAGGATGGGTTTCTGTGTTTGCAGAGCTGTCACATCCGCACCCTGGGGTCTCCACACCGTCCTGGGAGTTTTAATACCCCTGTTCCACAGCAAATTAAAATACACAATTATATTCCAGAACAGGAGCCACAGAATATTGTTGTGGAGTTCCACGCATTAGTGCATGTGATTGTAACGAGTAACGTGTTCATGAAAAACTTCTCGGGAGTCACGTGTGCGTGTGACGTGGGTGCAGGGAGGGGAGGGTGCTTCCCGTGCTAAGTCTCGGCCCCGCGGAGGCGCCCTGGGAGTAGCTCCTTTTGTAAGATCCCATCTCCTGCACGAGGAGTTCCCAGGGTCCCAGGGGATTGCTTAGAAGCGTACAGCGTCGCTCCCTGGGGGACAAGACCGCGGTGGGAAGGGGTCTGCCTCGCGTATTTAATAAGATCGCTGTAAGGACCAAAGCATCCGACACGTGTCAGATCTCCCTGCACTGCTCTTGCTGGGCTGGTGGTAACACGGGGTTTATCTAACGTCAGAATCGCCTGGAGCCCCCGGGAGATGTGAAGCCTCAGCTGTCCCCGGGCGCCCAGCAGGAGGACGCGGACAGGTGACCACAGGGCCAGCAGGCTTCTCTGGGCAGGTCGCAGGCGGAGCCCGACCTCCGCCGGTTCCACCGCGCTGTTAATCCGTTTCTCAGCCTCCGCTCGTGTTGGCACATGCGACCCCCAGGGGGCGCTAACGCCCCGTGTCACCGCCCGAGGCTGAGTCCAGGCCAGGCGGCCTTGCCTCTAGGAGTGTGACGCCTGCTGTCCCGGGCTGAGGGCGCCGAGCGGGCCCAGGGGCTCTGAGTCCCTTTCTTCACGCGAACTAGGTTAACAGCGTCCAGACTACGTCGTGGCCCACGCACACGTGCACACAGGCACACGCAGGCGTCTGGAGGTCAGGAACTCGCCCTCCTGTGACACGAGGGGACACCGCCCGGCCGCAGCAGCCCGGCCCCCGTCCCTCCCGCTCAGTCAATAAGCCCATTTGCTCGTGAACTGTCTTCTAGTTGCAAGGCTGCTCCGCAGACAGACTGGGCCAAGGAAAGGGGGGCCGTGGCTGCTACGGGGAGCCTGTGGTCACCGCGCAGCCGGGCCCCGAGGATGTGGCAGCAGCCAGTTCACCCCCCACCGCGCAGCCGGGCCCCGAGGCTGCGAACGCGGGCTCCGGGTCTGCCGGGTCCCGGGGCCCCGCGGTGGTGGGCGTGAGCGGGAAGCTGACGGCGTCCCGGGCGTCCGCCTGGCCTGAGGGCCCGACCCTCCGTCCTCAGGTGGAGGGGGGCCCGCCTCAGCCTGGATGTGCCCCCCTCCCCCCCGAGTCCCTGCGTCCGTCACAGGCCGGCGCTGAGGCCAGCACGACCGGCCTCGGAGTCCCAGAGCGTCAGATGGGGCCTTCGTCCCTGAATCCCCAGCTCTGAGCGCCCGCTCTGCCCCTGAGTGGGACCCGCCTGCTGTCTGCTTCCGTCTCGGCAGCTGTTTACACGTGTTCTGCCTGACCTTGGATGCCTGTGTCGTCACGACACAGCAGGGACCAGACCCTCTGGAAACGCGGCCTCACGTGGGGGCGGCAGGAAGGCCGGCAGTCCCGGGTCCCACGAGTTGCTTGTAAACGTGTTCCAGCAAACGGATGCCTCTGTTTCCACAGTTAACATTTACGCTTATGTTTCAAAGTACAGTTCTCAGTCTAGAGATGCCAACAATTTTCCCCTACATTTTCTACAGTAAAACTAGAAGGAAGCCTAATAACTGGAATGGGATCTAGGTGGATTGCAAGCAACAGTGAAGGCCGAGACACTCTGTACCTGTGACGTCCACCGGGGGCGCCGGGCACCCAACCTGAACCGTGGTTTCCTGAGACGAGCAGGAATTCAGGGAGCGGGTCCCAGAGCGCAGGTCCGGCCCGCTGTTCTAGCCGGTGAGAGAAGCTGAGGCCGTGGGCTCGGGGCTGCAGACCGGCAACTCTCCGTCGTCTTAGCTGCCCAGGAGTTTTCACAGCAGTGACAGGCCAGGTGATTTATGACCAACCCGAAAAGAGAAGATGTGATCTGGAATTTTCCCAAGATTCAACCTCAAAAACAATGAGAAGGTAAAGGTTGGTTTGGTTGTTTGTGTCACAATAAAAGGGCTAGAACTTCGGAGTTTACATAAATTGATGTAGGAAACAAGCCAAACTGCAGTTTTAGGAGAAGACAAAGCTTTTCCATGAGAACACATGAAAGGTTAGCTTGTCTTTGCTTTTTTTCACTTATTGGCTTGCCTGTGTGTTTTTTACTAGTTTCAGAGTCTTTGTTGAAACATCAGCATTTTTAAGAAGACATCTTCATCTATTGCTCAGGCAGCTGCGCTCCCCAGCCCTTGAAGACGGCCCGCCGTTTCTGGAAGCTCCTGGCCATTCCACTGCAACCTCTCCTTCAGGACCCTCGGCGGGTCCACGCCGGGGCCTCAGGGGGACCCGCAGAGCTCAGAGTGGGGACCGCTCTGCCACGTCAGCAGAGCTGCCCGCTGGCCCAGCCCCCTCGGGCCTCGGGGCCTGTCTGCCCGTCTCCAGGGACATGCTGGGGGCTCCCGGGGCATCACCTGCCTCCGCAACCAGACCCCGCCCACAGGCCTTGGTCCTCGAAAGCCTCCGCTGTCCTGCCCGGGGCTCCCTGCTTTGTCCTAACCACGGACGGCCCCCGCGAGGCCGCCCCCGCAAGAGGGGCACACCCCGTCTCAGGAGCCGCTTGCCCTCAGACCCGTAAGTTCCCTCCTGGGACAGTCCGCCTGCCCTAAGATCATCTCCCTTCAAATACTGGCCTGCTCTGGGAGCGCCGTCACATTGTTGGAATGCTGCCTCCACCCCCGTGGGCCCTTCGCCCCCGGCCTCGCTCTCCCGCCAGGCACTAAATTCCGCCACCTCGCCGCCTCGGGGCCTCAGCAGCTGGACTACAGGCCTTTACAGTTTTCCCATCCACTTCCTCTCAAGTCCCGGCTGGAGACACAGGTACCCAAGCCTCCAGGGCGAAGCATCAGAGACCCAGGAGGGCGCCGGCCCGGAGGAGAGGATGCGGCAGAGGCTTGTGCCCTGAGCCGTCCTGGGGGCAGTGGTGCCCTTCTCCAAGCAGCTCAGCTGACACACAGCTCTCACTTGTGCTGCAACAGTTGTGGAGAATTTTGCAGGGAAATTACAGAAAATAATTCAAATTTTAGCAGCTGTCTTAGTTTTCTCTGCAGAACAAACACCGCAGTGTAACCGCTGAAAACAGGGCGGGGCTCTCCTCTCAGGTCTCAAGGCTGAAGTCGCTGCCCGGCTGTGCCTCGTCCGGGCCATGGGGTCCCCTGCCGAGTGCACGGGGCTGTCAGCAGATTCGGGGTCCCCGGCCTCACCTGCTGCCTCCTCAGGTCTCCCTGGGGCCTCTCCTGATGAGGTCAGGCCGCCCCGGGGTATCCCCCAGATGGATCAGGACCCCTCCTTGATGCTGCAAACCCCTTCGCAGGCCCAGGCAGCCTCATCCCGAGGGCGGTGGGCCGGCCCGGGGAAGGGACCTGGGGCCGGGTCAGGTCCCCCACCGCTGACCCTCCTTCGATTCAAGTGGAAATCATAACTGTCATTGTATTTGGCTTACTTTTCAGAAAGTTAAATGGCAGTTTTTGGCAACGTTTCTGATTTCAAGGTTTACGTGCCCTGTGGTTTAGGAGCGTAGCTAGCATTTTTAGCGCATTTCTGCCAAGTTCAACTCTGAAGAAGAAATCCCACTTACAGTCAAGTAAGCCATGGCTTGCAGTAGAACAGCTGTAGGGAAACACAGTGTGCCCTGTAGGTAATGTTTCTTTCCTTGCATCTCCTAACTGGAGGCCTGGAGGAGGTGGGCACCCATCCAGCGCCCGTACCTGAGCCGGGCACCCACAGTGCCTGCTACTCCCCTGAAGCCCAGATGCTCAAGGCCCCGCGTCCAGGAAGGGGCAGAACCAGGGGCTCCTGGCTGAGGACGCTTCTGGGCGGGGTGTTGCCCGTGTCTGTAAGAAGGTGGATGCTGGCGAGAAGGGGTGCTGAGGGGTCTCGGGCGGGAGAAGCAGCGTCAGGGAAGAGGCCACATGAGGAGGCCCGGGGGCAGTTCGCCCACAGGTCTGCACGACCCCAGCCGAGGGCGCCCCACGGCACCAGGCTCGGTGCAGGCGTCCCCTCGTGAGGAGCCCGAACACTAACTTCAAGGCCAGAACGCTGTCCACCCTGAGTCGGGGGTGTGGCCAGGGCTGACCCGTGGCCTAGGAGCTCTGGGACAGTCCCCACGAGGAGAAATGAGGCGCCAGCCCCATTTCCTGCCGGCACAGTTGTTGCTGCCCTCGGGTCGGGCCGCTACGTGGGTGTCCCGCCTCCATGGACACCTCACGGAGGCCCCCGGGGGCACTGCCTCGGGCCACCCATGCAGGGTCCCAGAGGGCGTTAACAGCCCAGGTTCTGGCTCATTTGTGAACTGGCTCTGCACCCCACAGGCACTAAGTCTGCATCTTCCAATGGCATCTCTTCACTTCGCCTTGTTTTACATCATTTTGCATGAAATCCCTTTAACAACCAGCAAAGCCTTTCCTTGCACATCCAGAAAAAGTCTCACCATCAAAGGCTCATGGGGGGAAGCTCAGGACCTTGGGACCTGAGGGGGTCTCAGGCCCCCGGTGACGCTCCTCTTGCTGTTCTCATCCTGCTTGGCTACAAGTCCGTGGAGAGTCCAGCAGGCCTGGCACGCGGCAGACCCCAAAATGCTGCTTGAACTGAGAAAAGCGTTCGTTATTTAGTTCAAGCCTGGTTTTCCGTAGATGCTGCCGGGTTCTTTGTTGGGAGCAGTTTGAAGGGAACAGAACCAGCTCACGTGGTCCCTTGGTACCAGATGGAGGGGGTAGTGGACCCCTGAGAAGCTAAACGCACTGCAGTCCCAGGGCCAGAGCGTAACCGGGTGTTAAATCTGGACTCTGCAGAGTCATCTTTTCATGTCAGCCCACGGCAGGGGGGCTGCGGAATTCCATCACAGCCTCTCGAAAGGAAAACAGGCCCGTAAGTTCCATTTGTCAACCCCCTTTAAAAACCACGTCTGTTAAGCGGCCCGAACGTGCTGTCATGTGGCATTAATTTAGAGCATCGAGCTCTGTAATTGACCTGCGCTTTATCGCACGGCCTGACACCGCCCACCCCCCTGAGCTGCAAATATTTTAGAATCCATTCCAGAAAATCACTCCCCAGATTCTGGGTACAACTGCTATTGATTTGATTGCATCACCGGAGTAAACAGAATAGTCTGAATACTTCATAAGTTTCCCATGGTTTGGTATCACAGGAACCCCTAATTGGGCTTGTAGCAGGAAAGGCTGGTAAGAAGCAGTGTTGGGAAACTGTCCTCTCTGCGGACGGTTCCCCAGAAGACGCAGATCTCCTGGGAGCGCACGGTCGGTCAGGATGGCCACCAGTCAGGAGCAGAGATGCCTCCAGGCCCCGGGGGGCCGGTTGTGCAGGATGACGCCCCGGGTGCAGAGTCTGGCCTTTGCGGGAGGGGGTCAAGTCACTCCCCTGGACCGTCTTGCGATCCTGATCTAGAGGAAGAAGGCCCGGCCCCCCACTGCCGATGCTGGTCCTGAAGCCGGGCTGTCACTCACGGTGACCTCGCCTGGACTCGCAGAAGATCCCAGGGCCCCAGCCAGGCGTGGAGCTGCATTTCAGCCCCACCAGAGCCCTCGTGTGGGCCTGAGGAAGGACACCGGCCACGCTGCCCCTTGGGGGTCCTTGGGGTCCCTGCAGCCTTGGGGTGTTCGCACCACCCCCAAGGGCTTCCCTCCCCCCTCACCTGCTCCGGGTCAGCTCAGCCATCTCTCCTGGCTTTCGGTCCACCAGATGTCAAGGGCTCTGCACTTCGGATTTTTAGAGAACATCCTGTCCTTTGATTAGAGTGAAATTTCGTTCATTCCTGACCCAATTATTCCTGCCCCCCACCACGTTGGCATCTTTCAAGGAAAGCCCTGGCACTCAGGCCGCATGCAATTCCTTCCCCTGGAGAATGTGAGCTGGACTTAGTGAAGGGCTTCCAGTGATAAGGACACGGCAGAGCCATGGGGTCACTTCCAAGACTGTGACCATTTCCTGCTCTGGGGGAACAAGCCGCCAGGTTGGAGAGGCCAGTGTAGCGGGAAACCAAGGACAACCCCTGACCCGCCATCCTCGAGGAACTGAGTCCTGCGAGCGGTTGCTGGGATGACCAGTGACCGTAGTCCCTGCTGCCCTGTGGCTGCAGCCGAGGACCCACTGAGCCTGGACCCTGAGCATAGAGACGTGGTGGTCAAGGCAGTAACTCCCAGGACAGTGCAGACTGCAGACGGGGGTCACCAAGGCCCCCAGGGAGACACCTTCTTGTCTCAGGGCCCCTGCAGACCCCACAGTGACGACCTGCACCGTCCACCCTTGGCTTCTCGGCCACCAGCTCGTCCGTGGCCAGCACCGCCACCCGTGACAGTGGCCTCGATGTCTGGCACGTGGCAGCCACTCCCACACGTGGAGGAGGGCTGGCGGCCCAATGGGGGAGGGCGGTGGCACCAACAACCTGGGGTTTGATGCTGGTTTTGGCTGTGCAGCCTCTTCTTTCTAAAACGGCCTAAAGTCTACCAACTATGAGTAAACTTCCTGTTTTGTTTTTACTTTACATTTTTTGAAAGGACCCAAGTTATGAAGACATATGACTTCAGCGTGCTGCCATGTCCCCACACCGTCCCAGCAGAGCCAGGGCCACTGCCCTCGTCACTCACAGCTCCTTGGCCAGGGGCAAGCCGTGCCCTGTCCCTCCTGGGGCCGGTCCAGGAGGGGGACCCAGCGCCATCCAGTGTCCGCCCCCTACTTCCCTGGAGGGTCGAGTGTGTCTGGGTGTGGCGGGAAGAGATGAGCTCGGATGTGACAACCCGATTCTGTATCTCAGCTCTGTTTGCTTTTTTTGAAGTTTTGGTAAAGCACTCAACCTCTCTGAGTCTCAGTTTCAGTTGGAAAAAGGTATGGCTGATACCTACCCACTGTGTTTCGGCAAAAATTAGGGAAAATCATGGAAAACAGACTTTTATTTGGGTTCCAGAGTATTGACATGACTTAACAAATGCTAGCACATGTTATTTTGGTTTTAACCATCTCTTTAAATGCTTACATATTATCTATCTAACCAGATAATAATTTCCATGAAGGTATGGACTAGATCATACAAAAAATCAAATAAAAAATGCTATTAGTTATTTTAAGATTCAGGGCTTGTGTCGTTATTTCCATGTCTTCCCCAGGCACCTGGAGTAGTGTCCAGTAAATAGTTACTAAAGAAGTAAAGTGATTCTTCCAATTTGTTTTCTGGATAGTTCTACAGAAGCATGAAGTCTACAGCAAAAAAAATGTTTGCATTGAACTATAAATTCAAAAGGGTATTTTAGCAAATGCAAATGGCCTGAAAATTGGAAAAAATGATTTTTTTCTCCCGAGACAGACATGCTTGGCACTAAAGCCCGTATTTTGGGAATACAAAACGGCCACGGTATTGACTCCCATAACAACTGTGTGGGTTTTGAGACCTCGAGATTGCACCTTAAGATATGTGTTACTTCAATCGTCTGCAGGTGTGTTGTACTTAATACATTAAAGATGCATTTCAGAGTCATTTTGAAAATATTACCTCATCGATGTGAGCAAAGGGTTGCCGGGAAGTGTCATGAACCCACCCGGTCGGTAAGACTCAAGCGTCACCTGTGGTTTCCTCAGGTTCCCCCGAGACCCAGGCGGACTGGCCTTCTGAGTAAGACCAGCCGTCAGCTCATCTGTGACCACCTATTTCTCAAGTAACTGGTCCCCCATCTCAGCTCTGAGTCCCTCCTTTTTTACTCTTTTTTTTTTTTTTTGCCAAATCTCTATTAGAAAAGAATACCACAGTTATAGTTTGTAAATCTGTATTTGTGAATACATAAATATTTTATTCTATTTGGCTGTAATTTTCATATAGAGAAAAATATTCTAAATACTTAAATTGGAATTATGTTTTGATATTTCTAAGGGATGAATTGGCAGGCAAACTGGAGAATTTCACTTTTCTCAAGCTTAACTCTTCCGAGACAGATGCGAGCACGGGGAGGTGGCTCAGGAAGCAGTGACTCCTTTGCAAAAGGAAAAAGCGATTATTCTAAAAAACTAGAACGCCATCTCTGTGAAAAATTTTGGACCAAATTATCTCCTGCACTTCCAGGCTCTAGCTGAAATCTGCTCTACAAATAGAAATGTCTTAATGTTTTTAAAAATTATAAATAAAATGCAAATACTGTTGCACTTCTAATTGTTACTAATCATTCACGCTCAGTGTGAATTTGTTTCACATCAACGCTGAGAGCTCTAGGGCCTGGGAAAGGTTCCTACCGTCTGGAGCAGCGTGTTTCTTTGCTGTGAAGTTAATGCAAAGTCAAGCCCTTCGGTCCATTCTCCTGTGCTGTACTGAGTGTCTGGGAGGACAGCCCCATGCCTATGAGCTGCCCTAACCAACTACCCACGGTCCTGCTGTCTTCACACTAGGAGGCTCTGTCCTGGCTCCGCACCTGGGGGAGGGACCTGCAGGGTCAGTGAGGAGCTGGGGGTGCGCCTGGGAGTGCTGGTGTCTGTCTGCCTGGTCTCATCAGCCGGAGTCGCACGCACCTGAGCCCACCTGGGAGGAGGGCCGGGGGGTGGGGGGGGCATCCCCGAGAAGGCGCGGGCCGACCCTGCCCCACGCAGCGCTGAGCACAGTGACGCAGGTAAACGTGTGTCCTCGTGTCACAGATTCATAGTGAGTGAAACACGCACTGTGTGTACAAGTGCTTGTCACCTGAGCCAGGTGACTTTTCTCTTGGCAAAATCATATTTGTAAAATATATATTATAAAAATATACAAATATATACATGTATATGTGAACTGAAAAAAATGCACAGCCTAAAAGTTGAGAATGATGTTTATTTGGAGGACAAAACTGAGGACTTAAGCCCAGGACGCAGCCTCTCAGAGAGCTCTGAGGGACTGCTCACAAGAGGTCGGGGGGAGCCAGGATCTACAGGGGTCTTTGCCACAAAGATCAGGTAGTTGGAACATCGAAAAATTACTGTTAATTAAAGAAAACCAGACATCCCAAGTTAAAGAATTTAGTGCTTTTCTATGTATGGGAAGATGCAAGAGTCTGGGCTCACTGGAATCGTTCCTTTGATCTGCACCTCAGCTCTCTGGGGCCAGTGTCCTGTGCTTTCCCTCCTGAGTGCCCTCAGGGGGCACCGTCTTCAGGGGGCGCTGCAGGGGCTGAGGGCGTGGCAGTGGGCATCCTCAGGGCTCACCGTCTGGGCGGCTGTAATGGCGGATGGCTGGATGGCTGCAGCACCCTTTGCTTACTGATACGGCAGCAACATTTTTCATTCACAAATATAAAGGTCAACATTTCCCAGTTATAATTATCTTTAAAACTGCAAGGACCTGGTGTAACATTTTGATATTGTGATCTATAGTAAGAAATACATATTTGGTCAAAGTCCCACTCCTGAAACCCTTTGAACTTCCTGTGAGGAGAGCCTTGGGTGTCTTTTGCTACGTGAGTGAGGTGATGTTTGAAAAGCCCCCGAGGATGGGGGCTGGGAGCCAGGAATTCCCCCATCCCCGCCCCCCGTCGGTCCCACCCCTGACCTCTGGGAGGTTGAGTTCAATCACTGACTCAAGTTGGGCGCCTTGCCGAGGCTCCTGGAGTGAGAGCCCTGGAGCACGACCTGGGGGCCCAGTGGGCAGCGGGGGAGGGGCAGTCGTACAGGACTGAGCCCTTCAGCTTGGGGTCGGAGGCCATCTCCAGGCAGACAGTGTCAGGGCTGAGTTGAACCATAGGGCACCCAGCGGGCCTCGGAGCCTTGCTTGGTGTGAGGAAGAGCCCCAGCCCTCGGAATTTGGTGTCCGAATTGGAAGTAGCAGCTAAACTTGTTGTACTTCATCTAGTTCTACACGCATTCCCTCAGAAATCACCCTTGTGTGGTCATTGGGTCAGAGCTGCCTGGAGACGCTGGCCCAGAGAGCGGACAGAGCAAACTGGTGTCGCTGTCCTCGGTGAGCTGGTGTACGAGGCTGCAGGCCAGCGGAGAGAAGGAAGACAGCAGCTTGCGTTTCTGGGGGAAAAAAAGAGGGCCAGTGCATGAGAAATTTAAAGAAAAGAGGTTTGGTGGGGTAAAAAAAATTTCATTGAGCAGTTTCATAGTTTCATCATTGACACTACTGTGATTCAAATCAGCACACTTTTTGGGCTAAAATAACGTGAATGTCAACCACCTTTGATTGTCGGCAACGAGGGAGCCCAGACCTGGTAGCCCGAGGGCTCTCAGGATGAAACCCCCTCAACCCACTGACTCCAAACCTGGCAGTTGCTGCTGGGAATTGATAGATGTTGATCCCTGTTTCACTAAAATCAGGTTTGGAAAGGACATATTTAAACTCACTTCCACACAAACCACACATAAAAATAAGCTCTAGTCTAACCCTGCAATGGGGGGCGACAGTCAGGACTGCGATCTCTCCCCAGCTGTGCCATCAGGGGCAGCAGGCCTGGTGCGGACTTGCCTGGGCAGTGAAATTGGCCCCAGGGCGTCCCGCTCTGCCCCAGGGTTCCTGGCTTGTTTGGAAGCACCGTCTGTGTTTCCCAATCTCAGCTGCAGGAGGTGTGACGATGCAAGGCCCAGGGGGCCCAGATAAGGGCAAGGGCCCGTTTTCTTGCGGGTTTTGAGGCACTGGTTCTCACGGGGCTCCCCCTGCACCCCGTCCGCCCCGGGGCCGCTGCCATGCTCAGGCAGATGTCTGGGCCTGAGACTCACCTGAAGGGACTGAGGGGCTCTGGCCACCTGGGAGATTAACCAGGGCTTCGAGTCCGGGGCGGGAGTGTCCGCTGCCTGAGGGGAATCTGAACGTGGGCGATGGGCAAAGACCGTCCACCCAAGCCTGCAGGGACCGCTCTTCTCACCGAAGGAGCAGGACGTTTCTTGAATACACGACACTTCTGCGGGTCGACCCTCAATCAGGCAGCACACACGCAGCGGCCGGCAGTTTACTTGTCTGGAGCCCGACCTCGCGGTGTCTCTGTGTTAATTCATGGCCCTGGGTGCACACAGTAGGCTCCCCGGATGTGCCCCCCAGTTAGATCTGAGCCATTTGTGCCCAGGGCCCAGCAGATACCCGCTGCCCAGCTGCACGTCTCCCACCAGCTGCGTGTCTCCTGCTCCCTGCGGCCTTCACGTGCCCGCGGGCACCCTGGACTCACAGCTTTCACTCTTCTCGGTGGGGTGCACCTGCCCCAGTCCCCAGATCTGGGTCCGCCTCTGCTAGGTTGGGTCCAAGGATGTCAGAAGTCAGGTCTGGAATAAGATGGGTTTTAAATCCTAGGATTCCATTTTCATGATAATCACTGACTTTATTTTACTCGTTTGAAAGGCTTATCTTGCAGTGATACTTAGTAATTGATAGAATTAATTAAATACATTTTAGTTTTTTAGGCCAATAGTTCTCAAGTTAGTTAATTTGGGGAATTTCCCCACATTTTGAAGGGTCAGTACGTCACCCAGGTTTGAGAAAAGCTGTCTCCCAGACTCAGCTTGTCTCCTGGACGGGGCCACGCCTGGCTCCTCTGACCGAGTCCTGAGCCACGTTTGGGCCCAGAAGACCCAGGTCTGCCCCAAGCCCACTGGCTACTCAACTCACCTCGCTTCTGAAAACAAAATAGCTACCCCTCTGCCCCAGGGCCAACTACAGAAACAAAGCAAGAAAACGTGGAGATGCCGGGGCCCCGCCTGAAACATCTTCATGGCCTTTGGCAGGGAAGCTGTGCTCAGGGATCTTTCTCATTCACCCCAAGAAGGTGATCCTTCACTTCAAGGTCGGCCCTCCTCAGGGAGGTCAGTGCGCACTCGGAAAGGGCTGAGGAAGCCAGATCCGGGACATC
Source organism: Balaenoptera borealis (assembly GCF_965194805.1). Taxonomy (NCBI): domain Eukaryota; kingdom Metazoa; phylum Chordata; class Mammalia; order Artiodactyla; family Balaenopteridae; genus Balaenoptera; species Balaenoptera borealis. Next base: position 91,706,993 of record NC_138871.1, read on the forward strand.
GCCTGTGGTTGCCATGGCTGGCCCGGGGTGAGCAGCTCCACTTCTGGAACCTTCTCACCCACACACGCCCAGACATTCACACCTTTGGTCCCAGAATTAAACTGAGGCCGTCTGGACGCGCGGCCACGAAGGCGGACGGGAGGTTTCTGAGTTCCAGGCCCGCGCACAGAGGATGGCAGGCGAGAAGGTGGATTCTCGTCTCACGTCCGGGAACTCTGACGGACGACGCAATAAACTCCGCGGATTTCTCATGTTAGAATGAGTGAAGGGCAAACCCTGGGTGGGTTATGGGCGTGTTTCACCCTGAGACCACCCTGCCCTCAGAGAGGGCTGCCGAGGCCCCTTGGGGGTGCTCTCCTGATGGGGGCCGTTCCCTGCAAGGCCCTGCCCTGCCCACCCCTCCTCAGAAAGGAGGGCCCCCAGGAGGAAGAGTCCTTTGAATACGTCTCTCCTTGCTTCAGTCGGATCTGTCTACTGGGGTCCACAGAACCCACGTGTGCCCTGATTCCCTCCCAGGTGCATGTAGGAAACGACCCGGTGACACGGACAGCGCCTGCCCCGCGTTTCCCGCTTTAGTGAGTGACTTTGGCTCAGACCTCTTACTCCGGCGCCTTCAGGAGTCAGGCAGCAGGTGGCACTGCAGGGTTTCTCTTCATAACTTGCCCTCGGGGAGCCTGCAGTTCCTCGACGGGCCAACGCTGCTTCTCCCCGCCGTCCTCCCTGCCGTCCTCCCCGCCGTCCTCCGCTGTTGACCAGACGCCCGTCGCCCACATCAGCCTCAGCCTCGGCGAGGCTCCAGGCCAGTGTCCCCCCCCCCGACGGGGGCACAGGGACTTCACCACCGCTTCAATGGAAAAGATGGGGAAAGTTTCTAGGATGTCACTTCTGAAGTTAACAAATCTGCATCTCAGTGGCCCTTGCTGGTGAGCTCCATGGTTTACCACCTACCGCACGGAGCGCACCTCCTCTTATTTACCTTAAGTTTATGTTTTCTTCAGTGTCAAAGGTTGCCCTAAAATCCGTGAACTTGAATTTGATGATTCAGGTCATTCTGTCTTTTCTCCTCCATTTGGTGATTTCAGAGTCTTTCTTGGCTGGTCTCTTTAGATGAAGGGACCCTGGGTTTTCGTCCCGGTGAGAAGCGAGGAAAGTCACAGGCGTGAGGACAGCATGGTGATAACACAACCCGAGCAGGGGGGAGGCTGGAGAGCCAGCGGGTGGGGGTCAGGCGAGTCCGGGCAGCAGGCTGCGTGCGGGCCGGGGCTGCCACAGGGAAGCCCGCTCTCTGCGGACACGACGGCGAGGCTGCCCTGTCCCGGGGTGACCACATCCACTCCGGTCTCTCCAGCCACACGTAGGTCTACTCTCTTGGGTCCAAGCTTGAAGCCTTTCCTGACTTCCTCCTTTGTTCTCTCTGTAAACCCTCTCCCCCAAACCTCCCTCCTCCCCGGTCCTTCCCTGGCCACTTTGCAGCTCTGTCACCATCTCCAGGGCTGGTCACTGACACGTTCTCCATCTGTTTGTCTCAGTCATCAGTTGTTCAGACCCACAGGGCGCCTCAAGGTTGGGCGTTCCCCACGTCCCACTGCTCTGGGGGACCAATCCCCCAAACAACACCTACCTGGTCTTTCTCGTCTTCAGTGTTGGTCACGGAGTTTCCTCCAGATGAAAGGTCCTCCTCGCTGATCTGCAACTAACTTGAACCTGCCTCAGCTCTGCTGAGTTCCCACCTGCCATGGGAAAATTCTCCGAGTGACGGCGGCCACTGGGTCTCGTGTGGAGGAAGTGAGATGCTCTGAATACGTCTCGTTTAGCAACACCACATAGGCTGCCCACTCCTCTCCTTGGGGTGTGACTCTCCCTCGAGAACATAACAGCCCCCAGGGAGGGGGGAGCGTCCCGCCCAGGAGGGAAGGGTCATCGGGCGGAGGTGTTTGATTTAATTGAAAGCCGGTGCTTCTTCCCGTCCCATTGACAGCAAGAGCCCCCCAGAACGTTGCACCTGCCGAGACCTGGGAGTCATGTGGCCGCGTCAGGAGGTGTTTCCTGAGAGACCAGGCTGAGGACGAAGCCCTGGCTGTGGATGCCTGACCCCGTGTGGTCCTTGGACCAGCAGCTCCTGCCTCTCCCGGGCGCCTGGAAGCTCCCACATCCCAGCCCAGCCAGGCCCCCAGGTCAGACCCCTGGGTGGCCTGTGTCCCCACCACTTGCTCCCCAAAGCCACCTACATCTCATCGTTTTCACTCCTGCAGGAACGGTCGTGTCCCATGGGGCGTGCAGCACCTGGAAACCCCGGGGGCTGTCTGGGGCCAGCATCTCACCTCCATTCCAGAATAAACGTGTCAGCCTTTTCTAGAGAAACACAATGAGCCACATTTTGTTTGGACATTCTTCTGTCTCTCAGACTCCCCATTCTAACAGGACAGTTCGTCCATCAGTTGGTGAGATCGTCGCTTTAACCCCAACTGTAACATTCATTGTGAAAACTAGTAACAGCTGCTAGTAACAGTAAAACTAGTAACAGTGCTTTCTTTGGATTTATTGCTAAATACGCGTGTACATATTACCCGATACACACAATATTGCACAAATACACATATGTGCAGTATGTAAAGGCCACATAAGTGGTCGATGTGAGGTAATATTTCTAAGTTCCTTAATTTCATCCAGCAAATTACATTCATCTACAGCTAAAATTGTCATTTTAAATAGTAAGCTAAACATACCATTTAAGAATAGGATTATAGAGCTCTTTTTATTTACAAAATAATTAAAACCAATTTCATAGTATAAGAGGGATTTTAGTCATTGTGAAATAATACATAAATGTAAAGTTGTGATTTTTAAAAATTCAGTGTCACTGACAGATATTTAAGGTAGCAGATTTAAAGTCTTAGTAATACAGACATAATTGACTTTACATGTAATGTTTTATGGTACTTTCACTGAAATAGGTAATCTCAGTCCTTGGCAGTTATTATAAATAGTGAGGTGTATGGTATGCATTTTGTTCTTGTAATAAATGTTCAGGACCACCTCGTATATTACAGGAGACCAGGGCCCCTCAGGAAGGGAAAGGAAGAACGAGGCAGGGGGATGGAGGCTGATTACAATCCAGATGTGTGTGTCCAGGGCATCATTATTCCCTAATTAAGGCCGACATAAACCTCACACCACGTTTGCTGGAAAACAGACTCATTCACGTAACACTGAGACAGAGACAAGTAGCTTGATATTTAAGTCTTCAGGTTCTAAAAATGTGAGTGGAAACAAATGCAAAGACTCAAAACTTGGAACGGGTATGCAATATGATCTTGAGGTCAGGCACCCAAAACAGAATGGAATTAAAATAAAAGAAACAAATGAAAGTATATGGAGGATATCAGTGTGAAGTATAGTGAGGGAGACGGTTTTATTAGGAAAATACCGAGATCTGAAATTTGACCGCAGGTGACTGAGTAGTAGATGAGCAGGACGGCAGGATGGATGGGACCACGTCCTCGACTCCGTTCTTCCCTCCTCCCCTCCTCTCTTCCTCTCACTGGGTCTCACTCTCTACCAGAAGGAACCACAGGCATCTGACGGTCAAAGGCATATAAACAGTCATTGGCGAGCAAGGTGAGTGGAACCACACATTAGGGAAGTTGGTAGAACATCTTGGCTAAGATGCACTTTGGAACTTTTTGGCATTTGAATGGAAAATGAGGAAACACAGGAGTACATATAAATGTAAGTAAATGCATAGACATGCCCTCTAGTACCCTTCCAAGTGATGGCCCTCCCCTGTCCCTGGAGGCCGGCCTCACCTCCCGCCCACGTCGCCCAGGTCTGACCTCTGATACTCCTGCACCATCATCTGCAGCCCCAGTCTTGGGGTTCCTGCAGCTCAGGGACAGGACCCCAAGGCAGGGACAGGCTCTGAAGACCCCAGGAACCTGACTTAGCACACCTGCAGTTCTGGCGATATCCTTCCATGTCTGGTGACATATTCAGCAAACGTCCATTTAGAGGTGATGTCTGTAAGCCTACTGGTCACAGAGTAAGGAATTCAGCCCCGAAGGGTGACGGGGCAAGTGGGTGAGAACCTGGATTGCAGCTCAGGCTGTGGACACCCAGCCCCTCACACCCAGGCTGCTCAGTGATGATCTTCATGTGGTTCCCACCTCGAGGTAACTCCTTCCAACAAAGGCTGGTTGAGCACCTCTCAAATAGTAAGTTCTGCAAATAGAGACACATTTAAAAGAAAGTTTTCCTCCTCTCAGAGCCGACCCACTCTAGAAAGAAATTAAATTTTAAAAAATCCACACAGAATAGAACAAGATCACCGCAGATTGGAAAACAGGCTTGTTCTGGGATGGCACCACGGGGAAGTGGGACAGCTCCTTGAGGTGGGATAGAATGGTGATCGAATGGAGTGGGAAACACTCCAGACACAAGGACCCACAGAAGAGCCACTGCAGTCACGAGGCCGGCATGGCTTCAGATGACACTGGGGACGAAGTAGCAGAGGGTCATGTGGGTCCCACGGAGTGGAGTGCAGTCTACCTGCTTGGAGAAAACCTGGAGGGATTGAGTAAGGACAGGACATGCTCACTTGTTTCAAAACAACTGCAGTCTTGTTGTTCAAGGGCAGATGGTGATGCAGTACCAGAGTGAGAGGTGACAGTGCCACCTGTCAACACCTGGGGACCAATCTTGGCAGAGATGGAGGGTGACTGCAGTATTAAAGTGAAGAGATAAGCAAAGAAGAAAGACTGAACATTAAGTCACCATCCAAAGAAGTTAGCAAAAGAGCAACCAAAAAACTCAGAGAGGGGCTTCCCTGGTGGCGCAGTGGTTGAGAATCTGCCTGCCAATGCAGGGGACACGGGTTCGAGCCCTGGTCTGGGAAGATCCCACATGCCACGGAGCAACTAGGCCCGTGAGCCACAACTACTGAGCCTGCGCGTCTGGAGCCTGTGCTCCGCAACAAGAGAGGCCGCGATAATGAGAGGCCTGCGCACCGCGATGAAGAGTGGCCCCCACTTGCCGCAACTAGAGAAAGCCCTCGCACTAAAACGAAGACCCAACACAGCCATAAATAAATTAAAAAAAAAAAAAAGTTATGTATAAAATAACATTAGGTGATTTTAATGTGCAGTGTTTGAGATCACTGGGTTAATGATATGGTTCTTTGTATAAAAAAAAAAAAACAAAAAAAAAAACTCAGAGAAGGAAACAGTAGTCAAGATAAGAGAGGTAATTAGTGAAATAGAAAACATCATACAATAGAAAGCCTAAAGATAAAAAAATAGATCTATAAAAATACTAATAAAACTGATAAATCTCTACAGATCCTAGTTTAGGAAATAATTCAGAAATGTCAATATCAAGAATAAAAAGGACATCTAACTGCATAAACTGCAGATTCAACAAAATATAAATAATATTGAATTATTGCAGTAAATTAATAAATTCTTAGAAAAATATAACTTATTAAAATGGACTTAACATGATTTCCCTATAAACATTAAAATAGAATTTTGAAGCAAAACTCTTCCCACCAAAACAGCACTTTAGGGCTTCTTACCTTTAGAGAGTGTTTAGACACATGTCAAAATCTCAATGATGGTTGCTAAAGAAAAAAGTGAAAGTCAATAAATAGCTTTGGAATTACTAGAGAAGGAAAAATATGGAATAAATCACTCAATTCGAAAGCAGTCGTTAGAGTAGAAGATGAACCACTGTTAATAACAAGGGTCAGTATAACCTATGAAATAAGATAATAGGCATAAATGCAAACCTATCTCTCATCAAAATAGATGTAAATGGGTGAAACATGCAAAGTCAAATTCAAATGGTTGTTAAGTTGATTATTAAAAAGATAATCAAATTTGCTTATAAGAGACTCATCAAAAATTTTAAAAAATAGGCACTCTAAGAATATTCCCTAATTTATACTCTAAATAGTTTGTAAAAGTTTGGGATTATCTCTACTGTGATGCATTGATATAATATAAAACTTTTGAGGCTGATAGTATTTTTGTAAGTAGATTTTAAACCACTCATTTGCTTAATTTAATGGCATAAACATTTACTTATATTCTTAATTTATTATTGTTCAGTCTTTTAAAAAAATCTGTATTTTGAGTACCTGTGGCTATAAATTGTCCTTTATATACTGTTTTTGCTGTCTCCCAAAGATTTAATGTAGTATTTTTTTGTTATTATTCACCTGTATATATTTTCAAACTTTCTTTGACATTTCTTTCATCTACGAGTTATATGTGGATTTCATTTACTTTACAAATGTGTGCTGTTGTATGTTAAAATAGCATTTTACCTTTTATTTCTAACAATGTTACTGGGGTCAGGAAAGTTTTATGTCTTACACTGAGTTTTTGTAATGATATCAACTTGTTTTACAGCCTGGTACATGGTCAGCTCTTGAATGTTCCACATGTGCTTCAGGAGAACATACCCAAGACTTGAGGGTAAATTTTTATATCTATTAGGTCAAGATTGTTAATTTTGTTACTCAAATCATCTGTAGCAAAATATAAACACAACACACACACACACAACAACAAAACAATATATCAAGACAAATTTATGATGATCCCAGAAAGAGTTAGTTTTAATAATACAAATATATTAATGTGTGAAAATTGTTATCAAACTGAAATGAAAAACATATCTTCTTCCTAATAGATATAGAAAAAATAGAATTTGAACAAAGTAAGCACCCATTTATTATTTTTAAAAGTAACTCCTAGGAAACCAAAAGAACTAAGCATTCTAGAAAATTAATGAAGGTTATTTGTCAAAGAATAGAGCAAGTATTATAGTTAATAAGAAGAGAGGCAGAGATGACCACTACTAGCATTTTTACTCAGCACTGTACTTTAGGTAATAGTCCATTTAGGTAATATTCTTAAATAATAGTCCAAGAAGACAAATAAAAGCTGTAAAGATTAAAAAAACCCTATTACTATTTGAAAATGATATATTTGTTTACTCAGTAAAACCAAGAGATTATAATAAAGAAAATTACCACTTTTTATTGAACAAAATTATAGAACAATCAGGGATTCATATACCATATTCATGGATAGGAACACCTATTATCAGAAAGATGCCTTCTGCTTCCTAATGGATCTGTAAATTCTCTGTGGTTCTAATAAAAACCCTAAGAGGTTTTTACAGGGACCTTGAAAATTGGCACTTAAAAATTTATGTAAACAAGATAAAATAAAAATGGAATGGTGACTTTTCCTACTAAGTATCAAGATGTATTAGAAAGCTGTAGTGAGCTCCTATGGTCTACAAAGAATTAGCTTCTACAGTATGGAGAAATGCTATAAAAAATACAAAAATGTCAAAAACCCAATATAAAAATGAGCAAAAGATACAAAAAATCAGTGCACAGATGAGAAATCCCGAATGAAAAGTATATTGAAATACAGATAACCTCACTGGTAATCAGGGTGGTGCAAAATAAAACTGCGAGATGCCACTTTACATTCACCAGGTGGTTAAAAATGTACAAGTCCAGAAATAACACATTCTGGTCAGTGTCTAAAGTCACAGGAGATCATGAAGTGCTTCACAGAGTGTAAATGGCTTAACCACCTAAGGCAGTCATTGAAAAATAGTGAGTTCAGTGGAAGATTTGCACATGTATATCCTCCCTCTATGTCTGTACCTTGAGGAATCTATCACACAAATCCCAAGGAGACATAACATAATCTTCATGGCAACATTATTTGTAAAAGAGAAACACTGGAAATGTCAGTGACCATTACAGGAGAATGGAAAAATATATTGCATTATATCCTTTGCAGAGAGTCATAATATTTTATTATCAGTTAGGTAGTATTTTTTCTTAAAGAAACTAAGTTATCCTAATTGGATTCTTCAAGATTTCAGGATATCAAATTATTATAATTCAAAATTCTGCTCCAAATATAAGTATTTGTTTTATGCATTTCCTTTTAAATAAATTGATATTTTTTTTCCTTTTCTTGTCTCCCACACCCCTCACACACTCTATGGTTATGAAATGAAGTAAAGATATTCCCTATGCTTCTGCTTTCAATTTTCTTGAAATCCAGCAAACAAAACCAAACCAATATTCCTAATCATACAGCATTTGAAGTGAGAAAATCTAGCACCTAAAAAAATAAAAGTTTGCTTACTTGGAATAAATATAAAGGAATTTTTAAAGTCAGTTTTAGTGATCTTGGACCCTCTGGTGTCACCCAAACTTTTAAACAAAGGTTCAGCAGGTTCGGTTGTACACATTCTTCATGGAAAGAGACTGTGGGTATTCAAGGGATATCTACTCGACACTAAAAATCTCTGATTCTCTCGTTTCATAGATTACATCTTCTACCACAGTAAGGGTGTTCTCCACTCTTTTATTGGGAGAAAAACCCCAAAATAAAACGCTTAATGTAAGTATCATGAATTACAGAAGCTGAGTTATTGCTCCAACTTTCATACTCAAGCAATCCTTTTTCCTTAATTTTCTTTTAAGCAATACATATCTTTCTCTTTTATCAAGTTTTTATGATTTTGTTCTGGGTTTATTTGTGTTTATTCTCAGATTATTTCTCTAAGTATTTCTCTATACCTTAGTTTTAATGGAGTGCTATTCTAAAACATCTCTTTTTTAGACAAACTATTTTTTTTTTTTGCCACTTTTGAATCTGGGAGTTGCAACTCTTTAAATATGAAGTCATTTTCCTGAATTTTATTTGATAACCATAATACCATATGAATTATGTTTCTAATTATCAGAGACAGTTATTTATTTTTCGTAAAAGCTTCCAGCATGATTTGATGATAAATGTTGTTTTAATTATTAGCATAGATATGATTCTGTATAGTCATAATCAGACAGGTTATATTTAATTGCTGATGGGTTTGTCTTCCTAGGAGACTGTAAGTTCCAGGAGTACAAGAACTCTGCCTGTTTTCCTTATCACAGAATTCCCACTGGCACATAGTAGGGAAATAAGCATTCCTAGATTTGCTTACAGCAGTTAAAGTGAACTCCTATGACTGCGTATATTAGCATGGAAACATCTCACAAGAGCCCTCGAACAGAAAAACCACCAGAGGCTCTGTGTAGCAAGCAGCCAATCCCTGTGTTACTAGGGGTTCACGTATGTCACACTCATACACAAGAGAGAGTCAAACACCAACCTGAAGACAAGGGTTACTGCTGGGGACCCACAGCAGGACCTGAAGGTTTGGTTGATGTTCTTCCTTAGCTTGTGTGGTGGGTACAAAGCAGGGCTCTGTAAAGGGCACCACAGGGGCAAGTCTGTCAAGAACTCAAAACAATAATAAAAGTCACTGTAAATCATTGCTTTTCTAAACCATGCAATTGTAGACAATTTAAGTGATAACATGCTCTACCCAGTAGAAATATTTTATCGATCCATGTTCTAAATAATTGCTTTGTTTTAATAATTATCCAGGGCAGCTTCAAATCTCCCATTTGCATGCCTTCTGTTTTAGTAGCTGTTGAATTCAATAAGAAGTTTCTTTAGAGAACTCCTGGGTGGGCTACCCGCTGAGTCAACTATGCACACCCTTCTGGGGGTCACGTGCCCAGGGGTCCTGAATCCTTGAGTTTCCAGCCCCGGGTACTAGGTGACTGCTTTTATACAGTAGATCTGAAACCAGCAGTGACGGTAGAGCAAGCATAAGGACAAAGGACAGAACAGGAGTCAGTTCCATGCCTGTGAAGCATGACATCCCCGGGGAATCAGACGCCGCGGGCTCAACACCCCCAGCAGATTCAACAAAAAGTGGACACTTCTTCTCAGCAATGGATCGAATAATGTAATTCAGCCACTTTCTCTGATTCATGAGAGCTTGAAAAACTGTGGTGGTTTATGGAACATATTAGAAAATCTTGGCCAATTTTCTGTTGAAGGCATATTAGTGGAAATGTCTTAACCCTGGAGACTCTGAAAGCATCTAGAATTAATCTCAGAGAAACAGTGACATGGGCAGTGTTGAAATTACTGGAATTTATTGTGAAATGGGATATTTATGAATCTTGACCAAAATTATCTTAATGCTTAAGACATTTCCTATCTACTTGTATATCTGTTCCTTCATGCACACAAAAAATCCAAAATAAAATGACTGAAATGTGCTTTTGACCTTGAGGGAAGACTGGCAGTTTTGGGCTGTACGTCCAGGAACTGTGACCCTGCAGAGAAGACCACTTGATGCTCCAGTATTTGTGAAAGAATCCTCAAAAATAGAACCTGCAATGTAGCTACTCATTGCTGTGACAGGCTAATGTTTAATATACATTTTAACTTTTTTTCAAAAATATGTGAACATAATTGAATATTTAATGCATTATTTTTCCCTTTTATGTCCGTGTTATTTATTAATTAAAACATTAATTTAGTGGCATTATCATACATATGAAGTTCAATCAAAGAAAATTTGGCTGCATTTCTTTTCTGATCATTATTATTTATTTTCTCTCCTGGCTATTATGGAAAATTATTTGTTTATAGACAAGAGGTGTGTTGAAAATCATCTGCTCCTGGTCAAAGAAACATGATATGCAAAGACGTTACAATATTATTATATACTAATTCTACAAGCCCATAAGCAGGGCAGGTAAGCAAGTTTTCTTAGGGAAGCTTATTGTTAAGGGGAGCAGAGATGCAGAATTATAGCTATACCAAAATACGGTCAATATATATTTAAATATATCAAATATATATATTTGATATATGAAAGATACAGTATATTACATAGTTCCTAGAATTTTAAAGCTAGCTACAAACTAAAGCATTAATAATTAGTAATAATTAACAGTTTTAGAACATTTTTACTTTATTTAAGACATAAGATAATTGGTAAATGTTTCATTAAAATAAACCCTCTGTATGTAACTTCATGTTACACTCCTTCCTGAAAGTCTCACTGGGAGCATTGGGCTATAAAATTACGATAATCTCTTACTGTGGTCGATTTTGCAGTAATTAAAAAAGTGACTCTAGTTATATTTTTTTTTCTGAAAATATTCACAATATACAAATTCCAACAACTTTGAAAATTACATGGTTTTTGTAACCTTGGGAGATTAGAATTATTTTAAAACTTGCACATGAATTAAAATTTTTAAAATATATTCATATCTTAAAAATTTAAAGTTGGCTCATTCGAATGACATGTCCTTATAACTGCGCTGTGATTTCAAAATTCCTTTGCGGCGTCTATTTTAATATTCCTGCTGGCTTGGGTAGCTCCGCTGCTTAGTCTGGTGACATGACTTATACAAACAGCCCCGGGAGTGTTCCTGTGACCATGTCCTGTGTGTGCGTGTGCGCGCGTGTGAGATACACGGGCCCGATCCTCCCACGGCAGCGTGAACTCTGGCGAACCACCCCCTACTTCCTGCTCACCTCTAATGCCCTTGTCACTAGCCTGACTGCAGCTTTGGTGTCGGCTCTCAGAGGCCCCTCTGGGCGCTGGCGACTTTCTGACACTCCACGGTTGCAACCTGGCCGGAGCCCATCCAGACACCCCGGGCTCCTCTGCCTCTCCTACTTCGAGTTACTCAACCATTCAGTCTAGAAGCCACGGTTGGGGTCAGACAAGCCTGTTTGAGCGGTTATGTCATAATTTCAAAAAGGAGCAGCGACAGGCAGCCAAGTGCAGTCGTGACTGAGTTCCTTTACGCGTGACCCGCGCAGCACAGAGGACGCAGAGAGCAGCGCCGAGGCTCTTTGTCACACGGAAATTCAATTCAACACAACACCATTTCTTCATCTTTTCAATTGTTCCTTTATAGAGCATATTTATTGAACGTCTACTGCATGGAAGGAGTCTGAAAGATAGTTATATAGCAGAATCTATCTTATATCTTATTAGGGTGGTCAGAACTTCCAGAGCGTGCTTTAAAGATCATTGGCGTTGTTTGCAGTTATTAATGAGATTTCCTCTGAATATGATTTCTACAGTTGGTTTTAGATGGCTCTCTATCAAAAATGGGTGTAAGGTTTAATTTTATTTGGAATCCTTTAAGATGATCGAGCAAATCTTCTCACTTGCCAGGATGCTGTCCTATAGCACACTTGGTTTCCTAGCACTGAACCTTCTTGTTAGAGAAGAGGGTTCACTGTTCTGGATTCTCCATGAATGATCCACCGCGGGTTTGCCCATGGAGTCCTTCGGTGACGCATCTCTGACAGTCTTGGTCAGAGCTGTTCTGGCATCACCACAGTGCAGGGTTGGTGCTCAGTCCTGTAACGGGCTCTGGAACATTTATGCAGGTTCCCAGGGGCTAAGGCTGGAAATCTTGAAAGAACTCATTATCTCAGAACTCATTCTGACTCCAGAAGCATTACTGGAGATTGTTCATTATTTTAAATTTTTCTATATTGGATATTTATATACTCTTTAAAAATGTTACATGAATTTTGGCCAATTGTATTTTTCATAAACGTTTCCATTTGATCGATATTTTCAAAGTTATTAGTATTCAGCCACATCTAGTGTATGTTAGCTACTCCCAAACCCACCCAGACATCAGCATCAGCTGAAGAGACCATCCTAAATGCATCCCCAGGCATTTGAGTCAGAACTCAGAGGGAAAGCTCCTCTCTCAGCCAGGGGGCTGGGAGGTTCTCCCCCTGACCCAGTGGTGATGTGCTCAGGCCAAAACCCCAGAGCATTTGCTAATCATTATTCTGATTATTCATGTTCTTCCCTGTGAATTACCAGATCATACCCTTTGCTTTTTTTCCATTATGTCTTCTTATTGATTTGCTGAGCATCTTTATATATTTTAGATATTAATCTTCTCTGTATTTATGACTTTTTAGTAAATTTTCTGCATTTACCAGTATTAGCAAAAGTAATCTGTGCTCAATATTTACATGATCAGTAACAAAATGCTTTCAAGTTGTCTTCAAAACACAGTGTAGGGTTCAGTCTTCCAGCCTGAGAGTCAGAGTCAGCACAGCCCGTTGCTCTGGTTTTCTCTGCTGTAAAGAGATGCCTCACAAAACCATTCGGGTAATTTTCAGTGGACAGCTGTATTGTTTGCAGCTGCACATTTAAAAACAGTTTGGGCTCATGAATTTTATTGAACTGAGTCCCACTAACAATGGGCCTTAAAAAGCTTGTATTTATTTATTTTTAATGCCTCATAAGAAAAGTACCAGTAATAAAGCAGGCGATGAAGATTCAAGAATTATCTGTCCCCATCATGTGTCCTTCTCTTGCCTTTTGGAATTCCATGTCCTCTTTGTTTTTTACCAGCAAAACCGGTGGCAGCAAAATGTTGGGATTTGGGGTGTGTAACTGGGCGCCGGTTCTGGATGTTTGACCTTCATTATTGTTGTTGTGACACACATCATTTTCTCTTGACCTAGTTATTAGGAAAAAAGTATGCAAATAACCCCGGCCACCATTGCCAGGTGACACTAGGCTCAGTGCTGCGGGTCAGCTGAGACTCTCGGGAATAATGGGCCAAACTTATAAACAGCGGAGCCTTGAGCAGGTGGGTGTTGTGCGGCGTCAGGGCCAGTGCCCAAGGCAGGCCCCAGGGGTCACCTACCATCTCCCCACGAACCCCCTGCTCCCGCCACAGAGACTCCCGTCCAGGCGTTTTCTAAGCCTTCACATGAAGTGTTCAATGTAACAAGATTTTTTCAATCAAGAATTCAAAACCCAGAATAAAATCTCTGTTGTCTTAGTTAATAACCCAAATACTTACAATCATAGTACTTACAAACTCCATGCTTACCAAGACAATGCAACAGTATTTACTTTATTTCATAATCTTTAATAATCTATTTCTGAGCATGATATAAACTCTTTATACCAGAGGTCAGTAAGGTATAATTAATACAAGTGGGTGGATTTCAAGACCTGAGGGTCACAAGAAAAATCCCGCCTGGAGTGAGTGCCCTGTGTTTGCTGCTTCTCCTCTGAATTGTCCCACTTCCCACGGGCTACAGCTTCCTGGTCAGAGTCAGAAGGTTCCTGGTCTGACAGAGTGGTGACAAGCATCGGGGACAGGACAACCACCTGCCAGGACCGTTCACTTCTCCTTATCTTGGGCCTGGAAGCCAAAAAAATTCGGTTCTTTATCCTAGCAAGACCAGGAACAGGATGTCTTCTGACAGGTACAACGTCTGCCTTTCACAAGGAGCGGGAACACGAGGGTGAGGGGACGACTCCGTCCAAGCAGAGCTGTTTAGACATTAGAATTCACTTTCGCACATTTCCAAGTCCTCACAACACAATCTGGGGTGTTTAGAGACAGTTTCAATGGTATTGTACTGCAAGTCTTCGGGTCTTGCTTAAAATCTAAAATGTTTTTGTGACTCTTTCCTCAGGAGGCCACTTTTCCTCCTGAGCTACAGTTTCTTACCTACAAAATTAGAATTTTGTTCAGACAATGTTAAAATTCTGTTCCTTCTTTAATGTTTTATTAAAGTCCTTTGCTCCAGGTCATACAAACAAAAATTGGTTCAAGGAAACAAAAAATCTGCATCAATCACACCTGTGCTTTTCCTACATCTAAACACTTCATCGAAAACTTCATTGATAATTGCATTAAATGCTGTGTCTGGGTGAAGTGGTTTCAACCAACAAAAAACCACGGTTGAACAGACACTGTTCTCAAACCCACATGGTTTTGTGGTCGTTCACGGGGACATGCCCACCACAGGGCACTAATCTCCACCCAACACTCACCAGTGTGAATTAATTAAGTTTATTTGAAGAATGTCTGACTTAATTTTACTATGATTAGATCTATAAAATAACTATATTTTTGTGTGGAATAACAAAATTCAAAATGGATTGATTTTCAAACTAGCTCACATGCACACGCACTCACTCAGAGAAGTGCACACTCCCCGTGACAGCGAGGGCGGGGAGCAGACCCGCCGTGTCCCTCAGACACACAGATGGAGACGTTCATCACTGCGGGCCCGAGGGGAGGGTCGAGCTGCTCGCACGACGGCCTGAGGCTCCTGGAGAAACTGCCTGGCGGGCAGGAAGCTGCCAGGTCACACTCCCTGCAACCCAAGATGACAGTGTTGGTGGCCGGGTGGTGGGAGCGCTATGCGGGGGGCAGTTTGAAGGGCTGTCCCTGGTGCTGGGAGACGACCCCCGACAAACCTCATGCAGCGTCTCCATCTCAGAGCCTCTGTCCTGGGGAAGCTGATCACCCACCAGAAGCATCTTTTCTCCAGGAGACTGTAGACACAGACTCTAGAAGTTCACAAAGCTTGGCAAATTCACTCCTCTGCTTAGTCTTTGTAGGGACCCACACAGGCTGATCACAGGCACGCACATATATTAGCATCTGGACCCTGGCGAGTGTTAACAGGACTATAAGATACAGAGAAATTATATAATATACAATATATATGATACAAAAAGTTATTTTATGTATTGTGTATTTAATATACTATATTAAATATAAAACATAAAATATATGATATATTGTTTCTAAGAATTAAAAAGGAAACATAATATACATGATAATAGTGTATCTAGTTGTGTATTACAGTACATCATATATTTTCTTTTGCACCACCTCAGTCCGTGTGGATCCATGGTTGGGCGGTGACGGCCTCACCCTCGGTTTTCCCGATCTTGCAAAAGCAGAAAGTCACACCCGAGGTCAGGCTGGGCCCTTGATCGAACGCGGACTGATGGCAGCTCTGTTTTAGCTCCAGCAACACTGGTCCATGGGGATGGAACCCCCTCTAAGTGAGTGTGGCCTCTTCTCCGAGCCTTAGTGCATTGACCAGCCAAGAGGAGGTGGCCTAGAGGGAGGGAGAGGCCGACCTGAGCCCACCCGACCCCGCTGAGGGCCCTCTAGGAATTGGCGGGTGTCCCCGGAGAGTGCCCACCTCAGCCCTCACCTCAGTGGGGATGGGGAGATGGACGTATGAACGAATAACACAGAGAAGAAGGAAAACAGAAGTGAGGATGTGTAAGGTGCTGGGAAAGGCCATGAAGAATGAGCTCTGTGCTCGCAGCACAGGTCAAGCCTGGCTCAGTCTGCATTTCCTGTTCTCACCTTCATACCCACCCTCTCCCTTGGGTGACTTTTCACCAAACAGATGCTTACTAAACACCCACTTTGTGCACTAAGAATTCAGAGTGTGACGAAAAAGACATTCACCATCTTTTTCTCTAACAGAAGCAGTAAGCACAGATGTAACCAAGGTCACGACTGACCGTTGGATGTAAAATCGTCTTGGACTTAGAGAACCACTCGAGAGCGTGTTACTGGGAAAGCTGGTCGAGAAAGTCCCTTTTGATGAGGCAACACCTGACTTAGGACTGCAGGCTGGGATCAGCCAAGGACAAGGACATCCTGGCAGAAGAAATAAGAAAGCCTCAAAGGGGCGAAGACTTCCGAGACAGGAGCAGAAGGGAGGCCGCGTGGTCTGGGTGCACAGGGAGCCAAGGTGAGAGCAGGACCCAGAGCAGCGCACGCAGGGCTTATGGGCCGAGTGAGAAACGGAAGTCCTGGTTTCCTTCCGTGTGTAATGGGCACCACGTGGGGGACTTTGAGTCGTGCAGTGATGTAATCTAAATTCTGTTTTTGGGTGGTTACTCCAGTCTTGGGTGGAGAGCGGAGTACGGACTGGCAAAGGGACACCCCAGAGCTCCTGCAGGGTTCCTGCAAGTTTGATGCTGACTTGATCCTGGGAGGTGGTGGAGAGAGGAAGTGGGTGGATCTGAAATCCATTCCAGAGAGGGAGCTACCAGGACATTAGGAAGCTCTGGACGTGCTGTGTGAGGCAAGAGAGGCGTCAAGGAGGAGTGGTGCACTTTTAGTTTGAGAAATTTGGAGCATGGCAGGGTCACAAAATGAAATAGGGCATTTCTGGAAGGAAAGTTTGGGATGACGGGAACCAAGAACTCAAACCTGGGGACTTCCCTGGTGGCGCAGTGGTTAAGAATCCACCTGCCCATACAGGGACACGGGTTCGAGCCCTGCTCCGGGAAGATCCCACATGCTGCGGAGCAACTAAGCCCGTGCACCACAACTACTGAGCCTCCGCTCTAGAGCCTGCAAGCCACAACTACTGAGCCCACGTGCCACAGCTACTGAAGCCTGCGTGCCTAGAGCCCATGCTCTGCAACAAGAGAAGCCACCACAATGAGAAGCCCACGCACCACAACGAAGACCCAACGCGGCCAAAAATAAATAAATAAATTTTTTTAATTAAAAAAAAAAGGAACTGGAACCTAGACACACGAGGGTGAGGAGCGTTTAGTCCCTTGGGGACCATGCTGGAGGGATTGTTGGCTGTACTCTGAGATCTGGTGCTGGTGGACAGAGAAAGAGGCAGGACGGCACTGACACCCCAGCTGCCCTCTGGTCCTCTCCTCCCAGGATGAGCTGCTGGGGGTGAGCAGACAGGTTCACGTGAGTCTACCTGTGGGACTTCAAGGTGTAACCTTGTTACTGGACACAATTACCACGGCCTCTGACAACACGATTAGTCTCTGTCATCACTAATCGACAGTCAGCATCTAGCTGGTAAATAACCAAATTTAATTAATACTCTAGAGGGCTGGGAAAACTTGATTTCCACAGTTCTCTGTCCTTTTGTACAAACACAATTCTATTTCCTGTGCTATTTAGGATTTCTGATAACATGTAAAGTCACCAAATGAAATTTAAAAATAAACAAAGTGAATTGTGAAAGTCTTGTGGTGGGATTTTTTGTCTAAATCCTAGAACTCACCTTTCTCTCCCAGGCCAACTGGAAAACCATAAGTACAGGTGACTGCCATAGCGGATGGAAATGTGAGTTTACGGCTGGGAGGACAGCAGGGCCTCCTGCATCTCTCTGAGAACTCAGGGCCTCCTCCATCCTGGCGCCTGTGTCCACCTGCAAGTGAGGATGTTGAGGGAGTTGGGCGCCTCAGACGGCGCACCGGCTGCTGGTCCAGGGGCGGGAGGCGTCCCAGCCTCCAGAACGCCCTGTCCTCTTCCTTCTGGAAGGTTGAGGCTGCTTCCCCTGATGAAAGCGTGAGGGAGTAACAGGCACAAGTACCATCTGATAAATGTCCCTTCCTGGGAAGAGGAAACAAACACGGAATTTAGTCTCTAGCGATCAGGCAGGGTTCCTGTTGTTTACGAGCTCGGGTTACTCCCCAGCCCCCCTGAGATCTGTAGGGGGAGGACACCCTTGGCTGAGAAACCTGCTGGAAGTCAGCACAGCCCCCTTGTCCCTTCAGTCGACACCAAAAGCCCCCAGGCCCCGTGACAACGACGCAACCATTCGCTGTGACACCAGCGTCACACCCACGACGGTCGGGTGTGGGCACTGGCCACCCGCGGGCCTGGCTGCGTGGGGGAGGGGGACCGTCATCACAAGCATCCTAGGAGGCTGAGGGATTTCGCTCTGAAATGAGGCCCCGGTCCTGGAACATGGACCAGTGAGGTCTCGCGTTTGCTCCTGGCCCCGCGAGAGCGCTGGGAGGGGATGGAGGGCGGCACGTGGCCTCTGAGCACCCAGGCTCCTGCAGGGCAGATCCTCGTCAAAGCCACTTCCCCGGGAGCCTCCGTTTCCTGGCAGAGGCGGCGATGGAAGCAGGCGTGGGTCTAGAGGAGGCGCGTGTCCGAGCAGCGGGGCAGAGTCTTCCGGCCTCAGAGTCTCCTCCATGTAAACGACCGCGCTATCTGCACCATGTTCATGATGACATTGTCACCAACATCACACAGTGCAGGGCTCAAAAAGCTCTCCAACATCAACAGAGGTCCATCCGCCTCCCTACAAATAACTCAATTTTGTGTCTTTTCATGGCCGAGTAATATTCCATCGTATATATGTGCCACATCTTCTTTATCCATTCATCTGTTGATGGACACTTAGGTTGCTTCCATGTCTTGGCTATTGTAAATAGAGCTGCAATGAATATTGTGGTACATTACTCTCTTTGCATTATGGTTTTCTCAGGGTATATGCCCAGTAGTGGGATTGCTGGGTCATATGGTAGTTTTATTTTTAGTTTTTTAAGGAACTTCCATACTGTTCTCCATAGTGGCTGTATCAATTTACATTCCCACCAACAGTGTAGGAGGGTTCGCTTTTCTCCACATCCTCTCCAGCAAGGAAATACAGATTTTATTTTCATTTTACCCTCAGATATACATGGGCCCCCGGACCCCTAGCAGCTCAGTCATGCGGCTCTGGTGAGGGATGCGAAAGGCCAGGCCTGAGTTGGGCTCGTTTGCTGATGAGATGCTTGGGTCCCACTTCTTCTCCAGAAGCCAGTGCCTCTTCCTGCACTGCTGGGAGAACTGACGATCTTTAAGGACCAAACCTTTTCTGTGTCCCTTACAACATGCAAGTCAAAATAAATAAAAACTGGAAGCACATTCCTGATAACCGGCAGGGTTGTGTAGCTATTTTGCTAGCAGCCATTCAGTGACAAGATGGACATGTAAGTAGCGTTGATCATTTATTGTGAGATTCATTCTTGTGAAAAGAGGCAAATTAACTTTGTGAGATTCATAGAGAGGCCAAGCAAATTGAGTTTTTGTTTGAAACTAATACTACTCTTCCTTTTGAAGTGATGAAGTGTTTTTTTACAATCTTGCTTTACTTTGATAGCAAATAGAAGACGTCCAACTTTTAAAATTTTATACCATCTTTTCATGGTGTGGGATTAGCTCCTCCTGCATTTGGATTGTTTATACTGTGGAAATGGAAATTTTTGCACATGGAAGGATTTGAGAAAACCCCATAAATACACGATAGGGTTTATTTATGTTGGTGCCTGGGGATGCACAATGATGTGTTTACATTAAGTTTATAGTCATTTACAATAAAACACAACAATTGTTTTAATGGAACTGTGGGCGGTGGCAACGTAAGGGAAATAGCTTGTGTCCTATGTGCCTGTAGCCTTAGAACCAGGGACCCCCGGGGAGCTTGCTGGCTCTCCAGGTGGCACCTGCTCTGCTGGTTCTCTGGCAGTGACGCTCTGGGCGTCTGGGGAGCCCAGCTTGCCATTGCCCGCTGCTCTGCACTTCATGTGGCCGCTCTCATCACCCTGTGCTTGTCCAACTTGATGAGCAGATGATGTGAAAGCTGGACCATCTTCTTCTCTCTCCCCAGACACTTCCAAACTGTCCAACAAACACAATTTTTAGGAGACTGTATTACCCCACAGGTGTTGCTCTACTAACCTGGAAAAAACAGTCCTGCAGGATGTAAACATCAAGGTACTTTTGGTTACTGGTGACAGAATAATTAAGCGGCCTTATTTTATTTGCTGGAAAGGAAAGAGTCTATTCAGGGACTCTGTCATCTCGCTCTGCTCTGGCCCAGTTCTCTTCTAACAAAAACCTTTTTCTCTGTTACCACCTCCATGTTTGTGTCACCAGACTAAGAGAGGGAGAGAGGTTCCCTTTTGATGCGTGTGCATCCCCCGAGGGGCACTGGTACCCTGGTCATTTCCACGTCAAAGGGATGGAGGCTCCCTTGGGTCCACATGGCAGAACCCGCGGCCTGGGGGGGTCAGTGGGTCAAGCAGTCTCCACAGATCTCCATGGATGGGCAGGGGGCCCCGCCCCTGGCAGAGACAAAGCAGGCACGGGTCTCATTTGCTCCTGGGCTGAGAGCCTCTGGACGGCACTCACTGCACAGGGACGCGGGCGGAAGGCGTTCGGCGTGGTCCCCACTACAGCCGGCAGGAGGGCACCGTCTCGCCCAGTTTACAGAGGTGGGAGAGGCACATGGAGCTAAGATAACTGGCTCTCGCTGCACACCGAGGAGGTGGAAGGGCCAGGGGTTGGTCCAGCGTCCGGGCTCTTAACCGTAACGTCTGAATTTGGGGTAGCAATACAATTTCCACTCAAGTTAGGAAAACTTGAGACTAAAATAGGGCCCAAGTAATAATTACACTGGAACCACAGGGTAAATCCAGCCAAACTGGGTCCTACCTTCAGTCTCAACAGTATTTCCGTGAACGCATAGAAGACCTTCAACCCAGGCGTCTGCTTGGTCACCAGAGCACTGGCCATTGAGGCCCCGTTTGTCACTTAGGGAGGCCTGGATCCCAAAGAGCTGGGCACCCAGGAATGTCCACACCCAGATGTCTAGAAAACCTCCGGGTGGCCTGTCTAGTGCCACATCACTAACTTTTAGAAAAGATAATCCAGTACAATATTCATTTTTCTGAGTCAGGAGGGAAAACAAATAAAGCTACTCATGTCTGTTTGCTTGTTTGTTTTCCCCTTGTAAACACGAATGCTTAAATCTCTGATGATGATCAAGGTTTTTAAGATAAATGAGCAATTCATTTTGTAAGCTGACTAGAGCTATTTATTTTAAAATGAGCTCCTGTTTTCTTTTTCACCAGGTTTTTGGAATTTCACAGTTGAATGATTATACTTTCCTGAACCATTTATATCCTCCTCCTCTTCACAGGTTGGTGACCCCTCTGAATGTCAGCCCTGCTGAAATCACATTAGCGGCCTGATTATCACCTTTTTCAGATCATTAATAACTCGATTAAGACTATTTGGAGGCCCTAAACCCGACTCCTAGGGCACTTCTGGGCAAACGTCCTCCAACTCAGAACATCTCCATTTATCAACTCTCCGAATTTGGTCTTCCAGTGAATTCTCCCTTCCAAGGAGTGGGCAGCATTACGGTCAGATGCACAGACACACATGATGTTTTCCCTTTGGCACCCTTCTCTGAAATTCTCTATCTCCCTGAGCATGGTAACTTTATATGATTTAATCCTTTATTTTTCTTTTTAATTTGTAGGTAGGAAGAAAGTTTGCTAGAGGCATGGTATACATCTCAGCACCCTCAGCTCCTTCTGCTTTCCTGCAGTCAGGAAAGGAGTGCCTTTTCTCCGGGACAGTCACCTGCTCAGAGGCCATCTCAGGGACACAGTGGGGAGGGGGGGACACAGTGGGGAGGGGAGGACACAGTGGGGAGGGGGGCCACAGGCTTCTCCGTCTCTGACTCCCTGCACACACTGGCAGCGCCTCCACTCAGCTGTCAGCACAGCACCTCTGATAAAAATCTGGTGTTTGGATGGAGTGCAGGGTGTCTCCCCAAAGGACCAGCCCATCAATGGGGCTTCATGCCTGCATCCCAGCATCCTTTAAGGACAATATGTTACCAAAATTAAACAAAAACAAAACTCTTCCCTGTGTGAAAATTATGACCTCAGGAAGTAGAGGGAAGTGTAAAACACAAACATCTAAAGTTAAAGCTTTATAATCCATACAAATATTTTGAATTTGGTCATTTTGGTTGTGTACTGTTGCCACTCCACTTATCGGGTATTTATTGATATTATTTAGCAAAGTAATATGGTGCTAAATAGTGTTGGCTCAGCAATACCAGAAATAAAATTACACACGTTAATGAGTAACAAGAAGTATGAAAAATAGCTTTTAAAGCACTTTTGGTAAAAACTGAGAGCCACTGCCGGTTTCTGTCCTGCTCTGTTGCTCTGTTTTCGTGTTTCCCAAATGGTACCTGAGGGCAGAGCCAGGGCTCACACCCCTCGGCTCCGACCCAGCACCCTCCCTGCTCTGTGCGCATCAGGGCTCTGGGGTCTCTCTTCCTTCTGTTCCCTGACTCCACTCTCCTCCTCTTCCTTCCTGCCCATCAACATCCCAGACTGTGCAAGACACATCCCTTCTGTTTGTGTCACATAAACTGTGTGCTCGAGGTCTGTGGTGTATACTTAACAAGGCGATTGCTTCATCAGGGCCATCCTCACCCGGAGCTGGTCCACAGGACATCCTACAGCCAAAGCAGTTTGGGGCCGCTACCACCTTTGCACTAAGGCATCTGCCATTCTACCCACCACTGCTTTGTGCGTGGTTGGTTTTTACTTGTTTTTGTTTCACTATCAGTGGCAATATCAACACAGTAGAAAAAACATATCCAAGTATTATTTTGAAAATAGTTTGGCTTCAGGAATCTCTTAAAAGTGTTTCAGGGACCTCAGGACCCTCGGATGTAGCCCTGCAATTTGGGAACCACTCTATTCAATGTTATGTTAAAGAAGTATCATATTTTTAATGTGTTGGTACATTCTTTTGCAAATATTTAATTTTTTGCATCATTATTACTAAATAAAAGTGATTTGTAGTCATTTTGTTTCATTCTTTGTTTCTGGAATCAATGTTTTACTCTCAATAAAGATAATCTGGAAGTTTCCCTTTTTTTCCTGTGCTCCAAAATAATTTAGGTAGCATTGGGATAATCAGATTTATAAAGTTTAATGGAATTTGCCTGTTAGACTACCTGGGTATTTTGCTTTCTATAGGAGGATTCTTTATTAACTCAATTTCTTCTAAGGCTATTGGTTTCAAGTTTATGACTCTACCATGGTCAAATTTGTGAATCTATAAAATGAAGTTTTTAATTCCTTCTGGTGTTTACATTTTATATGTATAAAGTTGCACAAAGTGCTACCTTGCACTTTAAAATTTTCTTCTGATCTGTGGTTATTTTTCTCTTGTCATTTCTAATTTAATCCATTTGTCTTTCTCCTATTGTCTTGATTAAGTTAGCTTATAATTTTTGCCTATTTTGTTGATTTTTTCACAAAGATGTTTTTCTGATTTATTCTGCTCTTTGTGTTGTAATTCATTAATTTCTTCCTTGATCTTTACTTATTCCTCACTTGTGCTTTCTTTTTTATTTTAGGAGAGAAAATGTAATATAAGGAATTGGTTAAGTCGTATTAGACAAGTAGAAAAGCAGACAGTGAGCTATCAGAGGCAGTAACTGCAGGAAACAGATACACCCCGAGGAGTGGGAAGACAGGGGAAGAAGTCGGGGCTCTTAGAAACGGGGACCCAGACTCCTGAGGGGGCACGCCTGTGGTAGGTGCTGGTATATCCAGGGGCCCATGATGAGCTGGTTCCGGGGATGTGGAAAACCTGGAAATTGGAACCAGTTGCTACTGACACCCGCCTGCTCTATTCCGACCCTTCCTTTTAGTTGTTACGTTTTGAATCTTTTGATTTAGGAATGTCTCTTACATACAAATTAGTGCTGAATTTTGCTCTGTTAGTCAATGTAAAATCTTTCACTAAGTGCACTGAGCACATTTACATTTACTGATCTTGGCATTTTAATCTCAGTTTTGTCATCTGTTTTGTCTTGTATTTATGTGTCCACCAGGCTTTGAGATGGTCTCTCTCTGTTCTCCCCACTTAACACATGTCGTTTGGTTTACAGAGAAGTTTGTATTTCTGTTGTATAGTTTTGCTTTATCCCAGTACTTTCATTTAACATTGTCCAATCCTCTTTATTTTGAATGTTGGTTCTCCCACTTCCCCCTTCCTAGCATTTAATTTGAAGTAACATCTTTTTACCAGAATTCAGTGTCTCTCAGGCAATTGACAAGTTTTTTTCTAACTTTTCACATTCTCTTTCAATTCTGCCCCCTCCCTTTTTAAAATGTTCTCTATATTATCCTTTATTTTAGAAATATGTATCCACTGCCTATAGAATTTGCTCCCACATTTATTTGCTTTTATTGTTTTAGAAGATGCCTTTCCAGTCTCCTGGCTTCTTTTGTTCTATTAAAAAGTTAACTATCCATCTCAGTTTCTGCTTTTATAAAATGGAATAGGTCTTTTCTTTCCTAGGCTGTTTTTAAGATTTTCTGCTTGTCTTTTTATCTTTCTGTGTTGGAATATTATTTTGATGTGCCTTCTTTTTTGTTTATTCTTGTATGCTTATTCTGACTGGGGTTTATGGGATTCTTGAATCTGTGGCTTGACGTCTTTCGTCAGTTTGGAGGCATTTTCATCTTTTCAATGATTGCTTCTCTCCATCCATCCCTCCTGCCCTTCCAGAACCCAGATTACAAATACAGCAGGGCTTGCACTTTGTTCCACAACCTCTTATGCTTTTTGTTCTTATGTAGTCTCTCCTGCATTCTCTCTGTGCTTTGTTCTGAGTATTACCTCTTTACTGTCTACTTCACTAATTATCACTTCTAGTTAGTTTGCTGAGTTATTGATTTCAGCTATTGATTTTTTAATTCTAGAATTTCCAATAGTCTTTTCAAGCTTCCAATTCTCTTCTAAAATTTTTTATTTTACAATTTCTAGCACATACTGATCACAGGTATTTTAAGTTTCATTAATTCCTACTGTGATATCTGGACCTCCTTTAGGAGGTATTCTGGCTGAGATCATCCCTCAGGATCCAGGACACCTGCAGCCCTGTCCGTCCAGCCAGTGAAGAAGGATCCTGCTGCTGCCGCTCTGTGGCTGCTGGACAATGCCAGGCCAGCAGGCAGTCAGCCAACAGCCCCGGAACCTCACGATGTGGAGTCCTGAGCAGCTGCCTGGCATAAGTCAGCCCCTTCATTACCACGTGTTGAATGTATCGAATGTTTGCTGCATACCTGTCTCTGACCCACCTAGGCCATTAACTGGGGTCAACAGCCAATAGGGCCCTTCCCCCATCCCTGAGGAACTCAGAGGAGTGGCCCCTGCAGGCACATGTCAGAGTTGCGTGGCAGCTTCAGTCTCTGGAAGGAGCTCACAGAGCAAGCACCCTGGTGTTCTGGGACTCTGTGCTCTGAGTGGGGTAGATGTATCAGGTTATCCATGCGCCTTTATTGTGAGAGGACCTACCTCCCTGTGTCCAGGATGCTCACAGGCTGTGTGCTGCCCCTGGACAGACCCCTAGTGAGGAGTGAGGAGTGCGGTGTGTGGAAGGTTGCCTGGCCTCTCCCACCCAGGGCAGTGGTGACGGAGCCCAGTGTTTCCCTGAGAGAAATCAGGGGGCAGAAGACCACTGACACTCCACAGAGCAATGGCAACTCTCTCAAGTGCCCCATAAAACATTTTGTTGTTCATTCCTCCTGCTAATGCTTGAAGGTGGTACTGCAACTATGTGTCAAGGGGTCATTTACGACGTCCAGTAGCCCCTGGAGGTCCACACGGCTGGTTGCACTGGTGCCCGGACTCCCCTCGCAGAGTCAGGGAACTGCTTCCTTCCCAGTCACCAATGAGAAGTGATGGTCCACACGGCACCCTCACGGCTGCCTGTCTGACTCAGACCCCAGCCTTCCTGTGTCTGAAGAACACAATTTTTTTTGCATTTGTACAACCTTTTAAAGAAGGTCTTTTTTAGAAGACTCATTTCCCCTTATTTAGATGTGTCTGCAGCCTGTTCCATAATTAAACATTGAAAGCCCCCTCATTTCCATGGACATAAATGTCTTAAGAGGATGCAGCTGTGTCATTTTTGGCATCTTTCAAAGAAAATACACAGATTAGGAAGTGCAGAAAGAGTGGCTCGCTGCTTTCAGCAGTTCCTCAGAGCTGCCCGTCTTCGGCTTTCTTCCCCAGCTCAAATCAGTGATGTTCCAGCCTTCCCAGTGCAAGAGGGGACCTGCCTGTCCCAGAGCCGAGCCTCCCTTGCAGAGTCCTGGCTGGGAGGTCTGACGTTAAGCAGGCATGAGATTGTCCAGGCCCCGAGGGATGAGGAGACATAAATTCCTTGCTTTGACTCGTTAGTAGGTTGGCTTTGGCAATTCTAATTTATTCTTCACGAAGTGATAGATCACTGGGTGGTGGTGGTGGGGAAGGTCGCTTCCGTTAGCACAATCGTGAACCTGATAAGAGACGAGTTTGTCTCTTCAGGCTACAGGCCCAGTTGCTCAAGTAGCCATTGGAGTTGAGAACAATAACATAGAGTTATAATAAATAAAGCATAGCATAGCCTTAGCTTCTCTGGATATGTGTGAGGGAGCAAACGTTAATACCTACTTAACCTGTAGAGTTTATATTTAATATTCTCCCCAGTGAACCAGAACGTTTACTTTTAGATAGAACAGAGGTATTGAGAGAAGAAAATGCCAGACAGTCGGGTCCTTATGAAGGTACCGTGTGGACATAAGAGGCGTGTAGACACATTCTGTCCAAGTTGGGGTTAGCTCGCTCTCCTCAAGGTTTGGCAGACACACCTGTCTTCACCAGGTGAGAACCTTCGGGAAGAAGCTGACCAGGTCACTTTGCACCCTCAACGGCAGATGCAGAGTGAGGGTGGGTCTCCGTGGGTGGCGCCTCTTGCCCATCTGCAGGGACCTGGGATTGCGTCCTCGCTGACACCCCTGCCCGTGCACACGGGGTTCAAGGCCTCACTGCATCCTGGTGGCTCCAGTTTTAAGTTTCTTCTCGAATCCTACCTTTTTCACTTGGGGCCTCTCCACTACTTCAAAGACAAAAGGGGGCCAGGGCGTTGCATTACAACAATATTCAAACTCTTTAAAAAGAGTGAAGGAAGCTGATCCTTAACACATAGAAGTGACAGCAGGGGCCCTGGCATCAGAGGTCACCTGTGTGCGGCCACAGGCTCTGCTGATGCCAGGCCTGCCGTCAACTGCCCCACGGCCGACCCCCCTCCGCCAGACACCTCGGCTGGAAATGTTTCAGCCGTCACAGATGTGCCATGGACCCCAACCTTCTCCACATCCCCAGCCCAGTATACCAGCTAATGACCACCTTCTCACAGGAGTATCCTGACACAACAAACAGAATCCATCCTCCCAAACAAGTTTCAAAATGCTCAAAAAAATAAACAAAACAGAACAAAAGTAGCCCACAAGGGAGTTGAATGACTTCCTTGTCTTGGTAACCTTTCCAGTAATTTTGCAAGAAATCCGCATTTTGCCAAATGTTTTATAAAAATTCAGTTTTTACGGACCTGCATATATTGAAAAATTGAACATGAAACAAAAGAAGTCTTGAGGAGACAGAAAGGAGAGCAAGTAACCATTTGTTTCTTGCCAGTTTTTTGACGCACGCTCCAGTTAAATGCTTGTTTCTGTTCCCCAGGCAGCCCCTGTGTCAGAACCAGGCCTGAGCAACCATTGAAACCAGCGGGATCCGGGAAGAGCAGACATTTAGGAACAATGTTTGGTTTATTATGTTAAAGCACAGAGTCTCCCCTTTCCTCACAACATTGACCTTCCAGCCTCCCGTGTGCATCTGAGGCCAGAGAGCTGCGGGCTCCGGGCCGTGGGCAGAAACACAGCCTCATCTGCCTTATCGCCCACACCTGGGGCCACAACATACTGAAAACCATCGAAAGATATAAGATTCTGAGTTCCCTGTGTTTTAAAAACATGAAGAATATTCTGTAAAACTGAAAAGACCATAATCGTTCCAAATTCCACCCCTAGTTTATGGGAAAGGCTCCACTTCTAAACATTATGTGAATTTAAAATCTTCCATTTAAAGTGACTTTTTTAAACCTTTCATCAAATGCAAAATTTCTAATAGTTTTCTTGAAAGCATACATAACAGGCTTGACAAAGCACAGACCTTAAAAGTGCAGATGATGATTATTTCCAGAACCATAAGCTCTAGTTTTCTTGGCACAGAAGGAAAACTATTTCTTAAAAAAAAAAAAAAAAAAAAGCAAAGAAAGACAGAAAAGGAGGAGAGTGGGTAGCTGGCCCCCCTCTGTGGGCAGGGCCCCGCTAGTCCTCTGCCCAGTGTCCTGGCTGAGTCTCGGACCCCCAGGTCTGGGGCTGAGTCCCCCTCACCTCACGGGCTGGCAGGTACAGCAAAGAGCAGTCAGACCCCTGCCCCCCTGGGTGATGCTGCCTCTCTTCTCAGATCTGTAGGCCCCGGAACGCAGAGTCCTGGGGCAGCAGCGTCTTCCCAGCCTCCAGGTGTCTGACCCCATGGACACCTCCGGACACCTTGCTCCGCATTTCAGCTCCTGGCAGATAAAGGTATTTTTCCCTCTACCCCAGATTACCTACGAATCACACTCATAGGATGTGTGATTGTTTGTCTTCATCTCCAGGCTCTGAGCTCCTCCAGGGACAGGACTGCCTCTCGGCTGTGTCTGCAGCTTGTGGCCTCGTCCTAGACACAATAATGCTCCAGAAATGACCACGGAGAGGAAGTGAGGGAATCTCTGCAGACACCCAGCTGTCGACTGAAAAAGAAAGCACAACGTGAGAGTTGTGAGTTAAGTTTTATTTGGGGCAAAATGAGGACTATAGGCTGGGAGACAGCATTTCAGACAGTGCTGAGAAACTGCTCCAAAGAGGCGGCGGGAAGGTCAGTATCGATGTGATTTTGGTGAAGGGGGGACGTGCAATCAAGCAGATATTTTTTGCAGAAGGTTCTGCTAGTCTCGTAAAGGTTACTGCTAGTCACGAGGAGCTGACGTCATCATGAAGGATTTTAGTGCTTTTCTAGACATGAGGAGATGCAAGAATTGGGCTCATAAAATCTTCCCCTGAAAATATCTAATTATCTGAAGACCTGTTCTGCCAGTTTTTCCCAGAGCACAGAGGGCCTCATTCCTGACTTCCACCCTGAGCTCCTTTCTGGGGGTGTTGAAGGTCAGTGGTCGCAGCAGCTTGTGATTTAATCCTTGTAGAGGTAGATGGCAAGTGCCAACCTTTAGCTGGCTGAAGTGGGGCAGGACAAGGCGAATGATTCCTATGCAAAAATCAAACTTTGTGTTTCACGGTTGGGGATTTTGGGGTGATGCTACAAACCAATTCCAGTTAAAATAATTAAACTTGATAGCCTGAAATCCTGATTTCTGTCAAATTCAAATCCCTAGGGAGACTGCAGAAATGTAGTATGAAATTCTGAACCTCAAGCTAAAATATGAAAGGAAGTTGTGAGTTAATGTACACTGGCCTCTACTAAAATGTGACTCTTACCTTTATTCTTTTAGGCAAAATAGGAGAAAATTCTGATGTTGGAGGGAGGACTCACATTGTTTGGATATTTGTTCTAATGTCAGAAAAATTGATGCAATATGTAAAAATTAGTCCACCATGCTGCAATATTTGCTTATATTTTTAAGGGAAAAATACTTTTTCTTCTTGTAAAATTTATGGTCGTAATAGACTATTAAGAAAATAAGTAAAAGTAAACTAAACTAAAATTAAATCTTCCATATCTTATCACCCAGAAATAACTGTTCTTAACATTTTAGTGTGTGTTCTTCCAGATTTTGTCAGTCTGTATGCATTATAGTTTTCAAAAATAGGATACGATTGTATTCACTGTTTTGAAAACTTTTTTTCACTTAACAGTATATTGTCAGCATTTATCCAAGTCAACCTGTAATTATGATTTTTGGTGCTCATAGGATTCTACTGTGTGGATTTATCATAATTTATTTAGCTACTCTTTTACTAATTGCACTTTATTTTGTTTCCAGGTTTTTTGTTTTTTTTTTTATAAACACTACTGTAAAAATTATCTTTAAATATACACATTTGCTTGCTTCTCAATTTTTTCCTTACGGAACTTTTCTGGCACTGTTGTACTTATTTTTAAAATTATTAGTACACATTTTCAAACGGCCCTTCTAAGAGCTCATCCCAACATCCCTCCGATGGACACACAGATAGGTGCCCTTTGCCTGCCTTCACAGCCAGAAGACTGCACTCTCTTTTGTTTTGGGGAATTTGTCTGGAAAAGGAAGAGCAGACAATTATTTTAATTTTCATTTTTGGAAATCTAGTGATAGTAAGCTTTTTCTTACATTTCTACTGGCTATTGTGCTCACTTAATAATTAAGAACAAGAATAAGAATGCCTTTGCTAAGGAAAGTGCTATAAGGGTCACTTGGAAGAGAAGACATCGGGGCCACAGTGTTGTTTGGGGCCGGGAGACCAAAATAACAGTTAATTGCTTAGAATAAGAAACGGGGCAACATCTGTTTTTCACATCTGAGAAGGGAAAGCGATGGTGCTTTGTTCTGAGGCTGGGCTAAAGCGCCCAGTCAATCCCCAGTTGTGAGGTGGTCCACCTGCATTTTGGGAGCAAGGCTGTTCACACTGCAGGACACCTGTGTGTGTGTGTGCGTGTGTGTGCGTGTGCGTGTGTGTGCGTGTGCGTGTGTGTGTGCGTGTGTGAGTATGCATGCGTGTGTGTGCGAGCGTGCGTGTGTGTGCATGCATGAATGTGTCATATTACCTTCATCCATCTCTCACCGTGAGGAATGGGAAATGTACTCACCCAGTTACAGCCGCCAGGGACACTACCCCTGCCGGACACAAGAAGTCCAGAAGTAAAGCACCGGCCAGCTCAGCACCTGCAGTCTCTTCCCCAGATCTCATCAGGGCTTGGAAGGTGTGCGGAGAATAAGAGGACACCCCCACGTGGTCACCACCAGCAGCCATGGGGGCTCCAGAGCCACCTCTGCCTCATTTCAGAGCAAGACTCCAGGGTCACGCCAACTTACCCTCCCAGGGCACCTGGTTGTGAGAAGGGATGAACTAAAGGTACTGAAAACAAGAGGAAATGAACCCAAACAGGGCAGGTCCAAATCCACCATGGAGGGCGGAGGAGCGGTAGGACTCAGGCGAGCCCTGGCAGGTCCAAGCCGGACAGCGTGGTGACAGCGCAGGCAGGGAGGTGGCTGCTTCCGCCTCCTCACGGGACAGGACTGATCCTCAGGGAAGAGTGGGAGTTACAGTCACTCAACGGACAGGAGTGATCCTCAGGGAAGAGTGGAAGTTACAGTCACTCAAGTCCATTGCCAGACAATCCAGGGAGGACGCTTGTGTCAGGAATTATTGACCCAGGGTCTACATTTAAGGCCAGTCGGTAAATAACTCTTAAACCCTGCCGTCCTGCTGCCTCTATGGTTGTGGTAAGAGGGACCAAACTCAACCATCTCACCTACAAAGTCACTTTCTAGGGAGTTGGTGCGGGTGGTGGTTATAAGGGATTCATGGCTGATGAGGACCAGGATAAAGCATCCTTTGGACTATTTGCTGGGGTTTAACTTGAAAAAATCTAACAGGGGATCTCAGAGCTCCTTAGGAACTACTTAGGAGTTCTACTGTACTTGGATGACACCATTGTCTTTGGTAGAAACTCAGAGAAGCACAGGAGACCTTCAGGGAATTTAGTTTAAATGTCCCTATAAATTCCATTCTTTCATTTCATCACCAAATATGTGATGCGCTTACCACCACAGAAGCAGATAAGAAGGATGGTCTCTTAGAGGTGAAGAGATGCAATTTCACTTAGCACAATAGGGATCGCCCATGTTGTTGCAATGGCAGGGTTTCCTTTATTTTTAAGAGTGAGTAGTATTCCACTATGTATATATAGATATAACATTTTCTTTATCCACCGGAGACACTTAGGTTGTTATCATATCATGGCATATGAATAACGCTGCAGTGAACCTGGGTGCAGGTATCTCTTCAAGATGGTGATTTTATTTTTTTTGGATACTTACCCAGGAGTGGGGTTGCTGGAGCATATGGCGACCCTATTTTTAATTTTTTAAGGAACCTCCATACTGTTTTCCAAAGTGGCTGCACCAATTTACCTTCTCACCAACTGAGCTGTACACCTGAAATTGGTTAAGATAGTAAATTTTGTGTGTTTTGCTACAATAAGAAAAAGTTGGAAAAAAGAAAGATGGCCTTTTAGCAGCAGAGACTTGTTCAACCAGGCATTTTGTGTCACTGGTCCTGAGGCAGAAATCATATAAACCCTACATAATGTAATTCCTCCCTGAGGTCGGCCCGATCCCGAGATCAATCTCCGGGTGTGAGACTGCTTCTTGTCAGTGATGATTACTGCATATTTGTCACTGTGACCCTAGATCAAAATGAGTTAGAATAGAAGCAGAAGTAAAAACCGAACAATCAAAAAACAGATGTACCATGAAGTTGAGCTGTTTGTCAAGGATGTTGAAATCGGTGAACAAGCAGGTGGGGAAGCCGAGGCGGCCGCCCTGCCTCTCGCTGCAGGAGGGTCCCGAGTCCCCGGGCCACGAGGAGGGGCTCCCGGGTGGGCGGAAGTCCCTCTGGCTTCCGTCTCCTACGGGGCATCGGCAACTGCTGCCAGCTTGCCTCCTTCTTGGCGTCCTAACCTTAAGAGGATTAGATCGGGAGAGGGCGCCGCCCCGCAGCCCTGATGGCTGTACGTGGTGCACAGGTCCTTCCCGGAGCTGAGGCTTCTCCGCAGGCCCTGAGACCACGATGACTCAGCTCCGCCACGCTCCTCCGGCCCGGCCTGGACTCCTCACAGGTAATGCTTTCACTTCCTCCCGGCATCTCGCAGCCAAGGCTGCAGGGGATAAACAGCTGATCCATATAGCCTGGGTGTATTTTTGCTTTGCCAGCTGGGCTCCTGTGAATAATGCACCAGCTGCACGCGGACAATGTGTGCAAACAATGTGTAAATGACCAGAATGGCATCAGGACAATGCGAGAAGCTCGGCATCAGCAGATGTGACACTGATGAGTGACAGAAATACAGCCCGGGCATGGGTGACGGCACCACGAGGCCTCCCAGTCGGGGGCGACGGTCCTGGGCTTGGCTCACTGTCCTCCTGAGAACAGTCACCCACGTCCTGGAATAAAGGACGTGGGTAACTGACTAACTCTGATTTACTTTTGGAGGAAAAAGTAACTATGGATCTTTCTGTTTCTAAGCAGGTGTGAGGAGTGCGGCTGCAGAACCGTGGATGAAGGATTCACAGTGTTGTTTTTAGTTATTCACCCGTGATTTCACTTCTTAGCCTGCAGATTTGCTCGTCTGTGTATATGTTTCTGTGTCTGTATAACAACATGTGTTTATATAATTATAAAATATATATACTCTGTATACATGTACACGTGTGAAATAATCTGTTTTCATGCAGCAGACCATTATTTTAGACTTTAGTTTTTATAGCAGTTTTAGATTCACAGAAAATTAAGAGAAAGATACAAGAAAGTTCAGTATAGCCCCTGCCCACCCCTCACCAGGAACAGCCTCCGCCATTGCCAACACCCCCCCCCCCAGAAGGTATAGTTACTGCAGCTGATGAACCTACATTGACATGTGATCCTCACCCAGAGTCCATAGTTTACACCAAGTTTCACTCTTGGGGTTGACATTCTATGGGCTTAGACAAATGTATAATGACATGTGTCCACCACTATGTTGTCACACGGAGTAATGTCACCACCCTAAATATCCTGTGTGCCCCCCTTAACCCTTGGCAACCGCTGATCTTTTCACTGTCTTCATAGTTTTGTCTTTTCCAGAATGTCACAGAGTTGGAATCACGTAGTGCGTAGCCCTTTCAGACTGGCTTCTGTCACTTAGTACATACATCAAAAGTGCTTCCATGTCTTTTCATGGTTAGATAGCTCATTTGTCATTACTGCTGAATAATATTCCGTTATTATGTCTGGATGTAACTGTTTATTCATCCATTCACCTACTGAAGGACATCTTGGTTGTTTCCAAGTTTTGGCAATTATGAATAAAACTCCAACAAAAAACTGTGTGCATGTAACTCTTCAGCAGCTTTGGGTAAATACCAGGGAGCATGACTGTTGGATTGTGTGGTAAGAGTATGCTTATTTTGTAAGAAAACACCCAAGTGTCTTCCAAAGTGGCTGCACCATTTTGCATTCCCACCGGCAACGACGAGAGTTCCTGTTGTTCCATACCCTCACCAGCATTTAGGGTTGTCAGTGCTCTGGATTCTAATAGATTGGGCCATTCTAATAGGTGTGTACTTGTATCTTGTTGTTGAAACAGTGTATTTCAACATAGTATTAAGCGTAGTAGTACTAAGAAAAATAGGGAACTTACATGCTACTAAATTATATGTGTTGCATTGAAATCGTTTAAGCTCCCCGAGGCTCGGTGCATCAATCAGAAGTGAGTATAATGTTAATACCTACCTCATGGGGTTTGTACAGATAAAAGGTGATGATGTAAAGCACTTGCTAAACCGTGGATTGCTAAAGAAATATCAGTTGTTACGCTTATTATATCAGAAACACTGGTCATAAGACAGAATACGAACGAGAATAAGAATGTAGATAAGAGAATTTGCATAAATTGGTGAGTTGACACCCCAACAGGACACTGATAACATGTCAATTCATTCATTAGTTTATTCAGAAATAAATATTAAACATTTTTGCATACTTGGACCTTGGGACACAACACCGCCAAAGCAAGCGTGATCTGTGTCCTTACCGAGGTGGTTTTTATTTATTTATTTATTTTAACATCTTTATTGGAGTGTAATTGCTTTACAGTGTTGTGTTAGTTTCTGGTGTATAACAAAGTGAATCAGCTGTACACTTTAAACGACTGTAGCAGAAACTAAGAGAAATGCTGTCATTCAACACTAAGTAGCCCACATGTAACGAGTTTCCATGAGAAAGGCAGAGCATTCCAGACTCTGGGCCAAAACGATAAACCCCCTGCGAGCGTCTGACCTCTTTCCATCAGACCTCAGCGCTAAAGTTCGAAGCATCACTTTAGCCTCTGTTACGTTTACTGAAGATTCAGACAGGTTTTCTCTCCTTTCAGACAAGCTACCCTGAAAAGTGCTTCCGGAGGGACAGCCGTGACTCAGCACGGCCTGGACCCGAGACTCTGCGCTTGGCTGGGATGACTCAGAGTCGTGTGCTCAGACCTCCGGGCTCGGAGGGAAGGATGTGGTCATTCGGCATCATGTAAATGATCCAATTTCTTAGTCTTTGTAAGCTCGGTGCAGTCACAGTCGAGAGAAAAGTACATCTATTTATTCCTCAGCAAACAAGAGCAAGTGAACATATCTTTTTAACGTCGCCATTTCTTCTTAAAGCGACCATGGAACTTGTTTGAGTAGAACCCCCTCTTGGTGTGAAGTTACCACACAGTGTGGTTTGATAAAACTTCTTCCCAGGACTCTTTAGGTCGAAGATGTTACTCTATTTTATAAGGAAATCTATTTTTGAATAGAGGGTGGATGAGCCCACATTTTCCCTGGAGTATGTGACCCTCCTATGAGGGTCAGGAGGACCCAGCCATCT
This sequence comes from Balaenoptera borealis, assembly GCF_965194805.1. NCBI lineage: Eukaryota > Metazoa > Chordata > Mammalia > Artiodactyla > Balaenopteridae > Balaenoptera > Balaenoptera borealis. Next base: position 91,742,828 of record NC_138871.1, read on the forward strand.
GGGGAGGGATCTGGGGGGCAGGTACCATTGTGCCCCAACAGGTTAGTTTGTAACTGCTTGTTCTGTGACGGGGAGCTGCACATGTGACCACAGGGCCCTCGGTTGGGCAGAGTTGGTGGGATTTCTCTCTGGCTCTCGGCTTTAGTGCATCTACCACTGTTTAACCCAAGACTGACCCTCAGGGAGCCTCCATACTGCTGTCAGAATGTTCCGTTAAGAGGGAGGTTCACACCCTGAAAGTGAAGGGAACAGGACTTGCATCAGCTGCCGCTCACAGAACCACGACCAGATGCTTTTATCAACCCCCAATCCCCTCGGCTCAACACGCACCTGTTCTGGAAATTTAGTCCATCATTAATGATCATTTAATTCATCATTTCATCCAAAGGAAAGCACTCTGCTGGTGCACCAAACTGCCCAACCGTTATGGTCCTAACTTACCTTCTATGGGTCCTAACTCATCTTCTGTGGTCCTATCTCATCTTCTGTGGTCCTAATTCACCTTCTGTGGTCCTAACTCACCTTCTGTGGGTTCTAACTCACCTTCTGTGGTCCTAACTCACCTTCTGTGGGTTCTAACTCACCTTCTGTGGTCCTAACTCACCTTTTGCGGTCCTAAGTTACCTTTCGTGGTCCTAACTCACCTTCTGTGGGTTCTAACTCACCTTCTGTGGTCCTAACTCAACTTCTGTGATCCTAACTCACCTCCATGGGCCCTAACCCACCTTCTGTGGGATCTAATTCTCCTTCTGTGGGTTCTAATTTACCTCAGACTTCCCATCACGTGATGTTTCTCAGTGATGACTCACCTACACCTACACCTGCCCCAATATTGAGAAAGTATAGGTGCTGTGGGTGAGTTGACTGAGTTATTTAAATTCCTTGAGCTTTGATGTAATACTTTCTAAAATGGGACAATAATACCCTCCTCCGTGGAGGTGAGAACCCCCATTTCATAGGCACCAGAAATGCCAATGTCTCTCTTGTTTCCTGGATGGCACAGGAGACCCTAGGAGTTAATACTAAATTTGGATTTGTAATTGAGTTGCTGTGGAAAGGCTTTTTCTCCCAAAGAGAAAAAGTTCCCACTTCTTTAACTTGTATTTGTTTTATACTCTTGCAACATACTCTGTGGGCACTAAGCGAAAATGAGGGAAAGTATCAGAGAACGTTTCAGATGAAATGAAAACTAAGTCACATTTTCTATTCCATTAACCAGCTTGAGCTATTTCTTACATGGCATCAAATATTTTGTCGGGATTTGCTGGGAGAGCCCCTCTGCATTTTTAAGGGGCAGATTCTGTGGTGCTGCCTCTCTAGATTTTGTATGCGCTTTGCCTAAACTTGTCATTTCATTTTGGGGAAGAATTAACACGTGGAGAAAAAAATGCTGTGCTTTGCATCTACCCAGGGCCCAGGCCAACTCTGCCTCCCCTCAGGTGCTCCGACCCTCACTTGGAGAAGAGGGACCTGCCCCACCTGGCCACGTGAGGACCCGGTGCTGCCAGCGCTGCAAGCACTCAGCAACAGACAGGACGTTACAGATTTGAGAGCAGCTGTTTCCCGTGGGCGTCTGAGCGCGGCATTTCCATGCACATCGGGCCCATTTAGAACAAGCTTTTGGTGCATCACAAGGCCCAGGGAGGTATTAACACATGAGGTCACCTTCAGATCCACCCAGTTCCTCTGTCTTATCTTGCAGCAGACTTAGCAGTTGACAGGCCACAGAATTCTGAGAGTTGGACTTTCGACGCTGCCTGGGGAGAGGTTGTGCTCCCTGTTAGCTGGTCCCCTCACCGGAAGCGTCAGACTCTCACGGCAGAAACACTAAATCCTGAACGGCCACACGCACCATGGCACCCTTTGTCACTTCTTTGAGGGAAACATATTTGTAATTCGACGTATGGGACTCCGCTTGGCCGACTGCCCCCAGGTCCCACTCGTCCACACCAAGCAGTGAGGCTCTGGCTGTTCTCCCCCGGCTGCCGGAGGCCAAGTCTGGGTTTTCCAGGTGTCCCTGGGAGGCAGGCCGAGGCCAGCCAGGCTGCGGACCAGCAGAGACTGCTCGCAGGTAAAGTGAAGTGGGCGGCCTGACCCACCAGCCACTCCTGTGGCATGAACTTTCGCTTCATCACCAATTTCGGGTGATTTGAGGGATTTTGTGTAGAAGTTTCTTGTGGATGTCGTGAGCTCCTCGGGAGTCTTCAATAGCAAACCCCACTTATACGAAGCTTCCGCGTGTGTCACGTTTCTCACCCCCCCGCCCAGCACTGTCCCCACCCCCGCAGAGCAAGCCCCCGATTAACCCGGGGGGCACAGCTCCTGAGCATAGTGGGCCCGGGGCAGGCATCCAAGCGCACGAACGGACAGTAGGTCAGACCCTGTGAACACTGGGGTGTGAATCCAGGGTGAGTGGGGTGTGTTGCCTGTTTCCTCTCCCCCGGTGGCCCTTTTGTCTCTACAGGGCACACCGTCTGTACTGGTCAGATTCTCCAGAGAAACAGAGACAAGAGGATGTGTCCACATAGAGAAAGAGATTGACTGTAAAGGTTCAGCTTCCGCGACTGTGGAGGCTGACAAGTCCCGAGATCGGCCAGGCGAGTTGTCAAGCTGGAGACCCATGATGGCTGAGTCTGGAGGCAGAGAAAAGCCAATGTCCCAGCTCCAGGCCACCAGGCAGGAGGGGTCCTCTCTACTCAGGGCAGGGTCAGCTGTTTTGTTCATTCAGGACTTCAACTGATTGCACGAGACCCACCACATCGGGAGGGCAATCTGCTTTACACATTCTGCTGATTTAAATGCTAATCTCATCCAAACACACCATCCCAGACACACCCAGAAGAATGACTGACCAGATATCTGGGCAACTGAGGCCCCATAAAGTGGACACAGGAAATAGCCACCTCAGCATCTTAGAAATTTGTCCTTTCTTCTCACATCAAAGCCTCCAAGAGTGTTTCTGAAAATGGGCTCACTGTGGGGCACGATTACTGGGGAGCGTGTCCTTCCTAGGACTTTGCTTCACTCGGCTCCTCCAGGGACAGCCAGATGCCCACACTTCAGATTCTCTCAGTGGCTGGTCACAGCCCACAGTGAACACCTGCACCCATCCTGTTGTAGGGGAAAGAGATCCAGACGTTTAAGAGAGCTGCTCAAAGCCGAAAGTTGGCAGGTGCTGAGGCAGACGTACCGCAGCCTGAACCAGGGTCAGGGTCAGGGTCAGGGATTAAGCCCCCTGTCACCCAGGCCCTCCCAGAGGGTGAGGTTGGACACAGATCTGAGCTTGTCTGTGCCGGGTGCCTGGTCTGGGAGTGGGCATCACCCCTGTACTACCGAGAGCAACCGGCCCAGGACACGGCTCCTTCGACTTTGCAGCTGGAACATTCGAGGCCTGGATTTTCCAAAGCCTGGGGTCTTACCACCCCCAGGCCCTGTCAGATCTTCATGTGCAGCCACGGCTTTCCAGGACCAACCCGCACCTGCAGAAGAAGGTGACAGATGACCTGTCATCTCCATTTGAGTGTTTGTACAGACTTTGAGGAGAGACTTTTCATAGGTCAGATAGTAGCAAAAAGAAATGACCTTATTTTAGAAAACACAATGTCTCAGGACTTCAGAGGGTTTCCATCAATATTCAAGTATGATTCTTCCAGGATATAACAGAATTAAGAAGGTGAGGAGACACAGTGAATCACTGAGCTGACGCATCTACTGATTTCAAGCAACATTTGGAAATTGTATTTTAATGCAATATAGGTGAGGCAACTTGCTCAGTGCCCACAGGCTGAATCTCGAAGCCGGTCACAAGCTTCAGCAAAAGCGGGGCGAGCAGCGCACCCCTGCTCCCGTGACACTGTGCTGCGCCCGCCCGGGTCCCTGGATGAGCAATGCCGCCCTTCCTGGGCCTCAGCTGACTCAGGGCCCGCAGAGTCAGAACTGACCACCGGGTGGAGGGGCAGAACCCCGGCCTCCTCACAAAGGAGATTCAGGAAAGATTATGCTTTTCTTTAGAGATTGGTTCTGAACCAGCCTGAGCAGTGAGTCACTGCCCTTGACGATACTTTTGAAAATGAGATGTGTTTTTTGAAGTCTCTAACAATTTACAAAAACTAAGTTCCTTTGATTCAGACTAAAATATATATACTGTCAGCTCACAGCAATTCAGTTCTACGGTCTTGAGGTGTTGTGGTGATGAATACAATGACTTTGCAGGTTATTTTGTGCCTCTAGATCGGAGGAGGCTGCAGCCCATTCCCCTTGAAGGGAGAGCAAACTTCCCGCTCCTGCCGGCTCCCAGCCAGGCACCCACCTGCCTTCATCCGGCCCGTCTCCACCACAGGCCACGCAGCCGCAGGCCTGGTCCCAAAGCCCCTGGGGGCTTTAGGAGAAAGTCCTGACCCCACGAGGCCCCGTGGGACCTCATCTCTGGCCCCATCACGTGTATGGCACTTGTCCTCCTTCTTATGAATTAATGTGCTGTTAGGTGTTATTCATTATTAATGCATTCAGCACAGTGGACAAAGCGCAGCTGAGTGACCACAGCACCGCTCGCGGCATCTTTAATAAAACATTACCAGACCCCGGTCGCTCCTGTTGTGACGCCTCCCCACCTCCCAAATGCTAACTGTTGTCTCGGCTCCTGCCATCAGCATCGTGGTGTCAGTTCTGTGTGTTTCTGAACCTTGTGAAGATGAATCACACACTTGTGATGTCGGTCACTTTGTCTCAGCTGTTCCAGATGGTGCAGCGCGGCCTCTCGCTGCGGTTTGAGTTGGAGGGTCCTTGGTGAATCTGCTTTCTACCCTTTGCTCACCGTGACCATCCACTTCGGCGGGGCCCAGCCAGTGCCATCACGCACTCGGTCTATGGAGAGCCCATCTTATTGGTAGCCAGGAGTTCTCTCCTGATAACAGACAGGACCTTTTGCAAATATCCATTCCCAGTCTGTCTTGCCTTTTTTTTTTCTTTTTGTTACAATACTTTGGTGGACAGATGTTCATAATTTTATTTATTTATTATAAATTTATTTATTTTTGGCTGCATTGGGTCTTCGTTGCTGCACGCGGGCTTTTCTCTAGTCGCAGTGAGCGGTGGCTTCTCCTGTTGCGGAGCACAGGCTCTAGGCGCGCAAGCTCAGTAGTTGTGGCACATGGGCTCAGTAGTTGTGGCTCGCGGGCTCTAGAGCGCAGGCTCAGTAGTTGTGGTGCATGGGCTTAGTTGCTCCGTGGCGTGTGGTATCTTCCTGGACCAGGGCTTGAACCCGTGTCCCCTGCATTGGCAGGCAGATTCTTAATGACTGCACTGCCAGGGAAGCCCCTCATAATTTTAATATAGCCCCTTTATCACTACTTTCCTTGATGGCTACTTCTCTTTTTGTCTGGTTAATAGAGGTTTCCTATCTCAAGGTCACCCAGATATTTGACTGTTAGCTTCTATGAGTTTCATTATTTTGCCTTCACATTTATATCTACTATTCCCCTGGAAGGGATTTGATTGACGGTGTGAGCTGGGAATCACATTATATTTTTTCCATATGGATATCCACATGACTTAATGCTCATTTATTGGGAAGGTTGTGCTTTACTATTTCTCTGCAGTACCCACTGCCCTCAATTGAATGTCCATCTACTGTGGGTCTCTCTGAACTGTCTGTGCTGTTCCTGTGTCTATGGTCCATGCTGTGACAATTCCTCACTGTTGTTATTTACTGTAGCTTTATAAGTCTACAATTATTCCTCCACAAGATTTTCTTAACCTTATAAATTATGCTAGGATTTTATATTAAACCCATAAAACACTGGAGAAAATTGACATATTTAGAATGATTGAGTCTTTCAATTCAATTAGGTCTTCTTTAATTTGTTCTGTAATGTTTTCTGGATTTTTGCTTAAAGGTCTCATGTATCTTTCGTTAGATACGTTGCTAACATTTGACATTTTCTGTCCTTATAAAGGTATCTTTTAAATTGTGTTTTCTAATTGTTTATTGTTGGTATGTAGAAATATAATTTTTTTGTATGTTGATTCTTATCCAATGTCTTGCTAAATTCAGTTATCAATTTTTAAGTTTATCTGTTTACTTTATTGGATTTTTTGCATGCATAATCAGTTTAACTACATACAAGCGTAGATGTACTTTTTCCTTTCCAATTTTCATGTATTATTTCTTATTCTTGTTTTATTCCCCTGCTAGTTAAACATCAGTAGTGACGGTGGATTTCTAGTCTCTTTCCTGACCTCGAGAGAGAGGGCAGTTCATCTTCTACAACCAACTGTGACTTTGCTGTAGGTTTTTCACACATCCTTTTGGGGGCCTAGGAAGTTCCTTTTGTTCCTAGTTTGCCAAATCCTTTCTGTTGATGTTGTCGATTGTGTGTGTGTATTGTGTGTGTATGGTGTGTGTGTGGTGTGTGTATGGTGTGTGTGTATGTATGGTGTGTTCATGGTGTGTGTGTGTGTGTATGGCGTGTATGTGTATGGTGTGTGTCTGTGTGTATATCTGTGTGTGTGGTATTTTATCAAATACTTTTTCTGCCTTTATTGGTGTAATTTCTCTTTGTCCTGTTAATGTGGTGATTTACACGATTTGTCTTAGAACATCAACTCTTTCATATCCTTGCTAATTCCTTGTCTGACTTTTCTATTAGTTACTGAAGATGTATTTTTAAACCAAACAGTACAACTGAGGGTTTGTCCGTTACGTTTTTGTTGTTTTATTTTTTCCAGCTTCACTGAGGTATGATTGACAAGAATGGTATACGTTTAAGGTGTGCAGTGTGATGTTGTGATTTCTGTGTACGTCGTGAAATGATCACTGCAATCAAGCTATTTAACACACCTGTCGCCTCATGTAGGGACCGTTTTTTTTACTTGTTGGTGTGGTGAGAGCACTTGAGATTTATTCTCTCAGCACATTTCAAGTATACAATACAGTACTGTTAACTGTAGTCCCCAGGCTGTGCATCAGAGCCCCAGAGCTTCCTCAGTCACTAGAAGTTTGTACCGTCTGACCAGCCTCTCCCCATTTCCCCCACCCTCAGCCCCGATAACCATTTATTTCATAGTTTCCAGTTTCCTGCCCAAACTTTCCACTTTAGTGTAATTCTTGTACCCGTTATCATAGTTGTCGTAAAGTCTATGTCTGATAATCCCAACCTGAATTCCCGACGGGTCTGACTTCTTGTTTTCCTCTATTCTCCTTGTAGACTGGACATTTTATATAAATCATCTTAGAAGTAATTTGATGCTCTGGCTGAATTATGCCTTCATAATAGTTTAAATTTGCCTCTGATATCGTCTGGTCTAAAGGGACAGGCGACTTTAATATAATCAGGGAATGGAATAAATAATTAGGGATTTTCTCTATTTCCTATTTTTCCTTATTTCTAGGATGAGGCATTTGGACATGGATCCCACAGCAAGGCCTCGACTGTTTCCCAGTGTCCCCGCTCCGTGATGAAACCAAAACCCCATTATTGTCCCTCTGTCCTTTGAGACTTCGGGATCCCTAATATGGGTTTCTGTTTTTCATGGTCGGCCTCAAGTGAAAAGTCGCCCTCAGAAGCTGGCTCCCGCCTCTGGGCTCCTTCCTCTGGGCCCTGCCCCGGCACGTTCTCCACCCGCAGGGTCCCCAGAGCTTCGGCCGGATTTGAGAAGCACTGCGTCCAGCTCCTCGAGGTGCGTCTACCCAGCGGTGTGGCTTGCAGCTGCCACTGGACGTGGAGCCCTCAGACGTGGTCCGGACACGGCACCTCCTCCTTCAGGCTGGAGATGCTTCCTCCTCCTTCCTGGGCCGTCTGCGGGCCTGGCCACTGTGCCCGGGCCGCATCCTGGCACGCCCCCGAAAATCACAGAGCCTGAGTTTGGTAACCCACCACTTTTCCCTCGGATTTAAGGATCTGTCATTGAAAAAAACGCAAAAACGTGGAGGTCTTGGTGAGCGGCAGGGACGGGCCTCAGGCAGGGGAGGTGGCTCTGTCTGTAAAGGGCACCCTTCCTGCCTTGCTCCTGCTTGGCTCTCGCCTGGTTCTGGGGCTCATTTCTTGTCACATTCTAAATAAGGAAAATCTCTGCTTTCATTAACAGAAAGTAACCGGAAACGCCTTCCTTAACGGCACTTGCCATGGGGTGGGGACCCTCGTGTCGCTTCAGCCCCCGGAGTGAGCCGCCTCGCCTGTGAAGGGGACGCGGCACTGGACCTTCTCACCGCAGGAGAGGATGCCGAGCCGTCATCCGCCACCTTGCCAGGTGCCTCGAGAGCATTTTATCCTCGACAATTGTTGAAATTTTACTTCTAAAGGATTTTTTAATTGATTCTGAACTTTTACAGAGACGGGATTGTGCTGTATTTCTGCCATGCCCAGTCTCAGAGCAAATCCCCTTGCTTTATCTAATTAGCAAGTGAGTCCTACCTGAGGGTGTCACACGGGATAATTAAAAACTTAATTGGGCTGCTTATCCAACTGGTGTCACAGTGGAGTCCAGACAATTAACACCGGCTGGAATGAAGGCTTTACCTAAAACTTAATGGAAAACGGGCTCCATTTCCATGCCACAGCAGGCAGTACAACTTTTAGGGGCGGTGGAAGACAAGGAAGTCTGTTGTTCTAGGCTTCTGTGGTCTGTGCTCTGGCATCGGGGAAAGAGAATCAGCTGTGTTGGTGGGAGGGTTCCTATGATCTAAGGCCTGGCTTTATCACCGTTCTAATCTACTAGTACGGACGATTCATCGGGGACGAGCAGGGCGGCCCAGGGAAGGCTCAACTGTGTGTTTAAAGCTCAGAGGAGGTAACAGGGAGGGAAGGGCCCATCGATCAATGACAGTACTGAGCGACTCGTGGGCTTCTGACTCAGGTGGTTCCCGGAGACGCCGCCTGTGATCTGGAGACCGTTGTGCAGGGTGTTTGGCAGGAAGAACCCCGTCCGCGGGAGGAGAAAGGAAGGGCTGGGTCCAGGGAGAGGTGGAGGGCACAGGCAGTCCCACCGAGGCCCCACTGACCCCACACGGAGCTCCAGAGCTAAGGGCCCTTCAGAGCCGTCCCGGCTGAGGAGGGAGGCCCAGGTCACTCTGGGTGGGCGGCCCCAGGAGATGCCTTCTGGGCCGGATGGACCCTGGTCCCGAGGGGGCGCTGGGGGCACCACTGCTAGGACCCTCTTGTTCACATGTGCTCCGGGGGCACCTTTCCCTCGGGCGGGGTGTCAGGAGGAGGCTGAGAGGGAGATGGTCTCACAGTTCTGGGACTAAAATGTGCATATATATTGTCTTCTCTTCTGAGGGAAACGAAAACCATTTCTGAGGGCCTTTTGTGACAAGGATGGAAAAATGCATCCATGACGTGGACCGCCTGCTGCACACCTGGGCCCTTGGGATTCTGCCTGGAAAGCAGGCCGCGTCCGAGAGGGGCAGCAAGTGAGGGTTTTATGTATCTTCACTCACCTGTTAAAGGTTCTATTTGTTTCTTTGTTCAGTTTGTTTTCTTTTTACGCCTGTTGAGTAGTCATTGAAATATAAGAATTCCTGGAGGCAGAGACATTGTCCTGGGCAGGGCAGGCGCTGGGAGGGTGTGGAGGCAGGATCAGGGTGGTGGAAACTCATCTCTACCTGGGACACACGCGTTCTCTCTGCGGACGTGAGGACTTTCATCCCCTGATCTGAAGGCCTATTTACAGCTTTCTTAAGTCTGTCGGCATGTGAGAGGTACAGACAGAACCTGGAGGAGACCGGTAAGTATCGGCAGATGCTGCAGACCCGGTGTGTGCAGTGCTTGGTACCCAGTGAGCTGCACGTCAGGAACTTACAGAAAAATTACCTTTGGATTTGGCAAGAGACTCACAGTAACAGGAATTAAATCACTACTGCAATGTGCAGCATTCTTAAATAATTGCTTTATCTTTAACTAAAATGTTGCAGAAGTTTCTCATCGACCAGTTGTTTTGTTCCCTTAATGGTCAGTTTCCTAGGAGCCCTGGTGACAGGGACTGTCTCTTCTAAAATTAAATGCTGCAAGTACTCCAGAGCCAGGGTGTCGGAAGAAACCAGAAACCTGAAACAAACGTTGGATTTCTGCCAGAAAGGATGAGGCAAAGTGCCTGCCCCTAAGCCTGGTGGGACCCCAACTCCGCGGGTAAACGCGCACTCGGGGGAGGGAGCTCAGAGCCACGTTCAGAAGTGTGGCTTCCAGATTTGACTCGATTTAACTAGTTATGTGATTTGAACACATCTCAGATTCCTTGAGCTGCAGTTTTCTCACGTGAGAGTGGAAATATTGAAAAATTCTAGCCTGACTTGTAACCTTGTGTAAAGATCAGGTGAAGCAGCGTGTCTGAACGCATTTCAAAGCCACTGTGAGTGTATGCACGTGTGTGCACGTGTGTGTGTGTGCGTGTGCGTGACGGCTTCTCACCCGCTTGTAATGAGTGCGTCTTGTGGGTCCCGCTGGCAGCACTGCTGCTTCTCTGTCTCAAGAGCATGAAATATTCAGAACTTAAACATCCACAACAAGTGCCTATCAACATCTTCTATGCCCAGGGTCAGGTTTTAAACCACTGGACATAACAGTACCTTACATTCTTCTCTTCCTATGAAGGTTAAGATCATTTCCTTATCAGGACATATTGTTGTTTGCAAAACAAGTGGGCGTACGGCTTGCCGATTGGTGCGCCTGCGTCTCAGGGCTGGCTCCTGATGCTGGCAGCTCTGAGACCCATGAACGGCTATTATTTACGGTGCCCACCACAAGCCCTCCAGAAACCCAGCAGGTCTGCAGGACCCAGGAAGTTCCCGGGCAGGAAAGCTCAGCTCAGCCACCTACAGAGGACACACACCTTCCCCCTCTTGGCGTCACCCTGTGGTGCAGAGTCTGCCTGGAGGGGCTCGGCATGGACCTCCTCAGGCTGGAGCTGGCCCTGCCCTGGCCTCACCTCCCATCGCCCCGTGCTTCATCTCTACCCGGATTTCATCATTAGCTTAAAGTTACGTATTGATCCCCTGCAAGGCAAGGAGGAGGAGGTCTTAACCACAGGGCAGTGGAGGGTCCCTGTCCATTCGCCCTTGCCAGAGCCTTCCGGCTCCGCTGTCTGAGAGCCAGTGGAATGCACGTTTTCCTCCACTTCGTCATGTGTTTCCCCACCAGGTCTCATCCACTTGTACCTGTTTCCCCATTGTTACTTATTTTATTTCTGCAACTCCCCAGACATTTATGACCCCTCCTGTATAATCAATTCATCTTCAGATGAACATTTCCAGCTTACAATAAACAAACTGGCATCGTGTCTTCTGTTAAACTGGAACTAAACTCAGGGTGTGCTGCTGTCTGATACATGGCCACAGGCAGGTGTGGTTATTTAGATTTAAATTAAACTTTAAATCCAGGTTCCCAGTTGCACTAGCCAAGTTCCAGGTGCCGGGCCACTGGCCAGGAGGTGGCAGCGCCTGGGAACGTCCCCAGCTGGAGAGTTCAGCTGGACGGAGCAGGAGGGGCTACAGTCAAGCCAAGGCTCAGCTGGCTCCCCACTCCCTAGACTCCTGAACAGAAAATAGAAGCAGAGGAATGCTTTCTAACTCACCCTCTGAGCCAACATCAGTCTAATACCTAAACCAGGTAAAGACATCGCACGAAAGGAAAACCAGAAACCAATACCTCTTATGAACATAGATACAAAAGTCCTCAACAGGGGCTTCCCTGGTGGCGCAGTGGTTGGGAATCTGCCTGCCAATGCAGGGGACACGGGTTCGAGCCCTGGTCTGGGAGGATCCCACATGCCGCGGAGCGCCTGGGCCCGTGAGCCACAACTACTGAGCCTGCGCGTCTGGAGCCTGTGCTCCGCAAAAAGAGAGGCCGCGACAGTGAGAGGCCCGCGCACCGCGATGAAGAGTGGCCCCCGCTCGCCGCAACTGGAGAAAGCCCTCACACAGAAACGAAGAACCAACACAGCCAAATAAATAAATAAATAAATAGAGTTCCTTTAAAAAAAAAAAAAAAGTCCTCAACAAGATATTAGCAAATTGAATCCAACAATGTATAAAAAGAATCAAAGATCACAACCAAGTGGGATTCATCCAAAAATTAACAAAATTAACATTCAAAAATCAGTTAATATAACCTACCACATCAACAGGCTATAGGGAAAAAAATCATGTGATCATATTGAATGATGCAGCAAATGCATTTGACAAAAATGCAATATTTATCAGTATTTGTGATAAAAACACTTAGCAAACTAGGCACAGAGAAAAATGTCCTTGACTTGGTAGAGAACAGCTACAAAAACCTACAACCAACATCATACTCAATGGTAAGAGCCTGTATATACGATTCAACACCATCCCATCAAAATCCCAGCAAGCTATTTTGTGGATATTGACACAATGATTCTAAACTTTATATGGAGAGGAAAAGACCCAGAACAGCCAACACAATATTGAAGAAAGGAACAAAGTTGGAGGACTGACACTGCCCAACCTCAGAAATACTATAAAACCACAGTGATCCACAGAGAACGGTATTGGTAAAAGAACAGACATATATATCAATAGAACAGACTAGAGAACCTCAAAATAGACCCACATAAATCAAGTGAATTATTTTGACAATGGAGCAAAAGCAATTCAAGGGGGAAAAGATAATCTTTTCAACAGAAGATGTGGAGCAATTGAATGTCCATATGGGAAAAAACTGAATCCACACATAGACGTTACATCTTTTACAAAAATTAACTCAAAATGGATCATGGATATAAATGTTAGATGCAGTATTATAAAACTTTGAAAGGAAAACAGGAGAAAGAGTATGTAACTTTGGGTACAGTGATGAGTTTTTATATACAGTAACAAAAATATAAGAAAGTAAGAAATGCATCCCCAAGGAGAAATGCAAACTGTGACCAGAAACTCTGACTCTATGACAAAGGTATGAACAGCCTCACTGGAGTGGGTGGACAAAGTCCTGGCCTCGTAACTTGGAAGGGTGTGGGGTCTGTAAGACTAAAGGCAAAGGAGCTGCATGCAAGCACTGCGCTGTGGTTAATAAAGTTGTGTCCCAGGGACATAAGCACTAATGCTGGTACCAGGACACATACGCCCTGGAAGTGAACAACTAAGCTCGTGGATAGTGGGCAGTGGTGGCCAAGCCCCCTCTGCTGCAGCGGACACTTGCAGGGAAGCAGGAGGAGGAGGGTGTGGGTAAGGTGGGTTGGAGTTGCAGACATAGGCGTGAACTCATGTTTAGTGTAATATAGATGCCGATAGTACCTACAGAAATATTTAGTGAAAAGTGTTTATACCAGGGTTAGTAGACACACATATATTTCTCTGCTCTGTCAGCTGATAGGGCCTAAAGGAAACAACGCCCCAGTGGCACCTTGCACATCTAGCCCCAGATCATGGTTTCTCATACCATTTTCCAATAAAAGGATGCAGGGATCCATGGAGAAATGGCTGATTCTAGGATTAGAACAAAAATCCCCAAGATGAGCGTGGAGCATCCTACAGTACAGGGAGGAAGAAGTGATCAAAAACAAACAACAAACAGTCCATTGAGAGGGTGGTGAAGGGAACAGGCCCAACTGAAGGGCTCCCAGTGGCCAAAGCTGGAACAATTTGAGCAAAAAATAAATGAATTAGTGTTGGATCATAACCAAAGTTTAAAACAAATACCCATGAGTTCATACTGATGTAAATGATTGAATAAATAAATAGTGGCAAAGAGGACAAATCTTCCATGCAGAAAAATTCCAAATAATGTATGTAGACGCCCTGATCTCAGTGAAGGGGAGGGTGGATCCCACTCCCTGTGTGTGGGCTGCAGAGTCACTTCCCTGCGGCGAGCACGGGATGGACCTCAGGAGGGGCACCCACGGAGGAGAAGCCTGACACGCCACCGAGCCCGGCGCTCACGGCCAACGTGAGCGGTGAGGAGTCAGGCTGACAATATGCGCCCCCCACGCAAGGTGATGAAAACAGCACTTTACCTTGGTAATGCATTAACTCATCCTTACCATGAAAAAAATCATAAGAATGCCCATTGTGGGTGTCCCACAAAATGCCTGACCAGGAGTCCTCAAAACTGTCAACAGCATCAAATACCAGGCAAGTCAGATAAATCGCCACACCCTAAGGAGATGTGACAACCGAATGTCATATGGTGTCCCAGACGGGGATCCTGGAGCAGAAAAGGGACAATAGGTAAAAACTAAGGAAATCTGAATAAGCAATAGGCTTTACTTAATAATAATGTATCAATATGGGTTCATCATTTTAACAAACGTGCCATACTAATGTAATGTTGTTAATAATAATGTAATATGTTAATAGTAATAAATAGTGTAAGATGTTAATAAAGAAGAATCTGAATGCAGGATCCTTAGGAACTCCCTGCACTATCTTTGCAATTTTACTGTAAATCTGAAACTGCTCCGTAAACTAAAGTCTATTTTTTAAAAAGATGAAAAGATGATATTGGTAATTACCCAATTATATTCAGAGATTTTAATGTCTCTTTCTCAGTGATTGATTGAATAAGTAGATAAAAATTCAGTAAAGATATAGAAAACATGAATAACACTATTAACAAATTTGATTTAATTTTCATTTATAAAGTGCTACACATAAGTGCAAAACACATATTATTTTCAAGTGTAATGAACATTCTTCAAGATTCATCATATGCTGAGCCATAAAAAGATTTTCAATAAATTTAAAGGATTGAAAACATAAAGAGTATATACTCTAAGGTGGAATTAAATTAGAAATCAATAACAGTGAGATATCCAAAAATATTTGGAAATTTGAAACATACTTCCATATAAGCAATGATTAAAGAGGAAACATTAAGAAAATTAGAAATATTTGGAACATAATGATTATAAAAGCACAATATATGAAAATGTATGGGATTCAACTGAGTACATAGAGGTAAATATATAATAAGAAAATTTTAAATTAGTTAGCTAAGCTTCTACTTTAAGAAACTAAATGGAGAGCAAATTAAAACCAACATAATTAGAAAAAATAGTAAAAAATAAGAGCAAAAAATCAGTGGAAGTGAAAATAGAGAAAATCAACAATGTCAAAAGTTAATTTTTAAAAAAGTTTAATAAAATGAATAATTCTCTAATCAAGAAAAAATGGAGAAAACACAAATTACCTATATCAGGCATGAAAGATGGGACACTATACAGATCCTACACACATTAAAAGGAAAATATGGAAATACTATGAACTACATTATAGAAATATATTTGTCAAATTCAATGAAATGAGAAAATTCCTTGAAAAATACAGCTTCCCAAAACTGACATGAAAAGAGATGGATAATCTGAAAGTTTATATAAACTAGAGTAATTAAATACGTAGTCAAAAATCTTCCCCAAAAGAAAACATCAAGGGCATATAGCCTTACTGGGGAATTATATCACACATTCAGGCTAGAAATGATACAACCTTGCACATTTTCAGAATATAAAGAAGGAAGGGACATTTCCCTACTGAGTTTGAGGCCAGAATTATTGAGAAAGGGGAACAGGGACAGGAGGAAAATTCATGGGATGGTGTGAAAGTTCTTCATCTTGTTTTGGAGGTTGATACCGGGGCAAACACAGTTGCCAAAACTCACCAGGCAGTGCAGTTAGGATCTCTGCATTTTATTTTATATAAATTACACTTTAATAAAAATCATGTGCTTCTGGCGCCCTGGAGGAAGCGTCCCCCCAGCTGACCCTCATGCATCCACTCCACCCGGGGCGCCCCTTCCCGTGACTGGATAACCCAGGTCGCATAGGGACAGAGCTCAGGTGTCTGCCCTGGAAGCCTTGCCGTTCTCTCCTGGGCTGAGAGAGGTGCAGCCCCGCTGTGACTCACGGTGCCCTGGACACGTCTGGACCAGTGGCAGGACGCCTGGGGACGAGAACACGCTTCACTCTTCCGTGCAGGTCCAGCACCCACACACAACAGGGGCGCACAGCAAGTGCTGGATTTTTTGACTGAACGAACAGCCTGCGTTGTGTCTCCTTCCTGTGGTCCACTCCGCCAGTGCAACAGCCTGCAGACCTGCTTCGCCTGGCTGTCTTTGGGTGCAGTCTGGAGCTGCCCGCCGCTGCTCCGTGGCTTTGCCTGGACCCACAGCCAGCCTTACTCACAACCCACTCACAGCTCCCCGGCCTCTTAGGACAGGTGACACCGAAGCAACTCAGCTCCATTTGTTACAAGAAAAATTTGATTTTGAATTTAAAAGAAAGTTTAAGAAAAAGTACCAACAGCACTCCCTGTGACTGGCCAAGTATGTTCACTCTGGACCTTTCTGAAAGCTCTGGGTCAGCCGTGTGATTAATGAGCCGTTGGTAGTAAATTGCAAGCACATTCACACCTCGAAGTCATATTATTTAACCTTTAACTTATTGACTGGTAAAAACTCAGAGAACAGAAAGTATAATTTTAAGTGTCAGATAGACGCAGCTAACTTGAGCATGTAGAATTTTAAAAGAGAAACTTCAAATTTCTCTTTGTCAAACAGTCACATGGAAATGAAAGCACTTCACTCATGTTTCTCAGTTTTCTTTGGGGGAAAGTAAATGATCATTTTCAGGCTCTCAACAAATCATCTGTCTTTTTCTAACTTAGGCCATCAGCCAAATCAGATAAATTAAGGCAGAAACACAAGGAGCCGCCGGCTGGCGTTTGGAGGCTCCCAGGGCCGGAGACCCCAGTGGGTCACCTACAAAAGCCCCTGCAATGCAGGTCACCCCGCCCTTCAGTGAGGCCGGGAGCTGGGGCACCAGCGCGTGGTGGGAGTTTAACGAGGAAGGGGGTCCGGCTCAGGTATGAGTTGGCGCCGATGCCATGCTGTCCTGACTCGCCGACTGAAAACAGACCCAGGCTGAGGGTCCCTCCCTCTGTCCCTCCTGCTTCAGGAGAAGCGCCCTCGTGTGTCTTGGTCAGCACGGCCGAGGGCAGCAGCCCTGCCCCAGACACGCCCCCCACACTGACCCCCACGGACAGGCGTGCGGGGCTGCAAAGCGGGGCTCCTTGCTTCTTGCTCTAGTTCTGCCCAAACCCCCTAATCAGCCTCATTCCTTTCGGCTGTCTGTGCAGCCACCCCCCGAACCCCGACAAAAAGGTAAAGCAAAACAAGCAAACGAAACCAACTGTCCTCTCTGTCCTCGGGGGGTCTTTCTGGAGACAGCACGTGGGCCAGGCCCCCATGAGGAGACCCCCGTTCCCGTCAGGACCACCTGGGTCCCCACCAGGTCGTGACCGCCTGTTGCCCAACTCGCTCCTGAGCCCAGAGCCACTTGCAACGCCTCAAAGGCCCCAGAGTCCTGCCAGGCTTAGTCCTGAGAGGCTCAGTGTGCCCCCTGTGCCCGGCAAGTTCCCAGGGGTCCTTCAGGGTCCAGCCTGGGAGACCTCTCCCCGCCACCCCGTGCTTTGCCAACACGAACCGCGAGCTCCAACTATGGACATTCCTACCTCTCCCCACAGAATGTGAGGCCCTGGAAGGCTGGCCCTGTGGGTCCCGTATGTGCAGGGCTGACACAGACCAGGGCCCAGGATCTCTACCAACTCCAGACCCTTCCAGCCCTGCAGCTTTCCCCACCGCCGGCCTTCAAGAAGCGGTCTGATGGTGTGACCTAACATTTCCAAAATGCATTTGTATTTTAACAGGAGAATCTTTAGCAAAATATATATAATATATATTATACATACGACTCAAACCCAAAAACAAACCAGGTCGGATTTGTTGCCAAAACAACAGCGGCCGAGTCACGCCCACACGTCAGGCCAGCCCTGTGTCTCGGGCTGCTTTCTAGATGGCGTTGTCTGATCTCTAGAGGAGAGAGAGGGTCCCTGGCTCAGACCTGCAGAGAAACAGGAGATTTTTACTTTGCAGAATAAATCATGAAGAGGCTCCAAACTGCTGTAACTTGGAAACCTTGGTAACTAAACAGTCAATTAGAAGGTTCTTGGCCCAATTCTGGGGGCCCAGAGGGAGGGAGGCCTAACTGTCCTGAGGCTGAACTCGACCCAAATGGCCAACGCAACACAAACAAACACGAAACACTGGTCTTGGCTAAACGGCTACGCTTTTTAACTTAATCTCGCACAGGCTGAACCTGCCGGCAGAGGCTCCCGATAAGATCTACGCATCCCCTGTGCTCACCGCCCCCCGCTTCCCAACACCATTTTCCGTCAGAATCAAGAAAACTGAACGTTCAGTGAGTATCCCGGTGTCGCAAACACATGGGGAAATGAGTGTCTGGGACAAGAGCCGGTACGAGTCCTGGCCAACCGGGGGCTAGAACACTCTCGGCTTGTTAAAACTTACCAAAGGATGGAAGGGCTCGCAGGCCCGTGCCACCATTCTGCTGTACCCATGGGGCGCACTTGGTGACCTGAGACACCGCTGAACACCGTGGGCAGACACTGACGTGTCCACCGTCTAAGTGACCGGCTGCGAAATAGAGGCTCTTCCCGGGAGACTGGGTTTCCCCCTTGATTAAGCCTTTGAAGGACAAAGATGCGGCACCTGACAATACGTGAGCACACGCTGCTTCACACGAAGCTCAGAACAGCTCCGTGGGCCCAGTCACCCGTCCTGCGTACAGGCGGGTAGGCCCTGCCCGCTGTCGCTGGGCAATCGTTGCCAAAGCGTGGCCTGGAGCCACATCTCCAGACTCCAGGGACCCTGCCTCAGCGCAGACTGCTTTCTGTAACCATTCCCAAATGAATTCAGGGCCACACTGCTGTGATGGAAGACAGATTTGGAAGACAACAGATGACTGGCTCTGGGTACAGCTAAGACACAGCAGTTATCTTGTTGTTTTCGGGGAAACAATGTGATTGGGAGCAGCTCTGGTGTGTGTACAGCAGGCCGAATCTGGACAATAGGAGGCCGCGAGCTCTGACCTCCACGTGGGCAATGCGGTCCCCAGATGCCCGTCCGGTTTCGTCCCCTGACACAGCTGGGCTGCTGGGGCCCCACCGCCCCAAGCCGACCGAGCCCTGAGGTGTACAGGAGCCTGCCGAGCAGGGCTTTGCGTTTGTCCTGGAGGTGGCACTAAGCGCGGGTGAGGCGGGTCAGGACAAGCAGCGGGGAGGCGGCTGGACTCTAGGACAGCTGGTAAAACGGGGCACATGGGACCCGCTCACGGCCATCACGTGGTCTGGCAGAAGCACAGATCTTGGGGTGACTGTAAGATGATGCCACGGTGCTTGGTCCACGTCTGCTTCCAATTATGCTGATTTTGTCCACAGAATTATTCACAGCATCTAAGTATCAAAATCTATCCAGTTGTCTTCAGTCTCAGAGAACATGATCTCGAGCCAGCCCCTGTTTCCATTTCTAAAGGAATGAAAATACACTCGGCCGCCACTTATGCAGGTCACCCAGATGTAGCAAAAGCCTGTTAACCGTGGGATAGCTCCACACATGGCAGATGTGTGCTGAGAGCCTGGGAGCAAGGGCTGTGCGCACAGCGAGGCGGGGGGCTGGGAGCGGGGGCAAAAAAGTGTGCAGCCGCGGCTGTGAGCCCGAATGAGGGAGGCAAGGGGGTGTGCTTCTCCACTGTGATGGTCCCTGTACCCATCAACAGTGAGAAACCACAGAATTTAAAGCACCCTCTGGTGATTCTTGCAGGTCGTTGAATGAGGTGTTTGCATATGCAATTATCTATGTTAACAGACATGAAAGTTGCAACAGAACCCGAAGCGAAGAGTGAGTGGCACGTACAGGGGAGATGGACTCCAGACTGAATTTTCAGCCTGAAGTCTATGTCTCTAAACTCCCCACGCAGCTGATTCCAACGAATACACGTCTTTAGAGAAGCATTTCCCCGTGCACTGTGCCCTGGTAGCTTATGTAAAGTATAAATATGTGAGTGTATTTACTTTTTTGACATTACTTTTCTACTTCCATATTTTTAGGGAGCACCTTTTCTTATATAATGGAGCTGTTAGTTAGGTGGTCAGAATGCAAGTATCTGCGCTTTATGCGTCTGGAGAATGTGTGCGGGTGTGACCGTCCGGCGGCATCCAATGGAACCCGCCACCCCGCCGTGGCTGGCGCCCCGTTGAGCAGCTCTGAGCTGACATTGGTCACTTCTCATCTTTCACCTTGCAGTCCTGTTACTTCGAAGAGCTGAGCCACCCTCTACCCTATAGCTTTATATATTTGTAAACGGTTCTCTTGACCCAACCGTGACCCTCACTTTGCCCCTCAAGGCTTTTTTGTTAATTTCAAAGCCAAACAATCTAGTTCCATCAATAGTCCTCAGAGGACAAGATTCTGAGAACTCTCACCACCTTGTTGTTTTATTCAGTACATATTCCAGTTTTACACTTCCCTTTTAAAACATGCTGCCCCAAAATGAACAAAATGCCACAAGTATACCTTAATTCTGCAAAGGCTGCTAAGACCGGCTTAGATGTTTTTGCTGCTGACTCCGGGCCCCATCGTCCTGTACTTGATTTTCTCATTGGCCACTTGCCAGAATCTCCATGTTCCCTGTGACTGCAGACGCCCCGTGCCTCTTCCCCTTCCCTCCGGGGCATTATGGAATCCACTGTTACATGACTTCCCCAGTCTGGGAAGATTCTACCCATCACACCCTCCACCCAGTTCAGGGGGCCTGAGAGGCAGGTCTGCGAGGTCCCCGCTTCCTCTGGGAAGTGCTCAGAACACATCCTGTGTCCAAGATCAATGTCAAGTTCATTAGTCTTTTGAACTGATCTTCTTCTCATGTGAAGTCCCAACAATCAATAGAAAAAAATGATGTAAACAAGCTGCGAGCTGCCAAATCTTTCCTATTTCTCCTTAAAATGTCAGTCTCCAAGCATCCCTGAAAAACCTTTCATTAAAGTGCACAGCTTCCCAGACATGTTCATGAAATGAAACCCAGTGAAGGAGAAATTCACCTAATGAGCTGAAACATTTGTTATCTCGAAGGAGCCCCTGGTCTAAGGAGATGAACCGCTATTTCACAAGAATGCTCACAGGAAAGAGGTAAATCCCCTCCCGGCAGAAGCAGCCAAGCTTGGGGACCCAGAAGCCACCCAGCGGGCAGTTATACGTGGTGCTGGGGACGGAGGGGGAGGGAACTGTCCTTCACACCCCATCAGGAAGCACCCTTTGCCTCGATTTCAAATATTTGGGTCCGAAGTATTTCACTGCCTTAAAATTTAATTGCTTCCACAAATGATGGATATTTACTGAAGGCGTTAGAGCAAATTTCTACCATGCAGGAGACTCTGCAGCAGGATTTCTAAAGCAAAAGCCAGGATGATTTAACTTAAGGAGGTGAGACTGCTTCAGTGAGAGTCTCCCCCGTCAGGGGTCCTGACAGCCCGGCTGAGTCAAGATGCCACCGGGAGGCTGCAAGCCCATCCCTGCCCCACAGCTGAGAAGTTGGGCTTGGCTGCCTGGGCAGAGGTGACAGGTGAGGGACAGATGCCCCACCTGGTCACTGAATCGCCAGCTGCGCGTTCGGCTGGAAGGAGGAGCCTCACTTCCTCTCTGAGCACGAGCTGATCTGAGGGTTAACTGTCTCCCTCCATCACCTGCCTTCAGACCCCAGGGGAAAACCCTCGGTTCCTGGACCTCAGCCCATCCCTGTGCCCCTGTGCGACCTGCCCTTCCCACTGGCATACAGACCCTGCTGAGCCTCCCGTGATGCCGAGCCAGCTCCCAGGAAAAGCTCTGACCACACAGTCCCTTTGGTTGTGATTTTTCTTACCAGCTCACGGCTGCCCACGGAACGGCATACGTCCTCTCGAGGCCGCATCAGACCCTCCATTACCCGGCCCTCGACCAACTGCGTGTGCGCCTTTACCCCCTGAGCTGACATCCCCTGGTACTTTCCATACACGCTACGTTGTGCTAAACACTTTTAGCAAATCATCTCTCTTACGCAGGGGCCACTATTATCTCCATTTTACAAGTGAGAAAAGGCCCGGGAAGTAGACGCTGTCCTTGGGAACGTGGGGTGTGTGCCTGCAGAGTGGGATGCCCCCTTCCCCTCCCCCTCCCTCTCCACCTCCATCCCCATCCCCACCTCCACCTCCATCCCCATCCCCACCTCCACCTCCATCCCCATCCCCACCTCCACCTCCATCCCCATCCCCACCTCCACCTCCATCTCTATCCCCACCTCCACCTCCATCCCCATCCCCACCTCCACCTCCATCCCCATCCCCACCTCCACCTCCATCCCCATCTCCACCTCCATCCCCATCTCCACCTCCACCTCCATCCCCATCCCCACCTCCACCTCCATCCCCATCCCCACCTCCACCTCCATCCCCATCCCCACCTCCACCTCCATCTCTATCCCCATCTCCACCTCCATCCCCATGCCCACCTCCACCTCCATCCCCATGCCCACCTCCACCTCCATCCCCATCCCCACCTCCACCTCCATCTCTATCCCCACCTCCACCTCCCTCTCAGGTGGATCCAGATCTGGGTCGGCACTGGTGCTGCTTCCCCACCCACTTTGCATCGTCCCCCCAGGAGGTCTTTGCTGATTCCCATGGACTCTGCCCTTTCCAGGGGACACACTGTACTTTAACTTGCATGACCCTTGTTGCAGAACATGAATTAAACCCCTGACAACACTGTGAGTCCCTGAGCCCAGCGGTAAATCCGTACACATCCGGGACTCTCCTTGGCTTCACAAAGAGGACAACCCCCAGCAGGTCCTTCCTCCGTGAAGGACCCGGGGTCCAGCTCACCGTTCACAGAGCACTGCTGACGCCATCCTGGGATGCGCTAATAACAGGGACCCTTAGAACACGCGAGTGCCCTTCACCCCCTCGCCCCAGCTGGCGGCCGCATCAGCGAGAACAGAACAAAGATCCTCTTGCTTCTTGCCAAGCTTGGTTCCCTTGGTCATCCTGAAACACTGTCGATAAGGAAATAAAGACTCAGCTACAAGCATCTGAAATCACTTCCCATCGTTCGGTTACATGGAAACGCAATGATCTGTGTGTCACTTGGAATAATTAGTAGAGATTTCATCTGAGACCGGGTTTTGATTTTTCATTGATCTCTTTAACTTGGCCCCATGTCTCCATGCCTCTCAGGGACAGAGAGAGAGTTGGATGCTTGGGAAGTGCTAATTAGAATCAGAAAGAGTCTGAGTTACTTTTCTTGCACATTTTGAAAGCAGAATGGCGTGTGCCTGGCACCAGGGTTGGCACCGTGTAGACGACAGAAATGGTCTGCTGCTGCTCCTGCTTCCCTGCTCTCCAGACCCTCACGTCTTCCTCATAACCCTGTGGGCCGTCCACACCCCACAGACGCTCTCTGTGTAGACCGTGGACGATTCAGACGCAGGTGGTCATGGTAAATGGATTGTCTTCTTACTAGACACCAGGGGAATTCCTTATCATTTTTCTCTAAGTAACTTTAGGTTTTTAATAACAATCTGGGTTACAGTAATGAGTTTGTGGGGCTGACAGACCCTGTTTTTAAGCCCCACCTTCCACTTACGAGGAGTGGCCATGGGCAGCTCCTTAACCTCTACGCCCTTTCTTCTCCTTAAGCAGGACATAAGAGCAAGGAACACACCACCCTTCCCATGGTGACGGTGTGACTCCAGGACCCAAACCTGAAGACACCTGGTGCTCGATAAAAGTTTGGTTAATGAATAAGGAGCGAGTGTAAATAAGCACAAATGTGGGAAAGTGCTGTTTCATAAGAACAAAGCAAAACCCATTTCTGGTTGAAGCAGCCCTTTGTCTTCTTTCTTTATCAAATTAAATTAAACACTGTGTGACTCAATAATTATACTTACCAGCAGCCATCGGGCTTTGAGAATAAGTTATGACGTATAAAAACCTAGCTGGGCCATGGCACAGTGTGGAAACAGCAGCACAGACAGCAGCCAGATGCACACGTGGTTTCCAGCAGGTGTCCCTGTTTACCTGGCAGGTGCGTCCTGCTTGCCGCCCTCACCTGTGCTGAGCTGGTGGC
Source organism: Balaenoptera borealis (assembly GCF_965194805.1). NCBI lineage: Eukaryota > Metazoa > Chordata > Mammalia > Artiodactyla > Balaenopteridae > Balaenoptera > Balaenoptera borealis. Next base: position 91,766,791 of record NC_138871.1, read on the forward strand.
TTGTCCGCTCACACCTGGTGTCTGCGGAGCCGCAGCTGCCCGGCCCCTGCGCACCGTCCCTCAGAGGCCGCTACTAGGGGTCCTGCAGGACCAGCTCCCGCTGCCTGGCACCGGCTCTTCTCTGCCTTCCAGGGCCTTCCCTCCGCTCTGCCTTCTGGCTCTGACCTCGGATCCCCAAAAAGTGACAGTGGGGCCAGAGGGGACATCCTTTAGAAACACCACAATGTCCGCTGGCTTCCAGCCTTCCTTCTGAGTGTCACCTGTGACACCAAGCCCCACCCTGCACCCTGGTCAGCTGTGATAGTAACATCGTAAAACCTAGCTTGAAATTAGACTCCTCATCCGTTGGCAGCTGTGTCTTCAAGGAAAACTTGATCCCACGTTTCTGGCACAAAAAGAGCTTTCTGAGGAGAGCGCAGGTGCACTCCCCAGAAACCTTCACGGCTGGGAATTGGTTTATAGATTGAGGTCGTGCGTCCCAGTTCAGCTCGTATCCTCAGTTCAGTTCGGCTGTTACAGGAGAATTACGTGTTTGGGGATTGCTCCAGAAAGAAAGAAGATAAGGAGTGGGGTGAGGGATTGTGTCTTTAAAAAACAAAATGCAACGTCAGCAGAATTTCATGTGGATAAAAGGACCACAGTCTCCCCTTCCTTCCTTTTTGTGACCCCCGCAAGTTCCGGACGGTCATGAATGAAGAAAACACGTGAGGTCAGAAAGATAAAGAAAGACTACCTTGTTCATACTTAATCTAAATTAATCACACCCTCACTCAAAGGGTATCACAGTGGAAACAATATAGTTATTTGAATAAGAATATCTGGGATCAAAAACTTGCCCTGTTACACCTGCTTCATGAGCGAGGAGGTTGAGGAGTAAATAAATTAATGTGTTTTTCAATTTGATGTCGCTATTATTATAATTATCATTTTAAAAATTGTAATTTTCAACTGTTGAGCGTGTGTTTTAATCTCTAAGGAGCTCCGATGCAGCTCAGGTACCCCGGGAGTCTTTGGGTGGAATCAGAGGAAAGGAGTGGGGAAGAGCGTCTCCTTCTTTTCTCTGACTTTCTGTCACGGGAGACCCATCTGAGTCCTTCCTCCGGGGCCCAAATGGAACCGAGCTGCCCCAGGAAGGAGACACGGCTGCCAGCACTGATGGTCAGCCTTGCGTCTAGACCTTCAGGAAAAAGGTAAAAATTCAAAATCACCTCCTAGGACTACGAGGCAGCCCAGCAAGCCCTGGGCAGCACAGCTGGCCAAGGAAAGTGGGAGGTGTGGGGTGAGGTTGTGAGTGACGGGACGTCTCTGCGCACAGCCTTCAGCACTGAGCACATGGGAGACTGGGAAACAGCCATTGGGGACCCCGAGACCCGCGTGGCCATCTGAAGATGTTCCTTGTACGGCCCAGTGTGCCTAAGGGTCCACCACTTTCCACTTAGAGACTTGGAGCTGTAGGGCCTCAGGGGTTGTACACCCGCAGGGTGACGCCGTTTACTTCTAGAGGGGCTATTCCTATAAGTACCACGGGGCCTGGAACCTTCTGGTCCAGTTCAGGATGAAGACAGTTCTCCCCACCTCCCCGAGTAGCCCAGAGCCACCTTCCCACAGCCCTTCTCACCCGAGCTCAGAGGCCAGAGGCCGTCAAGGAAAGAGTCTAAATCATCGAAAGCAAAGGCGTCAAAAGAAAAACACACGCTAGAATTCTTCACTGTTCAAAGGAAGGTGAGAAAAAATACATTTTCAGATAACAAAAGATGAGAGAATGTTCCTATCAGATCCAAATCATAATAAATGCTTCAGGAAGTTTTTCAGGCTGGAGGAAAATGATCGAAATCAGATCTAATTAAAGATTAAAGAGTGCCAAAAATAATAGCTATGCGTGTGGAGGAGTTACTGTTTCCCTCTTTCCTGTTGTTTATAAAAGGCAGTGGATGTTTAAAGTAAAAATTATAACAATACCCCTGGGAATTACAACATAGGTAGAAAGAAAATCTACGACAATGACAGTACAAAAGATGAGAAGGAGCTAAGGTAAGGTTTTTATCTGTAAAGTGTCATTACATTTATATAATATGGTGATATATGCATTTTATAATTGCTAAAGGATCCTCTAACAAGAAAAATAAATTGAATAAAGCAGCACTGTTTAAAAAATACAAGGGACAGAATAAATACCAAAAAATACAAAACAAAACAAAAAAAACTGAAGAAAATGAGCCATTAATAAAGCGAGACATCCAATGAAATAATACAGTGAATTTTCCCACACATTCTAGAAATGGAACAATAACCTGAAAGAGAATTAAAAATAAGGATGAGAAGAATTCAAAAACATTTAAAGGGATAGAACTCCCGTGTCATAAAATAAGTGTCTATAAAGAGAAAGAACAAGAAAGATATTTTAGAAAGAAAATATACCTATACTCACTTATATAAAAGTTGAATGAAAATATAAACTTTATTCTAGACACAACCAAAAAGAGAGTTCCATAATTCGGAGATCTTTTCATGTGAAACAGAGAGACAGAGGCGGGAACAGGAAGGAGAAGTTAAGGGCTAGTGAGGATGCGGTAACCGGTCCTGTATACGCATCGAATAGCCATAACAGGTCCTGTATATGCATCGAATAGCCATAACAGGTCCTGTATATGCATCGAATAGCCATAACAACAGGTCCTGTATACGCATCGAATAGCCATAACCGGTCCTGCATACGCATGGAATAGGAACTGAAGGAGGAGTAGGGCTGGGGACAGACAACGCTGCTCAGCGTCCAGAAGGAGGAAAGACACGACTGAGGGATCACGCAACGTCCTGCGCGGGATCATATAAAGACAAATCCATACCTAACACTATCCTAGGAACATTTCAGAACATCCAAGACAAAGTGAAAATTGTAACCGGAACCAGAGAGAAAAGACAGGTTAGTTATGTTTCTCTTTGAAATGATAGTTAAGCTAACAGTAGAAGTCTCATTAGCAGTAAAGACCAGAAGGCAATGTAACGATATCCTGTAAATTACAAAGGAAAAAAAATGCTGTCCTAGGAGTCTATACCCTACTAAGTTATCATTCAAAGGTGATGGTAAGATAAACACATTTTAAGGCAGTCAACTTAATACTCATTAATGACCCCTCAAAGAACTACAAAAGGAGTGGAATTGACCACCAAGAATACACAGTGGGGAAAGAATAGTCTCTTCAATAAATGGTGCTGGGAAAGCTGGGTATCCACATGAAAAGAATGAAATTGGATCCCACATCATACACAAAATCAACTCAAAATGTATTAAAGACTTAAACTTAAGACCTGAAACTATAAAACTTCTAGAAGAAAACATAGGGAAAATATTTCTTGTTATTGGTCTTGAAAATGATTCTTTGGATATGGCACCAAAAGCGCAGGCAACAAAGCAAAAATAAACAAGTAGGACTACATTAAACTAAAAAGCTCTTCACAGCAAAGGAAACTAAATGAAAAGGCAATGTATGGAATGGGATAAAATATTTGCAAACCAAATATCTGATAAGGTGTTAATATGCAAAATACATAAGAAACTCCTACAACTCAATAGGAAAAAAAACCAAATAACCCAATTAAAACATGGGCAAAGGACCTGCATAGACATTTTTCCAAAGAAGACATCCAAATGGCCAGAAGGTGTATGAAAAAGTGCTCAACATCACTAATCATCAGGGAAATGCAAATCAAAACCACAATGAGATGTCACCTCACACCTGTTAGGATGGCTATTATCAAAAACAAGAGACAGCAAGAGTTGATGAAGACGTGGAAAAAATGGAGCCCTCATGCACTGTTGGTGGGAATGTAAACTGGAGCAGCCACTGTGGAAAACAGTATGGAGGGTCCTCAAAAAATTAAAAATAGAACTATCATATGATCCACAACACCAGTTCTGGGTATAGATACAAAGGAAATGAGATCAGAATCTTGAAGATATACCTGCCCTCCCATGTTCACCACAGCATCAATATTCGCAGTAGTCAAGACATGGAAACAACCCAAGTGTCCTTCAACAGAGGAATGGATAAAGAAGATGTGACATGTGGATCATTATTACAAGCTCAAGGGTAGAAACAGAATATGAAAAGATTCTATTTTGTTAGAAATTAATAATGAATGAATATTAATCCATACGTTAAAGTCTAAATTTGTGAACATAATAATTTATTCCACTTAATTCTCCACTGACTTTAAATTCTAATTTCTGAATATATTCTTTGCCCATGCCACTTCCTTCCAATCTCCAGAGTAACACTCATCACAGAGCCTGACTCCTAATCAATCATTAATTAAATCAGTAACACTGCAGTGGTCCAGCGTTTAGGTAAATGGACCATATCACATTATGGAATGACTGTCCAGTGGATGTTTGGCTACATGGCCACCGAACATGAAAAAAGACGTGTGTCAAACTTTGCCAGAATTCAGGAGAGTTTTGCAGAATAGCTTTTAGTTAATCTGCAACTATAGCCAAAGGCTCTGCACGTGATCTGTATTTAAACATGTGTGAGGGGACCTTCTAAGAGATGAAACCAAAGATATCTTATAAGGTGGAAGTTTTAAGCCACCATAATTTTAAGGGAAAAGGACAAGGGAGGGAGATGAAGTAGGACTTCATTTTAAACACGTGATCAATGGAGGCTTGAAGGGAGAAGTGGATGAAAGAACCTGCCCATTTCAAGTTCCAAGAATCCTGCCTAATATTTCATTTTATTTCTTCTTTACAATCATAACTGGCTTTTATTTTAGCCTCTGCCTCCATGGGGTTTGGAGTAAGTCGTAGCACGAAAGAGGCTAATCAGCCAGAGGCTAATTCCAATAGTGCTGTTCTTTCTCCAAATAGGTGTTTTAAAAATATAATTTTTGGCAAAAATCTGTGCGAGTTTTGCTTGTTTTTCTTTTCCTGTTGTTGTTGCTTTCCCCGTGGATCTCTTGTGAGGCTGTGTGAACATGTTTCAGCTTGATGCCTTCCCTGCATTAAAACCTGCTGTGTGGCCACCTTCACTGCTTATGACCAACCAGGATATTTTACATGTTACAAGTTTGTACCATGTGAGTGACCTTGTGGACATGCACGCTGTCACCATGATTCAAGATACCCCGAGACGTTCAAAGACCCTGCAGACTGTCTTATAAAAGGTGCTCTCATTCCCTCAGGTGGAGCTTCAAGGAGCAAAGACCCCATGTCCCCGAGGGTCGTCTGACCTGTACAAGTGGCCTCTATTTCAAGTCCATAGAGGACTTGAGGTGGGCTCAATGCGGCCGCAGTTAAGAGCTGGTGCTGCTCGTAAATCCACTTTGAACATTGGGTTAGAAACGAGGACCCATTAATTCATTTATTTGCTTGCATTTATTCACTTATTCAACAAACACTTCTCAGATGTTGTTGTGTTAGGTGTAGGGCATGTGGCAGGAAAAATCCAAAGTGTCAAAAGCTTCTGCCTTTCTGGAGCACAGTCACATGGGGAAGACAGACGTTGGGCAGATGAACAAATGATCCTTGTGTGTGTGATTCACTGGTCCCCGGTGTGTATGTGTGCATGTGTGTATATGTGTGTGCATCTGTGTACGTGTGTGTGTGTGAAAGAGAGAGAGGTTGTGAATGACTGATTTGAAGCAAAAGTGCATCCCTGAGATATTATGACTTTGAGCCTAAGGCTATAATCTTCAGAAATCACACTCTGTAAATTTTCTGTTAATTGAACCTCTATCCAGAAACTTGACGTACCAACACCTTCCAGATGGTGGAGGGGAAGTTTGACCTCAGTTTCCCAAGAGTGTAAATACAATGGCGAACTGTTGTTCATTCTTTAAATCCGAGTCCTTATAAACCAGAGTAGATACCACCGAACTCACACGTAAGTAAGATTAAAAGAAAACGGTGACGGCCATCACAAAGCAGGACGAGAACTCAGATCCGAGGAGAGGGCCCCGTGAGGATGGGTTCCGGCACCATCGGGGGAGTAGCTCCTTTCGGCTCCAGGCCAAGCGGTTGGAAGCCTGGGAGCCTCCCCGCTCATTCCTCCCTCTCCCACTGACCCGAGGACCTGATGCTCTCAGTGGCTGATGCTCCGGCTGGTGGAGCCCTGCAGCCCTCCCGAGGGGCCTCCGAGCGGAGCCCAGCGTGATCAGCACGTGACCAGGTGCCTCGTGAGTGAGAAGCGGGCCTTTGCCGTGCCGAGTCTGCTCTGCGCAACTTCCAGCAACGGGACGGAGGGGCGGTGGGCGGAAGCTCCGGGCCGCCGGCAGAAGCTGGGTTCTGCGTAAGGCGTCTGTCGAACATCGTGCAGGTGCCTGGTGGGAAGTTTGGAAGCGTGTGATTTTGGCAGATAAAATGATTTTTTTTAGTTTAAAAGCTTATTTCCTATAAAGCCGTCCATACAATAAATTAACATGGGGGGAGCTTTTCAAATTAAAATGAGACTGTGATTTTCTGTAGCTGTACCTCTCTGCCACAATGACAGTTTTTGTGCACCGGTTACTTTAGAAAATTGCTGGAGGCTCTTGAATCCGCTGAGGCACCCCAGAACCCTACCTCGTGTGGTGTCGTAAATCGACAGTATTAGAAGCCGCAGTCTCTGGAACGAGGGCACAGAAATCCCTCCTGCTCTGCAGATTTACAGTTCTTAGTCTCACTTCTGAAGGGTGTTTCATTTCCAACAACCACCTGTATAAATAATTCATTCTCTTCAAATATGCTGGAGACATGACGACTGAGCAATGGACGGTTTGGAGGAAGGAGAAGTATACGCATGTTATGAAGAGGCCGTGTTTCCTGTAAGTTACCATCTCTGAGGATTTGTGGCATGCTGAATAAGATCTGCATCGACTAGAATACTTTCCTTGAAGATCTCAGAAAATTTCAAAATAATATTTCTTTTGTGTGAAGTTAAATAACAATGAAGTTTATAAATGGGATGTAGAGGATTTTATCAGAGTTTTGTCCTGGGAAAGTAGCAGGTGTAACGTACTATGTGGGGATCTAACTCCAATGCCTTGTTTCCCGTTCCATGTAAATTAGATATCTGTGTGGTTTGTCAGTTCTACGTGTTGGGATCCTTCGGGAAGAGTGTGTAGCCATGTGGGTAGTAAGTTAGGGGGGGTGTGGGCTGCCCGCATGCCGCTGTGTCAGGATGCCCGTCCCGGCCGCAGCCTCGTTCCACTTACAGAGAGGACAGTCTAGCTCCGTGAGTCAGCTGGTTTGCTAGTACAGGACTCAGAGTGTTGTGGTTTCCTGACCCGCTCCTCCTCCGACAGTCACCAAGCTCCTCAATGGCCAGGGCGTCTTTCATTCCAGGGCATTTCCAGTGAGCAGCTGGGCCCCCTAGAATTATGGCTACACAAACATGTGTGGGTTAAATAAGTGGGTGCAGGAATGGCAGAGAGATAGAAATAGAGAGGTAGATGGATAGATGGATGAATAGATAGATAGATAGATAGATGATAGATAGATAATGTCCTGTCTAAATTTCCTGCTCTGAATTCTGGGATGAATGCACCGTGAGTCTCTGTGCACAAAGGATGTCGAGAGGCTTCTGCCATGGCTGTTCAGCAGATGCACAGATGTTCTCTGGACACGGCCCCTCAGCGTGAATGACCCTCGATCTAAAAGCACATGTTGAATTGCGATTCTGTGACAGCATTTCTACAGGGAGCCAAGTTAATGCCATCTGAAGTATGTTTCTTTCTGATGATTTAAGATGACATCAGATTGAGCTCAAAGAAACTAGAGAAATGAAGGATTAGCCTGTCCCGAGGGTCCTACCTGAGAAAGCCGTGTCTCAGATGGTCTTTGACAAGAGATGATACACATCCTGGCAAGTGCCTCAGGAAGCACCCGGTCCTTGCTGGCTGACAAAGAGGCACCACATGCTTTAGCGATCATGAGGCCAGCCTGACACAGGGCTTTCACTGTGGAGACGGGAGCTGGCTGTCTCCCCGAAGTGAAGCGTGGATCGTGGCGTTATTCGCAGATTTTACTTCTTAGATGGAATAAAAGTTTCAAATTTTCTTTTTACGTTTTAAGTAATCTCTTGTCTTACTAACAAGTCAAGAGGATGACCGAGTTGCTCTCACCCTAGTGTGTGACTCCGTGTGATGCCGTGTGACACTCTGTGTGCCCGTCTCCTCCTCTGTGCCCCTGGCACACGAGGGCAGGAGCTTGTCGGTTTAGCTGTATCAGCAGTGTTAGGAGACCAGCATTTCTTACTTGTTTATTAATTAATCCTTTACTAAAAGGCTCCGGACGCTAGGTGAGGAAATATTTTTTAAAAAATCTGCTGATTTAAAAAGTGCTGAGCTATTTGACCAGATAGGGAAGAAGGCAGCGAGCACCGCAGGCTCAGGGGACGCTTGGCGCTGGGGCTGCAGGAGGACGGCGGGCGCTGGAAGGCGCTGCGGAGGCACTCAGGTGTCCGAGTCCGCCCTGCAGAAAGTTAGGGACGCTGGGTGAACGTACACGGAGAAGCGACCCGACCGCTTACGTGTTTAAGAAGAGCGGTGGCACCGAGATTAGAAGGGAAAGGGACTGCGGCAGAGGAGTGCTCCGCTGGGCACTAGGATGACCCAGGCAAAGGAAAACAAAGGCCCCAAATAAAGCGATGCTGAAGGCTTACAGACATTTTACTACTTTTCACACTGTGTGTCTGTATGTTCATGTTACATATATTTTAAATATAAATCATCTCCAATCATTTTTGGAAATAATGAACTTTATATAAATAACATTTTCTCTTTCCCTTAGTATCACAGCAGTTTTCTAGAACAAGCCATTGGAAGGCACTGTGTACTTAATGGGACAAAAATTAAGAGGATGGTCCTGTCACTGACTCAAGCCCGTGTCCCACGACACACATGCAGAATCAGAGGAAACGAAATTATTGCTTTTTAAACAAGACCCATTTCAGAGACCGTGTGATGTAGGATTTTACTTTACATTTCTTATGAGGCTCTGAATCCCTCCGTAATGTCACTGTGACGTGTTCTCTGAGATGAACAAGGATGACGGGACATGAAAACCTGCTTAAACTACAGAGAAGGACGGGGCCTCACGCCTGCGCTTCATTCCAGACCTACCGTTAGCGGGGCGCTCTCCCGCTAAGTCGTCTCCTTCTGTTTCTTCACATGGGAAGGTCCCGGTGGGTGTGGAGGCGGAGGCCTGTGAAGACAGCCGTCCCCACCCCTCCAGGGCTGGTCCCCGCGCGTCTGTGTCTCCAAAGAACAATCTCTGCTTTTAAAAATAGAAACAAGGCAGGAGCTAGCTTCCAGAAAACGCTTTTTTGGGCATCTTCCTGGCATAGAGCATTTTGCCCTCTTTCTCCAGAGTTCTTCTAGCCATGGAGACGCTTCCAGGAAGGGCTGACCCACCACAGGACGAGAGGAGTGCCGGGTCCAGCGGTGTGATCGGGTCCAGCGGTGTGATGTGAAGCGAGGCTGGACAGCTCAGTGCCTGGAACTTCTCAGCGCCCCCGACCCCCAGAAACACCCCCTTCTTCTATCCACAAGGAGACCTGCCCTCAGCCTCAGGTGCGTGACAGGCAGCAAGGCGGGTCACCCCTCTGGAGACACCTATGAAAGTAATACCAGCCGTGTCCTCTTTTTTCCAGTTTTATAAGATGTGACTGATGTACATCTCTGTGTAAGTTTAAGGGGTACAGCTTGATGGTTTCACTCACGTATTTCTGAAACGATCACCACAATTAATTCAATTATCATCCGCCATCTCATATCCATACAATGGAAAGAAAAAAGAAAAGAATTCCAGTGCTGAGAACTCTTAGGAACACTTCAGCCTTATTCTCCCGACAAATCCACAGAAGTTGATGTTTTTAGCCAGTTTTTGAGATGGGGAAACAGAAGGCTGGGAGCAGAGGCCCAGAAAATCTGGGGCCCTGAAAAGACAACGCAGGGCCAGAAAGGGGGCACGGGCTGGAGGGGTGGTCAGCGGCACTCGGCTGGGGATTCTCTGATTCAGGGGTCCATTCAAGTGGCTGTCCCAGCAGCCAGCCACGTGCCAGGCCCGTGTCAGGCCCCGAAGTGAAAGCCCCGTAGTCCCCCCATAAGGAGCTCACAGGCAGATGGAAAGCGCTGGGGAGGAAAATGGTTCCAGTGGAGAACGAGAAACCCAAGAGGTGCCGGCCCAGGTCGGGGAGAGGGTCTCCCCGTCACGTGACCAGGCGCAGGGGCAGCAGGGGCTGGGGGCGCCGGGCCTGACTTCACCGGCCCCCTCCACGGATCCCCTAAATCCCGGCCTCCTGGGATCAGCCCTGAGCCTCCTCTGTGACCTGTCTCGTAGCGGCTGTGACTCACCTCGAAGGCTTAAGCTAAAACCGTAGGCCGGTCACCGCGTCCCTAAGTCCTCACTCGGGAGCCAAGTCTTGGATACCGGATCCCCCGTCCAAACCTGGAAAACAAGCCTGTTAAAATGCGCAGGGGGCCCTGTGGCGCGGGTGCCCCCAGCCCTGTAGCTGCTCCTCGGAAAGCGGACCCGCGTCCCCCGCCATCACTCTTGCAGGAACCGGGGATCGAGCCTGACCCCGTGCAAACCCCAGAGCGGGACGGGCACCCTCGGGCCAGTCCCCGAGCCCCCGCCCTTCCCGGTGAGTCCCCGGGCTGGCTGACAGGGGCTTTGAGGGGGGCTGGCGGGGGAGAATCTCCTCAGCCTTCATCCCAACCACGGCCGCCGGAGAACGTCGCAGACACGGCCACACGCGGAGTGAAGTGTGATGTGAGCGGCGCCTGCCTGGGGATCCGGTGCTGCGGTGAGTCTGCCGCCAGGCCCGGGAAGGGGGGAACCCTGCCCTCCAGAAAAGGCACCTTTTCCAGGAAGATAAGGTCTGTTTCAGGGCCTTTCACCTGCGTCCATCTTAATAGGGATTTGCTGATTCTATTACAGGCGTGTGGTACAGCGAGACAGCAACCAAAACATAAGAAAAGACCAAAAATACATTTGAATGGGATTACATTTAAATAATTGGGTTAGGGAGGTGCTATTCAGCAGAGATTTTTTTCTGTTTTTAAAAACTTGTCTGACACTGTGATTCACAATTTTAAAACATAAAAACAAATCATTTTATAATGGCCATTCTGACCGGTGTGAGGTGATACCTCACTGTAGCTTTGATTTGCATTTCTCTGATAATTAGTGATGTTGAGCATCTCTTGATGTGCCTCTTGGCCATCTGTATGTCTTCCTTGGTGAAATGTCTATTTAGGTCTTCTGGGGCTAGTGAGAGTAGCATCGACATATATACACTATCAAATGTAATATAGATAGCTAGTGGGAAGCAGCCGCATAGCACAGGGAGATCAGCTCGGTGCTTTGTGACCACCTAGAGGGGTGGGATATGGAGGGTGGGAGGGAGGCTCAAGGGGGAAGGGAGATGGAGACATATGCATGCATATGGCTGATTCACTTCGGTGTACAACAGAAACTAACACAGTATTGTGAAGCAATTATACTCCAATAAAATCTATTAAAAAATCATTTTAAAGGCATAAGCTATATAAATCCTTGAAAAAATGCCTTACTTAAAAATAGTACTTGAAAAAGCTATTAAAAACATTTTTCTCCTTTAATTTTTATATACATCTAATTGTATATATATATTTTTTTAATTAGGTATTATACTTCTGTTTCTCAATGTCTCTTTCTTGGTGAATACCCCACCCAGCTACTCCCTGAAATTCCTTCTGCATATCAGTGTCTTTGGGCTTGTGTGGACAGCATGGAAACCCTTTGCAATTGTGAACACAATTGGAAGAAAAAATGATGGAATTTAAAAGAAAGCTTGAAAAGAAGAAGCAGCGTTCATTTATATTATAATTATTTTTCCATCTTCTCATTCTTTCATTTTTTTTTTGCCACTATAACTTTATCTGTTTCTCTCTCAGTAAATTCTTTCCTCTTTTCTTGATCTCTACCAAGAATTTTCCTTTTTTAACTAAAAAAGTTAGGACTACTCAGGATTTCTTTTCAAAATAAGTACAATTTCAACTTTTGAACATGAACAGGTTAGAAAGAAAGACCTTCCACCAAAGGGCTGTCAGATGACAGAGCCAGAATCATGGAGTTTGTGTTCCCCTGGGACCCCATCTCAAAACAAGCCGGACGTGTGCATCGGAATCCGCTCTAGAAAATATCGGTTGACCTGCTCACACTGTCCTTTAATTATCACTAAGTTATTTCTGTGTATTTTTAAAGTCATTGCCTTAGCGACCACTCTTAACAGCAGCTTGGAGCTCGGTGGGGCGGGAGAGCTGAAGTACCAGGCTCACTCCCCCTGTTTCCCACCAGCCAAACCCCAAAGATGACGTGGCCACAATGAACCCATTCCTGGGGTTGGGACACTTGCTCTGTTCACCCTAACCGACCGTCCTCAAGAGTCAGAGGTACTGGGAGGGCTCCTTCATGAGCTTCCATTGCTAGTGGACCCTTTAATTCACTCACTCATTCACTTGCTCACTCACTCACTCACTTATTCAATCACTGACTCATTCATCATTCACTCATTCACGCGCTCATTCAATCACTAACTCACTCATTCATCATTCATTCATTCACGCACTCACTCATTCACGCACTCACTCATTTGCTCATTCACTCATTCATTCACTCACTCATTCATTCATTCTGTTCACGTGTCAAACCCTACTTTGTTTGAGCTGCTGTGAATGGGAAACTCTGACCAGAAAGCATTTTTCTTGCCCTCCTAGGAGCCTAAATTCATTCAATAACTCTTAAGAGGAGAACATTTTTTCTGAGGTGAGAATAAAACATGTCACAGCACCAAGAAGAACATATTGTTTTAACGATTCAGTTTTTCTCTTACTGTTGCTTTGTGGTCTGTCCACGTTGATACCTGTAACTCTAGTTCATTCATTAACAACTGGATGTTACGAATTTAGCACCATTTAGATTATTTCCCTTATCCCACTGCAATACACATGTAATTATTAAATAACTGGGAGGTGCATGAAAAGTGCATTGTTAACAAAAGTGTTCACCTTCTCCTAAGTTAGAAGCCACCCATGAGAAAAGTGAGTAGCAGGAAGTTGTGTAATGGCAAGAACACTGTAGGAGAAGTGAGAAGACAGCAGAGGGTCCCGGCCCTGCAGGCCCCGGGCAGCATGAGAGGGAGGACGGCCCTGTGGATCCGGAACACCTTCCGTGGCAGGTCCACTTTCTCCGCCGCAGAAGCCCGGGGGCAATGGTGTTGGTCCACGGGGGGCCCGCAGCACAGACCCCTTAGAGTGCGGGGTGACGTTGGCTCGGGAAGGAGGGAGGGCGCCCAGGTGCGCAGAGCCCCTCAACACTGCACGTAGGACATGGATCTGGCCCCATGTGTCACAGGCTTTCTTGGGGGAAAGGGTCCCAGGTAATATGCACATCAAGGTACTTAATCTTTAAAGCAACTTACTGAGGTGTTTCTATTGTTATTCTATACACAGAGACACTATCACTCAGAGAATTCAGATAACTTAACCTAATCACGTAGATCCACGCGTGGGTGACACCGGCCCCTGTGCTGGGAGAGGGTGGCCATTGGTAACCAGCCACAGACAAAGGGCTTCATCAGACAGTCACGTGCAGATAAGCTGGACAGGTGTCAGATGTGGGGTCTGTCCTGGCTGTGGGTCGGGGTAGATGTCCGAGAGGAAATAACAAAGCTTCAACCCTGGTTATGCACTCCTGTTCCTCCAGGATAGCAGTCACACGGCTGGACCCGTGTGTGGCAGCAGGAGAAACTGACTGGCCTATGGCAAATGACCCAGACTGAAATCATCTCACGGAGGCTGCAAAGCCAAATGTGTTTTGTGCCCGGAGAGTTGATTAATGGGATTCTCATGGGAGTGGCTGATTCCTCCTAAGAATTTGGCAGCCGACGCAAAGTCTTTCTTACAATCAATTTCCCTCTCTGTAGATCTGTAGGGTGAGGCCTATTTGAATTGCCAATCTGGGGCCCAGTTTGATAACTAAGCAGGTGACATGAAGGAATACCCCTAATTTACAAGCCCTCGGCTTTCATCCAAATTCTCAACATCATCTGCTGTGTAATAAGGATTTCATTTCCTGTTACTTCTTCCCACTGAAAAAAAACTCAGAATATTACATTAACTCATTGTGACAATTTTTTTATGATAAAAAAAAACCTTTAGTAGAAAATAAAATTGTTCATTATAAACAAGGCTGGTATGTCCTGGGAAAATAAGCTAAAAAATTAGCAAGACAGTTGCTTTCCAAAAATCTCACGAACTTTCCCTGAGGATGAGTCTTCTGCTGGAAATGCAGCAGACGTGGACACAAGTGGGCGAGGTCGCCTCCTGCCTGTCCTGGGGCTCGTGGAGGGGGTGACCCACAGAGACACCCGCGATTCACGGGGTAAACGCTGCGCTAGGCAGAGAGCAGGGACCTCCCGGGCACACGGGGGCCACACAACCCAAGCTGCAGGGCCAGGGAGGTCTCAGGAGGTGACTTTTAAACTTGATTGTGAGGAATCCCTCTGAGTAATTTCAGTGTAAAGTGGTGTGTCGACTGTTATATTCGCAAAGACCCCTCTAGGTGGGAGAGAGAGTGGCAGGTGTGGGCAAACAACCCTGTTTGCACCCCAGCATTATTGCTTTAAGAAAATCAGAATAAATGTTAACACATGCTGAGGACAGAGTGTGTTAAAACAAAGTGGAGGTGTGGTCAAAACGAACTGCTGTGATTGGCTGAAAAGAGGGTGTCGAATTATTAATGTAAACTTTTCAAATAAAGAAATGTGAATATGAGTGAGTCCATATTAGAAGACAGAGTTTGGGAAAAACAGGAACAAGGCAGTAATGTAGAAAATTACCATGAACAAGTTTTTGCTAAGAAATAAGCCACAATGTGTACTCAAGGAAGTGTCCCTGCCCCGGCTCTGTCCCCAGCCCCCCAAATCCATCCCGAGCTCTGCTGTCCAACCCCCAGGTTATCCCCACTCTATGTGTGTTTTACACAATCACGCAGAGACATGTGTCTTCCTTTCATTTTTAAACACGTTTTGGCCCACTTAATGACACATCCCTTTCTATCTCTCAGCTCAGAGTACAGTATTCCACGGTGTGGACCCAGCCATTTCTTCAGTTTCTCTCCATTGTATGGACATGTAGGTTACTGTCAATATTTTGCAGTTTCACTAAGGCAATCAGTAACCCTGTGCATTTGTGTTCTGTGTTGTTGAGATGTATTTCAGGGGAAGGTCCTGGGAGAGGGATCGCTGTACCAGGACGCAGTCGCACATGAAGTGTTGATAAATGTTGCCACATGTTCCTTCAAAAGGGTAGCAGCAGCTCTCTTTCCATGGGCCGTGCAGCACAGTGTTTCCCCCACTGCTTCACCAGCCCAGTGTGTCATCTCGTTTTTTGCCCAGTTAATTAGGAGAGAAGTGGTAGCTCACTCCTAATTTGCATTTCTCAGGTGATGAGTGAGCTTCACATCCTTTTGTATCTTCAGGTGCCGTCTTCCCCCTTTTAATAACAGCTTTATTGAGATACGATCCACATACCACAAAATCCACCCTTTCAAAACACACAATTTGGGTGTGGGTTTTTGTTTGTTCTGGGTGTATTCACGGTTGTGCTGCCC